>NC_142015.1:22339069-23539069 GCF_049901735.1 Notechis scutatus | reverse complement strand
CAGCCCTTATCTTACCTGGTTCGTGTTGCTTTTTTCCTTCTTCTTGTAACTGTTTGTATGGGAGTTTTTTGTCTTCCGTCAAGAATATTCAGAGCTTGGAAGCAAAGTGAAGGAATAAAAGGGGCTTCACCTTTTTTCTGTGACTGTGTTTGTTTTGTATCCCACCCTGGGTCATCACACCAGGATCGTATTAGCTTGTTTGGCTGCTGCTGCACCCAGCAGTGGCTCATATTCAAGTCATCATCCACTAAGACTCCAAGGTCCCTCACGCAGTTACAATTGTTGGGAGAACAAGCCAAAGAAACTAAACAAGCCCTTTGGAGGAAAATGAGCACAAGAATCTCAAAATAGCCGAGAGCTTCCTGAATGAATGGGAAGAAGGCCTGTCTTAATTTGGAACTGTGATGTACAATCGTCTTCCTTCCTTGTTTCTTAGAACTGGATACTTCCTCAAGAGGCCAAACACTTCCCTTTTTTCTCTCTCTTCTTACCCAGCTTCATCACTAACATGGATGAGGGACCTGGTGGATCTGAAGCAGCCAACGTCTGGGTATATTTTTATCAGTATTCCCTGGAGACCACTATAAACATTTGCTAAACTGGTTAAAAATAGTCTCAGCAACAGGTTGATAGGCAGCTTTTGAAGCCAACTTGTTGGGTGCAATTTCGCCCCTTTGGCCCAAGCAATAAATTTCTGCAAACATCCAGGGCAGTTTTGTTCTTCTGATTTGTCTAACCCAGGAGTCGTCAAACTTGGCGAGTTTAAGGCTTGTAGACTTCAACTCCCACAATTCCTCCTCCAGTCATGTTAGCTCATAGATAGGAACCAGTTGTCAAGCATCCTAATGTCAATCACATGACCAAGGGGATGCTGCAGTGGTCATAGGTGTGAAAAATGCTCGAGTCACATTTTCAGCACCATTGTAGCAATAGCAATAGCCCTTAGACTTATATACAGCTTCACAGCGCTTTTACAGCCCTCTCTAAGCAGTTTACAGAGTCAGCCTCTGGCCACCAACAATCTGGGTCCTCATTTTACCCACAGAAGGATGGAAGACTGAATTAACCTTGAGCCAGTAAGAATTGAACTGCTGGGAGTGGGCAGAGTTAGCCTGCAATAATGCATTCTGACCACTGTGTCACCACAGCTCTTCTCTCTCCTTCCTTCCTTCCTTCCTTCCTTCCTTCCTTCCTTCCTTCCTTCCTTCCTTCCTTCCTTCCTTCCTTCCTTCCTTCCTTCCCTCCTCCCTCCCTCCCTCCCTCCCTCCCTCCCTCCCTCCCTTCCCACTTACCAATAGCACTTAGATTTATATACCGCTTCACAGTGCTTTCAGACCCTCTCTAAGCAGTTTACAGAGTCAGCCTCTCACCCCCAATAATCTGGGTCCTCATTTTACTGATCTGGAAGGCTGGAAGGCTGACCTTGAGCCAGTCAGAATCGAACTGGTGACAGTCAGCAGAGTTAGCCTGCAATACTGCATTCTAACCACCAGAGTTCTTTACAGGTAATCCTTGACTTTCAACCATTCTGTAGAGACTTACAACAGCACTGGAAAAAAAAAGGGTTTATGATCAGTTTGCGCACTTACAACCACTTCAGCACTCCCCATGGTCACAGGATCAAAATTTAGATCCTTGGCCACTGGCATTATATTTACGACGGTTGCACCCTCCCGGGGTCATGCAATCACCCCTTGTAACTTTCCCAGCTGGTTTCCCACATGCAGTTTCAATGGGGAGGAGCGAATCCAGATTCACTTAATGACTGCTGTGATTCCCTTAGCAACTGTAGCAAGAAAAATGAGGCACAATTCACTGAGCAACCCTCTGGCTGAGCAATGGAAATATTCGGCTCAATTACAATCGTGCGTCCTGGACTACGTCGATCTGGTGGTGGGGGCTGTCCCCATTCATGTCAAAAGTGGGTGGAAAGATGCCCTACCTCCTTCTGATCGTGCAGAAGACCACAAGAAATTGGTGGCACTCAAATCCACATGACAAGCATTTCCTTTCCGAGGGCTGCTACTTCCAGATGGTTTCCCTCTAAGACTCGTCTGCCTCTTGTTTGCCCCTCTCCCCCTCCCCTCCCCGTTGCCATATATTTCCGGTTTTTTTAAATGTGGGGGGGGAGGGAGGGTCCCCCTACATTCCACAGGTGGGATCTGCTTTCATGTCCTCAGGAAGAATGCCAGCTGGGGTCAGTGATATATGGAGGCATTCGCTCTGCACCTCCTTCCCTTGGGATGTGTTGCTGCCGCCTTTGAAGGAGCGATCCCCGGCAAAGGAGCACATGGAAGCCATGTGGTTTGCAACCCTTTGCATCTTGCAATTGGGGGGTGGGGGAGTGGGGAGAGGGCAGGACTTGTTCTCCCTGGCTGGGCTAATCGATTGCACATTTCCAGGCCCCCTCGAATCCTGCAGCAGCCTCTGGGCTCTGCTCGGAGCCAAACGTCTGGTGATTTTCCTCCTTAGAACATCTCCCTTTTCCTTCTCTAGACCGCAAACTTTCGCCACAGCAAAAGCCTTTTGAAAGCAAGAATGAACCACAGACATTTTCCACTGATCCCTGCCAATGTTTCTCCAATCCACGCTGCTTTTTGTTCTTCTGAGACCCCTCTCTCTCTCTCTCTCTCTTTTTTTTTTGTTCATCCGTTGGTTTCATTTCAGACAGAGTGCCAGGGAGCAGATGGACAGAAGATTCCCAGCTCTTTCCTGGCAGGCCTTCAAGTCCATCAGAGGTCATGTTACTCAGACAGACTTAGATTCTGACCTTGCTTTTACTCCTCCTCTTCCGTTCTTTATCATCTTATTCCATGTCCAGCTCAGGCATCGTGAGCCACACGTCGGAGAGCTTGCAAACTCACAACTCAACCCAACATCTGTGGAGATTCTCAAATCTTTCAGGTCATGGTTGTCCCCAGGGTGCTTTTTTCAAAAGGCAACTGGACATCGTTTTTCCTTTGAGAATGTTTTGCTTCTCATCCTGGAGGCTTCTTCAGATGTTCAGAAGTGAAATTCTTCAGAATTGAAGGCCTGAAGTTCTTCAGATCTTCAGAACTGAAGAAGCTTCTCGGATGAGAAGCGAAACGTTCTCAAAGAAAGAAAGAAAAACTCCAGTTGTTGTTTGAAAAAGCACCTTTGGGACAACTCCTACTCAACCATTTTCAACTCATAACTTATCTCTGCTGGTAGTTATTTCCCTGGCGGATATTATGCTTTATTTATTTACTTTTGTTCTGCTTGTTTGCTTCCTTTTCCTTAAACCATTGAAAAGTTATGGATTTGTTTCTTTGCCACCCTTCCTCTCGAACAAACCCAAAGGCCGAGTCGTGCCAATGGGAAGAGGAAACGTCTTCCCAAATCTTGGTGTAAAAAATGCTTTCCGTTCATTTGCACTTCCACTTCCTCCTTGGCCTCGTGATGTCCCTTCAGTTTCAAGAGTTCTGGAGATTTCTGCTTGTGCAATCCACGATGTGCACATCACTCCTCACCCCAACTGTGGTTGTGCCAATTGTCTGTGTGCAATTTTGTCTTATGCAGAGGCTAAAATTCAGCATGCTGTGGGGGAGGTGGTGTTGCGAGTGGGCACCTCCTTCTCATGAAATGACTGTTTTTATGAGAAAACCAAAAAGGACTTGCGGAAAATGGGCTGTGAAGGTAACCTTTCTTCAGGAGAATTCTTAAGCTCATGGCTTTCTGCTGTTGGCTTCCGGCGTGTCTTTTTAGTATCAGACATCAAGCAAAGGGTTGAGTAGACTCCATTGCAAGGCTACCAACCCAACATCGACGAAAGGGCATGTCAATGCATTCTGCAGCAGTCCAAGGTGCTTTGGAAAGCACCTTTCCAAAAACACATGTTCTAATGGACAAAGAACCATCCTGGTAAAAATATTCAGAGAAGATATTGAGTCAGAACCATCTCACAGGTAGCCCTTGACTTACAACGGTTGATTTAGTGACTGTTCAAAATGATGGCACAGAAAAAAAGGGACTTATAACAGTGGTGGGATTCAAATAAATTTACTACCGGTTCTGTGCACGTGGCTTGGTGGGCATGGCAAGGGAAGGATCCTGCAAAATCCCCATTTGCTCCCCACCCCACTAACCTGCTTTCCAGCTCCGTTCTCCTGTGCAGGGCAACCAAAGAAGACCCAGCCAATCAGCTGGGACTCGGGAGGCAGAGAATAGATGGGGGCGGGGCCAGTCAGAGGTAGTATTTGCCGGTTCTCCGAACTACTCCAAATTTCCGCTACCGGGTCTCCAGAACTGGTCAGAACCTGCTGAATACCACCTCTGACTTTATAATCATTTTTTCACACTTCTGACTGTTGCAGCATCTGCAAAGTCACACGATCAAAATTCAGACGCTTAGCAACTGACTCCTATTTAGGATGGTTGCAGTGTCCCGGGGTCACGTGTTTCACTTAACAACTGTGGCAAAAAAAAAAAAAAAAAGTAGTAAAACAGGGCAAAATTCCCTTGACAAATGTTTCACTTTTTATGTTATTATTTTAGTTTTGCATTTTAGTATTTAATGACTATGGGCCTCGCTAGCAGTAGTGTGCTACCGGTTCGGACTGGCTCGGTCAAACTGGTAAAAAAAAAGGGGGCCAACAATCATCTGAGAGGAAAAAGGAGGGAAAAGTGCAGGATTGGCCCTCCCAGCTGTCCCTGCGCTTTTCTCTTCTTTATCCCTCTCAGGTGATTGGCGTTGCAGGTCTCAGGTGGTGTGTGGAAAGCTGCACGCCGGCGTTAGGCAAGGCACGTCCACCAAGCCACGTCCATCGAACTGGTGGTAACTCAATTTTGAATCCCACCACTGGGCCTCAGTTTATGGACTGATGTTATAGTGTAGTCCGGCCACGTGTAACTGACCGACTGGATGCCAAATTATGATTTTAATGTTGATTTTATCTGTTGTTTATTATTTTGTCCTAGAATTTTTAACTGGATATTCATTGAGTGTTTTTATTTGTTCGGGTCTCTGGTCTCGGACTGTAATAAACTGGATTGTAAATGTTTCACTTAGCAGCCATTTTGGATTCAATGGTGGTCTTAAGTTATAGAAATACTACCTGTATTATGAATGTCAGAGAAAAGAGATGTTTCCAAAAGAGATGTTTTAATAGATGAAGAACCATTCTGGTAAAAACAGTTGTGCCAAAAATATTCAGAGAGGATACGGAGTCTTTTGGTAAAGGAATGCTTCATATCCCATCACGTTCACTTCGTTTCAAGTAAATGGAAGGCCACCATTATGCCACAGATATATTGACATGTTTCTTTCATTTAATGGGCATCCTTTGATGGAACCCATGGGAAGGTAATGGGGTTTTTTCCCCCCTTCAACTGAAAAACTTCTACAGCACGAAGAAGTTGAAGTCCACCTATCTGGAAATGGCCGAGGGCCTTAATGTCAACCTGGTTCAAGTGAGGCTGGCTTGGATTTCCCAAACATAGCTGGCTGATGGCTAAATGATGTGGGTATTGGAAAATTTCATGTCTAAAAATATGGGAAATCTGTGTCGGTAAGGAGTATGGCTATATGCCAGATTGCCTAGCCCTATCACTCCCTATTTTTCGGTGGAGTGTGTCAACAATTTGAGGAGTGGATAAAGTGCCCACTCCAAATAGTTCTCAGTTTGCCCATCTGGGAAATGGAAGAGGGAAGATCCTGAGAAGGATCAGGGAAGACATGAGAGCAGTGCTCCAATATTTGAGGGGCTGCTACAGAGAGGAGGAGGGGGGTCAAGCTTTTCTCCAAAGCACCCGAAGGCCAGACAAGGAATAATGGATGGAAAGTGAACAAGGAGAGATTCAATTTTCTGACAGGGAGAGCAATCAACTGGTGGAGCAGAAGTTGCCTTTAGAAGATGTGGGAGCTTCACCACTGGAGGCTTTCAGGAAGAGACTGGACTGCCATTTATCAGAAATGGTGTAGGGTCTCCTGCTTGGGTGGGAGGTTGGACTAGATGACCTACAAGGGCCCTTCCAATTCTGTTATTCTGTATTCTGTATTCTATTATCAGCATGATAACCATTAACCAGTGGAAGGACTTGCCTCCCGAAATCGTGGATGCTCCATCACTGGGGTTTTTAAAGAAGAGACTGGATATTTATCTGAATTGGTAGAGGGTTTCCTGCTCAAACAAGGGCTTGAACTAAAAGACCTCCAAGGCCCCTTCCGTTATCCTGTTAACCCGTCCCCCACCTCTGACTCCATCTCCATCTTCATTGCTTTAAGTGCAGACATTTCTCGGCTAAATCCAAGCCAGGAAGATCTTTAGCGGACATGAATCTTTAATGTAAAAGATGCTCAGAGCCACAGACGAAAAGTCACATGCTAGAATATGTCAGGGGTGCTTTATTATGAATCAGGAGATGTGGAAAGAGGAGGAGACAAACCAGGACGATTGGAAAGTTTTGGTGGAAACAAGAATTGGTTGTCAATCTTCTTCCTCCTTCTTGACATTGTAGGGAGGGAGTTAGACATTTATTTTATATTCCATACTTCTTAATCGGCCATTCAATCAATAACATTAAGCGTTATAATTTTGTATTAAAAATGAGGAATCTTTGGTGCTCTCTGAATTTGATTGTTGATTGATTGATTGTTACTATTTTTTTTGCAAATGTTATTCAATTAGGTAACCTAGTTCAGAGAGCACCAAGGACCCCACAGTTCAACCCTAAGCTACAAACTTGCCCTCCTCTCAGTAGGAAATCTATTGAACACACCTTGCACACTCACAAACGCGAAATGTGAAACACAAGGTCTTCCATTATTTATTTAAGGACCCAGTGGTTTGATTTTTTCATTCTTTGAAAATAAAATAAAAAAATACCCCATCTCCATGGAGACTCTGATGCCTCATCTCTCTTTGGTGTTCCTTCCTCCCTTAGCAAAGAGGAATTATTCCAGGGAAAGATGGATAGAGTGTTCAAAAGAAAGCCCTCCACTTTTCATGAATAAAAGCATCCACTTGGATTCAGATGGACAATCCAATATATTTATTTTTTTGCAAGGAAGAAGGGCAGTGCAGAAGAACCTCTGTAGCAGCAAAGTTTTCCTAGACTTTGAAAAGGGAAAAGTCTAGGGAAAACTTTGCTGCTACAGAGGTTCTTCTGCACTGCCCTTCTTCCTTGCAAAAAAAAATATTGGATTGTCCATCTGAATCCAAGTGGATGCTTTTATTCATGAAAAGTGGAGGGCTTTTCATGAAAAGAAGAACGTTGTAGGATCCAATCAGAGGTGGTATTCAGCAGGTTCTGACCAGTTCTGGAGAAATTTTGAGTAGTTTGGAGAACTGGCAAATGCTACCTCTGACTGGCCCTGCCAACCCCATCTGTTCTCTGCCTCCTGAGTCCCAGCTGATTGGCTGGGTCTTCTTTGGTTGCCCTGCACAGGAGAATGGAGCTGGAAAGCAGGTTAGTGGGGTGGGGAGGGAATGGGGATTTTGCAGTAACCTTCCACCAGAAGTGGGGAGGGAATGGAGATGTTACAGTACCCTTCTCCTGCCACACCCACCAAGCCACGCCCAAAGAACCAGTAGTAAAAAAAAAATTGAATCCCACCACTGGATGCAATCTGGGTCAATCCCTGGGACAACAAGTCCAAAAGCCTTCTGAACTTTCGGACTCATGCTGGAGCCGATCCTCACACAACTTGCCTTTCACTAGAACTTCTCTTTCACACATTCTGATGAGAGAGAGAAGTTCCCTGAGGACGGGCTACAGCACTAGTCTAAAGACTAAATCTCTGGTCCCAGTGACATTATCCAGGAACCGCTGCATCATAAAGAGCATCTTAACTTACTGCACCTGTGTTTAGTTTGCCAATTGCACAGGGGCAGATAGGAAAGTGCTCCAGAGGGTGAACATCATTGCCCAGAGGATCATGGGTTGCCCTCTCCTCTTTGGAAGAGCTTTATAACTCCTGCTGCCTTAAGAAAGTTCAAAAACATTCTCAAAGATCCATCTCATCCTGGGCACCCTTTTTTTTTGAACTGTTACCATCTGGCAGACGGTACCGGATAATAATAAAAACAAGGACAAATAGGCTGAAAAACAGCTTCTATCCCAGGGCAGTTGCTCTTTTGAATTCTACTGTATAGTGCACTATTAATGCGATATCAGGGGTTTTCAATTTAATGGCATAGAATGCGAAGAATGCATGCTTGTGTTTTTATTTTTATAGTTACAATACACACTGAAGATGGCATTTAATTTCATTGTACGAGGTACAATGACAATAAACTAAACTAAATGAAACACATACTGAATTTGCCTTCCCTCTTGAGAGAAGGATGTGTGTCTTGACTGCCATCTAGCGTGTTCTGACCAGAATCTATAACTCATGTCTCTCCCGCTTTGCTTTTCTGCAGGCAGAAAGCTTTGGCATCGACGGGAGGTCGAAGTGTGCAAGCAGCTTGTGACTGGTGCGTATGAATTCATGTATTATGAAATCTCGAACATTGCCAGTATTGTGGGAAATAAAAAAAAAAAATTCCCTTGGCCCTGGAAATTTTCCCTGGTGTAGGCAGACATGGTCCTCTGGCATTGATCTGTAGCTACATCCGAAGCAATTATCTCTCTGGCATCTCACAGATAAAAAAATAAGAGCAGGTTTTATAACTTCCCCTAGGCTGGAACACCATTTGCTATCCAAATCTACTTGCATTACATACTATTATATATTCTGCTCAGAACTCAGCACCTCCTGGCCTGGTCTTTAGACTCAAAGGACCATCCAAGAGCTTTTCTTGATGATAGGGATATTAAAAAAAAAATCCTAATATGTAAATAAAATAAATATGAGGAAAAAGGGTTCTACCAGAGCAGTGTTTTTCAAATTTGGCAACCTGACCAGCAGGAGCCCAAGTGAAACATTTTAGGTAAAAGTAAAGGGTTCCCCTGGCACATCCGTGCTAATCGTTTCCGGCTCTAGGGGGCAGTGCTCATCTCCGTTACAAAGCCGAAGAGCCAGTGCTATCCAAAGACGTCTCCATGGTCTTGTGGCTGGCATGACTAAACACCGAGGGCGCACGGAAGGCTGTTACCTTCCCACCAAAGTGGTCCCTATTTTTCTACTTGCATTTTTTAACGTGCTTCCGAACTGCTAGGTTGGCAGAAGCTGGGACAAGTAACGGGAGCTCACTCCGTGACGCAACGCTAGGGATTCGAACTGCCGACCTTTCTGATCAAACAAGCTCAGCGTCTTAGCCACTGAACCACCACGTCCTTTTAACATTTTAAGAGGTGCTAATTCCCAGAATTCCCTAGCCAGTATTGTGAGCTGGAGAATTCTGGGAGTTGAAGTCCATCCATCTTAAAGTTGCCAAGGGTCTTCCCTGACTCCTCCTTTCAGTCTGGCTGGCATTTTCCCACAACACCCTGAACCTTGATGGGACCAGATTCCAAATTATTGTAAAAAAAAAAAAAAAGGTAATAGAAACAGAATCTTCTCTTGCGGTGCCCGTATTAATCTGGATTTGTTCCATGGATCTGAACGGACCATCCGTCCCCTCTGTTTTTTCATTACAGGCTCTTTTCCCACGTCTGTGATCCCTTCCTTGATGATCCGCTTCCTCGGGAATACGTCCTCTACTTACGCCCCACTGGCCCCTTAGCGCGGAAGCTGACTGACTTCTGGCAGCAGTCGAAACAGTTGTGTGGAAAAAACAAAGCCCACAACATCTTCCCCCATATCACACTCTGCCAGTTCTTCATGGTGAGTCTGGAGCGGAGCACCCAGATTTTCTCCTGAATTGGCAAACACAACTTTTGAGGTCGTGCATCCAGAGGTGGCATTCAGCCGGTTCTGACCAGTTCTGGAGACCTGGTAGCGGAAAATTTGAGTAGTTCGGAGAACCGGCAAATCCCACCTCTGACCCCCATCTCTTCTCTGCCTCCCATTGAGTCCCAGCTGATCGGCTGGGTCTCCTTTGTTTGCCCTGCACACGGAGCTGGAAAGCAGGTTAGCGGGGTGGGGAGGGAATGGAGATTTTGCAGTAACTTCCCCCAGGAGTGGGGTGGGAATGGGGATTTTACAGCATCCTTCCCCTGCCACGCCCACCAAGCCACGCCCACAGAACCCGGTAGTAAAAAAAAATTGAATCCCACCACTGTCTGCATCTCACCTTCTCGCGGGATGTCTTGCAGTGTGAAGACAGCAAGGTGGATGCCCTCTGTGAAGCACTGCTGGCTACAGTGACGCGGTGGAGGTGCAAGTTCCCAGTTCCTTTGCCTCTGGAACTCTATACCTCATCAAACTTCATCGGTCTCTTCGTTAAGGAGGATTGTGCGGAGATCCTGAAGAAATTCGGGGCGGACTTTGCGGCGGAAGTCACCGCTAAAACTGGTGAGCATGGAGCGGAATAACAGAACGACTCTTCCCATTTAAACCCCGTGTCAACTCGTAAAACATTTCTATGCATGTTTTCAAGTGGCCATAACCAATGGGGAGGGGAGGGGGGGCTGGAATCAGAAGGAGCAGTAGGGCAGTTTAAAACCAGATGTACATTCCACCCTTATCTTAAAAAGATTGTAGCTAGGCTACCGGATTTTCTGCCTGGGAAAATCCTTCATTGGAGAATTTGATTGATGACATCCAGCCAGTGGATGTGCTTTATTAGAGAATCTGATTTATGATACATCGGGGGGGGGGAGGGAAACAGGGTCACAGGTGACTGTAAATTACATATGCCAGAGTTGGTTTCATTTCGGTTAATGCTGGCATGTGGCTCTTAATAAATCTTTTGAATTCTTCTGAAGCTTGGCTGGAGGCTCATGATTTAATTAGGGCAATCACCGGAACCCTGATAACCTGCTTAAATGATATGCGCTGGTGCCTTTGAAATGGCTTTCCATGACCTCAGGTAGACATGCTTTCCTTGATGCCTCCTCAAAGCCAGTTTGCTTTTGACAAGGGATCTTGAGGAACCCAAGGAAGGGTTGGCCTTGGAAAGATCCCAGAAACAGAATAACAGAATTGGAAAGGACCGTGGAGGTCCTTTAGTCCAAGCCACCACTCAGGAAGGAATCCCCATACCATGAGCCATGGTAGCGCAGTGGTTAGAGTGCAGTACTGCAGGCTACTTCTGCTGACTGCCAGCTGCCTGCAATTTGGCAGTTCGAATCGCACCAGGCTCAAGGTTGACTCAGCTTTCCATCCTTCCGAGGTGGGTAAAATGAGGACCCAGATTGTTGGGGGCAAATAGGCTGACTCTGTAAACCGCTTAGAGAGGGCTGTAAAGTACTGTGAAGTGTTTTTTAAGTCTAAGAGCTATTGCTAGTCCTTCCTTCCTTCCTTCCTTCCTTCCTTCCTTCCTTCCTTCCTTCCTTCCTTCGTTCCTTCCTTCCTTGTTGATGCAGTCGCTAGAATGCAGTATTACAGACTAATTCTGCCAACTGCCAGCAGTTTGATCCTGACTGGCTCAAGGTTTACTCAGCCTTCCTCCTTCCAAGGTTGGTAAAATGAGGAGCCAGATTGTTGGGGGCAAGAGGCTGACTCTGTAAACCGCTTAAGAGAGCGCTGTAAAGCACTGTGAAGTGGTATATAAGTCTAAGAGCTATTGCTATTTTTTTCCTTTCCTTTCCTTTCCTTTCCTTTCCTTTCCTTTCCTTTCCTTTCCTTTCCTTTCCTTTCCTTTCCTTTCCTTCCCTTTCCTTCCCTGCCCTTCCCTTCCCAGTGGTTAGAATGCAGTATTGCAGACTAACTCTGCCCACAGCAGCAGTTCGATCCTAATTGGCTCAAGGTTGACTCAGCCTTTCATCCTCCCGAGGTGGATAAAATGAGGAACCAGATGGTTGGGGGCAAGAGGCTGATTCTGTAAACCGCTTAGAGAGGATTGTGAAGCATTATATAACTCTAAGTGCTATTGCTATTTCAGAGAAATGGTTGTCCAATCTCTTCTTTAAAATCTCCACAACTTCTGAAGGCAAGATGTTCCACTGTTCTAGGTTGCTTCTCTCCTTGATTAGTTTCCACCCATTGCTTCTCATCCTACCTTCAGGTGTTTTGGAGAATAGCTTGACTCCCTCTTCTTTGGGGCAGCCCCTGAGATATTGGAACACTGCTATCATGTCACTTCTAGTCCTTCTTTTCAGATAACAGATAATCAGAGTTGGAAGGGATCTTATAGGTCATCTAGTCCAACCCCCCACCCAAGCGGGAGAATTAAAGTAAACATAGCTTCTCAGGCAGCTGAATTACAGGTAGTTCTCAACTCACAGCCAAAACTCAGGAACAGAATTTCTATTGTCAAACAAGGCAGTTGTTGAGATGCACCTGATTTTACGACCTTTCCAGCCACGGCTGTTCAGTCAATCCCTGTAGTTGTTAAGTGAATCACACAGTCATTAAGCGAATTTGGCTTTCCCCACTGAGTTTGCTTCTCGGAAACCAGCTAGGAAGGTTGTACAGTGATCACATGACTTTGGGGGCACTGCAACCATCATAAATAAATGTCAGTTGCCGGGTACCTGAATTTTGAACATGTGACTGTGAGGATGCTGTGGCAGTCGTAAATGCGAGCACCCATCATAGTAACTTTGTAACTTTGAAGGGCCGTTAAAAACGGTTGTAAGTTGGTTGTAAGCCAACTGTTCAATTTTGTCTTAGTGTATATTAGATTGAGGGAATGCAGCGGTTCAGTGGCTAAGACACTGAGCTTGTCGATCAGATAGGTCAGCAGTTCCGCGGTTCGAATCCCTAGCGCCGTGTAATGGAGTGAGCTCCCGTTACTTGTCCCAGCTTCTCCCAACCTAGCAGTTCGAAAGCACGTTAAAAAAATGCAAGTAGAAAAATAGGGACCCCTTTGGTGGGAAGGTAACAGCATTCCATGCGCCTTCGGCATTTAGTCATGCTGGCCACATGACCACGGAGACGTCTTCGGACAGCGCTGGCTCTTCAGCTTTGTAATGGAGATGAGCACCGCCCCCTAAAGCCAGAAACGACTAGCATGTATGTGCGAGGGGAACCTTTACCTTTATATTAGATTGAGAAGGAAAATGGGGGGAAATCCATGATAGCATTGAGTGGTTCCCCTTTCAATAATGCTACCAAAAAGAGGTATTTTATATTCATTTTCGGCTTAGTAACTTCTGGTAACATCTGGTCATCCATAACGCAAAATGAAATGCTGGATCTATCGGACTTCCTGCTGTTCTCAATGATGTGCCATTGACCATCATTTTCCTTCTTGTAGATGTGCATGTGGAACCTCACAAGAAGCAACTTCATGTGACTCTGGCTTATCACTTCCAAGCCAGCCACTTGCCCACCCTCGAGAAGTTGGCTCAGAGCATTGATGTCAAACTGGGCTGTGACTGGGTAGCTGCCATCTTCTCCCGTGACATTAGATTTGCCAATCATGAGGTAAGTTGGACTTGAAGGAACTTCTTCTAAAAACCAGGAAGATGTTCTGAGATCAGGGTTGACTGGTCGGTGGTGCTTCCTTGGCGGTATTATAGAAGTGATTTGTGACTTATTCTGGGTTGGCTTCTTGGCTTCTCGGTTGGGTCAAGAGTCTTTGCTTCCCAATCTTGTCAACAGTCTTAGAATTCCGTGGTGGATTCTCAGAATTCAAATACTGCAAAAGTAGTGAAGTAGGAACAAAAGAGTGGTGCGGTGGCCTAGAAGTGGAGCTCTCGCCTCACAATCAGGAGGCTGTGAGTTTGATCCTAGGTAGAGGCAGATATTTTTCTCTCTGGGCACACTGAGAATATATCTGCTGAACAAAACTACACATTGGCAACAGGAAGGGCATCCAGCCAGTAAAACGCTTTGCTAGCTCCATTCGATTGCCCAGACTTCACTCTGTAAGGGATTATGGGGTCGTTAAAAGATGATGAAGAAGTGAAGTAGGAATATTATTATATTATTTATTTGGGGGTGGGAATTCCAGAAGCTTTAGTCTTAGAATTTCTCCTGAGAATCCAAGGTTAGGGGAAAAGTAGAATAGAACATAGAATAATAGAATTGGAAGGGACCTTGGAGGTCTGCTGGTCCAGCAGGAGACTATCCCATTTCAGACAAATGGTTGTCCAGTCTCTTTGAAAGCTTCCAGTGATAGAGCGCTCACAATTTCTGAAGGCAAGGTTGGTTGATTGTTCTCACCATTAGGAAATTTCTCCTTGGCTTTAGGTTGCTTCTCTCCTTGGTTAGTTTCCATCCATTGTTCCTTAGTTTCCACCCATGGTTCACATCTTCTGAAGGACCGGAAAAGGGAGCCTAAAGCAAAATATTGACCAGTCAGGGCTCAATTTCTTCTTCTTCTCTCTCTTCCAGACCCTGCAAGTCATCTACCCCTACGCCCCACAGAATGATGACGAGCTTGAACTCGTGCCGGGAGATTTCATCTTCATGTCCCCCGTGGAACAAATCACAACTAGCGAAGGATGGATTTATGGTACTTCATTTGCCACGGGGTGCTCAGGATTGTTGCCAGAGAATTATATCACCAAAGCCGATGAATGTGGCACTTGGGTTTACCATGGGTGAGTAGTAGTTCCATGTTTTCTAGTATTTTCAGGGGGAAATAACCCTAATCCTGTGCAGAAGGGGTAATAAGAACTTTTCTTGTGGATGGGTCTTTGAAGCAGTTTGGTAGGCATACCGTGGGAGAAATTCAAGATGAACTTGTGGCTAGAAGTATGCTGATAGAAGGTCAAGATGAACCTGTGGGTAGATACATGTTGGTAAAAGGTCAAGATGAAGTACTGATGGAGAAGAACTGACCTCTCTTGGATATTAAAACATCAACCTCTCAGTCTACATCTCATTTAATGGCTATAATTTGGAGTAATTTTTGGACATTGTCCAGACTGCCTAGGAGAAAGTACAGATACAGATTAACAGAGTTGGAAGGGATCTTGTAAGTCATCTAGTCCAACCCCCAGCCCAAACAGGAGACCCTACTCCATTTCTGACAGATGGCAGTCCAGCCTCTTCTTGAAAGCTTCCAGCGATGAAGCTCCCACAACTTCCGAAGGGAACTTCTATTCCATGGGTTGATTACTCTCCCTGTCAGAAAATTCCTAGGTTGAATCTCAATCAGTTTCCGTCCATTATTCCCTGTCTAGCCTTCAGGTACCTTGGAAAATAGCTTGACCCCTTCCTCTCTGTGGCAGTTCCTCAAATAAAATAACTCTCATCTTTGTGCTTAGTTCTTCCTCTCAAATGGCTAGCATTTTGGAAAGGAACAGTAGAATCTCTTCCTTGTGAGACAGGTTGCAAAAGTGATTTGCTCCAGATTTTAATAATATCTTCCATAAGAGAGCTGACATTTGGAAACCAGGTCAGTTATAATCCTCAGTGGTAGACAGCCATTGGCCCTAGGGAGGTGACATAAGCAGTCTGATCTTCATATAGTTGTGTTATAAAACCAACCCCTGTATCTTCCTGCATCTTTGGAAAACATTAGTTTAACTTTCTTTTTACCATAAAAGAATTGGTGGAGGCCAGCTGGTACCAGGTACAGGACCCTTGGGGAACATTCTATACTTAAAGAGTTATATTCTCCACAACAGCAACAGCACTTAGACTTATATACCGCTTTACAGTGCTTTTACAGCCCTCTCTAAGCAGTTTTACAGAGTCAGCCTATTGCCCCCAAGAATCTGGGTACCCATTTTACTGACCTTGGGAGGATGGAAGGCTGAGTCAACCTTGAGCCAGTCAGGATCGAACTGCTGCTGTGGGTAGAGTTAGTCTGTAATACTGAATTCTAACCGCTGGGAAGGGAAGGGAAGGGAAGGGAATGGATGGAGGAAGGGAGGAAGGGAGGGAGGGAGGGAGGGAGGGAGGGAGGGAGGAAGGAAGGAAGGAAGGAAGGAAGGAAGGAAGGAAGGAAGGAAGGAAGGAAGGAAGGAAGGAAGGAAGGAAGGAAGGAAGGAATAGCACTTAGACTTATGTACTGCTTTACAGTGATTTACAACCCTAAGTGGTTTTACAGAGTCAGCCTCTTGCCCCCAACAATCTGGGTTCCCATTTTACTAACCTC
The DNA here is from genome assembly GCF_049901735.1 of Notechis scutatus. Classification (NCBI taxonomy): domain Eukaryota; kingdom Metazoa; phylum Chordata; class Lepidosauria; order Squamata; family Elapidae; genus Notechis; species Notechis scutatus. The sequence continues at coordinate 23,523,065 of NC_142015.1, read as the reverse complement.
AGAAGGATGGGGGGTTGAGTCAACCTTGAGCCTGATGAAATTTGAACTGCCAAATTGCAGGCAGCCGGCAGTCAGAAGAAATAGCCTGCAGGACTGCACTCTCACCACTGTGCCACCGAGGCTCTTGTTAGCCATATTTTTTGTTTTCTGCATTGGGTCTAGGTCATATTCTATTATGAATGCCACTATTTCCTCGTCTCTCGTGATGTTCACTGATGGGGTGATGGATCGAAGAGCCCAGGAAGATCAAGGACCAGGAGAAACAGGGCCTCTCACAATTTTCTGTCAGAGTATGCAGGTAAGGAAAGTTCACACTTTTGTGAGTCTCCTTCTACCTGCCTCCCGGCTTGAGTAGAGAACTCAAGCCAAGGTAGTTTTTAAGTCCTACTTTCTTCTCGTGGTCAGCCCTTAAGGATTGCCAACACACCTGGACCCCAGAAAAGATGCCTTTTTGTTTGTCGTCACGGAGAAAGAATGGATGTCGTGTTTGGAAAATACTGGCTCTCACAATGTTTTGATACCAAAGGTGAGTTTCTCTCCATTCTACTACATGACGAACCTGTTCATTCCTCTGTGTTTACAAGTAGCTAATTTGGAGTTCAATAATGGGGATTCACCTGATTTGGAAAATGATGGGAAGTAGGTGGGAACAAAAGCAAATGAGAAGGAAGAGAGTGTGTAGGTCCAAAGACCTAAAAGAAAGAACGTATGGTGATTTCTGAGATTCTGGAACTTCCTAGACAGACAGACAGATGCCATGGGAGCCTCTTGCAGACATTTCATTACCTAATTGGGTAACTTCATCAGTTCTGGAAGGGGGTGGGGTTTGCTTTCTGTCTACATACCATGTCTTAACTGATAACAGATAATCAGAGTTGGATGGGACCTTATAGGTCATCTAGTGCCCAAGCAGGCGACCCTACATCATTTCTGATAGATGGCAGTCCAATCTCTTCTTGAAAGTCTCAAGTGATGGTGCTCCCACAACTTCTGTTCCATTGGTTGATTGCTCTCACTGTCAATAAGTTTCTCCTTATTTCCAGGTTGAATCTCTCCTTGTTCAGTTTCCATCCATTATTCCTTGTCTGGCCTACAGGCGCTTTAGAAAATAGCTTGACCCTTTCCTCTCTGTGACAGCCCCTCAAATATTGGAAGACTGCTACCATCTTATCTTATACTTATCTTATACTGTCAGTGTTGGTGAGATGTTCTTGATGGTTCATTGGGCTGTTGTTTACTTGTTAGCTTATTTGTTTGAGTTGGTAGTTGGTAGTTCCTTGATTGTGTTATTGTTTACTGCTTGATTTGTTGTTCATGGATGGAGCGGGGGAGGGAGGGAGGGAGGGAGGGATGATACATACATCATAGAGATGATGATGAAGAGATTGATGATAGATTAGATAGACAGACAGATAGACAGACAGACAGACCTTATCTGAGCCTGGAAGTGGTTTAGAACTGGGGTAAGAAAATACCAGGAAATTCTAAGGCACTAGGCCAAACTGAGAAATTAAAAAAACAGCCTAGAAGAAGACAAAGCCAATTCACTTCTAAATCAATCCCATGAACATTGCATAGTGTCACCTTGAAAAACCATGGTACCAATCCCAAAATGGCCAGGTCATCCCATTAATGTACAAGAGGTGGCAACACTTGGCCAACTTTGGCTGATCTCAAAAGAACACCAAGGACAAACCAAATTATATTTTAGAAGGAGAGGACATCAGCCTCTCCAGCTGTATACACTCAAGGTCAATCCCGCCACCACTCCATCCCCCAGAACTCAATTGGGGGCAAACACTTTCTCTAACGGACCCAAGAAAGCTTCACAGATGCTACCAGGAGTTGAGCTTGACTTTCATCTTGACTTTCATCCTTGGGGAATCTCTTTATCCAACACTGTTCTCTTTCTCTGAACAGGAAGATACATCCGCACAAATCTGAATATGCCTCACAACTTGCCTCAACGGAGCGGTGGCTTTAGGGAGTACGAAAAGGATGCTCCCATCACAGTGTTGGGATGCACGCAAGCCCGGCTTGTGGGTGAGTTTGCCTGCTTGGGGGTTGGGGCAGGAAGGAGGCACGTTGAAAAGGTGTTACGTTGTCTTTGCAAGCTCTTTGTCTATAGCAGGGGTGTCAAACACAAGGCCTGCGAGCCACATCCAGCCCACAATGTGAGATCCAGCCAGAGGTGGTATTCAGCCAGTTCTGACCAGTTCTGGAGAACCAGTAGCGGAAATTTGGAGTAGTTGGGAGAACCGGCCAATATCACCTCTGACTGGCCCCGCCCCCATCTATTTTCTGCCTCTCATTGAGTCCCTGCTGATTGGCTGGGTCTTCTTTGGTTGCCCTGCACAGGAGAATGGAGCTGGAAAGCAGGTTAAATGGGGTGGGGAGGGAGTGGGAATTTTGCAGTATATCCTTCCCCTGCCACACCCACCAAGCCATACCCACTGAACCAGTAGTAATTTTTTTTTGAATTCCACCACTGTTTATGGGAGGAGCAAAACAAAAAACAGCTGTAGCCACCAGAGAGAAAGGAGAAGGACATGCCCACCAAGCCACATCACGCCCACCAAGACACGCTCACAGAACCGGTAGTATAAAATTTTGAATCCCACCACTGGATCCAGCCCTCGGGGCCGCCCTAGAAAATGTGAGAGGCTGACCCGCATCGCTTTGGCCCATTGTACCCAGTACATAGAGGAAACATGCCATCAATTTTGGGGAGTGGCGTCAAGCTGGCCATGCCCACCCAGTCAGCCACGCCCACCCAATGAGCCACACCCACCCAGCCACACACCCCAGATCAACCACAGCCCTGATGCGGCCCTCAATGAAATTAAGTTGGACACCCCTGGTCTAAAGCAGAGGTCCCCAACCCTGGGCCATGGCCTGTTTGGAACTGGGCCACACAAGCAGCAGGCAAGCATGCATACGCAGCTCCATTTGCGTGAGTGGTGGGCACTTGTGCACATGCGTGAAGCTGCAATTGTCCGAGTGCCTGCTGATCGTGCCAATGGAGCTGCGTGGGCAAGCATGCCCACTGGGGGGGGGATACAAAATAAACACAGTCACAAAAAACAAGTAAAGCCCCTTTTATTCCTTTACTTTGCTTCCAAGCTCCAAATATCCTTGACTGAAGACAAAAAACTCCCACACGAGCAGTTACAAGAAGGAGGAAATGCCGTTTAAACTAAAAATGCCTATAAATTATAAAGAGTAAAAAAACAACACAAACCAGGCAAGATAAGGGCTTGAAGACGTCTACAGATATCAGAACACACACTGGGAAGGACGCTGAACTCAGAGAGGAACCATAAACTAGAGATATTTCCATGCTTTGTTTCCAGCAGTCCGCCTGTACGCATGTCCGTCCACTTATTCAGTTGTCACAGCTGCAGCCCATGGAGAGGATCAAGGCCCTCTCCTCCCAAAGAACCCATTCTCTCCCTTATCCTCTCCTCCTTGCATGCCCTAGGATGGAGAGGGGCTGGGCCTGGGTCCTCCTCCGACTGCCCAGACGGCCTCTGCCCTTCCCCGGCCTCCTCCACAACCTCCGGAGCCACACTTCCACTCCCTGTCGGCTGTTCCTCCTCTCCCTCAGAGTCAGTCTCCACCAGGGGCATGACCCCCACCTGCCACTCACACAGAACTATTTCCCCTCCCCCTCTCCCCATCACTCCGCAAAGCCAGAAAGAGAGTGGGGGCTATTGGTCTAAAGCAAGAGTGTCCAACCTTAGCAACTTTAAGACCTGTGCACTTCGACTCCCATAATTCCTGAGCCAGCCATGCTGTTGGACACCCCGATCTAAAGGGCCTGGCACATTCATCCTTGCAGTGCCTTGTGATCCGTTCACTAATGCTCCTGTAGCTGTTGGCATCTCTATAGCACGACGACAGCAAAGCCCCCGTTTTTCACACCTCCTCATGGGCTGCCTTGCTTGCCACTGGCCCAGTTTGGCTACAGCTTTGCCAATTGACAAACATTTGTGCCAATGATGCCAATTGTGTCACTCAGGTCAAACAACGTCACCGGCGGAATGCTATCCCATCTCTTCCCCCTCCCTTAGGAACCCATGAAAATGACTTCTGCAATGTCCTACCGCAAGTCTCACATTTTCCAGAGTGACAATGTGATAACACCGCTCAAAATCACCTCTCGAACTAAGCTTTTAAAAGGAATACCCGTTGGATGGGAACGTTGTTTTTTGCAGCACAATTGCCATCTAGAGGCTAAATGCGGTTACTTGCTTTGCAGGGCACAGTTTTATTGTTGGGTTTGTTCTCAAAAAAATGCAAAAATGGGGAAATGATCTGCCCAAATTTATAAAGACCGACCGTAGCTTATGTGATCAAAGTCCAACTTTGAAATCAGGAATGGCAAAGGAGCCAAAATGTTCTCTCTGGCCAAACTCAACATGAGCTAATTTCCAAATGTCTTCTCTATAAAGTCAAACGAACAGCAACTAGAATGTATTACAGTATAAATAATAATCCAGGTTGTAAGTACCTCCCAGTTCCATCGAAACTTCTAATGGTGACTCAGTGACCATTTGTTAGTTGAGGACAACCTGTGACCTGTTCCAAAGATGATATCCGTAGCCTGTCCCAGAACATCATGGCTCCTATGGGCACAGTGAAGATTTCTCTTTTTTACTTTTATCCATCTTCAAGGTCTTTTTAGGGTTGGAGGATCACCATTTCCCTACCTTAAAAAGGGCAGGAAATTTGGCCCTTGGTGTGTTGCAGACCCTGCCGTGTCCTTAATTTTGAACCCGTGTCTCAATACAGGTGAGGCTCTCCTTGAAAGCAACACAGTCATCCACCACATCTATTGCTCTCCATCGCTGCGGTGTGTGCAGACCGCACACCATATCCTGAAAGGTAAGTCACTGGGTGGGTTGATGTTGGCTTCCCTGAAGGACACCCATGGCCGAGTCCATCCTAGTGATGAGTTTGAGGGCTTGTTCCTGCAGGTCTGTAAAATTATCTTGCCTGGATGTTTAAACCCAGCCAGAATTGTGTTTTATGCACACGTAACAGGCAGTTGATAAAAACATACAGCAAAGAGGCCAAATTTGTTCACCGGAAAGGAAACACAAACAGTTGCAAATGGCATGAAACATTGGCCTCAAATTAAATTTTTATATTATGCTTCTTTCTTTCTTTCTCTTTCTTTTTCTTTCTTTCTTTCTTTCTTTCTTTCTTTCTTTCTTTCTTTCTTTCTTTCTTTCTTTCTCTTTCTTTCTTTCTTTCTCTTTCTTTCTTTCGTTCTTTCTTTCTTTCCCATCCTTTCTTTCCTCCTTCCCTTTTTTTCCTTCCTTCTTTTTTCCTTTCTTTCCTTCCCCCTTCCTTTTTCTTTCCACCCTTCCTTTCTTTCCTCCATCCCTTTCTTTCTTTCCTTCCCTCTTTCTTTCTTTCCATCCTTCTTTCCCTTTCTTTCCTCCATCCCTCTTTCTTTCTCTTTCCTTCCCTCCCTCCTTCCTTTTCTTTCTCCTTCCTTTCTCTTTCCTCCCTCCCTCCTCCTCTCTCCCTCCCTCCCTCCCTCCTTTCTCAATCACTTTTTTTCTTTTCTTCCTTCCTTCCTTCCTTCCTCCCTCCCTCCCTCCCTCCCTTCTTCTTTCTCTCTCCTCCCTCAATGTCTCTTTCTTTCTTCTCTCCTCTCCCCTCCCTCCTCTCTCTCTCTCTCTCTCTCTCTCTCTCTCTCTCTCTCTCTCTCATTATTAGGCTTGCAACAAGAAAATAACCTGAAGATTCGAGTCGAGCCAGGCTTGTTTGAATGGACCAAATGGGTACCAGGGAATTCTCTTCCAGCCTGGATCCCACCCCCAGATTTAGCTGCAGTCAATCTGAGTGTCGATACAACGTACAGGTAGGAGCAACAGTTGCAGGCGTTGGGTATGTCTGGTTTAATGAAAAGAAGGACAAATCAAGGAGAGAACCAACCCACAGTTAGAACAATTAACCAGTGGGACCGTTTGCCTCCAGGAGTTGTGAATGCTCCAACACTGGGAGTTTTTAAGAAGAGATTGGACAAACATTTCTCTGAAGTGGTATAGGGCTTCCTGGTTGAGCAAGGGGTTGGACTAGAAGACCTCCACGGTCCCTTTATTCTCTTATTTGTTTGTATTTATTTATTTTGATGGATTCCTGTGGCTGCCCATCTCACAAAGCCAGTTCTTGGAGGTCAATGGAGTGCAAAGTAATAAGGAAAAAAAAAACCCAAAAGCAGAAAGACAAGAATGGTAGCCGAGTTTTTCCTTCTTACGATACTTGGATTTTTCACTTTCTGTTTCTTTCTTCTTCTTCTTCTTCTTCTTCTTCTTCTTCTTCTTCTTCTTCTTCTTCTTCTTCTTCTTCTTCTTCTTCTTCTTCTTTTTCTTTTAACCTCCACAGACCTCACTTAGCCGTGAACAAATTAGGAATTTCCGAATCCTATGAAACCTACATCAGCAGAAGTTTTCAGGTCACCAAGGAAATTCTAAGTGAATGCAAAGCTAAAGGCAAGTATAATCCCATCCTGGCGAAGAGAAGAACAGTAACATTAGATTAAGAGAGTCAAATAGTCCTTCACTTACAACAGCTCATTTAGTGACCATTTACAACAGCACTGAAAAAAGCAACTTACGACCCGTTTTTCACACTTACGACCGTTGCCATATCCCCCACAGTCACACAATCAAAATTCAAGATGCTTGACAACTGACTCATATTTATGACGGTCACAGTGTCCCCAGGCCATGTGATCCCTTTTTGCGACGTTCTGGCAAGCAAAGTCAACAGGGAAAAACAGATTCGCTTAGCAACCATCATAAGTCGAGGACTACCTGTGTATGTCACACTGCCACTCAAGATACGGTAGGGTGGGATTGTAAAGACAAGGCAGAAGAGAAAACCATCATCCTGCTTCACGATAGGAAACTCATGAACATTGTAAACAGACTTTCTCTCTTAAAAAACAGCAGAGCTCTCTATTCTGTTATGTACAAATTTAAGAAAAAAATAAGAAGGGCCGTCCCATGTAAAGAGGCGCTCTTGGGGAAAGATGCACAAGAATTTATTGTTGCTTAATCTCCTCCCAATGACTGTGTGGATCTTGATTTAAACTCATTTAATTTTGGCCAAAATAATTAATCCATTCACGACTAGATAGCTGGTGTCTTCCCCATTTCAAATGTCTCAAACCTTATCTCTACAGTGAGTTGGGTTGGTTGGGTTGGGTTGAGTTAGGTTGCCTTGCATTCTGTTGGGTTTGATTGCATTGTGTTGGGTTGGGTTAGGTTGCTTTGGGTTATGTTGGGTTGCATTGTGTTGGGTTGTACTGAGTTGCATTGTGCTGGGTTGTGTTGAGTTGCATTGGGTTGGGTTGGGTTGCATTGGGTTGTGTTGGATTGAGTTGCATTGGGTTGTGTTAGGTTGAGTTGCATTGTGTTGTGTTGGGTTGGGTTGCATTGGGTTGGGTTGGCTTGGCTTGGCTTGCAATGCATTGGGTTGGAAAGACACCTTATGAAAATGGTTATGTTGAATAAAGGAAGGAGAGAACGGAAATTCCACCAGAGATTGTGGAAAATCAAGATAGGAAGAAATTGATTATAAGTAGACACAAAACCATTGTCTGTGTGTAGTGGCTTTCTATTTTCTCAACTTCTCACTATCTTCAGCTTAAAAGGACAGCATCTTGGAGCTACTTTGAACTAGAAAACCCATCTGCCTCATCAAACCCACATCAAAGCTTTGCTTCTGTGCCCCAGAGGGCTCATCCCTGGGAAACTTAAATCTATATGATTCTGTGTTTATTTCTTCTTCTTGTTGTTGTTTTAATTACAGGGAATAACATTTTGATTGTTGCGCACGCATCCTCCCTGGAGGCCTGCACTTGCCAGCTACAAGGACTGTCACCACAGAATTCGAAGGATTTTGTCCAGATGGTCCGAAAGGTGATTGACAGGCTGACAAGATAAAGCTCTTTAGATGTGGTTTTGTTTGTCCCCAGATGAAAATCTTCTTACCGAGTCCAAACATGCTTTATTCAGTCAGGCATGATCCCTAAGCTTATTGTCTGAGCACAAGAACCACATGAGCAGGGAAGATTGCTGGAAAGGGATTGTCTCATACCTCATTTGGACAACCAGTTGATGGGGCCCATGAAATTGTGCACATATATGCACATTTGCAGAGCAATTAATCCTGACTGCCCGTGATAGACTTAGCATTTCGAAAAGGTTATTTCAGCATCCACTTCTCTTTTGCACTTGCATTTTCAACATGTGTGTTGCTTCTGCGCTCCTGAAAGAAAATTGTGATTGTGTAGAGGAAGTGCATGGCTAAAAGGTATTCTCTCCCCTCTCCAAACACAATCTAAATAATATTATTTGACCAATCATACTGAAATCCAGTTACTGGCCTGCGACTTCTTGGCTACAATAGAATAACTTAGAATAGAGTTCAGAGGGACCTTGGAGGTCTTCTAGTCCAGCCCCCTGCTCAAGAAAGAGAACCTATACTATGTCAGACAAGTGACTGTCCAGTCTCTTCTTAAAAACCTCCAGTGATAGAGCCCCCACGATTTCTGGAGGCAAGCTGTTCCACTGGTTAATTGTCCTCACTGTTAGAAACTTTCTCCTTAATTCCATGTTGCTTCTCACTTTGATTAGTTTCCAACCATTGTTTCTTTCCCTGCCCTCTGGTGCTTTGGGGAATAATTTGACTCCCTCTTCTTTGGGGCAGCCCCTCAAATACTGGAATACTGCTATTGTGTCACCCCAATTCTTCTTTTGACTAGCCAAACCCAACTCCTGCAGCCGTTCTTCATATGGTTTAGTCTCCCAAGGCCTTTGATCATCTTAGTTGCTCTTCTCTTCCCTTTTCCCAAGTCTCAACATCTTTTTTTGTAGCATGGTGACCAAAACTGGCTGCAGTAATCCAGGTTTCAGAAGAGGATAAAAAGTTATGATAGAAAGTTTAGAGACCATTGTCTAATGATTAAAGGTAATCCTCAATTTACATCCATTCTGTTCAAGGTTTTTAAGAAGAGATTGGACAACCACTTGTCCGAAATGGCATAGACTCTCCTGCTTGATTGGACTAGAACAGGAGTCACCAACTTTTTGGACCTCAGGGACCACCAAGCTCATAATTTTAAATCCCATGGACCAGAGACCCTGGGAAAATCCCCCAAAAGTCTGCAGGAAAATTCCCCACCCTGTTTTCCTACCGATCCATCATTCTTTATTTGGGATTGTAGGATTCCGTCTCCAGCTCCGTTCTCAGGGGGAGAGAGAGAGAGAGAGACTTTTGGCTCCATGCAAGGAAAGCAGCAAAAGTCTTTCTTTCTTTCCCCCAAACTCCGCCTGAAATGAGTCTTTGTGAGATTTGTCATGCTGGCACAGCCTCTTGGAGCAGGATGCCTTGCAGGGTCCCAAAGACTCATTTCTGGCGGAGTTTGGGGGAGAGAAAGAAAGACTTTTGCTGCTTTCCTTGCGTCCAGCCGAAAGCAGAAGAAGAAAGAAGCGGAAAGAAGCAGCCCAGTGGCCAGGCCACGTGCGTGGGGTGAGTGGGGCAAGTCCCCCGCTCTGCCCTTTCCCCCACTCCCCTTACTACTTTGTGTTGTTCGCAATGCAAGTGACACAAGGCTTGTGTTCCTGTGGGCAGCGCAGCCTTGTGTTCCCACGCAGCCTGGATTAATTGCTTTGGGGGTGACCAAAGAACTAGATGACCTTCAAAGTCCCTTCCAACTTTGTTATTCTGTTAAATATTTTGCTGATGTTTTTTTCCCCCCCTTCAATTCAGATTCCCTACTTGGGCTTCTGCTGTTGTGAAGAGCTTGGAGATACCGGACTTTGGCAACTCAGCGATCCACCCATCCTGCCTCTCACTCATGGACCAACTGGCGGATTTAACTGGAGAGAAACTCTGCTCCAAGAATAAAGCCAAAAAAAGTGGGGGGGAGTCAGAAGGACAGGGAAAAAAAGCTTTCTGAAAAACTGGAGCACGTCTCTCACCTCCTCGAGAGTTTTTTTTAAAAAACAAAGAAAGAAAGAAAAAACAAAAAATATTGATGGTGGAGAAAATTATTCCTAACCCTGGAAATGGCTTTAAAAATAACACTTAAGCATATCTGCCACTAAATGGCACTTCTAGGAAAAAAAATAGCAAATATAGCATCTGCTTGGATTGTGGAAAAAATATAATGTATTCCAACTTATTTTCATTCTTTGTCTCTTCAGTCTTCTGTCCAGCAGATAAGTCTCTCTGATGTAAGCCATTGACTTTTAATGTATATCTTTATGTATGTATTTATGTATGTGTATATATATATATATATATATATATATATATATATATATATATATATATATATATGGATCTTTTATTATTGGTTTTCTCTCCGCGAATTGGAAGTATCTAGGCGACGTTTCGATGAAGTCTCATTCATCATCTTCAGGCTTGTGTCTTCAGCTTTGTGCTTTGAAGACACAAGCCTGAAGATGATGAATGAGACTTCATCGAAACGTCGCCTAGATACTTCCAATTTTACGCGGGAGAAAACCCGAATAACCAAAGATCCACATACAAATACCCGCGAGAACCTCAGAAAACATATATATATATATATATTTCCAGAATTTTTTAAAATTTGGAATTAAGGTCTAGGAAGGAGAACTTGTTTTCACTGCCTTCTGCGTAATTGTTAGCAACAAAGTCGTAAACTGTGGGTTTCATTTAATGTTAGTCTTTTTATTTTTGTTGGAGTGCATTTTGTTCTGAGCCATTTTGGATCAAGGGCACTCTAATATATCAAGCAAGATCTCATCCCTTGTAGGGATGTTTCTGGAAAGAAAATTATTTTTCTGTGGAAGAAAAGTTCAGGCCAAAACAGAGAAGGTTGTGTAACATAACAGTATATTTAATTTTTCTAGCCTGGCCAGGACAGGGTTATCAAACTGATATTTGAAATGAACAAAAGGAATCAGAATGCAAAAAAAAAAAAAGGAGAGAGATTTTTGCACAGGGAAACCTTGTTTGCACACTAAAAAAATCCAGGTAATCTTTGACTTACAACCACAACTGAGCCCCAAAATTTTGTTACTAAGCGAGACAATTGTTCAGTGTGTTCTGCTCCCTTTTTTACAACCTTCCTTGCCACAATTAAGTGAAATGCTGCCATTGTTAAGTTAGTAACTCGGTTGTTAAGTGAATCTGGCTTCCCCCAATGTCTTTGCTTGTCAGAAGGTCGCAAAAGGGGATCATGTGACCCCAGGATACGGCCACCATCATAAATATGAAGCCATTTGCCAAGCGTCTGAATTTTGATCACGCTGCAATGGTCGTAAGTGTGGGAAATGGGCATTAGTCACCTTTTTTTTTTCCCAGCGCCATTGCAAACTGGGAATGGCTACTGAACAAATGGTTGATAACAACTGGCTGCGCTATCTCGCCATACTGAGAAACCTCAAGGGAAAACAATTGTCTAGTTAGAGACTGGAGAAACTCTCTACTTTATGGGTAAGGATGTCTTTCAGCCATGATCAGCACCTCTTGGTAATTAAGAGTCAACGGTGTTGAACCTACAACGTAAAGATGGGCAGGTTGGGTGGGCACGTTGAATGTGCAGTTTCGTGGTCCTTAAAGCCATCGTCTTAAACCTCACGAGTCAGCTCTTCCACGCATTTTTCTTTTCTTTTTTGTAAATATTTCTCAGAAAAGTCACTGTTAAGTCCTCCTTTCATTGATTGTGTCAGGGCCTCTAACAAATCCACCCCCATTCAAATCATAAATCTCTAGCCGCATCTCCCAGAGTAAAAAAAAATGATTTATTAGGAGTGACCATCTCAGCGTTAGCTGGGTGCAGCCGACTCTAAAATACATCATTCATTTCCTCCTTGACCCTGGTCTTCCTCCCACCCCCTGGATGTATATTCTCCAATGGGATACATCCATAGCCAAGAGTCATCAGTCATACTCTCCAGTAATATTCCTGCGCGCCGATAGCTTTGGGCTGCCAAGGTGATTATCTGAGGCATTTAAGGAATGCACTGCTTTCCCCCACTCCCTTTCTGCTGGCAACTAAAAAGACCAAAGGAATATGTTTTAGTTGACAGATTGGGCTTTTGCCTGCAGGACAATGATTGTTTTCTATAAACGTTTATTCTCCTCTCCCACATTTTCCCCCCTCCCTTACGCATCAGAATATCAACTTTTCAAACTTCACAAGCCTCTTACAATGATCAGTATCTTGCAAAGGTTTGAATGGTCTCGTTTCATTCGTTTTTGTATATTTCGGTTCTAACTGGTATTTTTGGAGGGGCAAGGAGCAATTCAGAGTTCCTTGTGCAAACCAACAAATGAAAGTGTTCTCGCTTTGTGGAGGTTTGTACACGGAGCCGGTCCTATCCCGAGGCAGAGGAAAGCAACCGTCTTAGATGGAAGGGCTCCCGTCTGTGACTCTTGAGACATAATGAGAGAGGATGGAGGATGATCTAAGCATAGTTGCTACTGGATCAGCTCATTAGATAAACCCATGAAACAGGCAGGATCTGGTCCTGGATATATCTAGTAATGGGATTGAACTGGATGGTAATCTGGAGTATTCAAAATAATTGTGGTGCCTGTTGTGGTTTCCTGCTGTGAACTTGGGGACCGGGAATTATAGAGGGGAGGTTTTGCTAACAGAACAAGGAAAAAAAATAATCTACTTCGTAACTTGATATAAGAGAGGTTGTATCGTTAAAAGGGCACCCAAAAGATGCGAGTTCAGAATTCGCAGAAATGGGGGTTCCTAAGATTCAAATAGGCCAGTTTCTCGGTGCCGTTTTAAGGTACGTTTAAATGCTACGTGGAATTGATAAACAATTGGTTTATCCAATTGTTTGAAAAACGCGATACTTTTCATGCATTTAGGATACAACTTTTACCTTCAACTACGTTCAAGGCCAGTACAAAAACTCCAAGGAAGTATTTATGTGTGTGTGTGTGTCTGGTTGGGACTATAAATATAGTTTCACCAGACATGAAATTGACCCTAGCCAGATACAGCCTCTGACAAGTAAGTTACGCCAGCACTAACTTGGTTAACTATGGTTCATACAGTCCTCCATGTACGAGCACAATTGGGAGCAGAGCCTCTATTGCTAAGTGATGCAGTTGTTAAATGAGTCACACGGTCCTTTTTCTGTCATTAATTGAATCACACGGACATTAAGCAAAACCAACATCCCCCATTGAAGACCCCTTGGGAAGGTCGCAAATGGCCATCGCATGGGACGCCTGCAACTGTCATAAATATATATCGGTTGCCAATTTTGATTGCGTGACCGGTTGTAAGTCATTTTGTCAGCCCTCCCTACAGTTGCTAAGCAAATGGTTGTTAAGTCAAGGATGACCTATATTCCTTAGTGCAGTGGTGGTGAACCTTTTTGTTGTGGTGTGCCGAAAGCACCCACAATGCAATGAGCACCGCCCCGCCCCCCGCACATGCACCGGGAGGCTGAAAACGGGCCCGTTTCGGCACTTCCGGTATTTCCAGAAGCCCCGTTTTTCGGCCTCCTGAGGGTGAGAGGCTTCCCTCAAGCCTCCAGGAGGGCGAAAATGGCCTCAAACGGGTCGAAAATCAGGTGGGAGGCATGCGCGTGAGCAGTGCAGGTAAATTTGGCTGTGGCTCGCCTGCCCACACAAATGACTCTACTTGCCACCTGTGGCACGCGTGCCATAGGTTCGCCATCATGTCCTTAGTTCTACAAGTGGCTTAAATGGTGGAACGATCCGCTTCAATTCCACCGGAAAGATTGTACTCCCCTAAAGTAACGGCTCAAAACGATGCTCTCTTTTAATCCGCCTACCAAAGTCAACCCAACTGCCGAGGTGAATCTTTCTTCAACCGCAGTGGCGATGTGGTTCCGTTGCCACCTCCTTCCCGACTGCACCTCAAAAGGCTCAAAGACTAGTTTAGGTAGCACCAAGTCGGTTCTCTGGGCGCAGAGCTTATGCCTCCCAAACCTTGGTTGGCACCTTCCTGAATTCTGCCAAAGGGTAGGGCCGGCCAGCCCTGAACATAGCTGCCACGTGGCTGGCCAGTTCAAATAAATAATAATTGCCATTTGCATCTTACATATATATATATATATATATATATATATAGAATAACTTTGCTTTTAAAAAAGGAGCTTCTGCCAAGGGTAGCAGAGGACACTGCACCGATCCCTGAGAGCTCCTTGTGTGCAATATGTAAATTTACTTAAATTATGTACATTCTACCCATGTAAAAGTGAGCAAGGCCTTCTGAAAAACGTTCTTTTTAACCAGGGATGTACAGTCGAGAAGTTGCCGCCGAGAGCAGGAAGAGCAATTGTAGGCCTTGTATTATGCAGTTGGTTGCTGCTAGTATTTTTGGGAATGTATACATATGTGTATATACACACACACCTGCACATACATACATACATGTGTGTATGTATGTAATTTAAAATATTTTTGGCTATGTACAGATATTCTAAAAATGAGAGTTTAGCTTATTCAGGCTGGTTTTTCTGGAAGAGTCTTTGTGATCTTTGAAACCGTGTTTGACAATCAACACCGACCTATTGTTGACTGATATGTATTTAATTGGGGTGGGAATTGTAGGTGTTTTTTTTTTTTTGCACTGACAGCTTGCAGGTTGTTCATACTTAATGATGTACTGTACAAAAGAGAAAAAAATGTTTGCATAGCATCCATCCCCAAAGTTGGTCAATCCTTCATGTATCAAACCTCGTTCGCTAAGTACACATTCCAGGGTCTTACTCAGTTGTTACTATTGACGCTTCTGTACGGGCGATTGGATAAATGTCCATTTCCCCCCCACACCAAGTAGCTCTTTTATAGCATGTTAGCGATTTTGCGCACTGATTTGGGGAAGGGAGACTTCTCAGGTGTGATAGGGCTGTTTTCCCAGCCAGTACATCTCTCTCGAAAGGAAACTGCTGAATTCAGGGAAATGGGAAGCAAAGAATCTTAAAAAAAAGAATGACATGCAAAAATATATATTTTGGGAATCTTTGGGAAAGGTTTACCTAATCTCCTTCCCGCAACCAAATATTAGTTTTTCGTTGTGTTTTTTTGGTTATTGTTATTGTTGTTTTGTTTTGTTTTTTAAAAGAGTTTGCAGGGAGTTTGGAGTGGACTAAGATTTTGTGTTCAAGGGATTGGTGCTAAATAAGCAACGTCCTGTTTATAGTTGCTTTAGGTTTTTGAGAGTGTTATCTGGTATGAAAGAGAAATCCTATGCCTCCTTTTGCAGATTTTTCATTTGGATGTGAATTGTGTGTGTGTGTGTGTGTGTGTGTGTGTGTGTGTGTGTGTTTTAAAGGAGAGAATTGCTGCTTAATTTTTTTTCTGTTACTGCTCAATTTCCACATGTTGTCATTTTAAAAGAAATTGATCTCAATAAAAGAAATCGGTCTCAGTTTCTCACAACCGCACTATTCAAAGTGTACATTTCTTTATTTGTGTTCCTTCTGCGAAAGGGTTTTCACTGTCTCCCCACCATATTATTTGGTGCAAGGTCTGGGAACAATTAGAATGCAATAGAATAACAGAGTTGGAAGGGACCTTGGAGGTCTTCTAGTCCAACCCCTTGCTTAGGAAGGAAACCCTCTAGCATTTCAAACAATTATCCAATCTCTTCTTAAAAACTTCCAGTGCTGGAGCATTTACAATTTCTGGAGGCAAATTGTTGTATTGATTAATTGTTCCCACTGTCAGGAAATTCCTCCTTAGTTCGAGGTTGCTTCTCTCCTTGATTAATTTCCATCCATTGCTTCCTGTCCTGCCCTCAAGTGCTTTGGAGAATAGCCTGACTCCCTTCTTCTTTGTGGCAACCCCTGAGATATTGGAACACCGCTTTCATGTCACCCCTGGGCCTTCTTTTCATCAAACTAGACATACCCAATTCCAGTTACCGTTCTTTATACGTTTTAGTCTCTAGTCCCCTAATTGAGTTCGCATATGGTGATTTCCAATTTGGCCAGAAGAACAACTAAAACAGGATACGGTAGACCTTTTCTAAACCCTTTCTAAAAGGGTACAATACCAAAAAAATATGGATATTATTCTCCCTTTCGCATCGTAGCTAAGGAACAGACATTGCAAGTTGAATAAAATTTATGAGAGAGGGAGTCCCACAGGCCAAAAAGGGATTTAAAAAGATGACGGTTCAAGTTTAACAGAGTTGGAAGGGACTTTGTAGCTCATCTAGTCCAACCCCCACCAAAACAGGATAAATGGCAGTCCAGTCTCTTCTTGAAAGCTCCCACAACTTCTGAAGGCAACTTCTGTTCCATTGGTTGATTGCTCTCACTGTCAGAAAACTGCTTATTTTCAGGTTGAATCTCTTCTTGATCAGTTTCCATCCATTATTCCTTGTCTGGCCTTCGGGTGCTTTGGAAAACAAGTTGGCCCCCTCCTCTCTGTGGCAGCCCCTCAAATATTGGAAGACTGCTCTTATGTCTCCCCTGGTCCTTCTCTTCCCTAGACTAGCCATGCCCAGTTTTTTTGGGGTTGGCAAGATTGCACTTCATTGCAAGGTGCAGGACTTTTTTTATACATCTAATTTGCAAGAACAGTCCCATTTTCACTTCCTCTGAAGTCCATCAACAGCACTAGAAAACCAATGCAACGCAATCCTTGGGCTAGTACGTGGGATAAACATGGTTTGAATAACAGGAGGAATTAGGTAGCACTACTCAGAAGGGGTTGTGCCGGAAGCAGAATCAATCAGGTAAGTGCAACACCACATCTGTGCAAACCAAAGTGTTAGGGCAAGGTTGTTCTGACTTAGGCTTTCCCAGCAAAACCCCTTTTATTAAACGAAGGTGAATTTCTTGCATTCACCTTCAGCCAAAGGCCTGGCAAACAGTCCTTCAAGGGTGAAATTAGGAGCACAGACCTTATCTAGCTTGGAGTGAATATTTCCAAATGCAGTGCTGACAAGGAAGGGCTTGGCACTGAGATGTCTCTGAGATGCACAGGCAGATCTTCACACCGCTGCAATGAATGAATGGTTTCCTGCAAAAGCCCCTCCCCTTTTGCTCCTCTTTTAATCCCTATGAGAGGGGCTATTTACTGTTCACCTGTGGCCTTACTCCCACGTCGATCCTTAGTTCATAATTCTTCTTTTCTTTTGGCAGCTCTGTGCATGCGCAGGCTGGGAACCGGCTCCAGCCGCTCCCCCGCCTCACTGCTGTCCAACTCTAAAGGCATCTGATGACTGTCAAACTGCCCTGGCCCCATCTCTGCCTCTGATGCAGAGCCCTCGTCCGAGCCTTCCTCAGCCTCCAGGATGGCTTCATGTTCCTCCCCAACCTCCTCACTGTTTGACTCTGCTGCCAGCTCTGCTACCTGCTGGCGGGCCACAACAAAGGTTGACATGGCTACTTGGAAGAATGTCCATGATTTTTGGGGAAGTACGGGGGTGGGGGGGGGGGAGGAGAGGCTGAAACAGACAGGCCCTGGGGCTCTCTGCCTGCTGCAATTCAACATGACAATGCGTTTGCAAGTGGAAGTAACCAGGAATAGCTTGTAATGGTTATGATTAGCATCAGGGTTGAGAAAGATGATAGAGAGAGAAAGAGAGAGATGATAGACAGGAAGACAGATGTCACCGGAGCATTGTGGTTCACCGAAGACAAAAATCCATGTTCCTTAAGGAACCAGCAGTTGACCTGTCCTGCAGAAGTGTAACGTGGCTTCCTTGCCCCATTTGTACGAGAGGCAATTTGGGACACACCCACCAGGAAGCTATGAGACACATGCACAATGCATCTTGCAAGAATTCATGGTGGTTTTGGGGGGGGGTTTTGTAAATTTTTTATTGATTTTTAAAGACAAACATAAACAAACAAAACATAAAAACATCAACCTTCCTTCCATAAGTATACAAGCAGTGTGCCGGTTGGTTTACAAATTTTTGTGTGTATCCATTTCATAGTCAAAGAGTTCGTGGTTGAGCTGCACTTCAGCACTGACCACAAAGCGAAGTCTGGAACACTCTGCAGAGAGAGGTGTAGATTTCCCCACCCACAAGCGTGGAGATCTGTTGTCTCTTTGTTGTGAAGGGAACTGTGAAGATACGGGTGGAGGGGGAAGGAGTCAAGAGGAAGGGGGCCGACCTGTCACTGATGAAGTCATGGTACATGACTTTTGCAGCTCTGTTGAAAAGGAGATGTCGTGGGCAACCCCCTGAGATCTAGAGGAGAGAGGAAGCTAATCAAGCATCACCTCAAGATGACTGGCCTTCCTCAAGTCGGGGTGCTGGCCTTCCTGTCACTGCGAGGTACGTAACCCCAGAGCGTCTGCTCGAATTCCATGCCAAGCGTTTGGTTCTAGGGATATCTTGGTGGCTTTCAGATAACCAGCTTGGTAGAGGATCTTGCAGCTGCTTTAGGATCAGGTTCGGCTCAGCTTCACCACCTTCAAATGGGTGTTGAGACCAAGCTAATGTCCTCCTTGGTCTTCAGGGAGTAGGGCCAGCTGGTGGTGGCTTCATTGCATGGACTCTTCTCAAGGATGAAGATTCTTTCAATGAATGAGATCTTTGGGGTCATTGGGTTGGATTACTCATGTTTCTCTCTGCCGGGAGTTAGATACAGATTAACGGAGTTGGAAGGGACCTGGTAGGTCATCTAATCCAACTCACACACACACCTGCCCAAGTAGGAAACCCTACACCATTTCTGACAGATGGCAGTCCATTCTCTTCTTGAAAGCCTCCAGGGATGAAGCTCCCAAAACTTCTGAAGGCAACTTCTGTTCCTTTGGTTGATTGCTCTTACTGTCAGAAAATTTCTCCTTATTTCCAGGTTGAATCTCACCTTGTTCAGTCTCCATCCATTATTTGTTCTCTGGCCTTTGGGTGCTTTAGAAAATAGCTTTACCCCCTTCTCCTCTCTGTGGCAGCCCCTCAAATATTGGAAGACTACTCTCATGTCTTCCCTGGTCCTTCTCTTCCTTAAACTAGCCAGGCCCAGTTCCTGTAACCGTTCTTCATATGATTTAGTCTCCAGTCCCCTAATCATCCTGGTTGCTCTTCTCTGCACTCTTTCTAGAGTCTTCATGTTTTTTTTTATAGTGTGGTGACCAAAACTGGATGCAGCACTCTAAGTGTTGGTCTTACTAAGGTTTTATAGAATGGTATTAGTACCTCCCTTGATCTTGATTGTATCCGTCTGTTAATGCAATTTAGGATTGCATTGGCTTTTTTGGCTGCTGTCACACACTACTGGCTCCTATTTAACTGGCTGTCCACTTAGATTCCAAGATCCTGTCACAGTTACTGCTATTAGTTGCCACAGTTGTTGGGATTATAATGTTTATGATGAGATGAGCTACTCTTAGGGGGCCCCCGGTGTTCTCTAAGCTTGGTTGTTTTCTTGCAAGAAATAACCAAGCACCAGGGACCCTACATTTCAGTACTAACCTACAAATATTATCCTTTATTGCAGCAACTCTGACTTTATTGTGATTCTACATTAACAGTCTTGCAAGTCTGAAGGGGCAAATCTTGTAGTGCTTCCTCTGAAGCCTGAGAAGTTAGGACGGGTTTCTGTTCAGCTTCTTTCACTGCCTATTACACAGTTGCGGACTGTATCATCTCTATAAAGTTAATTACACTTTATAATGCCTTCCTAAGGCCACACTTGGAATACTGCATTCAGGTTTGGTCACCACCATGTAAAAAAGATGTTGAGACTCTAGAAAGAGTGCAGAGAAGAGCAACAATGATGATTAGGGGACTGGAGACTAAAACATATGAAGAATGGTTGCTGGAATTGGGGATGTCTAGTCTGATGAAAAGAAGGACAACGGGTGACATGATAGCAGTCTTCCAATATCTCAGGGGCTGCCCCATAGAAGAGGGAGTAAGCTATTTTCCAAAGCACCTGAAGGCAGGACAAGAAGCAGTAGATGGAAACTAATCAAGGAGAGAAGCAACTTAGAACTAAGGAGAAATTTCCTGACAGTCAGAACAATTAATACCTTCAGAAGTTGTGAATGCTTCAACACTGGAAGTTTTTAAGAAGAGTTTGGACAACCATTTGTCTGAAGTGGTGTAGGGTTTCCTGCCTAAGCAGGGGGGTTGGACTAGAAGACCTCTAAGGTCCCTTCCAACTCTGCTATTCTATTTCTTATCCTATCCTTCCCTAGGTAGCATCTCTTCACTCCATTTTTCAAAGTCTTTCTCGCACTGCCATGTTCATTTCTTAGATGAAAATCGTTTAATAATAAGTACATTTGCTAGTAACACTATGAATAATAATAACCATAACAACCATAATGGATAGTCCCACCAACCATGGTGGGTTGATAGTGACCATTTTGGACAACCCTGGCTTAGGGCAATGTCTGCACTCAACCTGGGAAATTCCTGGAACCAATGCTGGGTAGATGGGAGGATGCTAAGCCAGATGTGGGGAAAAATGACTGATTCCACATTTTCTGTTCTCCAACATCAATCAACTAATCAGAATAGAGCTGGAAGGGACCTTGGAGGTCTTCTAGTCCAGCCCCTTACTCAAGCAGGAGACCCTATACGATTTCAGACAAGTGGCTGTCCAGTCTCTTCTTAAAAACCTCCAATGTTAGAGCACCCATAACTTCTAGAGACAAGCCATTCCACTGGTTAATTGTTCTCATTTTCAGCAAATTTCTCCTCAATTCCAGGTTGCTTCTCTCCTTGATCAGTTTCCATCCATTGTTTCTTGTCCTGCCTTCAGGGGCTTTGGAAAGTAAGATAGAATTTAGAATTTATTTATTTTTATTTTATTTATTTATTTATTTATTTATTTATTTATTTATTTATTTGATTTGTCAATTGCTTACAAGATAATAGGTGTAAGTATAAACATGAGTAAGAATAGAAGGAAATAGGTACGAATAACTGGGGACAATAGGACAGGGACTGTAGGCATGATTGTGCACTTATGCACCCCTCTTACAGAACTCTTAGGAATGGGGTGAGGTCAATAGTGGTTAGCTTGAGGTTAAAGGAGTGGGAGTTAGAGGATGTAACAACAGAGTCAGGTAGTGCATTCCAGACATTGACCACTCTATTACTGAAGTCGTACTTTCTGCAATCGAGTTTGAAGCAATTTACGTTGAGTTTGTATCTATTGTGTGCTCTTGTATTGTTGTGGTTGAAGCTGAAGTAGTCATTGACTGGTAGGACATTGTAGCAGATAATTTTGTGTGCTACGCTTAAGTCCAATATTAGCCGACATCGTTCAAGGTTGTCCAAGCCCAACATTTCAAGCTTGCGGGTGTAGGGTATTCTGTTGCAAGCAGAGGAGTGTAGTACTCCTACACTTTTAGAATACTATTATTAGTATTATTAGAATAGAATAGAGCTGGAAGGGACCTTGGAGGTCTTCTAATCCAGTCCTCTGTTCAAACAGTTGACCCCCTCTTCTTTGTGGCAGCCCCTCAAGTATGGAATACTGCTATCACGTCAACCCCTAATTCTTCTTTTCTCTACATCAGGGGTCTCAAACTCACGGCCCGCGGGCCAATTGCGGCCCGCAGGATGATATCCTGTGGCCCCCACCATGATATGAAAGTATAATATTAGTGCGGCCCGCAGGGGGAATGGACCTCTGAAGGAAGTCCTGCCCACCGTTCCTCATCGTGGCTTCTTCTCCACCCTGAACTTTAACAAGTCCAAGTACAGGTCCAGACTTACTGATGATCATCTTCAAGCCATAACTGAGGGTCTCAAGTGCCTCCTCTCTCAAGCCAAATGTGGCTCAGATATGTGAGAGGAAGCGTTGTCAAGTTTCTGGCAGCAGGGAGTAAGCTGGAGAAGCCATGTTCTCAGGAACTGTTCATGATCTTCATTCAATGTTCCATTCATGTGTTCAGGACAGTTCATGTATTGGAGAAATCATTAACTGTTGATGACATTTGAGGATATTTTTTTAACAATGTTTTTTGTGGAATCCCTTATGCAGTCCAGCCTCACCCAGACTCTGCCTCCAGTGCCCCCCAGGTAAATTGAGTTTGAGACCCCTGCTCTACATACTTGGTTCCATTTAAAATACACACTTACGTGTATTTCAACCACACCTTCTGTCTTTTGTTCACTCTTGGTTTTTCTAAGACCTCAAATGGAAAGGAAATGCATAATTGATTCTGGAGCCCAATCTCTGTTGGTGTGCGTGTTTCCTTTCGGCCTCATTTCACAGTTTGCGAGCAGACCTGCAGCAGGAAACAGTGAAACTAAAGATGAGTCCGCCGGAAGACCACAAATGCTGCCTCTTGAGCCCCCAGGAGAAAACTTGACAAAGTTTCCCTTTGATATGAGCATTTTGGAACGTTTTATTTATTCCATCCTATGGAAAAGACACACTTCAGCCACAGTGACACCTTTTCACAGATAAGGTGGAGGTGTCAACCAACTTCGGGAAACTCCAGTGTTTGTAGAAGTGCAAGATTATTTTAGGTGGGCAAAATGAATCAGAAAGATAGAATGGAAGCAGCCCTTGGGTGGGTAGAATTCAGCCCCTGGATTGGGCTGGTTCTCCCTTGCATTTTGGATTTATTCGATCTTGGATTGGGGCTGAGGATTTTAGCTTAATTGGCAATATGGGTTTAATTGGGAGGGGTTGAGGGATAAATGGGGTGCTTTTAACCTTCTTTTATTGTGAACAGCTTGGAAGCTCACGGCCTGGAGGATGGACCTTTTTATTTAGAATAAATGAAAATGAATAAATGAATCCTTGGCATCAATTTTGGGACCTAACCATCATGTGTTTAAGTGTCTTTGGGCAAATACCTTTGTAAGGAAGTCCATATCTGTCTGGTTCACACAAGGCATTAGGTCCAGCCAATGGGTAGGATGTGTTAGGAGAAAATAAGAATTCAGCTGCAATACTGTGTGTGTATATGTATTTATGAGAGGGAAAGGGAGGGAGAGGGAGAGAGAAAGAAAAAGGGAGGGAGGGAGAGAGAGAGGGGGGGGGAGGGGGGGGGGGGAGGGGGGGGAAGAGGGATGGACAGGGACAGGGAAAGGGAGGGAGGGAGGGAGAAAGAGGGAGGGAGAGAAAGAAAAAGGGAGACAAAGAGAGGGAAGGAGAGGGAAAGAGGAATGAAGAAAAAGAGGGAGGGAGGGAGAGGGAAAGGAAGGGAGAGAAATAGAGGGAGAGAGGGAGAGAAGGAGGAAGAGAAAGAGAGGGAGGGAGAGGGAAAGGAAGGGAGAGAAAGAGAGGGAGGGAGAGAAAGAGAGAGAGGGAGGGAGAGGAAGAGAGAGAGGGAGGGAGAGGGAAAGGGAGAGAGGGAGAGAGAGAGAAAGAAAGAGGGAAAGGGAGAGAGAAAAAAGAGGGAGAGAGGGGAGGGAGAGAAAGAGGGAGGGAAGGAGAGGGAAAGAGAGAAGGAGGGAGACAGAAAGAGAGAGAAGAATACATATTGAGTCAAAGGCACCTTTCCCCAAGAGATTGGAGGAATGTAGCAATTCTGTAAGAGGCTGATGGGAGGGCACGCTTGTATTTTACTCGAAAGGACTCAAACTCGGGGTCTCCCTGGAGTGACTCTTTACAAATCCTTTTCTTCCCTAGGGATTTTTGCCCAGGTCCTCATGGAACGTCTCTGCTTGGAGGAAGGCCAGAATCTGGATCTCCACTGCGTCAACAATAAAGGCAACACCTCCGCTCTAGAATGGAAGGATCCCAGCGGCTTTACGATATTTTTCAACCATTGGCACGGTAGGTCAAAGTTGGGATGAGGGCGCCGACGTTTTTCCACTGGATGGAGACAAGGAGGGGATTTTGCAATAGGCTGACCTAAATCCATTTTCACGACCTGCCCTCTTGGTTTAAAACCACACTGGGGTTAGGATGTGTGATGAGGGCAATTCTGATAGTTTGATCACTGCCTCCACAATCCTTCCTTTTCTTTTTTTTAAAAAGAAATACTTAAAAGTGTTCACTCTCTTCAACAAGAAAGCTCTCCTCATGATATTCAGTTGTGTTGAGGTACAGCTATGTCCTGAGCAAGCATGTATTGATTTATTGATTTATTTTGATGAAAGTATTTGCTCATTGTGGAGTCCTTGGTGCTCTCTGGGCTTGATGATTTTCTTTCAATTGTTTCACAACCCAAACTAGGCAGCATAATCAAGGTATCATATGCATATACCCACATATATCATGATAGAAGTCTTCCAATATTCAGAAAGAGTGCCAAGAAGAGCAACCAGGATGATTAGGGGACTGGAGACTAAAACGTACAAAGAACGGTTACAGGAACTGGGCCTGGCTAGTCTAGGGAAGAGAAGGATCAGGGGAGACAGGATAGCAGTCTTCCAATATTTGAGGGGCTGCCACAGAGAGGAGGAGGGGGTCAAGCTATTTTCTAAAGCATCTGAAGGCCAGACAAGGAATAATGAATGGAAACTGATCAAGGAGAGATTCAACCTGGAAATAAGGAGACATTTTCTGACAGTGAGAGCAATCAACCAATGGAACAGAAGTTGCCTTCAGAAGCTGTGGGAGCTTCATCCCTGGAGGCTTTCAAGAAGAGACTGGACAAAAATGGTGTAGGGTCTCCTCCTTGGGCAGGGAGTTGGACTAGATGACCTACCAGATCCCTTCCAACTCTGTTAATCTGAGAAGCGAAACATCTTCAAAGAAAAACAAGAAAGTCCAGTTGCCTCTTGGGGAAAAAAAAGCACCTTTGGGACAACTGCTGTGATTCACTTAACCACTGTGGCCAGAAAATGGGGCCAAACTTACTTAACAACTTAGCAGCAGAAATTTTGGGCTCAATCTTGGTCCCAAGTCAAGGGCTACTTCCATACTCATTTTCAGTACAGGTGCCTTGTATGCCCCTTGCCTTGCCTCTTTAACAAATCCCATCCATGTTTAGGTTCATCCCTTCATACTGAGCCAGAACCAGTTCAGTGCTTAGAAGAAAGAGTTTGCAGAAAAATCCCATCCATATATTGATAGATTAGATTAGAGTACTGTAGTGTAGTGTAGTGTAGTGTAGTGTAATGTAGTGTAGTGTAGTGTAGAGTAGAGTAGAGTAGCATTGAATAGAATAATAGAGTAGAGAAGAATAGAGTAGAATAGAATAGAATAGAATAGAATAGAATAGAATAGAATAGAATAGAATAGAATAGAATAGAGTAGAGTAGAGTAGAGTAGAGTAGAGTAGAGTAGAGAGAGTAGAGTAGAGTAGAGTAGAATAAAGTAGCATAGAATAGAATAGAATAGAATAGAATAGAATAGAATAGAATAGAATAGAATAGAATAGAATAGAATAGAATAGAATAGAAGAGAAGAGAAGAGAAGAGAAGAGAAGAGTTGGAAAGGACCTTGGAGGTCTTCTAGTCCAACCCCTAGGCAGGAAACCCTACATCACTTCAGACAAATGGTTAACCAACTTCTTAAAAACATCCAGCACTGGAGCGTTCACAACTTCTGGAGGCAAGTTGTTCCACTGATTAATTGTTCTAACTATCAGGAAATTTCTCCTTAGTTCTAGGTTGCTTCTCTCCTTGATTAGTTTCCATCCATTGCTTCTTGTCCTGCCTTCAGATGCTTTGGAGAATAGATGGACTCCCTCTTCTTTGTGGCAGCTCCTGAGATATTGGAACACCGCTATCATGTCACCCCTAGTCCTTCTTTTCATCAAACTGGACATATCCAGTTCCAGCAACCGTTCTTCATATGTTTTAGCCTACAGTCCCCTAATCCTCTTTGTGGCTCTTCTCTGCACTCTTTCTAGAATTTCAACATCTTATTTACATCGTGGCGACCAAAACTGGATGCGGGAATCCAAGTGTGGCCTTACCTTACCAATACTTATCTCTCTCTTTGAAACAGTCACAGGAAAGGGAAGGTACCAACTTCTGCATTACTCCAACGATTCGCTGTCCATTCGTCTTTCCAATGTAACAAGACATGACGAGGGACTGTTCACTTGTCTCTACTATAGCGGGAATATTGGAACCAAACTTGTGAACGTTACAGTTTGGGGTAAGATCTGAAACTCCTACCTTTCAATGAATGGCGGCTTGTGGAGATGGCTAGGATGGTTTTGAGCTGAACTGAAGGCCATTCTGGGTTCACTTAACAACCCTATTACTTACTTAATAACCGCAGTGGTTCGCTTAACGATTGTGGCAAGAGTCATTTAACTGTCTCACTTAGCAACGGAAATGTTGGGCTCCGTTGTAGTCATAAACTGTAATCTTATAGTTCATTTGTTTTATATCTCCCCTCCAAATATGCGGGTGAGGTGATCCTGTCCAGGATGGATAAAAATCGACTATTTTTTTAAAAAACGAATTTTTAATTTTTTTTATCAAATTTCTTTTAATAAAATGCGTTTGGAGTAAAAATCTATCTAAAGATAGCTTTCTATTTAAGAGACATTAATAATTTAGTTTATTCAGCATGTGTTAAGGTGTTGAGATTTAAGGGCTGACCAGTTGCTGTAAGGCTGATGCAATAAGCATGAATCAGCATAGCATGGGTATTGCCTTTTTAAGACTATGTATGGGGTCCACAGAAGTCTTTACTTCTTTAAGAGGTGCTTATATAAGGCAGCCATTAGAGGGAGTGTATTTCTCTCTCCTTGTGTCCTGTATCCATTTCAGAGTTCTCCTTGTAGAGTTAAGAAGATTGATTGCAGGTATCTGCCTACCACATATATTTCTGCATATGTCTTGTATATAAACCACTGTTAAATGTCTAAGTCTCTGTGTGCTGTGTTTTGCTCCTGGGTTGTCTCGTAATAATAGTCATGCTGCAAACACTCTGACAGCATGAAATGGAGCTTAGTTATGTAGCATGAGGTGGTTTATTCTGCAATATTGGGACTGTCAACAGCGGGTCAGAGATGTCAGGTGCTCTTTAAAAATTATGATTTAAATTGAGTTGATTTATATCAAGCCTTTTTACTAGTGAGTTAAATCATGATTTAAATTGACTTGATTTAAATCAAATCCACCTTGATCCTGTCCCATTCCTTTCAACAGAAATAAAATTCTAACAGGAAGACTACAACCTAATGAATTCTCTTCTTTGTACAGCTCCACCTTCCAGACCTTTGTTGGAGGATTTGAGGGCCACAGTAAACCAAACAGAAGAAAATATTGTCTTAAGGTGTTCCACTGAGGGAAGCTGGCCTGCTCCTCAAATCACCTGGCTGCTACAGAACGGAATGGAAATCTTTGGTATGTTTCAAATAACTTTATTTTTCTTTTGGAAGTTGTGGGAGCTTCATCACTAGAAGCTTTCAAGAAGAAACTGGACTGCCATCTGTCAGAAATGATGCTTGGACTAGATGACAAACAAGGAGTAGATGACAAACAAGGTCCCTTCCAACTCTGTTAAACTGTATCTGTATCTTTCCGGACTATCCTTTGCCTTTTAATAGCCCTTCTTCAATAACGCTGAAAAAACACTAAGCAATTACCTGCTTTAATAACAAGTTGTTCGTTTGTTTATTTACTAGTTGGGTCCATTGTATTAAGCAGTGAACTTGGTTTATAATCCGCATTCCTTAAAAATAACATTAAGCATTCTAAAAAAAAACAACTATTCCAGATGCTTTTGGATTGCACCAAATTGCTCGCAGTATTATCTTTGCTTTCTTTTGCCATTGTCATTCTACTTCTATTTGTTGGTCTTTGTGTTTAAATAGTTCTCTCTTCTCTCCTGATACCTCCAGGTATTACCGCATCCACTCTCCAGATATTTTAGTCTTGCTTATGCAGTTCTAATTATCCTATTTTGATATTATAACAGGATAATTAGAACTGCAGAAAAAAGCAATTGCTACCAACCTGCCTTCCACTGAGGACCTGTATACTGCACGAGTCAAACAGAGGGCTGTGAAAGTATCTATAGACCCCTCACATCCTGGACATAAATTGTTTCAACTTCTACCCTCAAACAACACTACAGCATTGCACACCAGAACAACTAGACACAGCGACAGTTTCTCCTCCCATGCCATCACTCTGCTAAATAACTTATTCTCACAACACTATCAAACTATTTAGTAAGGCTGTATTACAATGATTCTTCTAATCTTTCCTGTTACCTATCTTCTTTCTACTTATGACTGTAACTTTGTTGCTTGTATCTTTACGATTTATATTGTTTTGTTTACTTTCCTAATATGATTTATGTTGATTGCTTGTTTCGTATCCTATGACAATCACTAAGTGTTTTGTCTTATGATTCTTGATGAATGTATTTTTAATATATCTTTATGTATCTTATGATTCTTGATGAATGTATTTTTATGATGAATTTATGATAAATATATTTTTATGAGTCCTATGATCATGATTATCACTTATAGCTTTTATGTACACTGATTAGCTCATGCACTGAAGACAAATTCCTTGTGTGTCCAATCACACTTGGTCAATAAAGAGTTCTATTATTATTTTGTTATCATCATCATCATTATCTCTTTTTGCATTCTTCAAGGCATTTTAGGAAACACTCAACACCAATTGGAAGAAAAGAGGTTCCATTCCATAAGCGAGTTGTCCATCTACGCCTTCCCCCGGGGCTCTGTCGTTTCTTGTGTGATACACCACAAAGCCTTAGGAAAGAGAAATTTAACTGTGACTTTGCACCTGGACCATGCCAGTAAGTGGAGAGTTTGAGAGCAGGATGGAGAACGTGTTTAAAAAATAAACAGCATAAATAAGACCCTCTTAGGAATTACACAACCATTTAGATGTGCTGCAACATGATTATGGGAAACTTTGCCAGCTCTTATAACTTTTGCACAACAGTTACAATAGTTCATTTAGTGAGTGTTCGAAGTTACGACGACACTGGAAAAAAAGGGACGTATGACCATTTTTCACACTTATGACTGTTGTAGGAGAGAGAGAGACAGAGACAGAGAAACAGAGAGAGAGACAGAGAGAGAGAGAAACAGAGAGAGAGAGAGAGACTGATCTAAATGGATCTTCTAATCTAGTAGGACTCTCTCATTTTGTCCTTTATATATGTTATGCTTGAGCATTAATAGCCTTCCTTGTTTTCTCTTCCACATATTCAGAACAAAAACAGAAGACAGAAGAAACCTTTAGCATTCCAGCATTGTCTCCAACCAAGGAGGCAGAAACTCAAAGTTCTCATACTACCAACGGTAAGACTACAACATTGATCCTCTCTGGTATTTCTGGACATCACCCCCAACTTGCTTCCAGTTCTTCTCCTTAACAAAATCGGTTACATTTATCCTTTCTCCTTTCCATAACCCTCTTTTTCATCCCTTCCACAGAATCCAATCCAATATTCAATGTAACAGAAGGAAACCCAACCACGCAAAAACTGTTCCCAAGTACAGATATAGACGTTTGGGCAAACAATAGTAAGTTGCTCCCACATTACTCCTAATGTTCAACTGGTATGCTTTTCATTCTTTGGTCTCCTTCCTGATCTGATGCCAGAGGCTTGGTGTCACGGAAGAGGTTAGGGAAGATGATAAAGTTTTCATTTCAGACTATTCGCTTAAAAGATATGCTCTTTTTGTGTTTCTCTAGTCAACTTTCTGGAATTAAGTGGACTAAGTGTATATGGGCATGGAATTCTGTATAAACTGAGGTTTATAAATAGTCTTTCTTGGCTAGGTAGGTACGCTCAGTACACTAAGCTATAAATCACAATTTGGATTCAGACACTTAGCTAAAGCAAAACTAATGACATTCCAGATGGGTTCATGTTGTTCTTATTAATTGATTTGGAATGATGTTCCTAGTATAGAAATTGCCCTGAGCAGGAGGTTGGATTAGGTGACCTTCAAGACCCCTTGAAGACTATACAACTCTGTGTATAGTCCAGAACTTTCTGGGAAATAGCAAGTTGGAGAATGCTGGTGTGGTGGAGCCAGCCGTCTTACTCCATGGAAGCTCAGCTGGTGGACAAATACGATCTTCCAGCTCTCATAACCCCCAATATTTTTCTGCTAGGAAATAGAAGCTAAAGATGGCAAAACTCAAATGTTTTCTGTTCCTTTTTCTCCCCCCAAAACAGAAACAAATATGACTTACAGAGGCTTTGTGGGGGAACAAGCCAACCTTTTGTTCCCAGGCCTTGTATCTATTCTCCTTCTTGCTCTCTTCATCATGGTCCTTCTCTTTGTGGTGAAACTGTGGAAAGCACACAGGGACTGGAAAAAAGGTAAGAGGGGAAAAAAGAAGAATTTAATACATATTGGGAATAGTTTCCTCTTCCACCCAGGTGCCCAAAAGTTTCTAAAAAGCCTGTGTTCAACCACCACCAAATTTCTTGTGGTGCTTCAAGGTTTTGAAAATCACTCTTAGAGGGAAACGATCTTCAACCTCTTCAGAGAACAGTAGACTTTGTCTGCCACAGCAGTTGATTTTCACTTTCCTGAATTTGTATAGTAGATTTTAAAAATTCCAATGTGGTTGTTTGCAAATGTCAGTCAGATTTGAGCCAGTTGTCAACTCGTCAATCGTTCCTATGCCTGTTCCCGAGTTAACATTAGAAGGAGCAGGGAGAAAGGCCTGACGGAGCAGATGAAGCCCAGAAGCACATCCCATGCTTATTTTATTTGTCCGCTTACAAGAAAATAGGTATAAGTATAAACATGAGTAAGAATACAGGAAATAGGTATGAATAAATGGGTAAAACGAGGACCCAGATTGTTGGGGGCGATAGGCTGACTCTGTAAACCACTTAGAGAGGACTGTAAAAGCACTGTGAAGTGGTATATAAGTCTAAGTGCTATTGCTATTGCTTAAATGACCAGTCATAAATCAAGGACTATCAATAAGTATGTGAGCTAAATCTGCCTTTTCACAACAGATATCTGGCCTAATATTCTGCACCTCATTCTTGTCACTCCCTAATATAGAAAATAATAATGTTTCTGAACAACCCGTTGAGAGTTACAGGCCTAAAGCAAATAAAGCTCTTGCCAGACTCAAGAAGAATACATGCGGTATGTATAAATGGGATTTCTTCACATTTGCAGGCAGCGCAGAAGTTGGAATTAAGAGAAGCAAGTGTGAACAAATGTGCAGTTCCATTGCTATGGAATACACAGATAGACTGGGTGAAACCAGATTTCTTAATAGCAGTAACTGTGAGAGGGAGCTTGGAGTTTTAGTGGACAACTAGCTAAATATGAGCCAACAGTGTGTGGTGGCAGCCAAAAAAGCTAATGCAATCCTAAGTTGCATTAACAGAGGGATACAGTCAAGATCAAGGGAGGTACTAATACCACTCTATAAAGCCTTAGTAGGACCACAACTAGAGTACTACATCCAGTTTTTGGTCACCACACTATAAAAAAGATGTTGAGACTCTAGAAAAGGTGCAGAGAAGAGCAACCAGGATGATTAAGGGGACTAGAGACTAAAACATATGATGAACGGTTGCAGGAACTGGGCATGGCTAGTCTGGTGAAGAGAAGGACCAGGGGAGACAGGATAGCAGTCTTCCAATATTTGAGGGGCTGCCACAGAGAGGCTATTTCCCAAAGCCGCTGAAGGCCACACAAGGAACAATGGATGGAAACTGAACAAGGAGAGATTCAACCTGGAAATAAGTAGAAGTTTTCTGACAGTGAGAACAATCCACCAAAGGAACAGAAGTTGCCTTCAGAAGTTGTGGCAGCTTCATCACTTGAGACTTTCAAGAAGAGACTGGACTGCCACTGGTCAGAAATGGTGTAGGGTCTGCTTGGGGGGGGTTGGACTAGATGACCTACAAGGTCCCTTCCAACTCTGTCAATCTGTATCTGTTTTTTACTGGCTGTTTTTGGACTGAAATATGAGCTAGGATCAGAAGTAAAAAGAAATGAGCTTGAAATAGCAATGACCTGTGTCTTTATTTTATGCAGTGATCCCCTGGAGGAACAGCGAGAAGTATGTAATTCAAGAATCATATACCAGGACGTCAAAACCTTCAGAAGGAAGTCAGGATTCTTCAGTCTTCGAAAAAGAGTTGTCCCACTTTAAAGAAACGGATATGTGACACTAAGGACAATATTGTGCTGTGTTTAACAGCAGGAACTGTCTTCTCTTCCTATTTTAATTCCTGCGCTGCACTTCTCTGCAAAATTTATCTCTTTAAAAATCCAGATTGGAGAGGATTTCAGATGAGACCCTCCTAGACTAAGATGCATCTCAGAACAGTATTGCAAATAAAGTAATAATGATACTATAAAAGCCCTTGGGAACTTATGCCAGTTGTTATTTAGGAGTTGAAATTCCTCGTGTGGACTTAACAATTTCGGGATATACAAAGGTTATACAAAACCTTTGCCAGACCAATTCTCGAATACAGCTCGTCCGCCTGGAACCCACATTGTATATCAGACATTAACACAATTGAGCGGGTTCAGAGGTATTTTTCAAGAAAAGTACTCCACTCCTCTATTCACAATAGTATTCCCTATGCCTCCAGGGTTGAAATTTTGGGCTTGGACAATCTGGAACTGCGCCGCCTGTGGTCCGATCTAAGCATAGTACACAAAATTGTCTGCTGTGACATCCTGTCAGTCAACTACTTCTTCAGCCTCAACCACAATACACAGGCAAACAACCGATACAAACTCAAGGTAAACTGTTCTGAACTTGATTGCAGAAAATACAACCTCAGCCACAGAGTGGTCAACGCCTGAAAGCCCTACCTGACTGTGTGGTTACAGCCTCAACCCCTCACAGCTTCAACCTCAAACTGTCTACCGTGGACCTCACCCCATTCCTAAGGGGTCCTGAAAGGGGGTGTGCCTACCGTCCCTGTCTTACTGTCCCCAATTATCTGTATATACGCCCTTTGTTCTTGTTTATGTTCATATCTATACTTGTTATCTTGTACATGTTTGATCAATAAATAAATAAATATAAAAGAGAAATACCACTCATGCATCATCACAAAATCTCCAGAACCGTAAAGCCTACAAACTTGAAATTTGGCATGTAGGTTCCTCTTGGCTTCTAGGGGCTCACTAAGAAAGGATTTTTCGAAATGACCATCAGAGCATTAGTATTTCTTATTTTATTATTATTATTATTATTATTATTATTATTATTATTATTATTATTATTATTATTATTATTATTATTATTATTATTAACATGCTCTGATGAGCGCTACTCCCCCTCCCCACCTTAAGAGAAATCTGCTCCAAATGCAAAACACAAGCAGAGGAGTTTCACTTTCACTTTCACAGCAGCAACCAGCTTTTAGTGCAGAACAGTTGAGCTAAGCCACAGCCAGGCTCCTTGCTGTCTCCTTCTTGCTCACACAGCAAATATTGTTTCGGTTTCCAAACAGCCCTCAACTCTCTCACACTCTGACAGGACGCTAGCCAGGTGAATACTGGTGGATGCTGATAGGCAGAGGCAGAATTTCTCTCCCCCACCCCCATTATTTTCCTCCCCAAAAACTAGGCCTGACCACATAGTTTCATTAGCGAAGCACGGGTATCAAGCTAATAAATAAATAAATAGATGAATGAATGAATGAATGAATAAATAAAGTGATTTTATTATATTACTCCAATAAATCTTTTAAACTTCCCTAAAAGGAAGGTTAGAATAATAGCTCCTACATGGCAAGCACAGTGGAGTACAGTATCCATTTGACAAATACTGTATAGCGCATCCAAGCTTCAGAAATCAAGATAACCAGGAGAAGGCAGCAGGTTTGGGGATAAGACCGCCCCCTACTAGTCATGTGGAGGTTTGCAACCTATCTTATATTAATTAGGGCTTAATTTTCATCAAACACAGTTCCTTTTTGGAAAAAGCATACACTTCAAATGTGCCACAGAGAGGAAAGAGGGCCTGTCCTAAGACAGACCATTTGCAGATTTGATTTAAAAAAAGAGAGAGAGAAATTAGCACTGTTGACTAAATTGCCCTGTAAAATCCCTCCTTTTCCTTCCTTCCTTCCTCCTTCCATCCCTTTATTCTATCTTTTTCTTTCTTCCTCCTTTCCTTGGTTCCCTCCCTCCTTCCCACTCTCCCTCCCCATTCTTTCCTTCCTTTCGTCCCTCCCTCTCTTCCATCTTTTTTTCTTCCTCCTTTCCTTGCTTCCCTCTCTCCTTCCCTATTCCTTTCCTTCCTCCCTCCCTCCCTTTCTTTCCATCTCTTTTTCTTCCTCCTTTCCTTGCTTCCCTCTCTCCTTCCCTATTCCTTTCCTTCCTTCCTTCCTCCCTCTCTCCCTTTCTTCCATCTCTTTTTCTTCCTTTCTCCTTTCCTTGCTTCCCTCCCTCTCTTTTTCTTCTTCCTCCCTTTCTTGCTTCCATATTGCAACTCAACTGTTGAGAACCTTGGTGCTCTCTGAGCTTGGTTGTTTTCTTGCAGACGTTTCATTACCAAACTAGATAATATCATCAGTCCTCCCTCCCTCCCTCCCTTCCCTTCTCCCTCCTTCCCTCCTTTTCTTTCTTATGTTTCCCCTCCCTCAAAAAACTTCAAAACTGCCAACTTGGTTTACATCCTAAACCAGGGGTGTCCAACCTTGGCAACTTTAAGACTTGTGGACTTCAACTCCCAGAATTCCTCAGCCAGCTTTGCTGGCTGAGGAATTCTGGGAGTTGAAGTCCACAAGTCTTAAAGTTGCCACGGTTGGACACCCCTGTCCTAAACCTTTGGATTAAAACAAAACAAAAACAAAAACAAAAGCAAATCAAAACAAACAGACTTTGGACCATACCATCTTCCCGGAGCCCGAGACGGAAGCTCAAGAACGCTGCTTCCCCTCCATTCCCCCCTCTCTTACCGGACAGTTGGTTCGCGCCGAGCCCAGGGGCGGCGCGGCGTGTGTGCGTCTGGATACCGTTGCTAGGAGGGCTGAAGCCACGCTGGTGGCTTAACGGGGGCTGCGGAAACGCGCTCTGTGAATAGCCCGCAGCGCTGCGGCTGGTGGAAGGTACTGAGCGGGTCTCAAGGGGGGCGAGGGGTGGGGAGGGGCGACCCCCCCCACGAGATGGCCAGGGCTTGGTCTTGGGGGAGGGGGGGGGTGCAGGGAGCTGGGAAAGAGGGCTGCAAGCTGCTTCTTCCCCCGCCCTGCCCAGGCAAGGCGTGGTTCCACGGGGCTGCAGGTGCCCTGGGCTTGCCCTATTGAATTTCTGCCTGCAGGAGCCCAGATTTCCCTCTGGCTGGGCAGCTTTTTCCAAAAAGGAAAGCCTTCGGGTGGGATTCCCAGGTCAAGAGACCTACCCTTTTTCCTCTGCCCTTTCCTTGCAACCTTTTATGGGGTGGATATTTGCATTTCTGGGGTGGGAGCTGCCTCTGGATTCACCCAGAGAGACACACAGAGAGAGATTTTTCTTGCAAAGGCTGCGGGGGGAAAATGCACTTTTATTCTGATTTATTTTTCCCCCTCCATCCAGATGCATGCTGGATTTCTGCTCTTGCATGTCAAGGAATGCCCCAGGTTGGGAAACGATGCCATCCTGGAAGGGGGCAGATACAAAAAGTTCAACTCAAGAGCCCAAAACTGGTATAATTTTATACCAGGGCTCCCCAAACTTGGCAACTTTAAGACTTATGGACTTCAACTCCCAGAATTCTCCAGCCAGCAAAGCAAAGCTTGCTGGAGAATTCTGGGAGTTGAAGTCCACAAGTCTTAAGTTGCCACCTTTGGGGACCTCTGTTCTATATAATTCTCTCTCTCTCCCTCTCTTTGTATATGTATATATAGAATAAATAAATTTATGTATGTATGTATGTATGTATGTATGTATGTATGTATATACGTATGTATATATGTGTGTGTGTGTAGAATATATATATATGTATATATATGTATATATAGAATATATATGTGTGTGTTTGTGTGTATATGTGTATATATGTGTGTGTGTGTGTGTAAGTATGAGTGTATATGTATATGTGTGTGTATATATGTGTATATATGTGTATATGTATATATATTTGTGTATATGTGTATGTATGAGTATATGTACATGTGTATATATGTGTGTGTATGTATGTATGTATGTGTATGTATGTATATATGTATATATGTATATGTGTGTATATATATATATATGTATATGTGTATATATATATATATATATATATATATATATACACACATGTGTATATATATCTATGTGTATATATATGTATGTGTATGTATGTATGCATGTATGCATGTACTGCTTGCTTTGTGCTTATAAAATACATATACATACATACATATGTATGTATGTATTTTATAAGCACAAAGCAAGCAGTAGCCACTCATATCCTGCTGGGTCTGTAAGGTGAACGTTACAGAGAGTCCTTGACTTACGATGGTTCGTTTAGTGGCCGTTTCAAAAAGTGAGAACAGCGCTGAAAAAAAGGGACTTAGGACTGTGTTTCACCATTACAATCTTTTCTTGCAGCCCCATGAACGTGAGATAGAAATTTAGAGCCTTGGCAATTGGTTCGTATTTATGACCATTGTTGTGTCTGGATTCCCTTTTGCGACTTTCCGTGAATATGAGTCAAGGGTGGGGGGAGCCAGATTCACTTAACGGGGTTGCTAACTTATCCAATGTGGGGATTCACTTAACAACCTTGGCAAAAAAAGTTGTAAAACAGGGCAAAACTCACTGAACAAATGTTTCACTTAATAACAAAAACTTTGGGCTCCGTTATGGTCGTAAGTCAAGGACTACTTGTATTGGGATGGAGAAAGAACATTGTGCATAAGGATGCACCTTTACACCCACACAAACACACAGGTGTGCCCTGCAAGGCATGTTGATAAACTATCAGGAAAGATAGGTGTTGATTCATACGACTGATTTAAGTACTCTTTGATTGAAAGATTGATTGATTTGTTATTAATCCATATGTTATTTCATCATTATTTGATTATTGATTAGGTATGGACCTACAACAGCTGTTTAATTATTTGATTAATTGATTAGGTATTGAAACAAAACAGATGTTTAATTATTATTTGAGTTTACCAATCCATTACAGTTATTTAGATATTATTTGATTGATTAAATATTGACCCATAATAGTTATTTATTATTAGGTGGATGGATGGATGGATTCATTCATTCATTCATTTATTCATTCGTTTATTCATTTGTTCATTCCATCAGTCAATCCGTCAATCAGTTTATATAGCTGCCTCATCTTCCAGACCCTGTTAGATTTGTCCAGGATCTGTTTCCACCAATAATCATTTTTTACACTTTCAGAAGAAATGCAGAACACATTTTAAAGCAGGGGTCGCCAACCTTTTGGACCTCAGGGACTACCAAGCTCATAATTTTAAATCCCGCGGACCAGAGAACCTGGGAAAATCCCCCCAGAAGTCTGCAGGAAAATTCCCCACCCCATTCCTCACCGATCAATCAATCTTTATTTGGGATCACAGCATACCATCTCCAGCTCCATTCTTTGGGGGAGAGAGAGAGAAAAGAGAGACTTTTGGCTTCATGCAAGGAAAGCAGCAGAAGTCTTTCTTTCTCTCCCCCAAACTCCACCAGAAATGAGTCTTTGCCGGCGCAGCCTCTTGGAGCAGGAGGCCTTGCAGGGTCCCAAAGGCTCATTTCTGGCGGAGTTTGGGGGAGAGACAGAAAGACTTTTGCTGCTTTCCTTGTGTGCAGCCAAAAGCAGAAGAAGAAAGAAGCGGAAAGAAGCAGCCCAGTGGCCAGGCCAGGTGCGTGGGGCAAGTGGGGCAAGTTCCCCCCCTGCCCTTTCCCCCCCTCCCCTCACTACCATGTTGTTCGCGATACAAGCAATGCCAGCCTTGTGTTCCCGCGGGCCATGTGGCGATGCTGCCTTGTGTTCCCATGCAGCCTGGATTAATTGCTTTGGGGGGTGACATTTCTCTGCGGACCACCAAAATTTTCTCGCGGCCCATCCGTGGTCCCCAGCCCACTGGTTGGCAACCACTTGTTTTCAAGCCCACAATTCTTCAAAAGCCAGAATTTTGACATTTAGAAGAACTTTTCATGCCTCTTAATATTTTTATAATAATTTATTCTCAGGGGGGCATACGCTGACAACATCCCGAGGATTAAAGGCGAGAACGCGTTGGGAAATTATTCTTAAAATACGATTGCTTTGGCAGCAAAACTGGGCCAGGCATCCTTCAAGTTCGACCTTTCTTTTTGCAAGATGGACATCAACAGCCCATCCCCAAAAGGCTTGACCAAAACACACCACCGTTACTTCTTCTTACAAACTGCCTCTGAAGGACTGGCTCAGAACGAATCCGATTCGGAAAGCCTTGCCGAAGAGGCCCAGTACCAGTGGGAATTGCAGGAACGGATCCGTCAAACTCAAGAAAGCGTCAGCCGGGCCTACGGAGAAGAGGCAGAGGACAGCGTGGAGCAGGATAGTCTGGAAGACACACACCTGAGTGAAGAAGAGTCCGACGGAGAAGAAACACAGAGGTTGAGCGAGGACCGAGATGGAAGAGGAAATCGAGAAAATGAAAGGTAAACAAGGTCCTTTCCAACATCCGGTGAAGTTGGGCTTTTCCATCTCGATAGAATAAAACTCCGAGCCCCACCCACCATCTGATATTGATAAACAGAGTTGGAAGGGACCTTGTAGGTCATCTAGTCTGACCCCCCCCCTGCCCAAGCAGGAAGACCCTACATCATTTCTGACAAGTGGCAATCCAGTGTCTTCTTGAAAGCCTCCAGGGATGAAGTT
Organism: Notechis scutatus; assembly: GCF_049901735.1. NCBI lineage: Eukaryota > Metazoa > Chordata > Lepidosauria > Squamata > Elapidae > Notechis > Notechis scutatus. The sequence goes on along the minus strand of NC_142015.1, from coordinate 23,484,403 downwards.
CCCACAACGTCTGAAGGCAACTTCTATTCCATGGGTTGATTATTCTGTTAGAAAAATTCTTATTTTCCAGGTTGAATCTCTCCTTGATCAGTTTCCATCCATTATTCCTTGTCTGGCCTTGGGGTGCTTTGGAAAATAGATTGACCCCTTCCTCCTCTCTGGGGCAGCCCCTCAAATACTGGAAGATGCTATCATGTTTCCCCTGATCCTTCTCTTCCCTAGACTAGCCAGGCCCAGTTCCTGAAACCGTTCTTCATATGTTTTAGTCTCCAGTCCCCTAATCATCCTGGTTGCTCTTCTCTGTACTCTTTCTAGAGTCTCAATGTTTTTTTTTATAGTGTGGTGACCAAAACTGGATGCAGTACTCTAGGTGTGGTTTTACTGAGGCTTTACAAGAATGGTATTAGTACATCACGTGATCTTGATTGAACCCCTCTATGAATGCACCTTAATATTGCATTGGCTCATATTTAATTGGTTGTCTATTTGGCTACTTCTGAACCTTTGTAACACCAGGCATATGGTTTTACTGAGTTGTGTTTTAATTCAATGATCCGTACACCCACCTTATATTTAATCCTGCTTTTGTATTGATGTTATTCTCTTGTTTTTCATCATGTGCCACTCTCACAGCGAGCGTTTGCTTCATCCTCGGGTAGGAGAGGGGGAAAAAAATGCAGGTATAATCATTTTAGAAGCCGTTAGCAGAATAAGTGGCGAGTTAATGGCTATAAATTTCATTGATTTCAAATAATATACAGAGGGTCTGCCATGTTCAAGAGATCTTAGACTGTATCACTCTGGAAAACATTATTATTTTGAAGGATTTGCAGGGCGGGGAGGATTTGCAGAGGTCTCTTTTTATTCAATAACTGCCTAAGTGCAAAATTAAAACATTCCTCACTTGTTCCGAGAGCCGCATTAACTTTCCTCTTCTGTGCAGATAGAAAATTGGATTTGTTATGCTCGTTGGAGCGTCAATGCCGCATAAATGCCAAATAATGGCGGTTTTCAAAGGATTAAATTAAGCCCGAATTGAAAAATGATAAACATGTCCCATTTAATGCCCTGCTTGGAGACAAACATCGCAAAGAGAGAAAAGGGGACTCATTAGGAACAGCCCGCTTCCCATATGCTTCTCCGGCGAGCAAAGTGGGGAGCTTTTGAATGGTTTTTTTATCGCAAGCAGGAAAGGATGTTAATTGGGTGAAGAGCAAGGCCTGCACTGGGGAGATCAGGCAGGAAGGATCCTGGGCTTGCCATTCAGGGAGAATTTAATTTGATGCATTTCCAAATTAGCATGCTGCTAATTCAGATGGAGTCCATTAAGGCTAACTAGTCTAATGCATTATATCTATCTGTCTATCTATCTATCTATCTATCTATCTATCTATCTATCTATCATCTATCATCTATCTGTCTGTCTATCTATCTATCTATCTATCTATCTATCTATCTATCTATCTATCTATCTATCTATCTATCTATCTATCATCTATCTGTCTGTCTATCATCTATCTATCTATCTATCTATCATCTATCATCTATCTGTCTGTCTATCATCTATCTATCTATCTATCATCTATCATCTATCATCTATCATCTATCTGTCTGTCTATCATCTATCTATTTATCTATCTATCTATCTATCTATCTATCTATCTATCTATCTATCATCTATCTGTCTGTCTATCATCTATCTATCTATCTATCTATCTATCTATCTATCTATCTATCATCTATCTGTCTGTCTATCATCTATCTATCTATCTATCTATCTATCTATCTATCTATCTATCATCTATCATCTATCTGTCTGTCTGTCGATCTATCATCTATCTGTCTATCTATCTATCATCTATCATCTATCATCTATCTATCTATCTATCTATCTATCATCTATCATCTATCTGTCTGTCGATCTATCATCTGTCTGTCTGTCTATCTATCTATCTATCTATCTATCTATCTATCTATCTATCTATCTATCCATCTACTATCTCTATATATCATATATCATTTATCTACTGTATATCTATATTTATCTATGTCTTCTATCTTATCTATCATCTATATCATCTCTATCTGTCTTATCTATCTAGGTAAAGGTAAAGGTTCCCCTCGCCCATATGTGCTAGGCGTTTCTGGCTCTAGGGGACGGTGCTCACTTCCGTTACAAAGCCAAAGAAGAGCCAGCGCTGTCCGAAGACGTCTCCGTAGTCATGTGGCTGGCATGACTAAACACCTTCGAAGGTGCACGGAACGCTGTTCCCTTCCCACCAAAGGGGTCCCTATTTATTTATTTTTCTACTTGCATTTTTACGTGCTTTCGAACTGCTAGGTTGGCAGATGCTGGGGACAAGGAACGGGAATTCACTCCAACACACTTTCAGGTGCTAGGGGTTCGAACCGCCAACCTACCGACCTCTCTGATCGACAAGCTCAGCGTCTTAGCCCCTGAGCCACTGTGTCCCTTTACAAAACAATCACCCATATTTACAGTCATTTGGGGCCCTAGGAAACGCTGGTATATCCCTGAGCCTCTTTTTTAATCTAGAGTATGGGATTTATTTTTTAAAAGAAAAAAAAAGCGTTTATTAACCTTATTGGCCTTGAAAAATGAAAAGTTTAGTGGCTTGACTGCCAAACCTTAAGAGTTTAAGTCATCTTTCTCAAATCTTTAGAACTTGTTGGGTACAATTTATTTATTTATTAAATTTATTGGCTACCCAGTCTTACCGCAGCTCATTCCGTTACACGGCACTAGGGATTTGAACCGCCGAACTGCTGACCTGTCTGATCGACAAGCTCAGCGTCTTACCCACTGAGCCACTGCGTCCCTGTCTCTTTATCTACCTACCTCTATCTATCTTCTATCTTATTATCTTATCTATCATCTATATTTATCATCTCTACCTATCTGTCTCTCTATCTCTATCATCTATCCATCCATCTATCTAACTGCAATGACTCGTTTAACAACCGTGGTTGAAAAAAAGGTTGTAAAATCAGGCGTGACTCCCTTTAACAACCGCCTTACTTAGCAAGAGAAATCCGCATCCCAATTGAGGTCGTTCATGGCGGACTAATCTATAAAGTGGATTCTAATCAGGACAAACAAATAGCACAGTTTCGCCTCCCTTGAATAAGCATCCTTGAATCTCTCCTAAATCGCATGAATTATTACTCTTTATTATTTTTTAAATTTCCAGCATTCCAGTATTTGAGGGGCTGCCACAAAGAAAAGGGGAAGGGGGGGGTCAACTTATTTTCCAAAGCACCAGAAGAAGCAACGGATGGAAACTAATCCAAGAGAGAAGCAACCTGGAATTAAGGAGAAATTTTAGCAATAGTGAGGACAATTAACCAGTGGAACAGAAGTTGCCTTCAGAAATCACGGGTGCTCCATCACTGGAGTTTTTAAAGAAACTAGACAGTCACTTGTCTGAGATGGGTCTCCTGCTTGAGCAGGGGGCTGGACTAGAAGACCTCCAAGGTCCCTTCCTATTCTATATTCTATTCTATATTCTATATTCTATTCTATATTCTATATTTTATTCTATTCTATATTCTATTCTGTATTCTATTCTATATTCTAATTTATTCTATATTCTATTCTATATTTTATATTTTATTCTAATATATATTCTATTCTATATTCTATTCTATTCTCTATTCTAATTTTTTCTATATTCTATATTCTAGTCTATATTTTATATTCTATTCTATATTCTAATCTATATTCTATTCTATATTCTATTCTATATTCTAATCTATATTATATTCTATTCTCTATTCTATTCTCTATTCTATTCTCTATTCTATTCTATTTTTATATTCTATATTCTATTCTATATTCTATTCTATATTCTATTCTATATTCTATTCTATATTCTATTCTATATTCTAATCTATTCTATATTCTATTCTCTATTCTATATTTTATTCTATTCTCTATTCTATTCTCTATTCTATTCTATTTTTATATTCTATATTCTAATCTATATTCTATTCTATATTCTATTCTATATTCTATTCTATATTCTATTCTATATTCTATTCTATATTCTATTCTCTATTCTAATCTATTCTATTCTCTATTCTAATTTATTCTATATTTTATTCTATATTCTATTCTATATTTTATATTCTATTCTATATTCTATTCTATATTCTATTCTATATTCTATTCTATTCTATATTCTATTCTCTATTCTATTCTATATTTTATTCTATATTCTAATCTATATTCTATTCTATATTCTATTCTATATTCTAATCTATTCTCTATTCTATTCTCTATTCTATATTTATTCTATTCTCTATTCTATTCTATTCACATTTGATTGCCACCCATCTCACCTCAAGGCAGCTCTGGGCGACTTTCAACATGAATTATTCTGGGATGTCTAAGGAGATAAGATTTTGAACGTCTTTATATAAACCGCGACTCTCTTGGCCAACTTTTAAATTTCTTTCTTAGCCTTTTGGTTTTGTTTTTAGCACTCAGGAAGGCGTCGTGGACAAGTACTCGGAGCTGCGCTATAATCCAAACTGGAAAGACAGTCCAGGAGGAAGAAGCTTTCTCAAGTTAGAGGATTCCCATCGGGAAGAACTGGAAAACTTCAGCTTGACTTCCCTCGATCTGGCCTGCTGTCCTTCCCAGGACGGGATGCTCTCCAAACGCTACCCATTGCAGGAAAGTCCTCAAAATGTCTCATCAGCAGGTGCTGGAGAACTCTGGAGCCCTGCCAGTGATGGACCTGGAGATGGTGGAGACAGAACTTCCAGTCTGGAGAAGAAAGGAAGAAAAGCAGGTGTCGTCCATCACTATGACAGCAATGACAGTTTGGCCAGCTCCAGCTGCAGAGTCCGGTTCAAGGAACCAAAACCGAGGCCCGAAAAAGACTTCATCGAGAAAAACAAATACACCCTGGGATTAGCAACCCAGCCGAACAATTCCTACCTTCGGCTCCATGGCAAAAAGCAGAGAGGAGAAAGCTCTGAAGAGAAGGTAATGGTTGCAAGGCTGTTTTCATTAAGAAAAGGGAACAGGGGAAACGTGCATCCTGCAAAGTGGAACATTAGCTGCCTTTTATTTAACCAGAACACTTCTGGGTCCTGTAGGCTCGAAAATAAAAATGGCGGGGCAGGGGGAGGTGGCTATGGCCCAGGAGCGTTTTAGATTTTGTGCAAAGTCAAAAATCAAATTTAGCTCCCGGAGTCGGGGGTGGCGGGGCGAAGAGGGAGGATCTCGGAAGTCAGAACTGGGAAAGTAAGGTTTTATCGGTTTAAACATCAAGGATCCCCTAGCACAGGGGTCCCCAACCACCGGGCCGCAGACCGGTACCGGTCTGTGGAACATTTCCTACCGGGCCGCCAGATTGCTGGGCGCCGCCATCTTGTTTGACGAGAAAGTGCTTCCGGGTGAGCTTTTCCGGTTGGAAAGCGGCGTTTGGGTCCTGAAGGAATCCTCACGCCTTAGTTTCATCGAAGGGGGGGGGGCTTCGAACGAAACTAAGGCGCAAGGATTCTTTCAGCACCCAAGGCAAGGCGAGCCGAGCGACCGTCCTGAAGCCGTCCTGAAGCGAAGCCCATCGACAAAGGTACAAAGGAGGAGTTGAAGGTGGCGGGGAGAAGTGGGGGATGGCTGGCTGGCCGGTCGCTCGGCTCGCCTTGCCTTGTCATGCGTGCTGATGCCGGTACCGGGCCGCGGATCATTTTGTGATGCCGGTACCGGGCCGTGGCACAAAAGAGGTTGGGGGCCACAGCCCTAGCACATATGCGCTAGTTGTTTCGGGCTCTAGGGGGCGGTGCTCATCTCTGTTACAAACCCAAAGAGCCAGCGCTGTCCGAAGACGCCTCCGTGGTCATGTGGCCGGCATGACCAAATGCCGATAAGGCGCATGGAACGCTGTTCCCACCAAAGTGGTCCCTATTTTTCTACTTGCATTTTTTACATCCTTTCGAACTGCTAGGTTGGCAGAAGCTGGGACAAGTAACGGGAGCTCACTCCATTATGCGGCGCTAGGGATTCGAACTGCCAAGCTGCCGACCTTTCTGATCAACAAGCTCAGCGTCTTAGTCACTGAGCCACCGTATTCCCTTATTTATTTATCGGTTTGCTTTATTGTAAATGGGTGTTTTTTTGCAGGCAACCCGTTTATGAGTGTTCATAGCAGTCTTTCCAATATTCACACTTATTTTCCAGGTAAAATGGGTGACCAGTCTCCTTCACGGTATCAGCTAACCTTTTAATCTTACATCCTGAGATAAAGCCAGGGAGGTTGTGCTGTTAAAACAGCTGTGGATGGTTTGTTTTTCCTTAATGCTAGTAATAGTGAAATCACAGTAAACACTGAGCAGGCTGGCAGGTATGGCTCGTGAGAAGCTGACAACTTCTTCCCCCAACTTAAAATTCCAAAAATCTCATTTATGTGGAGAGTGCACGATAGGTATCCTCACCTAAAAGTTGAGTTTGAGAGACCTTTCTTAGTAACAAAATAGACCATCACAAAATTCAAACAGAGGAAAAGGAACAAAGAGGAAGGAAAGAAGGAAGAAAAAGGAAAGAAGAAAAGAAAGAGACAGAAAAAAAAGAAAGAAAGAAAGAAAGAGAGAAGGAAGGAAGGAAGGAAGGAAGGAAGGAAGGAAGGAAGGAAGGAAGGAGGAAGGAGAGAAAGAGAAGAAAGAAAGAAAGAAAGAAAGAAAGAAAGAAAGAAAAAGAAAGAAAGAAAGAAAAAGAAAGAAAGAAAGAAAGAAAGAAAGAAAGAAAGAAAGAAAGAAAGAAAGAAAGAAAGAAAAAAAGGAAGGAAGGAAGGAAGGAAGGAAGGAAGGAAGGAAGGAAGGAAGGAAGAAAATGGAAGGAAGGAGAGAAAGAAATAGAGAGAAAAAAAGGAAAGAAAGAGGGAGATGAAGGAAGGAAGGAAAGCAAGAAAGAAAATGGATTGCTGAATGGTTAAAATGATTAGGGAAAAGGGAGCAAGAAAAATTGGAAAGAAGGAAGGAAGGAAGGAGGAAGGAAGTCAGTCTTGAGTTACTTATAAAATAATAAAGGCAGGATAAAAATATAATACGTTATTGCTGCCCAGAGGCACTTTACAGGGGAGATGTGCGGCACAAAAACGTAATAAATAAATAAAATAAAATATAAATAAATTAGTGAGTGAGGTTGCCCTTTCCCTACCACCCACCCCCTTTCTTATATTTTATATTTTCTTACATTTTAGTCGGTTGCCCTTGGCTAGAAATGCTCCTTCCACCCAAAAAGGGGGACCATAGTCACTTTCTAGTTTTAATTTCAAAAGAACGGTTTGGGAACCTTCTTTATGGAGCCAGTGGCATTTTGGGTGGAAATCGGGATTCTGATTGAAGCTGGTGTCTTGTGTAGCCTCCTGGTTTTCCATGGATTTATTTATTTTTGGGGGGGCAGGGAGGGGGCAGCCAGCCAGGGTTCGGACCTGAGGAGCAGAGAAGGGAGAACCTACTAAGCACCTTTCCACCTGACGCCTCTCGGCGGCACAAAGCGGCATTCGGCCGAAGCCTCTTTCAGCCTTCGGGTGGGGGGCGCGGGACGAGCTTTCTATTAATGCTCTCCATTATGATGGCTGCAGGGCCGGTCCTTAAATGGGTGCACACACCTGCGCTCGATAGCCTAAACCTGGTTGGAAGTTGAATGTTTCCCCCTTAATTCCCGGCGCATTTTCTCAAGCATCGGTTTCTTTTTCCCCCCGAGCAGGATTGCCTTGATTCTCCGAGAGAAATCCGAGGATGATGAGTTCCTTTGATAGAAAGGAGCCTGCCTCCCGTCTCTCGCTCAGCTGCGCTCCTACCCAGTTGCTTCCCTTAAAAAAAAAAAAAAAAAACCTCCTCCATCTCTCTTTACTTCAAAGCCAGAAACATAATGTACAATTTTTTAATGGCTCTAGACTAAGGCACTCAGGGCTTTCTCTGCCACTGCGCCTTACCTCCGTGTAAACACCACCTCAAGATTGCCCGGGCTTCCACAATAGCAGCCAAATGCAATTCAAGAACCCCGGAGCCTTTGAAGTCTCCTTGCAAAGGCCGGTTTGCTGGTCCGAGGATAATGACATCTCATGATTGTAGGCCTTTGTTGTCGTCTTCTTCTCCTTCTTCTTTTTTTTTTCCCCCAGCAGGGAAGCAATTACGGGCCTAATAGAAGAGACATTACACAGCTTACGATGCTCAAAATGCAATCTCATTTGATCATTTTCTCAATTTGATTGGCATTAATAGAACAGTTCGGAAAAGGAGGGGGGGGAAACAAAATTGCAGGTCGGAGTTGTGGCCCCGTTCCTTTCTTTTCAAAGAGCTAATGCAGAAGTATGTTCTACCCCTATCAGGCGGAGACCACAGCTGAGTTGCGCGTGAACACAAGCCAATTTTTTTCCCCCTCTTTCTTTCTTTTTCTCCCCTGACGGTAAAGCCTCTCCTTGGAAAAGTTCAAATCTTCTTCATGGTTTTTTGTTGTTGTTGTTTTGCTTCCCTCTGCGTGGCAACCGATCGGCTCGGTCGCTAATTAAGATTTGGATCAACGCAACTCAGCGTGGAGGGTGTGTTTCCAGGCCTGTACACAGCCACTAAAAGTTGCAAGCGTTGAATTTTGCTCGGTTTCAGGGGAGCTTCCGTTGGTCAAGGGAGTTTTTGCCCCCTTTTTATGACCTTTTTTTGCCGCCGTTGTTAAACGAATCATCGCATTTGTTAAGTGAATGGCACGGCTCTTAAGTGAACCTGGATTTCCCATTGACTTTGCTGGTCAGGAGGTCACAAAAGGGGATACGTATGACCCCGGGACACTGCAAGCTGTTGTGGTCCCCCGGCGGCCTGCAGAGCTGGCAGCAGAGTCGGACAGTGGGGAGGAACATGGGCCAGTCCTGGAGTCTGGGGAGGACCTGGACGAAGGATCTGCGTCCAACACAGAGATGGGGCCAGGGCCATCTGGGAGTTATGTGCCGACTCCCGAGCCTCCAGAATCTGACATCAGCGAGGCAGATGAACAGTCCAGGCCCCTGCTCAAGCAGGAGAACCCAGGGGTGGGATTCTACCGGTTCACGCCTGTTCGCTAGAACCGGTTAACATTCTAAGCAGTTTGGAGAACCGGTTGTTAGAAGAAATTACTGGGCTAATCCTGTAAGGAAGACAGGAAGGAAACATTCTGGTGTTGCTTACAGAAACTGCCTCTCCGTTAATCCTTATTACATTCTTGGCAGGACTAGACTTCCTGTCTCAGGAACATCTCTGGAGTTTTTTTCCACTACTTTGCTGGTACTTTGCTTGTGTGGAGGGACCATTCAAAGTTACAATGGCACTGAAAAAAGTGACTTATGACCATTTTTCACACTTACGACTATTGCAGCATCCCCACAGTCACGAGAGGCCAGGCGAGGAGATGTGTGCCTCGATGTGAGTGATGTTGAGTTGACCACGCCCAGCCAGTTATATGACCACCAAGCCACACCCACCAACTAAGCCACGCTGACAGAACCGGTTGTTAAAAAAATTGAATCCCAACCCTGGGAGAACCTTTACCACTTCAGACAAGCGACTCTCCGGTCTCTTCTTAAAAACCTCCAGTGATGGAGCGCCTACGGTTTCTGAAGGCAAGCTGTTCCACTGGTTAATTGTCCTCACCATTAGGAAGTTTCTCCTTAAAATGTTATTTTACCCATCACTTGATCCATCCAAGCAGCGCAATAATGGCCTAACTCCCCACGGCTGCTGGAAACTCAGGAGTCCGGAATAAGAGTCACTACACACAAACATTAATCACTAGTATAAAAGGCCCGGCTAACAAGTTATCGTCTTGCCACCTGGAATCAAGGGTACCCCGGGGTTAAGCCTTTCACCGAACCATTCTGCTCAGGACATGACTTTAATAAGTACCATTAAGCAGTTACTCTGAGTGCATATTCTCCGACCCGAACGCCGGGTGTGGTTAACAAAGAAGGCCTGGGGAGAAAGCCGGATGAAATGGAGGAGGCCAGCGCGGGCAAAGATTAAATGGACCGTGGACGGCTTTGTGTCTACCCCATCTCACCTTGTGAGGAGGAGCACCTGAGACCTTAACGGGAAGCCGATGAAGCTTTAACTTCAAAAAATTTTTTTTTTTAAAAAAAACCCAGAATTCAACATCTCTTTCAGTTTTGATGGTGCTTTCCAAGGGCCGGTTGCAGGAAGACGAGAAGGACCAGGGGAGACATGATAGCGGTCTTCCAATATTTGAGGGGCTGCCATAGAGAGGAGGAGGGGGTCAACCTGTTTTCCAAGGCACCCAAAGGCCCGACAAGAAAGGAATAATGGATGGAAACTGAAGAAGGAGAGATTCAACCTGGAAATAAGGAGAAACTTTCTGACAGTGAGAACAATCAACCCATGGAACTGAAGTTGCATTCGGACGTTGTGGGAGCTTCATCCCTGGAGGCTTTCAAGAAGAGACTGGACTGCCATTGGTCAGAAATGGTGTAGGGCCATGATGGCAAACCTATGGCATAGGTGCCAGAGGTGGCACGCAAAGCCCTCTCTGTGGGCACGTGTGGCGTCACCAGCTGGTCTTCTGGTTTCTGGTGCCAGCCAGCTGGTCTTCATGGGTGCTGGAGTGCCTGAAAATGGTCTGAAAAATGGCGAAAAAACAGGCTGTTTTCAGGCCATTTTCTGGGCCGTTTTTAGGCCGTTTTCTGAGCTGTTTTCAGACCCTTTTCTGGACCATTTCTGGGCTGTTTTCTGGGCCTTTTTCAGGCTGTTTTCTTGGCCATTTTCAGACTCTTTTCTGGGCTGTTTTCAGACCATTTTCTGGGCTGTTTCTGGGCTGTTTTCGGGCCTTTTTCTGGGCCATTTTCGGGCCATTTTCTGGGCCATTTTCAGACCGTTTTCTGGGCCATTTTTGGCCTAAAAACATCCTGAAAATGGCCTGGAAAATAGTGTGAAAATGGCCCCCAAATGCCTGAAAACGGCCCCAAAACAGGCATGCGTGCACCGGCCAGCTGGTTTTCAGGTTTCTGGCATTCCAGCACACGGACATGTACACGCATGCACACATGTTCCAGTTTGGGCACTCGGTGCCGAAAAGGTTCGCCTATCCCTGGTGTGGGGTCTCCTGCTAGGGCGGGGGGGGTTGGACTAGATGACCTACAACGTCCCTTCCAAATCTGTTAATATGTTCACCTTGGATAGAAATTGATTCAGCAGACCAGCCGCTGGGGTGGAAGATCAGGCTGAAGGATTTGATCTATACATTCTAGAGCTATATCCGAGCCCTACCTTTCTGGTTATTGTTTTGGCAAACCTTGCTTATTGGACTTCTGGCCCTGGTTACACTTTTGCTAACCTTGCTAATTGGACTTCTTTCCCTGGTTACCGCTTTGCAAACTTCGATTACTGGACTGCTGGCCCCGGTTTATGGGTTTGCAAACCTTGCTTACTGGATTACTCACCGCCAGAGGCCGTTGAAGGTGCGTGTGAGAACTTTGCTCCAGGACTTGTAGTAAACGTGGGGACATTTGGGGGGGGGGGCCAAAGTTGGAGCAATAAACTGTGTACTCTGTTCTCTGGCTGTGTTGCTTTCATGCCACGTCCCAGGTCATCCCACGCGACCATGCGATGACCTATGGCAAGGGATCAGAAGGAACATAGCAACCATGTTCGACATGCTTTTTCTTCTCTTGTTAAGTCCCGGTACGGTTCTATTCATGCAAGAAGTTGCAATTAAGGGAAGACCTTCTGAGGCTGAGTTTCTTCCCACCCCCCTTTAACTGTTGTTCTGAAGCATTGTGCCGAGAGGAAAGCAGCCAGTGAATGGTCCTCTGGCTTAAAGAGACGGACCACTTAACCAAGCCTGCCCTTCATTTTGTTCCGTTCGAATAAAATCTAATTTGCTTTTTTTTTTTTTCCTCCATGAAGCAAAGGTTTTCCGCTTCTGATGTCCGTAAGGAAGATGAGCCCGTAATCTCACAAACGTTGCTCTTCAGAAAATATAGCGTAGCATGAGATGCCCAAATATGAGACACCAATTATAACTTAGACAGAGGTCAAAGTTGAAGAGGGGGCTAGAAGTTGCTACCATAATCAAGACCCAAGTAAATGACTTTGTCTACCTTCCATATATGCTCCTAAGATACAAGTGCCTCAAAATTCAAGGGCCGCTTTTGTTTTTCACAGAAAACAATTCTCGCCTTAGGTTGGTTCAAATACGCCTGTGCCAAACGTTGGATGGTGGGTTGAGGACTTCGCTCCAAAAATAAGTAGGAACAAACCCTACTTTTGCAGGGTCAATTTTGGCATGTCGAGGAGTGCAGTAGGAGTGTCATGCCCCTGTTGGAATCTGATTTGGAAGGGGAGGCTGAGCAGCTGACAAGGAGTGGGAGGGTGGCTCCGTTGGCTGTGGAAGAAATTGGGGAAGGGCAAAGTCTGGCTGGGCCGAGCAGGGGAGAGGTAGAGCAAGGCAGAGGGGATTCAGAGGAAGACCCAGGCCCACCCCCTCTTCATCCTAGGGCACGCAGGGAGGAGCGGATAAGGGAGCAACATGGGTTGTGTGGCTTACGGGGGAGGAAAGGGCCCTGATTCCCTTCATTAGCTGCAGCTGGGAACACAGTGTTTAAAAAGGGAAGCTGCGCGTAGCAACCTGTTGGAAGCAAATCGTGAATTATCTGGTGGAGGCTTATCTGGGTTCCTGGCATCTTCCCAACTGTGTGTGTTTTGCTGGCTTTTCAAGTCTGCAATTCCTTCTCCTGCCCTGCCAAGTTAATTACTGCAGCGTGGTTTATTTGGATTTTTAGTTACAGTTTGTATGTACTTTGTTTTCGGACTGAATTTCCTCCACTTAAAGACTGTTACTGGGAGAGCTTTTTTCTCTAGCCGAAGGTAACCTGGACATTGGGGGCAAAGTTGGAGACAATAAAGGGACTCTTCTTGCTTATTTGACTGTGTTGCCTTTGTACCACGCCCCGGCTCATCACAAGGAGCCTGCAAACCCAGCAAGCCGTAAGATAAACATTTTGTCTTTTGATACCTCCCCAAAATGCAATTAAACGGCTGGAAAAAAACTGACCTCATTCTGATTATGAGAAGGGTACTCATAATTGGCAGGCGGATATTTTTGGTACCTCTTTCCTAAGAGATGATTTAGCCACGGCTCGTTGAGTAAACCATGCTGGCTGGGATTTACATCCTGGTTTCCATCCACAGCTAGTCCTCGACTTACAATGGTTCATTTAGCGACCATCCAAGGTTACAACGGCACTGGAAAAAAAGTGACTTAGGACCATTTTTTTCACACTTACGACCTTTGTATCAGTTCCCACGGTCCTGTGATCAAAATTCAGATGCTTGGCAATTGGTTTGTACTTACGACCGTTGCCGTGTCCCAAGGTCATGTGATTTCCCCTTTTGCGACCTCCTCACTTCACAACTCTCTCTCGCTTAGCAACAGAAACGTTGGGCTCAATTGTACTCGTAAGCCGAAGACTACAACCTACGCTTCCACTTGTGTTGACTTCACGCACTGAGCAAAAACCGAACGAGTAGAAACGATAGCTTAGTAGGTTGGATGAATCAAACTACAACGTCAAATCATTGTATAATAGCAATGGTCAGGGACGTTGGAGATTGACAAGCGAAAGTGAGAATGAAAAAGCTGAAAGGGAAATCTACAGGTATCCAGTTAAGCATCCATGGTGAGAAAAAGTCTCTTCCTTGTGGTCATACATGTTGAAGATCATGGGAATTGCAAAGTTAGCCAGTACCGAATTGTAAACTGGACGAGGAATTGGTATCTAGGAGCTTCTGAACAGGAAGGAAGGCTGAAGGAAGGAAGGAAGGAAGGAAGGAAGGAAGGAAGGAAGGAAGGAAGGAAGGAAGGAACCAATAGAGGGAGGAAGGAAGAGAAGGAAGGAACCAATAGAGGGAAGGAGGAAGAGCAGGAAGGAAGAGAGGGAGGGAAGGAGGAAAATAGCAATAGCACTAAGGCTTATATACCGCTTCACAGTGCTTTCAAGCCCTCCCTAAGTGATTTACAGAGGCAGCCTCTTGCCCCCAACAATCTGGGTCCTCATTTTACCCATCTTGGAAGGATGGAAGGCTGAGTCGACCTTGAGCCAGTCAGGATTGAATTGCTGGCTTTGGGCAGAAGTAGCCTGCAGTACTGCATTCTAACCATCTGAAAAAGGAAAGGGAGAGAGGGGGAGGGAGGAAGGAAGGAAGAAAGCAATAGCACTTAGATTTATATACCGCTTCACAGTGCTTTACAGCCTTCTCTTAAGTGGTTTACAGAGTCAGCCTCTTGCCCCCGACAATCCATGTCCTCATTTTACCAACCTCAGAAGGATGGAAGGCTGAGTCAATCTTGAGCCAGTGAGGATCGAACTGCTGCTGTGGGCAGAGTTAGACTGCATTCTAACCACTGCGAAGGAAAGGGAAGGGAAGGGAAAGAAAGGAAGGAAGGAAGGAAGGAAGGAAGGAAGGAAGGAAGGAAGGAAGGAAGGAAGGAAGGAAGGAAGGAAGATAGATAGCATTAGCACTTAAACTTATATACTGCTTCACAGTGCTTTACAGCCTTCTCTAAGTGGTTTACAGAGTCAGCCTATTGCCCTCAAACAATCTGGGTCCTCATTTTACCCACCTCAGAAGAATGGAAGGCTGAATCAACCTTGAGCCGGTCAGGATTGAACTGATGGCAGTGAGTTTAGTCCTGCAGTACTGCAGTACTGCATTCTAGGGGAACGTGGCTCAGTGGCTAAGATACTGAGCTTGTCAATCAGAAAAGTCAGCAGTTCGGCGGTTTGAATCCCTAGCGCTGCATAACGGAGTGAGGTCCCGTTACTTGTCCCAGCTTCTGCCAATCTAGCAGTTTGAAAGGATGTAAAAAAATGCAAATAGAAAAATAGAGACCATTTTGGTGGGAAGGTTCCAGGCGTTCCATGCGCCTTCGGCGTTTAGTCCTGTCGACAACATGACCATGGAGACGTCTTCGGACAGCGCTGGCTCTTTGGCTTTGTAACGGAGGTGAGCACTGCCCCCTAGAGCCGGAAACGACTAGCACGCCTGTCCGAGGGGACCCTTTCGCTTACTGCATTTTAACCACTGCGCCACCATGGCTCTTTCCACTGTTTTACTCTACAAAAGTATGGAGCAAAGGCAAGGCAACGTTACAGAATTATCTTTCCCAAACAGATTTTCCAAGCACAGTTTAGAGCAGGGGTCCCCAATCCCTGGTCCATGGACCAGTACCGGTCCATAGCATGCCAAAAACTGGGCCCTACAAACAAGCGAAGCCCCGTCCAGTAGTATGGCAGGCAGTATGCAAAACTTTTACAGTCCGTAAAAAAAAAGCTCCCCTCGGAACCGGGCCCTGGTGCCCCAAAGGATGATGGGGGGTGCTAGTTTAGAGAGTCTCCACTGTTTCAGATTCACCTGATTTTATTCCTGGTTAGAAACAGGCTGTTCCACTAGGAATGTTCTCCTTTGAGGACCAAGCTTCTCAGCTTAAATAGCTAAATCAAGCAAGCATTTCTTAATCACTTTCAAGAATAAAATCCTATTAGCGTCGGAGAGATGTTCTGAGGGTTAGTATCAAAAATCCCCTAAACCTAAGTCCTCCTAATTAAGCGAAGTATATGATGTCAGCTACTTTGCAGAAAGTCTACTTTCACACAAGAGTGGGCTTCAAAAAAATTTAGCAACCGGTTCTCTGCCTGGTGGGTGGGTAGGCGTGGACAGGGTGGGCATGGCCTAGTTGGCCTCCTGCACCACCTTGGCCTGGGAGCGAAAACAGGCCCTGAGGGGGGCCCTTCCGGGACCTTCTGGAATCTTCTGGGACTTCTAGGAGGCCCATGTTTTGCCCTCCCCAGGTTCTGGAGGCTTTCCTTGAACTCTGGGAGGGTGAAAATGACCACCTCGGGCTCCAGAGGCTCTCCAGAGGTGGAAACAGGCCCGTTTCCAGCCCTCCAGAACTTCAGGGAGGCCTGTTTTTTGCCTCCACACAGGCCCTGCACTTACATGCGATCTAAAATAGGCCCCATGGGGACTCCTGGGAGGGGAGGGGCCAGCCAGAGATGGGATTTTCCAGTTCGCTGAACTGGCCATAAAATTAGATACCAAACCGGTGCAAACCCAGGACCCATTGCGCAAGTTGAGCCTGCCACTCCCAAACGTTGAGCTGTGTGTGTGGTGAGCTGCTGCTCACCTCTTGTGTAACCCTGGTTTCCCTCTTCCAGAGGTGGCATTCAGCCGGTTCGGACCGGTTCTGGAGAATTGGTAGCGGAAATTTGGACTAGTTCGGAGAACCAGCAAATAATATCACCTCTGTTTGGCCCCACCCACTCCCACCTGCCATCACCACTGCTCTATTCCCTTGTTTTTTTAGCTGAGCTGATTGGCATGGCAGCGTGGATTGCCACGCCTCAGCTGAGCTAAAACACCAAGCTCAGCTTACCAGCGTTGACAGAGGTCGGTCTCTGAGCCCTCTGCACGCGCGTGAATCATGCAGCGCATAGAATCGCGCATAGAACTGGTAAGAAAACCATTTGGAAACCCACCACTGCCCTCTTCCCCCTTGCTGGGCCGCCAAGCTGCCCAACGTTCTTCTTACCCCGCCAACATAGAACCCAATCTTAAGTTTCCCCTACAATTTAACTCATTCTAGGCTCACCAGTCTGCGAGGTGTCCGGCGGGTGGCGTGGACTCCAACCAAGCTGCCTGGCTGAAAATGACCCCCTCCAGCAAGGGTTCCGCCCGACATCCCTTAGGATCCCAGGTGGAACTAAGAAGCCAGCCAAGCGGTGGTAACAATCTCTTAGAACTTGAGAATGTCTGCCCAGGTTCCAGTGCTTACAGAGAAACATCCGAGGTGGAGCCGGACAGCAGAGGTGCTCTACATTGTGAGTTATATCCACCTGCCTGCGTTTCCGTTGCCGATCCCGCCAGTGAAAGCAGCCCGTTCTCTGCCCGAGCTCCGTACCTTCTTCAGCACCATGCCAAGCAACACGCCGCAAATGTAACCTTTGCTGAGAAGCCTCTTCAGCGGAGTTCCTACCACAACTTCCCAGGGTTTCCTTCACCATGTGCGGGTGAAAAGTGCCAAGCCGGCCTTGAAAACGTCTCTGGATTCCGTCACCCATACTTCTACAGGTGTACTGTTTCAGAGCCTTTCCCCGCTCATGGCCCATGCTGGAATCCCTTAGAGGACAAGTGCCTTTCGTACGCTCACAACGGTGGCCAGAAAAAGCCGGTAAACGGAGCCGTTGCATCTCGCAAACCTTGGCACGTTTATACAGAAGAGATCCCTAACAACTATGCTTTTGATTACTCAGGGTAAAGATCATGTTTTATGAATACTGTTTTAAGAAGGACTCGGTCAAATGGTCTGTTGACACCTCCTTTGTTTTATTGGTCCACCCCATTAAACCAAGGGTCTTCAAACTTGGCAAGTTTAAGGCTTGTGGACTTCAATGCCCAGAATTCCTGAGGCTAACATGACTGGAGGAGGAATTCTGGGAGTTGAAGTCCGCAAGTCTTAAAGCTGTCGAGTTTGAAGACCCCCTGCATTAAACCAAGGTTAGGGTTCCAAGTAATAGAGCCATACTAAGCAAAACTCGGAGGCAGGTAGATTCCTCAAAAGAATAGCTTTATTGGATATATCATATTGGCACGTATCTGGTGAAAACCGACTCTGAATTTTCCCACGGTTTTCCCCTAACTAAAAGTGAAAGTTCCCCCCCCCAACCCCAAACAATCAGTCACATGTAAACAAGAGGTTGAGACTCTAGAAAGAGTGCAGAGAAGAGCAACAAAGATAATTAGGGGACTGGAGGCTAAAACGTAGGAAGAATGGTTGCTGGAACTGGGTATGTCTAATTTAATGAAAAGAAGGGTGAGGTGTGACATGATAACAGTCTTCCAGTATCTCAAGGGCTGCCCCAAAGAAGAGGGAGTCAAGCTATTCTCCAAAGCACCTGAGGGCAGGACAAAAAGTAACAGATGGAAACTAATCAAGGAGAGAAGCAACTTAGAACTAAGGATAAACTTCTTGACATTTAGAACAATTAATCAGTGTAACAACTTTGCCTTCAGAAGTTGTGAATGCTCCAACACTGGAAGTTTTTAAGAAGAGATTGGATAACCATTTGTCTGAAATGGTATAGGGTTTCCTGCCTAAGCAGGGGTTGGACTAGAAGACCTCCAAGGTCCCTTCTAACTCTGTTATTCTAAACATGGTCCAATCAAGGTGCTGTCTGATAGTCTGGTGACATCACTACTCCTTCCTCCGGCCAGGAGTGAGAAGGTCCTTGGTTCCCAAGAGAAAGTATTTTGTTTTGACTGCACAACCCCAGCTATCTCTAATCCCCCCCTCCCTATCCCTCAGCTCCAGGGTGGCAGCACTGAAGCTCCAAAATGGCTTCAGTCAGGCCAGCTTCAGGGTTGACAGTCCATTTAGCCAAGGTTTTCTGGACAAGGTCAATATAGCCAAGACTTTCTGGAAAAAATGTAGAATCTGAGAGGAGGAATGGATGGGAAGTGGCCATGCAGGTGTTTGGGGAGCAGTTGTGGGTGTCAAGGCAGGAAGAGGAAATGGATGGAGACATCTCAGGTAGCTTCAGGAGGTTGACTATGGGAGTGGTGCTCCCTGAGTAATGATCCCAGGAAGACATTGGGACAGGGGTCTCCAACCCGAGCAGCTTTAAGACTTGTGGACTTCCCTGTCCCCAAATTCCCCAACCAACATGGCTGGCTGGAGAATTCTGGGAGTTAAAAAGTCCACAGGTCTTAAAGTTGCCAGGCAAGGCCAAGAATCCAAAGATAGACTGGAAGCTAGAGAAGAGGTGGCAGGAGAGGACTTGTCTGGTGAGAACATCACAGCCGTTCGGGTTATTTGGGTTGTGTTGCTCTAAATGGTCTAATGACAACAGGGGGGAGGGAACCTCATTATAAGCTGCTCACCAAAGTCGGTGCCTTTTCCTTGCTTCTTGTGTCTCTTTTCCTGGCACCCCTCTTTACTTGCCCTTGTTCCTTGAGGTCCTCACAGCCACTCGCTCCTCACCCGGTGAAGAGAAGCCTCTCCCCAACGGCACAGCTCATCCAGGCGGTAGAACGGCACCATCGAGAAATCTCTCAGCTGGCAAATGACCATCTTGCTAGGAATCATTTGGCTAGCATGTTTCCCCCCATAATCCAGAGAGGGGAGAGCGACTCGCAGCTCCACCTGGAGAGTGGCGAAGAGGCCCAGCCCGTTCTCAGCCGCAGCAATTCGGAGGGCTACTTGCTTCAGATGGAAAAGCGAAAAGAAAGGAAAGGAAAGAAAGAGAACCGGAAGGTGAGCAAGGAGAGGGACCCAGGGGTGCGGGGAAGGGTGTCGATCTTCCGGATGTTTCTTTATCAGGTCGGAAAGAGAAAATATCTGCTGTGAACTCTATGTAGGCGTCAGGAAGGGAATCTGGCCAGTAAATGCTCATATCACCCTGACTCCACCCTGGGGTAGATGGAAAGATTATAGGGTCATAAAAGGAAAAAAAAAGTTTATTCTGGGCTCAACTCATTTACTTATTCTTTTGATTATTTCCTCAACCTTTCAATAAGCTGAAAAATGTAAACTTCCAACGGTAACAGTTTGACCATGGAACCTTTGAAGTCCAGCTACAAAAACTTCTTGCTTACGGTCTTGGATTTTGGCTACTGTGCAAATCTAGAGCGCTTGTACTTATGGTACAAAGGGAGAGGCAGTTTGATGTAGCGGTCAAGGTATCAAGGCTAGAAATTGGGAAATCATGAGATCTAGTGCTCTTTAGCCACAAAACCAGCTTAAATGACCCTGGACCAGTCTCTCTGTGTGTGTCTCTCAGGCAAGAAGACAATAACACAGAGGTGGTATTCAGTAGGTTCTGACCGGTTTTGGAGAACTGGTAGCGGAAATTTTGAGTAGTTCGGAGAACCAGCAAATACCACCTCTGACTGGCCCCGTCTTCATCTATTTGCTGCCTCCCATTGAATCCCAGCTGATTGGCTGGTCTTCTTTTGTTGCCCTGCACCGGAGAACAGAGCTGGAAAGCAGGTTAGTGGGGTGGGGAGGGAAGGGGGATTTTGCAGTATCCTTCCCCTGCCACGCCCACCAAGCCACACCCCACAAGCCATGCCACCCCCACCAAGCTACCAAACCACAGCCACAGAACACCATGCCTATCAACCCATGCCCACAGCTGATCGGCTGGGTCTCCTTTGGTTGCCCTGCACAGGAGAACAGAGCTGGAAAGCAGGTTAGTGGGATGGGGAGGGAATGGGGATTTTGCAGTAACCTTCCCCTGCTACGCCCACCAAGCCATGCCACCCCCACCAAGCCACCCCCACAGAACCCATAGTAAAAAATATTTGAAGAGCTTCAGATTCTCAGTGGTTTTGCAGAATTAACAGTGAACATAAATATATTTCTCTCCCTTCATAGACCAGGCAGAGTGGCATGTGGAAAAGACCTTGGCAGACAAGGCAAAGAATGCTGCCCAGGGAATGATCAGATAAGAGATGGGGTAGCCCTCAACTGTGTAACAAGTTGAGGAAGAGGCTCAGAAGGCGCCCTCTGCTGTTTCTCAGGCTGCAAAGCAGACGGCGGGAGCTTTGTACTTGCAGGCTTGTAAGAATCCGTGAATGTAGCCTTATAACGTGAAAGCCAACGGAGTGAGTTTGGGCCAGTCCCTCCCGCTCAGCTGAACCCATCTCACAAGGTTGTGGTTGTAGGAAAAATAGGTGGAAGACATTATGTGGGATATGTTCATCTCCTGGAGTTATTTGTAAAAAAATAATAAAGGTGAGAAACAGAGGATATCAGAGCAATAGCAATAGCAATAGCACGTAGACTTATATACCGCTTCACAGTGCTTTACAGCCCTCTCTTAAGCTGTTTACAGAGTCAGCCTCTTGCCCCCCAACAATCTGGCTCCTCATTTTACCCACCTCGGAAGGATGGAAGGCTGAGTCAACCTTGAGCCTGGTGAGATTCGAACTGCCAAATTGCAAGCAGCTGGCTGCAGCAGAAGTAGCCTGCAGTACTGCACTCTTACCACTGCACCACCAAGTTTTCCTCAGTCACAGAGAACTTTTGATTACTGGAAAAACAAAGCCAATTCTTTAATAGTAATAATTTCCTTTTTGCAGCTCAAGAGAAGAGAGGGCAAGGGTGTGGGTTTCCAGTTAGGGTAGAAAAACTAGTTTCCCATTATGTCTGAGTGGTCCTTGATCTTCCTGTGTGGTATCAGACATATAAACAGCTGCCTGTGATGTTCCTCTCCCAGTAATTCTTTTTTGTGTGTGTGGTGCTCTTCCTATAGTTTGATTCTTTCTCAGCCTCCCATTGTTTCTTTCAAAACTTCACGTTACCTCTTTGTTCAGGGCTCTAGGGCAAAAGGTTACACGAAGATGGATGTGAGGCTTGGAGGCCTGGGACCTGACTATGAAACCATCAAAGAAAAAGTAAGAGGAATGGCATTTATGAATATCTTCTTCTTGAGTGGCGTTTGTCCTGTAGAACGTTACTGTCAGCGTTCCAATGAAACTTCCCATTTCCATTCAGCACTCAGAAACAAAGTCCATCCAAGTAAGAATTCCTTGAAGAAGTCATACTGGCATATCTGGGAAAACCCTAATCGGAGAGTTCCGGATTTTCCCCTCCCAATTGAAAGTCACAAACCCATCCCCTGCACCCATCAGTCCATCACGTGGCCCAATCAACTATCATCCCAACTGGAAACCTTCCTCCAGACACTCCTTCCCAGGTGCAGGGTAACTTGTCCTTGACTTTATGAGAAGAATGTTGTTGAACAGAGGTCTCCAAACTTGGCACCTTTAAGATGTGTGGACTTCAACTCCCAGAATTCTCTAGCCAGCTATGCTGGCTGGGGAATTCTGGGAGTTGAAGTCCACACGTCTTAAAGTTGCCAAGTTTGGGGACCCTTCTTGTTGAGTCTAATCTTCTACCACTCTATGTAATCCCCTCCCCCAAATTCCCAGGCACTAAAATGTGGCAGCTTCGAAACTTCCAAGTAAAATATGGCTTCCAAAGTTGACAGTAACAAATGGAGAGTTTTGGGTGAGTTACCAAATTAAAGTCAGCAAGAAGGGAATGGACAAAGAATCTCTAGTACTGATAGCACTGATGATGCTACTTGGTTTGGCAATGAAATGTCTGCTAGAAAACCATCAAGCTCAAAAGGCACCAAGGACGCCACAATCTCTAATACTATTAGTGGAGAATGGTACAGTGTTGGTTCAATCAATGTAGCTAATTGGCCAGAAATGATGAAATGATGAAAAAGAGAGGACACCTTCAGAGTTCACCCAACTACTAATTTAGGTAGATCTAAGGCAACTTGGTATTCCTGAGATATTTTAGACTTCAGATCTCATTAGTCCTATTCAGCACAGCCAAAGATAAGGTATCGTCAGAGATATAGTCCAAAGCATCTGGAAGTTGCACGTGCCTGGATGAAGGATTGGATAGATGGATCCATTCCTGTGTGATACCCCAGAGTGTAACACTAACGTAATAAAATCCCAAATGTAAATAAATGTCCTTAAATCTTCCAACTTGGCCCCACTGTTCAATAATTCTGAGTTGGAGATAAAACATATTCAAAAACAGTCTTCAAACGAAAGCAATACAGCCCAAACTTAATGAGCAGATAGAGGTAAAATAAAAACCTAAAACAAACTACAGTGAAGGAGATTCCACAACGGATCAGGATAAGTAATTACCAACTTCAAGGAGATAACAAGACACAGTCTGTTGGAAGGACGCCAACCAAGATAACTTCAGCCCAAAATAAAACACACTTTGCTTCTGGCAATGCTGTGTTTTAACCTTCTCTCTTATTCCCAGCTGCAACCAATGAGGGGGGATCATGGCCGCTTCCTCTCTCGTAAGACAAGTTGTTGCCTTCTCCATTCCTCCCTCCCAAGGGTGAAGAGGGGATGGGCCTGGTTCTTCCTCTGACTGCCCAGCCGGCCTCTACCCTTCCCCAGCCTTCTCCACAACCTCTGGAGCCACACCTTCACTCCCTGTCTTGTCCCTCAAAGTCTGACTCTAAGAAGGGCATGACATCCTGGGTCCATTCACAACAGAGAGTTTCTACTCTTGTTGATTAGTTGAGTTACCTTGCTCAACAACATAGCTGACCAAGGAGACCATCAGCAGAAGAGACCTATTATTTCAGAACTTGCTCTTGGAGAACTTTCCAGTATGGAGGTAACATTGCTGGGAAGGTTGAGAGTTTATTTAGTGCTTCTGGAGAAGTCTGTCTTAACAGACCTTAAGAGATTAACAGGGTTGGAAGGGGACTTGTAGGTCATCTAGTCCAACTTCCTGCCCAAGCAGGAGACCCTACACCATTTCTGACAGAGGGCAGTCCAGTCTCTTCTTGAAAGCTTCCAGGGATGAAGCTCTCACAACTTCTGAAGGCAAGCTCCCTTGGGTTCTGTCCTTCACGACCAAAATAAATAAATCAATGTCCAGAAAACTTCTGGCTGCATTCAGAGAAGATCAGGCTTCCAAGGTGTAGCTTTTTTTTTTTTAAAGCCTTGGTAGAACATATCCATTAGTCTGTGTTCTCCTGCAGAGAATTCCAATTGCAGATCAGGATGCACAAATCCATTCCCTTCTAGTGTGTCCAAGGGTGCATTGCTTTAATGCAGCTGAGCCGTTCTGGGGAATTTAGATGGTCCTGGCTTTATCACAAAAGGATTTTTTTTTAAAAAAAAGGAAGTCAACCCAACCGAGAAAATCTAGTTGTGAGGAGCTAAATGTGCATCATGCCTTGTTAGGAAACATCGGGCATTAATCTGATGCCTGATGTTTCTCCTTTGGTGCAAAAGAGAAGATGAAACTGATTAGCTGAGAAAGAATTGAGAAAAGCCTTTTCCCCAAATCTTCCATTTTTATTTTGATTCCTTTGACTTTGAATGAATGGAAACATGCACAGTGTTTCCCAGGGTACTGGCACAACAGGGTCAGTACTGTACGTCGCTCAACTTACACTCAATTGTTTTTAGCAAATCATGGTGGTGATTTTGTAGCACCCAATCCTGCTGGAGAGCAGGTTAGGAGAAACTGCCATGTTTCCCTGAAAATAAGACCCTGTCTTATATTTTTTTTGGCCACCAAAAAAAGGCACCAGGTCTTATTTTCAGGGGAGGTCATCCACTGACTAACCTCACTTGTGTGCATCGCCCCTGGCCTCCTTTTCGCTGTCAGAGGCCTTCAGGAACTTCTTCTGTGGCTGGCAAGGCTTTCCTGAAGGCCTCTGCAGCCGATAACAGAGCTCTGGATCGATCCAGAGCTTTGTTATCAGCTACAGAGGCGTTCGGGAAAGCCTTGCCTGCCTTGCCAGCTGCAGAAGAAATGGGCCGGCGAGGCAGGTGTCAGGGTGTGCGAGGCCTGGCTACAACTGTCCAAAGGTAAGTAGGAGGGCAACTCCCCAGTCCCACCCAAGCTTAATTTTTACCCGCGCACTTTGGAGTGGGTGGGATCTTAATTAGGGCTTATTTTTGGGGGGTAGGGCTTATATTGGGCATGTAAAAATCAAGCTAGGGCTTACTTTCAGGGTAGGTCATATTTTCAGAGAAACAGGGTAGGTAAAATCTCCAACTTACCAATAGAAGAGACTATTTGTTGCTCAGGGTTGAACAGTGGGGTCCTTAGTGCTCTCTGGGCTTGGTTGTTTTTCTTACAGACATTACAGAACCCAACTGCGTAATATCATCAGTGCTAGAAGGGAGTAGGGTTTGTTGGTGGTGGTTTGTTGTTTCTTGCTATTGTTTATTGCTTGATTGTTTGTCTGAGGTGGTTGTTCCCCAGTTGGGGAAGTGTTTCCTGCTTGATTGTTGGTCTTGTGTTAATTTTGGTGTTAATTTCTGCTGATCTGGGTGTGTGATTGAGTGGTGTATTGGCCTAGAGGTGGAGCTCATGCCTCACAATCAGGAGACTGTGAGTTCGATCCTAGGTAGAGGCAGTTATTTCTCTCACTGGGCACACTGAGAATATATCTGCTGAATATAACTCCACATTGGCAACAGGAGTGGCATCCGGCCAATAATCACTCAGCTCCATTCAGTTACCCAGGCTGCACCCCGCAAGGGATTATGGGGTCATTAAAAGATAATGATAATGATCTGAGTGTTGATTGCTGGTGAAGAAGATGCTTTGGTCTTTTTAGACACTGCCCCAATCAAAAGACCTACCAATTCAGACAATCAAGCTAACAATAAACAACAGACTAATTAAGGAATCATCATATTCACACGCTACCTTTTCCTGTAAGAAGTTCAGATGAGATAAGCTCATAAAATCATGCCTGGTTTTGTTAGCGAGAGTTTCGAGTCCACCCCTCCATCATCCACGCTTCCTTCTAAAAGTCCTACTTGAACTTTTCAACGGGTCTGAGATAGGTGGCCATGCAAACTGAACAGCTTTTAAATAAATAAAATAACATTAAATGGCTCGTTTCCCAGCTTACCCTTGAACACCTCCTCTTTGTCCTTTTGACAGTCAGAAAAGATAAAACACCAAAAAGTATATGCCAAGCAAGTAAATGAACAGAATCTGAAGAATATGTCAAGTGCACGGAAACCTCAGTCGAAAACGGAGAACAAATCAGTCGTGTCAAGGCAAAAGGTAGGAACTAGCAAAACAAGGTGGCCAGCAGGAGACCGTCTGGAACAGTGTTTCTCAACCTTGGTAACCTCAAAGATGTGTGGACGTCCGACTCCCAGAATTCCCCAACAGCATCCTGGGAGTTAAAGTCCACCCTTCTTCAAGTTGCCAGTTGAGAAACAAGGATCGAAACTGAACTTACTCTTGGATAATCAGAAAGCGCCTGGTTCTCCGTCTTGACATGAATCATCTGGGTTTTTGGTTGCCTTCATCATCAGTGTTGGTGATCCAAACATTAGTTCCTCCCTCATGATAGAATCGAACAGAATAGCAGAATTGGAAGGGACCTTGGAGGTCTTCTAGTCCAACCCCCTGCTTAGGCGGGAAACCTTATACTATTTCAGACAAATGGTTATCCAATCTCTTCTTAAAAATTTCCAGTGTTGGAGCATTTAAAACTCATGGAGGCAAATTGTTCCACTGGTTAGTTGTTCTAACTGTCAAGAAGTTTCTCCTTAGTTCTAAGTTGCTTCTCTCCTTCATTCGTTTCCACCCATTGCTTCTTGTCCTGCCCTGAAATGCGTTGGAGTATAGCTTGACTCCTTTGTGGCAGCCCCTCAAATATTGGAACCCTGCTATCATGTCACCCCTAGTCCCTCTTTTCATCAAACTGGACATACCCAGTTCCAGCAACCGTTCTTTGATTGTTTAACCTATTTAGTTGAAATCCTAAGGGGGCAAGATTGCAAAAAATCTTGCCAGATTTTCATTTATGACAGAAGGGGCATATATGTGCCTTCAAACATGATTGCATAACAAGTCTACCACTACCAAAAGATTGCCAATTGGATAACAATTCACAAAGAAGAAGTCCTACCAAATGGATGAGTGGAGGTTTGTATCCCCTACAGTGATCTCATCTGTAGGAAAAGGAAGAGAAGTGATCAACTCTCCCTTGCTGGGAGTATGGAGAATCAAATAATTTTGTTATTCCTTCTTTATATGCGCTGTGTCTCTATTTACTTCCTGGTTTTATGTCTTCTTAAAAATTTCCCTTCTGCTCCTTTTTTTTCTACCCATGGTCCTATTCAAAGTTGAAATCAAGAATTTCATCTTGATGAAAGGAAATCATTTGAGGGTTGTTGTGTAGATAGGGGAAGTGAACCTTCGAACTGAATCTGGCCGCAGCCATCTTTCTGTTCCTCAGTTGCCACACAGAGAGGGGAAGGGAGGAAGGAGGTTGGAATGCCTACCTAGACAAAACAGAGAGCTTTCTCTTGAGAATCAAGGTCATCTCTACTGGCAACAGATAAGGTTGAGGAAGGAGTGCCTAAAGAGCCTGCCAATTAACCCAATTGGCCAACATGACCTGTGACGCTTGAGGATGGGGGGGTTATTTCCTAATTTAATTATACTGAAACTGGCGGGAAAGATTTAGATTTGGTTTTCCGTTGACGCTGTGCTGATCCGATGCACTCATTAAAGATGACCTTTGAGAAGGAGCCAAGTCTCAGAGTTCTGATTTGCTTGGGTTGGTTAGTCGGAACCTGGACAGGAAGAAATGGTGGGGGTGCTGATGTGAAGGAACCTACTGCTTCTTCCTTGGACATGGTCTCTTTCTAATCCGGGCTTAGAGGTTTCTCACGACCAGTCGTTGTGGCCTTCTTTCCTTGCTTCTGCAGGCCCTGGAATATGCCAAGACAATTCCCAAGCCTCGGCTTTTTGTCTCGAGATCGTCGGAGCAAGAGACCAAAGAGGAGAAAAACCTGGCACGGACTTTAAACGGAGAGAACCTCCCTCCCATCTCCTCTCTGGAGTCCCTGCAAAATAGGCACGAGAAGGAGAAGCAGGTGGTGGCTGCATTCAAAACGCTCCATATTGTCTGATGGGGCCGTTGCCATCATCGGCCTCCGCGGGTCTGCCGCGCTCTTCCTGCTCCCCCGTTTTCTTCTTGCCGTGTTCACCCATGGTCCGAAAGGATGAGCGTCGCCAACGATGAGTTTCATGAACTTCTGCAAGATCTGGGATGTTTTCTCCTTGCATTGCATTCAGCCTTACTTATTTTTGTTTCATTTTATTGTTGATAAATTAAAACATTGGGTGTACGATGATCTAGAAGTGATCTTTTTCTCTTTCCTTTCCCTCCATTCCAGGGCATCCTTTTCCAAAAGAAACCCTTTTGATGGTTTAAGGACCAGTGTCATGTCCCTGTCGGAGTCTGAATCCGAGGAGCAAGACGAACAGCTGACAGGGAGTGGGAGTGTGGCTCCGTTGGCTATGGAGGAAACTGGGGAAGGGAAAAGTCCAGTTAGGCAGAGCAGGGGAGAGGTAGAACAAGGGAGAGGGCATTCAGAGGAAGACCCAGGCCCACCCTCTCTTTATCCTAGGGCATGCAGGGTGGAACAGAGAAGGGAGCAACATGGGCTGTGTGGCTTACGGGGGAGGAGAGGGCCCCGATTCCCTTCATTAGGCACACCTGGGGAGAGAGTTTAAAAGAGATGCAAACTGAGAGCAGTGTCTGCTGGGAACAAACGTGAGTTTATCTTGTGTTGACTTTGGTTATCTGTGTTCCTGGTGTCTTCCCAACCATGTTGAATTACTGCCGTTCCTTCACGTCTGGAATTCCTTCTGCTGACCTGCCAAACTAATTACTTCCTTTTTGCCTTGATTGGACTTATAGTTACAGTTTGTATTGACCACATTTTGGACTTGATTCTCTGCAGCCAAAGGCTGTTCCTGGGAGAGTTTTTCTCCAGCCCAGAAGGTAACCAGGACCTTGGGGGCAAAGTTAGAGCTAATAAAGGGACTCCTACTGATTATCTGACTGTGTTGCCTTTGTGCCACGCCCCTTTGGGTCAGCACAGGTTAAGTGAATCCCTGCAGCTGTTAAGTTAGCAACCCCGTTGTTAAGTGAATCTGGTTTCCCCCCTTGACCTGACTTGTCGGAAGGTTGCAAAAGGAGATTACGTGACTCTGGGACACTGCGAACTTCATAAATAGGAGTCTGCCAAGCGTCTGAATTTTGGTCATATAACTGTAGAGATGTTGCAATGGTCATAAGTGTGAAAAAGGGTCATGTGCCCCTTTTTCCCAGTGCCATTGTAACTTTGGTCACTGTTGTAAATCGAGGATTAGCTGGGTTGCATTAAGAGAAGTTTAGTACATTGCCCTGCCCGGCTTACAACCAGGTAGACATTGATAAAATTCCTCGGCACATGCTTGGTTTGGCCATTAGTTTAGAGCAGGGGTGTCATACTCAAGGCCTGGAGGCTGGATTCGTCCAAGGGGTGCTTAGGTCTGGCCACCCTGGAAACAGCGAAGGACTGGCCCACAGTGCCTCTGCCAGCGAAAACGGAGCTCAGGAGGGCTGCAGGTGGCCCTCCTGAGCTCCGTTTTCGCTGGCAGAGGGTTGCAGGAGGCCATCACTGCCAAAAACGGAGCTCGGGAGTCATTTCCGCTGGCAGAGGGTTGCAGGAGGCTTTTGCAGCCAAAAACGGAGCTTGGGAGTCCATTTCCGCTGGCAGAGCACTCAGGCCGCCACAGGTGCCCCCAACACAAGTGATGTCGAGCTGGCCACGCCCACCCTGGCCACGCCCATCCCCAATATCAAACAAAACCCTGATGCGGCCCTCCATGAAATTGGACACCCTTGATTTAGACCGTCTCCAACGAGATTGCACACTAAAAGCCATTGTCCAACTCCTGTTTCTCTTAGGGTTCTCGCTTAAAGTCTTCCAAAATGAAGCGTGTACATTCTGTACATGTGGGTTGCTGCTCTTCAGTGCTGATTCTGTCGGAGAAATAGCAACGAAGCGACCGAAAAGGCACGACTTTGAAGTATTTCTGATGAGCTCTGTTGTTTTTCATTCCTTTTCCTGCAAAGCTCGCGAACCTATCTTTTTTTTTAATACTACCCTTTCGAGGGATATCATCAAAGAACTGTTTATTCATTGCCTAATATTTTAATTAGATTATATTCTCCATTTAACCCATTACGTGCACGGATATCTCTTTGATGAGCAACCGTGGGCCTGTTTAGCCCCAGATGCTGGAAATAATGAATGCTGGACCTTTTGGATTTAATGAGTATTCCTACCTTTCTAATCTGACTCTTTGTACCTATTATTATTATTATTTCCCGAGCCATAGAATTGAGGTAATTGAAGGACTCTCTTACCATCATATATTAAAGGGTCTAAATTAGCATTTCTTTCTCTGATATTTTTTTTAAAAATATGCAAGTGGCTTTTTTTTTTTTTTTTGCTTTGATCAGAGGATTTAGTTGAAGGAGCCTCAGTCTCCTGAAAATGAGCTGATGGGCTTATTATTAGGATAAAATGCAAATATAGCCATGTGTTTGACAATGCTTAATGTCTTAATTGCTCACCTCCAGGATCAGATATGCTTTCTGTATCAATCTGGAGGGCAGGACAATCTTTAAAAAGTTACGGATAACGCTTTTTACTTGAAGAGGAATTTGTGTTAGAAACCTTCGGATCCAGAACTGCTAAATTTTTGAGGGTAAAATATATTACTCCCCCCCAAAAAAATTGGATCAGGATTTAAATCCTATGCGTTTTATGATTTTCCTGCCAGGATAGGTTGGGGGAAAAGGATAATCTGAAAATATTGGAATATAAAGGTGTGGAATTTTGGTTAGATGAGGGTGACCCTGACTTGAGAGTAATGGACCGAGAGACAAATTCCACAATGTAGCACAGCCAGAACAAACATTAGAAATATGAATGAAATGGATAACAGTGGATTGATCTAAAAATACGACACTCTCAGCTGCATAATTAAGCCTAATCTGTATTTTTCTCTCCAGACAAATCAGATGGAATTGAATCCTCTTTTGAATGTCTCTTCAGACCAGAACTTAGTATTGATTGATGTGACCATCATTTGTAGAACTTAGGAAAATGCAAACAGGACTTTACATTATGACGTTCTATGTGGTGGCACAGTGGTTAAAATACAGTATGTCAGGCTAACTCTGCCCACAGCCAGGACTGGTGCTCAAGGTTGACTCAGCCTTCCATCTTTCCAAGGTCAGTAAAATGAGGACCCAGATTGTTGGGGGCAACAATCTGTTAAACCTCTTGGAGAGGCTGGAAAGTACTGTGAAGCAGTATATAAGTCTAAGTGCTGTTGCTATTTTCCTTTCCTTCCTTCCTTCCTTCCTTCCTTCCTTCCTTCCTTCCTTCCTTCCTTTCTTTCTTTCTTTCTTTCTTTTTTTTCCTTCCTTCCTTCCTTCCTTCCTTCCTTCCTTCCTTCCTTCCTTCCTTCCTTCCTTCCTTCCTTCCTTCCTTCCTTTCCTTCCTTTCCTTCCTTTCCTTCCCAGTGGTCAGAATGCAGTATTGCAAACTAACTCTGCCCACAGCAGCAGTTTGATTCTGCCCGGCTCAAGGTTGACTCAGCCTTCCATCCTTCCAAGGTGGGTAAAATGAGGAGCCAGATGGTTGGGGGCAAGAGGCTGACTCTGTAAACCACTTAGAAAGGGCTGTAAAGCACTGTGAAGTAATATATAAGCCTGAGTGCTATTGCTATTTTCCTTCCTTCCTTCCTCTTTCTTTCTTTCTTTCTTTCTTTCTTTCTTTCTTTCTTTCTTTCTTTCTTTCTTTCTTTCTTTCTTTCTTTCTTCTTTCTTTCTTTCTTTCTTTCTTTCTTCTTCTTCTTTCTTTCCTCCCTCCCTTTCTTCCTTCCTTCCTTCCTTCCTTCCCTTTCTTTCCTTTCCTTTCCTTTCCTTTCCTTCGCAGTGGTTAGAATGCAGACTAACTCTGCCCACAGCAGCAGTTCAAATCTCACCAGGCTCAAGGTTGACTCAGCCTTCCATCCTTCCAAGGTGGGTAAAATGAGGAGCCAGATGGTTGGGGGCAAGAGGCTGACTCTGTAAACCACTTAGAAAGGGCTGAAAGCACTGTGAAGTAATATATAAGCCTGAGTGCTATTGCTATTTTCCTTCCTTCCTTCCTTCCTCTTTCTTTCTTTCTTTCTTTCTTTCTTTCTTTCTTTCTTTCTTTCTTTCTTTCTTTCTTTCTTCTTTCTTTCTTTCTTTCTCCTTCTTTCTTTCCTCCCTCCCTTTCTTCCTTCCTTCCTTCCTTCCTTCCCTTTCTTTCCTTTCCTTTCCTTTCCTTTCCTTTCCTTTCCTTCGCAGTGGTTAGAATGCAGACTAACTCTGCCCACAGCAGCAGTTCAAATCTCACCAGGCTCAAGGTTGACTCAGCCTTCCATCCTTCTGAGGTCAGTAAAATGAGGGCCCAGATTGTTGGGGGCAAGAGGCTGTTAAACCACTTAGAGAGGGCCGTAAAGCACTGTGAAGCGGTATATAAGTGCTATTGCTACATCTACCATGCAGGCCTCCAGAGTTTTCCTCTTTCTAAAATTGATGGGAGACTGTCGAAACATGTGGAAGACACCATGTTGAAAAAGTTTGACAGAAGAATAAGGAAGTATGACAGGAAGAGATGAGGTCTATCAAGAAGGAGTTCGTGGGAACACAAAGTGGGTGTAAAAGCAAGTAGCTTCTTTCTCTATCCCCTCTTAGTAATTTAGTAACTTCTGCTGGCCATGGAATTCTGGGAGTTGAAGTCCATACATCTTGAAAGTGGGTGACAATCAGAAACACTGCCCTGTAGTAAGAAAAAGGTTGTTCGGGTACAATATGAACAGTGTGGTAAGGGATCAAAGTGTTTCACAGCAACTCGATACAGACAATATCTGTTTATTTCCATTGAACCAGCGTTGAGGCCAGCATCACACCAAGCCAAAGACTGACCAGGAATACTGGGTGTGTAGTTTTTGTGCATGCATACCTTCAAGTCAAATGGATTCCTGAACAAGTCCGTGGAGTTTATTTGGTAAGGTTTTGGGGAGTCTTCCCCCTTGAGCTAAGAGAAAGAAATCAGCCAAAGGGTCAAACAGAAGACTTCATACCTGTGGAGAAACTAGACTTCACAGCCTCCTGGAGGTTTGTAGCCTGGTGCCTCAATCACTACATCTGACGGGCTCTCGGGTTTACGTTCATTCCAGGAATCGATGCCTTAAAGCACCATATACATTCTTGCTCCAAAGTCCAAAGCACTTCTTCCAATACATTTTTAGAACTGAAGGCATAATACAGTTTAATTCAGTGTTTTTTCCTCCCTAGAAATAGTCTGCAAGTTAGCTAATCATAACCAATCAGTTGGCAAGGTCATCAGATTTGTAACTGGCTGCATCCTCATCTCTTCCATCCACAAGGGGGGGGGGAAGAGGGAGGAGGAGGAGGAGGGAGAAGGAGAGGAGGAGGGGAAGAAGGGGAAGAGAAGAAGAGGAGGAGGAAGAAGGAAGAAGAAAAGGAGAAGAGGAGGAGGAGGAGGAGGAGGAGGAGGGGAAGGAATAGGAGGAAGAAGAAAAGATGAGGAAGAGAAAGAAGAGGAAGAAGAAAAGGAGAAGAAGAGGAGGAGGAGGAGGGGAAGAGAGAAGAGGAGGGAGGAGGAAGAAGAAAGAAGAAAAGGAGGAGGAGGGGAAGAAAGAGGAGGAAGAAGAAAAAGAAGAAGAGGAGGAGGAGGAGGAGGGGAAGAAGTGGAAGAGAAGAGGAGGTGGAGGAAGAAGAAAGAAGAGGAGGAGGGGAAGAGAAGAAGAGGCAGAAGAAGAAAAGGAGAAGAGGAGAAGAAGGGGAAGAGAAGAGGTGGAGGAAGAAGAAAGGAGGTGGAGGAGGAGGGAAGAAAAAAGGAAGAAGAAGAGGAGGAGGGGGAAAAGAAGGGAAGAAAGGAGGAAGGAAGAAGAAAAGGAAGAGGAGGAAGAAGAGGCAGAAGAAGAGGAGGAGGAGGAGGAAGAGGAGGTGGAGGAAGAAGAAAAGGAGAAGAAGAAAGAGGGAGGTGGAGGAAGGAGAAAAGAGGAGGGGAGGAGGAGGAGAAGAGGAGGAGGAGGTGGAAAAAGAAGAAGAGGAGGAGGAGGAGGAGGAAAAGAAGGGGAGAAAGAAGAGAAAAAAGAAAGAAAATTATAACACTGAGTTCACCATATTCTCTAGAATCAATATTTGTAAATATAATTAGAAGCATGAGTAAGATCATTGGGAGAGATCATTTCAATCCATACCTAGTGATCCAGTCCTCACGTTGTACCAAGGCAGAAGCTGCTCCGCCATAGGGACAAGCCATACTTGGCTGGATTCAAAAGGTCACTCTCACCCTTCAACCCAAATCACAGCAGTGAGGTTTACGCACCCAAAGCGCAGCCCCATCCACCCCGCCCTTCCCAAACAAAATCACACCAGGCCAAGTCCACTGACCCCTTGCAAATTTAGGACCCGTTTTTAAGAAAGACGAGATCAGGATAATCCAGATGAATGTGCCTCATTTTTGAGGGGGGTGTGTGGAGGGGCGGATTTAGCGAGTAGACGATCCACCTGCGGCCGGTTTTTCTGGAAGGACTCCAGTCCAACCTGTCCCGCTTTAAATCGACGGGGCTTCCTCTCCAAAAAACAAAAAACGGGCATAGACGTCCAACAGCAACCGCTTCCAGTTTTTAAGCGCCGGGAGATTTCGCTCTTGCCGCTTTCCTAGCACCGATTCCCTTTGGGTTCCTTTCAAAAAGGCGTTTGACAAACTTGAGTTGGAGACACACACACACACACACAGACACCCAACACCGATTGATCTTCGTTTCCCCCTCGCTTTTTCCCAGCCCGGTAAATTGAGGTTTCAAATGATCAGTTCTCCTCTTGAATTCTTCTTCCACGGGGGTTTTTATTTTATTTCGCCTCGGGTAAAATTCAAGACCGGCTTTTTCCCTCAGCTCCGTTTTGGTGATGGGGTGTTTCTTCCCCCCCCACCCAATCCCCCCCCCCCCACCCACACACATACGCTCCCGTTCTCACGATCTTCCTCCCGATGACAAAACTTTCCTTCGGCTTCAAAAGGTGATTTGTGAACCGACCGAAGGACGCTCGATTCCTCCAGCGCGGTTCGTGAGAATTAGCCCTCCCGCCTGATTTGTAAAAAGAAACCCACCCACCCCCCAAACCAGGAACAAATTTCGACCCGCGTTTAAACCCCTTTTAAACCCCCCTGTTCAAAAGAAACGGGGTTCCGCGGGCGCCTGAATCACCCAGCCTCGACCGCTCTCCCCTTCTTGTGTTTTTTTTTTCAACACGTATCTTAAGGAGGCTTTCGGGAAAGAGTATATCTGTATTTGGGGGATTAAAAACGCGCAGAATCAGGTCACCCGCGTTGGTTCCGACGACCCTCTGACTCGAAACGACCTCGCAACTTTCGCGCGAGTTGGGGAGGTGTGGGGAAACCACCCGGTATGTTTCCTCACCTGTCCTGGCTTTGCACGCGTCCTAGGAGAAAAATAACCGTGTGACCTTTCCCAGCCCCGTTCACAAAACCCAGCCCAAACCCAAAGTGGCGATGCGGGTTGTTTTTTTTCCCAGTCTTTGCACTTTCTTACTGGGACGTTGGTGGGGGAGGGGGGTGGAAGAGGGGAGATAGAAGGAACGGCAGGGCTAAAACCTCGGATCTTTCTGAACCTCAGCCCGCATTTCCCCCGCCCCCCCAATCCCGTTCACACGACACGTTTTCCTGGCCTCGAGGAGGGATTGGGCGGGACATGCTGGCAAAGCAACCTCCCTCGCCCTGAGAAGGGAAGATGAAGAGGAGGGAGCCCCGATCCCGCTGGGACACCCCTCCCCCCCAAGTCTCTTTCGGAGCGGCCGCTCGCTCGCCTTCCCTCTCGGCCTGGGCCACCGGCTCCGGTTCCGACGTTCCGCGCGCCCCCGCCGCCCCCCAGCGCCCTAAATGAGGTGCTGAGGCCCGCAGAGGTCCCCACCCTCGATGATGTCCACCTCGTCTTCGGGGTCCTCCGGCAGGAAGGCCGGTGCGGGGCCGCTTGGACGGGCCTCGGAGATCGAAGCGACGCTAGCTTGGCCCGGTGGGTCCAACTCCGGATCTCCGGGCGTCAGGTCCGCCCCTTCGGGCCCGGCCGCTTTGGCGTCGTCCTGGCTCTTCCGTAGCTGCTTTTTGTGTTTCATCCGCCGGTTCTGGAACCATGTCTTCACCTGCGGGGGGGCGGGGGAGAAGCGAGTCGGGAAACCCATTGCAGCTAGAAGCTAAGATTTTTTTTTATTTTTATTTTGCCAACTCAATTTTGCCATCCCTCTGCTAAACAACTAATTCCCCCAACACTGTCCAACTATTTACAAAGTCTATTAACCTTTCTCACCCCTCCCCTCCCACTTGTGACTGTATGACTGTAACTTTGTCGCTTGTATCCTAACGATTTTTATTGACTGCTTCCTAGTATGACTTGATTGCTTATTGTACCCTACGACTATCATTAAGTGTTGTACCTGATGATTCTTGACTCTTGATGAATGTATCTTTTCTTTGATGTACACTGAGAGCATTTGCACCTAGACTAATTCCTTGTGTGTCCAACCACACTTGGCCAATAAAGAATTCTATTCTATTCTATTCTATTCTATTCTATTCTATTCTATTCTATTCTATTCTATTCTATTCTATTCTACTCTACTCTACTCTACTCTACTCTACTCTACATTGCAATATCCTATCCTATCCTGTCCTGTCCTATCCTGTCTTGTCCTATCCTGTCCTGTCCTATCCCATCCCATCCCATCCCATCCCATCCCATCCCATCCTATCCTATCCTATCCTATCCTACTCTACTATACTCTACTCTACTCTACTCTACATTCCAATATCCTGTTCTGTCCTGTCCTGTCCTGTTCTATTCTATTGTACTTTACTCTACTCTACTCTACTCTACTCTACTTTATTCTATTCTACTCTACTCTACATTCCAATATCCTGTCCTATCCTATCCTATCCTATTCTTTTGTGGGTTTGTGGTCCAGTTGATGTATTAGCATTGTGTGAACTCACCTGAGGACACCAGAATAATGGGCAGAATAATTTGGGTTTGTTTTTTTAAAAAAAATCTTTCTTGGGCCGGAGCGGAGGTGGGAATCTTATTTAAGATAGTCTTATTTTTTTCCAGTCAGTACAAAATGAGACCATCCAGATGTTATTGGACTGTAATTCCCATCATCCCCAGCCGGCCAAACCACCACCACCACCCTCCCCCATCCCCTGTCCCAGGTCCTGGTATTGGAGGCCGCAATCTCTAAGAGGGTGTAGCCCTGCCTTCCTCTGCCAGAGAGCCCCCCCCCCCGCCGAACAAAACCAGCTGGTTGGCCTAACACACACACACACACACACACACACACACCGTGAGGCCACGTTTACACGTGTTCGTGCAAGCGCCTTCCCAGAGGTTTGCAAACTTCGGTTTGGGAGGCAGGAGCTTGGGAAGGACAGGACTTCCATTCGGGTCACTGGAGAAGAAGGGAAGTTTGTTCTCTCCTGAACTCAGCAGAGGCCTTGTGAAATTTTACACTCGGGGAAATTGAGGGAGAGAGAGGGTGGGGAGGGAGAGGGAGGAAGCAGGGGGGGGGGGGGAGAGAGAGATTCGCTTGCTGAATTCCACGCCAGGTTGACTCTGCTCTCCTTCCTCTCAGACTTAACTCAGTAAGAAGTTAAGATCTGATGCCGTTTTTCTCGGAAGTAAATCCGGAGGAGTTTTGCTGGTGGGCCTTAAATATCTTCTGCAGCCTTCCTCCTCTTCCTCTTCCTCTTCCTCCTCCTCCACCACCACCCCGTGGATGGAAGAGATGAGGGTGCAGCCCGAAAATTTCACCGATTTACTTCTGAGCAAACGCGTTAAAACTTCGATATCTCCCAAGGTGTTTCCCTCACCGCCCCAAGAGGCAATTGGATTTTCTTTGGGTTTTTCTTGGAAGAAGTTTCTCTTCTCCTCCAGGAAGCTGAAGGGAACCGAAGGAGCTTCTTGCACGAGAAGCAAAACGTCCTCAAAGAAAAACAAAGAAAGGCCAGTTGCCTCTTGGGAAAACACACACACACACACACCTTTGGGACAACCAGGACCTGGAAGGCTGAGAATCTCCATATTCGTTGCTTTGCCCGATCCCAGGAGGATCCATCCTCATCCTCTCTTTTTCTCATTTTCTCTCTCTCTCTCTCTCATTCTCTCTCTCTTTCTCAGACTTCCCAGCAATGGGGACGGTTGACCAGTGGAACAGTTTGTCACTGGAGGTTGTGGGTGGATCAGTCACTGCAGGTTTCTCAGAAGAGACTGGACAGCCACTTGTCTGAAATAGTATAGGCTCTCCTGCTTGAGCAGGGGCTCGACTAGAAGACCTCCAGGGTCCCTTCCAACTCTATTCTGATTCTGATTCATTACAACAGACCTTTATATTAAAAAAATATATATCTTGGAAGGGAGATCGAGTCTTTTCTGAATTTTGCCCAAAACTTGAATGAATCCTTATTTATTGTCCATTCCCATATTTGCTTTGAGATGGCTGCTTCACGTTCTTCGCCCTTCCGTTTGGGACCTCAGTTCCAGTCACCTTTGCAGAGAAGGGATCCGTAGCCAGTCAGTAGGAACTTGGCATTATACAGGGGTTCGCCCCGGAGTGACGTCTGCTTTGGGGTCCCTGCCTGATGCTAAGAAAGAGCCGGGCCGGGGATTCAGGCCGCCTCCCTGCGAACAATGGTTGTTTGCAAGCCGCCTGGAATCGCTTTAATGCTCGGACGGGGCGGCATGAAACACTTTAATAAATGAAACAATTAATCAGTGGAACGGTTTGTGGGTGCTTCGTCACTGGAGGCTTTTAAGAAGAGACTGGACAGCTATTCGAAATGGTATAGGCTCTCCTGCTTTAGCAGAGGGCTGGACCAGAAGACCTTTTAAGGTCCCTTCCAGCACTATTCTGATTAAAAATAAAATGAATCAGTCAACAAGAAAGACTGTTTTGTCCCGTCCCGTCTCCCCCACGGACTTGGCAAGGTGTGTGTGTGTGTGTGTGTGTGTGTGTGTGTGTCTGGGGATGCGGGGGAGGAAATTCTCGGCCCTTACCTGCGTCTCGGAGAGGCTGAGCGCCGTGGCCAACTCGACGCGCTCCGGCGTGGACAGATAGCGCTGGATCTCGAAGCGCTTCTCCAAGCCCGAGAGTTGCGAGTCGGAGAAAACGGTGCGCGCCTTCCGGCGGCGGCAGTGCTTGCCCGGCAGCTCCGCGTGCGGGTGAGGCTGGAAGAGAGCCGGCATGGGCATCCCTAAGGGAACAAGAGAAGGACCTGGTCGGAGGAGGAGGAGGGAGACGCTGGAGTCATTCCCTCCCCATCCCTCCCCCAACCGGTCTACACCCAGGATTGTTTTAAAAGAGGGGAATCCAAGTTCTGGAGTCCCGAACCGGCTCCCCCCGGGCCAACCACGGGCTACCCCTTCCCCCAAGTGAGGTAGACTACCTCTGGCTTTGGCAGCTCTATCAGAAGCGCCTCTGCCCTTTTCCCTCCGCGCTCTCTTAAGGCCCAAGTTGGGTCGGGTTCAGGTTGGGAATTCCCATCCCATTCCTCTTTTAACAGCATTATCACACACACACACACACACACACACACACACACACAGGCAAAGCAGTGTCCTGGGACCCCCACGATAATTACTCACAGGAATAAAAATGTCCATGATCGATAAAACGAACCATATATTTGCATTAGTATTAATTTTTAAAAATGAAGTGCAATGGAACAATTCTGTCGCTGTGTTTATATGACACAAGGTGCATTGAAGGGTTAGCATACACAGGTTAGTAGTTAGTCAGTTTACTTTATTGTCATTGCACCTCATACAACGAAATCAAACACCATGTTCAGTGTACATTATGACTATGAAAATAAACACAAACACACATCCTTCAGGCTCCACAGATTGAATTGAAAATCCCTGATATTGCATCAATATGGCATTATACAGTAGAATTCAACAGGGCTACTGCCCTGGGATAGAAGCTGTTTTTCAGCCTATTTGTCCTTGTTTTTATTGTCCTGTACTGTCTGCCAGATGGTAATAGTTCAAAATAATAATAATAAATAAATTAATAATAATAATAATAATAATAATAATAATAATAATAATAATAATAATAATAATAATAATAATAATAATAATAATAATAATAATAATAATAAGGGTGTTCAGGATGAGATGGATCTTTGAGAATGTTTTGAGCTTTCTTAAGGCAGCGAGAGCTAGAAAGCTCTTCCAGAGAGGTGAGAGGGCAACCAATGATCCTCTGGGCAATGACGTTCACCCTCTGGAGTGCTGTCCTATCTGCCCCAGTGCAATTGGCAAACCATACAGAGGTGCAGTAAGTTAAGATACTCTCTATGGTGCAGTGGTAGAAGGTCACCAGCAGTTTTTCATTCCATTGTTGTTTCCTGAGAAGCCTCAGGTAGTATAATCTCTTCTGGACCCTTTTGACCAGGGCTGCAATGTTAGCACCCCCAGGTCAGGTCCTCTTTTAGAGTAACAACCAGAAACTTAAAACTGGCCACTTTCTCCACTAGGTCTCCATTGATAAGCAAGGGCTGGATGTCTGATTTATTCTTTCTATAGTCCGCTATAAACTCTCATTGGTGTTGAAGACCAAGTTATTGTTATTCGTTTGGCGCTCCTATGCTCGTAGGGTCCACGGGCAAGTGCCCACCAGGCCAGCCTGCATCCAGCTAACCCCATCTCTGCATTCCGGAGGGCTGGTGTGGAACTCGTAAAAACAAAAAGAATAGAGAGGTTGATCCGTGGAAAGCGGGAGGTCTCCCCTCCGCCCCGCCCCGGATAAAAGACGGCAGGGCCAGAGGTGTGTTCACACTCTACCCACGAAACTACAAAGGACATTTTGTCTTCGTGTCTTGTGCCAAGGCAGCCCGGGGCTCTCTTTGAATTCATTCAGCGGGTCGACGAAGGAAGAGAAAGTTGAGCTAACTTAAGGAAGCCAGAGGCAACTTATGGACAAGGCGCCACAAAAGAGGCGTTGAAAAATTAAGGTAGAAAATCGGCGTTGCCTCCCTGCCCAAGCAGCTCGCCGACACGCATAAAACACGCGCAGTTTTGCGTACCCACGACCCTGCAATCATTTGGGTAGCTCCCCCATCCCTCCCACCCTCCGACACTCTTTTAGAATTTTTTTTTCCGGACAGGTTAAAAATTTAGGCGCAGCCAGAGAATTCCTGCCTCGCGAGGCCACGCGAAGCGCCTTTCTCTCAAATGCTACTCGAAGGAGGACGCGCCTTTTCGGCCCATTGGACCTACCCCAGGGCTGCTGTTTGCACTCCCCCTCCCATTTGCTGGGGATGATGGGCACTCTAGTCCTTCCACATTTGGGGAGTGCCACGTGGAATCAGAGCTATTTTACGCCCTGGGTTCTTGTTTCTCTATTTTCGCCTGGAGACGCGGGCAGTTGCTTCCTTGGTTCGGGTTCTTATAATTATTTCTGTGAAATGGGCCGAGTTACTTTTTCCCCCCACTCTCTCTCCCGAAGAGTCCGAGCAACCTTTCCTCATCTCCGTGGCTTCTGTTTTTGCCTCCAGCAGCCTGAGCTACGGACTAACCCCACGGCGGACTTGCACAAACCAAGGAAAGTGCGCCTACTCGGAAGCCGTGATTTACCGGCTGGCCCCGACCCTCCCTGAGCCGAGTCTGTTGTAGTCACCCGACCATTGGTGATTGGTGTCCTTTTCAACTACCTTCCTTACAACAACCCTGCAGAGGCGGCCCCAGAGGCCTTCCCCTCCATCTGGCAGCCCTAACGCTGTGGCAGCGCGCTGCGGGATCCAAAGCCTCCCCCACTTACCCGGACCGCCTGAATTCAGAGAGAAGTGCAGCCCCCGAAACAGACTGGGGGAGTCCAGTCTCCAGAAACTTTTCGGAGGGACCTGATGGTGGTGGTTGTTATTCTTATTGTTATTATTATCACAGTCAGGTTGGGTTTGGCATTTTTTGTCTACCTATCAAGTCCTGGGATAGGCAAATCTGGATGTTTGTTGGTGTTACAAGATATCGCTGCAGGATGGAAGCTGTTCCAAGCAAAGCTGCCTTCTGCAATTGACGGATGGCAAATGTGTCAATGCCAATGATGGTGTTCAAGTGGTGCTCCAGTTGTTTTGGGACTGCTCCCAAGGAGCCTATTACTAATATAATATATTTATTATTATATTTAATAGAATATAGTTATTATTATTATTATTATTAGTATTATTATTATTATTATTCTCACTTTTATTCATGAAACATGAAACATAAAACATGAAACATTATTGTTATTGTTGTTGTTGTTGTTATTATTATTATTGTTGTTGTTGTTATTATTGTTGTTGTTGTTGTTATCATCATCATCATCATTTAGCTTTTTTTCTCGGGCCGAATTTTTCTTCCTTTCCGGAAGGACAGCGCTCTAGTAAAGTTGCGTGTTTGTGGATCCGCGCCCTGTAGAAGTGGATCCTCGCTCTGCTTCTTGCTCGCCGATCCCGTCTTGAGACGGGTTCCCGGCGGGGATAGATTGAAGAGGATCGTCCTGGAAACTACAGAGCGTGGTTTGGCGCCCAGTCCAAAAAAGAGGGCCGGGACTTTGTTAAAGACCCCCTCCCCAACTATTGAAAGAAAAAAAAAAAAGAACTGCTCGTTTATCTACATGCGTGTCCCGGGCTACGTGGGGACGCCACTGCCCGCGGCTTGACTTCTGACCCACTGATTCCTATCTGAGCAATCCTGCCTTTTGCACCTTCAAAGGGCAATTTTGTTTTTACGCCTATGTAAGTTTTATATATAGGATCGCAACTACTGGCTTGCCAGGGGAAAATCCCCTCTCCACGCTCTAACTTTTTTGCTCCTCGATTCTTTCCGATGATTTGAACGGGTCTTGGGGAAGGGGCGCGGGAGCAAGTCCCTGGTTCTTGGGCTGGTTCCAGGAAAACGGGCTCAGTCCCGCCGCTTGAGGTGGGTGGGATGCCTTTGCATTGCTTAGGTTTGTGACTCCTCTATCTTGGAATAAAACTAATGGAAAGCGGGGGGAAATAAACCCAGGGCAACCGATTGTTCATTCTGAAGTGGTGAAACTCTAAATCCCAGCGTGCCAGAATAATTTGGGGGTGTTCTTTCTATGTTTATTTTCCCCTCCCCGAATTATCGATAAGTGATATTTTTAAAAAATCAAAGATATTCAGAAATAATCGAGGGGGTCCTTGGTCCTCTCTGAGCCTGCTTGTTTTCTTACAGACGTTTCATTACCCAAACCAGGTAACATCATCAGTGTTAATAGAATAGAATAGAATACCTTTATTGTCACTGCATTCCACGAATACAATGGAATTTGAAAGCTACTCCAGCACAGTGCCCCAACCACGACATCACAATCATACTATAGAGTATTTAAAAATTACAACAACAACAACAACAACAACAACAACAACAACAATAATAATAATAATAATAATAATAATAATAATAATAATAATAATAATAATAATAATAATAATAATAATAATAATAAATCACAAATGCATTGTTTGATTCAAGACCATTACTGCCTTGGAAAAGAAACTGTTTCTCAGTCTATTAGTCCTCATTTTAAGACACCTATAACGCCTCCCTGATGGTAACAGTTCAATATATGAATGTCCGGGATGAGAACGGTCTGTGGAGATTTTTAGTGCTCTAGAGAGGAGTCTGGTCTTCGCAATCTCTTCCAAAGAAGAAAGAGAGCAACCAATGATTTTTGTGCTGTGTTTATAACTCTCTGGAGCATCTTCTTATCCACTGCAGAGCATCCAGCATACCCCACTGTTACACAGTATGCCAAAACGCTCTCAGTGGTAGACCGGTAAAAAGTAACCAGCAACTTCTCACCCAAACCACACTTTTTCAGCAACCTCAGAAAGTGCAGGCGCTGTTGGGCCTTCTTTTCAGTGGCCATATTGTGGACCGGCCAAGTAAGGTTGTCGGAAATATGAGTTCCTAGAAATTTAAAACTATGAACTCTTTCCACACAGTCTCCATTGATATATAGTGGGAGAGGCTCTGCTTTGCATCTTCTGAAGTCTATAATCAATTCTTTGGTCTTTTTGATGTTCAGGGTGAGGTTATGACTCTTACACCACAAGACCAGTCTAAGAACCAGTCTCTGACCTATAGGCCATCTGGTCTCCTCCTGATATGCCTATGGAGATTCTCAGTCATCCAGGTCATGGTTGTCCCAACGATGCTTTTTCAACAGGCAACTGGACCAATTTTGCCTCTTGAAAAAAAAAAAAAAGCATCTTTGGGATGAAAA
Organism: Notechis scutatus; assembly: GCF_049901735.1. Lineage (NCBI taxonomy): Eukaryota > Metazoa > Chordata > Lepidosauria > Squamata > Elapidae > Notechis > Notechis scutatus. The sequence continues at coordinate 23,440,571 of NC_142015.1, read as the reverse complement.
AAAGCATCAGTGCTAGTAAAATAATTCCATGGAGTTACATGAATTTTACTCGCAAGTAAAGAAGCACACTATAGATGCTGACCGTCTTGGGCTAGAAAATCTTGCACCTTCTCGAGAATTAGCCCCGCTGACCTCCCTAAAACAGATGTTTGTGCTGCTAAATGTGTGCTTATCCCTGTTTCTTTTACAGTATCTTTTTCCTCCCTTTCCTTTCTTCTTCTTTTCTTTTTTTTGGGGGAAAGAGTCGAGGCGGCAGATTGATACAGTTGCAGCATATAAACCCACAGCTCTTCCAAGATCAGGATTTTGTCAAAGCAAATAAAAAGTAATGGTTTTGTCGCCTCCCGAATTAACAGCCTTTTCCTGATTCCCTCTCAAGAGATCCGAAGCTGTATTCATCACCTATTATGGGGAAAATTGGGGAAATCCAGTATTTTGTGGGATATAATGTAAGGTTAAAAATGATTAAATACTTCATAGAAGTCCCTTCCTTCCTTCCTTCCTTCCTTCCTTCCTTCCTTCCTTCCTTCCTTCCTTCCTTCCTTCCTTCCTTCCTTCGGAACTCTGTAAAACTAACTTCCTGATGCTTAATTGGAAATGAACAAAAAATATACCCTCCCTGATGGCAGGAAAGGGACTAAGTATAAGGCAAACGCAACTAACTTGCTTGTTAATTTAAGAATAGCAGAATTAAGGATTCTTTTGAAAGTTAAATGTGCCCGAAAATGTCCAGGAAGGATGACTGCGTTTAAGGATACCCTGGAAATACCACCAAGGAGCGGAGGAAGCAACGGAATTGCCCCCTTAAAGATACACAATTGCTGTTTATTTTCGAAAGAGAGACCTCAAAACGGGACACTGAATTTCCACCCGTGGCGGATGGAGCGAGAGGGCAGCTCGCTTACCTGGATCGCAACCCTGGGCAGGTTGCAGACTCGGATCTCCGCTGGTAACCTCTCCTCTGCCCAAGAGCCTGCTGTGCGAGCAGCCACGGGCATGCAAGCTGGGCGATTTCAGACATCAACATGGTTTCCTTTCCGAGGCCCTACACCTTTCTTTGCTTGCTTGTTCCCCCAAAGGGTCCGTTTTACTCATCCCCCCCCCGTTGCCTTGCCCTGACCTTGGCCGGCTGCCAGGGAACCCCAGCTTCTGTCTCTTCCCCCAAACTCCTAAGATGAAGACCCTTCTCCCCATTGCCCAATTAACCCTGGAAGGAAAGAGAGAGGCTTACCCGAAGTGGTCAAGAAATAGGGGTGATGATGGTCGGGTTTGTGGAGCGGATGATGCGGGTGAGGTGCCAAAATGGCCGGGGGCGGCATCAGCGAGTATCCATAGTCCAGCAGAGGCACCCGTGAGGCCAGGGCTCCGTGGAAAGGCTCGGGCCCTCCATCTCGCATGGGTTTGGGCTTATGGAGCAGGATGTCCTCGATGAAGAAGGAGGTCGGCCTGGGGGCCACGGCCGGCGAGGTGAAGTTCAGGTTCATCTCGTCTCTTTTTACCCGACTCTGCTCGTGGGAACGGATCGGGGCGCCCAACTGTCCTCGGAGCTTGAGGAAGGGGCGATCCAACCTTCTCCTCTGCCGCCCTGTGGAGGAGCCGGGCGAGAAGCGCGCCGCGATCTTCAAGATCTTTTGGAGGCGAGTGGGGGGCGTGGGGGCGGGAGGGAGAGACATGTGCCTTTGAGGGCCGCTTCGAGAGGGGCATCTCCAACCAGCCAATGGCGGATTAGCAGGGCGGAGGGAAGGACGGCTTGGGCATCGAGTCGCCCACCTGAATGGCAAGTGACGGGGCTGCTCTCCGTGGTGCTGAAAGTAAGTGTCAGCGGCGGGAGCTGGAAGCGGCGGACCCCCGAGAAGTGGGCGGGTGGGTTGGGGGGCGACTATGGGGCAGGTTCGACGTCCCTTCCTCCCCTCTCACTTCTTCTCTTCTCTACAGGTAAGCTCACTGGCAAAGACAAGACGCTTGCAACTCAATGGGGCAAAACCGCCTTGCTATTTGGGTACCTGTAAACCAGAAGAGAAACAATCCTATGTTCAAGAGCTCAACGATGGCTGCAGGTGCTGAGCTTAGCAAGGTGAAGTAAGCTTTTTGGGTGGTCCATTGGATGAGGGGAAGCCAGTTAGCTTGGCTAGCTATTAGTTCATTGGATTGCATGAGCCCCACAAATGGATCCATCCGGTAACCAACTTAAGCCTGTCCCTGGTGCAAACGTTCGCCGTTCCTGTTTGCAGGTGTGAAGGACCACAATGGACAAAAGTTGCAATTAGGACTAAGTTATCATTTAGGAAGATGGGCTACTCACCCTGAAAACCTGCCCAGGGACAATTCAACACCTCTTTGCCTGTAATCATTTGGCTCAGCTAATAAATCATGGTTTCCAAACAATTAGAAGAAGGGTATATTGAAACACAAGAAAGAAGACTGCAAATATTACTGGGCGTGAATCCTTTTGCAGAGAATACCATGCCGGAGTGGGGTTTTGATACTAAAGTGATTGTGCTTTACACCAGTTTTCTCCAAGTTGGCACCCCAAAGATATTTTAGGACTGACTTTCATCCCGATGGGTGAAATTCCAGAGCTGCATATCCAGCACACTTGGAGGGTACTGAGTTAGGAAAGATTCCCAAGAAGTTACCCCAAATCTCATTAAAAACCTCAAAGCTACTTTTTAAAAAAATATTATTCCTAAAAGTCTGATTTTTTTACAAGGTTTGTGAGCTACCACTTTCAAGTTAGCCCCAAAAATGGGATTTTAAAAAGCCAAACAAACCAACCCACATAACTTTTTGCTATGAAAATGATCCACCAAAAATAACGCGCTACTTTCTTTCAAATTTATTTTAATACACCCTAATATTGAATTGGAGAAATGCATAGTCAATTATAGGACAGGCACTGACGTCTGATGCCCATTGATTTCACCGGGTCAACATTAAACATGGCTAATCCATGATTTTGCTTTTCATTTTATTTACATTCACTCCTTTAAAATCTTATGATTCACCCTTTCTTATTTTCTCTCTTCTCTCTCCCTCCCTCCCTCCCCCCTTCTCTTGTTTCTCTGGGTTTTTTTTTTTATCCCCTTCTAATCTGTAATACTCATTTCCCCAGAGTCAATTTGCTAAAATTAGGGTGATACTCCACATCACAGCCGAGATAATTTCAGCTCGCATCTTGGAAAATTGCTCTAATTATTGATGTTAAATTCAGGGAAATTAAAAGAAGGCACTTCTCCTTCATCTCCCAATTTTAAGCTCTAATTTGTCAAAATCGAGTTGTCATCACAATTCCAGTCAGGGGCTGTTAATAGTCAAAATGTTTTAATAGAGCCAGAATTCTCGCAACCCATGCTATTAGATAATTAGGAGAGATGTTAGAAAGACAAGTGGTAATCCTTGGGCACATGGACAGCAGTTCCATCTAATCCAGCAGGTAGAACAAATTAATTACCAGAATCAATTAGGATGAAAAGTGCAGTTCTCCAGGAACTGTAAACCATGCCTTCCATATGTATGAGCTGGTAAATGGTAAATAAATGGCAAAACCCTGGAAATAATAGAAACGGCAATCATGATAGTTTAATGAACAGGCAACTTGGAGAGCATGAGTTAATGTTACTCTAACTCCCTCATGCTCGTCTGTAGGATAATGGAAAAGGCTGCAGCCTGCCCACTGCAGTGTTCCAGACATTGCTTCATTGCTCTGTCTTATTGGATTATTATTAAAGCAGCTCATTGTCATGAAACTATTGTTTAAAACAAAACAGAAGCAGACCGTGAGCTTGGTCGAACTTACAAATGAGAGTCCTTTGTGGTAGCAGCCTGTGGTTCCTTTTGCAGAATTGATGTGGGTTTAATGATCTCCTGGGCTCCCAACCTCCAGTGATGGCACTGAGCTGGTGAGGCCATCTTTCCACAATGGTGACATTTGCACTGGAGTAAATCTGATGTTTGATGCACGGATAAAACAGCGAAACAAATCAAGTGTTAGGTTACAGGGAACAAAGCTATGACGGCTTTCCTCAAACTGGCACCTTTGGGGTTAACTTGCAATATTCTAAGCTAAGGTGTTAGTTTGGATGACTGGAAGTTCAGACAGAAGGAACCAGATCAGGGAAGTTTGATGTGATGGATTAGTTGTGCTGTCATTAGAGTGCAGCCACTAACTTTTCAATGAACCAACTCTATTCATTCAGGACTTCTGTTGGGAAGGACAAAGAGAAGAGGACCTTCTGCGGAACTTGGGTCTAAATGGAATCCATACCAGGGGGCAACAGCTGGTGGACCTTGGCTGGGGTTAGAAGCTAAGTGGGGTTAAGTCTGGCTAGGGCTGGAATGGAAGACCTTTGGAGAACTTCAATATTATGGCCTAGATTTGTCTTCTAAGGAGGAGGAAGTAAAGCAAGAAGTTGATGATAGTCCTGGAAGAGTTGGTTCCAACAGTGTTGAACCCAGTCTCTTCACTCTGCCTGAGGAAGAGCCATCAAGCACGCAAGACTCCCTGCCTGCACCAGGGAGATAGATGCAGGCTGGCAAGAAAGTTGACTCCCATGAGTCACAGGCCTCAGTTGTACATTTGGCTGGAAGCTCAGCTGGCTTATTTCTTGGCTTCCCTATCGAACAGAAAATGATGAAGACAACTTGCAGACTTGTGCTGAGTTGACCATTCTTTGAACCTCACCAAGCCTCTTCCCTTCTTCCTTGGTTTTGTGTGGCCCACTAGCGGCCAGCAGAACTGGCAGCAGATTTGAACAGTGAGGAGGTTGGGGACATGGGCCAGTCCTGGAGTCTGGAGAAGGCACTGATGAGGGCTCTGTGTTGGAGGCAGAGATGGGGCCAGGGCCGTCTGACAGTTATCAGCCTTTGGAGTCGGAGGGCAGAAGAACAGCTGGAGCCTGTTCCCAGTGTGCACATGCACAGAGTTTCCAGAAGAAGGGAACAGCTAAGGAACAAGGATTGACTTGGGAGTAAAGCCACCGGTGGACAGTGAATGGTCCCTCCCATAGGGAATAAAAGTGGAGCGAAAGGGGAGCGGGGTTTGCAAGAGATCAGTTCAATTCATTAAGGTGAAGATCTCTTTGTGACTTCTTGCCAAGTATTGTCTCCCACAGAGCGGTGTTTGAAAGATATCGGCCTGGCAGTTCTCCAAGCCTGATAAAGATCTGTAATAGTGAAATATCTTGAAAGACTGTTGGCTGGAACTTTGCTGGAGAGGAATTCAGTAAACTAAATAAAAGAGGTTTATTCGTGCTATTGGGGAAGCCTAGGTCAGAACAGGTTCTGCCATTTGCTTATTGGATTCCTGACTTTGACCCATGCCAAGCCACGACTCTGTTCGAGTCTCCATTAGCTATAGATTAAAAAGGACCCTGATGGTGAAAATTCTGCCTGAGCTGGCATATTTCTGGACTACATACAGCAGGCATCCGGCTCACTGTCTTGCCAGCCTAAAAAAATCCAGGGCTGTAGATGACTGGGAAATTGAACAAATATCCTAGAAGAAGACAATGTGGTTCAACTTCCAAAAACTCTATGGCTACAGTCAGAACAAAATCAGGATTGATTTGATGGTGTCTTTGGCTTCAGTTGGACTTTGAGGACATCACGATCTGGCTTACATTTCAATTCCTTGTACCATTCTGGCTTGTTCCTTAGTTTTCCAGTGCCGAGTATCTAGCTGACATTGTTGGCCAATGAATAGCAAATTGTCCAACTCTAACCTTGTTTAGGTCATAAGGCATGCTTTTTTTGTAGAAAGTGCATGCTGAAGGAGAATATACAGCATCCTGTTGAGATGCAGCAGCTTTCTCAGCGGGGAATTTTTGGCTGCAATTAGCAGGTCACGGTTAGTGATATATATGAGCCCTAAAACATATAATTTAGAAAATGTAGCTATAACAGGACACCATTATCACTAATGGCTAGGCATCACGACTCATTCACCCCTCTTTTATCTGCCTCTTTATCTGCCCCTGCTTTTATTCTATCATTCTTCCTCTGGTTTAATAGTTGTTAGTTACACTAAATGATACGTAAGCATTTGAAGAGGAGACTAGCTTTTTTCAAACCACAAGCTAAAATAAATAAATATGGGCATAGATTTCTTCTTTACAAAAGGTTCTTTTGGATCCTTATGTGCAAAGAGGATTTAGATAGGTGTCTATGGGGGGGGGGGAAATCCCTTATTTATTGATGATTCATTGATCCATTTATCATATTCATGCAGCCATATACAGGTACATCTTGCAATGAAGCAAAATTTCTCTTCCTTGGAAAAATGTGTCCTTGTCTTCTTTTAGGCTTGGGATTTGAGGCTTCGAAAAGCCGAGGGGGTTAAAAAGTTTTCTCCTTAAAGCAAATGGGGAAAGCAAATGGATTAATTAATTGTGAGCAAACAGGCTTTAAAAAAGCAACTTATTAATGCAGCCGGTTTAGGGAGTAAGTGCAGCTATAAGCAGATCGCTTCACCATGTCATCTCATGCAATTGCTTCCTTTGGCAGGACATGACTTTTCTTTAGCCATAGGAGAGATTTCTTTTTCAAAGAACATGGAAAGGTTAAAGAAAGGGGACTTTAGAAACCCTACAGTAAGGAGGAGGAAGAGGAGGAGGAGGAAGAGGAGGAGGAGGAAGAGGAGAGAGAGAGAGGAAGAGAGAAAGAGGAGAGAGGAAGAGAGAAAGAGGAATAGAAAGGGAGGAAGGGAGAGAGGGAGAGGAAGAGGAAGAGAGGAAAAGAGAGAGAGAGAGAGAGACAGAGCAAAACAAGTATTAATGTTAAAAGAAACAAGGAAAAAGGCACAAAGCTCACTTTAATACCACAAAAATGGGAAGGGCAGAAAGAGAGGAAGGAAAAAGCTACGTCTGGTGTTGAAGGCAATAGCGATAGCACTTATACATCGCTTCACAATGCTTTACAGCCTTATCTAAGTAGAATCAGCCTCTTGCCCCAACAATCTGGGTCCTCACTTTACTGACCTTGAAAGGATGAAAGGCTCAGTCATCCTTGGGCCAGTCAGGATTGAACTGCCAAACTGCTGGCAGCAGAAGTAGCCTGCAGTACTGCATTCTAACCACTGTGCCACCATAAACTGAACACAGCAAGAGGAGTTGATGTAAACGCACAACCTTATCTGTAGACAGTTTGTTACCAACCCGGTTCGTTTCTGTGGCCGCCCCTAATAGCCATGTTCACACAACACACCAGCTCATGATAAACAAAGCCAAGGTTCATTAAATTAATCCATTTTAGCTTATTGGGTAGTGGGAAAGTGACGAGGGTGAAGAAGGAGATGAAGAGAGGCTGCCATTGAAGGTTGGACATCGTAGGATATGACAGGTTCCTGAGAAAGACTTCAGAAGCTCCAAAGGATTATTGGAAGGATCCATGGTCCAATTAAAATCTGTCTTCATTTAGTCACATATTGATTATTTGGATGCAGCAAGGCATGGATCCTCGACAATTCATTCCATGAAGTTGGATACTAACCCCTTCTGTGCACTGACATGTTCACTCACTCTTCGTTTCTAGACCTATCTGGAGGACATCATATAAACCTTTCTTGTGGATTCCTAGTAGATCTAGCTACCTAAATGCATGCCAGTTCCTAAGTGCCTACATTTTGATCGTGTGACTGTGGGGAATGCTGCAATGGTCGTAGGTATGAGGACCAGTCATAAATCACTTTTTCCAGTGCTGTTATAACTTCAGGCAATAGCAATGGCACTTAGACTTATGTACTGCTTCATAGTGCTTTCCAGTCCTCTCTAAGTAGTTTACAGACTCAGCATATTTGCCCTCAACCATCTGGGTCCTCATTTTACCAACCTCGAAAGGATGGAAGGCTGAGTCAACTTTGAGCTGATCAGGATTGAACTCCTGGCTGTGGACAGAGTTACCCACAGTACTCTGTACCCACAATACTGCATTCTAACCATTGTGTCAACATGGCCCTTCCTTCCTTCCTTCCTTCCTTCCTTCCTTCCTTCCTTCCTTCCTTCCTTCCTTCCTTCCTTCCTTCCTTCCTTCCTTCCTTCCTTCCTTCCTTCCTTCCTTCCTTCCTTCCTTCCTTCCTTCTCTTTCTCCCTTCCTTTTTCAGCACTTGGCAATAGCACTTAGATTTATATACCGCTTCACAGTGCTTTCCAGTCCTCTCTAAGTGGTTTACAGACTCAGCATATTTGCCCCCAAAATCTGGGTCCTCATTTTACCAACCTCGAAAGGATGGAAGGCTGAGTCGACCTTGAGCTAATCAGGATCGAACTCCTGTCTATGGACAGAGTTAGCCTGCAATACTGCATTCTAACCACTGTGTCATCATGGCTCTTCCTTCCTTCCTTCCTTCCTTCCTTCCTTCCTTCCTTCCTTCCTTCCTTCCTTCCTTCCTCCCTCCCTCCCTCCCTCCCTCCCTCCCTCCCTTCCCACTTAGCAAGAGCACTTATATACTGCTTTACAGTGCTTTACAGCCCTCTCTAAGCAGTTTACAGAGTCAGCATATTGCCCCCAACATTTTGGGGTCCTCATTTTACCAATCCTGGAAGGATGGAAGGCTGAGTCAACCTTATGAGAATCGAACTACTGGCAATCAGCAGAATTAGCCTGCAATACTGCATTCTAACCACTGAGCCACCACAACAGTCACTTGACTAAACAAGTGGTTGTAAGTCAAGGGAAGGATTTTGGTATTACCTTTAGGGCATACCTAGTGATTCAGTTGCTTCTTCATTTCTGCATTTTCCTTCCGAGCCATTTGCACTTTAACTATATGAAACATCAAATGGTCTCCGCAAAGAGGGAGCTGTAATAAATCAATGCACTCAAGATCTTCAAATGCTTTTTAAACGAGAGGAAGAAATTGAATTATCCTCCTTTCTCGCATGATGAAGGAAATATAGGCACAGCGAGAGTTCAAGTGGTTTGACTGACTTCTCTGAGAACCAAGTGCTTGTTGGTCAGCTCAAGTTTCTAGTGTCTGGTTAGAACTCAGAAATGGGCCAATATTTCCTGTATCAAAAGAGACCCCAATATTTTTTTAAAGACACACCCAGCTTTATAGGTCCCAGGTGAATTCAGATTTGGAATGCATGTTCAAGGTTGGTTTTTGCAGAATCCTGGCCAGTCTTCACATGTGGTGTAACACACACACAAGAAACCTGGTATCCTTGTTGCTTTGAATGTACACTGAGAGCTTCTGCAGTGGAGACAAATTCCTTGGGTGGAGACAAATTCCTTGGCTGTCTAATCACATTATTCTATTCTATTCTATTCTATTCTATTCTATTCTATTCTATTCTATTCTATTCTATTCTATTCTATTCTATTCTATTCTATTCCATTCCATTCCATTCCATTCCATTCTATTCTATATTCCTATTCTACTCTACTCTATTCTATTCTACATTCCAATTCTACTCTATTCTATGTTTCTACCCTACCCTACCTATTCTATTCTATTCTATTCTATCCAACCCAACCCAACCCAATACAACCCTACTCTACTCTTTATTACTCTACACTACTCTATGTCAGCTGACAATTCATTTGGCCTTTGCCATCTCAATCTACAGGAGGAAAGCTGGACAGATGCATAAAGAAGTATTACCTGCAGAGAAAATAAACCAAACTTATTCTTTCTTATGCATTTGATTAGAAACTGATTTTCAGGGCTGGGGAAAGAGCAAGAATTCTTCATTCAGCCCATGATATGAACTACCCATTTCCCTAGAAGTCAAATATGCAAAGAATCAGGACCATGCTAAGTTACAGTTGAGAACGTTTATTGTGCTTGCCTAGACACAAGAATATGGGCAACTAAAGTTCAACACTCAATTAGCACCAGATAACGGAATAAGTAACAAAGTTGGAAGTCTTCTAGTCCAAACCTGTTCTCAGGCAAGAAGCCCCTATGCCATTTCCAAGAAACCCTATACTTCTACCATGATAAGGGTCAATGGATTCAAGAGAGTTAGGCCATTTGTGGGAACATATCGACTCTAGATTAATGGCTTATTTAACTCTGCAAAATTAGTCGTAGAGTCACCCAATAACCTCAATCCACTTTCTGCCTGCCCTACTATGAAACTGCTTTGCTATCAGTTTGATCCATGCAGTGCTACACCTAGGCATCAACACTAATCACTTGTCTTATGTCATTTCCCAAAATGAAATCAAGCTTTGTTCCAGGATCAAAGGGAAACGAGTTTTTTTATTTATCACCTCAACTTTCCTGTACCTTGGAGATTCAGTGAGAAGGACGGGGCATGTTTGAGAAAGATCCGAGTAGCACACATTTACACACTGCATTTTTTTTTTACTTTATTTTTTTTAAAGTTTGTTGCCATTCCCTTTTAATGGGAATGGCTCCTTCACCATTTCAGCTTTCTCATATGTGGGCACTCACTCTAAAACATATCACCCAGAAGTGGATGATATGTTTTAGAGTCAGTAAGAAGGATTTCCACATCAGGACAAAGGAAACCCAGCTACTGCTTTTAAACTGGAGATTACATTTGGCAAATGCTACTTTTGTCCATTTCTAAAAAAAAAGAGGGGGGCCTTCACACATGGAGGCTTATTTTCCTTGACATTTGAAAAGGAACAGCCTCTGATCTTCACTGACAATGCTTCAAAATACTCCAGAAGTTAAATTGATATGTTGCTCGCTCAACAAATAATATGATTGCTGTGTTATTCAGAGCCTTCCTTGTAATAGGGGCGCTGTAGAAACTTCGGCTTTTCCTGAGATGTTTGTAGGTGATGGACAAGATAAATGGAAATACCAGAAACCTGGAATAAAAGCTCTGGGAACAGAGACACCAACAGCAAATTAGAATCTGGAAACGTTAGCCCACATAATTTCTCCCGGTTTGCCACTCTAGGTTTATTCTGCTGTTTGTTTGGGTGTTCTTTGTCAACTGATTTCTGTTTCAAACTCCTTGAACAGAATAAAAGCAATGTGTATTTAAAGAAAAATAAAAAGAAGAGGAGTGAATAAAAAAGAAAAAAGCAGAAACCGAGAAAAAAAAAATGAAAATAGGATTAAAGAACTGGCTTCCAAACTTCTTTACTGCAGTTATAAATTCATTTAGTAACGCTCTCTCTAAGATTACATCATAGTTCCCTACATTATACAAGACACTCTGTTTAATAATTAATCCCAGAAATCACAAATTTGTTTTTTCCCCCTTTTTTGGCAAAAAGTCCATAAAGGGTTTCCAGCCAATCTGCCTCTTGGATTGACAATGATGGTTAAAGCAGCAACAGAAGTCAAGATGGTTTAAACCACGATAGCTGGCTAGGGATTTCTGGGAATTGAAGTCCACTCATCTTATAGTGGCCAAGTTTGAAGGATAGCAGTTTTAATTTGTATAAAAAGCGAGTTTTCTGCCAAACAACAGGACTAGAGCAGACTTTGAATACGCTGTTTAATTTTTCATAATCTAAGCTAGGCCGGCACAGCCTTTGAGCTGCAGGCAAAATCAAACCATCCTTGATGTTAAATTACATCATCTTTTCTCAGTCTGAACACCTCCCCAAATTACTGTTTGGATTACAAACAAATAGAAGGACCAAATACGCATTCAGTCTTTATCCCCTATCTTTTCAAATAATTGTTTATCCTTGCCAATAACACACCGCATTTGTTTAGCTTCGCGTACATTAACAAACATTATTCCTCACCATAATGAGTATTTTTGTTTTTGGAGAGCATTTTGCTGGACGGCATTCATAAAAGAATATTAAATGCTACAGAGGCTAGCCAATATATTCCCCCCACACACACACAATTTACTTCTAATCCAAACACAACTGAAAAAAGGAGGAGGAAAAACACCTCGGCGGAGACAGGCCTTGTTTTGGGCAAACCACACAACGTTCAGAATAAAAACTTTTCCACTTAAATACTTGAACGAAAGCAATCGAGACACTAATTTATCATTTGCAACCACATGATTTAAGTAGGAGCGGGCTTAATTTCCTTCCCGGTCCCTTCATATTGCATGGCAGCCCACATTAGATTTCTGCGGCTCCCAATCACTTAAAGGTGCTTCCATTTTTCTTGCTGATGAAATAATTGAAATTCTTCTCACTGCCTGCACTTTCGGTGGGCGAGCGCAGATTTTTGGTGCAAGGACAAACAACCGTCTTCCACTCAACGCACGCGTGGCTCACGCTTTCGGTGCCCCCCTCCTCTCTCTCTTTCCATTTCTACTTCGCAAAGGAGGTTTCTTTGGGGCTTAATCTTAAAAGCAGCTAAGCTTTCATTTATCGGTGGCCTATCAAACGGTTCCCTTCGCCATCCGCCTATTTGCTGGATAATATAGCTCTCATTAAATGATTGTTTGGAGGAATTAAGACAACCCGCCTCGCCTAATTTAGCCAGCAGGATGGAGAAGTGGGTGGGTGGGTGGGTGAGTGGTAGGTAGTGCTGTAGAAAAGGCAGAGAGAGAGGAAAAAGAGAGAGAGAGAGAAAAACCTCTGGTTTAGGAGCTATTTTCTTCCACCTAATCTATCCATTAAGCCTTGATTGTTTTTATTTGTTTTGTATTTCAATATTTCTTCCAATTAGGTTAACAACTTTCTAATCACGCTTCCCGGGGACCGACTCTGGGCAAAACGTACAAATGCTTCAGAGTCATTGAAAACCGAGCATCAATATTTACTCCCTGCCCATAATGGACCACATGATTCAAGTGCATCTTTTATGGCGTTTACCATGGCCTTCAGCATCTTTCCCCGAGATGTTTCTTCGGTTCACCTGCCCTCTCTCCCTCCATCCCACCGCCTTCCACTTTTTATATTTATTTTATTTTATTTATTTACATCCAACTTGGGGGCACTTTAGGATAGGTTGTTTTTCCACCCTGCTGAACCAGATGGCTTTTGAATAATAGGAAAAAAATGGAGGTTCTAAGGCAGCGGCCATCTTTGTGCAACACGGTGACACTTGGTGACTTGGGTTGGATACTGTCTGTCCTTCAAGGTTTGGGCACGATGTAGCCTCCTCAGAAATTATTGGAACTCTTGTTGAGATGGGCTATGTGAATTCCTTCCTTCCTTTCTTCCTTCCTTCCTTCTTTCCTTCCTTTCCCTTCCTTTCCTTCCTTTCTTCCCCTCCATCCTTCCTTCCTCCCTCACTTCCCTCCCTTTCTTCCTCCCCCTCTTCCTTTTGTTCTTCCTTTCTTCCCTTCTTCCTTTCTTTCCCTCCTTTTTTCCTTCCTTCTTCCCTCTCTCCCTCCTTTCCTTCCTTCCATCCATCCTTTCTTCCGTTCTTCCTTCCTTTCCCTTCCTTTTCCTCCTTTCTTCCTTCCTTCTTCCCTCTCTCCCTCCTTTCCTTCCTTCCTTCCTTTCCTTCCTTCCTCCCCTCTCTTTCTCCTTCTTCCTTCTTCTTCCTTTCCCCTCCTTTCCTTTCCTTTCCCTTTCCTTTCCTTTCCTTTCCTTTCCTTTCCTTTCCTTTCCTTTCCTTTCCTTTCCTTCCTTCCTTCCATCCATCCTTCCTTTCTTTCTTCCCTTCCTTTCTCCCTCTCTTCCTTCTTTCATTCTGCTTTCCTTTCCTGTCCTTTCCTCCCTCAATGTATGATCATCAACTCCCAGAATCCCCAGAAATAGATATCTCATTGGTTTTAGCCTTAGGAGATAAATCAAAAGTTTTTAAGTCAGAGGCCAGAAAGTATGGGGAAAGCAAATTCATCTCCTCTTGGTGTGGCATTGAATTCTCCCCAGTTAGAAGCTAGATGATTTTCTAATTTTTGCTCTAACCCACAAAACACATGAGCTCTCCATCTCTTTGGTTTATGGATGATACTATCAATTTAGTTATGAATGTGTTATGAATTAGTAAATTAAAAATAGACCGTTGTGGGTTTTTTGCATTCTGAAGCCTCGATTTGACTATTTTACCATTATTATCTTTGATGATAATGATATAAGAAACTTGGCACTAAATTATATCTGAGACTTAGAGTAATCAAGTTTGGAAGTCTCATAAAACCAAAGTCACTCCTTTGATTTCTGCAAGGTTATATTATAATTCTGTTTATATGTTTATGCTATGATAAGCTTCCATTTTCAAGCTTTGGAGGTCTGTAGCTTGTTGAGTGTGGTGCATGAAGAAGTAGAGACATAAGGTATTATTTTTTCTTAATGACTAAACTTAAATATGAGTAGGAAGGAAAGAATAACAATATTTTAAAATATCTAACTACATTCTGTAGGTAACTTAACTATGCCAAAGTCATCTAATTGGCCTTCGTGCCTAAGGCGAAATTAGAACTCCCAATCTCTTGCTGATGGACCCAAAGTCACCCAGCTAACTTTCATGCCTAAGGCAGGACTAGAACTCACCGCCTCCTGCTGAATGACCCAGACAGCTTTCATGCCTAAAATGGGATAAATTTATAATTCACCAACTCCTGATGAGTGGCCCAAAGTCACTTGGCTGGCTTTCATGCATAAGACAGGATTACAACTTCCAATCTCCCAGCTTCTTGCCTTTAACTACTAGACCAAACTGGCTCCTTCTTTTATAAAATACGCTATAATTTAATAGTACCAGTATTTATTTTTAAAAAAACAGGCTGATATATGATACAATATGGGATTTTTGATAACTGAGTAAGAATGAATTAAACTCTTTTTCAGAGATTGTCCAGGGATATATCTATATCTATATCCCCCCCTCTATCTATCTCTATCTCTATCTCTATCTCTATCTATCTCTATCTCTATCTCTATCTCTATCTCTATCTCTATCTATCTATCTATCTATCTATCTATCTATCTATCTATCTATCTCTATCTAGTTGCTCATGTTTACCGGGCACTCATGGTTTAGTGGAGGCTTGCAATCATAATCAGAAGAGACTCTTCAAATCTTTTAAAAGCTTTCCTTTTTTCCCTTCTTTCTTTCCTGCCCCACCAGCCCTCAAAAAAAAAAAAAAAATATCCATTGCTGACAGATGCAAGCTATCAATAAGAAATTTAAAAACTCAGTATGAAAAGTGGCAAGTGTAAGAGGTCTTGATCAACATCACAAATAGGATTTTACCCAGCAGGTAACTCCTAGTTTATATTGGTAATTGTAAAGAGCATTTTACATGGGAATCAATTAAATGAAAATCTTTTAAACCCTTTTTAAAAAGGACTTTTTAAAGTTAACAGGTGATTTTAATTGGAACCAGAGGCGATGCATCTTTCTTTTTCTCTGTTCTCTCTGAAGCATTCAGAAAGGGAACAAAAATCAATACATTTCCATCAACGGTTGCTCTCCTAGTGTTTTTGTAAGCCAAATACTGAAACTTAACAAATACAATGTAGTTTGGTGTGTGTGTGTGTGTGTTTTAAATTACCCTCTTTTGGTGATAGAATGAGAAAGTAAAGATAAATAGCACAAGAGCTGTAGATTATAGAAATGGACATTAAGCGGTCTCAAAAGGAGAGAAGGAAGAATAAAGAGAAAATATATAAGTAAGTGCTAAAGAAAACTGTACTAAGATTCCAGTTCAATCCGTTTACTCCTGAAGCTATTGTTGTTGTTTTTTATTCCTGCTACAAAGAGGTTTTTTTTTTTCCTCCTTTCTAATTGGTACTCCAGCTTTACTCGTACTTATTTTTCAGCCTAATGCAACAGATGTGAACATGTAAGTATGCAGTGGATAGTTGCTGCCAGATACAAAATACTATTGAAAAAAGCACCTTTTAAGGCTTGGATTAAAGAATGATTGCAAAAGAAATGTATTTGCTATATCTAAATTGGTTGCTTGCAATAACGAAGGGTTGAGAAACATTACATATCGGCCACTTATTTTAAGAAGATACAATCTTCTTTAAGTTGGGACTGACATCTCCATGTAAATTTCTTAGCAAAACGCAGAACTGGTTTTCCCTTGTCCTTTTCTAATATATATCCATCTTTGTTTCTGTCTCTGTCTCTATCTCTACATCTATCTCAAGGGTATATATTTTTTTCTAGGCCACACCCTGTATCTTTATAGAGATAAAGATATATAAAATATTGATAGATAGATGGATATAATCTGTATATATAGATTGACCTTGGCTGATCTCCTCCCTCTCTCTCATCTGTCTATCTCATCTATCTTGTCTGTCTGTCGGTCTGTCTGTCTATCTACCCTGTTTCTCCAACAATATGGCCTCCCCCAATAGGAAGTCCCAGCATGTTTTATAGGCATGAAATGAAATTAACCCCCTCCCCCCAAATTAAGGCCTATATTAAAACATGCGAAATGGGGGAATGGCGGGGGCTTGCCGTTAGGAAGTACTTTTGTTGCACACCTGGATATGGTGCTGCCTGCATTGACCCTGATACGAAGTGCTCCACCAACGCCAAGGTCAACATCCAAGCCATCGCCACCGGCCCGCCCAAAGATGCAGGGGGGGAATTAAGTCACCCCGAAAAGACGGCCTAGCCATTTTTGGGGGCTCAAAAAAAAATAAGACCCGGCCTTATTATATGAGAAACACAGTATCTATCTATCTATCTATCTATCTATCTATCTATCTATCTATCTATCTATCTATCTATCTATCTATCTATCTATCTATCTATCTATCTTTTTCAGGATAGGTCAATCTCATCCTGCTTCCCAGCTACACAGCTATTTTAACCACATTTTTAAAACAAATTGGCTTAATATAGTACAATGTTTGAAATCAAAGTTTTTTCTATTCATGGTCAAATTGATTATACCCTTCCAAGCTTATAGCTTATGCTCAGCTTCCCAACCAAGTTCTTTTCTTGAATTGAGATTTATCTGTAGATTGGCAAACATACGTGAATATTCATATCTACCAATGGCTGAGAACGATGGGTGCTGTAGTCAGTTCTCTCCTTGAATTGAGACTTATCTGTAGATAAGCAAACATGCACGAATATTCATATCTACCAATGGCTGAGAATGATGGGTGCTGTAGTCAGTTCTCTCCTTGAATTGAGACTTATCTGTAGATAAGCAAACATGCACGAATATTCATATCTACCAATGGCTGAGAACGATGGGTGCTGTAGTCAGTTCTCTCCTTGAATTGAGACTTATCTGTAGATAAGCAAACATGCACGAATATTCATATCTACCAATGGCTGAGAATGATGGGTGCTGTAGTCAGTTCTCTCCTTGAATTGAGACTTATCTGTAGATAAGCAAACATGCACGAATATTCAGATCTACCAATGGCTGAGAACGATGGGTGCTGTAGTCAGTTCTCTCCTTGAATTGAGACTTATCTGTAGATAAGCAAACATGCACGAATATTCAGATCTACCAATGGCTGAGAACGATGGGTGCTGTAGTCAGAAATGTCTGCAGGTTTGTGAGATTGGCCCAAAGTTACCCAGCCAGCTTTCATGCCTAAGGCAAGACTAGAACTCAGTTTCCCATTTTCTAACCACTAGGCCAAACTGGTTCTCAGTGGAAACTTATCTATAAGGGATTGAGCCCAGGAGACATTCTGAGTTACCATATCCTCCTTCGAAACTTACATTTCCCTCTCTTCTGGATCAATGCTGAAGCATCGAACTAAAAGTACAGGCAACTTTGCCCTTCGGTTGCATTACTCAGAGGGGAAACTGAGGCATAGATTGCCTTCCTTTCCTTGTTGCATTATTCAGCACGGAAAGCTACTGTGGGCCACGGCTATGACTAAATGATTAGGGCCTTGCCCGTACGAGTAGAGCGAGTAAAGTGTTTGGTTTTTTTGTTTATTTATTCTATTTTTTCCTCGTCCTTCGTTCCGACAAACTCCGAGGAAACAGGCTTTTAAATTAGGAAGTGATTTGGCATGTAAGTGAGTGCATTTAAGCTGATAAGAGAGGGAATGGATCTTAATGGCTGAAATATTTGTTGCCTCACAAATAAATGGAGCGTATTGGGACCTGCTAATACAGCTAATTTTGACCAACTCCTTGCCTGCTCAAGGCTGAAAAATGAGGT
The DNA here is from genome assembly GCF_049901735.1 of Notechis scutatus. NCBI lineage: Eukaryota > Metazoa > Chordata > Lepidosauria > Squamata > Elapidae > Notechis > Notechis scutatus. The sequence goes on along the minus strand of NC_142015.1, from coordinate 23,422,626 downwards.
CAGCGCAGGTTGAGGCAACAGAAAATGAGCGTCTGTCAGAAGGCGATCCAGAATACTGATCACAAAGTCTATTCGGCTGCATGACGGGCGTCGTAGAAGAAGAACGAAAGAGAGAAACCAGCTTGTTCAAATTAAAGCGGTGCCTTTCCCAAGTGCCCAGTGTTTTTAAAATCATCAAGGTGGAAATGAAGACGTTGGCTCTTGAGCAGAACCTGAATACAAATGCCCTTTTTGGAGGGGGGCCTGGGTGGAGGAAACAGGTAGGCCAGTTGCTTCGTGAGGCCAAGAACTGGACAACAGTTTGGCTGAGGCGAGGGCCACCTCAAAGATCTGAAGAACAAGAGGTTGGGTGGAAGAAGACTTCCCAACAGTTAGAACAAGGGTTTGCAGGGATGGTAGGCCGGGGGAATGGCATTCATTGCTTGAAAATGTTGCCTCTTATGATTTGTGATGAATGTCTTTTTATGATGATTAGGGATTATCATGATTTATCACTTGTAGCTTTCGTGTACACTCTTATGCACTGAAGACAAATTCCTTGTGTGTCCAATCACACTTGGCCAATAAAGGATTCTATCTATCTATCTATCCTCTATCAACTATCAATCAGCTATCTATCTATCAGCTATCAATCATCTATCTATCTGTCTATCTGTCTGTCTATCTATCTTTGAATATGTCTATCTATCTGTCTGTCTGTCTGTCTGTCTATCTATCTTTGTATCTGTCTGTCTGTCTATCTATCTATTTATCTATCATTGATCAATAATCGATAGGTAGATAGATTTTATATATATATATATATATATATATATATATATATATATATATATATATATATATATATATATATATATATATATATATATGTTTTCTTAAGTTTTCGCGGGTACTTACATGTATGGTGTTCGGCTTGGTTCGGGTATTTTCCCACGTCATTGTAGTTCTTTTAAAGTTGTAGCAACGTTTCAGCAGAATCTCATCTGCCATCATGATGGCAGATGAGATTCTGATGAAACGTTGCTACAACTTTAAAAGAACTACAATGACGTGGGAAAATACCCGAACCAAGCCGAACACCATACTCCAAGGGTGGGGAATGATGGACCTTTTTATGACTTGTGGACTTCAACTCCCAGAATTCCTGAGCCAGCAAATCATTAAAGGGCCACGGTTCCCCACCCCTGTTTTATACCCTTGGGGCCACTTATGATTGATGTTCCCCTTTACATCTTGGAGCTGTACTCATGATTGTTTCTGCAATCAAAGTTTGCCCAGGTAGCCAACTTCCTTGAGCCCAACATTTCTATTGCTAAGCCAGACAGTTGTTAAATGAGCTTTTCCCCCCACCCCCACTTTATGACTTTCCTTGCCATGGTTGTTAAACAAAACTGCAGCTGTTACATTAGTAACAGGGCTGTTAAGGGAATCTTGCTTCCCCATTGAATGTGCTTGTTAGAAGGTCGCAAAAGGGGACACTACCGGAACTGTCATAAATATGACTAAATACGTGTCTGGATTTTGACTCTGTGACCATGGGGGTGCTGGTATGGTCATAAGTGTGAAAAATGGTCATAAGTCTCCTTTTTCAGTGTCATTCAATGGTGGGATTCAAACATTTTTACTACCGGTTCTGTGGGCGTGGCTTGGTGGGCGTGGCAGGGGAAGGATACTGAAAAATCCCCCTTCCCTCCCCACCCCACTAACCTGCTTTCCAGCTCCATTCTCCTGTGCAGGGCAACAAAAGAAGATCCAGCTGATCAGCTGGGACTTGGGAGGCAGAGAAGAGATTTGCCGGTTCTCTGAACTACTCAAAATTACTGGTTACTGCTACTGGTTCTCCAGAACTGGTCAGAAACGGCTGAATACCGCCTCTAGTTCCATTGTAACTCTGAACAGACAAAAAATGATGTAAGTCGAGAACTACCTGTACATAACTTTTCCAAACCAACAACAAATGAACACCTTTGGAGGAAGGACTCCATAAAGGCCTCATATCAAATATCTGGTTGTCTCTTTGCAGTTTTTCCCAACCTTAACCATAGAGATAGATAGATAGATAGATAGATAGATAGATAGATAGATAGATAGATAGATAGATAGATGATAGATAGATAGATAGATAGATGATAGATAGATAGACAGACAGACAGACAGACAGACAGATAGATAGATAGATAGAATTCTTTTATTGGCCAAGTGTGATTGGACACACAAGGAATTTGTCTTGGTGCAAATGCTCTCAGTGTGCATAAAGGAAAAGATACATTTGTCAAGAGTCGAGAATCATAAGGTTCGACCCTTAATGATAGTCATAGGGTACAAAAAGCAATCAAATCATACTAGGAAACAGTCAATATAGATCGTAAGGATACAAGTGACAAGGTTACAGTCATACAGTCACAACTGGGAGGGGATGGGTGATTAGGAATGATGAGAAGATTAATAGTAATAGTAGTGCAGACTTTGTAAATAGTTGGACAGTGTTGAGGGAATTATTTGTTTAGCAGAGTGATGGTGTTGGAGAAAAAACTCTCCTTGTGTCTAGTTCTGGGGGGGGGGGGGGGGGGGGGGGGGGGGGGGGGGGGGGGGGTTTGCGCTGTTTTTTTTTTTTGGGGTTTTTCCCTGGTTGGCGGGGGGGGGGGGGGGGGAGGGTTTTTTTTGTGTTTTTTTTTTTTTTTAGTCTGTGTCTGTCCTGTTGGGTTGCAGAACCAAACCAGACAGTTATAGAGGTGCAGCTGACAGACTCAATAATAGAACTGGATCAGATGCTCATCTAAAGATAGGTGGATTTCAACTCCCAGAACACCCCAGAGTTGCTGGTTGGAGTATTCTGGGAGCTGTAGTCCACCCAAGTTTTTAAAAATACGACTAAGGTTGGGATAACTTGGTCTATGTGAAAGCTCCAGTCTGCAGTAGTCCCCCAACTTCAACTGATTATATGTCCTCAACAGAGCAATCCAAGGGCTCATATTTGATAACCATTAAGCACCTTAATGAAATAATTATAAGCCAGGTGCCTGAGTCCCAAGCAATCAATAGCCATGAGCTCCAAACCGCCCACGCACCCTGGGCTTTGCCGTTTGCACCGCGGGCTGCAAAGCCCAGCCCTCGGCCTTGAAATGCAATTGATGCTAAAGTTGCATTAAAACACTCCCATTGAGGGCCAGTGTAATTAAAGGCAAGCAAGACACCACGGTTTGCCAGTCAATATTCCTTTATTGGCTCCATCAATCCTTCCCGGGCTGCCGCCCTCCTTCCCTCCCTCTCTTTTCCTTCCTCCCAGCTCCCTTCTCTCCTTTTGCACACTTATTAGCACAAGTCAATTTACTGTCAATGGGCAACCCGAGTCAAAGTGACATTAATGCACGCTCACAAAAGCCTGCCACGTGACATGCTCACTTCACTCGCTTTCAAAATTACACTCCGCAAGCCAACTCTGGAAGCTTGGTGGCTTGTTAGCCTGAGCTGCGATTTGTCCCTCCCGAGCTTCATATTTCATGTTTAAAGATTTCATCGGATGGTTGATGACAGAAATAAACTGGCCACCCGTGGGGAAATCACTCTGAATAATAGAATTAGCGATTGTTGGGAAATCAATCCAAAGCAAGTAGAGGCACCAGAAAAGCACGGAGTGTTTTTAAAAAAATATTATTATTTTTCCCCCATCACCTTCGCAGGCCCCCTTTTATGGGTTAATTAAAGGGCTGATTATTAATAAATCAAAGTAAATAGCAGAAATTAGAAATTACCGTGATTAGAATAGAATAGAATAGACTATAGAGTAGAGTAGAATAGAATAGAGTAGAGTAGAGTAGAATAGAATAGAATATAGAGTAGAATAGAATAGAGTAGAGTAGAGTAGAGTAGAGTAGAGTAGAGTAGAGTAGAGTAGAGTAGAGTAGAATAGAATAGAATTTTTTATTGGCCAAGTGTGATTAGACACACAATGAATTTGTCTTCAGTACATAAGCTCTCATTGTACACAAAAGCTATGCCATAGTCATCAACCACATAGTTTCGTAGCAAACCATGGGTATCGAGCTAGCAATTAATAAGATACAACACATAGTGATAGAATCAACATAAATAATACTAGGAAACTAAATAAACAATATCAATCATAAAGATACAAGCAACAAAGTTATAGTCATGAGTAGAAAGAAGATAGGAAAGACGAGAAGAATAATATTAATACAGTCTTAATAGTTAAACTGAGAAGAAATGGAAGATGTAGAATTTTCCCTCGCCTTTTGGCTTTTTTTGCATGCAAAATTGTTGCAGGATGTAAGCTATTCTGAGTAAAGCTGTCTTTTGCAATTGACCAATAGGAAATTTGTCAATGCCGATGGTGTTTGTGATGCTCTGGTTGTTTTGGGATTGCACCCAAGGCACTTGTTACTATTAGTACTATTAGATGAAGAAGAAGAAGAATGATGATGAAGATGAGAAGAAGAAGAAGAAGAAGAAGAAGAAGAAGAAGAAGAAGAAGAAGAAGAAGAAGAAGAAGAAGAAGAAGAAGAAGAAGAAGAAGAGAAGAAGAAGAAGAAGAAGAAGAAGAAGAAGAAGAAGAAGAAGAAGAAGAAGGAAGAAGGAAGAAGGAAGAAGGAAGAAGGAGAAGAAGGAAGAAGAAGAAGAAGAAGAAGAAGAAGAAGAAGAAGAAGAAGAAGAAGAAGAAAGAAAGAAAGAAGGAGGAGGAGGAAGAAGGAAGAAGAAGAAGAAAGAAGGAAAGAGAAGAGGAGAAAGAAGAAAGAAGAAGAAGAAGAAGAAGAAGAAGAAGAAGAAGAAGAAGAAGAAGAAGAAGAAGAAGAAGAAAGAAGAAGAAGAAGAAGAGAGAAGGAGGAGGAGGAGAAGGAGGAGGAGGAGGAGAAGAAGAAGAATGTACTTCATTTCACAGTCAGCCAGATGTTCAGGATCAATTTGGTATTTTTGTCCATCTATTGAATCCTTCCCACGGACCTAGGATAGGCAGAGGCTAGGGTCTGATAATGAGAAGGATTTTGCTAATAGCATCTAATGTTGGGGAGAATTATTTACTTCCCAGTCAACTCCTAATTTAAGATGCAATTTTCTTGCAGCTTTCTTTTGTCCCCAGCTGAGCTTTGCTTTGAGAGGCTGCTTTGCCTGTAATCTAAAATGAATGGCTCTGGTCCTAATGTGGCTAGGTTAGGTGGGAAGGCTGAATAACAGGGTGGAGGGGCAGCTCAACCTCGGCGGTTGTAGAATCACAAAAGAGCCAAGAAAGAAAACGCTTCTTTTAAATCCCGTGGCTGAAAGTTGGGGTACAAGTAAAGGAGATGAAATGGTTCCAGAGCAGAGGTGGCATTCAGCCAGGTTCTAACCAGTTCTGGAGAACCAGTAGTGGAAATTTTGAGTGGTTTGGAGAACCAGCAAATCCCACCTCTGACTGGCCCCGCCAACCCCATCTCTTCTCTGCCTCCCATTGAGTCCCAGCTGATTGGCTGGGACTCTTCCTTGGTTGCCCTGCACAGGAGAACGGAGCTGGAAAGCAGGTCATTGGGGTGGGGAGGGAATGGGGATTTTGCAGTATTCTTCCCCCAGGAGTGGGGAGGGAATGGGATTATATTTATTTTATTTATTTGTCAAGAGCTTACAATATAACAGAAACAAGAATAAACGTAAGTTTAAATACAAGAAATGGGAACTTATAATTGGGGACAATAGGACAGGGGCGGTAGGCACGATGGTGCACTTAGGCACGCCCCTTACAGACTCTCTTAGGAATGGGATGAGGTCGATAGAGGTTAGTTTGAGGGTAAAGGAGGTGGTTAGAGAGGTGGGGGAGGGAATGGGGATTTTGCAGTAACCTTCTCCTGCCACTCCCACCAAGCCACGCCTACCAAGCCACACCACGCCCAAAGAACCTGTAGTAATTTTTTTTGAATCCCACTAGTGCTTGAGAGGGCCTCCTATAACCCACATGTGACTTTCCCGAGCTCTGTTTTCCCTGGCAGAGGCTCTGCAAGTTAGTCCTTCGCTATTTCTGGTGTGTGTGTGTGTGTGTGTGTGTACCTGTGGGCCAGATCTAAGCAACCTGTGGGGCCTTGAGTTTGACACCCCTGAACTAGGTGTGTGGGTTTGATTATTTTGATCTGAAGACACATGGAATGGCACGTCCCTATGTTCTGACCCAGGCTTCGTCAAACGTAATTAAACCCAAAACTTATTTTAAAAGCAAAACCTGTTTTCATGCCACGCTGGGAATTGCTTTCATTCACAGCCAGAACCAATCTTAAACAGTTCCCCAAGATAAGCACACACCTGTGGAATGCTGCCAAAAACAGAAGTATCCAAATTAATTATAACACAAACTACCCCAAGTAGCAGAAAAAAACAACCAAGAGTACACAGAGCTTCGAGGAGGACTCAGAATCTATTGAACTGCTTTGCTTCCTGCAAAGCTCTTCGTCATTGAGGTCTGACTTTTATCCCTTATGGGAGGGGCAATCACCTCCCAGCCTTACTCCCGAATCGCCCCTTTTGTCTCAGCTGCTGTCGCCTTCTAGCAGCTTTGTACATATGTGCACTGGGAACAGGGTCCCCTGGTTTCTCTGCCTCGCTGCTGCCAGACTCCAAAGGCTCCAGAGTCAGCACCCCACTCCCAGATGGTCCTGGCCCCATCTCTGCATCGGACGCAGGACCCTCGTCCGAGTCCTCTCCAGACTCCTGGACTGGCTCCCTTTCGTCCTCACTGTCCAGCTCCACCGGTGTCTGCACCGGCTGCCGGCGAATCGCAACACCCTATGATCCAACGGGTTTCTGTGTAATCTGGGTAGAAACAGCCAGTATCTGGAGATGGGGTGAAATCTACAGTAGTTTAGGCTTTTCTGCAGCCTCCTAATTTTCTGAGTTAAAGAACTTTTATGTTTAAAAAAAGTGAAAAAGAAATGCTTCATGTCTCTTCCACTCCTGCTGACGTTCAGCTCCTCCATAGATGATGCCCACAGATTCATTGACTCGGATCTTTTTTTTTTTTTTATTTCTCTACAAAAAGGGAAAAAGGCTTAGCTCAGATTGTCTTTCAAAAAATAAATACTTCCATAAATTAACGACGTCTGACCTCTGGTGGACAAAAGCAACATTTTGGCCTGAACGGTTGCAGCCAGATTAAACCAGCTGGACACCTTCGATTGTGGAGCAACTTAAGTGGGCCTGTAACAATATAGGTAGTCCTCAGCTTAGGACCACCCACAATTAGGGACAGAATTTCAGTCGTTAAGCAAAATAATTGAGTCGCATCTGATTTTGCTACTTTTTTTTTTTTTTTGCCATGGTTGTTTTCCCATCGATTTTGCTTGTTGGAAGCCGGCTGGGAAGGTGAGCAGATGTGATGATGTGATTTCAGGATGCTACAACTGTCCACAAATACATACCAGTTGCCAAGCACCTGAATTTTGATGATGGGACCGTGGGGGATGCTGTGATGGTCACAAGGGTGAGGACCACTTGGAAGTCACTTCTTTTCAGTGTGGCTGCACCTTCAAGCCATTGCTAAATGAATGGTTGTAAGTTGAGGTCTATATGTCCCAGCATGGACAGCACCTGGTTTGGGCTTAGAAGCTAGACTGCGAAAAGGAAACAAATTCCAGACAAAGAATAACTAGAGTTGGAAGGAATCTTGGGAGGTCTTCTAGTCCAACCTATACCATATTCCAGACAAATGTTTGTCCAAACTCTTCTTAAAAACCTCCAGTGTTGGAGCATTTACAACTTCTGGAGGCAAGTTGTTCCCCTGATTAATTGTCCTCACTGTCAGGAAATTCCTCCTTAGTTCTAGGTTGCTTCTCTTCTTGATTAGTTTCCATCCGTTGCTTCTTGTCCTTCCTTCTGGTGCTTTGGAGAATAGCTTGACTGTCTCTTCTTTGGGGCAGCCCCTGAGATATTTTAACACTATCATGTCACCCCTGGTCCTTCTTTAAGACATAAATCAATTCCACCAAACGTTTTGTTTCACCCTCCACCCTTCCTAAATTACTGTATTTTATGGAGCATTTTGAAGCTCCACAAGGTTGTTCCCTATATGGAATTAAGTAGCAAATTTCTAAAATCCCCAAACCTTTGATTCTATTTAATCATCTTGTTTATTCATGCATTTCAAGTATTGATCTAACATTAAATTCTATGTGGGTAGAAATGACCCAGCTCAGAGTACAAGAGATGATGCAGTGACTTTCATTAGCACACCATTTTCTGTTTGTTCCCACTTCGAACTTCCTTGGACCCCATAATGTGAAAAAAATCCCATTTCAAACCAAAAGCAGACATACATGCTGAATGTCTCTTGCTGTGAAATTTGAATATCAAAGCAAGAAGATTTTTTTCTTTTTTTACCGCTATGTATATATAAAAAATTAATAATTTTTATATATCACATAAAAATTCCATATCTATCTGAACAGCATGTTGTCTGGACACAATTAGCTTTAAGTAGAAATGCAATATTAATCAATATTAATCATGATAAGAATAAATGTATCAGTAATAATTGCAAAACAGCTTACAAAAATTTCAATAGATTCTACTCCGATTCTGTTAGTTAACCATCCGTAAAACTCCATCTCACCACATTCTAATATTTTTGTAACATTTTCATCTGTAGAGATCTCTTCATTTTTCTATCGTGTGAACACAATTCTTGCTGCCATTAATACATGTAGAATTAAATTTATTTTCCCTTTGTCAGGATTAATGTTTTCTTAGGGGCTTGGACAGTTAACTATCTACGTCTCTGTATTTATTCTCTAGTTTGGGGCATGCCATGAATTTCTCATTCACATGTTCATCTCATTTTGGATATTCTGTATTCCAATTCCAGTTCTTGTAAATCCCACATTCAATGCTTTTCAGCAGCTTTCACTGGAAATCCAGTTGATTAACCTGCTTTACACTGTGTATTATACACCTAGTCAATGCTTATTTCAGACTAGCAAAGCTTTCTTCCTTTTCTCAACAAAATGTGCACTTTTATTTATTCTCCCACTGCTCATAGGTGAAACCAAGTTATTTCCTGTTCAAAAACCAGACAGGCTGATCCCTTTTGCCCAATTTCAGGTGAATCTAACCCAGCATTGGCACATACTTTTATGCTTTTTACTATCACCTTATCTGTTTGGCAATTCTACCCAAATCATGGAGGTTTATCTGCAACTGGACATCTTAGTATTCTGGCCTCTTCTGATTATAGGTTAACAGCCAAACACCTCCTCCAATTTGACACGAAAATCTAGGTTTCTTAAATATTGAGTTTGAACCCATGCAGACTTTAACTTCCAGAATTCTTCTGACAGTATGGATTCACAGCTGGGGGATTCTGAGTGAAATCCATACAGCTGTCAAGCTTTGAGAAAGGCAGATCTAGGTTTATGGAAATTCTCAGTCACACCCAAGGTCATTTGGTTGTCCTAAAGGTGCTTTTTCAAGAGGCAACTGGATTTCTTTGAAGATGTTTCGCTTCTCATCCAAGAAACTTCTTCAGCTCTGACTGGATGAGATGGGAATGGAAGGATTTATCCTCCTTGCAGACAGCTGGTCATTTGCATTATTTTAGCTAGACAGATAAACCTTCAGTTGGCCTCAATGACCCTCTAAAAGGATGCAAATGACCAGTTGTCTGCAAGGAATATAAATCCTTCCATTCCCCACCATCCAGAGAGCTGAAGAAACTTCTTGGATGAGGAGCGAAACATCTTCAAAAGAAGAACCAGGAAGTCCAGTGGCCTGTTGAAAAAGCAACCTTTGAGAAGCATGCATCTAGATTGCTGCACAACTCAAGGGTTGGCTACCATTCGTTCAACTTTCCTTAAAAAGTGCCCAAAGGAAGGTTTTAAGAAAAAGCACAAGAAGTTCCACATTGCCAATTAAATAAGTTTTATTGGGATTGGAGTTACATGTTCACTTGTTCCTTATACAGTACTGATACTGGTAAAGTGCAGTGTTTGCTCCCCTTCCCTGTGCACATATTCAAAGTATCAAGAATGCCCTTGTCTTCAGTCCTTCAAGTTCTGAAGGTGGCCCACAGAGTGCAATGTCCTGGGACACTTCAGTCAACCTCCTCAATGGTTGGTCCAGAAGATGCTCCTCCGGAGGGGGGTGCGCCGCCCCCAGGGAAGCTGCCGGGCATCCCACCAGGCATCCCTCCAGCACTCTGGTATAGCTTGGTTATGATGGGATTGCAGACCTTCTCCAGTTCTTTCTGCTGGTGCTCGAATTCTTCCTTCTCAGCCGTCTAAAAAATACAGGGAAGGAGAAATGTGTTAAACCCTTCAAGGAAGTCTTGGCAGGCCTAGAATAACCTTGTGTGAATTTTGTTGAGGTATTAAGATTAAGTATTTATTTATTAAGATCTATTAAGTATTAAGGTGACCAGCAGCAGTGAGTCTGATGCAATATAGGCTGATGAAATATAAATCAGCATAGCATGGGTTTTCCCTTTAAGACTGGGGATGGGTTTTACCCCTTTAAGAGGTGTTTATCCCTTTAAGAGGTGTTTATATAAGGCAGCCATCAGAGGGAGTGTTCTCTCTCCTTGTATTCAGTATTCATTGCAGAGTTCTTATGGTTAAAAAGATTTGCTTGCTTGTAAGGTATTTTGCCTACCACATGTATTTTTTATATTTAACTCTGGTACATAAACCACTGGTGAACGTCTCAGTCCCTGTTTTGCTCCTGGGTTTGTCTCATAATAGTCACGCTGCAAACACTGACAAATTTGCAAATTCTGGAAAATATTTTAAAAACCCAAGAAGGTCTCTCTTAAGTAACAGCAACCAGCATGCTATTGATCTCTTATAGAGATGCCCGCTTGTTGTGGTGTCTCAGAAATGGCTCAGAAAAAGAAAAAAGTTAGAGTTTTCTTGAGAGAAGAGGGAGGGGCCGGGTCCAAAAGTCAAGCCATTTTCAACAGAATTGGAAATTATGTGATGCAACTGTGATAGGGTCGCTCAGACATCCAAGGAAGGTGTTCTGGCCAACATAGGTCTTTCAAACCTTCTGGTGGAAACTACGAATGGTTGTGGAACCTTCATCCTTGCGACCCCCTAAAATTATCCCTTGTAAGGGATTCCTCCAAAGCTGCGTCATTGGCAATGGCGCTAAACCTCTGCAAAGAATACCCCACACTTTGCCACAAACCTGATTTTTATCCAGCCAGTTGATGATTTCGTTGCATTTGTCCAAGATCTTCTGCTTGTCGTCATCGTTGATCTTCCCCTGCAGCTTCTCATCCTCCACAGTTGCCTTCATGTTGAAAGCGTAGGATTCTAGGGAGTTCTTGGACGACACCTTGTCTCTCTGCTTCTCATCTTCAGCCTTGTACCTCTCAGCCTCTTGGACCATACGCTCAATGTCTTCCTTGCTGAGACGACCTATGGAAAGATGGGGGATCCTCGGTAAATTTATTTCCTTCCACACCAAAACTCCTTATAAGTCCCAAAATGCGTTACTACTGTTTGAAGCAAAGCCGTTCCAGAGTATTTGAAGATATGGCAGAGAAGAGCCAACTTGTTAATCAAGTTATTCATACTCAATTTTGGCCGAGTGATGTTAAAGGATAAAATTTTTAAGGCCCACCGAATACGTCAAAGGCAAATAAAATACAAGTCATTCTTGACTCACAACAGTTCGCTGAGCGACCAAAGTTACAATGGCACAGAAAATTGACCTATGGCCATTTTTCAATGGTGATTGAAAAATGGCTGATGACCTCCAAGCAATGAGTGAATGAGCTGGAGACCTTGGAGGTCTCCTAGTACAGCCCTCTGCTCAAAAGCAGGAGAATCTGGAGGAAGGAAATACTATTTCAGACAAGTGACTTGTGTAAAAGGTAAAGGTTCCCCCTCACACATACATACTGCTCATCTGTTACAAAGCCGAAGAGCCAGCGCGGTCCGAAGACGTCTCCATGGTCATGTGGACGTCTCCGTAGTCATGTGGTCATGACTAAATGCCTTTGAAGACGCACGGAACACTTCCCACCAAAGGGGTCCCTATTTTTCTACTTGCATTTTTTAAAAAAACATGCTTTTGAACTGCTAAGTTGGCAGAAGCTGGGACAAGTAATGGGTGCTCACTCCATTACACGGAGCTAGGGATTTGAACGGCCGACCTTTCTGATCAACAAGCTCAGCGTCTTAGCCACTGAGCTTGTTGATCACCGCATCCCCTTTAGCAACTCTTCTTAAAAACCTCTAGTAGTGGCCCACGATTTCTGGAGGCCATGCCCAGTAGTCTCTTAATGGAATGCTCACCTTTGTCATTGGTGATGGTGATCTTGTTCTCCTTGCCTGTGCTCTTATCAACGGCGGAAACGTTGAGGATGCCATTGGCATCAATATCAAAGGTGACTTCAATCTGAGGGACGCCCCGGGGAGCCGGAGGAATGCCGGTGAGTTCAAACTTGCCCAGCAAGTTGTTGTCCTTGGTCATTGCTCTCTCCCCCTCATACACCTGAGAAGGCAAGCAGAAAAAAGATGAGGTTTAGGTAGGCCCGAGCTAAAGCTAAGCAGAATTCCAACTGTGGGAAAATTTCCCCACTTATGAGAAAAGTCTTTGTGTCCCCAGATGTCTAGATGACTGGTGGAAGAAGATGGAAGTTGTAAGTCCAGCTACTAGAATTATTAATAAGGTGACTCCAATTTCCCAGTTCTTAGGTGCTTAAAAGATGCAGCCCTGAAGACAAATCAGGGACCTTTTGATCCAGGGAGTTGGTCGCTCAGACATCCAAGGAAGGTAATTTAAGCCAACATTGGTTTTTTTTCAACCTCTGGTGGAAACTACGAATGGTTTTGGAACCTTCATCATTGCAACCAAACCATGGTCTGTGCATCCTTGCTTGGTGAAGCTCCAAGAGGGAATGAATGATCCAGCTTCTTAAAGCAGGGGTGTCTCCAACCGTGGCAACTTTTAAGACTTGTGGACTTCAAAGCTTTAGTCCATAAGTCTTACAGTTGCCATGGGGGGCTGAGGAATTCTGGGAGTTGAAGTCCACAAGTCTTAAAAAGTGGCCAAGGTTGGAGACCCCTGTCTTAAAGCACACTTCAGCAATTGTGACAACCAATCCTCCTCCTCCACAAAGACCCCCCCTCCTTCCTGTGGGTTTCGCCTACCTGAATCAGCACCCCTGGCTGGTTATCCGAATACGTGGTGAACGTCTGAGTTTGCTTGGTAGGGATTGTGGTGTTGCGCTTGATCAGGACGGTCATGACACCGCCAGCTGTCTCGATACCCAGGGAGAGGGGGGTCACATCCAGCAACAACAGGTCCTGCACGTTTTCAGATTTGTCCCCAGAGAGAATGGCAGCTTGAACAGCTAAGGAAATAAAAATTCAAGAGATTCAGCATCCTATCCAAAATGTCAGAGACAACTTTTCTTGCTCACATAGGCTTTGTTGGTTATTAAATCCTGGTTAAAGTCATGGAGGATTTTAAGGATTCATTTGGATAATAGAAATTACATTCATAATCGTTACAAGATTTACTGTATTTTTCTGTGTATCTTGTAGCCATCATTGTGCAGAAACCCTTCGTTAAGAGTAATACAAGAACAGGAAACGCATCACAGGAACAATAGAGACGAAACCTAGAGGGGCAATGTGATACAGGAAACCACCACAATAGAGGGGAATGACAGAGCTGCATATAAGATAAGAGCAGGGGTCTCCAAACTCGACAGCTTTAAGACCTGTGAACTTCAATTCCCAGAATTCCTCCTCCAGTCATGTTAGCTCAGGAATTCCGGGAGTTGAACTCCACAAAGTCTTAAAAGTTTGAAGACCCTTGAGATAGAGGCTCAACTGTCATATGTGTGGCCTTCTCCATTGCCTGTGTACAAGATGCACCTTAATTTTCAAGTATTTTAAAGAAAAGGTGTCTTTATACACAGAAAAATATGGCATCTAAGAGAATCCTATGTAAAGTGTTAATGCAGCAGCCACCAACTCTATAAAACAGGGGTACCCAACATTGGCAACTTTTAGGACTTGTGGACTTCAACTCCCAGAATTCCTCAGCCAGCTGGCTGGCTGAGGAATTCTGGGAGTTGAAGTCCACAAGTCTTAAAAGTTGCCAATGTTTGGAGACCTCTGCTATAAAACACTTGTTTCTGAATTGGCAAGATGGAGTTGCACCCCCATTACCTGCACCATAGGCTACGGCCTCATCGGGGTTGATGCTCTTGTTGAGTTCTTTGCCGTTGAAAAAATCCTGAAGGAGTTTCTGGATCTTGGGAATCCGGGTGGAGCCACCAACCAGCACGATGTCGTGCACCTGGGATTTATCCAGCTTGGCGTCCCGCAGTGCCTTCTCCACGGGGTCCAGCGTGCCACGGAACAGGTCGGCATTCAGCTCTTCGAAGCGCGCCCGGGTGATGGACGTGTAGAAGTCAATGCCCTCATAGAGGGAGTCGATCTCAATGCTGGCCTGAGTGCTGGAGGACAGGGTGCGCTTGGCCCGCTCGCAGGCGGTGCGCAGGCGCCGGACAGCCCGCTTGTTCTCGCTAATGTCCTTCTTGTGCTTGCGCTTGAACTCGGTGATGAAATGGTTGACCATGCGGTTGTCGAAGTCTTCGCCTCCCAGGTGGGTGTCTCCTGCCGTCGATTTGACTTCAAAGATGCCGTCTTCGATGGTCAGGATGGAGACATCAAACGTGCCGCCACCCAGATCGAAGATGAGCACATTCCTCTCGGCACCGACCTGGGGGAGGAGGGGAGGAAAAGGGGAATAGTCAAACCCTGAAGCAAACCAGGCTGAGGCCCTCTTGGCGGCTTCTTCATGGCTGCCAAATGGGAGTGGGGGAAGTCGATAGTTTGGCTTGGCGGTTGAAACAAAAAGTTTTCTTGTGGGAACCAAGGTCATCCCAGCAGGTGGCTGGGAAAGGAGGAGTGGAATAACCAAGCAACCGGCCAGCACAGCTATTGGACAATGTGACCAATGACCTCAGAGGGAAGGGGGGGGGGGGAACTTTCATTTAAATTAGGTGAATACCACAGGAACTTTCAGTTGGTTTTCACCAGTTGTCCCAATACGTATCCAATAAACCTGTTCTTTGAGGCAGAGGTCTCCAACCTTGGCAACGTTAAGACTTGTGGACTTCAACTCCCAGAATTCTCCAGCCAGCTCTGCTCTGCTGGCTGGAGAATTCTGGGAGTTGAAGTCCACAAGCCTTAAAGTTGCCAAGGTTGGAGACTTCTGCTTTGAGGAATCTACCTGCTTTCAATGGGCGCATTACTTGGAACACTGACAGGAACATTACCAATGGAAAAACCTAAGCCAGACTCCTGCCCTCTCCCCAAAGATTTAGGATTCCCCCCATATCCTATGCATGTAAGATTCCCCAACCTTCACATTCAACCACTCACTTTTTTGTCCAAGCCGTAAGCAATAGCAGCTGCGGTTGGTTCATTGATAATTCGGAGCACATTGAGGCCAGCAATGGTTCCGGCATCTTTCGTGGCCTGGCGCTGGGAATCGTTGAAGTAAGCAGGGACTGTGACCACGGCATTTGTAACAGTCTGGAGAGAGGGGGGAAAAAGAGATATATTTTTTTAAAGAAAAAGTTATAAGCATGGAAAGTGCCTAGAATAGTGGATCTCAACCTCAACATTTTTTAAGTTGTGTAGACTTGAAACTCCCCAAGGAATTCTGGGAGTTGAAGTCCACACACCTTAAAAGTTGGTAAGAGAAGCACTGCTATAGGAGCTTAGATTACACTGACTTTTTTCCCTGTTGGAGCAGCTCACCTTTCCTAGATAGGCCTCTGCAATCTCCTTCATTTTTGTTAGCACCATGGAAGAAATTTCTTCGGGATAAAAGCTTTTGGATTCTGCTTTGTATTCCACTTGGACTTTGGGCCTGCCGGCATCGTTCACGACTGTGAAGGGCCAATGCTTCATGTCCGACTGGACTACAGCATCATCAAACCTGCGGCCAATCAGACGCTTGGCATCTATTTTTTTTTTTTGGAGAGAGAGAAGTGTTAGATGTTACACGCTGCTTAATTTAAACCACTCCTTATTTAAAAGGTGCACATTAAAACACATGTTGTACAAGTTTAAAACGCCAACTCTTCAAATTAAGCCAAGGTTGCAATTTTGCGGTTTTATAATTAACAAAGGCTGCTGCAAACAAAACAAAATTTGAAAGGTTCCATTTTCAAAACCTATTATGTTCACAGAGGCCCTGGAGAATTATAAATTAAGTTCCCACTGCTTCAGTAAACAGAAATCCACTTTTGGCAATCGAGTGTTAGAATGGTGTCAGAGCTGTGAACGTTGGTCACTGGAATTATCTATATCAGAGATTCCCAACTGGGGAATCGAGATGAGGAGCAGAAGAATGATGCTGGCTGAGGAATTCTGGGAGTTGGAAGTCCACAAGTCTTAAAGTAGCCAAGGCTGGAGACCCCTGTTCCAGGGGGTGCGAAAACGTGGGTTTAGAAGTTTCTAAATTAGTGTATATGCATAATTATATACCTATAATTATTTTTATAAGAGGTGCAAGAATATATCAGAAGCTTCTAGGGGTATGGGGTATAGAAGAGTGGGAACCCCTGGTCTACATTAAAAGCTGAAGGCTTTTAAAGCAGCATATTTATAGGTATTAACCCCCACCTCAAAATGTTATGCTTTTCTACACTAAGCCTTTTGAGGCATGTCTCCGTACCAAAAACTGTGTTTGTGGGATTCATTGCCACTTGGTTCTTTGCAGCATCGCCAATCAGCCTCTCCGTATCTGTGAACGCCACATAGCTTGGCGTAGTCCTGTTCCCCTGGTCATTGGCGATGATTTCCACCTTTCCATGTTGGAAGACCCCAACGCAGGAATAGGTGGTGCCCAGATCAATCCCGACAGATGGTCCCTTAGACATGGTGAACTGCAAAGATAAAAAACAAAATATTTTGTCACCTAGAGAGAACCAGGCCCTCTTGCTTCTCACCTAAAGCAAGTGTTTGTTGTTCAACCTGGGCATGTAGAAGAGGTCTAACCCCTTAAACCAAATTTTGCACCTTTTATGGTGTCTAGACTTTAAGTGCACTAACATGCCTATTGTCCCTGTCATTGTATTTTTATTTTTATTCTTGTTTGACAAATTCTAATAAACATCATTGGGGCTGATTGGGAAATTCTGCAGTGTTGCAGTCCAAGACCCCTAAAAAAGGTGCAAAGTTTGGCTTGAAACCATCTCAACTAGTCACTCTTTGAATGAAGCTGAGAGATAAGAGGTAGAAATTAGATGATTATTGCTATGTATGAACTAAATATATAAAGATGATTTATTATAATTATAAAATGTGCCAATGTAACCCAATGCAACTGTAAATAAGCTAATATAAAGAGAAATCTAGTTACAAATATTGGGTTACACTATTACTGTTATTAATATACATGCTTTAATATTAGCATATATTTATATTAGTATGTTTTAATTTTTGTTTTCTTTGCTTTTCTGTAAACTATACGCCCTGACAATACACTGTATTCAAAATGTTTATGAAGAAAAATAGATGAGTTGAAAACACTTAAAAATTAATTTAAAAAACTTAAAACCACCTTTGCCATATCCAAACCGGGGAGCAATTGCATAACCTTGGAGAATTCCATCATTCACTGGAGCGACCACGTGGCGACGCCCCTGGGGGGAAGCCCCGTGTGGAACGTCGGAGGGGGAAAGGGCGGGGCTTCGGCCGCACCACGTGCTGCGCTGCTCGGGCCCGGAAGAGCGCGCAGGCGAGCACGTGCCAGCAAGAGCAAGTAACTGGCAGACCCGGTTTTTTTTTTTTGGAAGGGGGGGTTGTATTTTTTGCGCCCCCGCGCTCGGAGGAAAGGAGGCCCGGGAGCTGCTGCTTCTCCTCGTCCTCCCTTTTCCCGGTCTTGCAAGCCAAAAAGGACCCGGGTTTCGTTGAGAATAGCCGCCCCCGACTTCGTCCGCTTTTCTCCCTTACAGCTGCCTCGCTGAACGCCTTATTGAAAGCATTAAAGGGGGGGGGAGAGAGAAGCAGGGCTTTTTTTTTTCCTGCGTCCCTCGCTCGGCTTAAGCCGGGGAGAAGCGTCCCCCCCCCCAGAGAATTTGTAGCAGGGATCCAACTGCGGAAGAAAGGGAGGAAAGAGAAAGCAGTTTGGCGGGTTTGCTTGCCAGACGTCTCAAGACCCAGCTCGGTGATATCAAGGCACGTGGGAATTTGGGAAGGGGGAGATTATGGGGGTGGTCTCTTAATTTGGGTTGTTTTTTTTTTCCTCGCAGACGTTTCAGGACCCAACTCGGTGACCTCATCAGTTGAAGGAGGTGGGAGTTCGCGGAGAGAAAGAGGAGGCAGCGAAAGAAGGATGGGGGTCCTTTGTACTCGACTGAACTTGGGGAGTTTTCTCGCGAGCGGTTCGTTACCCAACTCGGTGACCTCATCAAGGCTAGAAAGAGGGGGGTGGAATTTCTAGGGAAAAAATTATTGGGGGTGGAAGAGAGAATAAGGACTGTGGAGTGAGGATTATGGGGTGCTTCCTGAGTGAGTGTGTGTGTGTCTTTCTCGCAGGCGTTTCCTGACCCAACTACGTAGCCTCATCAGTGCTAAAAGGAACCAGCCTTGCTCCGCATTACACAGGGAAAAGGGGAGGATTTCATAAGGCTATTTCCCTATGAAATATCCTTACGAAATGCCTCCCTTTTCCCTTCTCATGTTACCGTAATTGGGTCACGAAACCCCCAAGAAGCTTTCAGACAGGAAGGTTCCTTCTCTCCCCCATCCAGGCGAAAAGGAGAGGTTAATCGCCTTAACCGCCATCAGCCTCGATCCCAGGTTTGTGGGAGTAGAGATTTGCAACGCCAAATGCTTTTCAAAAGGGGGGGGGTTTGTAAGCCAGCCTTTTTTAAAAGGGGGGGGGGTTTGAAAAGCAGCCCTGCTGCAATATAACGCAATGCAACCCCCCCCCCCCCACCTTTTTTGCACGCCTCCTCCCTTTCGCAGCAACCTTCCTTCTTTTTACTGCGTGGAGGTTTCAGACAAAGGCTCGGCCAGGAAGGAAGGGAGGGAGAGGATCCAGGCCGGACCAAATGCAGGTCACCTTGAGAAACAGAGCAGGAGGAAGAGGAAAAAAAGTCGCCTCCCTCCCCCATGAATGCATCCCTATCTGCATTTGCACTCCGTAGAAGCCAGCAGCCCTATTCGTTTCTTATTAGCACACAAAAGGGGGGAAAAAATAAAGTAAAACCCAGCAAAAATATATATTTTTAATTATTTAAGAATGCAAAAGCAGCTTTCCAGCCATTGCTGCTTCCTTCTAGCCAAGAAATTTTTTTAAAAAAATCATAATTACCTGTTTCGCCCGCGCGGACCAATCTATACAAAAGACGCCACGAGACCGGCCAAGAGTAGAAAGCGGCTTTCCCGGGCCGGCCGCGGACCTTATATACCTCTGGAGAACCTTCCAGAAGAGTTACGCCTCTTTCCGGCCAGCGAGCCAATCCCATAGGCCCGCAGGCCGGCCTCCCGCCAATGGCTGCCGCAGCAGCCCGTGACGTAATAAAGCCGGGGGAAGAAGAGGGCGGGGTCAGGGAGGCGCATGAGTCAAGGGGTGCCGGCCGGCTTTTTTCCCCCTCCCTTCTTTCTTCCTCTTTCCTTTTTTTCTAGAACGTTCATCCCTCCCAAGAGCGCGAGGCGGGTCTCGAACTGGATGACGTCTCCGGGAGCCAATGGCTTTCCCTCACGGCGCGCTTTTATTTGCATGAACAGGCGAGACAAAGGGAACGAGAGAAGGCTTGCTCTTCCCTTGGTGTTCTGAGAGGGAGCCAATGGCTTCCCAGAGTGGCGTTCCACGATTTGCATACTTTGCCCGAAGGGCGGTTGGGCGGGGGGGGGGGAGCCCCCTTTAGAGAAAGGAAAGGCGCGGGTGGTAAGAGGGAACCGAACGTTCCGTGCTTGGGAAACGACGAAGAGACAAAAGGAGCCAATTCCAACGCAGCGTGGGTCGACCGAGAGGCCGCTTGGCCAATCAGGGCGCGGGTTGAATCGGTGCGCGGGAAGGCGGTGGGCGTGGCCAGCCGAGTCGTCTCCTTGAAGGAAAAAGCCGAGGAGAAACCGTTGGGACAAAATGGCGCCCGAGCGAGGTGGGGTTGCTGCAGGGCGTTGGCGAAGGGCCACGACCGGGGTTAGACGAGGACGCGCTCGACGAAAGAATCCCTTTTTGGAGCGAAGCCGCGGACGCCTCTTTCCCGGTTCACGCCGTTTGAACTCCCCTCCCCCAACCCCCGCTCGCCTGATATTGCACTACACCCCTCCCCATATTCCCCGGCAGCAAAGGAGAAGAGATGTGGGGGAGTTAACCCAGAAAGTCCAGTTGCCTCTTGAAAAAGCATCTTGCGTTCTCAAAGCCCCCTCAGCTGTGAAGCAAGGAGAGGGCGGCGCTCTGCTCATGCTCAGGGACACTCTTGCCCTAGAGGCGTTTTAATGCAGGCCGCGAGAGCTTGACTGCATGGAAAGAGCTGCTGCGCAATCGATTTCCTTCAGTCAAATCTGCCGAACTGACAGGCGCCACGTGGCCTCTCCTGACCCTGAAAGGATTTTCTTCCTCCTTAATCCGAATAGGAGGTGATTGGCCAACCTATTCCAAGAAGCAAAGGCAGATTTTTTTTTCTTTTTTTAGAGCCAAGGATTTGCAGAGACATGGACAAATTGGGAGGGGGCCCTGCTTCCCCCCTCCAAATGAGCAGTGAAAGACTGGCTTTCAACCCAAAAAGCAGAGATCCATAGTTGGTCATTCAGAAATATTGTTCAGACAGCTCCCTGTCTGGATTTATCCAAGATGCTGATCTTTAAATTTTAATATCAACATTAAATATCGTTGAACGTGTTCACCTTGCTGTGAAATTTAAAAAAAAAAAAAATGGTCGGAGGAGTTTAATCTTTGGGTTTAGCCAAACTGCAGTTTGGCAGCCTTTATTTAAAAACAAAATGGTGGAATCAGGATAGTTTAACATAAATATTTACTCCCTTTTGCTTTGCTTGTGCTGAGCACAAATTATAGATGACGGCAGACAAGAAGAAGGTGTTCTCAGTTTACCAGTTCAAAAAATAAAAACAAAAGGAGGAATTTGTACAACAGTAATACATAGTACTACATAGTAAATTGCATACAAGATAACAATGTTTAAAGAATATTTTACAAACAACAATTGGCTGTTCGATTTTGTGAGATACTATTTAAGGTCATGAATTTGAAGCCATTGTGCTTTAAATATTCCCTTTTACAGTGAAATCCTAGTGATGTGACTTAACTGTTTTTTTCTTGCACAGTAATTTCTTCCCTCAATATCTGATAAATTCATTCCCTTACATTAGATTTAATTTAGAATCTCGTTTATTCTCTTCAGTGATAGAATTCAGATTGTTTGCAGAGTTTGGTTGGTGGAAATAAACAGGTTCAAAATATCTGTATGTGTAACTTGATTATCAAGTTTTAGAGGGATTGCCACTGTGCCCCCTATAAGACAGGTCCCTCTTCACGCTTCCCATGGATTGCTTTTTTTGAAGTAGAAAATGGTTCAAAGACTTGTAAAACAACAAAATCAACACTTGGGCATTTGGTAGGCCTTGCTGCTACTGTTCCATTTTCTTTCAACGTACTTCTGTATCCCCATGGATAAAATACAGCTTCAGGAAAGAAAAGATTGGATAGGTAGATGGCCACAGGTTTATCAAGAAAACGGAAACAGAGGCTGCTGCAGGGTAAACTTTCAAAACTGAGTGACAAGAGGAAGGGAGTAGGTTAGAAAAGTAAATGAAATGTGGATAATTTAAGGGAGTTGGTTTTAGATAGCTGGAGTAGGTGGTTTTAGAAGAATGAACACAAACCAGGGAGTTAAAAAAATAAGCATAAAGAACACTGATGGGGTAGAGAGGTGCTTAATTGGCAGATGGGGTGCATGCATACTTTTTGCTGATTTAAAAGGCAGAACTTTCAGGATTTTTAAAAACATTTTTGTGTGTATGAATTTATAGAATGGGGTGTCTGAGTTTTGTTGCATTTTACTAACATTTAAGCATAGTTTTTGTGCTAATGATTGAGGTGGCATTGGGAATAATTCATGTTTGGATTTGGTATATATTTGCATGTAATTTAGGGAAACATTTTTCACTTCCTGTGCAGTGGATGTTTATTAAAGTTGAAAGCTAATAGTGTGTGTATTGCCAATGTATCTTTCAAGAAACATGTCTCCATATACTAAATTTTGTGATTCCCCATTCTTTCCAATGGGGATTTTGTCAAGGTGTCAGCCACTTTTTCAGAAATAACAGTCTATACCCCGCCCCCCAAGAATTAAGACAGGTCCGCTCTATTTTGTAGCAGATCATCCTATTTGATTTCTATACCTCATTCACTAAGCATCAACTTTAAAATAAGATTTAAATAGCTTTTTAATTCAAAAGGTGGTGGAAACAGCTTGGGATAATTCATCATTATTTGATAACCTGCATTATGCTGGGCTTTGGTATAAGTAAAGTGATGAAATAGTTTGTCTGCCTTGGATTTTACTGTCTTCCTGTTGAGTTCTGTGTTATGGGACTTGATGATAGGTTGTAAGCCAAATTGCTTTTTTAATATTCAGTTTAAGGTCTGTGAAGGGATAAACTAGCTTGGTTGAGAGGGATGAAATAATCCTAACATTCTAAACAAGCAGACAGGAAGCCTGCCATGTCTGGTTCTTAACTTCTGAGTGAGCATATATAAGACTCGGCTGAGGAATTCATGCAATGCTGACTTTAATCATAGTTGAATGTGCTTCAAGATACTCCAGAAATTTTGTTATGGAGACTTCTAAATTAAGTGTGTCTGTTGTATAGCTGGAAACCTGCTTCTTATTTCTTGTGAAAATAGCTTTCTGTCACAGCCTTATAAGATCTGTAATACTGACTGCCTTGTATTAGCACATGCACATCCTACTTTTGAATCCTAAGTCACCATTTATAAATTACTCTTATAATATATGAGTCTAGTGGTACTTTTATTTCCTTCTTGCTGACTGTGTTTAAGAATGTGATGGAAATAATCCCCCCGGAATAATATCAGTTTAAAACTCATCAGCTTTGCAATCTAGTTGGCACTTGAAGTCAAACAACTTGCATTTTCTTATCGTTAAAGCTGGGTGATACTAGTTCTGTCCATAGATGAGTCTTTCCACTTTGGAGAGATGAAAGCATTTTTAACACCAGTGCTGGAATCTACATTTCCAGCTCATTTCCATTCTTTATATCTCCTTTAAATTTTGCTGTTAGTTTTATAAGTTTGAGTATGCTATATCCATCCAAATGATCACATTTTCTAGATTATTACCTCAAAATGTTTACTAATCATGACATTGTATTCTGACCAAAAATTCTCCCCCCCAAAAAACCCTTTGGCACTACTCATCCTAAAAATGAATGTCACTATGTCCAGCATAGAGAACAGTATTTAAAAAAAAAACATTTTTAAAAACTTGTAAATGGAATTCAGGATTTGATGCTGATCTCACATTCTAATGATCCATTAGGATATAAATTCCCTTTAGTGGAATTGCTTATTATTTATGAATATATACATACATACAAATACATTAGCTTGGTCACAGTGGGCTAATGTCTATATTCTTTAGCCGTATTCAGTCATACGTACCTTTTTAAATTAATGCACTTCCATGTTCACAGAAAGTCCCTCCAGTAAAGAAGACCAATTAAAATCTAATATTGCTTTTCGCTTTTCCCCAAAGTTACTGTTTTTTGCTTTGTTGGTGATGTGTCCAAATATTGATAATTCAAGAAAAGGGCACATGCAAAGTCCTGTCAATTTTCTCTTGAAGCTGATCAGACTTAACATTAGCAGTGAAAAACAGGTCACAATTGAGAAGACAATTGTATACATATGCATTTCATTTTCCCTTAAGAATTCTACTGGAACATCTCTATTCCACAGTATTCTTTTTTTAAAAAAAATGGTCCAAAACTGCAAAATGCTATTCCTGATGTGTTAGC
Organism: Notechis scutatus; assembly: GCF_049901735.1. Taxonomy (NCBI): domain Eukaryota; kingdom Metazoa; phylum Chordata; class Lepidosauria; order Squamata; family Elapidae; genus Notechis; species Notechis scutatus. The sequence continues at coordinate 23,398,612 of NC_142015.1, read as the reverse complement.
ATTCCCTTTTCTCCTTCCAAGCTTTAATCTCAAAAATTAAAATATTAAAAAAATAGAAATAATTGTTTTTACAAGGTCAACATGAGTTCTCTTTCCCAAGTCTGCTTGTACCTCAAAAACAAGGATAAAAAAATACTGAGGGTTTTTGTTCTTTGTGTGTATGTGCATGACTATAGAAAACCAATGTTGCATTGGAAAATAAAATAATTGCATAATGTTGGCAGTGCATGTAATTTATGGATATAGATAGAGCTGGATGGAACAGTAATCAAACGGTTTGGAAAGCTCGACTTTGAGCAGGCACCATTGTAGAGGTCACTTCCGTTTTGATCAAACTGGTGTAGTTACTTCTCTTTGGCTCAATTTTCCTGCCATTCATTTCAAGGGGGCTGTGCTGCGTTGGTGTTAAGTGTGGAGTAGCTTCTGTTGACAGGGTTTGCTGGCTGCGGGAGGCACTGTTTTCTGTGGATCTTGTTGAAGAAGAACCAGAATGTGAACTTCTGGAGCCCAAAGAGGAAGAGCCAGGCTTGACTAATCGGGCCTTGGGTGCCTCTGCATCTTCCCTGGGATTAAACAAAAGCAAAAATGATTGAAAATCCAAGTAATAAAAGACCAGTAACAGTCATACAACACAGATTCCCTGGTGTGTTCGAGATTTAGCAAATCTTCTGGGTTACCTGCCCAAGAGTCTAGACATATTTATAGGCAGCTTTTTAAAGCCAAGACCGGTGAAAATTACATTTTCTCAGCTGTTCCTGTTGACAAAATACTTTTCACCCATCATTGTTAAAAGAAGTAGCATTTTTAAAAATAATTTTCTCTGCAGTGCTGTTACATTATTTTTGTTGGTTGCACAAGCCAGATGTTTGGAGTCAGATTGGCATTGTTTTTTTAATTGTTATTGTTAAACTGTTGAACAGAACTATTTGATGTATGGTAAAAGCAACTTGTAATAGTGGTAGCATTATTTAAGCTTCAGGGAGGCAAAGCATTTGAACCTCTTTTTTAATTCATGACCAAGGAACAAAAAAGAATACTCTAGAGGCATTGACTGAAAATAAAGCATTCTCTGGCAAGTGTTAATTAAAATTGTTAATTTTGTGATCTTAACGTGTGCATACCTCCCTTAAAAACGAAACACCAAAATGAACGGAAATGAACAATGAAAACAGTACAATGAAACTTTGGAAAGGTGGGTTAATTATAACAATGTACCTGAAAAGTTATTCATTCCTCTCCTGGACTTTGTATCTGCCCAAGGGAGTCTACCTCACAGTTTGAGAAACCCTGTTCTAAGTAGTTGGGAGAGATCTCTTCCTAACCACTCCTTCCCGATATAAAAAGCTCTCCCTCAACTGAATCATAATATTCTTTTATATATAAAATCATGATTAATTACCTGGTAAAGGCACATTAGACTGAGATGTAGAAATCTTGTGAATAAATTATACTAAAAATTAAGCTGCTTGCATTTGAATAGGAATGCTTTAGTCAGAGCTCCACCTTTAGTCAGAGCTCCACCTTTAGTCAGAGCTCCAAGAGTCTGAAAAGACATTTATTTCAATTTCCTGATTGTTTCCAGGAATGTCTTGCCTTCCTTTTTCTGTAGTCCTAGTTCTCTCCTTATGATTGATCACTGGCTTAGCTTGATTTTCCCAAACATGCTAGGCTAAAATCATTTGACTAATTCATAGTTCATTGAGTTTTAGGAACCTAGACACAGAAGTTACTTTATGACTTTTTGGTTTGTGTGAATCTGGCAGTTGGGTTAATTTACCAAATCATAATTTAGTCAGTCCTGAGCCAATGTACAAATAGAACCTTTGACTCTCAGATTTTAAGCCCTGCCTTTAGAAATTGATTCTATTTCCAAGTCCTTGTGTCTGAATTCTGGGATTGAATTTCAGATGGATGGCTGCTGTATGTGACCTACATAATTGCCCTGTTTCTGGCTCAACTGAAGTTCACACCTACAGAGAACATCATCTACCTTTTACAAGATAATGGGTTGTTGTATCAGACTAAAGGTTCAAATATTGTTTAGAATTCTATTTCCATAAAGAGCTGCAAGTTCACCTAAAATTGGTGTCGGCAGAAGTGATCAGGATGGATGCTACCGAAAAGTGCGTAGATACTTTAATCTTCCATGGATTTGTCTAATTTTTAAAAGCTTGTCCAAGATTCATCTACTTCAGAGTGCAGTTTGAATCAGTTTTTAATCCAAATTCAGAATTCATTGCTTTTCCCCTGATTCTTGGACTTCCCTCAAGTATGATAGGGTTTTTTTCCTTGTGTTTTCCTGTGTTAAATATGAAAAAACCAATTGTGCTGTTTTGTGGCATTCTCTACTTCCTATGCCAATTAATTTATAACCCTTTTATGTGGCTTTCAGGAATTGGCAGTGAAATGAACAAAAATCCAGATATTGAAGCTGTGCAAAGGATGAGCAAAAAAAAAAAAAAAGTAGGCGAGCAGGCGGGACAGGGAAGTTCCATGCAATTAAAAAAAACAACCTTTGGAGATGTTTTTAGGAAAATCAGTTTAGGCGAATCAAGGATTTATTGAGGATCTTTAATGATGGCTCTAAAAATTGCAGAGGTCAGCATGATTAGATTGCAACACCTAAAGGAATATAAAGGAGGAATGTAATTCAAATAGAACTAAACTGCAGGATTCCTTTGAGTCATAAGGGTGTTGCCAGTTGAGTCACTTTCGAAAATTTTCCATAAATGCCCCACAAAGAAAGTTCGAGAAACATCTAGTAAGAGGTGATGTGCTATGATAGAGTAGATTCAACACAGAATATTGTCATCTTAACAGAAAACAAGTTATGAAATATGTGCACCCTCCCATGTATGCTGATGACTAAATAGTTCAAAACACGAAAGGAAGTCCTCGTTCCATCTTTGAAAATGTAAATTTGTTTTACATAGAAGATCAAGACCTGTATCAGAGGGAGGAAATTAGCCTTATTTTCTCCAGAGGACATTGCAGTTGTAATCCAGGAAAAGAAATGGTATAGTAAACGAGTTAAATCTTTGAAAATAGAACATATTTTTGACAGACTCTTAAGTTCATAGAGCACTCTAGGATTTCTCACAACTTGGATACACTTCACGTGGTTTCAGAGATGTTTTGGAACCCTACTACGTGGTCTTTAAAACTGAATTTGCTGATTGATTTTGGAATTGCACATAAAACATTCCCTTTATTACTGATTTACATTCTCCCTCCAGTTCTGAGGCTGTTCTGTAATAAAATTAAGAGGCTTTGAAACTTGGATGGTCAGGTGTCTCCAACCTTGGCCCCTTTAAGGCGTGTGGACTTCAACTCCCAGAATTCCTCAGCCAGCTTTGCTGGAGCCATTGATCAGCTTCGCTGGCTGAGGAATTCTGGGAGTTGAAGTCCACACGTCTTAAAGGGGCCAAGGTTGAAGACCCCTGGGTTAGAGTGTTATTACAGAAGCAATTACCTGATTTCATTTGGAGTCTCTTCTTCATATTTATTTTTTTCTTTCCTTTTGATAGTTCGCCACACAGCCAAGACAATGAGCAAGGATACTCCCATCACTCCACAGATTGCTCCGGCAATGATGCCGACATTTGGGGGACCTGTTGGTTTAGAAACAAATGCTAAGTTTTATTTATTTTACAGCCAAATACTGCTTTTGTAATTCTGGCGTCTGTTGCATAGACATTTTCAATTCCTTTCTCAGAATGGATAGAATATTCTCATTGTTTTATGCCACAGGGGGTATAGCCCTGGGCAACTTTGGATGACCTTGAAAAAGATAAAACAAATTGCACCTGATTTGTAATTGAGACAGAGATCAACAGGAAGTCCCAGGGTTTCTACACTATTTTTGGAAAGTTGCAGAATTACTCTGGAAGAAGTTGAAGACAAATCACTTCTTGTACAAGTAGCAAGAAAACAACATGGACATGTTTGCGTTGTCCCCAGGAAACGAGCTCGATTCAAGGGAGACTTCATTTTCCATGTCTAAACTGTGAATAAAATTATAGCACAGGTTAAACTGAATTAACTCTGCCCTAGAGTAAGTGGGCTGGTTGTTTTCTTCTCAATTTTTCCTCAGCCAATGCATCTCAGATTATGCAAATGCTAGTAGTTTATCACTTCAGATATTCAATAGTGTTGTAATCCACCTTGTTGCATAAACACCATTAGTTGCCCTAAATGTACTCAGTGTTGCCTCAGCTTTTGCGTTGCATATTTCACATAGCTGACTCCTGAGCTTAGATTTAAAATGTTAAAATGTTCCGGATGAAGGAAGCACACCCTTCCCAGTCCTTTTAGATGCCTGACAAACATGGCATCCTTCTGGACTGCATATTGGGATTCAGAGTAGGAGGCTGTTTTTAAGATTGTGTCACTCTTTTTTTAAATGAGCAGATACTCGTGGGAAAAAAGCTCTGACGTCCCACAGGACCAGCTACCGCCTCTGTGTTATTTAACATCTACATGAAATTTTCCGGAGAAGTTTTGAATAAGGTGGGGTGGTGAACTTTGATGAATATTCTGAGGACGCTCAGGTATACATCCCTACTTCGAGCACAGCCAGAGATGCACCACAGGTCTCAATCCAGCATTTTGAGTCCTGGATGGGGTGAAAGAAGCTCAAATGGAATCCTTGCAAAGGTGGTTTTTTATCGATTTCACAGGAATGTTTTGCTGCAATTTGTTTGTAGTAACTGCTTTCCACGAGGTCACTTTCTCTTCACAACCACATCTCCTTCATTTTAAGAGCTCTATTCAGCCCACAGCTCTGATGAATGCTGGGGTTGGGCGTGCCTTTTCCCAGCTCAAACTGGTGCACCAGTTGCTGCCCTTTCTAGAAGAAGGAGCCCTGGTGACAATGACTCATGTTACATCACTACCCGTTTTGATTATTCAATCATGTTCTACTGAGAACTGGGTCAGTCCCACAAGGTAGAAAAGGAAACCAATTCCCTTGGAAGACTAGAACTACGAGAGATCCTCGGTGTTCTCTGAGCTTGCTTTTGTTTTCTTGCAGACGTTTCATTACCCTAACTAGGTAACATCATCCATGCTAGTGACTAGCATGGATGGTGTTCCCTAATTGGGTATTGAAACACCTGCAAGAAAACCACCAAGGAGCCCTCATTTCAACCCTGAGCTACAGATATTCTCCTTTATTGGGACTGGAACTATACAGGTAGTCCTTGACTTAAAACATTTAGTGACCGTTCAAAATTACAACGGCAGTGAAAAATGCGACTTGCGGCCATTTTTCATACTTACGACCTTTGTAGGATCCCTGTGATCACCTGATCAAAATTCAGATGCTTGGCAACTGGTTCATATTTACGACCATTGCTGTGTCCCAAGATACGCAATCCCCTTTTGTGACCTGACAGGCAAAGTCAATGGGGAAGCCAGATTCGCTTAACAACCATGTTCCTAATCTTATCAACTGCAGTGATTCACTTAGCATGAGGGGTGAGGTGGCCTAGAGGTGGAGCTCTCACCTCACAATCAGGAGGCTGTGAGTTCGATCCTAGGTAGCGGCAGATCTCTCTGCACCATGAGTACCGTAAATATCTGCTACAAACTCTGCATTGGCGACAGGAAGGGCATCCGGCCAGCACACTGTCAGCTCCATTCAGTTGCCCAGACTCCACCCCACCGTAAGGGATTACGGGGGTCATTAAAAAGACAAAGAAGTGATTCACTTAGCAACTGTGGAAAGAAAGTCGTAAAATGGGGCAAAACTCAATAACTGTCTCACTTAACAGAAAATTTGGGCTCAATTACGGTTGTAAATGGAGGACTATATTAACAGAATCTTACAAGTCTGTAGCAGAATACATATACTCTGATTCCCGCCCTGGTTATCCGTAGTTTTCCCAAACTCAGTTCAAATGTTTCCAGGGGTCTTCCGTACTTACGCTGCACTGTCACCTGTATGACACAGCTCTCCTCTCCCGCTTCATTGGAGGCAATACACTGGTAAGATCCTGTGAACGTCCATGTGAGATTCTTCACAATAATTTGGGCAGGATTAGACAGATCTAAAATAAATGAAGGGATTCAATGACGTGTGGAGCATAATGGTATCATTCCATTGTACAATTTGCCTGGTGTAAACAGTGATGCTTTTAAATAAGAAATAGGATAATTCCCCGGGGGAAGTGGCGGGATGGTTTGAACCGGCCAAACTCACTGTGACGTGTGGAGGGCGGCAGAAACGCGACTTTCCCCTTTGCGTCTACACGCTGCCACGTGTACATGATAGGGGCTGTGCCAGAGACGGAGTTACATTGTAAAGTGATTTCTTTTCCTTCAGATGCCACCCCTTCCTTCCAGCATTTGGGTTTCGAAGGTTTTTCTGGAAAGGAAGAAGAAACACTCAGTGAGATTCTGTAGAGATTCTCCGTCATCCAGGTCATGGTTGTCCCAAAGGTGCTTTTTTCAGGAGGCAACTGGACCTTTTTTTTTAAGACATTTCGCTTCTCATCCAAGAAGCTTCTTCGGCTCTGACTGGATGGAGAGGAACGGAAGGATTTATATTTCTTGCAGACAGCTGGTCATTTGCATCCTTTTAGCAGGTCTTTGAGGCCACTTGGAGGTTTATCTGTGTCCTCAGGGTCACCTGAGTGTTGCTCCCGGTTCCTGTAGTCTGCAGTTTTTTTCCTCGGGCAATGCATTCCTACTCCCACACCATTCCAAGGGTGTTCATCCCAAATTGCATATTGTATTTATAAATAAACATAAATGAAATGCAAGTCGCATAGCTAAAAAGTCTGTAGAGATTCTCCGTCATCCAGGTCATGGTTGTCCCAAAGGTGCTTTTTCAGGAGGCAACTGGACATTCCTGTTTTTTTCCTTTTGAAGATATTTTGCTTCTCGTCCAAGGAGCTTCTTCAGCTCTGACCATCCAAGAAGATTCTTGGGTAAGAAGCAAAACGTCTTCAAATGAAAAAAACAAGAACATCCTGAAAAAGCATCGTTGGGACAATCAGTGAGATTTTTCCTGTGGGTCAGAAAAAAAAAAAAACCCAGGATAATCAACTGAAAAGCTAAATACTTGTTTTGGAAATGTGGTGACCATCTTACCTAGAACCTTCAGAGTGATGTGTGTCCATTCATACTGTCCAGCATTTTTAACTTTGCATGTATATTGCCCGGAGTCGCTTGGCTGCAGGAGAGAAATCTCCAAAGACGCATCTCCACTCAGGAAATTGGAGGCAAATGAAACACGGCCCTTCTGTTCTTCGATCATATCATGATAGATGTTGCCTCCTGCATAAGTGATCACCTGGGAGACAAAGTTGCTCATCAGCTAAGGGTCTTTTGCAAACTTAGTTAAACTTATGGCAGCATTTATTTGTTCACCAGATAACCTCCCCAGCTATGATTACTCACTTCACACAACCAGTAACAAGGCAAGCTTTCAAAATTATTAATAACAGCATGCACCAGTTCAGTTTCATAATTACTGTATTTCTTAATGGATCTGTTGGCCACACACTCTAACTGGGATTCACTATAAAGCCAAATTTTAAGGTACTTCCAATTTAGAGAAGGAAAACATGCATATTGCAAATGAGTTTAACGTGATGAAATATGGAGTTCTCTTCAATCTCTACAAGCCAGACTAATCCTCTCCAAATGACTGTTGATAACTGGAATTGGTAGAAGGGTTTATTTTGAAAATCTAACACTTTCTTTCACTATTTAAGGAAGAGGGAAAGGATTTTTTTTTGGAGAGTAGGGAACTCAATTCTTAGTGCCTGATATATGTCTCTGTGTTTAGTGAATAGCACTTTAAGCCTCCAAGCTGTAATCTGGAGCTGATCATAACCTGATAATGGTTTTTGTTTGCTTGCTTAAAGGATTATCTCATACTTCATTTCATCAGAAGAGCTGAATATTTGGAGGAAGTTAAGTTTAACTGCTGCTTTTGCAAAGCAATTGTGAAAGAGAAAATACTTGGCTGATCTTTTCTGATCCTTTCAAAAAGCTCAGCAGACATCTATGTATCTTCTGCTATCTTTGCACTGTGTGAAAAAAAAAATGAAATTCAGTCCTCTTAATTGCAAAGATCGGAAAAGAGATGATTTTTAAGATGGCTGTTGGGTACTGGAATTCCTGCTGTAACCACTAAATGGTATATTTGATGACTTGTCATGACTCATAATTTTGACTGTCTATCAGCCATTCTTGAGTCCAGTTGAAAAAAGAAATGTTTTCAATGCTCGGATGACTGCTGTGAAATCTTTGGTAAGCCTTGTCGGGAAACCAGTGGATGAACCACATTTTTATAAGCAGATTCTTTCCTTTTGAGCTAAAAATCACAATGAAGGCAAATCACAATAATATAGGGCTGTGCAAAAGGGAGATTTGTAGTAAACAGGGGCATAACAAGACTTACTTGTTTTAAAGAATTAGAGAGAGACAGTGTTTAAACACCTTTTTGCCTTCTGCTTGGTCCTGTGTTAATTACTCCGGATACATCAGCGTGTACAAAGAAGCTATTTGCAATGTGCATTTGCAAGAAAGCCTGATCCATAGTCCTATAAATCCACATTCTCATACCTATAAATATTCATTCTATAAATATTGACAATCCTAGCAAATGGGCCATACAACAATGTTCTAGACTAGGGCTAATGTATTTTAGCGGTTAGACTGATGTTCCTTAAACTTTGCAACCTTAAAATGTGTGGACTTCAACTCCCAGAATTCCTCAGCCAGCACGTGGAATTCTGGGAGCTGAAGTCCTCGTGTTTTAAAGTTGGAACACTAGGTTTAGACCTACCACTTTCGGTTCAGCTTCAGAATTCTTTAGCAGCCACTCTATATCCAGACTCGCTGGCTCCAGAAGGTGCAGGCGATGAAGGCAGGGCAAAGTTACGTTTGCTTCGGCCACCCTTTTAAATTCGGTCTGAGCTTGTGACATCCAAGTACAACAGGAGGCTGAAAAAGAAGAACTAAGCCATTTAACTGATTTCTGATCTCATCGATATTGTTTTTCTAGTTTCCTTTCTGGTTGCAATATGGGACAATAATATATCAAGGACCTTGCTTTGGCAGTGGGTGGGTGGGGGTAAGCAGTCATTTTTTAAAAACAAGATAACTTTTAAGAATGATAGTTTATTCATTGTTGGCTTATTTTAGTTTTTAATTGACTTAATTTGGTCATAGCCAGGAATGTGGAAAAGTTGTAAAGAACCAGAAATTAATCAGTACTCTTTCATTTTGTTGTGTTTAGTTAGTGTTATAGGAAGCCCCCTCCCCAGATTTAAATTTTCTTTATTTTTAATATTATGTGAGGTGGTATAGATTATTTCCTCAAAGGAGAAATGGAGAAATGTGTTCTTAAACGCAGAAAGCAACCCCAGTCTTTCTTAATAGCCTCAAGCAGAAGCCACACATCTTTAAAGATGGAGATTTTGTATTCGTTCAGGGGAATGGGCCAATCTACTCATCAACAAAACTCACAGGAGGTTGGAGCTGATGGGATTAAAATCCACATTCCCCCCACCCAAATTCTAAGGACAGGACATGACCTTTAGGACATAATAGGATTTACCCACCACCATTAGAATAACAAAAGACACAAGGCTCACTACATTGCACAACCCCCCTGGAGCATCTCAAACACACACACACACACACCCCAGAAACCTATAAAGATCCATCCATTCACTCAGCCATTTTGTCAGCCACCCCAGAAACATTGCTACTATCACTGAAGTTTCTAGAAATTGAACAAATCTTCTTTCCTTGCAGTCAACCTCCATTTTATTTCCAGCGCCTTTCTCCCAGCTTGGAATCAGACTGAATTTTTCTTCCAAAGGTGTGATTGGGATCTAATTGTTTGTACTTGTATTTTTTTTTTTTTTAAATGGATGGTTTCACTCTTGGTTCTTTTCTTTTGAAAATGTGAAGCGAGAAACAGATGTAAATCCTAGCTTAGAAGGAAATCTCTCCTTTGGGAGGAGCGTTAACAAAAACAACAATGTATAAACTTCTTTACCTGGTGCTGAATGATTAATAATGCATGTGTATTTTGTTTACACAAATAAATAGTACGTCTTTTGAATGCATTCATGTAGTTATGTGTTAGTAGATTAGTATTCAGATATACAACATTTAGGGTGCAGCTCTGTCTCAAGTTTGTTTGCATTTCCAAAGACGTAAAAGGATTGCTTTTTTTTAAAGAAAAAAGAAAAAAAGCAAACAGACATGACATCAATGGGGAAGATCAGCATTTTAGTCTTTAGAGTCAAGTATTCTGGAGGAATGAGAAAGGAAAAAAAACACCTGTACTTGGAAATTACCTTTGAATGTTGAGTCACTTTGGAATGTTTCTGTCTTGATCCCAGCAATATTTATCTCCCTCCCTCTCTCTCTTTTTTTTTTCCTGTACAACACCCACTCCCGGAGAAGGGCTAAATAACTTCTCAAGTGTGAGTACATCTCTCAAACTTCTTGCTGTTGCTTCTATTTTTTTTAAGTAAAAGTTTTATTGATTTTAACAACAAACAAAAACACATAAAACATAAAACATAACATAAAAACATCATCATCCTTCATAAATATACAGACAGTGTATCAGTTGGTTTACCACTCCTTTTTGTGCATCCATTTCATAGTCATCATAATAATTATATTACATAATAACTCATATTATCAATCAACAATTATATATCCTAATATCATTATTAAACAATCATTTGACTATAATTTTACTAATTCATACTTAAGCGAGATAACTATAGTTTAATTTATTTTCTAACAAATCATAAAATCATACCAAGTCTATCTTAATAAAATATTATCAAAATATTATCAAAACCAAAAAAAAAGTATATTCATTATTTCCTAGGTTTCTAAATATTTTATTATTATATTGTATTATCTAACCATTGATAAAAAAGATCGCAAACTTCATAAAATTGTTTATCTTCTTGTTCTCTAATTTCAAATGTCAATCTACTCATTTCTTGCTGTTGCTTCTATTATCGCATTTCATCTTGTCAACGAACTATTGGCGGTAGGGGAATAGAGGGAGATAGAACACAGGTCAGACATTGATGGATGATGGGCTGCTACCGGTTTGGCCCGGTTCAGGCAAACCGGTAGCTAATTTTATCATTTTTAATGACTGGTTCAGCGAACCAGCAAATCCCACCCCTGGCTGGCCCCTCCCACCACACCCTGCTCCTCCGAGTAGTCATCCCGCAGCCCATTTTGGATGCCAGGGAAGGGAAGGCTTGGGGAGGGCAAAAAATCGGCCTTATGGAGGCTTTGGAAGGCCAAAAACAGGCCTATTTCTGGCCTCCAGAGGACCTGCAGAGCCCAGGAAGGCCATTTTCGCCCTCCAGGGAGCTTGAGGAAAGCCTCCGGAGCCCAGGAAGGATGAAAACACACACCCCCCATATCATGGTGCAGGAGGCCGACTAGGTCACGCCCACCATGGCCACGCCCACCCAGCAACCGGGCAGAGAACTGGCTGCTAAAACTTATGAAGCCCACCCCTGCAGTATTCTAGGTGTGGTCTTACTAAGGCTTTATAGAATGGTATTAGTACCTCCCTTGATCTTGGGGATACCTTCAGAATAAATTACTTGAAGTAAACACGGCTGCTCTTAATCTCTATTCACCAAAAGAGAAGCTTCTCTAAGATGCATAGTATCAAAGAAGTAGTCCTTACCCAGTGTGCACTTTTTTTGGTTTATATTTGGGATTGCAAATATATGCATAAAAAAAGCATTTTTTAATTGGCTAAGTGTTGGTAGCTAAGCAATTGCTGTCCATATTCTCCACTGATTTGAGCCTTACTTTTCCCACTGGGATTGCTTGCCGTTGAAAACAAAGCACTGTTTACATAGTTACCTCCCTCTATGAAAATGGAAATCAACAGCAACCTGTTTTTTTTTAAAAGAGACGAACGCAATTGGTGAGTTGCACCGCAAGAGGGCAGAATTGACTCAAAGAACAATGCCATGCCAAGTGTTTGAACTGATAACTTTTGAAGATTATTTTTATTTTAGAGTTAGTTGTACTTGGCTGGAAATTCTTAAATCTAAGAAGCAGAAACATTTTTTTTAAGGAAAAAAAACGTTTTTCCATGTCTCTATGAAAAATAATAATTAAAACTCAAAAATGAACAAAGCTTCAAATTTGGTGGGTGTAGCTACAGAGCTGCATGTCGTTATTAGCAAAGAAGAAGAGAACGACTTAAATTAATATTTGAAGCAGGTCTTTCCCGGATTGTAGCATTTTACTACATCCCATTAAAAAAACTGAGATTAATTGAGAAGCATACACTACTTATCCACTCAGCAACTTCAAACTGTCATTTCCATTTTTAGAAAGTGCATTAGAGTTACTAGGTTTTCTCCCTCAAATTTATAACCTACCACATTCTACTAATTGTATCTATTTACTTCATCCTTTTAATGGTATTGGCAGATTGAGTTTCATGGTCTGCGCTGTGTATGGAATAATCCTTTCATAGATATTGGGGGAAAAAAATCTCAGAATTTTTGTTGTTGTAAAGAGAGCCTTGCCATGCCATTGGTTTTTGGTTTATTCAGTGCAGGTCAAATGCTTTCTCAATAGTCATGAGAAATGGGACAGCTATCAATTAAAGTGGAGAATGTTATTTTGGGACTGTATAAGATTTGAGCTCTGGTCCACCTCAGGCTTTATGGAGAGATGGGAGTTGAGTCAAAGTTTTCCCTTCCTGACCTAGGTTCACCTGAAGATGAATTGGTAAAAAGAATCACCTTTATCACCAATAGATAACTCTCTTATACATCAGAAAATAATGAGGGAGGAGGGCGGTTAAGAAGTATATGAAATATAAATAAAATGAATAAAATGCACGAAAGAATGTGCTTTGCCTAGTTCTGTTTCCTTTCTCCCCTTATGGGGTTCAAATTTAGAATAATAGAGTTGGAAGCAGGGGTGGGATTCTACCAGTTCGCACCTATTCGCTAGAACCGGTTGTTAACATTCTAAGCAGTTTGGAGAACCAGTTGTTAGAAGAAATTACTGGGCTAATCCTGTAAGGAAGACAGGAAGGAAACATTCTGGTGTTGCTTACAGAAACTGCCTCTCTGTTAACCCTTATTGCATTCTTGGTAGGACTAGACTTCCTGTCTCAGGAACATCTCTGCAGTTTTTTTCCACTCCTTTGCTGGTACTTTGCTTGTGTGGAGTGACCATTCAAAGTTACAATGGCACTGGAAAAAGTGACTTATGACCCTTTTTCACACTTACGACTGTTGCAGCATCTCCACAGTCATGAGAGGCCAGGCGAGGAGATGCGTGCCTCGATGTGAGTGATATTGAGTTGGCCACGCCCAGCCAATAACATGACCACCAAGCTGTGTCCACCCAGTCACATGACCACCAAGCCACGCCCACCACCTAAGCCACGCCCACAGAACCAGTTGTTAAAAATTTGAATCCCACCCCTGTTGGGCAACCATTGGTCTGAAATGGTATCAGGTTTCCTGCCAGAGCTGGAAGTTGGAATAGAAGACCTCCAAGGTTCTTTCCAACTCTATTATTCTATTCTCTTCTTATCACAAGTTCTACTACCAAGCCAGGTTTCACACATTCTAGAGCCCCTGAAGGCAGGACAAAAAACAATGGGTGGAAACTAATCAAGGGGAGAAGCAACCTAGAACTAAGGAGAAATTTCCTGACAGGGAGAAGAATTAATCAGGGGAACTGCTTACCTCTAGAAGTTGTGGATGTTCCAACACTGCAGATTTTAAAGAAGACATTGGACAACCATTTTTCTGAAATGGTATAGGGTTTCCTGCCTAAGCAGGGAGCTGGACGAGGGTCCCTTCCAACCAGGGGTGGGATTCAAATTTTTTAACTACCGGTTCTGTGGGCGTGGTTTGGGTGGTGGGCGTGGCTTGGTGGTCATGTTGCCCAACCTCCCACGTTGTAGCACCCACAACCCTGCCCTGCCTCCCCTCTCCCAGAAGTCTCCACGCGGCCTGTTTTGGGTGCAGGCAAGTGCAGGGCACGCACGGTGGCTCGGGGAAGGCAAAAATCGGGCCTCCCGGAAGTCCAGGAAGGCCGGAAATGGGCCTGTTTCCAACTTCCAGAGAGCCTCCGGAGTCTGAGGAGGCTGTTTTTGCTCTCCCAGAGGCTTGAGAAAAGCCTCCGGAGCCCGGAGAGGTGAAAACGCCCCCGTTCCCCCCCAGGAAGGAAGGCAACTAGGCCATGCCCACCATGGCCACGCCCACCCAGCACCCGGGCAGAGAACGCCTTGCTAAAATTTTTGAAGCCCACCCCTGTGACCGCAGCTTCATCAATGGAGCCCGTAAGGACGCGGGGGTGAATTTTGCGCCATATTCGCACAGAAAGAATTGGCTAGACTGCCCTGTCATCTCATCTATCCGTCCTGTTCCCGATTCTGCACACATCTGCTTTGTGTTGTCTTTGGCTCGGAGCAGAAGAGAGGCCAGAGGTTCATCTTGTCTCAAGGGTTCCCCCAGGCAGGCTCGGTCCCACAAGCATGATGCCTGGAGCCATTTGCTCTTAGCCGCTCTTCCGTTTCAGGAATTTGGTGGAGAGGCAGAAGTGTCTGGCCTGAAAAATAGTTCATGGCTGTCAGATCCCGGTGGGACCAGCTAACAGGGCTCATAGCAAAGAGGTTGGTCAAGTCAAGCTGTAGAAATCTAGTGTTTTGGAGGCCTAGCCTGATTTGACTCTTTTTCGTGATTGAAATAAAGCTTTTAGGAGTCTCTCTCTCTCTTTCTCTCTCTCTCTCTCTCTCCCTCCCTCCCTCTTTCTCTCTCTCTCTCTCTCTGTGCCTGGGGGAAAAGGGGGTGGATTTCCTCCCCCCCCTCCGTTTTGCTCTTTTACAGGATAAGAAGCAGCTGGAATCTGTAAGTTGAAAGCATGAATAAAAGGCGAGTCAAACTGCAGAAGGCAAAAAAAATAAAATAAAGCTGAATGAAGGATTTACACAGAAATGCCACATCATCAGAACACCGTGCCAGCCCTTTAAGAATCTGATAATTGCTGAGCTGTGCCGGAAATATAAATGATCGTCAGAAGGTGAGTAGGTGGAAAAAATTGTGAATTATATCCTGGATATTTGCTGTAGAAAGCCAAGAAAATATACAAGAAAATGTGTGACGTTCATTTTTTTTTTTTTTTTTACTCTGGTATTATCGTCCCATGCATAGGATATCATTGCATCTTGATATCTGGTGGCAAATTTGCCATTTTTTAAAAAATTAAAACAAGAGCTCTGGAAGATAAAGTACATGCTGTTAATATGGCTCTGCACTACATCTTACAGCATCTCGAATCTCCAAATACCTACGCAAGGTAGGTAGACTTCAGTTCAGCATTCAATACCATCATTCCAGACATTCTTCTAACTAAACTAAATCAGCTAGCAGCACCTGAACACACTTGTAAGTAGATCATAAGCTGTCTAACAGACAGGAAGCAGCAGGTGAAGCTAAGCAGAATCACATCCGATACCTGTACAATCAACACAGTCCGTTCCTCCCCCCCGCAAGGCTGTGTGCTTTCTCCACTTCTCCCTATATACCAATGACTGCATCTCAAATGATCCATCTGTTAAAATCCTGAAGTTTGCAGATGACACAACAGTGACTGGTCTCTAGACAACGACGAACCTGCATACAGACAGGAAGTTATACAACTTGCCTCGTGGTGTAACCGGAACAATCTGGCACTGAACACACTCAAAACCGTAGAGCATTTGCACCAAGACAAAATTCCTTGTGTGTCCAATCACACTTGGCCAATAAAGAATTCTATTCTATTATTCTTTTCTATTCTATTCTATTCTATTCTATTCTATTCTATTCTATTCTATTCCATTCCATTCCATTCCATTCCATTCCATTCCATTCCATTCCACTCCACTCCACACCGCTCCGCTCCGCTCCATTCCATTCCATTCCATTCCATTCCATTCCTATTCTATTCTATTCTATTCTATTCTATTCTATTCTATTCTATTCTATTCTATTCTATTCTATTCTATTCTATTCTATTCTATTCTATGAACTGCTACCCTTATCTCTGTCTGAAAAGTTGCCTGAAACTGTGTTACTAAAATGCAGTCATTTTAACAGGAAGAAATTGGCTGCAGAATGTTGGGCTTTTTACATAAGATAAGATAGGATGGGATGGGATAAGATAAGAGATAGGACAGGATAAGAGGAAATAATTTTATTGTCATTTTTTTTACTGTGAGGCCCACATTAAAAATGAAATTCTGTTGCCTGCACTCAAGAGAAAGTATACATCTTCCCAAACACACATATATACACGCTATATACATACATAAATATATGCCTACACACACACACACACACACACACACACACACACACACACATTAATCACTGTCCATTTTGAATACACAACGGAAAAAGGAAACTTGAGACTTCACAAGGTTGATGCTATATGGAACAAAACTAGGAATCTGGAAGTTCTGCTTCGCATACGTATGTCTTTAATCATTTCTGAAGGCCTTTTACAATAGGAACAGAAATGGCTTTCTTCCCTGAAATTTCTTACAAACTCTTCCAAAAGTTTGAAAAGTGAAAGCCGGTCCCTTCTGATGAAAAAGATCATCACCTCCTATGATTTTCTGGGAGCTGAAGAGATAATTGTGATTCGCAGGCATTCACACAATGCTACCCTGCCTCCTCCAGATGGAAAGTAATGTTTTGTGTAGGTCAGGGGTGTCAGACTCGATTTCACTGAGGGCCACAACAGGTTTGTGTTTGACCTCATGGCCAGGGTGGGTGTGGTCAGCTCAAAGTCACTTGTGTTGGGGGCGCCTGTAGCAGCTCGAACGCTCTGCCAGCAAAACCAGACATTCTGAGATGGTATTCAGCCGGTTCGGACCAGTTCTGGAGAATCGGTAGCGGAAATTTTGAGTAGTTCAGAGAACCGGCCAATACCACCTCTGACTGGCCTTGCCAACCCCATTTATTCTCTTGCCTCCCATTGAGTCCCAGCTGATTGGCTGGGTTTTCTTTTGTTGCCCTGCGCAGGAGAACGGAGCTGGAAAGCAGGTTAGTGGGGTGGGGAGGGAATGGGGATTTTATTTATTTGATTTATTTATTTATTTAGTCAAATGCTTACAATACCATAGAAATAAAAATAAACGTAAGTATAAATACATGAAATAGGTATGAATAACTGGGGACAATTGGACAGGGATGGTAGGCATGATTGTGTGCTTATGCACGCCCCTTACAGACCTCTTAGGAATGGGGCGAGGTCGGTGGATGTTAGTTTGAGGGTAAAGGAGTGGGGGTTTGAGCAGGGGACAACAGAGTCAGGTAGTGAGTTTCAGGCATTGACCACTCTGTTGCTGAAATCGTACTTTGTACAATCAAGTTTGGAGTGGTTTACAATTAATTTATATCTGTTGTGTGCTCTTGTGTTGTTGCGGTTGAAGCTGAAATATTCATTAACTGGTAAGATGTTGTATGTAACATATTTTGCAGTATCCTTTCCCCTGCCACACCCACCAAGCCACATCACGCCCACCAAGCCACGCGCACAGAACCGGTAGTAAAAAAAATTGAATCCCACCACTGCCTGCAACCCTCTGCCAGTGGAAACGGAGCCCAGGAAGGCCATCACGAGGCCCATTTTCACTGGCAGAGGGACCCCGGGCCAGCCCTTTGCTATTTCCAGGACAGCTCTGAGGGCCATATCTAGGCAGCTTGTGGCCCGAATCCAGCCCCTGGGCCTTGAGTTTGCCACCCCTGGTGTAGGTAGTGTCTTAGAGAAGGAACCCCTGTCTCCAGTTGTGGTCAATGAGCGTCATAATTCAAGCTGTTTTTGGACTGAAATGGTGGAGAGTATTCGATGAGGTTTAGATGAAGGGAAAATTGAAGGTTTTTTTCTTACAGCGACGATGACCACAAAGTGGGAGTGAGTGCCGTGTCTCTTTATTAGTTACATCAGGGTGTATCGCTAGTGAAAGATGGCAGATGGCAGGAATCCGGAGACTAAAAGCTAGACGATAACTTCTCAGCCTACTCTGCCTTCGCCTTTTAACGCTTCACTGAATGTTCATCTTTCAAATGTTGTCATGTCCTCCTTTCCTGTTGTCGCCTGGCAGGAAAATCTCTCCAGTGTTGTTGTAACATGCTGAATAATTCAGTTGGCAATTAAGGCCTCCGCTCTTCAAATCGGCACAAGGAATTTGGTACTGCAGGAAAAAAAAACTAAAAAACAACAACAACAACCCAAAACCCAACCACCACCAAAGAAACAAAACTCAGTTCTTGTCATGCCCCTGTTGGAATCTGATTCCAAGGAGTAGGTGGAACAGCTGAGAGGGAGTGGGAGTGTGGCTCCGGTGGCTGTGGAGAAAACTGGGGAAGGGCATAGTCCGGCTAGGCATTCAGAGGAAGACCCAGGCCCACCCCCTCTTCATCCTAGGGCACGCAGGGAGGAACCGAGAACGGAGCAACGTGGGTTACGGGGGAGAAAAAGGTCCTGATTCCCTTCATTAGCTGCAGCTGGGAAAACAGGATATAAAGGGTGTTTGCACACAGCACCTTGCTGGAAGCAAAGTGTGCATTATCTTTGTTTGTTAAGTCCTATCTGGGTTCTGGCATCCTCCCAACCATGTGTGTTTCGTTATTTTTTGAAGTCTGCAATTCCTTATCCTGCCTTGTCTCATTAATTGCTGCAGCATGGTTTGAGTTGGTTTTTATTTATAATTTATATGTACTTTGGGGTCGGACTGAATTTCTTCCCTTTAAAAACTGTTCTTGGGAGAGTTTTTTCTCCAGCCGATGATAACTGGACATTGGGGGGCCAAGTTGGAGGAATTAAAGGGACTTTACCTACTTTTGTGACTCTGTTGCTTTTGTGCCACACCCCTTTGGGTCATCACAGTTCTACTATTTTGAGAACTTTGGTGCAACAAGAGCTGTCCAAGAATGTCAGTTGTTACGGTTGGCTCATCTTCCACATTATTTATGTATCTGAATGTCATCTAAAAAGAGTGTAAGATGCACTAAATTTCACTATGGGATCAGATGAAGCTTCCAGGAGAGATAGAAGAGAAAGGGATGGACCAGTGGAAGCTTTTGGTGGGAGTAGAAGAGAACAAGAAGACTGTCAACCCTGAAGCTGGTCTGGCTGAAGCCATTTTGGAGCTTCAGTGTTGCCACACTGGAGCGAGGGATAAGGAAGGGGGAAGACTAGAGATAGCTGGGGTTGTGTAGTCAAAATAAAATACTTTCCCCTGGGAACCAATTTTATTACTCTGCAATTTTTCCTCTACTATAGGAACCAGGAGCCTCAACGACCCTCTAAAAGGATGCAAATGACCAGCTGTCTGCAAGGAGTATAAATCCTTCCGTTCCCCACCATTCTGATAGAATGAAGAAGCTTCTTGGATGAGAAGTGAAATGTCTTCAAAAGAATAAACAAGAAAGTCCAGTTACCTCCTGAAAAAGCACCTTTGGAGTTAATGTCAGTGTTTCTAGGATTCTGCTAATTGAATCTGCTCTCGGCAAGGCCCAACCTAGAGGAATCAAATACCTCTATCCCATTTTGGAGAACTATTCATTTTCTGGATGATCAGCAACTGCTTTTAGGGATAGATGCTGCAAACTGATTTCTTAATTTAAAGGAATGTTTTGAAACAAGGGATAGGACCGGATGTTTCTTGAAATCTGATTGGGATGTGAATTGCATCCCCCAGACAATGCGGTCAGCAACCTTTTGGGGTGGGGTTTTGTGTGCGTGTGGTTTTGGGGCAAGGAGATGCTGTTGGAAGAAGGCAGGATCTAGCCAAAAAGCACTCAGCAACATCTTCAGCTGGAACTTATGGGATCCTAAGGAGATCTTGAGCTACCTCTCAGGAGATCTTTTTCCAAGGAGATCTAGAACCACATGTGGAAATGGCCAAGGTCCTAGGTCATTTTGTGTTTCTTTTACTCAACTGATTATTGCACAATCTTATTGCTTCCCTTGAAAGTAACAGATTAACAGAGTTGGAAGGGATCTTGTACTGTAGGTCATCTACTCCAACCCCGCCAAGCAGGAGACCCTACACCATTTCTGACAAATGGCAGTCCAAACTCTTCTTAAAAGCCTTCAGTGATGAAGCTCTCACAACTTCCGAAGGCCACTTCTGTTCCATGAGTTGATTCAGGAAATTTCTCCTTATTTCTAGGTTGAGTCTCTCCTTGATCAGTTTCCATCCATTATTCCTTACCTGGCCTTCAGGTGCTTTGGAGAATAGCTTGACCCCTTCCTCCTCTCTGGGGCAGCCCCTCAAATATTGGAAGACAGCTTTCATGTCTCCCCTGGTCCTTCTCTTCCCTAGACTAGCCATGCCCAGTTCCTGTAACCATTCTTCATATGTTTTAGTCTCCAGTCCCCTAATCATCCTGGTTGCTCTTCTCTGCACTTTTTCTAGAGTCTCAACATCTTTTTTATAGTGTGGTGACCAAAACTTGATGCAATACTCTAGGTGTGGTCTTAGTAAGGCTTTATAGAGTGGTATTAGTACCTCACTTGATCTCTATTGTATCCCTCTGCTAATTTTTCTCTGTGAAGAAGTAGAACTTCTCCTGTTCCATATCTATGGTGGGAAGTCAAGTAGTTGTAGCAAACTGTAAGGATCTTTTCCTGCACATCAGAGAGTGCTTGAATTCCCATTTACCATAGCTTAAGTCTACCTGCTGTTGAAGAGATCTTTGACGCCATCTTGAGATTAATAAACGACTTGAGATCAATAGACAACTTGAACAAAAAGATGCACTGGCTGAGATCTATGAAGCTATCTAGTCAATGAACGCAACGTTTCAAACATGCTAAGTCAAAATGAATGTTATTGCATGTGGCCTAATAAATACCATCAACTGCTAATTAGATGTGAAAAGGCCAGCTATTTTATAAAGGGGCACTGACCATAAAGACTGCAGGGAATGTGCATGAGAGTTAGCCTAAGAGGAAGTTTATATTGCGCCTAAATTTTTTTTATCTGAATTGCTCCTTGTGGGTCTTGGAAACTGAACATTTGGAGTAGAAGTCATCGCTATCATAATTTTGTTATTGATGGTTTTGGGTCTGGATAAGAATCTATTTGGGGGTGGGGGTCCAACAGATGAAATCTGTATGCATAACAACAACATAACTCAGCGTGACAAGTTGGCTCTGAATTATTTCCAAGATATACCAGTACTACCCAAGAAAGAAATCGGTTGAAATCTTGACTGTATCATTTGTTAAACTGACAGAGGCAAAGGGAAGGATCAGAGACAGATTAAAAGAGTTGGAAGGGACCTTGTAGGTCATCTAGTCCAACCCCCCCTCCATATCATAGACAAGTTGAATCATTTTGAAAAATTGTGGCATGTCTTACTTCCTTTACACTAGAGGGTTTTATTTGTCTTCTAGCAGAGTTTTTTCATTGAAAAGCTTTTCCAGAGAGCGAAAAGGCATCTTCAGTTAACATAATAATCATAATTCAGAAGGAAAAGAAAAAACATTTTTTTTTTTTTTTTGCAGATGCGAACCCGAGAGAGGGAAGCGGCTCTGGGAAATTGGAAGAATGAATAAATCAAAAATGGTTTTGCCTTGGTAAATTTGTACTTACACAAGAATCAGAGATATTTGTGCAATGCCATGCCAAATCCCCAAAGAGTTCAAAGTTCACACAGTGCAAACTAGGTTATTTTCTTGAATGTTGGCATGATTCTCTGATGATTATTGTCTCTTTAGTCTCAAGGGCACCCCTACATTCTTGACTAAAAATTCATATAGCTTCCAAAGATATTTTGCTTTCCCTGATTTCACTATATTCCCTTTGAATCTGTTCTCCACAGACGATCAAAATCACTTGTAAAATACTGGGAGAAACTTCCAACTGGAAAAGGATGTGTTCTATTTATTCTAGTGATTAGTTTAGAAATAGACATGTCTTTATTCAATATCAGCTGTACCAGGGTATATCTAGTTAACAGATCAACAGAGTTGGAAGGGACCTTGTAGGTCATCTAGTCCAACCCCCTGCCAAAGCAGGAGACCTGACACCATTTCTGACAGAGGGCAGTCCAGTCTCTTCTTGAAAGCCTCCAGTGATGAAGCTCCCACAACTTCTGAAGGCAACTTCTGTTCCATTGGTTCCATTGGATGTTTTTTGCCATTCTTGACTGCTTGATTGATCCAAAAACCTTTGTGACAGGTTGACCAACACCAAACAGTTTCATGTTGAAATGGTCAATCTTTTTTTTTTTTTTTACTGGGATGTTTTCCTAGTGAAGAAGGGGCATGCCTGTCCAATTTGAATTTATGTCATTTGACAAAATTAAAGAGTTGAGATAGCCTTTGAAGTAAAACCTAGATTTAATTAATGGCTTAATGGAAGGCCTCTTAATTTAGTAGTATCTGTTAAATGGGAGTGGAGGCCAAAAGAATAAGTTGTTCTTTCGGGTCCAAAGTTCTTTATACCAATGTCTGTTAAACATATGGGCTTACTATATTGTAAACTGATGGTCTGCAATAGCAGTTATATATGAACGTTTTTCATTGTGCTGTTCAGTTGACTTAACATAAATTTAGGGGCTGTTTGAAATTTTGGAAAAGCATATTTGGTGCCAGATTAACACTTGAGAAGGGTGTGTTATGTATTTCCGCTCTTTTCTTTCTTGGGAGCATGTTTTTCCTCTTACTGCCTGCATCTCTATTTCTATCTCCTTTCTGGTTGTTATTTTCCCTAGGTTGTTCATTTGTCTTCTCCTCTTTTGAATGATTTTAATCTCACTGTTGACTAATCTTTGAGCTAAAAAGACAAATTTTGTGAATTGTTTATCTTGGTTCATTGTAAAAAGCCCTTACTTTTGACTAATGACTTTCAACAAATTTTGTCACCACCAGATTTTCCTGATAAACTATCTTTCTTTTTTTTTTTACTCTCTCTCTCTCCCCCTATGTGCGCCTTTGAGTCAGTTTTGACTTCCAGTGAGTGCTTGGCCTGCAGTTTTCCTGGAAAAGTTTTCAGAAGTAATTAGTGCTTATCTTCAGAGAGAGAGAGAGAGAGAGAGAGAGAGAGAGAGAGAGAGAGAGAGAGAGAGAGAGCCAAGATCACCTAGCTGCCTTTGTGCACAAAGTCACCCAGACAGCACCTTTTCTGCCTAATGTGGAACTAGAACTCACCGCCTCCTGGTGATTGGCCCAAAGTCACCCAGACAGCTTTCATGTCTAAGGCAGAACTAGAACTCACAGTCTCCTGGTGATTGGCCCAAAGTCACCCAGACAGCTTTCAAGTCTAAGGCGGAACTAGAACTCACCATCTCCTGGTGATTGGCCCAAAGTCACCCAGACAGCTTTCATGTCTAAGGCAGAACTCTAGTGGCAGACTCACAGTCTCCTGGTGATTGGCCCAAAGTCACCCAGACAGCTTTCAAGTCTAAGGCGGAACTAGAACTCACCATCTCCTGGTGATTGGCCCAAAGTCACCCAGACAGCTTTCATGTCTAAGGCAGAACTAGAACTCACAGTCTTCTGGTGATTGGCCCAAAGTCATCCAGACAGCTTTCATGTCTAAGGCAGAACTAGAACTCACAGTCTCCTGGTGATTGGCCCAAAGTCACCCAGACAGCTTTCATGTCTAAGGCAGAACTCTAGTGGCAGACTCACAGTCTCCTGGTGATTGGCCCAAAGTCACCCAGACAGCTTTCAAGTCTAAGGCGGAACTAGAACTCACCATCTCCTGGTGATTGGCCCAAAGTCACCCAGACAGCTTTCATGTCTAAGGCAGAACTCTAGTGGCAGACTCACAGTCTCCTGGTGATTGGCCCAAAGTCACCCAGACAGCTTTCAAGTCTAAGGCGGAACTAGAACTCACAGTCTCCTGGTGATTGGCCCAAAGTCACCCAGACAGCTTTCATGTCTAAGGCAGAACTCTAGTGGCAGACTCACAGTCTCCTGGTGATTGGCCCAAAGTCACCCAGACAGCTTTCATGTCTAAGGCAGAACTCTAGTGGCAGACTCACAGTCTCCTGGTGATTGGCCCAAAGTCACCCAGACAGCTTTCAAGTCTAAGGCGGAACTAGAACTCACCATCTCCTGGGGATTGACCCAAAGTCACCCAGACAGCTTTCATGCCTAAGGCAGGACTATAACTCAGTCTCCCAATTTTTGCCTGGTACCCTCACTGCTACAACAAACTGATGGTCCCATGAGCTGTTTAGAAAACTCCATGTGTGGAACGTCTTGGGTTTGGTTACTGTATACAAGTAAATATATTTTGATTACATTTCCCTTTTATTATGAGAACAAACTGAAGTTTTGGGCAGACTTCCTTCCAAAGACATGGCTAGAATGAATGAAAGAGAATACCGCAAAATAAAATTAGTTGCTGGTTTAAAATATATTTGGAGGAAAACAATCCTTGAGGGTTTGTTTTTTTTTTAAATGTGGCATTCAAACTACCCCAAAAGTCGAACCACTTCAGACTGAAGTGTGTAGGTGGCTCTACATTTTTATCAAATGCATCATTTCCCTTCACCAAATCCACACATTCCTCAGACAGTCAAAACAGTCCAGAATAAACAAAGAGTTGGCTGAGTCAGGTATATTCACCCACCATCTATACACAGTTTTGCACTTACAGTGGCTAAATATTTGTCGAACGGGGTATCTCAATTAGCACAATTGAGAAAGTCCAGAAATATTTCACAAGAAGAGTTCTCCACTCTCTACTCGTTGTAGAATACCTTATGCCACCAGACTTGAAATTCTAGAACTAGAAAACCTTGAATTACGCCGTCTTCGGTCTGACTTAAGCATGGTATATAAAATCATACATTGCAATGTCCTACCTGTCAATGAATACTTCAGCTTCAACCATAACAACACAAGAGCACACAACAGATACAAACTCAAAGTAAACCGCACCAAACTTGATTGCAGGAAATACGACTTCAGCCACAGAGTGGTCAATGTCTGGAATACTCTACCCGACTCTGTGGTTTCTTCCCCAAACCCCAAAAACTTTAACCTTAGACTGTCTACCATTGACCTCACCCCTTTCCTAAGAGGTCCGTAGGGGCGTGCATAAGCGCACCAACGTGCCTACCGTCCCTGTCCTATTGTTTTTCTATTCTTTTATTTTTCTTATATATACCCATTTCATGTATTCACAACTATGTATACACTTATACTTATTATCTTGGAAACAATTGACAAATCAAATAAATAAATAAATAAAATAAATCTCTGCTTTGCTTAATTCAACCTGGTTTTCATCAACATCCGCTTAAATTTCTCCACTTTTCATCCTGACAATGGCTCAATCCCCTTCCAAGCGTCTATTCCCTTGGTCCACAATTCAACCCTGCAGTGAGTGGGAGACTCAAGACGGAAAACAACTTGTATTGTGGGCAAAAGTAAGGAAAGTGTTCACTCTTCAACAGGGACGGGCAACTATAGCAATTTTATGACTTTTGGATTTTTTTTTTACAAGTTTCCTCTTTTGTATCTTGACTTTTTGTATTATTTATTTTTTAAAAAAATTGCACATCTCTATTTACATTGTTAACAGTATTGTGTCATCAATAATACAGATATTTACATTTACTCCTATACATTAATTCTTATTTCTGTGTTCTACCCATTTATACCACCTAACCCAAACCACATAATATTCCGATTCATCCTTGCCTTTTAATTCTGCTTTAAGTTTATCCGTCTCAGCACAGTCTAGTATTTTTTGTATCAACTTCTCTTCAGATGGTATCTTTTCTGTTTTGCAGCCCTATGCAAAAACTATCCTCGCCACTGTTATTATATGTAAAAGGGTGTATTGGATTTGTTTGCTATATTTCCCTTTAATTATTCCCAATAAGAATATTTTAGGTTTAAATTCTATTTGGTGTTACATAATCTCTGTAACCATCTTTGTATCTTTATCCAATATTTTCTAGCTTTGGGGCATTGCCACCACATGTGAAAAAACGTTCCGTCTTTTGTTTACAGTTCCAACATTCTGAATTTGTATTTGGATATATTTTGGCCAATCTCGTTAGCGCTAACGATTTTTGGATTTCAACTCCCAGAATGCCTAAGCCAACTATGCTGGCTTTGGAATTCTAGGAGTTGGAAGTCCTCGGATCATAAAATTGCCATAGCTGCTCCTCCCTGCTCTTGAATCTGGAGCCCTTTAGTTTCGTCTCAGAAATACTCATTTAAACCTCAAAGTCATCTTGATGTCAATTATGTTTAATAATGTTCTCTGATGGTTTCTTGAGCCTAGCATTTAATTAAGTTTCCAGACATGTTGGCAATTAAAGCCAGGATCAGAGAACCAACTGACTTCAGCTGAAGACGTAAAAGGATTCTCGAATACATGATACAGGTACAGATTAACCGAGTTGGAAGGGACCTGGCGGGTCATCTAGTCCACCCCCTCCCCTGCCCAAGCAGGAGACTCTACATCATTTCTGACAGATGACAGCCCAGTCTCTTCTTGAAAGCTTCCAGGGATGAGGATCCCACAACTTATTTATTCCAAATATTATTATAAATTATATTATAAAGGTAAAGGTTCCCCTGGCACATATTTGCTAGTCATTTTCCGGCTGTAGGGGGCAGTGCTCATCTCCGTTACAAAGCCGAAGAGCCAGCGCTGCCCGAAAACGTCTCTGTGGTCATGTGTGGCTGGCAGGACTAAATGCCTTTGAAGGCACACGGAACACTGTTACCTTCCCACCAAAGGGTACCTATTTTTCTACTTGCATTTTTACATGCTTTCGAACTGCTAGGTTGGCAGAAGCTGGGACAAGTAACGGGAGCTCACTCCATTATGCGGCGCTAGGGATTCGAACTGCCAACCTTTCTGATCAACAATCTCCACATCTTAGCCACTGAGCCACCACAATCATCCAGCCTCCACTAGAAGAGAATTCACACTTCACGGGCCAGTTCTGTTCCACTGGCTCCCAACTTCTCCTGTTCTAATGTCTAGCCTGCATCTCCTTCCTTAACATCTGAACCCACTGGTTCTGCTTCTGCTTTGTAGAGCAGTGGTGAACACGTCCACTGGGACAATCTTGCGCTGCAGATAACCTTAACAACTTCTGTCCATTTCTTTAAGCAACTTTTGGGGTGTCAGCATTCCAACTAACCAACTCCAAACCGTTAAACTCTGAGACAATCAATTCCTCAAAATTCCATTTTATTAGACTTCTCATATTGTCACATCCTGGACACAAACTGTTTCAACTCCTACCCTCAAAACGACGCTATAGAGCCCTGCACACCAGAACAACTGGACACAAGGACAGTTTTTTCCCGAACGCCATCACTCTGTTAAACAACTAATTCCCTCAACACTGTCAAACTGTTTACTAAGTCTGCATTACTATTACTATTACTATTAATCTTCTCATCATTCATTATCACCCATCCCCTCCCACTTGTGACTGTATGACTGTAACTTTGTTGCTTGTATCCTTACAATTTTTATTGACTGTTTCCTAGTATGATTTGATCGCTTATTATTATGGTTCCTAGTATGATTTGACTGCTCATTTGTACCCTTTGACTACTATTAAGTGTTATACCTATGATTCTTGACAAATGTATTTTTTTCTTTTCTTTTTATGTAGACTGAGATCATTTGCACCAAAACAAATTCCTTGTGTGTCCAATCACACTTGGTCAATAAAGAATTCTATTCTATTCTATTCTATTCTATTCTATTCTATTCTATTCTATTCTATTCTATTCTATTCTATTCTATTCTATTCTATATTGTCACATCTGGGAAAACCCGAATCTGAGAGTTCCGGGTTTTTCCTTCTCAAAAGAAAAATCAAAGATCCATCCCCTGCATCCATCAGTCCATCACATGGCCCAATCAAATCTTCATCCCAACTGGAGACATCCCCCCCCCCAGGTGCTCTCCTCCAGGTGCAGAGCAACATGTCCTTGACTCTCTGAGAAAGGATGTTGTTGTGTCTAATCTTCTACCTCACTATGAAATTCCCCCTCCCAAATTCCCGGGCACTGAATGTGGCAGCCTCGAAGCTTCCAAGTAAAAAAATGGCTTCCAAAGCTGACATGGGGTCTCTCTGCTGTTGGCAAGTCATATGCAGCTGTTGGCTTCCTGTGGAAGGGAGCAAGCCACATCTCACACTAAGCCTCTCCTTTTCATAGATGTCAAGATTTCTAGGGCTCATTCAAGATGGCGAGCATTAGGGGGCCCCTTTTCTGCTTCATTTGCTGGTTTGATGCTCCGTGGAGTCAGAATCCGGTCCAACCACTTCCAACTCCAGCTCCGTTCTTGCCAACACAACTGCACAAGTTCAGACACATTGTCACTCACGCTTAAACACACCTGGTGTCAATGGTAAAGGGATAAAAATATGCACAACCGCTGAAAGAAACAAACCCGGATATAACCTGTTGTAGTTTTAACCTAGTTAAAAAAATATCTCAGGATGATCACACCGTCCACCTCTCCAAACTAAACTTCACAGCAGGGTTTGTTCCAACAACACGAAAAAGAAACCCAGCTCAGGATTTTAACTGAGGGATCTGTGCACAATCCCAGCTGAAGCCTTCCCAGCTGATCACCCCTTGCCAAACTGTGCTTGTTTATGCATTTTTCTATTATGAGACACCGGCAGAAAAACACCCTTAAATCAACCGTATTTCAGCAGAATCGGTGTGCAATCTAGAGATCAGATGAAGAGGAAAACAGGCCCAGGGCCTGCATGTCCTTCGCATTCCATTTACCCTGCGGGCAATAAAACAATTATGTTTAAAAACATTCCATCTACCCTGTGATGATGTGTGCATGCAGCTTGTTTAATGTTTGAGGGGGGGAAGAAATCTGTTCTGAGCACTAGGTATAAGCATAAAGTTTTTATGTATTTAATGAGTTTGAATATAGGATAAAAAAGAAATCTGGTTTGGGCAGCCACGGGCAGGAAAGGATCTGAGTGATCCCAAAAGCAAGATGAGACAGCAATGTGACACATCTGTGAAAAATGGCAAATTCTGCCTTGGGGTGCATTAATAGAAGTACAGAGTTAGCTGATGGGAAATAATTCTACTTTAATCTGCCCTGGTGAGACTCCACTTGAAAAAAAAAAGTCTGTCTGGTTTTGGGCATCACAATTAAAAAAAAAGACATTTAGAGTATGCTCAGAAGATGGCTACCAATGAGGACGAGTCTGCCTATCGAGATGAGGTGGACCGGTTACTTTCGTGGAGTGGAGACAATAAATTGGTCCTTAACACCAAAAAGGCCAAGGAGCTTATAGGGGAAGGAATAGATCAGACATCCAGCCCTTGCTTATCAATGGAGACCAAGTGGAGCAAGTGGCCAGTTTTAATTAGAATTAGAATTCTTTATTGGGCAAGTGTGATTGGACACACAAGGAATTTGTCTTTGGTGCAAATGCTCTCAGTGTACATAAAAGAAAAGATACATTCATCAAGAGTCAAGAATCATAAGGTACAACACTTAATAATAGTCATAAGGTACAATAAGCAATCAAATCATACTAGGAAACAGTCAATATAAAGTTTCTGGGTGTTGCTATCAAAGAGGACCTGATCTGGGGTGCCCACATTGCAGCCCTGGTCAAAAGGGCCCAGCAGAGATTATACTACCTGAGACTTCTCAGGAAACAACTGAATGGAAAACTGCTGGTGATCTTCTACTGCTGTACCATAGAGAGCATTTTAACGTACTGCACCTCTGTATGGTTTGCCAATTGCACAGCGGCAGATAGGAAAGCACTCCAGAGGGTTAATGTCATTGCCCAGAGGATCATGGGTTGCCCTCTCCCCTTTTTGGAAGAGCTTTATAGCTCTCATTGCCTGATGAAAGTTCAAAATATTCTCAAAGATCCATCATAGCTGGTTGGAGAATTCTGGGAGTTGAAGTCCACAAGTCTTAAGTCCACAAGTTTGGAGACCTCTACTGTAGATAGACAAGACCTGATGGTTAAGAATCTTGCCTTGTGTGTGATGTGGTTGTTTTTGAAGGCACACACCTTTACATGCCTCTATAGACTTGACTCAGTGCCAGGATAATAAAACCAACATATTTACCCCAGACTGAAACATCTGGATTCTGTTTCTTGAGAATTTGAAAACAGATTGTCAAAACGGAAGGGATGGATAAATAATCTCCAATGAAGCAAATAAAAATATTGTTTGGGCAAGAATGGAGGGATAATTTAGTTTCAGAAAAGTATTTTGCTACTTCAAATTGAGGCTTTTGAAAATGTTTTATCTTTTGTTATTGAGTTATTGATTTTTTTTCTATATTTTATTTGCACTAAAGACAATTTAATGCAGTGGTGCATTGTAGAGCACAAATACTTAATCTGTATAATTGGCAAGAGATCTTTAATAATATATTAAAAATAACATTGCTTTTCATATTACCGGGCCTTTCGCTTTTCAGAGCAACAAATATGAACATTATTAATAGACAAGGGGTATTATTCATGTACAACAGTTACATGCATGGCTGGATTGAAATTATTATTCCCTGGGTACATTTTGGAAACAGAAGTGGCGTTAGGATTTCATTTTACTTTTTAAATATTTCTTTTCCCTAAATAAGAGTTTATACTCACTAAAATCACATCATTAGATTGTCTTCTTTGGTAGAATAACAGACAGGATACAAGATTTACTATCCTGGTCCAAGGATTAACCATCATCTCCTCTTCCTTGTTATTATTACATTTATGTTCTGTCTCGATTTTCTCCTCATGATAATCCTACTGTTGGAAGAAATATCCATTTGGTTCAGTTCCAAACTGGGATAAAGACTGGAAACATGGAGGCTTGGTTGGAAAGATGGTTTTAATGATCAATCTTCCTGTTCCTGTGCAAGAACATGTATTCTATTGACTTCCATGGGGCCATGTAGGGATCATATTTGTCTGAGCTAGTTTGGTTGAAGCTTGGACTCTGATGCAATGTCCTAGGAGATTGTGCGATGGAGTGAGCTCTGCTGCTAGATGGGTTAATCCTATTGTGTCCTGGAGGGTCAATATACAAAATACTAATGCTCTGATGGTCATTTTGAAAAACCATTTCTTAGTGAGCACCTAGAAGGCCAGAGGAAGATATGTGCCAAATTTCAAGTTTGTAGGCTTTATGGTTCTGGAGATTTTGTGATGATGCGTGAGGCAACGTCGATGAAGTCTCATTCATCATCTTCAGGCTTGTGTCTTTAGCTCTGTGCTTCTCAGAGTAAATATGATAATATATATATATATATATATATATATATATATATATATAAATAAAATATTATATTATATTATATTATATTATATTATATTATATTATATTATATTATATTATATTATATTATATTATATTATATTATATTATATTATTATATTATATTATATTATTATATTATATTATATTATATTATATTATATTATATTATATTATATTATATTATATTATATTATATTATATTATATTATATTATATTAGTTTTCTTAAGTTTTCGCGGTACTTACATGTATGGCATTCAGCTTTGTTCGGGTATTTTCCCACGCATTGTAGTTGTGCTTTTAAAGTTGTAGCAACGTTTGGCAGAATCTCATCTGCCATCATCAGGCTTCTGTATTGTGTTCGTCTGTGTTCGTTGTAGTGAATTGTGTTCGCCGAACACAATACAGAAGCCTGATGATGGCAGATGAGATTCTGCGCCTACAACTTTAAAAGCACAACTACAAAGTGGGAAAATACCCTAACAAAGCTGAATGATATACTATATTATATTATATTATATTATATTATATTATATATATATATATATATATATATATATATATATATATATATATATATATATATATATATATAATATAAATATAAATATAAATATAAATATAAATAAATAAATATAAATATAAATATAAATATAAATATAAATAAATATAAAATATATATATTATATATAAATTATATATATATATTCATGTAACAGTTACAGGTACCTATAGCTTGTAGGACAATATGACCTCTCTGGATTGATGTTTATCTCTACAGGCAATGACAGCACAGAAAAATAAAAAGGACAATTTAAAGCAACAAGGACAATTTTTTCATGCAATTTGGTACATTAAAAAAAATGCATTGCTCTACAAATAATGAAAATCAGGAATAGGAGTATGGGAGAAATAGGAATATGGGAAGAATTGAAAGAACAAAATGCAACTCCCAACCTCCTCAACAGTATCTCTCAAGAGCATTTATGAGAGATGTATCTCTATTATAAACACTTTTAATATGTCTTCTCAAAAATAATCGTGTCATCTGAATTTCTTTATGTGACACTGCTATAACAATGTTGAGTTGTGTGGTGGAATTGTTAATTTCTTTACCTTCAAAGCTCATATGCATAAAATGTGTTAATATGAGGAGATAATTTAGGAGCCCTTGGAGGTGTAACCTTGTTACATTGCGTTAATTTGTTATGTGTTCCTTATATGCTTTATAACGAATATGGAGCAATATAAGTCATCTACACCTTGTAAATGGAATATTATGCAAAAGAAATTAGGTAGTGCACTGTTTTTTTCCCTTCTACAAATATAGATAGGAATATTAATTGGATTAGATTAGATTAGATTAGATTAGAACAGGACAGAACAGAATAGAAAACAGAATAGAATAGGATAGGATAGGATGGGATAGGATAGGATAGGATAGGATAGAATAGAATAGAATAGAAAATAGAATAGAAAATAGAATAGAATAGAATAGAAGATAGAATAGAATAGAATAGAATAGAATAGAAAAGAATAGAAAATAGAATAGAATAGAATAGAATAGAATAGAATAGAATAGAATAGAATAGAATAGAATAGAACAGAATAGAATAACAGAGTTGGAAGGGACCTTGGAGGTTGTCTAGTCCAGCCACCTGCTCTGGCAGGAGACCCTGTACCATTTCAGACAAATGCTTGTTCAATCTCTTTAAGAAGAGATCTTTAAGAAGAAGGGGTTGGACTAGAAGACCTCCAAGGTCCCTTCTAACTATGAACCTTTTACAGCTTTGTCCTGGGCTGTAATACTTAAAACAGTCTTTTATAACTTGGCTATTTAGTTAGGAAACTTACATAGCCATCCATCTTTTACCCATCTTTTATGCCGTAACTCTGGACTGTTCACAGCCGCAACAACAATCATAAAAAAACCAGTATAAAAAACTCAACTTCCAAACAAACAGCACCCTCTGTCCTAAAGACACTCCAAAACAACAACCATCGCTGGCTGTAACCCTACCCAATTCCAGTATTTGGGGGAAGAGTCCAGAGGCTAGAAGGGGGAAGGTCTGTTAGATCTCTGCCTCTTTTTGCATTTTCGAGTTTACTTTTTGGCTGTACATGCAAATATCTGGGAAACAGACTTGCTAATTTTTCAAGCCACCCTATAGCAATTCTGCAACCTCCCACTGACAGTACAGTAATATTCCAGAGAAATGACATGTTCCCAAAATAGAGAAGGTCTCTTCTCTTAGGGCCAGGATGCCACCAGAATCTAAAAATACTTTGCCCGTAAGATCTGCTGAGGCTGAAGGCCACAAGAGAAGAAGAAAAGATGTAGCCAAGGACCAAAGGTCGTGATCCAGCCTTCTCATCAATGTAGAATATCCCAGGGGTGGGGCAGATGGAAATATTGTATATACCCTGTTTTCCCCCAAAATAAGAACCTGTCTTATATATTTTTGCCACCAAAAAAGGCACCAGGTCTTATTTTCAGGGGAGGTCATCCACTGACTAACCTCACTTGCGTGCGTCGCCCTCGGCCTCCTTTTTGCTGTCAGAGGCCTTCAGGAACTTCTTCTGTGGCTGGCAAGGCTTTCCTGAAGGCCTCTGCAGAGGATAACAGAGCTCAGGATCGATCCAGAGCTTTGTTCTCAGCTACAGAGGCCTTCAGGAAAGCCTTACCAGCCTTGCCAGCTGCAGAAGAAATGGGCCGGCAAGGCAGGTCTCGGGGTATGCCAGGCCTGGCTACAACTGTCCAAAGGTAAGTAGGAGGGCAGCTCCACCACCCTCACCCTAGCTTAATTTTTACCCATCCACTCTGGAGTGGGCGGGATCTTAATTAGCACTTATTTGGGGGTAGGGCTTATATTGGGTGCACATGTAAAAATCAAGCTAGGACTTATTTTCAGGGTAGGTCGTATTTTGGGGGAAAACAGGGTATATAAGAATCAATTCCTCCTAATAAGATGCAAATTACACTAACCTAGACTGAATAAGGGGTATATACCTTGTATGTGGGTTTGCCAGGCTGAAATTATTCCCTTTATCTGAAACCATACTTATGCTAAATTTTATTTATTTATTTATTTTATTTATTTGATTTGCCAATTGTTTACAAGATAATAAGTATAAGTGTATACATAGTTATGAATACATGAAATGGGTACATATAAGAAAAATAAAAGAATAAGAGAAACAATAGGACAGGGACGGTAGGCACGTTGGTGCGCTTATGCACGCCAACTACAACGCTAAATGCAAGAAGGATGTTGATGTTGATGTTGGGTAGAGTTCTTGACCTATTTCTACCAACTGCTCTAAAATTAACGTCCAATAAGATTTTGAAAGTCATTTCAACTGAAGGACTCAAGGGGATTTTTGATCTGATTTTTTTTAAAAAAGCAGTCCTAATTATTGATTCAGCACAAGTATCCAATCAGTCCAATGTGGGTCTGCAGCTAAATCATAGTGCCATGTTGATTAAGATTAAATTTGAAAAAAAAAAGTTAGTTTGCAAAGGTCCAACTGTGCATATCGAAAGGATTCTGACCTTTGGAATCCACTGAAAAGCTCTTGACTTGATGAATGCATCAAATTGACTCAACAATTCCAGTCAAAATAATGGTTTGATGAAACTAATCCTCCGCACTGCTCAGATATTTAAGACTGCAGTAATGGAAATAGATGTTGTTGTTTTTTTGAAAAAGTTTTTGATTGCTTTCCATATTTCATTAACAACATCAGAGGTGAAAATGTATTCTTTCTGTCACTTTTGAAAGGACCTCTATGCATTTAGATGAGCATTCCTTGCCTTGGGCTCTCTGGAAAGACGGTGGAAAGTCACAAGATCAGAGCCTTAACTGGACTTTGTCTTACTTATTTTAGACAGTTAATAGAATCATAAGACTGTAAAATTAGAGGGGACCAGAAGGACCACCCAGTCCATTGTTTCTAAAGCTTGGCAGCTTGAAGATGTATGGACTTCAACTCCCAGAATTCCCCAGCCATCATTAAACCGTAGACAAGATGTGGTTCTCCAGCTTCTTCTTAAAAATCTCCAGAACCTCCTGCTCCAGAATAGGAGGTCTTCTAGTCCAATGCCTTGCTCAAGCAGGAAACCCTAGACCACTCTGGACAAATGGCTGTCCAATCTCTTCTTAAAAACCTCCAGTGACGGAGTCAACCACAACTTCTGGTGGCAAGCTGTTCCACTGGTTGATTGTCCTCACAGTCAAGAAATTTCTCGTTACTTCTAGGTTGTGTCTCTCCATGAGTAGACTGTGCTGCTATTATACAGATCTTATGGTGCAGTGGTTAGAGTGCAGTACTGCAGGCTACTTCTGCTGCCTGCCGCTGCCTGCAATTTGGGCAGTTCAAATCTCACCAGGCTCAAGGTTGACTCAGCCTTCTGTCCTTCTGAGGTGGGTAAAATGAGGACCCAGATTGTTGGGGGCAAGAGGCCGACTCTGTAAACCACTTTGAGAGGGCTGTAAAAGCACCGTAAAGTGGTATATAAGTCTAAGTGCTATTGCTATTATACAGTAAGGACACTTTTCTTTATATGTAAATAAAATCTAGGTAACTGATTAAAAGTTGAATTTGGAACTGGATTCTCTTTCTATGTAGTTCATTTCCTCTTCAAAGTTCTTAGGTCTTTCTTTGGGAGATTGACAAATCCTTTTTTTAAAAATCTATTTATTTAGGAGCCTTGATGGATGATAGTCAAGAGAGGTCTTTTAAATTTCAGAAGAATTCCTGAAGCAGTCACTTCTCACAACAGAAGAGGACAAGTAGAGAAAGTGGTTTCCAAATGACCCTTTGGGAACAAAACGGCTAAGCTTTGGTAGTTCCATTTATGGGATTTGTGGCTTATGGGGTTTATGAAGCAGGAAGCAATGGCAGACAATGGGGGAAAGTAAATAGAAACTTTTCTGAGCAAAAAACAAGATTGAACTTTACTTAACCTGTCAGTCATCATGTCTATGGAGCTTGTCCACCTCAAGGATAAAACACCCAGACATAAACTGAGCAATGTGGTATTTGCAGTGCAATGCAACAAGCCATGTGCAGTTTTGTAGATTGGGGAAACAAAATTAGCACTTCCTAAATGCCTGGCACAACATAGGAGAACAAACCCATCAGGACTAGATTCAGTGGTCCATCTGCATTTAAAAGACAAAGTCCACTCTTTTGAAGACAGAAAAGTCCACATTTTGGACAGGGAGGACTGCTGGTTTGAAAGAGGGGTCAAAGAGACCATCTATGTCAAAACTGAACAGATAAAACTGAATGATACGACATCATCTATCTCCAGTCCACAACACAGTCCTTTCAACAGTTTCAAGAAGGCTCTACACCCATTTGCACCACTCAGGTGACCCTGAGGACACAGACAAACCTCCAGGTGGCCTCAGTGACCCTCTCAAAGGATGCAAATGACCAGCTGTCTGCAAGGAGTATAAATCCTTCCATTCCCCACCATCCAGTCAGAACTGAAGAAGCTTCTTGGATGAGAAGGAAATGTCTTCAGAGAAGAAGAAGAAAAAACAGAAAGTCCAGTTGCCTCTTGAAAAAGCACCTTTGGGACTATCAGTCATCATCCAATCAGCAGTCCTTATGGGCTTGTTAGCACATCATATCACCAAACAAAAGAATTTATTTTGTATCTTTATCAAAAAAAACAAAAAAACAAAAAACCCAAACCCATAGGATGCAGACTCAGACTTAAAATTCTGGAAAGAGTGTGATGAGAAACATTTCGCCATCTTCTGTTTTTGGTATCCCAAGCTTTCATAGCTGTGCTGGACAGACCGATGATGAAACTCATTCCCAAGAAGGGCAATTTTATACATGCCAATACGTGTCCATTCAAATACACCTCTCTTGCCTTTTTTTTCCCAGCAAACTGTTCCTTCTGGGAATCTCAACACTGTTTCTGTCTTCTTCATAACCCAATTTCAAAATGTGAGATTCCTGCTTTGATTTGGCAATAAAAACACTTGAGAAAGATCCTTGAGATAAAGGCTTGCTCCCTTATTTCCACAAGGGCTATTTTCATGCTCTCTCTAGGACCCAACTTACCAGCAGGTTGATGGGGGATATCAGGGATAGGTGGCTAATAATAATAATTGTTTCAACTCCTTCCCTCAAAACGATGCTGTAGAGCACTGCACACCAGAATAACTAGACACAAGGACAGGTTTTCTCCCGAACGCCATCACTCTGCTAAAAAGATAATTCCCTCAACACTGTCCAACTATTTACAAAGTCTGCACTACTATTGCTATTAATTTTCTCACCACTCCTTATCACCCCTCCCCTCCCACTTGTGACTGTATGACTGTAACTTTGTCGCTTGTATCCTTACGATCTATATTGACTGTTTCCTAGTATGATTTGATTGCTTATTGTACCCTATGGCTATTATTAAGTGTTGTACCTGATGATTCTTGACTCTTGACGAATGTATCTTTTCTTTTATGTACACTGAGAGCATTTGCACCAAAGACAAATTCCTTGTGTGTCCAATCACACTTGGCCAATAAAGAATTCTGTATCTAATCAGGATGCTCCCAAATAGCTTGTGAATCTAGTTTTAGAGAAACAAGGAGAAAGGGTTTCCAATCCAATCAGAATAGAGCCGGAAGGGACCTTGGAGGTCTTCTAGTCCAACCCCTGCTCAAGCAGGAGACCCTGTACCATTTCAGACAAGTAGCTGTCCAATCTCTAGTGATGGAGGCACCCACAACTTCTGGAGGGAAGCAATTCCATTGATTGATTGTTCTCACCATCAGGAAATTTATCCTTAGTTCTTAGTTGCTTCTCTCCTTGATGAGTTTCCATCTGTTGCTCCTTGTCCTGCCTTCAGGTGCTTTGGAGAATAGCTTGAATCCCTCTTCTTTGGGGCAGCCCCTCGAATATTGGAAGACTGCTATCATGTCACCCCTAGCCCATCTTTTCTCTGAAGAGATGTCAAAATTAAGTTCTGGCCTTCTTCATTCAGTCTGAATTTCCCCATTCTAATCTGTCCCAATTCTGGCAGAGTTTAGCTTGTTTTGAAAAGCTCTGATATAGCACCCCAGAGTTTTAAGAGCCGAGCTAGTCTCGCTCTTCTCTGTACATTTGACCAGATTCAAGAAATTGTGTAAGCAGAAGCTGTGATCTATTACTCAAGCTAGTTTTGCTGAAAGAGTTATGTGGTTTAGAGTGACAACAAATCACCCCAAAATTGCTACGTGCAAGTTTTGGGAAACAGCAGTTGTGCAAGAAAGAACATCTGAAAAAGACTTTTATCTTTCAAACCTCATTAGGCTCATTTTCTCTAGAGTTTTATATATAAGAATTTGGCTCATCTGAGGAAGGGAGGGCTGTCTTTGGCCTGTTCCCAAGTATAAACCGTACTTCATTTCTGCATATTAATTATCTTCCTGTGTTATGGAAGTTTTAATTAATGTAAGATATTGAAATCACGAACCCATGATTAAAGGAACAGGGTGATGCTGCCATTTCTAATACTCTGAATTGCAAGATTTACAAACTTATAAATGAACTTATATATTTATAATATATATTTATAATGTATTTTTATGCCTATGATAATGATTTATCACTTATAACTTTTATATACAATGAGAGCTTATGCACCGAAGACAAATTCCTTGTGTGTCCAATCACACTTGGCCAATAAAGAATTCTATTCCATTCCATTCCATTCCGTTCTATTCCATTTCCTGTTCTGTTCTGCTTCCTGTTCCATTCCGTTTACTGATCTGTTTCCTATTCTATTCCCTATTTTATTCCATTCCATTGCCTGTTCTATTCTATTTCCTGTTCCGTTCGTTTCCTGTTCTGTTCTGTTTCCCGTTGTATTCCATTTTCTGTTCTGTTTCCCATTCTATTCCGTTTACTGATCTGTTTCCTATTCTATTCCCTATTTTATTCCATTCCATTGCCTGTTCTATTCTATTTCCTGTTCCGTTCGTTTCCTGTTCTGTTCTGTTTCCCGTTGTATTCCATTTTCTGTTCTGTTTCCCATTCTATTCCGTTTACCGATCTGTTTCCTATTCTATTCCCTATTTTATTCCATTCCATTGCCTGTTCTATTCTATTTCCTGTTCCGTTCGTTTCCTGTTCTGTTCTGTTTCCCATTGTATTCCATTTTCTGTTCTGTTTCCCATTCTATTCCGTTTACTGATCTGTTTCTTATTCTATTCCCTATTTTATTCCATTCCATTGCCTGTTCTATTCTATTTCCTGTTCCGTTCGTTTCCTGTTCTGTTCTGTTTCCCGTTGTATTCCATTTTCTGTTCTGTTTCCCATTCTATTCCGTTTCCTGTTCTGTTTCCTATTCTATTCCCTATTCTATTCCATTCCATTCCATTCCGAATTGCAAAATTGAGGGCTGCCAGCTAAAGATTTGACTAAGAGGGATGGCTTCACACACCAGAGTCCAGGCCCAGCACTTGGATCATTATATCCTTCTAGTTTACTCTCCCTTGATTGACCTTCCTCGGAATCAGTCATCCTAGATACACTCAATGACAAGATTTACTTCTGATTATCTCCCTTTACGTTTTGCTCCAGGGAGAAAAAATATTCCGACATCTACAGCCTCGTGTTAGAGAAGTTCCGAACCTCTTGATCCTTCTCATCTCTGGAATAGTGATAGGAAATAATTGGAAAGGCACTGGAAGTCATTCAGGATGACAGTCCCTGGCCTTTGCAGCTTTAGCGTGCAGCTTAATTAACATTTCCCCCAACCCATCCCAATCCCTTCCCCATTTCCCCACCCTCTAGATCACAAAGCAATCTGCCTTCAAGGCTGAAAATATATCTTTTTAAAAAAGATTTTGGGCCAGAAACGGGTTGGGAAGAAAGAAGGAATATTTGACTCAACATTTCAACTCCACTGCCAGTATTTTCTTTGGTGGGACAAATATCATTTCAGTGCTCTGCTTCCTTGCTCTAATGTAGAATTTTGTTCTGCTTCAAACTTTTCTATAGCTATTAACATTCTTTCAAGACAGCTTTAAAAAAAAAAAATCCACGTCCTTGGGAGGATGGGTTATATTACAGCAGCAGAATATGTCTCATACATTTTGGCTAGGGTGAAAGAATGCCTCCCCACCCATGGAGTATATCCCTACGAAGAAGAAACAGCCAAGGAAAGAAATCTCTCTGTTTACTTTTTCTCAAGTTGGAGTTTGTTTACGTGCCAAGTTGAAATCCAGTTGTGATACCTTTCCACAGACCATTAGTACTGCAATATGCCATGTCTAGGATATGATAAATTACTAGCTTGTATAATTTTGAAGGAAAGATGGAAATGAGGGACACTTTTATAAATATGTGTTTTAATGTCACTGGATTTAGTTTAGTTTTAGTTTTGTTATGAATGGCTCTCATAAAAAAATATAAGATAATTGTTTCCAAAACAACGCTTGCTTATGAATGCATAGTTTCTGGCCCTTGACAGAATTGAGAAATAAGAACAGTAAAACAATCTTTTGAAGTAACTTCTGAATGAGATCTTTGGGAGGCTATACAATTTTTTTTTACCCTTTTGGTTTCTCTTGCCAAGTATGGTGGCTCAACTGGGCTTTTTGATTTGACACCCCAAGATTATTATTTTAAAAGTGCAGATTACGGATTTTCTTCCAAAATGTCATGACTAATGGAAACATCTAGACTGCCATAGTTTCTTATACAGCTGGGTTTTATTTTATTTTTTTCCCCTTTTTTTATCAATTGGGAACATTTCATTAGGCAATAGCCAGGGGTGATTTTAAAAGAGTCTTAAAATGATTACGTACTAAAATATTGCATGTGGAGTATTAAGAATCAAGTTCTTCTCAACCAGTTTTCTATCTCCTCCAACGTTTATCAATGTTTTCTGGCCTCTGGGCATGTTCAATCTGCTATGGATTTCCCTCTGCCCCTTAAAACCCTTTTTGTTCTTTTGCAAATGTAAGGTTTTTTTCTAAGTCTCAAAGAAGAGGGCATTTGTCTGGGTTAAGATGGTGCCATGCCATTCTGGCTATGTTAGTCTCTGGTATTGAGACTTACATACGTATGATGGAACGTATCTATTGAAGTATTCTACCAATTTAAAAGAAGAGATAGGAGAAAGAGATAAAATATGGTCAATTGTCATATTATATATCTTTATATTAATATATCTGATTTGTATACCCAGATGTTAATGGACTGACTTCCTGCTATGTCAGAAGAATGTGATTCTTTGGGCATTGCTTCATTTCTCCATTCTTGTTTAGGGGAACAAGATGACAACAAATTGCTTGGTCTTGTCTGAGGAGAAGAAGGAGGAGGAAGGAGGAAGGAGGAAGGAGGAAGGAGGAGGAGGAGGAGGAGGAGGAGGAGGAGGAGGAGGAAGAAGAAGAAGAAGAAGAAGAAGAAGAAGAAGAAGAAGAAGAAGAAGAAGAAGAAGAAGAGGAGGAGGAGGAGGAGGAGGAGGAGGAGGAGGAGGAGGAGGAGGAGGAGGAGGAGGAGGAGGAGGAGGAGGAGGAGGAGGAGGAGGAGGAGGAGGAGAAAGGAGGAGGAGGAGAAGAAAAAGAAGGAGAAGGAGAAGAAGAAATCATCTCATGATTGAAATTATCACAAGATGAGAAAGCTATTTTTGGAAGAACTGTCAATGCAAGATAAACTTCAAAAGATCAGATTCTAGTTCTGGTTCCCCTGGCATCTTCCTTCCTTCAGTGGCCATCCAAACACTTCCCAAAATCCTAAGAACAGAACTTGAAGACCTTTGGGTACCTCATAAAGATGTTTGGTTCTTTTTTCCTAATTCTGTTTACTTCATCCACCTGCCTTACCTTTTCTGCAAGAAAAGTTATGGCTGCTTTCTTTGTGGTGCTATATTTAGTTTTGTCATAAGGAAATTTGCGTTTCCACCCTAGATTTGTTCCGATATCGTTGTTTTTTTTTGCATTCAGGATTCTTTCCTTATAGATGAGATCCCAAACTTGGAACTGGCAGAGATGAAAGACAATGTCACCAGATGATTGGAAGAACTAGGAAAGGCTAATGAATTAGACTGTCCTGCATGCTTAACAGAATAACAGAGTTGAAAGGAACTTTGGAGGTCTTCTAGTCCAACCCCCTGCTTAGGCAGGAAACCCTACTCCATGTCAGACAAATGGCAGTCCAATCTCTTCTTCAAAACTTCCAGTGTTGGAGTATTCACAACTTCTGGAGGCAAGTTGTTACACTGATCAATTGTTTTCACTATTAGGAAATTTCTCCTTAGTTCTAAGTTGCTTCTCTCCTTGATCAGTTCCCACCCATTGTCCTGCCCTCAGGTGCTTTGGAGAATAGCTTGACTCCCTCTTCTTTGGGGCAACCCCTGAGATATTGGAACACGGCTATCTTGTCACCCTAGTTCTCCTTTTCGTTAAACTAGATACACCGAATTTCGGCAAATGTTGTTTACATGTTTTAGCTTCCAGCTTAATTC
Source organism: Notechis scutatus (assembly GCF_049901735.1). Lineage (NCBI taxonomy): Eukaryota > Metazoa > Chordata > Lepidosauria > Squamata > Elapidae > Notechis > Notechis scutatus. Next base: position 23,355,823 of record NC_142015.1, on the reverse strand, counting down.
TCTCTTTTGCTATCTTTTCTGACAACGATCTGGTATCCATCTATTCCATCCTTTGTAGAGCATCAACGTGATGCAAAACCTCTGCAATCATTTTTTCGTGCATATCCCCCCCCCCCCCCAAAAAGCTCCAAGGACTTTTTATTGTACATGCTCTTTCCTTAGCTTTCCTAAGGGAGATGGCGAGGCTGTCCTTGAGTCAATTCTAATGTGTCTGAGGTAAGGACAGCAGGATTTGGCAACCCTTGCGTGGCCCTAATCCATGGTTTTTATTTTGTCTCTGTGTGTGTGTGTTTGTGTGTGTGTAGCTGCCTGCTTGTCAGCCCAAGGTAGTAAGAAGAACGGAAGGAGAAGCTCATTCTCCACCTCAGGAGAAAGTACAATATGCTAGAAAAGAGGCTGAAAGAGACAGCATCTAATTGTCTCACACAAGAGAGGAGCAGTTGGCTTTTACTCCAGTCTACTTTCCTTAATAATCGTCTCCATCTTTTTCTCTCTCTCCCCTCCATTTTGTATAATCTTCTTTAAGGCAAGAGCCATGGATAACTGGTGGATGTAATTCGTTTTATCAGAAGAGCACCAGAAAAAACTATTTTATTTATTGCTGGCTGTGTTAAATGATGAACTCTCTTGCATTATTTGGCAGAAGGTGTTCTCTGCAATGCATCCGTTTCTTATTTGGGTTCACATAGTTTATCACGTAATTTTGATAAATCACATTTTTTGGTTGCTCATATCTGGCCATTCTCTCTTTTATTTCTTCATGAACCATCCTGGCCCTTTCTAGCCAAAGTGGAACACCTTCAAAACCCCATTAATGTAAGCAAATGTGCAACATTCCATAAAATAAGTTCAGTACTTCAGGGGGATGAAGGGTGGACTAGATGACCCTACCGTGCCTAAAATAGAACATGTGAATGCAGCAGCCACACTTTCATAACTGAATGGATTTTACAGAATAAGAAGCCATTTTTTCCCCCTTTGGATTCTAGAGCAACCTTTGTTTTCCCCTCCATGAAACCATTGATCTTTTTTAAAACAATATCACTCTCTTTATCTATAATCTCTCCTCTGTACTTTCCTCTCTTTCTCTTTGGTATTGACTTTTTCATTCTTCAGTTTCTCTCTTTTGCCTCTCAGCCCCTTTCCTTCAATCATTTTCTGCCCCCACCTCCCCAGGACCTCTTTCCAAGTGGTAGGTTGACACATCTGTTTCTAATTTAGACTTAAAAAAAAACCAACCAGTATCAGTTGGAAACAATGCACTCCTTTAAAACAGGACAAATGAACTCCTGCGCAAAAATCACCCGTCTCCAAAAAGTTAAATAAATTGACCCCGAGCCCTGAAACAAGTTTTCTTTGTTCAGGTTTGCAAAAAAGACAAATGAGTCCAATATGTTTCTTTTTTTTTTAGCCCCCCCCAAAACACCTTTCCATGTTAAACATGCCTTTGAGAGAGGCAAAGAAAGAGCCCTTACAAAATAGTTCACCTGGTTAACAGATGATGGTGTAACCCCCCAAAAAAAAAAAGAAAAACCTATCCAAAAAACCTTTTTGGAGAATAGAGTTTTAAGTCTGGAATGGGTTGGATAAGAAAACTGAGCTTTAACTTTTGAATGCTCGCATTAACTTGTAAAAGAACAAGCAATTGAAAGCAGATGAGCTTCTTGAAAACTTTAATGCCAACAGTTTTTTTCCCCCTCCCTTTGCATCTTAGGGTTGCAACTTTAGGCTGCCTTCCCCGAATTAAAAATTAAGGGACAAAACCAAATTCTCCAACTTACCTAGCAGGAGGATGGAAAGCACAGACATTCCGCCTCTGTGTGTATGTGAGACAGAGAGCTTTCTTCCTTTCCTTTTCTCTCCCTTTTTTTCTTCTTCTTTCCTCCACACTTCTTCCCACTCAGTAAAAAAAAAAAAAATGACAACCAGGACCTGCTCACAATTCAAACCTCTGGAATGCGCTCTGGGTAATTGCTTCCGTGCGCTGCCGGGAAAATATGCAACTTTGCCCTTCTGCCGTGCATTCCCCCTTCAGATTCCACGCAGAGGGGAGAAGAGCTGTTGTGCCTCTGGAGCCACCGATTCAGTTTGGAGCCTGTCAACATCTGGAAGGGGAGAATCAGAGGCGGAGGCAGCAGCAGCAGCAGCACAGCCGAGAGACACATCTAGGACTGCCAGAGTAATTTGGCATGTCTGGAAAGAAGAGAGGAGAGGAGAGAAGTGGGTGAGAAGCAGAGAGAGAAATTTCAGCCTGCAAGTTTTATCACATGGCTGTGTGTGTATGTGTGTGTGTGTGTGTGTGTGTGTGTGTGGGAATAAAGGTCCCTCCCTACCAACCACCAGGATTAAGGGGGGTTGTGGGGGAAAGGTTGGGCATATGCAAGCGAGCTGCTCCTTACTTCTGGCCATTGGACAGCCCAACCTTCTGGTTGGGTGGTTGGTTGTGTGTGTGTGTGTGGGGGGAAGTAAATATGCTTTCCTTTTGTCAAAAACGGTTAAAGAGATTAAACATGGAGAAGCATCTTCATTTCGCCCGCAAAGAAGAAACGAAGCTTCCCCCTTCTTCTTTAAAAAATAAAAAACCAAGCGAGAAATACGGCCTTCAAAGATAAAAGTGTTGTCTGCAGAGATGACTCACAAGAGATAGCGAATTCAACCTCCCTGCAACACCCCCCCCTCCTCCCCTGCCTGCTCTTCCACGCAGCCCCTGGAGCAGTCGGATTGAATTGTGATGGCACAGTTGCCAAAAAATGAAGGGCAGGCGTGGTTTCCCTTCGTTTGGAAGGACGCGAAGGAACCAGAGCATGCCCTAGGTGGTTTTCCTGGTAGCAATACAGAGGATTTACGGTTGCCTCCTCCTACGATATTGTTTTTTTTAAAGCTTCCCCATTATAGCCCACCACTTGGTGGTCTCCCATCCTCACATGAACCAAGTCCCAACCTCCTTAGGTTTTAAAGATCAGCCAAACTGCTCAGTGCTGCCATCTAGCAGGGCCGAAAATACTGACGTCACGAACTAAAGCAGAGGTCACCTCGGGGACCCCTCGATTCATTATTTTAAATCCCGCGGACCGCTAATAGGATCTGCCTAATGATCCGGCTGGATGGGCGCGGCCAACTTGATGTCACTTACATCAAGGGGCGCTTTGTTGGCTTCTACTCGCCCCTCCCCTCCCGGCCACTCCTTGCCTGCCCGCCCAGCTCCATAGCAGTGGTAAAATGCTACTGGTTCAGCCGAACCCGTGGTAAAAAAATTAAAAAGCTCCGACGATCAGGATTGGCCCTCCCACCCACCCGTAGCTTTTCTGTTCTTTATCCTTTCGGCTGAATGGCGCTGCGGAACCTCAGCTGGTGATTGGAAAGCTGTGTGTGCATGTGTTACGTTCACGTGATCACTGAACCAGTAGGGAAACTGGTAGAATCCCACCACGGCTCCTTAGGGCCCAACAGGAAGCAGTTGTTGGAGCTAAGCAGCCACCCCAAGAAAGAGTTGGTAAAACAGCTGGCTGAGTTCAAATGGGATCTGACCAAGAAGGAGGCTCGGCAGAAGCACCTCACTGAGGACTACGAGCATAGGCTTTCCAAGCAGAGGGAAGACCTGGGGAGTGCAAGGCCAGGTATCAGCACCTGGAGGGTCAGCGGGCTGAGATGGTCAGCCAGTTCCAGGCCACGATGCAGTCCCACTGGAACGAGGCCCTCTCAGGCTCTTCGCCACCAGTGGTCCTTCCCTCCAGCCTTCGCCCAAAGCCCTGCCCCAGGAGGCTGAAGCAGACCCCAAGTCGGAATTCCTGCCCCCCTCCAACCCACACAAAAAGACCCCGAAGGGGGAGACTCTGCAGCAACCCAACATTTCATTGCACATATCCAGCCCAGGGGGGCATAGTTTGAGGACCCCTGATTTAGAGCAATATAAATCATTCAAATATTTTTTTTTCTGTGGACCACCAAAATTTTCTCGTGGTCCACCAGTGTTCCACGAACCACCAGTTGGTGACCATTGAATTAAAGGAGGCCAGTTGCATTCACCGACTGTCTGTCATGGATGGAGCTGGCTCTCTTTGTATCAGGTCATCTCCAGTTCTAGACTTCACCTCCTGCCAATATTCGCTCATCAAATTGTTTCCGTCCCAGGATTAAAGGTTTATTCTTTCTGTCAATAAAGGATATAACCAGAGGCTCTTTTCGAGTCGGCTCGACGTGCACGGAAAGAGAAGCTGGGAGAGTGGCAGATGGCTGGTTCTAAATTCCTATCATAACTCTGAAGTAGGCTTGCAGCTATAGCCTTTAACAATGCAGGTAAGTCCTTGACTTACAACAGTTCATTTAGCGCCCATTCAAAGCTACGCCACTGAAAAAAAAATGACTTACGACAGTTTTTCCCCAGATACGGCCTTTGTAGCATCCCACGATCATGTGATTAAAAATCAGATGCTTGGCAACTGGTTCATATTTATAACCATTGCTGTGTTCCGGGGTCAAGTGATCCAGGGATGGGCTTCAAAAAAATTAGGGCAACCGGTTCTCTGCCTGGTTGCTGGGTGGGCGTGGCCTAGTTGGCCTCCTGCACCACAGCAGGGGGGGGCATTCTTTGCCCTACCCAGGCTCCTGAGGCTTGCCTTGAGCCTCCAGGAGGGTGAAAATGGCCTCCCTGGGCTCCAGAGGCTCTCTGGGGGCCAGAAACAGGCCCACTTCTGGCCTTCTGAAGCCTCCAGCTGGCCCTTTTTTCACCCTCCTTGAGCCTCTACACAGGCCCTGCACTTACCTGGGTTCCGAAACAGGCTGTGTGGAGACTCCTGGGAGAGGAAGGGCGGGGCAGTCAGTTGTTGCAACTACCGGTTCAGTAAACCAGATGTAAAATCAACACCCAGTTCACCCAAACCGGTGTGAACCGGTAGCGGCCCACTCCTGATGTGATCTCCTTTTGCGACTTCCTGTCAAGCAAAGCCAACGGCGAAGCCAGATTCACTTAACAGCTGAGTTACTAACTTAACAACTGCAGCTTAATCCACTTAACAACGGAGGTAAGAAAGGTTGTAAAATGGGACAAAACTCACTTAACAACTGTTTCACTTAACAACAGAAATTTTTTGGCTCAATTGTGTGGGTCGTACGTTGAGAACTACCTACCATGCATTCCAACATGGCAATCTTGAAAAGGTTTCTGGAGCTGGTGGCATTAATTCAAGGGAGTCAGGGAGGTTTTGCGAGGGTCACCCCCAGCAGGGTAGCCCAAGTGGGTTTAATTCTCAATGCCTTCTATTCCAATCTCTGCCACCGTCTGTGACTGACCTTCAAAAATCAGTCACGCTGAGTCTTCATCTTGAATTGATAACCAACCTCTCTGCCCCTATTATTGGTGGGATTTTCTGCTTGTTGATAAGAACTGCCAAACTCAATCGATGAGAAGAACAAAGTGTCAACTCATAAAATATTTCTCTGGTCTTTTTAGAGTTGTCAACAGAAAGTGAGGGGGGAGCAGTGCAGCAGCTTGCAAACCGAAAGTGCATTCCATGAATGTTTTCAAAGATAGTAACTAGGTGACTGAAGTTTCTGCCATACAAAATTCTAACTGGAGAGCATGATTAATGACTCTTGGCTATGGATGTGTCCTATTGGGGAATATGAATTATGGTACACTTAGCGGGTGGGGGGAAACCAGGGTCAAGGGTGACAATAAATAATGTGTCTCAGAGTCGGCTACACCCAGGCAGTGCCAGACATGTTAACTCCCAATAAATCATTTTAAAGTTTTGGAAGTTTGGCTCAAGACTCATCATTTAAATGGGGGTAACTGCCGGAGCCCTGACACAAAGACCTGAAGATGAGAATTCTTTGAGGGAAGAAAAGTACAGATCATCTGATTCCTATTTCTTTGTTCTTGTGTTGGAAAACAGGGCATGTTAATCACACGGGGGGACTGAACCAATGGTGGGATTCACCCTTTTTTTAAACTACCGGTTGTATGAGTCCACAAACCATCGATTTTAAGCTTCAAAACTGACCATGTATTCAGGGCTGGTGAGTAAAACAGCTGAGGCGTGGAAGTAAAAGGAAATAAAACACAGGAAAGGATGAGACCGGGTGGGCGGGGCCAACTGCTCACCGGCGCAACCGGTTCATGAGAACCGGTGCGAACCAGAACCACTGGACTGAACTCATGTGCACGTATTTCATTCTGTTTTCATAAGGGCTCCTCTGATTTTGCCTTCTTTCTAGAACTACTGTACTTCAGATCTCTAACGCAGTTTTTACAGAGAGCAGAGGATGAGGTTGTTTTTTTAAAAAAAAGTCAAAATATTTTATTAAGGATGTTCTACAAGAGAAGATGAAAAATGTGCATTTTTTTCTTCTTTCAAGTTTGATTAACGGATGCTTTTTAATCTTGGAAATATTAGCATTTTTAGAGTTAATAAACTTGGGATAGTAAGTCTGCTTTAACTTCACATGTTTCAAAATTCCTTTTCCCTTTCCAAAATCTGTGTATAATATGACACACAGCTATATTCACTTTATAGTACTGTATTGCCCCATCATCCATCCATCCATCCATCCATTCGTCCGTCCTTCTGTTTGTTCATTAGTCCATCTATCCATCCATCTGTCATTCTGTCTGGCTGTCCATCAGTCAGTTGATCAATCAACCAATCAATTCATTTCTATGGTTACCCACTTCCCAGAGCAACTCCAGCACCTAACAAGGCAATAATCTATTTTATTTTCCTAAATGCAAACTAAAACCAAAAGATTATAAGATATTCCTTTTGTATAGGACCAAAAAAAAATCTGGGGAAAAATCCTAGCAGGATAATTCATTTTGCTTGATCGTATGAAGTGTTTTATGTTCCTCTAAGGTTGGGGGCAGGGTGAGTTGGCACCCCATAAATAAATCAATAGGAATGGGTTCTTATTAGATGAACCCATTGGACTGTGAATCAAAGCGGTCTTTCAAGGCAGAAAGAAGCATGCTTTTTTCTCTCTGCTAGCCTACCTGTTTTGGAAAAGAGAATTTTGATTTCCAGAGCTGTCGGGCTATCAGTTGGCACCCCTGAAAATAGAAGGAGAGGACAAAAAAAAAATGCAATCTTAATCCACCAGATTTGTAATCTAATTTTCAACTGTCTTGTTACCTTATTAAAAAAAAAATATTTATTTTAAGGCAGGAAGTTGCTCATACCTTCCTGGATTAACCCAGCCTTTTCTGTGGTTTTAGCTTTCTTTTAATTATCTCTGGATAAGCAGAAAGAAAATGGACTGGGATGAAAGAAAGAAAAAGTCAGAAGCCAATATATTAAATGTTTCAGCTGTAAGCGTTAAGCAGGTCACAGTCAGTTAAGGGTAAGTATTTCCTTAGCAAATGTCAAACCTCAGCATTTCCTTCAACGTTACCTTTGGCATAAGTAGATGTGAACTGGAATTAACAGAAAAATGGAGCTGGAAGGGACCTTGGAGGTCTTCTAGTCCAACCCACTGCTCAAACAGGAAACCCTATACCATTTCAGACAAACGGCTGTCCAATTTCTTCTTTAAATTTTCCAATATTGAAGCACCCACAACTCCTGGAGGCAGGCTGTTCCACTGGTTGATTTTTCTGACTGTCGGGAAATTTCTCCTTATTTTAGGTTGCTTCTCTCCTTGATTAGTTTCCATTTGTTGCTTCTTGTGCTGCCTTCAGGTGCTTTGGAGAATAATTTAACCCTCTCTTCTTTGTGGCAGCCCCTCAAATATTGAAACATTGCTATACCATCACACCAGTCCTTTTAATTAAACTAGACTTACATAATTCTTTGATACGAGATGTTTTTGAAGGTTCTAGAAAAGGATGATTCTAAAACTCTATCTTGGTTAAATCATTTATTAAAAAGGAACCCACCCAAAGTCAGCAGAGTCCAGTAGGAAATCTTAACTCTTGCTAAAAAGAAAAGAAAAGAAAAGAAAAAAGGCATCTTGGCATGCCGATTTAGCAAATGAGCTTTGCTTTAATTTCCAACTTTTACATTCGCTTCGTTGAACAGTTCAAATGTGCAAAAAAGGACTCTGGCTGGATTTTTCCAGGTATGCGACAAATCCATGGAGGAAACAAAAAATGCATTGCATTCCTCCCCCTTCCTCGGATTCTAGAAACACCAAGTGTGTCGTGCCGCATTACGGCTTTGACAGATGAAGTCTCAAGCGCTGTCATCAAACGCTCCCCAAATGCTTCATGGCTTTAATAGAATCAATGTGTCAGGAGCCGAGGGAAGCCGGCTCCCTCCAGTGTCCCTTGAAATCCCAAGAGGTTCATATAAGACAGAGAATCAACTCCCTGCTTATTGGCCTGGGCTGACTTTAGCTTTGCTGAATTTAATGCAGCTTGCTTTTCAGTGGACGTAGCTAGAAGTCAAAGCTATGAAACCGGCATGGAATGCTCTGCATTCAGCCTGGAGTTTGATCCTGACCGGCTCAAGGTTAGCTCAGCCTTCCATCCTTCTGAGTTGCGGTGGCGCAGTGGTCAGAGTACAGTACTGCAGGCTACTTCTGCTGCCTGCCAGCTGCCTGCAGTTTGAATCTCACCAGGCTCAAGGTTGACTCAGCTTTCCATCCTTCTGAAGTGGGTAAAATGAGGACCCAGATTGTTGGGGGCAATATGCTGACTCTGTAAACCACTTAGAGAGGGCTGTAAAAGCACTGTGAAGCAGTATATAAGTCTAAATGCTGTTGCTAGTCCTCCCTCCCTCCCTCTGCTTCCTTCCTTCCTTCCTTCCTTCCTTCCTTCCTTCCTTCCTTCCTTCCTTCCTTCCTTCCTTCCTTCCTTCCTTCCATATAGGCACAGTGGCTAGAATGCAGTATTGCAAACTAATTCTGCCAACCGCCAGCAGTTTGATCCTGAGTGGCTCAAGGTTGACTCAGCCTTCCATCCTTCCAACGTCGGTCAAATGAGAACCCAGATTGTTAGGGACAATATGCAAAACATTGTAAACTGTTCAGAGATGCTGTAAAGCACTTATGGGGCAGTATATAAATCTCAGTGCTATCACTATTTCCAAGAAAGTTGACTACATTAATGTATCGGAAAGAATTATAGGAAGCAGTTTATTAAATCATTCATTTTATTTATATTTATGCTGACTCTGTAAACTGCTTAGATAGGGCTGTAAAGCACCGTGAAATGGTATATAAGCTCTATTGTCTCAAAGGTGCTTTTTCAAGAGGCAACTGGACTTTCTGGTTTTTCTTTGAAGACGTTTCTTTTCTCATCCAAGAAGCTTCCTTTTCAGCGGAAAGGTCTTCAGAGAAAAAGCAGAAAGTCCAGTCGCCTCTTGAAAAAGCACCTTTGAGACAACCATGACCTGGGTGACCAAGAATCTCCGTAGACATATAAGTGCTATTGCTATTTATATTACCATCCATCTCACTAAAGCAACTCTGGATGGTGAGATAATTAAAACATCAGTATAACAATAAATAACACAAGCTGAAAGGAGAAGAGGGAAAAAAATGAAGCTAACCCATCCACACTGAATTAATAATATGTCAAATTATAAAACATTCCTACACCTGTTTCCAAGTTGGCATAAGAAAGAGAGGGGTGGACCCTGAAGGAGCATACAGCACATGAACTCAGAAGCACATTCCAAGCTTATCTCACAAAGATTGTAGCTGAGGCAACCGGGCATTCTGGGTGTGAAAATCCTCTATTGGAGAGCATGATTGATGACACCCAGCCCATGAACGTGTTTCATTGGACAATCTGAATTATGATACACCCAGAGGGGTGGGGGGGGGGGAAACAGGGTCATAGGTGATTGTAAATTACGTATCTCAGAGTTGCCTTCATACAGGTCATGCCAGCATGTTGCTCCTAATAAATCCTTTTTTTGAAGTTTGGCTTGAGGCTCATGATTTAATTAGGGGCGATCGCTGGAATCCTGACATAATACTTTAGCAGCTTGACTGACCTCTTGAGCCCCAAACCTGGGAGAAGGGATAGGGCTTAAAGGTCTTGTGAATAGCTGGTAGAGTCTGGCCAATCTAATTTGGGTTAGGATGGTGTCGCAAAGGGCAGGCATAGCAACCAGGTGGGTATTTTTCTTGGGTTCTGCTAGATGACACTCTTTCATAGCTCAGATTTCAAGTTCTGCATTCAAAGCAGAACCATGTTGTGTGTTTGTGTACCTCTCTGTTAGTCCCAAGATTTAAATGCTGGGTTTATTCCTTGCATCTTTTTGAGTCATTTGGCTTCTCTTCCCCCTGGCCTTGGAAATATTTTTTCCTATTCTATTAAAACATTTGTTATTGCTTAGAAGAGTTGACTATGTGCGTTAGTGGTGGGGTTTCTTCTGTCTTTCCTTTAAATCTGTTTTAAGCAGGACTACAAGCAGATAATAATAATAATAATAATAATAATAATAATAATAATAATAATAATAATAATAATAATAATAATAATAATAATAATAATAATAATAGCAGCTTATATCCTCCAACGCTACCTGAACAGTTCCTAGGTCCTTGGTTAGTACTCGAGCTGTTGAGTTACCAACCAGCCCCAAAGGCTGTGAATCTCACCAAAGACTAACCATAATACTAATACGAATGAATACTAGCCTTTATTGTCATTGTACATGGTATATACAACAAAATTGGTTTAGCCTCTACTGGTGCAATCCATAACAGAAATACAAGACAACATGAATAGTATAGAAAATAATCTTTATACAAGTAATTGGGGGTGGGGGGTGGGAAACTAGTCACACATTTAAGGAAAAGTAATTTCTATGGAAGAGTCATTGGAATTGATGCAGAGCATGTACCAAGAAGGGTCTCTTCCCATCACTTCCTCGATGAGAGAAAGAGAGAGAAACCAAAATGATTGTGGAGATTCCTCTTTCCTTGCAAGTGCCTAACAAACCTCTCCCTGACTAAATTTAGCAATAATTGGGATTTGAAGAGAAAATGACGTGCTGTCTCCATCAGCAAGTTTCATTCAGTTAATTTTGAATGGCATTGGGCTGTTTGCTTTTGAGATATCCTTTATATTTTTCTTTTATTAAGAATGTTGTGATTCAGTCCTTGCATGAATAGGGCTAAAAGCGTTCCAACTAGATGTATCCTGCCAAGCCACACCAAATGCATCCATGTATCATATTTCCTTTTCAACTTTTGCCCTAGGCAATTTTTGGGGGAGTGCTTGTAACTGACTTGCAACATCCAAAGAGTTTCATTGTGGGTCTAATATTGCTTAAGAAAGTGAGTAAAAGGCTTTGGGGGGGGGGGATTTCCCAAATTTTCCCCATTATGTAGAAAATAATGTCCTCCGTGAGATACAAGGAAAGAAGTCCTTGCAAAGAATGTATTTTGTCTTTACTCAACATTTTCTCATCCATTAGTTACAGAAGGAATCCATCCCTAAAGTTTCTTCTTGCTAATTGCCCCGTTGCTTGATCGATTAGTCTTGGTCTAGTTAGTAGATTGTGTGGGCTTGCTGGCAATGGCATCAGAAAGCTACCCTTTCAATTTTTTGTGGTCAAAGGCCACTACATCAATAGTCTTCTCTTGAAATGTTTGTGCAGTATTTGCACAGTAGTGACAAACATATAAACCCATTGCTTGCATTATTCAGAGTGACAAAAAATTAAAAGTTTTGGAATGGAACTCAACTCCACAAAGAAGAGGGGGTCAAATTATTCTCCAAAGCACCAGAGGGCAGGATAAGAAACAATGGCTGGAGAGAAGGAACCTGGAATTAAGGAGAAACTTTCTAACAGTGAGGACAATTAACCAGTGGAACAGCTGGCCTCCAGAAATCGTGGTTGCTTCATCACTGGAGGCTTTTAAGAAGAGACTGGACAGTCACTTATTTGAAATAGTAGAGGTTCTCCTGCTTGAGCAGGGAGCTGGACTAGAAGACCTTTAAAGGTCCCTTCCAGATTCTATTTCCTTCTTCTTCTACTGTAAAGTCTTGGCTCTCAACACCATGAGATATAACTGAGATATAACCCACCAGGTATAACTGTGGTTGGAAAAAAAGGAAGGGCGGAGAATTGGTGTTGCGATACCAGGAGATAGTAGAATAGCAGATAGCAGTAGATAGTAGGCAAGGAGTTGAAGAACATCACAAACTATCAAGATGTGAAATTTAGATTTTAAGCCAGAAATATTTTTGTCAGGCATAATATCAGAAAAATACGATAAAGGAAATGTTGTATTTGATTTTGCATGTTTTAACAGCAGCAAGAATTGTATTTGCACAACATTGGGAAAGCGAGGAAACAAGTATGGAAGAAGTTATAATTAAAAAAAGATTGGACTGTGCAGAAATGGACAGATTAACACTGAAGATAAAAGAAAAAGAAGAAACAGAATGTTTTCGAACTTGGGACTTGCTTTATCAATAGTTGGAGAAAAAGGGGGAGAAATTAAGAAGGAGTATTATTATGTAAACGAATTGACGCAGACTGTACGCTATTCATTAAGCACATATTGTATGTAAAGAGAAAATAAACAAATAAATAAAAAAAGATGTGAAATTTGAAATTGCAAGATTATGGCATCAACTGGTCACTGTAGTTATCTGCATCCTGCTTTCCACACCAAGAAATCTGGCACCACCCTTTGCAAATCTGCACATTGACAAAAATTTCCATCTGTCAAACTGCAAAAAAGCCACACTTGCTTGGATCTTCACATATACTAAATTGCGATGACCCAGGGTGGGATACAAAATCAACAGTCACAAAAACAGGTGAAGCCCCTTTAATTCCTTCAGCTTGGCTTCAAAGCTCCAAATATCTTTGACTGGAGACAAAAAAAACCCTCTCCCACAAACAGTTGCAAAAAGGAGGAAATGCCATTTAAACTACAAATACCTATAAATCATCAGTAGAAAAAACAACAGAAACCACACTGAAGCAATGAAGGAGACCAGATAAGGGCTTGAAGACACCCACAGATATCGGAATACACACTGGGAAGGATGACAAACTCAAATAAAAACGGACAAACTAGAAATATTCTCACTCTTTGTTTCCAGCACTGGCCCATACGCAGTCCGTCCTTTTAAACAGTCCTCACAGCTGCAGCCCATGAAGAGGATCAAGGCCCTTTCCTCCACGTAGACCACACCATTCATATTTCTCCCTTATCCTCTCCTCCCTGTGTGCCCTAGGATGGAGAGGGGATGGGCCTGGGTCTTTCTCTGACTACCTAGCTTGCCTGTGTCCTTCCCCAACTTCCTCCACAACCTCCAGAGCCACACTTCCACTCCCTGTTGGCTGTTCCTCCTCTCCCTCGGAGTGAGACTCCAACAGGGGCATAACACTAAACTCAAGCAATAAATTACATCATCCATGTTTCTTGGGAAGAACCCAACATGTAGGAAGGCTAACCCTGGCTGCAGAACTTCACATGGTTGCGAACAGACCACAATAGTAATGCCTTGTGGTGCATCTCCTTCAGCAGCGTTATAAACCTTCTGTTCCAAATCTACCCATATCTCTGGACTCTTTCTTCTTTCTTCCAAAGGCATTAACATATAATCAAACACCTAGAGATGTCAGCTTCAGCTGTCTACCAGCTTCCCTTGTTTCCCTCGCCTTTTCTTTTTTTCCAGAAAACTCCGTTGTAGGCAATTTACAGTTAGCCTGTCATATATATTGCAGTAACCCCAAAGGAAGTGAGCTTCTGGTTTGATGAAATTAACACTGGGAGCCTTATTCCTTCCCTTGTGCCAAATGATTGATGAAATGGAGGAGATCTGGTGCTTTTAAAAGGTTGTGCTTTGCTTTCAGCTAAGGGAAGCTTTTGGAAGCATCAAAGGACCCCCAAGAAGAGAGATGGGGGTGAGTGGGTGGGGAATTCCTTTAAATATCTGCATCCACCAAGGACTTCAGGGCTAAAGATGAAATATGTATAAAGGCTTGGCAGCTGCAGAAGCGCTACGGTTCATGAAAGACCTTCTATAAATTAAGTGTGGGGGAGTCTATGTGAGCACGAGATTGTGAGTCCCTATTCCCCATGATTGAGTTACAGTGCTCCGTAGGGAAACTCCACACCTGTTTCAACTCTACCATGTACAGAGAGTCCTCCATGCATGAACACAATTAAGCCCCAAATTCCTGTTGCTCAGTGAGACATTTGTTGGGTGAATTTTATCCCATTTTTCTTGCCACCGTTGTTAAGTCAGTCATCACGGTTCGTAAGTTAGTTGCAGGGTTGTTGAGTGAGTTTGGCTTCCCCATGGATTTGTCAGAAGGTCACAAAAGGGGATCGTGTAATCCCAGGGCATTGGAACCATCATAAATATGAGTCAATGCCTGAATTTTGATCGTGTGAACACAGGGAGCTTGCAAAGTGTGTTGTAAGTGTGAAAAACAGTCATAAATCATTTTTTCTCAGTGCCGTTGTAACTTTGAACGGTCGCTAGATGAACTGTGGTAAGTAGAGCACTACCTGTCATGAAATTTGTTGTCCCCATCGGTCCTCTCTTGCCTCTGTTCTTCTTCTGAATCATTGTCCTTGCCTAATTCCAAGGTAAAAGAAAAGGAATACATTCATACACACTTCTTCGCTGTCCTTGTATGGTGTTTGAATAGGGGGAAAACATACTTCACCCTCAGCTCTATGACAATTTGCTTCAGCCAGATCACCATAGCTAACTTGCCATGGCCAACTCACCGTTGCCTACTTGCCACAGCCAACTTACCATAGCTAACTTGCCACAGCCAACTTACCATGGCCAACTTGCCACAGCCAACTTACCATGGCCAACTTGCCACAGCCAACTCACCATAGCTAACTTGCCACAGCCAACTCATCGTGGCTAACTTGCCACAGCCAACTCACCATGGCCAACTTGCCACAGCCAACTTCTAACTGGCCATGGCCAACTTCCCATGGCCAACTTGCCAAAGGACAATTCACTGCTGGACAAAGAAATGGTGGGATAGAATCATTAAAGAAAGGGTGCAAAAGGAATGCAATGTGAATGGCAAAAATTAATTTTTTATTTATTTTAAATAATTAAATAGAATTATTAAATTGTCCCGCGGCGAGTTCTCCTGCAGTGAGTTGGCCATGATGAGTTGGTTGCAATGAGTTGGCTGTGGCGAATTGTCCCATTCCCCCACCCTTAGTATTGCTAAGAGAGTCTTGAGCCTGCCTCATTCTTTGCTGGGCATAAACCGTAAGTGAATACTGGAGAGAGAAAAAAAGTGACAGTGACAGAACACATCTGTGTCAGGGTTAGATGCAAGCAGTGAACAGGGCCAGATAAGAGGTCAAATTGTGAAGGTCACTTGAGGAGACCCTCCCAGGATGGAGAGGACAACATTCAGAGAGCAAAATGCCATGGAGAACTTCTTGAAGTAGCAGAACCGGCTGTTATTAGCAGTAATGAGCAATTAGCGTCTTGTTAATTTTGTACGTTTCGATTCAGTAAATTAGGTTTCAGAATGCGGTTATTCCCCCTGAGGCCTGCTTAGACCGACAGAATTAATGGGGAATGAGGTGGTGTGAAAGTTAAAACCTGGGTGGTTTGCTTTGCTTGGTGAAGTTTCTGCTCACGTATATGCCACTGTCCCATGCTGCAGTCTTCAAGTGAGGAATATGGCGGGATGGATGATATATATATAGATATATAAGTCTAACTCACAGACGGACACAATACAGAAGCCTGATGATGGCAGATGAGATTCTGCCGAAACGTTACTTACATGTATGGTATTCAGCTTTGTTCGGGTATTTTCCCACGTCATTGTAGTTGTGCTTTTAAAGTTGTAGCAACGTTTCGGCAGAATCTCATCTGCCATCATCAGGCTTCTGTATTGTGTCCATCTGTGAGTCAGGCCCCCACAGTTGTTTCAGTTTTAAATTTGGGGCAGCCTATTGCTGTGCCAGAATGGTTTTTTCTTCATCCTGATTGGTTGGGAATCTTGGTCTGTGTTTATTGGTCTTGGAGTTTGCTGTGTTCTGCTAGATTGGTGTTTCTAATATCTTCTGTCTGTTTTGTGGCTCTTTTTGTATCTTGATTGGCTGGCAACATTGTGTTCCTTTATTGGAGGCCTTTTGTGCAGCTTGGCTCCGAGTAAATGGACAGCTATCATTTATTAGGAAGCTAGGTTTCATCTGGGTGCCTGGTTGGGGTGTGTTTGAGCTGGAGGTATCAGGGGGGATCTGTTTGTGCCCAGGTGCTTGTTTGGCTAGTGGTGTGGAGATTTTTTTGTTTGTGAGTGCAGGCTTCCAAATGATTGACAATCTGATGGAATCATCTCTTCTGTTCATGCTTTCAGGTCTTTTTTCAATCTCTATGGCTTCTCTGATGATTCTGTGGCTGGAGTTTTCTATAGTGGCTAGGGTTTTGGTGCCATTGAAGTTGATGCTATGACCTGTGGCTTCCATGTGTTGGACTAGTGAGGAAGTGTGTTCCAGCTTTTTGACTGCATTTTTGTGTTCACCCAGGCGGGTACTTATTCTTCTATTGGTCTGTCCAATGTATGTGGTCGGGCATGATGCACAGGGGACTTCGTATATGCCTTGGTTTTCCAGGTCAATTTTATCTTTGGGGTTTCTAAGGATGGCTGCTATTTTTCTGTCTGTTTTGAAGGCAGTCTTGATGTGATGTCTATGTAGTATCTTACTGATTTTGTCTGTAGTACCTCTTATGTAGGGCAGGACAGCTGTTCCATAGGTCTGTTCATCTTCTGGGTCTCCATTATGTCTCAGTGTGTTTTTGTGGATCAAGCCGGTGATTTTGCTTTTGTGGAAGCCGTTGGCTGTCAGTACTGACTACTGTCAGCACCCTGACTAAAGTACTGACAGCCAATGGCTTCCACAAAAGCAAAATGTAGTGTTTTGAAGAGTTTCTCTCCCCACCCCGCTTCCTTTTAAGCTTCCTGTTCACTTTAAGAAAGAAGGAAATGAAAGAAGAAGCTTGGATGAGTTTCACACCAACAAGCAGTCTTTACACCTCATGTTAATTCCTTCCTTCTCAACAGCATCTTCTATTCTTAGCTGATTGTGAAACCATCCCTTCCCTCCAATTTACAGGGAAAAAACCTCCTTCCAAAATACTGTCTTGGAAAAAAAAAAAGATTTGTAAAGAAGATCTTGTTGGAGTGACTCTTCATTTTCAAGAGGCAACCACTGTCCATATGTTGTAGAGCAGAGATATCCAAACCTTGGTAACTTTTTAAGATTTGTGGACTTCAACTTCCAGAATTCTCCACCCAGCGTGGCTGGCTGGGAAATTTTGGGAGTTGAAGTCCACAAATCTGGGAATTGAGGTTCTACAGGTCTTTAAAGTTTCCAAGGTTAGACCCCACTGTTGCGGAAAGCAATAAGAATATTGTCTAATGAGTGTCCATATTAAGCATTCAAAGCTGCCCAGGAAAAGTTAGATTTTGTATAAAATGGATCCTTTAGTGAGCACAAACGTTGAAGTCGGGAAATATATTCTCAGCCTTCCAACGTAATGGAAGTTGATCCGTCATTGCGGTAAGGGTTATTTCCATGTTTCATTTATTTCCATATTTCCAAGAAGGACTAGGGATGGCATGACAGCAGCGTTCCAATATCTCAGGAGCTGCCCCAAAGAAGAGGGAGTCAAGCTATTCTCCAAAGTACCTGAAGACAGAACAAGAAGCAATGGGTAGAAACTTATCAAGGAGAGAAGCAATCTAAGGAGAAATTTCCTGAAAATTAGAACAATTAATCAGTGGAACACCTTGCCTCCAGAAGTTGTAAATGCTTTAACACTGGAAGTTTTTAAGAAGAGATTGAACAATCATTTGTCTGAAATGGCATAGGGTTTCCTGCCTGAGCAGTGGGGTGGACTAGAAGACCTTCAGAGTCCCTTCCAACTCTGTTATTCTATTCTATTTTTTATTTAGCACAAACACTGAAGTCAGAACTATATTCCCCGTCTTCCAAAGTGATAGCAGCTCATCCGGCGTTGGGGTAAGGATTTATTTCCACGCTCAAGCACAAGATATCTTGGCTGAATAATGGCTCTAGCAACAGGCCAGGAAATTTAATGAAAGGGTTTGAGAAGTGAGAATATTTTGCAGTCGAGGTAGGAAAGAAGCAGCGTCTCTTGAGTTTTAGCTCAGGGCCATGACACAGATAGCCTTTTATTCTCCAAAAGAGGTAAGTGCTGCCGTGGGAAGACAGATTAATTTGAAGTGCTGCCTTGTGACAGCAGCCAAATGCAAAGGTTCTCCATTAATGAGGTGTTCTGAATTATATCACTCACGCTGCAACCTGCCAAACAAGAAGAAGAAGAAAAAAAAGAAGAAAGCACTTTGAAGGTTTGTGAAATTGAGTTCCTTCCTCAAAATGCTGAGCATCTCCATCCAACATTAGTCAGGCTGCCTGAAGCAGATGGCAGTTGTAATTCAGCAACAGCCGGAGGCTTACAAGTTTTCCATTACAGCTTGGAAACTTTCCCTTCCTGATATTTTGAATAAATCTCCTGTTTTAAGAGAGAAATGAGGTTTTCAGCCCAGCCATCTCTTTTGTATATTGAAAGTTAGCTGAGACCAGGAAAGAAGAAGGACCTGCAGAAAATCTTGTTTCTGTTTATTCTGATTACTTTCCCTGATCATGCAATGTGATATAGTCTCATTTATTTTCTTTGAAATATGTGTGCTCTCTCTTTCTTTCTCTCTCTCTGTGTATGTATGAAAATACCCGAACAAAGCTGAATACCATACCTATATACCTATATACATACCTATAAACTTAAGAAAACAAATACCTATATACATATACATATACATATACCGTATATATGTTTTCTTAAGTTTTCGCAATACATGTACTACATGTATGGTATTCAGCTTTGTTCGGCATTTTCCCACGTTATTATAGTTGTGCTTTTAAAGTTGTAGCAACGTTTCGGCAGAATCTCATCTGCCATCATCAGGCTTCTGTATTGTGTTCGTCTGTGAGTCAGACTTTCACAGACTTTCACAGAAACAGCTGTGAAAGTCTGACTCACAGACGAACACAATACAGAAGCCTGATGATGGCAGATCAGATTCTGCCAAAACATTGCTACAACTTTAAAAGCACAACTGTGATGATGTGGGAAAATACCCAAACAAAGCTGAATACCATACACACACACACACACACACACACACATATACAGAGAGAGAGAGAGAGTTGATAGATAGTGATAGATATAGATATAGGTAGGTAGGTAGGTAAGTAGATAGATAGATAGATAGATAGATAGATAGATAGATAGATAGATAGATAGATAGATGTGAGTGTGGAGAAAAAAATCTGTGTGTAACCCTGAAAGGCAAAGAAAAAAATAAATTAAACATAAATGCATAAATGGTTGCATGTTTGTTACGTCAAGTTTATTTTATGTATAATTATTTCATTAAATTTTAACCCCACCTTTACTTTGGGTCAATTCAAGATGGACTTCAGTATAGACAAATGCTACATACACTCCATGGATAGAATTGTATGCTATTATTCTAGTTTTCCTATCTGGTATATGCCAAATATTATTATATGATAAGTCAAGAACATGAAGAGCTGTTGAAGATATGTTCTGCAAAGCAAGAGGCTATGGTGGCTGGTTGTACCACATATATCTTGACTTCATATTAGCAGTTGATACATAGGGTCCAAACATGAGTACCTTGGACAACATGAGTTGAAATTAATATTTGGCATATTAGGAACAGAATGTCAGGCCTAAACTCAAAGATGACACAGTGAGATCCAATCAAATTCAGTTCTTTATTTGTTTTCCCCCAGTAGACAGAATCTTGCCAGATTAAAGCTATAAACTTCTAACCTAATAGATATACCATGAAAGATCTTAAGGTAGGGCTGTCCAACCTTGGCCACTTTAAATACAATATGGCTAGCTGGGGAATTCTGGGAGCTGAAGTCCACAGGCTTTTAATTGGCCAAAGTTAAAGAGCTCTACTCTGGGATGTGGCTACCCTGAACCTTGTCCTTCTTTTCGTCATCTAGAATCAGAATAGAGCTGGAAGGGACCTTGGAGGTCTTCTAGTCCAGTCCCTTGCTGAAGTAGGGGATCCTATACCATTTCAGAGAAGTGACTGTCCAATCTCTTCTTAAAAACATCCAGTGGTGGAGCGCCCATGATTTCTGGTGGCAAGCAGTTCCACTGGTTAATTGTCCTCACTGTTAGGAAGTTTCTCCTTAATTCCAGATTGCTTCTCCCTTTGATTAGTTTCCATCCATTGTTTCTTGTCCTTCCTTCTGGTACTTTGGAGAATAATTTGATGCCCTCCCTTCTTTGTGCCAGCCCCTCAAACACTGGAATACTGCTATCATGTCCCCCCCCCCACAGTCCTTCTTTTTCTCTAGACTAGCCAAACCCAAATCCTGCAACCGTTCTTCATATGTTTTAGCCTCCAGGCCTTTAATCATTTTAGTTGCTCTTCTTTGCACTTTCCCCTCCAAAGTCTCAACATCTTTTTGGGAATGTGGTGACCAAAACTGGATGCAATAATCCAGGCGTGGTCTTACTAAGGCTTTACAAAGAGGTACTAATCTACTTCAGGACTGCACAGCTATGGTGGTCCTGCCAATATTGCCCTCACTCCTTCACCTACAATGTCCCTTCCAACTCTGTTAATCTGTAAGATGCATCTTTCATCACAGTGTAATCAAACGGTGTCTCCATTTGTCTATTGCCATGATGGCAAACCTATGGCATGTGTGTCACAGGTGGCATGCAGAGACATTTGTGCCGGCACGCGAGCTGCAGGCAAAGTTACCTCACTGTGCATGTGTGTGCCTCACAGCTGATTTTTGGCTGGTTTGAGGCCTTTTTTGGCCTCCCAAAGGCTTGAGGAAGGCTTCTGCAGGCTTAGCAGGCCAAAATCTAGCCCCCGTTTCATCACTTCCGTTTTTTTCGGAAAAACAGGAAGTGACGAAACGGGACTGGTTTTTGGCCTGCAAAATTTGCAGAAGCCTGCAGAAGCCTTCCTCAAGCCTTTGGGAGGCTGAAAAAGGCCTCAAACTGGCCGAAAATCAGCTGTGAGGTGCAGTGCAGGTAAAGGGGGCAGCAGGGGGTGCATGGGCGGGTGGAGGGATTGCGTGCGCAAGTGTAGTGGGCATGTGAGGGGTGCATTGCCTTCTGGGTACTTGCACGTGAGCATGAGCGTGCAAGCACGTGAATAATTTTTGGCACAGGAGCCCAAAAAGGTTAGCCACCACTGGTCTATTGTAAGCAGAGGTGGTATTCAGCCGGTTTGGACTAATTCTGGTGTACTGGTAGTGGAAAGTTTGACTAGTTGGGAGAACTGGCAAATATCACCTCTGATTGGGCCTGCCCACCCACCCCTGCCATTAGCTCTCCTCAGGGGTGGGATTCAAAAATTTTAACAACTGGTTCTGTGGGCGTGGCTTAGGTGGTGGGCGTGGCTTGGTGGTCATGTGACTGGGTGGACATGACTTGGTGGTCATGTTATTGGCTGGGCGTGGCCAACTCAACATCACTCACATCGAGGCACGTATCTCCTCGCCTGGCCTCTCATGACTGTGGGGATGCTGCAACAGTCGTAAGTGTGAAAAACGGTCATAAGTCACTTTTTTCAGTGCCATTGTAACTTTGAATGGTCACTCCACACAAGCAAAGTACCAGCAAAGGAGGGAAAAAAACTCCAGAGACGTTCCAGAGACAGGAAGTCTAGTCCTGCCAAGAATGTAATAAGGGTTAATGGAGAGGCAGTTTCTGTAAGCAACACCAGAATGTTTCCTTCCTGCCTTCCTTATAGGATTGGGCCAATAATTTCTTCTAACAACCAGTTCTCCGAACTGCTTAGAATGTTAACAACCGGTTCTAGCGAATAGGTGTGAACTGGTAGAATCCCACCCCTGGCTTTCCTATATTCCCTTGGTTTTTAGTTCAGCTGATTTGCATGGCAGAACGGATTGCTGTGCCTCAGCTGAGCTAAAAAAACCAGCTCAGCTCACTCATCAACATTCGGTCTTTGAACCCTGCGCACGAGCGTGAAGCATGCACGCATAGAACTGCTCATAGAACCGGTAGGAAAAAATTTGGAAACCCACTGGATCGTGGATCGTTTTTTGCTTTAGCCCTACAGGAGAGACAGAGCCTTTGTGAGTTCTAGTTCCAAGTGACTTGACTTGAAGCTGATCTCTTCCACTAGGTTGACTTTGATATTAAAAATGGAAGACACTGGGGAGGTTCTGCATCCCAAGCAGAGTACAAGTGGCGAGTGTCAGACTTCTTCAACTTTTCTAAATGCTTCTCTAAACTTCGGTTGACAGGGACACGAAGTCTTCTACTCAAAAGGAAGCCAAGCCACATGGCCACAACTGAGCAAGTCATATTATTCCAAAACGGCAGGTCAGTCAGATGTGATAGACAACGAAAGCTTTATTTTGAATCTGTCAGACAAAGAGTTATGGTTTGTTATATTTTCATTAGGTTACCCCTTAAGCTGGTCCCAAAACTTAATTCCTCTTTTCAAAACAAATATTTAATAACCTTTTATATTGCTTGACACACGGTAGGAGAAGAGACATTACAAATACGTCTTATTGGAAAAAACATTAGAGACAGTGTTCGCTTAGCGGCTACTCATGTAGGAAATGATATTCTTACTGTAGAGTAACCTCTACACCTCCTTATCATTACATCAAATGATTGAAGTGTTGCCTACATCCAAGAAAACAATAATAAAAAAATCTACTTAGGAGGAGAAGTCACATATGTTTTAAAGGAGAAGGTTCTTTGTTCTTGGACAATACTATGCTGGACCTGGGAGATGTAAACTTTCACCCATCAAATGCTAATACAAGTAGTCCTTATTTAGTGACTACCTCATACATCGACCGTTTGTAGTTACGATGGGAATAAAAAAGTAATCTTTTCAACAGTTCTTGCATATAGGACCCTTGGAGATCTGTAAAGCAAAGGAAAACTGAAGTCAAATTGTAAACACAGTAGCTGTTTCACTTAGCTACTGCTTCACTTAACAACCAAGTTGCCAGTTCTGTTGTGGCCCACCGGCGGCAGGCGGAGCTGGCAGCAGATTCGGACAGTAGTGAGGAGGTTGGGGAGGAACCTGGGCCAGTCATGGAAGCTGAGGAAGGCTCGGATGAGGGCTCTGCATCAGAGGCAGAGGTGGGGCCAGGGCAGGCTGGCAGTCATCAGCTGCCTTTGGGCTCAGACAGCAGTGAGGCAGAGGAGCTTCTGGAACCGGTTCCCAGCCTGCACATGCGCAGAACTGCCAAAAGAAAGGCACAATTCAGAACTCAGGGTCGATGTGGGAGTAAGGCCATAGGTGGATGATGAATGGCCCATCCCATCAGGATTAAAAGAGAAGCCAAAGGGGAGGGGGCTTTTGCAGGAAACAACTCGCTCATTCAGTCGTCCATTCATTCCAGCCTCATGGAGTTTTGTCTGTATAACCCAGCCCTTCCCTGTCAGCACTGAGTGTGGAACTATTTACCGGGCAGTGTTCCAGAATTGATAAAGGTCTGAGCTAATTAGAATACCTTTGCAAGACTGTTTGCCAAGCCGTTGGCTGACCGTGAATGAAATAAATTCACATTAATGTAATAAAAGAAGTTTTTGCTGGGTCTCAGAATTGACTTAGTGCTTTTTGGGGAGGCCTAGGACAGAACAAGTTCCAGTTGCAGTTGCTAAATGAGAACTACATGGATTTTATTCTTGGAATAAATACTCGAGTCAGTGAGAGTTCATCGCCTATAAGCATTGTAGACTGAAATTAGTTTTGAGCTAGTTTTCAAGGAAATATTATTAATAATAACAAACTGTTGTCTCTATTTTAGAATTAATATTGCTGGGGTATGTGGAATATCACAGTGGTTCTGTCTTGGATTGTACCTGGAGAGAAACCCAGAGTTTTATGTACTGTATCTACTCAGAGCAAATTAATGTATTTAAAATAAATTACGTCTCACAGCTTCAATGTTTCATTTCCTTTCTTCTTAAAAAAAAAGTGTATTGAAAAGAAACATTCTGAATCAGTTCATTTTTGTTCATCTATATATTTTTGAGTTTTAATAAAATTTATTCAGTTTGAATGCCCTTAATGAAATCAGCTTGCTGAAAAGTCAGGAAGGATCTAGAGAATTTATATCAGATAATCACACACCTTCTTCTGTTATGAAAAGAGAAAACCAGTATTTTCTCTTTAGGGAAGTGTAGAGACGATTTATTATGCAGGAGACCCCCCTAAATGCATGCTTGGGGACTAGGAATAATTTAAAGGCATGGAATGTACTTTCCTTTGGCTTGCATAAAATATAAACGCTACTAATGCAGGATCCATTGGTACCCTGATGTTCAGAACCAATGAGGGGGCAGAAAGATTTTAACTGTACTGAAATAGCAATACTCAAACCATGTTTATTCCCAAGTCTTTTCCACATTTGGACTTGAAACTGTAGATTTCAAATGTGATCTTCCTTTCCTCCCATCCTTCTTCCCATCCTTCCCTCCTTCCCATCCTCCCTCCTTCCTTCCTCTTCCCTTCCTTCCTTCCAAACTTCCTTCCTTCTTCCCTTCCCTCTCCCCTTCCTTCCTTCTTTCCCTCCTCCCCTCCTTCCTTCCTTCCCTCTCCCCTTCCTTCTTTCCCTACTTCTCTCCCTCCCTCCCTCCTTCCTTTCCTCTCCCCTTCCTTCCTTCATTGCAACCTTCTTTCCTTCCTTACAACCTTCTTTCCTTGCAACCTTCCTTCCTTCCTTCCTTCCTTCCTTCCTTCCTTCCTTCCTTCCTTCCTTCCTTCCTTCCTTCCTTCCTTCCTTCCTTCCTTCCTTCCTTCCTTCCTTCCAACTTTCCTCCCTCCCTCCCTCCCTTCCCCCTTTGATCCAATATACCCTACCCCTGCTTAGTTAAATGTTTCCCTTCTTCCCCTTTTGGTTTAAAATATTTTAGTGATCTTTAAACAGGTCGTGACAACGTGTTACTGTGAGAATTCACAAGACTCCCCAGGAACAGGTTGTAAAGTGATAACCACGTGACTCCTCTCTGTTACGCTTGTAACATCCCAGCATAAAAGTACTTTTAATTACCCTCACCTTCAGCCATGGCTGAAAGGCACAGCTTCTGGCACTGCAGCTAGGAAGGTGGTCTCCGGAGGTTCCCTTTTAAAGAATATTTTGCAAAAAGAAAACTAGAAGCTGCATCAAGCCAAAGGTTCACCGTGCTCTTTCCACCGAGGCCAAACAGAAGCTGAAATGGAGGAGGAAGAGGAGGAGGAGAAGAGGAAGAAGACGAAAAGGAAGAGGAGGAGGAGAGGAAGAGGAAGAGGAAGGAGATAAGAAGAAGAGGAAGAAGAGGAAGAGGAAGAAGAAGAGAAAAGAAGAGGAGAAAGAGGAAGAAGAGGAAGAAGTAGAAGAGGGAGAAGAAGAGGAAGAAGAAGAAGAAGAAGAGGAAGAAGAGGAGAGGAAGAAGAAGAGGAAGAAGAGGAGAAGAGGAAGAAGAGGAAGAAGAGGAAGAAGAAGAGGAAGAGGAAGAGGAAGAAGATAAGAAGAGGAAGAAGAGGAAGAGGAAGAAGAAGAGGAAGAAGAGGAAGAAGAGATAAGAGGAAGAGGAAGAAGAAAAGAAGAGGAGGAAGAAGAAGAAGAGGAAGAAGAGGAAGAAGAAAAAGAAGCAACAGCCACTTGTCAGAAATGGCATAGGGTCTCTTACTTGAGCAAGGGTTTCAATGATGGCCAACAAGGTCCCTTCCAACTCTGTTATTTTAAATCTAAGATAATTTCTTTTGTGTTCCCTCAAAAAAAAAAAAGGACAACTTGCCTCCAATAATTGGAGACACGATACATCTATTCTGAAGGAAAGCGACAATAATGTGCCTTTTTAAAAGGCTTCTGTGGGAATGCCCATTAAATTAGCCTACTAAAGTGGCCTTCTAACTTGGATTCTTCTGTCTCTTTAACACAGTGTCCGTTAAAGGTTGAGCGTTGTTCTCCCTTCCTTCTGCCAGAAATCTTTTCTTCCTTGGCTTAATGCAATGGAACCAACTTCCAGTCCTATATGGAAAGGATCCTTATGGGATGTTGTATCCCAACACTGCTTACTTTATGGACAAACACCTCATCGCGGTTATGGTGTTGCTTTTAGAATGCCAAAGTTTACCTATAACCATGAAAATAGAGTCGGCCTCTAATTCCTTCTCAGCCAGAGGTAGTATTTAGCAGGTTCTGACTGGTTCTGGAGAACCGGTAACGGATATTTTGAATAGTTTGGAGAACCAGCAAATCCCACCTCTGACTGGCCCCGCCAACCCCATCTATTCTCCACCTCCCATTGAGTCCCAGTTGATCGGCTGGGTCTTCTTTTGTTGCCCTGCACAGGAGAACGGAGCTGGAAAGCAGGTTAGTGGGGTGAGGATAGAATGGGGATTTTGCAGCAACCTTCCCCCAGGAGTGGGGAGGGAATGGAGATTTTTGCAATATCCATGCCCACCAAGCCACACCCACCAAGCCACGACCACAGAACCAGTAGTAAAATTTTTTGAATCCCACCACTATTCTCAGCCAAGTCTACCACACAAGGTTGTGCCTGAATTGGAAAATAGAATGTTGCATCCATCACACAGCTCACAGAGGAAAAGTAGGGCATAAATCAAACCAAAGAGGGCTTGATGTGTCTGTTGATTTGCTTAACTTTGACTCTTTCTCCTCAAATAGAAGATTACCTTAATGCAGCGCGAGAGAGATACTCTCCCAGATCAAGGATGCTCCACCATTTGGAGCAAAGTTCTATGAGAAGAGTCATGTCTGAATGTAGTCTTTAACAGGCAGACATCAGCTGTTGTTAAGAGTTTGAACCACAACATGTCACATTTGCACACTTTTTCATGGCCAAGATCTCTTTCGGAATCGTTTGCTTACATTTTTGATGATTGGCAACTCATCAGTTCGATACCAGCCCGTCAAATGGTTGATAAAGTAAGATTTGTTGAAGCAAGCCAAGTTCTACAGGAATAATGTTTGAGAAGCAAGAAGCTGTTTGCATACAGCTTTTGCCATCAACCCTTTTCCAAAAGAGGCCAATGCATCTAGGGCTACGCACCAACATGGCTACGCTTATTTTTGCTGGTGTGTAACTCATTGCTGTTTCTCCTTCAGTGAATAATATCACCACATCTTTTGAATTATTCACTTCTGACCTTTATGGGGGCAGAGAAAAAAAAATAGAAGCAAAACAACTCAGGTTTTTTTTGAAAAAAAATGCAAATATGCTTCTTTGGCCCACGGCACCGTTGTGTTTGGGGTTAAAATTAAACAACTTGCCTGAAAAATGTGAGATTCTTCCGTTCCCCAGCAAGCCTCCAGCAAATGTGGTCTATGCAAGGGAAGAGTATTCAGTGCTCTGTTAATGTTCAGAAAAATCACTTTATCGAGTGCAAACTAATGAGTGTATTTCATTTTCTGCTGGCTTATACTGCCCTTTTCCCACCAATTATTCCATTAAGGCAATATTATCCACATTGATCAGAGTATCTGAAACGTTTTGAATGAACTTAAGAAGAACTGATGTTGTTTGTTACAAGAGTTCGCCTTTAGTTGCATGCTTCTGTTTTCATGATGCCCTTTCATGAGAAGGGCATTCAATCACTTGATTTCTCCTTTGTCATCTAGCCCTGAATCTAAGAAGATAAGATAACTTGATTGTCATTTTTTTTAACTGCGAACACATCAGCCCACATTAAGAATGAAATTATGTTGCTCAAGAGAAAGTCTCTATCTATGTCGCTGTCTTTTTCTAGAGTCTCAACATCTTTTTTTATAGTGTGGTCACCAAAACTGAATGTAGGTGTGGTCTTACTAAGGCTTTATAGAGTGGTATTAGTACCTCACTTGATCTCGATTGTATCCCTCTGTTAATGCAACTTAGAATTGCATTAGCTTTTTTGGCTGCTGCTGCACACTGCTGGCTCCTATTTAGCTGGTTGTCCACTAAGACTCCAAGATCCCTCTCACAGTTCCTGCTATTGAGCCTGGTTTCACCCAGTCTAGATTTACGTGGTACTTAAGGGGCCATGCTATGCTGGTTGGTCCACAGGCAAAAGACCCCACTCGTATCAGGGAGATTTTAGGTTGCCCAACATTCTTTCAGATTGCTTGCAAATAACAAAGCAGCAAATTGTGGTTTTTTTCCAAGTCAGCCGGAAAAGGAGAGAAAGGGAGCAAAAAACAACACGCTAGCATATGAATAATTTACAACTCCTCTCTCTCCTCCCACGCCTCTAAGTTGGGCCTCTCTGGGTGTTAGAAGTTCATAATTCCCATACCTTAGGCGTGTGAAGGAGTGTGTGTTTTTGTGAAGATGTGACTCTCACTTCAGGGATGGGGGCGGGGAAGAGGGAGAATTGGGGCAAAATTAGGGTTGTCTCTCACCTGCCTTGCAGATGGAAAACCAAGGTGTGGGAATTCGGGGAATGACGGAGCTGCTGAGATTTTTGTGAGAAGCGGCTGAGCTTCTCATCGTGAGACCAGATTTTGTGGGGTAGGGTGATAAGAGAAGAGGCTTTGCTTTTCCAACTAAGCTATTAATTCCCATTGTGTATAAGCTTAATTTTTTATCAAGAATTCTGGGTATTATAGTTTGTGGCTGCTTAAACCCTGTTCTGTGTTCTTAGTTTCCATCTGGCAATGCTACCCTTTTCCTCTGGGAGAGATAATGACAATTAAGTTCGACTAAGACGGTACTGTGGAGATTTTGGCCCGACGTTACAGATAACAGAGAGGAGGATCATTCTGACACATTTCTACAGTTTGAGAGACCCAGAATTAATGCCTGTAAACATTCCCTCATGCCTGAAAGTCAACACGGGCATTTTATGCTTCTGTTTATTCAGCAGTTTAGATGCCTTTCAAGATAAAACATGGAGGAGATGGTGATATTCAGTTTATTTGTTTGACATCTCTTGATTGTAAATGGTATTTTATTGCAAACCACTTGTTCTCACTGCTATTACCTCAGTTTTAAAATTATAAATAGCAACATTAATTACAATACCTCCCTCCCTCCCTTCTATTCTTCCCCCTTCCATTTTTCTTTCCTCCCTTTCATTTTTCCTTCATTTTTCCTTCCTTCCTTCCTTCCTTTCCTTTCCTTCCTTCCTTTTCATTTTTTCTCCCTTCCATTTTTCCTTCCTGCTTTTCATTTTTCCTCCCTCTCTTCTTCCCTTTCATTTTTCCTTCCTCCCTCCTTCCCTCCCCCCTCTCTTTCATTTTTCCTCCCTTTCATTTTTCCTTCCTCCCTTTCTTCCTTCCTCCCTCCCTTCCTTCCTTCCTTCCTTCCTTCCTTCCTTCCTTCCTCCCTCTTTCCCTCCCTCTCTTTCATTTTTTCCTCTCTTTCATTTTTCCTCCCTCCTCCCTCCCTCCCTTCAGATAATTTCAGAGAAAATCAGCTGAAATGGACAATAGAAGACCTAGCAGTAGTATTCATTGAGCAACCAAAATTGGGACCGGCAACTTGGCCATTAAGCAAAGCACTCTGTAAACAGAACATCACCATTTTGCGATCCGACTTCAGCTTTCCTTGGCTTGACAGATCCTGCGAAGGCTGTAAATGCCAGAACTGCTTGCAAAGCTTTTTTTTTTTTTTTCCATCACCACTGGGCCTGAAAATGGACGACTACATGAGGCAGTCGCTAAACGAGGACTGCCGGTATGCATTCCACTCCTCAGTCACCTGCCCTTGCAACATACTGACGTCCAATTTGTTATGGGACCCCAAGCCATGCAAGAGGGGGGGCGGGACACTAGGAGCTCTCCAAGTCCATTCAACCCTATTTAAAATGGGGGGGGGGCTCTTCTTTCTTGTGGAACGCAACGGTCGGCATAAGGACACCTCCAGCAGAAAACGAGGACGTTTTGCTTTTGACACTTTCCGGGCCAACCATGTCTCTGACCTTCTTGTGCTTTTGTCTCTAATGACCGCGACAGTTTTCTCCCTCTTCCCCTCCCTTCGCATTTTGAAACCTACAAGCGAAACAGACTGGAATGATTTCTCTGGATCAATAAACTGCAAAGCATTCCGGGGCAAGGGAATCTTTTTATTTTTTTTTTTAAACCAGGCCACCCGTTGGCTGAAAGATCCACGTGCATTAGAGCGCCCCCTGGTGGTTCTTTAAGAAGGAGAAATGGTTCCAGCTCCTGGGTACTGAAAACTCCGGTTGGCTTCAGGTGTGAAAGTGAGTTGTTGTTTGGTTGTTGTTGTTTTGTAAGTACAAGGGCATGTCTGGCTAGTCAGAAGAAGAAGAAGAAGAAGAAGAAGAAGAAGAAGAAGAAGAAGAAGAAGAAGAAGAAGAAGAAGAAGAGGAGGGGAGGAGGAGGAGGAGGAGGAGAGGAGGAGGAGGAGGAGGAGGAGGAGGAGGAGAAGAGAAGAAGAGGAGAGGAGGAGGAGGAGGAGGAGGAGGAGGAGGGAGGAGGAGGAGAGGAGGAGAGGAGGAGAGGAAGAGAGAAGAAGAAGAAGAAGAAGAAGAAAGAAGAAAAGAAGAAGAAGAAGAAGAAGAGAAGAAGAAGAAGAAGAAGAAGAAGAAGAAGAAGAAGAAGAAGAAGAAGAAGGGGTGACATGATA
Organism: Notechis scutatus; assembly: GCF_049901735.1. NCBI lineage: Eukaryota > Metazoa > Chordata > Lepidosauria > Squamata > Elapidae > Notechis > Notechis scutatus. The sequence continues at coordinate 23,325,261 of NC_142015.1, read as the reverse complement.
GAGTAGTTCAGTACTTGAAGGGCTGCCACAAAGGAGAGGGGGTTAACCTTTTCTCCAAAATACCAGATGGAAGGACAAGAAACAATGGTTGGAAACTGACCAAAGAGAGAAACAAGCTGGAATTAAGGAGAAACTTCCTAACAGTGAGGACAATTAACCAGTGGAACTGCTTGCCTCCAGAAATCGTGGGTGTGCCATCACCGGAAGTTTTTAAGAAGAGACTGGATAGTAACTTGTCAGATATTGTATAGGTTTTCCTGCTATTCCATTCCATTCCATTCCATTCATTGTCCTGTTCTTTTCCTATTCCATATTGTATTCTACTCTATTCTATTCTATGCTATGCCATGCCATGCCATCCTATCCTATCCTATCCTATCCTATCCTATCCTATCCTATCCTATCCTATCCTATCCTATCCTATCCTATCCTATATAGAGATTCTAATTCTATGCCATGTCATCCTATCCTATCCTATCCTATCCTATCCTATCCTATCCTATATAGAGATTCTAATTCTATGCCATGCCATCCTATCCTATCCTATCCTATCCTATATAGAGATTCTAATTCTATGCCATGTCATCCTATCCTATCCTATCCTATCCTATCTAGATTCTAATTCTATGCCATGCCATCCTATCCTATCCTATCCTATCCTATCCTATATAGAGATTCTAATTCTATTCAATTCCATTCCATTCCATTCCTTGTTCTGTTCTGTTCTATTCTGTTCCGTTCCGTTCCATTCCATTCCTTTCCTGCCTTTATTATTTTTACAAAAAACTCAAGGCAGCCAACATGTCCAACAAACCTTCCTCCTATTTTCCCCACAACAACAACTCTGGAAGAAATATGAAATATGGGGAATACAAAGGAAGTATTGCTTAGGTTGGAAAATAGGGGGTGTGTTTGAAGCTGAAAGGAGATTTACAGACTGAAAATTTATAGCATGAGATCACACTGACCCAGCTTCGAATGGTGTGCTTAAACTGATGGATGTGAGAATCAGAGCTGATACCAGTCAGGGCTTTCTTAGAGATTGTATAACTCAGCTATGGATTTTCTCTTTAAAAAGCAATTGGACTAATTTGAGGGGAATAAAACAAACACAGCTAATTGCAATGCCGTCCTAGGTGGCTGTTGCAGAATGCGAGCACAACCGGGCATTTCTGTTGATTTCCTTATTTTTCCAATTGATTGTGGGAGGTCTAGGAAAGCTTTTCATTTCATTCTGCCGGTTGCTTATGCTACCATATTGTTCAATGCTGATGTATTGCCCTATTTCCCGTTGTACTTCTAAGACAGAAGGACTTGTGGGAAATATTAGAGAAAACAACAATAATGAGAAAGCCTCAGCAGGGAACCACAGAGAATTGGGAGAGCTCTCTGGATCACAGTATTCAGTCATGGCCTCAGGATCAGAAGGGATCAGAAGAGATTTTCCAGCCTCTGCCAGATTGCTTGCATTGTGTTTTTCTTCTTCACAAAACAGGACAAATATAGAAACTGCAGAAAGAAACTATTGGCTCTCCTTGGCCTGCATTGCTTCTTGAGATGAGCCAAATTGGCAATTGAGCCAGGTTTTAATGTAGCATCTGTATGAGCTGCGGATTCTTCCCTATGGGACCAGTGCTGTCCAAGGTACTGGAATGCAGGTGGGCCCTTGACTCACAAGGTGATTGTTCAAAGTTAAAAACAGCCCTGGAAAAAGTGACTTATGACAGTTTTTCATACTTCTGACCATGGCAAGACTCCCCATGGTCATGTGATTAAAATTCAGACGCTCGGCAACTGATATATATCTGTGTTTCCCCCCAAAATAAGATCCAACTGTTGGGCTCCGACTGTGGCAACGCTTACCTCGGAGCCTGCCAGGTCACCAGAGGTCAGCAAGAGTCCCCTTCAGCATCTCCTCGATGATGAGCCACCCTAGCTGCAGCTGAAATCGCTCTCCATCTGACGTAGCAGATGCAACATGGCTCCACGCTCATGCCGACAGCTGAGGAGATGACAGCTGAGTGACTGATGGAGCGGAAGCTGCGAGGAGAGCTGGTGTTTGTGACAGCTCAGCTCAGGACTCAACTGAGGGGCACATGGAAGTGGGTTGGAACGCAGGGTCACGCCGGGTGGACGGTGGAGGGTGCACAAGGTGGGGATCCATGAGGAAGAGGCAGCCTGAGACAGGGGGTTAGGTGATTACAATGATGCGATGATGAGATGGCAGCAATAGGGGATAATGGGCTAGGTGGGGCCAGGAGTGCAGCTGCATGTAGACGGGGCTGTGGTTGTTATACTAATAAAAAGGAACGGAGAACGAAAACTCTCAGTGCTAACCTTAGTTGGCTTTGAGCTATTCTTGCCAGGAGGGAGTGTTTGCTGTTTGCTTGTCATGGAATAAACCATCATTGGTCTACATAGAAGCTGGTGGCTTTATTCACTTTGGCGAGGCAAATCTTCAAGACTCAAGGGCCGGCTGAGACCAACTGGAAAATAAGCCCTAGCATGATTTTTTTCAGGATGCTCATCATATATGTCCTACCCCCAAAATAAGCCCCAGTTAAGATCGTTGGATGCATTTAGTGCTATTTCCCCAAAATAAGACCTAACTGGAAAATAAGCCCTAATTTGTGTCTTTTGGAGCAAAAATTCATATGAGACCCAGTCTTATTTTCAGGAAAACACAGGTATTTATGACAGTCCCGGTGTTGTGTGATCTCCTTTTGCGACCTTCTGACAAATAAAGTCAATGGGGAAGCCATGTTTGCTGAACAACTGTGTTCTTAATATAACAACTGCAATGATTTGCTTAGCAATTGTGGCAAGGAAGGTCGTAAAATGGGGCAAAACTCACTTTACAACTGCCTTGCTTAGTAACCTACAACTATCATTGTAAGTCAAAGATTAGCTATAGTTGTCAATCTTGGACCATAGCATTTAGAAACTTCAACACCTAAGTTTCTAATCCTTTTTTGTTCAGAATTTCCATGCCTGTATTGTTACTTCTGTTGAAATTGTTTTTTGTGAAGGCACAGTTGGATAGGATTCTTCTTCTCCAGTCTGGCTGGGGAATTCTGAGAGTTGAAGTCCACAAGTCTTAAAATTGCTAAGTTTGGAGACTCATTTTTTATTTTATTTATTTATTTGATTTGCCAATTGTTTACAAGATAATAAGTATAAGTGTATACATAGTTGTGAATACATGAAATGGGTACATATAAGAAAAATAAAAGAATAAGAGAAACAATAGGACAGGGACGGTAGGCACGATGGTGCGCTTATGCACGCCCCCAGAGAAAGCCAGTGTAGAATCCTGCTTCCATGTGAGAGACAAAGCTTTGGGTGATGATCCAGAGTGTACGCAAACATAACAAAATCTAAAACGTAAATAAATGTCCTTTATTGCCTCCAATTTGGTTCCACTGTTCAAATAATTCTCAGTTGGAAATAAAACTTATTCAAAAATAGTCTTCAAAAGAAGCAATACAGTCTGTACTTAATGAGAAGATAGAGGTGAAATAAAAAACCAAACAAACTACAATGATGAAATTTCCACAATGGACCAGGATATGTAATTACCAACTTCAAGGAGATAACAAGGCATAGTCTGTTGGAAGGACGCCAACCAAGATAACGTCAGCCCAAAATAAAACACACTTTGCTTCTGGCAACGCTGTGTTTTAACCGTCTTTCTTATATACTATTCTCCCCAGCTGCAACCAATGAGGAGGATCATGGCCGCTTCCTCTCTCGTAAGCCAATTTGTTTCCTTCTCCGTTCCTCCCTGTATGTCCTCGGATGAAGAGGGGATGGGCCTGGTTCTTCCTCTGACTGCCCAGCTGGCTTCTGCCCTTCCCCAGCCTCCTCCACATAACACAGAGCTTCTCTGCAGTCATTCCCATATGCTGTTCCCAGATGTTGCATTTTCATCGCTGTGATTGTGCAAAAAAAAAAAAATGTAATAAATACATGAAATGTGTGTAGGCTAGGTTTCCAACTTTAGGAAATGGTTTTTTGAGTTGGAACGATGGAGGGTGGGAAATTCCTCCATTTTCTTTAAAAATTATGCTACGGGCCAGAGGAAAATGTAATCCTACAAAGGCACCATATAAAGAGTAAATTCCTTCAGCTGTTGGATGAAAAATGCCAGATGGACCCACCAGATGGTGCACTTACAATGCCAAGATCTTTTCTGTATGTTTTAAATGTTTCTGTAAAAGTGATATTGGTAAGTTTTCCCTATCCCAGTTTAGATGTAATCTAACTTATTTCCACCTTACTGAGCTGTGTCAGCCCAGCCAATTGCATGGGTTCGATTTATAGGTTTAAATAAACCATAGTTAGCTGAATGTTTTGGGTGCTGTTTGATTAAAACATGTGTTTATTTTTTTAGATTGCAAATGAAGGCAAATAGATATGTTCTAGCATCATGTTGCAAAATACAATATGGGTTAATCACTGGGACCAGTGGTTTAGTCTTTTGAGTTTTTGGAGTGGAATTGTGTATTATGGCTGGAGCCCATCCTACACAACATGGATTTTCCTCATTCCTTGTGCTGCCATCTTCATCACGATACTATACTCTATACACTCATCACACTAATTCTGTAAGGACCTTTGATGGAACTACAATTTTTGAAAATTAAGACCAGATCTTTAGCATCAATATTTAGTTTTCCTGAACTCTGTGAAACAGGGAAGACATATCTTGAAAAACCTGTGCCTTGGCCTCGGAAAATCCTGCTAGTTCATTTAAGGCGTGTGTGTATGTGTGTGTGTGTGTGTGTGTGTCCATTTGCTTTCACAAACGGCTAAATTAAAAACTTGCTTTCTCAAAAGAAACCAAGTGGAAGAGTTTAGATACCGAAATGTGAGCTTCACGCACACAATCAACGCCTTCCTCCTTTTAAAAAATGGAGTTGTTTTGTTTTGTGAGCATAATTTGCTCGTTTTGCAGAATGTTTAAACATCCTCCTACCTACTTTATGCAAATGTAAAGCTATGCACAACATTACCATGTTGTGCAGTAGCTGGCTTAATTTGGGAGAAAAATATGTTTGATTGTCGAGCATCTGTTTCCCATGCTTGAAATTCTGGGAGTCTATCAGGATTGTTTTGTCCTTCTGGAAACTAATTCATACACCATCTCGTTTCTCTTGCCTCTCTCTCTTACACATTGCTATCCTTTTTCCTCTCTTTGAAAAAAATTGTGCTGAGCGGAAGCAAAGCTAACTGATTCATAATAACTTTCTGTCTCTGAACTACCTAGGAATGCAGCTGTGAGAAGCAAAAAGAAGGGGGAAAACATACACACATCATTCAAAAGAAATCCTACCCTGAATTCAGTTTCCTAAATTTCACTAACTGGTCTTTTGTGCGTACTTGACTTTCAAATTCTCTCCAAAGTTCTGAACGATGGCAAGATCATTGCTCTGCTTTTGAACGTGTGGCTCACCTGTTGCTCATCCAACAAAATATTACGAATCTTGGTTACGTCACCCTGGGAATGCTTGCAATGTGTTCTGACCCAAACCCTTTTCCAATAAAACAAACAATAACCAAAGGGAACAGAAACCTTTTAATGAGTCTTATGAACCCCCGGTTAAAAGGCTGCTGCAAACTAATTAACTTTGATAAGCACAAACCTTGCCAAAACTGTACAAGACTGCAAAAAAATCACAGATAAGAAATATTTCACAACACAAGAGTCTTCAAATACCAAATTAAGATACTGTAGTGTCCATGAGGTTGAGTTTCAAAACGTCTTTGCTTCCTGCAAAGAACGTTCGCTTCACAGCTGGCTTTTATCTTCTTGAAGGAGGGGCCATTACCTTGCAGCCTTACTCCCAAGTCACCCATGCTGTTGCAGCTGCTCTTTCCTGCGAGCAATCCTGCGTGCATGCGCACTTGGCACAGGCTCCTCGGGAACCTCCTCATCGCTGCTGCCAGCCCCCACAATCTCTGAAGGCAGCAGTCCACTCCCTAATGGTCCTGGCCCCTCATCTGAGTCCTCGCTCTCCTTAGCCATCTGCACCTGTTGGCGGCTAACCACAACACAATGGTCCTAAGTGTGAACACTGCAAGTCACTTTTTTAGTGCCGTTACAACTTTGAACAGTGTCGGGCACAATGAACTGGGATCGTGCATTAAGTCCAAGCACAGAAGGTTTATTATTGCAATCGAATGAAACATACCTCTCTGGGAATGTAACATACCTCCATTCGGAGGAATCCACACCTTTGAAGTATGCTGTTAATAGCCTCCTTAAGTGGTCAATTGTGACAATTAGATGGACAATAGGAGAAGAGACAATGAAAGGTAAACAGAGAGAGATCTGTCTTTTGCAGGTAAGATGTAAATGTAAGAGAGTTTTACAATGCAGTTACTCAACTTCTAAGAATCTTAAAGATATAAAAAGGATAGGGCATCTTTCTGTATTTTGTAGAATTTTCCTCCCATGTCTCTTGTGATGTGCTAGGAACTTCTTCCCAGATCTTTAACTTTGATCAAAGAATAAAAGTCTGCTTTATTTAATTTGCAAGCCTCCATTTAAGTCTTTGTTTTGGTTCATTTTTGGCTTAAGCGTACTGCCAGAACTTACACCACCTTACAGTCATCCCACAATAGTTGCCATCAACATATACCCAAGTATACGAAAGAACAGCTATTAAAAAAAAAAAAGAATAAACTGTTTGTTGCTTCTAGCGGTAACATCTAAATCCTCCCATCATTCCATTTTCAGTAACAGTGCTATCCTGACCCCTGGGAGAAGGAATGTAACAGTTGGCAGGAGTATGGCTTCTAATTGGGGATTTTCCCCCCTCCTTTTTCTAATTCCTTCTGGAGGATGACAGAATCCGATGACACACGTTGATACTTGGGGATAAGAATACATAACGGAGCCAATTAGCACTTCCTATCGATGTCAGGTTTTATCCTCTGTAAAATAAATTAGGAAAGAGACACTGTGTTAAAATGCACAGTGAACACCAATCACACTCACTCCCCTAGCAAATTTTTCCTGGTGTGTGTGTGGGTATGTGTGCGTGCGTGCAATCTCTCTTCCAGGCTTGTGTAAGTGACAAAGCACTAGTGAACAGGCAGGAAATGAGAACAGCCACTTAGTGTCAATTGGCCCTCTAATATTGAAATCATCCTGTTGATGCAGAGCTAGTAAAATGTACGAGAACCAGTTTGCAAGTCAAGTGCACTTTGTATCCAGTGTCCTACTGCGAAAGAGATCTCTTCCCTGCCTTTCGGAATAATTGGATTTTAAAAAGGATGTCTGCTTGTACTGAGTAGCTTTGACCTTTGAAGAAGGATGATGGAAGGTGCGTGTCTTCAGTAGAATCTTGCTCCTAAAATGAATCTCAGTGAGTTTTAATAGCAACAGCACTTAGACTTATATACCGCTTCGCAGTGCTTTTTACAGCCCTCTCTAACCAGTTTACAAAGTCAGCCTATTGCCCTCAAACAATCTAGGTCCTCGTTTTACCCACCTCAGAAGGATGGAAGGCTGAGTCAGCCTTGAACCAGTCAGGATCAAACTTCTGGCTGTGGGCAGAGTTGGCTTGCAATACGGCACTCTAACCACTGTGCCACCACACCTAGCAGAAATAGGAAGCGGGGAAGGAAAAGGAAGAAGAAGTGGAAGAGGAAGGAGAAGGAGAAAGAGAAGAGGAAGGGGAGAGAGGGAAGGGAAGGCAAGAGAAGGAAGGAACAGAAGGGAGGAGGAGGAAGAGGGAAAGAAGAAGGCGAAGAAGGCAAAAGAGAAGCAGAAAAAAGGGAAGGAAGGAAGGAAGTGGGAAAGGGAAGAGGAAGAGGAAGAAGAAAGAGAAAGGGAAAGGAAGGCGGGGGAAGGTGAAAGGGAAGGAAGAAATAGCAATAGCACTTAGGCTATAAAGACTTCACAGTGCTTTATAGCCATCTCTAAGCAGTTTATAGAGCCAGCCTATTGTCCCCAACAATCTGGGTCCTCAATTTACCACTCAAAAGGATGGAAGGCTGAGTCAACCTTGAGCCTGGTGAGATTTGAACTGCCAAATTGCAGGCAGCTGGCAGTCAGTAGAAGGAGCTTGCAATACTGCACTCTGACCACTGCGCCACCACATATGAGACTCTCTTGTTGTTTATTACTAAATGATTAGCATTCTGCTTGCTGGTGTTCAATTAAAAACCAATCAGGGAATGAAGCTCAAAAGATGTTTGGCCAAGAGAAATCCAGCTGTTAGCTGGAGAAGGAACATCTGCAGGGAACATATTTTGATCCTTCCTGTTAAAAAATAGACAAGAAGCGAATATGCTCTCAAACTGAGCTAAGATGTCAGATATCGGTGCCATCACTTTGACAGTGATGAAGAAATTGCTCTTTCTTTTTTTGGATGCTTTTTAAAATTTACAGGAGGACCACTTGACTTCCCTCTCCTGTTTTCTGGTGCTGGTCTTCCATGGCATGCTCCTCACTGCATGTGGAGTTTGCATTCACCTTGGAAGAGTTCATTGCCCTCTTTTACAGAACAACAGAGTGGGGAGGGACCTTAGAAATCATCTAGTCCAACCCTCTTCTCAAGGAGGAGATCCTACACCATTCTGGACAAATGGCTGTCCAAACTCTTCATTAAAACTTCCACTGTTGGATCACCCACAATTTCTGGACAATGTCAGGAAATTTCTGCTTAATTCTAGGTTGGATCTCTTCTTGATACATTTCCAGTGGTGGGATTCTTTTTTTTTTTTTACTACCAGTTCTGTGGGCATGGCTTGCTAGGCATGGCAGGGGAAGGATACTGCAAAATCCCCATTCCCTCCCTACCCCACTAACCTGCTTTCCAGCTCCGTTCTCCTGTGCAGGGCAACCAAAGAAGACCCAGCCGATCAGCTGGGACTCAATGGGAGGCAGATAATAGATGGGGGTGGGGCCAGTCAGAGGTGGGATTTGCCTGTTCTTCAAATCACTCAAAATTTCCACTACCGGATCTCCAGAACTGGTCAGAACTGGCTGAATACCACCTCTGTAACATTTCTATCCATCAATCTTTAATTCTGCCTCTGAATATTCCTTGATTAGGTTTGTAAGCTAAATAGAGTTGGGTCTAATTAGTACTTATATAGGATGTTGTATAGGGAATCCTGAAATCAAGTATGGGTAAAAAAAACTACGTCTATAATGCTACCAGGAAGACTTTGTGGACCTACCCATAAAGCCCCCAAGGGCAGGTCTTGTTTGGAAGGGCACTTTATCATCCTGGATTAATATTTGTTATTAGCCCTTTCTGCTTTTGAAATGTGGATTTACAGATGGCTGTTATGTATAAGTTGGGTCAGAAACTCAGAAAGGAGGAGGTGATAAGCCACCTGGGAAATCTAAGGGAAATCATCAAAACCATTAAAAAACAAAAATTAGAATACTTTGGACATAGGATGCAACACCTGGAAAAATACGGCATCCTTCACTTTATCCTGCAGGGAAAGGTTGAAGGCAAGCGAGGTCCAAGCAAAAGAAGAACATCACAGCTTCACAATCTAAGGGGTTGGTTTGGACAAAACTCAGCAGCCCCTTTTTGTGCGGCTATTGATAAAAATAAGATCGCCAACATGATCACCCATGTCTGATGGCGGATATGGCAGAAGAAGAGGAAGAAATTAGCCCTTTCTAGGGACAATTTGTTGAATCCCGCTTTAAGTTCTTCTTAGCCAGTAGCCAGAACATCCATGAGTATATGTGTAATCAGATGTACGTTTATAATATTTTAGATTTTATATTTCAAAGACGTTGAGACTCTAGAAAGAGTGCAGAGAAGAACAACCAAGAGGATTAGGGGACTGGAGGCTAAAACGTAGGAAGAACGGTTGCTGCAATTGGGTATGTCTAGTTTGATGAAAAGAAAGGCTAGGGGAGACATGATAGCAGTCTTCCAGTATTTGAGGGGCTGCCCCAAAGAAGAGGGAGTCAAGCTATTCTCCAGAGCCCCTAAAGGCAGAACAAGAAGCAATGAGTGGAAACTAATTAAGGAGAGAAGCAACCTAGCACTAAGGAGAAATTCTTGAACAGTTAGAACAATTAATCAGTGGAACAACTTGCCTCCAGAAGTTGCAAATGCTCCAACACTGGAAGTTTTTAAGAAGAGATTAGATAACCATTTGTCTGAAATGGTATAGGGGTTCCTGCCTAGGCAGGGGGTTGGACTAGAAGACCTCTAAGGTCCCTTCTAACTCTGTTATTCTATTCTATTCTATTCTATTCTATTCTATTCTATTCTATTCTACTGCTAATTAGCATCTAGTTAACAATTAGTATCTAGATGCAGATTTAATTGGATCTACTGCTAATTAGTTTTTCTAGCTGTCACCTACCAGAGGAAGCCCCATGCTCTTGCTGCATTTTCTCCATCTGGCATGTGGAGTTTAGAAAGATGGAGCAGGCCTGGAGAAAGTGGTGACTTTGGTCACATTAAAGTAATCACGAACGAGAAAACAACCGGAGTCTGTTACTGCAACCTTTGTGCTGATGACGTTAATACAAATTATTATATCTGACTTTATTTTAAAACATCAACACCGAAGCCGTAATCTTCTCCTCTAGGTTGCCTTGGCTATAATCTTCTGTTGTGGGGTACAGAAATGATTTTAAACACCAGACTTAATGGGATTAATGCTTGATTGGAGACGTGTCTTTAGATAATAATGCACTCGGTTTCACTTATTTTAAAAATGCGGAAAGATAGCCCCGGTGCATTGCGAGGTGGGAATTTCTCCAGAGTGAGCCCTAGATTTCTATTCCCAATTTCTTCTTGATAGTTTAACTGCTATTAGGGGACTGGAGGGTAAAACATGTGATGAACGGTTGCAGGAACTGGACCTGGCTAGTCTAGAGAAGAGAAGGACAAGGGGAGACATGATAGCAGTCTTCCAATATTTGAGGGGCTGCCACAGAGAGGAGGAAGGGGTCAAGGAAGGGGTCAAAATCATACATTGCAATGTCCTACCTGTCAATGAATACTTCAGCTTCAACCATAACAACACAAGAGCACACAATAGATATAAACTCAAAGTAAACCGCACCAAACTTGATTGCAGGAAATACGACTTCAGCAATAGAGTGGTCAATGTCTGGAATACTCTACCCGACTCTGTAGTTTCTTCCCCAAACCCCAAAAACTTTAACCTTAGACTGTCTACTATTGACCTCACCCCTTTCCTAAGAGGCCTGTAGGGGGCGTGCATAAGCGCACCAACGTGCCTACCGTCCCTGTCCTATTGTTTCTCTTATTCTTTTATTTTTCTTATATGTAACCATTTCATGTATTCACAACTATGTATACATTTATACTTATTATCTTGTAAACAATTGGCAAATCAAAATAAATAAAAATAAAAAGCTATTTTCTAAAGCACCTGAAGGCCAGACAAGGAATAATAATGGTGGAAACTGACCAAGGAGAGATTCAACCTGGAAATGAGAAGTTTTCTGACAGTGAGAACAATCAACCAGTGGAACAATTTGCCTTCAAAAGTTGTGAATGCTCCAACACTGGAAGTTTTTAAGAAGAGATTGGATAACCATTTGTCTGAAGTGGTGTAGGGTTTCCTGCCTTGGCAGGGGATTGGACTAGAAAACCTCCAAAGTCCCTTCCAATTCTTATTTTTCTATTCCATTGCAGCAAGGTCTAATATTGTAATATTTTTCAAATGCAGTCACTCGCAATTTGAACCCTCTGCCCCCAGCTATATCGTTGGAGCCTTGATTTTATTTTTCCTTCTTGCTTATTGTTGGCTTCTGGAAGAAAGTGTTATTGAACAAACAATAAACACATCGATCATTGCAAGGTGGCAGTAAAAGCGTTTGGATCCAAAACCCCTGAAAAATGGCATGTTTCATGTAAGAGAAATTTATAACTGCGCTAGAAAAGGCTATCTATTTTCTCAAAGCGTGGCACTCGGTCTGATGCCAACCACTATCCAGACAGAGAAACAAGATGCTATATTTTTTTTTTTGAGTTGTACATTTGTCTGGAACACAAAGAATACCACGTTCCCTATTGAATAAGACCTCGTGCACATCGAAGTCAGAAATCTAGTGCCATTTAGCCAGACGTGAGTAATCACATCATGGTCCTTGTCTCAGCTAACCTACATGGGAGGTGATCCTAATTGGGTAGGAAAATGTATCTTGTTTTTGTTCTCTTCTCAAAAGAAAAAAATGGCATAAAAATATTGAAATAAATGGGTTATTAGATTCGCGCTGCTTCCTTTTCTTCCCTCCAGGTACCAGCCGAGATTTCCATTCTTCTGGAATAAACTGAGAGCATCTGCTGTTTAATTCAAAAGGAATAAGGCTGTGTTTCTGGCTTTTTCTTCAGAAGAATTGGGGGATGCATAATGGACCATGTTCAGAGGTGGTATTCAGCAGGTTCTGACTAGTTCTGGAGAACCGGTAGCAGAAATTTTGAGTAGTTCAGAGAACCAGTAAATACTACCTCTGACTGGCCCCACTCCTATCTATTCTCCGCCTCCCATTGAGTCCCAGCTGATCGGCTGGATCTTCTTTGGTTGCCCTGCACAGGAGAACGGAGCTGGAAAGCAGGTTCGTGGGGTGGGGAGGGAAAAGGATTTTGCAGTATCCTTCCCCTGCCATGCCCACCAAGTGACACCCACCAAGCCATGCCATGCCCACCAAGCCACACCCACAGAGCTGATAGTAAAAAAAAAAAATTGAATCTCACCACTGACCATGTTGGCAAGACTTTGTCTGAAATGATGTAGGAGGTAAAAGATCTCCAAGGTCCCATATGAGCCAGAAATGTGTGGCGGCAGCCAGAAAAGCCAACACAACCCTAAGTTGCATTAACAGAGGGATAGAATCAAGATCAAGGGAGGTACTAATGCCACTCTATAAAGCCTTAGTAAGACCACATCTGGAATCCTGCATCCAGTTTTGGTCACCACACTATAAAAAAGAGGTTGAAACTCTAGAAAGTGTGCAGAGAAGAGCAACCAGGATGATGAGGGGACTGGAGGCTAAAACATATGATGAACGGTTGCAGGAACTGGGCCTGGCTAGTCTAGGGAAGAGAAGCACCAGGGGAGATATGATAGCAGTCTTCAAGTATTTGAGGGGCTGCCACAGAGAGGAAGGGGTCAAGCTATTTTCCAAAGCATTTGAAGGCCAAACAAGGAATAATGGATGGAAACTGATCAAAGAGAGATTCAATCTGAAAATAAGGAGAAATTTTTTGATAGTGAGAACCATCAATCCATGGAACAGAAGTTGCCTTTGGAGCTTCATCCCTGGAAGCTTTTAAGAAGAGACTGGACTGTCATCTCTTAGGAATTGTGTGGAGCAGGGGTCTTCAAACTTGGCAAGTTTAAGACTTCAACTCCAAGAATTCCTCCTTCAGTCATGTTAGCTCAGGAATTCTGGGAATTGAACTCCACAAGTCTTAAACTTGCCAAGTTTGAAGACCCTTGGTGTAGGGTCTCCTGCTTAGGGTGGGGAATTGGACTAGATGACTACAAGGTCCCTTCCAACTCTGTTTATCTCTATCTATCTATCTATCTATCTATCTATCTATCTATCTATCTATCTATCTATCTATCTATCTATCTATCTATCTATCTATCTATCTATCTATCTATCTATCTATCTATCTATCTATCTATCCATCCATCCATCCATCCATTCATCCATCTATCTATCTATCTATCTATCTGTCTGTCTGTCTCTCCTTAATGAACTGAAGAAGCTTCTAGGATGAGAAGTGAAACCTTTTCAAGGACTAAAAGCCAAGAAAGCCCAGTTGCCTTTTGGAAAAGCACTGCAGGGATAACCATGACCTGGAGGATGGAGAAACTCCATAGCCCATTTGGAAAGTTCCCAAAACAAATGATGGGAACCGAATAAGAGAAGAAAAACAAACTAATAAGCTTTTCTTCTTTTTCTATTTTGCATTTAAGCACATAAATCCAGCAGTGACCGTTCCCTTCTTTCTACTGACAGTTATGTGTTGTCATCCTGAAACACCTGAAATGCGATACTCTTTTGAGCAGTTGGAACAAATGGACTTCTTGGCCAAAGAAGCTGTTCCAATTGTCGGGTTGTGCTAACACTCTCACTCCTGTCATAGTTAAGTCTCTCTCTCTCTCTCTCTTTCTCTCTCTCTCTCTTTCTCTTTCTCTCTCTCTTCTTTCTCTCTCTCTTTTCTCTCTCTCTCTCTTTTTCTCTCTCTCTCTTCTCTCTCTCTCTCTTCTTTCTCTCTCTCTCTTTCTCTCTCTCTCTCTTTTTTCTCTCTCTCTTTCTCTCTCTCTCTCTTCTTTCTCTTCTCTCTCTCTCTTTCTCTCTCTCTCTCTTTCTCTCTCTCTCTTTCTCTCTCTCTTTCTCTCTCTTTCTCTCTCTTTCTCTCTCTCTCTCTCTCTCCCCCACCCCTTTCTTCCCTTCCTCCCTTGCATTTCCTCCATCCTCCTCCCTTAGATAGGCGGATGAAAGTTTGGCATCCCTAGCCGGCATCTTTCTAAGAATAGCTTCCCACTCAAACCTTATCAGGCTCGTTCCAGGGAGATGCCGGGCTCCAAAAAAATAAAAATAATAATAATCACAAAAATCCACTTTACAGCTCCCTGTTGGTTTTGTTTCCTCGGATCGGGTTACTTAAAAGCTACGGCATTCTGGAAGGACAAGACATTTAGGGAGATGGATTGAAAGTTGATCTCCAGAGGTTGGGAAGACGCAGGCACACACCCCACCCCCAGGCACACACACCACACACACACACACACACACACACACACACACACACCACAGCTAGGACGGAGGGGGACAGGCTGCACTGCCTTGCTTCCCATAGTCAGCTGAGGGTTAATCCAGCGAAGAGCTTCTAGGCGTGAAGGTTGCTCTTGGCTGCGAAAGGTAGATCTCTGCCTGGATGTCAAGAGATCCCTCCTCTCTTCCAAGCACCAGAGGGGCTTCAGCGGATTCCTTCTAGGACAGTCTACAGAGAGCAAACTCTGTACCCTCCAGGGGATCTCTTTGTTCCTGCCCAGATGGGAATCCTCTCCTCTCTGCCTGGGATTTAACTCCGGAGGAGGAGGAGGAGGAGGAGGAGGAGGAGAAGCTCCTGCTGGGAAGGGTTTCCTGTGACCATTGTTGGATCTCCCCACCTGGCCTGGATTAAGGAGCGCCTTTCGCAGCCACTCCAGGTAAGTCTCGGGCAGCAGGATTAGAAGCTTCCAGGTTAGCATCCCCAGGTCCCTTGTCGGCCAACCTGGTGGGAACGTCACTGAATCCAGTGGGCGTTTTCAAACTGGAGCAATGGGTGGGTGGATCCTTATCCTCACCCTGGCTGCGAAACCAGGAAGTCCTTACAACCTTACAACGACAACTGAGCCCCAAAACGTCCACTGGTAAATGAATTTGTCCCATTTGATGACCTTTTTGGGGGCCACCATTGTTAAGCGAATCAATGCCATTGCTAAGGACATCATGCGGTCATTAAGCAGGATCTGGCTTTCCCCGTTTGGTTGTCGGAAGCCGGCTGGGAAGGTAACAAATGCAAATCACTCACCCAGGGACAGTGCAACTGGCAGGAATACATGCCAGTTGCCAAGCCTTTGAATTTTTATTGTGAGACCACGGGGATACTGTAGCGGTCGTAAGTGTGAACCCCGGTCACAAGTCCCCCATTTTCAGTGCTGTTGAACGGTCCCTAAACAAATGATTGTAAGTCAAGGATTACCCGCTGATTCAGTGGTAGGATTCAAATTTTTTTACTACTGGTTCTGTGGGCGTGGCATGGCAGGCATGGCGTGGCTTGGTGGGCGTGGCAGGGGAAGGATATTGCAAAATCCCATTCCCTCTCCATCCCACTAACCTGCTTTCCAGCTCCGTTCTCCTGTGCAGGGCAACCAAAGAAGACCCAGCCGATCAGCTGGGACTCAATGGGAGGCAGAGAAGAGGTGAGGGCGGGGCCAGTCAGAGGTGGGATTGGCCGGTTCTCTGAACAACTCAAAATTTCCACTACCGGTTCTCCAGAACTGGTCAGAACCTGCTGGATACCACCTCTGTGCTGATCGAGGGGGGGGGGATATAGGGATGATGTTGATAAGCATTGGTTAGGTGTTTTGAAAGGGACAGCAAAGCTATGAACCTGGGTGCATGGCAAAGCCTGGGTGGAAGGAAATTGACGCCGCTGCAGGACGTGGGCGATAGTAGCAAACAGGTATATCAAAAAAGAAAGTTTTAGCCTAAAAGTCTCACAAGGCAAACATTTTCCTCTTTGATGTTATCTGAGTGTGGCAGGACATTTCCTCCCACTAATGTCCTGATGTGAGAAACCAAGCTTTCCATGCCTTGATCTGAGATAGAAACACACACACACGCATGCACGCACACACACACAAACACAAACACACACACAGAGAGGGAGGGAGGGGGGAGGGAGAGAAAGAGAAAAGAGAGAGAGAAAGAGAAAGGGAAAGAGAGAAAGAGAAAGAGAGAGAGAAAGAGAAAGGGAAAGAGAGAAAAAGAGAGAGAGAAAAAGAGAGAGAGAGAGAAAGAAAAGAGAGAAAGAGAGAGACAAAGAGAGAGAGAGAAGAGAGAAAGAGAAAAGAGAGAAAAAAAGAGAGAAAGAGAAAGAAAGAGAAAAAAGAGAAAGAGAGAGAAAGAGAAGAGAGAGAGAGAGGAGAAAGAGGGAGAGAAAGAGAAAAGAGAGAAAGAGAGAGAGAGTCAGAGAAAGAGAAAAGAGAGCATAGCTGGTGGACTTCATGTTTTCTGTTGAGGCATTCACTGGTTGCTTTCGAACTATTCCATTCAGAGTAAGATATGCATCGATAGGCAGTCCTCGACTTATGACCACAACTGAGCCCAGAATTTTCTGTTGCTAAGTGAAGCCTTGGTGAAGTGTGTTCTGCCCCATTTTACGACTTTTCTTGCCACCCTTGTTAAGCGAATCGCTGCCGTTGGTTTTTCAGTCACACGGGTGATTCAGTGACTCTGGCTCCCCCCCCCACCGTGCTGGTCAAAAGCTCATAAAAGGAGGTCATGTGACCTCTGGGACCCCGTAGCCCTCATAAATATGAGCCAGTGGCCAAGGGTCTGAATTGTGACCGTGGGGATGTGGCGACGGTCGTCCGTGTGAAAAATGGTCATAAGTTATTTTTTCCCCAGTACCGTTGTAACTTCAAACAGTCGCTAAATGAAAGGCTGTAAGGTCTACCCGTACATCCAAATTAAGAACTGCGCAATCATGTCATCCTATGAAAAGACAGTTTGCTGTTTCCTCTCCTGCGTTCTTCTTCAGCTATTGTCCCACCCAAAACTGTCCTGTTGTGTCTTTGTCCCTTCCATACAATCTCTTTGAATCATCATCTCCTTTGAACACCCCATAATCCCTTGTGGGGTGGAGTCTGGGCAACTGAATGGAGCTAGCAGAGTGTTTTCTGGCCGGATGCCCTTCCTGTCACCAATGCAGAGTTTTGTTCAGCGGATATATTCCCATTGTGCCCAGAGAGAGAGAAATATCTGCCTCTACCTAGGATCGAACTCACAACCTTCTGATTGTAAGGTGAGAGCTCCACCTCTAGGTCACCGCACCACTCCCATACAATCTCTTTTGAATGCCCACCCCAAATTTAATGGCACCATCCTGATTCTCTTCCCACACTCTCCTGACCTCTGCTTTACTGCCCTGCAAGGTGGAACCACCAAGAAGGTTTTTTTTCATTACGATGATGAATCATTAGAGATAAAAGAGAAAGGAAATTCTGAGGTTTTCAAACGGCAACCTGTTGTGCTGTACAGGAGGCATCAGCATTTCCTGATAAGGCAACCATTAGAAATTCTCTTGCATGTATAAAGCCCGGCCTTTTGATTCTATGAAAAGCTTAGGAAGGCCAGAAAAATGACATTCTCTCTCTCTCAATCTGTCTGTCTCTCTCTCATCTCTCATCTCTCTCTCTCTCTATCCATCCATCCATCTCTCCATCCATCCATCCATCCATCCATCCATCCATCCATCCATCCATCCATCTACAGTATCTGCCTGCCTGCCTGCCTGCCTGTCTGCCTGCCTGCCTGCCTGCCTTGTGTGTCCAATTCCTTGTGTGTCCAATCACACTTGGCCGATAAAAGAATTCTATCTGTCTGTCTGTCTGTCTGTCTGTCTGTCTGTCTATCTATCTATCTATCTATCTATCTATCTATCTATCTATCTATCTATCTATCTACCTATCCATCCATCCATCATCTATCTACCTACCATATGTCTGTCTGTCTGTCTATCTACAATTATGTCTGTCTGTCTATCTGTCTATCTATCTATCTATCTATCTATCTATCTATCTATCTATCTATCATCTATCTACCATTATGTCTGTCTGTCTGTCTGTCTGTCTGTCTGTCTGTCTGTCTGTCTGTCTGTCTGTCTATCTATCTATCTATCTATCTATCTATCTATCTATCTATCTATCTATCTATCTATCTATCTATCTACCATTATGTCTGTCTGTCTGTCTGACTCTGTCTGTCTGTCTGTCTGTCTATCTCTCTCTCTCTCTCTACTACCTACCTACCTACCTACCTACCTACCTACCTATCTATCTACCCATCCACCCATCCACCCATCCGAGCATCCATCCATCTAATCTATCCATTCTGAATCCATCCACCGCAGGGAATTCTCTTCACTGAAGATTTGTCTGTTGTGATCTACTAAGCTGGCGCTTAGTTCATAGGTTTGTTTTCAACTTTTCAACTAAAACTTCCAGGGAACGACTGGCCCAAAGTCACCTCCTAGACAGCCCGTTGCCATTTATATCTCTCCCTCTACGTCTCCCTCCTTCTCTTCTCTCTCTAAAGCTTTTTCTGCAGACCTGGGACGCAAACCTTTATTAGATGGTAAGCTTAAGCCCCGCTCCTGCCTTTATTACTTTCCCTTTATTTAGCACTATCAGGAAATGAAAAAGAACCTTTTCGACCCTGGTTTAGACAGAGTTCAGAATTAAAAATTAATCAACCCTCCCAGCTGAAGATTGTCCAGATTCTCAGGGGAACACAATGGACATCCTGCTATTTATCCCTTCACAAACAACTCCCCCCTTTTCCCCCCGAGGGCTCCCCATTTCTGTCATTAAACTGCTCATCACCCGAAAAAAAATATAGTGGGAAGGAAAGGAAATGGACTGGCGCAAAGCATGGTAGGATAGCGAAGAGCTCTTCTTAGCCTGCGTTAATCTTCCGATATTCCTATTTATGTTTTTTTTTTCCAATTTATATAGCTTGCCTGTCTCACGTATGTAACTCTAGGTGGCTCACAAAGATATCAGGAAATAATTGGGAAAATGGAAGGGGGAACACCACACCTAGAAAACTGCATCCAGTTTTGGTTACCAC
Organism: Notechis scutatus; assembly: GCF_049901735.1. NCBI lineage: Eukaryota > Metazoa > Chordata > Lepidosauria > Squamata > Elapidae > Notechis > Notechis scutatus. The sequence continues at coordinate 23,305,880 of NC_142015.1, read as the reverse complement.
ACTATCAAAAGATGTTGAGGCTCTAGAAAAAGTGCAGAGAAGAGCAACCAGGATGATTTTAGGGGACTGGAGGCTAAAACGTATGAAGAACGGTTACAGGAACTGGGCTTGGCTAGTCTAGGGAAGAGAAGGACCAGGGGAGACAGGATAGCAGTCTTCCAATATTTGAGGGGCTGCCACAGAGAGGAGGAAGGGGGTCAAGCTATTCTCCAAAGCACCCAAAGGCCAGACAAGGAACAATGGATGGAAACTGAACAAGGAGAGATTCAATCTGGAAATAAGGGGGAATTTCCTGACAGTGAGAACAACCAACCAATGGAACAGAAGTTTCTTTTGGAGGTTGTGGGAGCTTCATCACAGGAACCTTTCAAGAAGAGACTGGACTGCCATCTGTCAGAAATGTTGTAGGGTCTCCTGCTTGGGTGGGGGGTCTGGCTAGATGACCTACAAGGTCCCTTTTGCTGTTAATCTGCAATCTTTCTGCAGTCATCCCATCCAGATTTTCAAACCCAGATCTAACTCTTGTCTGCCAGGAGTGGCTTCCCGCAGCTTTTTCAAAGGCGATACAGGTCACCCTCGACTTACAACCACAAGGGAGCCCGATGTTTCTGTTGTTAAGTGAGACCACTGTTCAGTGACTTTCACTCCATGGCATGACCTTTCTTGCCACTGTTGTTAAGAGGATCACTGCGTTTGTTAAGCTGCTAACCTAGTTGTTCAGTGAATCCAGCATCCCCATTGACTTCGCTTGTGGGAAGGTCGCCAATGGGGAATCCCATGACCCTGGGACATGGCAACCGTCATAAGTATGAACCAGTGGCCAAGCATCCAATGCTACAAGGGTCGTAATTGCGAAAACTGGTCAGAAGTCCCTGTTTTGGAATGCCGTTGTAACTTTGAACTGTCGCTAAATGAACTGTTGTACGTTGAGGACTTCCTGTGTCCTGTTTCCTTCCCCCAATAGGACATTGCCCATCGAGATTCGTCTTAGAAAACTAGAAGTAGGTGTGGAGATGCATGAGTCACTCATGTCCGAAGAACTATTCCATCTGGTTCGGTTCCAAGCGGGGAGAAAGACACTGGAAACATGGAAGCTGACTGGAAAGATGGTTTAATGGTGAACTGGACCACCTGCAAGAGTGGGGTTCAAAAATCCCCACAACTGGTTCTCTGCCCGGTTGCTGGGTGGGCGTGGCCTACCAGAACTTCGGGGAGGGTCATTTTTTGCCTTCCCCAGAGTCCGAACACTTACCTTGGGCCTCTGGGAGGGCAAAAACAGCCTCCCACAGGCTCCGGAGGCCCCTCGGAAGCTGGAAACAGGTCCATTTCTGGATTTCGGGAACTTCGGGAAGGGCTTTTTTTTTAACCTTCCCCAGAGTCCGGAGGCTTCCCTTGGGCCTCCAGGAGGGTGAAAATGGCCTACCCCGGGCTTCAGAGAACCCTCCATAAGCCGGAAACAGGCCCAGAACTTCTGGGAGGGTTTTTCACCTCCCCCAGATTCCGGAGGCTTCCTCGCGCCTCTGGGAAGGTGAAAACAGCCTCCCATGGGCTCCAGAAACCTTCCAGAAGCTGGAAACAGGCCCGTTTCTGGACTTCCGGAACTTCCGGGAGGGCTTTTTCTCACCTCCCCCAGAATCCGGAGGCTTTGCTCAGGTTTCCAGGAGGGTGAAAATGGCCTCCCCTGGGCTTCAGAGGCCCTCCGGAAGCCGGAAACAGGCCTGTTTCCAGAGTTCTGGAACTTCCGGGAGGGCCGTTTTTCACCCTTCCAGAGCCTCCATGCACGCCATGCACTTACCTGCATCCAAAACGGGCCACGTGGAGACTCCTGGGGGGGGCAGGGGGCCCCCAGCCGGTCGGTTCAACTACCAGTTCAGTGAACCAGATGTAAATTTAATATCCGGTTCACCCGAACCCGCCTGAACCGGCTGAATCCCACCCCTGACCACATGGGTTTGAGGTCCTGGGTCAGTTGACCAACTGGTTTGAGGAGTACATGGATTTTTGTACAGTTTTTTTCCCCCACAGCATTTTGTAATTTAGAGGTTTGTTTTTTATATTTTGTTATTTGGTTTTAACGAGTTTGTCTCGTGGCAATGAGTTGGGTTTTTTCACCTTGTTTAACAAATATAATGAATCCTAGATGCTGGCTTACTTTTGGGTTTTTAACCCTGTCTTGAATGGATTACCAAATCTGCATTTTTAAAAGGTGGCCTCCACAGTTTCTTTGAGGGGAGGGAGTCTGCTTTCTGCCTTTTAAGAGCAGGTTTCTCTATTTCTCAACTAGGGAAATATCATATTCCGCCTTTTTAATATTTCTCAACGTAGTTCGTGCTTCTTGGAGCGGGGCTTCCCGCATATTTCAGCTGGAAATTCTCCATCCTGGTTCTTATCACTGGGAGACGGATTTAATATTCTGGCGGAGGATTGATGGAGAGGTGAGGAAGGATGTTCCAAGCAGGAAAGGAAGGAGGGGAGGAGAGAAAGAGGAGGCTAAAGACTCAGAGAAATAACAGATGAAAGAGATCAAAGGGCCTCAGCTTCCTCATTTGGGTTTTGACTTGCTGATAAGTAAACTAGATAACCAAGATTAAGCCGGTGATAGGATATTCCTTATCTTTCAGCTGTCTAATGTTGATCCAGTTTGCACTTCTTTAAAGCAAGGATTAAAATCTCTTCTCAGTGCCTCTTCTGCAAGAGAAAACAGATTATTATTTTTTTATCAAATGGAAAATATTCTGCAGAGTCTACTACTGCAGGGAGCATTCTCAGAACTAGGAACCCCTGGAGAGGCTGATAGAATTTGTAGCCATTCAGGCAAGAGGCCGATGGGCTCTGTAGTCATCCAGGACTAAATCGTGAAGATTAGATTGGCCCAGCTGTACATGAAATGCTGTCGCCAATTAGAAAAACCTGCCATTGTTTCTTTTTGCTCGTTGGTGCCTAGAATGAAATCATTTTCCGCCCTGAAATTTAATTGAGTGAAAGAAGCTCAAGGCCAGAAGGCAAACTTATTAAATTAATGGGGGACAATCATATTAACTTAAAAGTGGTGTGGTGGCCTAGAGGCGGCACTCTCGCTTCATAATCAGGAGGCTGTGAGTTTGATCCTAGGGAGAGGCAGATATTTCCAGGGGTGGGATTCAAAATTATTAATGAAGCAGTAAGACAGCGAGGGGGATCCTGGCACAGCTGATCATTGGAACAGCCGATCATCGGGGGAAAAATGAAATACCTTAAGGAGTGATTAGGCGGGGGAGAATGCAGTCAATGATATTGGGCATGCACACGATGTCATGCACGTGCGGTCAGGACTGACTGAGTGGGGAGGGGAGGGGCTGGCAGAGAGGGGCGGGGCCAGCCAGGGGCATGATTTGCCGGTTCTCCAAACTGTGCAGAATCATAACAACCGGTTCTATAGAACCGGTCCGAGCCGGTAGAATCCTACCCTTGGATATTTCTCTCTCTGGGCATACTGAAAAATATAACTGCTGAATAAAACTCCACATTGGTGACAGGAAGGGCATCCGGCTCGTAAACATTCATCTCCATTCAGTTGCCCAGACTCCACCCCGCAAGGGATTATGGGGTCGTTAAAAGAGGATGAATCATATTAACTTGGATTTAACATAACACTAGCTAGTGCCACATTTATAGTAAGATAGATTAGCTTTCATCCACATCTGGCGCGTTCTTTTCTCACACTAAACCATTTATTTGTTTGTTTGTTTATTAAAGCATAGCCCTTGGCGTGTTATTCAAATGCAACAAATGCTGTTTTTTGTTGGGAATACTTTTGGAAGAGAGTGATTAGATTCCCTGAAACTTTTTTTTTTTTTAAAGAAAGAACTTTAAAACACTTAAGCTGTCACCTTGAAAATATATAAATTCCGGAACAAAAGAAGATTTATGATTTTTAGGCCATAGAGATTATTCTCATTTTCCAGGATGATGGGCATATTCAGTCCAGTGAGGGTCCTTATCTTACCTGCAAACAGAACTCTGAAATGAATTTCTTAAACCGTTAGCAACACGGAGATTCCTAAATTACATATTTGCTCTGCAAAACAATCACACACTCTCCACATTTTTCCAATAATATGTTTGGAAAGATCAAAGTTAGCTGAGCTCATTATCCATGGATGAATAATAAGTTCAGCTAACTTTGATCTTTCCAAACATATTATTGAAAAAATGCGGACAGTGTGTGATTGTTTTGCATAGCAAATATGTAATTTAGGTATCTCCGTGTTGCTAGCTCCCTAATCTGGAGAAGAAGGCAATTAAATTAAGAACTATTTGCCTTGCTGTCAATAAAGCGCAAACATAAAACTTTTAGACTCAATACGTTGAACGGAGAGCATTTTCCCCCCCTCCACTAATGAGGCTTAACAGGACTGTAAAAACAACAATAACAACATATCCCTAAGGATTAACTAGAAACGATTTGAATGGTGAATGAAAAAATAATAATAACCATCTGTATTATCTTGCTCTTTCTTTCTCCCCTGTTCAAATCTTCATGGCTTTTTAAAGCAAAGTTTCATGCATTGTTGTAAAATATTTGAGGTCCTTGACTTAATTATCACAACTGGATCAGAATGAGAGCTTGCTTGATTTCTTGCAGGCATTTCATGACCCAACTAGGTAACGTCATCAATGCTAGAGGGGGAAGGTTGCAAAGAGGAGGAGGAGGAGAAAGAGGAGATACAAGATAGCTAGATAGCTTTTTTTTATTATTTTTTTATTTTTACAACAAAAACAACAAATAAAAACCATCTTTCAGATACTTTGTTTTCAATTATTATATTTTATTTAGTTTTCAAAATTTAAAAACATAAAATAAAACTTTATACATCATTATATCAATGTCAAGACATATTTTACATTTCGTTATCACCTTTCTATATACACCTTTCTTTCATTATACAATTTCAACTTAATATATAAATAAATATAGATAGATATAAATATAGATATAAGTATTTACATAGTTTCTTATTCTTTATATAATTGCCATTTTGATTTATTTTTATTTTTAAACCGTTCATACCAGGCATCTCAGACATTCTAATATATCAACTCTTCTTTGTCTCTTAATTTCATTGTTAGTCTGTCCATCTCTGCACAGTCTAAATTTTTTTTTATAACAACATCCTCTGATGGTACATTTTCCTGCTTCCAAAATCTTCCAGTTATATAGTGTGTCATCTGGATACATATATCTTGTGCACATAAAAATATTTGTATCCATTTCTCATTGAGTTTACATTCATATTATATTCTAGTCAACATTATATATCATATTTTATCATTATTACAACATCATTAGGTTTTTTTTATTTCAATTACCATCTATCTTTAATGGCAAATCCAACTCTTACTAAATTATGTTCATGTCATGACTTATTCAAAATAATCATTTACAATATGTCATTATTACTACAGTATATCCTTTAATTTCTTACTCTACTTTCTAACAATCCATCAAATAAGTCCCAAATCTTATAATACTCCGGCTCTTCTTGCTCTCTAATTGCCAGTGTTAACCTACATCATCTCTGCACATTCCATTGTTTTCTCAATTACTTCCTCCTCCATTGGAATTTTTTAATTTTTTCCAATTTTGAGCAAATACAATTCTAGACGCTGTTGATACATGAATAATCAAATCTATGGCTTATGGCCCTTAGGGAAAAATAGCATTTATTTGGGGCTAGTACCTAAAATATCCGCAAGATGGCATCTTCCCTTTTAAGCAAAAAGTCACCTGTTACTGTACAGCTGGAGAGGTTTCGATGTTCCGCTACACTGGAAGTTTTTAAAAAGATGTTGGATAACCATTTGTCTGAAAGTGGTGTGTAGGGTTTCCTGCCTAAGCAGCGGGTTGGACTAGAAGACCTCCAAAGTCCCTTCCAACTCTGTTATTCTATTCTATTCTATTCTATTCTATTCTATTCTATTCTATTCTATTCTATTCTATTCTATTATTTAATATTCTATTCTATTCTATTCTATTTATTCATCTATTCTATTCTATTTAATATTGTATTCTATTCTATTTATTCTTCTATTATATTTTATTCCATTCTCCATTCCATTCCATTCCATTCCATTATTCTCTTCTCTTCTCTTCTCTTCTCTATTCTATTCTATTCTATTCTATTCTATTCTATTCTATTCTATTCTATTCTATTCTATTCTATTCTATTCTATTTAATATTCTATTCTATTCTATTCTATTTATTCTTCTATTATATTTTATTCCATTCTCCATTCCATTCCATTCCCTTCTCTTCTCTATTCTATTCTATTCTATTCTATTCTATTCTATTCTATTCAATATTGTATTCTATTCTATTTATTCTTCTATTATATTTTATTCCATTCTCCATTCCATTCCATTCTCTTCTCTATTCTATTCTACTTATTATTCTATTCTATTCTATTCTATTCTATTCTATTCTATTCTATTCTATTCTATTCTATTCTATTCTATTCTATTCTATTCTATTCTATTCTATTCCATCTTGTATTATTTCTTTGAGTTTTAATATGCACCGGCTGGAGTTAACTTTAATGAGTGTCCAGCCACCATGTTTTTTTTGACATCCTGCTTAATTTTACTTTTTCTCCCTTATATGTGCCAGGACTGCAAGGCAGTGTGGTAACTTGTAACCCACATGACCAATGTTGGATTGCTTTCCAGAGGTTACCGCCGCTTTGGGATGGGCACGGAAACTTTTCCAAGGTGACTTTAAATCTGAAAAGGAACATGATTTGATAAGACTTCTAATTACTCCTTACTAGAAATAGAACGCCAGAAAAGAACTTGTGTCATCAATAGAAACCATTATTCTTGGCACACTAATTTTCCAACTGAGGAAAGAAAAGCTTTGCCGCTTTAATCTCCTGAGGATTCTTCCTTCCATTGAATGGATAAGGTGATTGCTGAGTCAAAAAGAAATAATGGAATGGAATAGAATACAGAATAGAATAGAATATAAAATAGAATAGGAAATGGAAATGGAATGGAATAGAATAGAAAATAGAATAGAACAGAACAAGGAAGGGAATGTAATAGAATAGAATAGAATAGAATAGAACATGGAATAGGAAATGGAATAGGAAATGGAATGGAATGGAATGTGTTAGGGTTTGGGAATTAACCCCTAGAAGAGTATTGCAGCAGTAGTCAAGCCAGGCAACCAAAGGAGAGCGGAAGGGCCCCAGAGTATACACACACTGAACACAAACACTGTTTGTAGTTTAAATAGTTTTTAATCCAGTTAGAGTTTAAACATTGTCATTCAGTCCATTAAGTCATTCACAGTATTTCCATCCAGTAAGACTCACTAGTATAGTCCAAGTTAAGAGTCTTTGCAATATCTTTATCAGCCGATAAAGATATCTTCTCCTCCTCCGGTTTCACTCTCCAGAGAAACAAACGCTGGATATTCAGCAAACAGTAGCAAAAAATAACAGTTCAGTCACAGGCACTCACAGTCAGTAATCACAGTTAGTCGCAGCAGCACACAGTTACAGAAACAGACAGTAACAGCCAGAGACAGACAGTAACTCACAGAAAGCTTTCCAGCTTCTAATGCTTCCTTATATTGTAACTTCTAACCGCACCCTTAATCGGCTAATTGCCTGCTGCATTGTGCTTAAAGTGATAAGCACTTAAACCATGATATCTAAGTTTTATATATTTATTCACCCAAACCATATTTGGTATCAATGTTATACCTAACATACTCCCCTTTTGGGTGAAATAAATATATAATACTTTTACAATCTTATCCCATATTTTTCACAACTCTCCTGGTGCTTACTGGCACCTTGGGCTTTAGTAAAATTATCAGCTAAATTGTCCTCCGACATACAGTACTCTAGCTGAATCATCTTACTTCTTACAGATTGTCTCACGTTTAGGTATCTTAGATCTGTATGCTTGCTCCTTGTTTTTACTCCAATATTTGTGGCCATTTGAATTGCTGCCTGATTATCTTCATGTATAATTATAGGATAATCTACAGTTATACCTATATCAATTAACATTTGTTTATACATTATTAATTCTGTACATAACAATGATAAACAGGAGAATTCTGCCTCCATAGTAGACAAACTTATATGCTGTTGTCTTATTGACTTCCAGCCTATTAATGTCTTACCCAGCATTATGGCTGTTCCTGAAGTCGACTTTCTAGTGTCTCTTTCTGATGCAAAGCTAGCATCTGCATAAGCACTCAAAATTAAATCACCCTTTGGTTCTAAATACAATGAATAATTCATTGTCTTTTTAAGATATCTTAATATCCTCTTAGCTGCATTCCAGTGTCTTTCACATGGTGCAGAATTGAATCTAGCCAACTGATTCACGCAGTACGATATATCTGGTCTAGACCAATTACTAATATAACTCAAACTACCAATTAAAGATTGATAAATCACCTTATCAAACTCAGGGCTTTGTTCATCAGTGTTGCTAAACTCCTGACTCATTGGAGTCTTAGCTGGCTTACAAAGCTCCATCTTGTAATCTTTTAGCAATTTGCTTATCTTATCTTCCTGTGATATCTTAAAACCTTTCCTTGTTTTCTTTATATTCAAACCGAGATACTTCTTTATCTCCCCTAATTGCTTGATCTTTATTCTCTTTCCTAATGATGCTATTATTTTATTTGCTTCATCATTAGTTTCAGTTATCAAAGCAATATCATCTGTGAATAGTAATAATAATGATACTTTCCCATTTGTCTCCCTCTTAAACAGACATGGATCGGCTAAACCAGCTTTAAATCCTATATTGTCTAGTTCCTTTACAATATACTGGTTCCATTCATAGCCTGATTGTTTAAGACCATAGAGGCTTTTCTTTAACAACCAACAATCATTATTATCCTTATTTTCACTTTTAATACCAACAGGTTTTTTCATATAAATAGTATGTTTTAATGGGGCGTGCAAGTAAGCAGTTTCCACATCTAAATGGTTAACTATATAGTTTTTACTAGCTGCCCACACTAAAGCTGCCCTCAAGGTTGCTGCCTTAAGACTAGGTGCAAACACCTCATCATAGTCATTAGCATTCTGCCTAAAACCTTGGGCTACTAACCTTGCCTTATGTATTAAATTACCATCTTTATCTGTTTTTACCTTAAAAATCCATTTGCAGCCAATGGATTTCTTTCCTACAGGTAATTTGGCATTTTCATACACCTTCATATCTTTTAATGAATTCAGTTCCTTATTCATTGCTGCATACCATTTTTCTTTTTCCTTATTAGGATACTTTTTAATTTCTTCAACAGAATTAGGAACTTGATTAATCTGGCACACTGTGTTAGCCTGGTACCTATCAGGCGGTCTAGATACACGTGTAGTTCTTCTGGGAATTACAGGGCTTACAGGAGGACTTTGTTGAACTACTACCTGTTCATCTTCCTCATCCTGTTCAGCTATTGAATCTGTTTCTTCCTTTATGGGCACTATTTCATCCTGTATTTGTCTCTTTACTTTATTTTTAAAGTTACAGGGATAACTAATGGGATTTCTATAGGATTCAATAATTATATCTTTATTGGCATCCTGTTCTAATTTCTCCCATCCTTCATGTTCTAGAAATTGGGCACTAGCACTACATAACACTTTAGATGTGCCTTTCTCCCAAAATCTATATGCCCTATGGTTTGCCTGATAACCAACGAAGAAAAATCTTTTAGCTCTATGTTGCCCTTTTTTTCTGAGTTGTGCAGGAATATGTACCCATGCTGGTGCACCAAATGTGTGCAGGTAACTTAGATCAGGTTTCCTGCCATGCCATCTGGTGAATGGAATTTCACCTGTTGTTGTATTAACAACGTTGTTCAATATGTTATTAGCACACATTGTAGCCTCCCCCCCACAAAGAATCAGGTAACCCAGAATCATTTAACATTGTTCTAACCATTGCCTGTAGTGTTTGGCCTCTTCTTTCAATAAAAGCGTTATGTTCTGGCCTGTATGGAGCAGACTTCTTATGCTCTATTCCAGCTACCTTAAGTCTGTTCTGGAATTTGTTATTAATAAATTCCGTGCCATTATCTGTCACCAGGGTTATCAGTTGACGTTTAGACTTTCTTTCAGCAAACCTAAGCCAATTGAAAAAATGTTGATATGTTTCAGTTTTGCTTTTCATTAAATAGCAAAACCCATATCTAGAATAATGGTCCATAATGCTCAGTATATATCTAGCACCCCCATACTGGGTTTCTTTGGACCTATTATGTCTGCAAATACTACTTCTAAAGGTTCTTTTGTTTTGAAACCATTTAGCCTATTTGCAGGCAATACCTTGCTCTTATCTTCACAGCAAACATTACAACGTAAATATTTATCACAAGGTTTTAACCTTATTCCTTCAGATAACTCAACTGTACGTTTTAGCATTTTAAAATTTACATGCCCCAAACGCCTATGCAATAAATGGATACATTCATCATGAGGCTTTATATTATTAAATACAGTTTGAGCCTCCCCTTTCTTACTATTATCTAAGACATATAATGTTCCATTTAAAGCTGCAGTTACCCTTTTGTTATCTTTTTCAATTATGCAATTATTATCCTTAAAAGTAATTACATAACCTAATTTATCTAATACCCTTACTGAAAGCAAATTAAACTTTAGTTGCGGTACATACAACATTTTTATATCCTGGTTTATGTACGGACAACGTGCAAAACCTTGACCTTTCGCTTTCAGGTTCCAGCCATTGGCAAGAGATATATGTTGAGAGCTTGTAGACATTTTTATAAATTTTGTCTTATCTCTTGTGATGCAGTGGGATGCGCCACTGTCAACCACCCATAAATTATTCTTCACATCAGAGTTGCTAAACGTGGCTAGTTCAAATGCTTTCTTTGGCTTTTTTTACATTCTGGCTTTTTCTCTTTTTGCAAAATCTTGCCAAATGTCCTCTGCCTCCACAATTAAAACACTTTTTAATTGTGTATGCCGTTGAAGATAAATTCTCTTCTTCCAGGTGCTTTACTATGCTTTGCTGGTTTCTTTCAAGCTTTGAAGATAATTTCTCTTCTTTCTTATCTTCTCTCAGCTCGTCACGCTCACGCCTTCTTCTGGCTTCTTCTAGTAGCCTGCCTGTAATCTCGGTTAATGAGAGGCTTTCTTTTGGCAATACCTCTAACGAAGTCACATAGTCATCATAGCTTTGATCTAATGAAGATAATATTATGTAGACTTGTTGCAGTTCATTAAATATAAGCTCTTTTTCTTGCAAATCTTGAAAATGCTCTTCATACAGTTTAAATGAACTAACATATCTCCATTCCTCTGAAGATGCGTTCGAAAAAGCTTCCGTGTAAGATTTATATGTGCTCCTACACTGTCCCGAACATAAATCTTCCTGAGGTTCTCCCAGCAGTTTGCAGCATTTTCTTCTCCACGAATATGGACAAGCTGCTGATCACAGAAAGTCAGTCCTATGATGCATAAAGCCTGCTCATTCTTCAGTTTAAAGTCTTGTAACTTTTCTTTATCATCATCATTAGCAGGATCCCAGCTACTCACATCTGGTGGGTTTGCTATAATGTCCCACAAACCTTCTCTGCGTAGAAGTAAACTACATTTCATTGACCATGAAACATAGTTTGTTCCATCCAGCCTGGATATCATGGACAGTTGTGACAAATTTACTTGTGCCATTGCTCTTCAGATATTTTGACTATTTTAAACTAATTAAAACAGTTTGTTTTTACAGTAATGTGCAACTCACACCAACTCTCTGCTATATCCTGGTTAGTTAGACTATGCTGCTGGGCCCATAACCAATGTTAGGGTTTGGGAATTAACCCCTAGAAGAGTATTGCAGCAGTAGTCAAGCCAGGCAACCAAAGGAGAGCGGAAGGGCCCCAGAGTATACACACACTGAACACAAACACTGTTTGTAGTTTAAATAGTTTTTAATCCAGTTAGAGTTTAAACATTGTCATTCAGTCCATTAAGTCATTCACAGTATTTCCATCCAGTAAGACTCACTAGTATAGTCCAAGTTAAGAGTCTTTGCAATATCTTTATCAGCCGATAAAGATATCTTCTCCTCCTCCGGTTTCACTCTCCAGAGAAACAAACGCTGGATATTCAGCAAACAGTAGCAAAAAATAACAGTTCAGTCACAGGCACTCACAGTCAGTAATCACAGTTAGTCGCAGCAGCACACAGTTACAGAAACAGACAGTAACAGCCAGAGACAGACAGTAACTCACAGAAAGCTTTCCAGCTTCTAATGCTTCCTTATATTGTAACTTCTAACCGCACCCTTAATCGGCTAATTGCCTGCTGCATTGTGCTTAAAGTGATAAGCACTTAAACCATGATATCTAAGTTTTATATATTTATTCACCCAAACCATATTTGGTATCAATGTTATACCTAACATAATGGAATAGAATAGAATAGAATAGAATAGAATAGAATAGAATAGAATAGAATAGAATAGAACAGAATATGGAATAGAACAGACAGGGTTAACTACCGGTTCCGGATTTACGAGCTTCCCTGCAGGCTGCAAGCCGTGCTCCTGTAAATCATCAGCAGCTGCTGCCTGCAGAGAAGCAACCTTTGGAACAGCCCTCTTTTCCTGCTTTTTTAACTGCAGCTGTGCCTTGCACAGCAGCTGAAGTTGAAAACGCAGGAAATAAAGGTCAGGTAAGAGCCCAGGTGAGCGGGTGGGCAAAAACATCAGCAGACATAGAACCAGTTCTATGTCTGCTGCTCTTCAGAGCTACTGGTTCTACAGAGGTGGACAGAACCGGTAGAAACCCACCCCTGACCTGTGTGGGTGGATGGTTCATTGCAACCCCATTTCTCTGTCGCCATTTGGTGCATCTTCTGCAGCCCTTAGAGTTGGACTCAGCAGGGTTATCTCTATTGCCACCAAAGCTTTTGTGAGGTCCTGGTGCTTTTTTCTCTCTCTTTTTTTTAATCCCCCTTGAGTGACAGCTAACTCTAGCGTGTGTGGTGCTAATTTCAAGGAACCAGATAATTACCCCCTCAATTTCTTCCTACACAAAATCTCTCTCCTTCACCTCCTCTGACAGCAAGAACCAGTTTCCATGGAGCTGTGATATCCATACCTTAGGAAATTTTCTCCCTATAGAATGTAGGTAGTATCCATGGAAACCTCTGGAAAAGGGGACAAATTGCAATATCTTGAGAAAGGGAGGTTTGCTTGAGGATTCAAGGGGCTACATCTGGGGTGATTCCTCCTGTAGATAGTACTATGTCCAGGATAATTGTTTTAAGAGGTTGAATAGGGTTAGCAAGTGTTGGAAGAATTCTCCTTCTGGGTTCAGTTCCAAGTGGGGAAAAAGACACTGGAAACATGGAGGCTGTTTGGAAGGATGGTTTAATGGTGGACAGGACCACATGGCTTGGAGCTCCAAAGTGAAAAAGACAATCACATACTTTAATATTTTGGGTGAAGGAAAAGAAAAAGGCCTGAGATGCTGAGAGACCCTTAGTTATATATCCTCTGTTGGGCCCCACCTTAGTGTTTCCTGTTCCTGTGTAAGAAATGTATCCCATTGGCTGTCAGACTCCCAGGGGTGGGGGTCTTAGCTGGACCACATGACCTCACCTGAGTGCTGGCTGATGCAATCTTCCCAGGCCAGGTGGTAAAATGAGTAGAGGCCTTTGTTATGTAGACTACTCTGGCCCAGGCCTTAATGGCCCGCCCATTAACAAAGATGACAGGCAAGGAATAATGGATGGAAACTGAACAAGGAGAGATTCAACCTAGAAATAAGGAGAATTATTCTGATAGGGAGAACAACCAATGGAGCAGAAGTTGCCTTGGGAAGTTGTGGGAGCTTCATCACTGGAAGCTTTCAAGAAGAGACTGGACTGCCATCGGTCAAAAATGGTGTAGGGTCTGCTTGGCTGGGGAATTGGACTAGGTGACTGGCAAGGTCCCTTCCAACTCTGTTAATCTGAATCTATCTAAGATGATCAAAGGCCTGGAGACTAAAACCTACAATGAATGGTTGCAGGAACTGGGCATGGCTAGTCTAGTGAAGAGAAGGACCAGGGAGACATGATGGCACTTTTCCAATATTTGAGGGGCTGCCATAGAGAGGAGGGTGTGTGTGTCAAGCTATTTTCCAAGGCACCTATAGGCCAGATAAGGAATAATGGATGGAAACTGATCAAGGAGAGAGTCAACCTGGGAATAAGGCAGAATTTTCTGTCAGGGAGAACAATTAACCAGTGGAACAGAAGTTGCCTTCAGAAGTTGTGGGAGCTTCATCACTGGATATCTGTCAGAAATGGAGTAGGGTCTCCTGCTTGGGCAGGGGGTTGGACTAGATGACCTACAAGGTCCCTTCCAACTCTGTTATTCTGTTGTTCTGTTAACTATATGCTGCTTCTCTACATCCAACATATTTTCGCTTTAGGGAGTACCAAACTATCAGAAGAAAATTTCTTAGAAACAAAGCATGTCCCTATTTTCTCTGGAGAATTACTGACAACCCAGCACTGTTTCAAGTCAGATAAGGACTCAGGGGCCATTATTATGTTTATCGCTCTGACAAGCCAAAGGTGAAGAAGGATGTTTTAATGAGGTGGTGTGGTTTTACCAAAAATATCACACATCTTCTTTTATTGTCCTGGGGTGAACTCAAGGGAGGGTGGGAAAAAATGACAAACCCTTTCATTTCCTGAAGCAGATGTACAACTGATGTTAATCATTTCTGTAAAAACACACACACACACACACACACACACACACACACACTGAGGTAATGTGAAGGAGAAACCATATGTATCTCCTTAAATTAAAAATAAAAACGTGAGTCTTCCAGTCCCAACCAATTCAAAAGCGCTGCGCCATTTCTTTGGCGAAAGGGACATCTTGTTTGAACCAAATGTTTGATGTGTTTTTGAGAACATCTGGAATTCAGCTTCCCAAACTGGGTTCCTGATTCTTTATTTGCTTTGAAAACTCCAACGCTCAACATATCTCCTCTCGTGATGACTGAGGATACACAATACACAAAGCCTGGTGACCGAATTGTTCTGTTTTCTTGGTTCGCACAATACTTTGTACAATTTGTTTGTTTGCCTTCAAGTCAGTATTGGCTTCTGGTGATTACCTGGGCTATTCCCTATAGTTTTCTTGGCAATGCTTTTTTTTTTTTTTTAGAAGTAGTTGTTATTGCAGTCGTGGTATTCAAAAATTTTTTACTATCAGTTCTGTGGGCATGGCTTGGTGGGTTTGGTGTGGCTTGGTGGGCACGGCAGGGGAAGGATACTGCAAAATCCCCCTTCCCTCCCCACCCCACTAACCTGCTTTCCAGCTCTGTTCTCCTGTGCAGGGCAACAAAAGAAGACCCAGCCGATCAGCTGAGACTCAATGGGAGGCAGCAAATAGATGAAGACGGGGCCAGTCAGAGGTGGTATTTGCTGGTTCTCCGAACTACTCAAAATTTCCGCTACCAGTTCTCCAAAACCGGTCAGAACCTACTGAATACCACCTCTGTGTTATTGTCTTCTTGCCTGAGAGAGACACACAGAGAGACTGGTCCAGGGTCATTTAAGCTGGTTTTGTGGCTAAAGAGCACTAGATCTCATGATTTCCCAATTTCTAGCCTTGATACCTTGACCGCTACACCAAACTGCCTCTCCCTTTGTACCATAAGTACAAGTGCTCTAGATTTGCACAGTAGCCAAAATCCAAGACCGTAAGCAAGAAGTTTTTGTAGCTGGACTTCAAAGGTTCCATGGTCAAACTGTTACCGTCGGAAGTTTACATTTTTCAGCTTATTTGGTTGAGGAAATAATCAAAAGAATAAGTAAATAAATTGAGGCCAGAATAAACTTTTATTTTTCCTTTTATGACCCTATAACCTTTCCATCTACCCCAGGGTGGAGTCAGGGTGATATGAGCATTTACTGGCCAGATTCCCTTCCTGACACCTACATGGAGTTCACAGCAGATATTTTCTCTTTCTGACCTGATAAAGAAACATCCGTCACTGTCTAGGACTGAACTCTCAGCCTCCCAAGTTTCATCTCTAGGCCCCCATGCCATTCTTAAACAAAAGAACACGCTATTGGGTCCTGATTTTATTTTTTTAAAAGGACTAAAAATATAATTCTACTGAAAATCGACAAATTATGATAGCATTTCAGTGATTTGATTTACAGTTCTAAGATCTGCAAAATAATAAGTTGCAGCTTACCTTTCCATATCCTAGATTGTAGGGCCAGAACAGAGTGATATTGGTTAGTCGTGAGCAAACAATAGATAAACACAGCTTGTGGTATTTTCTTTTTTTTAATGTTCCAAATATTTTCATTGTTATACCTCTAGAGACAAAGCAGGGAACATACTCTGTGTGCTTTTTTTAAAAAAAGCTTAAATTCTTTTCCGGGTGACATTTCAACAATACCAAGATCAGCAGCTCAGGAGGTTTAAGGAAGGGAAAGGGTGGGAGGGCAGATGAAGTGATTTATAATAGGTGAGTGGGAAGGCATATTTTGAGGTTTAAAATGAACAATCTGTGACAAGGTGGCACTGCAGGGCAGTAGCAGATGCTTCAGTAGGAAGTCATAAGGTAAGACAAGCATTGAAATGATGTCTATTATAAAGCCACGTATGATCTGTTTTGCCCGCTGATTTTCCTATGCGACTGTCTTACTTTGAAGGGGTCTCGGAATACGTAGTATAAGTTCAGTAACTTTGCATTTAATTATCCCAAGCAAGCATGTGTTTTTGTCTAGGAAAAAGAACAGGAAAGCTCCTGGGGAAAAAAAAAGAACGGGTTTCCTTCACCTGGGAACCCTCAAACAGTGTTGGACCACAGACATCATTCCATGATTCTCAAACCCCGTGATGGTTGCGTTGGCTGGAGATATCCTTGTGATTTAATATACCTGGAGGTGCAAAGTTGGAGAACGTTGATTCTAGAGAACATCTTGGAAGTGGAGTGGGCAACCTGGTGGTCAATGGTTCTTGAAGATTGATAGGTGGACTCTGGGCCACCTTGAGGGATATTCCACACATGGATTTGACATCCATTTCAAAGCACCTTTCAGATCCTTCTCTCTCCTACAGTAATGGCATTAACTCAGTACAAGGTGGTTGAAACGGCCCTGAAATTGGTGCGAGGTGGCAGTTTTATTATTTTAACAGTTTCAGAACCTGCAAGAAAAAATGTAAATTTGATAGTTTTTTTTTTTTAACTTCCCCTCAAGAGCCCAGACAGAACAAAGTTGACCCCAAACATCTGTTGGGTTGGTTTCCTCCTTCTCTTCAGCCATGAAACGATGTGCAAGCAAGCGTGTTCCTCTCCCTTTGTAGAAGATTTTTGTTGCTACCAAGAGTAGTTAATCACCTGTGGGAGCAGGCATCTACCTTTTTCTCAGTGTTTTAGTTCTGCAAAAGTTAGTCTGCTTCACTTGAAGTCACCGGAACCAGTAAAGTTTCACAAAGAGTAGAATTTAATTTACCCTACAGGCAGTCCTAGTTACCCCAGTTGGTAACATGGTTGTTAAGTAAAGCCGGCTTCCCCATTGACAGTTGCAAAAGGGGATCAGGTGACTTTGGGAAACAGCAATGGTCGTAAGTATGAACCAGTTGCCGAGCGTCGAAATTTCGACCGTGTGATCATGGACACACCTACAAAGGTTGTAAGTGTGACAAAGGGTCACACATCGCTTTGTTTGGTACTGTTGTAATTGTGGTCACTAAACGAACGGTTTTAAGTCAAGGACTACCTGTATCATGTTTATATCATTCGGGTTTTCTGCCAAAGTTTTATCTTTAGGCATTGTAAGCCATCCAGGGTTACTGTGTGGTAAGACGGGTGGCTAATACATTTTATAAATAAATAAATTAATTAAAAGGAGTCTGCTGTGGGTCAAAACCTTTTAAACCAAGGGACTTCCTGCCCCCCACTTCCCCCCCTTCACATCAATGGGAACACAAATTGTTCAGCCGGTGAGCAAACAAAGGTTCAACGAGGCAATGCAGTTTCTACAATGTCGTGATACAATTGTACAATCGATATTCCACTAGGAATATTATGCGGTGACGCAGTGGTTAGAATGCAATATTGCAGGCTGATTCTGCCGACTGCCAGCAGTTCGAATGTCACCACGCTCAAGGTTGACTCAGCCTTCCGTCATTCCAAGGTGAGTAAAATAAGGACCTAGATTATTGGGGGCAATATGCTCTGTAAACTGCTTAGAGAGGGCTGGAAAGCACTGTGAAACAGTATATAAGTCTAAGAGCTATTGCTATGTTCCTTCCTTCCTTCCTTCCCTTCTTTTCCTTCCTTCCCTTCTTTTCCTTCCTTCCTTCCTTCCTTCCTTCCTTCCTTCCTTCCTTCCTTCCTTCCTTCCTTCCTTCCTTCCTTCCTTCCTTCTCAGTGGTTAGAATGCAGCATTGCAGGCTAATTTTGCCAATTGCCAGGAGTTCGATCCTAACAGCCTAAGGTTGACTCAGTCTTCCCTCCTTCTGAGGTCGGTAAAATGAGGACCCAGATTGTTGGGGGGCAAATATGCGGACTCTATAAACTGCTTAGAGAGGGCTGTAAAAGCACTGTGAAGCGGTATATAAGTTTAAGCATGATTGCTGTTGCTGTTCCTTTCCAGAACAGCCTTTGTCTGTGTGCGTTGTCAACAAAAATAGACCGAGGGTTGGTGTTTCCACAGGGACTCGGTTTGAAGAAGCTCAGTTTGCCAGAAGCTTGTGAGCAACTGTTGGGGTGTATTCATGCATATGCAAAGACATATGCAAATACAGACACATACTGGAAATCTGGTTACCAGTACAGATGGATGGGGCCAATCAGTTATGGAGAGACAATCACAGTTACTGTAGAACTGAATCTGGAAACTATTTTTCGCTGTGCTCCATAGACATGAGCTGTGGGGAAATGATCCAGGTGACTTTATAGCAGAGATTTTGGCTGCAGTTAACAGTTGTAGGAGACAGGTGATCAAGCAAGACGAAGGAAAGACAGGGCTGCTTTAAAGAGCCGCTACCAAGATTGATCCAAAACGTCTTTTGGGAAATCACATCTGATGGGAGGCACTAATCTATAGACTTGCAGGGGTTCCCATCAATCTTGGCAACTGTATGACTGGTGGATTTCAACTCCCAGAATTCCATGGCCAGCACAGGTGGCTTGGAACTCTGGCAATTCAAGTCTAGAGGTCTTAAAACTGCCAAGATTCGGAATCCCTGTTCCAGAGAACCATTAGTTGGTGGCAAAAGATTTAAGATTCAAGGATAACTTGTCTCTGCCATTTTACCATTGTTTGGAGCTTTGCAGCCCAGATCTGATAGAGCTAGCTTAGCCCTTCTTGTCTTCATCCAGAAAATAAATTAATCCCATCACCTGGTTAAACACGTCGTATGAATTCAACCAGTGATGGACTCCACATCTTCTTCTAAGTTGTGATTTGCTTCTCCAAACTTCATTGCATCGGCTATAGCAGCATTAGCAACAGCAACAGATAAAGCTAGAAAAAGGAAGAGGGGAAGATCATCCCATCAACAGCAACAGCACTGACTTATATACCACTTCACCATGCTGTACAGCCCCCTCTAAGTGGTTTACAGGATCAGCCTATTGCCCCCAACAATCTGGGCCCTCATTTTACCGACCTTGGAAGGATAGAAGGCTGAGTCAACCCTGAGCTGGTCGAAATTGAACTGCTGGTGGTCGGCAGAATTAGCCTGCAATATTGCATTCCAACCACTGCGCCACCACGGCTCTTATAAGACCATGGAACGGTCATAAGTCACCTTTCTCAATGTCATTATAGCAATAGCCCTTAGACTTATATACCTCTTCACAGTGATTTCTAGCCCTCTCTAAGCGGTTTACACAGTCAGCATATTGGCCCCAACCATCTGAGTCCCCATTTTACCGACCTCAGAAGGAGGGAAGGCTGAGTCAACCTTGAGCTGGTCAGAATAGAATAGAATAGAATAGAATAGAATAGAATAGAATAGAATAGTTGGAAGGGACCTTGGAGGTCTTCTAGTCCAACCCCCTGCTTAGGCAGGAAACCCTACACCACTTCAGACAAATGGTTGTCCAATCTCTTCTTAAAACCTTCCAGTGTTGGAGCATTCACAACTTCTGGAGGCAAGTTGTTCCACTGATTAATTGTTCTGACTATCAAGAAATTTCTCCTTAGTTCCAGATTGCTTCTCTCTTTGATTAGTTTCCACCCATTGCTTCTTGTCCTGCCCTCAGGTGCTTGACTCCCTCTTCTTTGGGGGAGCCCCTGAGATATCGGAAGACTGCTATCATGTCACCCTAGTCCTTCTTTTCATTAGACTAGCCAAGCCCAGTTCCTGCAACCGTTCTTTATACGTTTTAGCCTCCAGTCCCCTAATCATCTTGGTTGCTCTTCTCTGCACTTTCTCTAGAGTCAGGATCAAACTGTTGGCAGTCGGCAGAATTAGCCTGCAATACTGCATTCTAACCACTGCATCACCACAGCTCTTAGTAGACTGGGTACTATTTCACTAAGCCACAATCTCAATCTCACACAACACATTAAACCCAAACAACACCCTCTCTCCCCCACCAAATCCTTATTATTTACTACAAATCAGGCAAAACTCTTGATTTACGAAGGCAGCCTTTGCGGAACATTTATGCACACTCCCGTGCCTGAAATGGAAGGTAGCAACAGTTGTTTGTAGGGGGAAGTGAGCCCATTTTAATGGCTTCACTTTGCAAAATAATAATAATAATAATAATAATAATAATAATAATAATAATAATAATAATAATAATAATAATAATAATAATAATAATAATAATAATAGGAAGAGGAAGAGGAAGAAGAAGAAGAAGAGGAAGAGGAAGAAGAAGAAGAAGAAGAAGAAGAAGAAGAAGAAGAAGAAGAAGAAGAAGAAGAAGAAGAAGAAGAAGAAGAAAAAATTCCAGGGTTTTGCAAAGTTGCCACAGGAAGCCTGGGCTGCTTTGGGAAGGATAACTGTCATGGGTCATCCCTGGAAGCTTTCAAGAAGAGATGGGACTGCCATTTGTCAGAAATGGTGTAGGGTCTCGTGCTTGGGCAGGGAGGGTTGGACTAGATGATCTACAAGGTCCCTTCCAACTCTCGTCCTTCTGCATTCTGTATCGATAGCAAACTTTCAGTCCCTGTAGCATCCGGAGGAAAGGACTCGCGCTCTGCAAGACCGCGTGGCCCCTTTAAGATACAGAACATCTTAATGAGATGGCTGGGTGGGCTTCCTTGCAGTCGTGCTTTCCCCCTACATGCCTGGGCGCTATCCAACCTGGGTCGGGATGTCCCGACTGCAGCTTGCAGTCCTGAGGAAGAGGGGGGTGGGGGGCCCGAAGTCCTTGCTGCAGGAGATTGGCCTTCTCTTTTCCCCTTGCAAGAAAAGCCGCAGTGAGCTGTGAGTGACTGCAGCTTCCAGCCAGATTAGCAGCAGTTTTTATTGCCGCCCTCTCCTCTCCCTTCCAGCTGCACAAAATTCGGTGGCCAGCTAGGATGGTTGACACCAAGAACTTGATGCAAGAAGAATGGGCTGGGGAAAGCCCCAGCCCCAGATTTTACCTATGACTCCTTTTTTTTCACAATTTGTTACTTTCCTTAGACCACCCACCCAGTTCTTGTTCTCTCTTTCTCTCTCTCCCCCCATTCCCATTTGCCCAGAGATACTCTTTCATCTCCTCCCTTTGATCATTGATTGTCAGCTCCTGCGAGGGCTGGGATGAACCCAATGCTCTGTTTTAGAGGCACCCCTGATGAAGACAGCCAAAGAAGGCTTCCCGTCCTCCCAGAGGTTCATTTAACCCCGTAAGTGCCTCCCTTTATTTGGCTTCCTGAGCAGATAAATTGTGGGGGCTGGAAACCAAAGCCAACCTTGCAGGGGAAAAGGTAGGTCAAGTTGGAGGGCTTTTGGGGAAGTGCATCCGAAGGGAAGGAGGGTTGTAGGAGCCCTTCTGCCCTTGGGAGCTTTCCAGGCTGTGGTCTAGAGAGAGAGGGAGGGAGGGAGGGAGGGAGGGAGAGGGAAGGCAGGCCTTATCAGCATTGCAGCCCATCCTTTCTATAAACCGTGGGGAGAATTGGTAGGCGTGGAGCTGGGCATGTGTGGAACGCTGTTGTCCTTTCTAAAAATGGTATTCTGGTAAATTGCCACTGTTATTAGCCTGATCTTGGTAAATGGTTAAATGCTGCGAGTTAATAGATGGATAGATTAGGATTGGGAGGGATGGGTAATGAAGTGGTTAAGTGGCCGTCCAGTTGGGAGTCTCATGTAGGAATCATGAACTGGCAGTTTCCGTTTCTTGAAAACAAAAAAAATAAGAAATTCGACTTGCACGTTGTCCAGGTTCGAACTGCTTAATCTCAGGCTGATAGGACCCAGTCTGAAGCGATGGAAGGTTTTGGATCTACCGGTGTGTCAGATATGCTTCTCCGTTGTTTAGATAGATGCATGAATCAGCTTCCTTGGGGGTGTGGGGTGTGGTAGGGCCAGGTTAATGTAAGCACAATTCAGGATATCCTTAATTCAGTTAATGCAAACACAATTAAGAATGTGCTTGTTGGCTAGCGATCCAAATCCTCCCTTTTAAGGTAATTCAAAGTTTGTTTGTTTGTTTTATCCAGAAAAGTGGAATGGTTTGCTTTTTTCAAATCACCAAAAGCAAATGAACTCCAAATGAGTTGATTTGAGCAACATTTTGTAATTCATTATTACTTGTTTTGCTGGGATACCGTAATTCTCGGCGCGATTTTACTCTGCAAACGCTAAGGCATCGCGTAGGTCTGTGTGATTGGCAGTTGGTATTGTGCATTTAAAGTTCCTGAAACTTCACAAAAGCTGTTTTGTCTGGGCTGTATCTGTTGAGCAATGTGTTCATAAGTGTGGTTCTACCACACTTGGCGATGAATTTAATTGTGCTGCCAAGGAGCTTTTCAGATTATGACTGTCTGAGGCAACAGATAGACCATTATGGATTTTTCCTGCGCAGAGTCTAGAAATGTCTGAGTTTGTGTGAACCTGGGAAAAAGATGCAGTGACTTGAGATACAGGTCAAGTTCAAAGTAATTTCTAAGGCAGTCTTTCTCAGCCTTGGCAATATTAAGAAGTATAGAGTTTACTTCCCAGAATTCTCCAGCCAGGGAATTCTGGGAGCCAAAATCCACATTTTAAAAAAAGTTGGCAAGATCAAGAGACATTGTTCCAGAGCAGGGTTCACCAAACTTTTGGACCTCAGGGACCACCAAACTCATAATTTTAAATCCCATGGACCAGAGACCCTGGGAAAATCCCCCAAAATGTCTGCAGGAAAATTCTCCACCCCATTCCGCACCGATCAATCGATCTTTATTTGGGATCACAGCATACCATCTCCAGCTCCATTCTCGGGGGGAGAGAGAGAGAGAAAGAGAGACTTTTGGCTTCATGCAAGGAAAGCAGCAGAAGTCTTTCTTTCTCTCCCCCAAACTCTGCCAGAAATGAGTCTTTGCCAGCGCAGCCTCTTGGAGCAGGAGGCCTTGCAGGGTTCCAAAGACTAATTTCTGGTGGAGTTTGGGGGAGAGAAAGAAAGACTTTTGCTGCTTTCCTTGCATGCAGCCAAAAGCAGAAGAAGAAAGAAGCGGAAAGAAGCAGCCCGGTGGCCAGGCCAGGCACATGGGGTGAGTGGGGCAAGTTCCCCCCCTCTTCCCTTTCCCCCTCCCCTCACTACCTCGTATTGCTCGCAATGCAAGCGATGCAAGCCTTGTGTTCCCGCGCAGCCTGGATTATTTGATTTGGGGGGTGACATTTCTCTGTAGACCACCAAAATTTTCTCGTGGACCACCAATGGTCCCTGGCCCACTGGTTGGCGACCACTGCTACAGAGTGTATTAACTCTGCATTTTTGAACTGCAACTGAGCGGTCCTACAAATTCAGGTAGCAGCTTAACTTTGGTCTAGACATCCGAGTCAATCCTAACTGTTTTTCTAAACAACTGCCATCAGCAATTACCATCTTGATCTCATATATGGCATTGATATAATATGATAACTCTCAACTGGCCTGTACATCTGTCTAACATTGTTAACTCTTTCTTTCTCTCTTTTTTTTTAACAAAAAGAAGCAGCAGGATCAAATCTGAACTTGCAAATCTGGCTTTGTTTTATTCTTTTGGCTTCAGTTATTGGATGTTTTGGAACATCAACGAACTGTGGGAAAGCTGTGATCCCATCCCATGTTAGGAAGTCGTTCAGGGGCAAGGATGAATGAAAAGTCCAAAGGGTATTTGTGTATTTCTGTAGTATTCTGTTGACTGAAATCCTACGAAGCTGCCTGGTGTCACCGGCTGAAATATTCGGCTATAGAAATCAAATCAATCAAATAATAGAGGTGTAACTCTATTACAGGCAGTCCTTGATTTACAGCCATTCACTGAGTGACCATTCAAAGTTACAACAGACCTGAAAAAAGGACCATTTTTCACACTTAGGACTGTTGTCATATAGTGTTCTGACCAAGGCTTCCTGAGACCCTAATTAAGCACACGCTTAGTCGAAACAACTGACTTTTTATTACAACGGCTGGGAATTATGTTCTTTCCTAGCCTGTAATGAGTCCCCAACAGTTTCTCAAAATAAGCACCCACCTTTATCTCCTTTGAATTGCTGCCAACAACTAAAGTGCCAAATTAACTGTAAAAAGCCAAACAGAGTACAAAGTCCACACAGAGCTTCAAGATTTAATCTGAACAGAGTAAACAAAGTTGCTTCCTGCAAAGGCTCCTGTCCCTTTGCTCCTCCTTTATGTCTTAGGGGAGGGGCCAATCTTCTCCAAGCCTTACTCCTGAGTTGTCCCTTTTGTCTTAGCTGTTCTTGCCTTCTGGCAGCTCTACACACGCGCACACTGGGAACAGGCTCCCCTTGTTTCTCTGCCTCACTGCTGCCAGATTCAGGAGGCTCCGGAGTCAGCACATAACTCCAGATGGCCCTGGCCCCATCTCTGCATCAGATGCAGGACCCTTGTCCGAGTCCTCCCCAGACTCCCGGTCTGCCCCATGTTCCTCCCCACGGTCCGACTCTGCTGCCAGCTCCCAAGGCTGCCAAAGGACCACAATGCATAGTGTCACTTGATCAAAATTTGGATACTTGGCAACTGGTTCACATTTATGATGGTTGCAGTGTTCTGGGGTCATGTGATCCCCTTTGGTGACCTTCTGATGAGCAAAAATCAATGGGAAATGGCTGAAGGTTGACTCAGCCTTCCATCTATCTGAGGTCAGTAAAATGAGGACTCAGATTGTTGGGGGGCAATATGCTGACTCTGTAAACCACTTAGAGTAGGCTGTAAAGCATTGTGAAGCAGTATATAAGTCAAAGTGCTACTGCTATGTTTATTGCAGGCAAACTCTGCCCACAGTTACAGTTCGATTCTGACTAGTTCAAGGTTGACTCAGCCTTCCATCCTTCTGAGGTGGGTTAAATGAGGACCCAGATTGTTAGGGGGGCCATAGGCTGACTCTGTAAACTGCTTAGAGAGGGCTGTAAAAGCACTGTAAAGCAGTCTATAAGTCTAAATGCCATGGCTATTTTCCTTCCTTCCTTCCTTCCCTTCTTTTCCTTCCCATCTTCCTTCCTTCCTTCCTTCCTTCCTTCCTTCTTTCCTTCCTTCCTTCCCTCCCTCCCTTCCTTCCTTCCTTCCTTCCTTCCTTCCTTCCTTCCTTCCTTCCTTCCTTCCTTCCTTCCTTCCTTCCTTCCTTTCCAGTGGTTAGAATGCAGCATTACAGACTAATTCTGCCAATTGCCAGGAGTTTGATCCTGACTGCTTAAGGTTGACTCAGCCTTCCATCCTTCCAAGATCAGTAAAATGAGGACCCAGATTGTTGGAGGCAAAATGCTGACTCCGTAAACCACTTAGGGCTGTAAAAGCATAAGGGGTGGTATCTAAGTCTGGGGGCTATTGCCAAGTACTATTAAGAAGTGCAGGATTGTAATTTTGAGGATTATGGTTCATTTGGGGGGGGGGGGTGAATCATTTATTTTTGCGTCGTTGATTTAGCTAAATTACTGCATAATCAGCCTTTTTAAAAAAACAAAACAAAACCGATTTCCCTGTGTAGTCTGCCCCTTGTTCTAAGAGCTTCCATCACCTTCATCAGTTTGAAAGGTGGGATTTAGGCAGAGTTAAATATTCTTAGAAAAAGCCACACTTTGAAGTGCAGGACTGTCTCTTCAGATAAAAGATAAGGTGCCACTAGGGAGCACCACTGAGATGATCTCATTATGTTTTGCAAAACAAATGGCCCGAGTGCCAGGAAAGCAGCGGGTTGCTTTAAATCATGCAGATTAAACACTTTTGCATTTCTTGGCTTCTTTGACAGACTGCATTTTGCCCATTATTTGGTGGTTTTTATATAAACATGGATCTACATGATGTAAATATTTGGTCTAAAATATGCGTATGAGTGAACCTCATCTAAATTTTGGACGATTCGCATGAACTATTTGGTCTAAATATTTGTATGGAGAGCATAATTTTCTTTTTAAAATTCAGCTTTAATCTAAGCATGCAAGGAAATCCCCTTGATTCAGCTCCTGCTTTTCATTTATGAAATCCCTATTACCTTCCTCCCACACCAGTAAAAAAAAAGGCAGAGATTATCACAGTTTAAAATTCTGTATCCACTGTTTTTCGATCAGCCGTAGCCGCTGAGATTCTGTTGCCATTGTGCAGCATTACACATGTGGTACCGACAGAAGAAATTATTCATAGCTCAAGGTTGAACTGGGGTCCGTGGTGCTCTCTGAGCTTGGTGGTTTTCTTGCAGACATTTCATTACCCAACTAGGTAACATCATCAATCCTAGCAGGGAGTAGGGTTTGCTCTCTGTTTATATGTAGTTTGACATGCCAGTGTTGGTGGGAGTGTTTTGGGTGGTTCCTGATGAACACTTTTACCAACACTGACAGGGCAAGCCAAAATATATAAACAGAGGGAAAACAGTCCCCACTCCCTTCTAGCACTGATGATGTTACCTAGTTGGGTCATGAAACGTCTGCAAGAAAACCACCAAGTGGGGATTTTGGAGAGGAGGAGGAGGAAGAGGAAAAGGAAGTGTGTGGTCCTCTTCCTCCTCTTCCTCCTCCCCCTCCTCTCCACAATCCCCACTCCTTTCTACTACTGATGATATTACCTAGTTGGGTCATGCAAGAAAACCACCAAAAGAACAATAAGGACCGCATGGTCCTCCTTCTCCTCCTCCTCCTCCTCGCCACAAGCCCAACTCCCTTCTAGCACTGATGATGTTACCTAGTTGGGTCATGAAATATCTGCAAGGCAACTACCAAACTCAGAGAACATCAAAGACCTCACATTACCCATGTGTGTAACACACACCTCCACGCTATATTTCCTTTTCTACTTCAGCAATAAAATCCACCCAAATGGTGGATATCCCTCACGGGATATCTGGAAATGTTCTGTGTTGACTTTTAGTTTGCTTTTCCGTCCGTCCTTCCATTTCAGCGCCCAACCCGCCTTCCTCGGACGAGACCCGAGACACGAAAAGGAGCATCCCAAAAAATAGGCCTTTCCCTCGCACCCCCGAGCATCCCTCGGCCGCGCATAGCACGCGAGATGCTTTCTGTACTCAACTCAAATTACATTTGCGATTGAATATTAGCTCTCCAGCTTGCCTTTTTCGAAGCCCATTCATAGAGTAGTCAAGGAAACCAAACGCTCTGCTTGAATAAAATCTCCGTTAACAAAACTGTGAAAAATGAGCATCTGGCTTGGTTTTCCTTTGGCAGTTCACATTTTGGGGGATCCTGTTTGGTTTCTCTGCTTTGGTCCCAAAGGCCAAAAGCAGAGAAAGAATATTGAGACGAAGTTAAAGAACAGATGCTGGGAGATGAATCTAAGTGAGAGATTATCCATGGCCACAAAGGGGTCGGATTGTATTCAAGTTACTATAGACGTAAACCACCCCCCTCGTCCCCCAGGCTGCCTTTGATGCTGGTGATGTAGAAATAGATGTCTTTGTTTTGCCAAGGCTGACAGCCCAGGATATTAAATTGCTGGTTATTAATTGTGTTTGTTATTTGGATTGCAGATGGGAGTTAGAAATGTGGATAGAACGTCAGACATCCCAGGCTGAGCCTTGGGGTGTTTGCATCCTTAATAGGGTGAGAGAGTCCCAAGCATTGTTCTAAGGGTAAATAATTATTTTTAATAATAAATAAATAAACCTAGTCGGAAAAGAAGACTGTGGGATTATCGGATGGTCCATTTTGGCATCGCTTGTGCTGGGTTAGTGTTGCCTAAAAATACGTGCTCTGTGAACAAGCGTCTTTTTTACTTTTGGTTTTGGTCTTATCCATTAATATCTTTTTTGAAAAATATAATTTGAACATTTTTATAACTTGAACACATGCCACAGAAGATTTCTGGGATAGCAGAGGGGCTGGACTAGAAGACCTCCAAGGTCCCTTCCAATTCTGTTGATTCTATTCCTATTTCTACTCCTATTCCTATTCCTATTCCTATTCTATTCTATTCTATTCTATTCTATTCTATTCTATTCTATTCTATTCTATTCTATTCTATTCTATTCTATTCTATTCTATTCTATTCTATTCTATTTATTTCTATTCTGTTCTGTTCTGATTTCTCTATTCTATTCTATTCTATTCTATTCTATTCTATTCTATTCTATTCTATTCTATTCTATTCTATTCTATCCTATCCTATCCTATCCTATCCTATCCTATCCTATCCTATCCTATCCTATCCTATCCTATCCTATCCTATCCTACTCTACTCTACTCTACTCTACTCTACTCTACTCTACTCTACTCTACTCTACTCTACTCTACCCTATTAATATAGGGACAATAAGGTCTTTCTAGCAGCTTTTTATCTTTATAGTGGTAAAAAAATGGGACACAGTTTTACTGTTGGTGCAAGTTGTAGTAAAACAAACCACCCATTTGGGTGGATTATTGCTGAAGAACAAATGAAATGTATATCATGGAGATGGCTTCGCTTTTTTAGACAGAGAACATCTGAGTAGCTATGAACCTTGCTGCAGGATTTGGGCCTGGCTAGTCTAGTGAAAAGAAGAATTGGGGTGGCATGATAGCAGTATTTGAGGGGCTGCCACAAAGAAGAGGGAGGGGGTCACATTATTCTGCAAACCACCAGAAGACAGGACAAGAAACCATGATTGGAGACTAATCAAAGAGGGAAGCAAGCTGGAATTAAGAAGTAACTTCCTAACAGTGAGAACAATTAACGATGGAACGGCTTGCCTTTAGAAATCGCAGGTGCTCCATCACTGGAGGTTTTTAAGACTGGTGGGGTCATTTGTCTGAGATGATATAAGTTCTCCTGCTTGAGCAGGGAGCTGGACTAGAAGACCTTTAAAGTCCCTTCCAGCTCTATTCTAATTCTCCTCATTATTAGTGAGACACAACGGATGCAATTCTTCTTTAGAAATTGTGTTTAACCGCAGCTGACTTAAGGTGTCACTTAAACTGACCAGCAAGAATGCTTACTGCAGATCCCCAGAGGCAAGGACGGTTTATCGCTACACAACTGTTTCTGAGTTCCCCACTTCGAAGGGGTAGTTTGCATAATGGGCCAGAGGCCTGAGAAAGCTTCAATTCTCACTCGGCCGTGAAGGCCACTTGGTATCCTTGGGAGCAAGACCGGATGACCTTGGGACCGTGGCCATTCTCCTGGCTGAAACGTATCAAGTGGCTTCTGGGTTAGCGAATGCACGAAGAAGCTTTGAGAGCGGGGTGATAAATCGAGTGGCACGACATTGGTACATGATACGTCTGCGGCACAATGTGTTCTAGGAAGCCGAGTGCAGAGAATGAGGTCCTGATAACCCTCTCAAAGTGGGAACATCCGATCGGCTGAAAAGGTTGCCTTTGCAGGCTTGGCTTTTGTAGGGCTTCCTAGTTTACAAAAGATACTGATTGACAGAGTTGGAAAGAGCCTTGTAGGTCATCTAGTCCAACCCCCCCCACCCAAGCAGAAGACCCTACACCATTTCTGACAGATGGCAGTCCAGTCTCTTCTTGAACGTGATGAAGCTCCCAAAACTTCCGAAGGGAACTTCTGTTCCATCAGTTGATTGTCTTCGCTGTCAGAAAATTTCTCCTTATTTCCAGGTTGAATCTCTCCTTGTTCAGTTTCCATCCATTGTTCCTTGTCTGGCCTTCAGGTGCCTTGGAAAATAGCTTGACCCCCCTCCTCTCTGTGGCAGCCTTTCAAATATTGGCACACTGCTATCATGTTTCCCCTGGTCCTTCTCTTCACTAGACTAGCCAAGCCCAGTTCCTGCAACTGTTCTTTGTATGTTTTAGTCTCTAGTCCACTAATCGTCCAGGTTGCTCTGAATAGAATAGAATAGAATAGAATAGAATAGAATAGAATAGAATAGAATAGAATAACAGACTTGGAAGGAACCTTGGAGGTCATCTAGTACAACCCCCCCACCCCACCCAAGCAGGAGACCCTACACCATTTTTGACAGATGGCAGTCCAATCTCTTCTTGAGAGCTTCCAGGAATGAAGCTCCCACAACTTCTGAAGGCAACTTCCATGGGTTGATTGTTCTCACTGTCTGGAAGTTTCTCCTATTTCCAGGTTGAATATCTCTGCTATGTCTCCAGTTCTCCTGCACTCTCCTTGTTCAGTTGCCATCCATTGTTCCTTGCCTGGCCTTTGGGTGCTTTGGAGAATAGCTTGACCCCTTTCTCCTCTCTGTAGCAGCCCCTCAAATATTGGAAGATTGCTATCCTGTCTCCCCTTGGTCCTTCTCTTCACTAGACTAGCCAGGCCCAGTTCCTGCAACCGTTCATCATATGTTTTAGCCTCTGGTTCCGTAATCATCCTGGTTGCTCTTTCTGGCACTCTTTCTAGAGCCTCAGCATCTTTTTTTTTATAGTGTGGTCACAAAAAAGTGACCAGTCCGACATTTTTCTTAGAGGCGCCACAAGCTAGAAGAGATTCATTTTAAAACCTCTGCTTTAACTGCAAAAGTTATTTGCCAAGTCGCTCCCTGCCAAAGGGAGAATTCAAAAGGGAAAATGGCACGCATGTGTAGAATATACATTTGATTTTGGAAATTTTTCTCTTATGGCTCCTCTGCTGAGATTATGGGCAATCAAGCTCATAAGAGAAGCAAAGCTAAATTTGGGGAGTGATATCCGGATGCTTGTTATGAAATGAGTTTACCACGGGGACGGAAAGCGGTCGCTCTCTTTTGCTAAGTCTGTGATTCCAGGGGATTCAGAATGTGTTGGAAAAATGTCTCTTTATTCGCTTTTTCTATGTAAGGAAATCAAACCCACTATTCCTTTATGGATATAGTTTCCAGGGCTTTAACACATTAAACATTTTTGCAAGGAAAGAGCTGTGCCAGGAGGGATTTTTTTGTTTCAGAAAGGCATTAAGGGTTGATTCACAACCTTGCACGGTAACTACATCTGTTTTTGCAAAGTGCTATTGATTCCAGAGGCGTGAAAATTCTGAAGATGTTACAACTGTGGAGGGAAGAGTCGAAAATTCAGATGCACACCTTTCCCTACCAGGGGAGTGAAGCTCAATTGAAAAGAGAATTTAAAAAATTGAAAAAGAGACCAAAAATTCTTCTCAAACTTATTTTTGATTTACAACTGTAAAAAACAGGTAGTTCTTGACTTACAACCATTCATTTAGTGACTGTTTGAAATTAGAGCGGTGCAGAGCTGAAGAAACTTCTTGAATGAGAAGCAAAACGTCTTCAAAGAAAAACCAGGAAGTCCATTTGTCTCTTGGAAAAAGCACCTTAGAACCACACTGAAAAAGGTGACATGACCATTTTCCACATGTGTCATGTCCCTGTCAGAGTCTGAATCCGAGGAGGAAGCCAGACAGCTGACAGGGAGCAGGAATGTGGCTCCGTCGGCTGCGGAGGAGGCTGGGGAAGGGCAAAGTCCAGCTGGGCAGAGCAGGGAAGAGGTAGAACAAGGGAGAGGGAGTTCAGAGGAAGACCCAGGCCCACCCCCTCTTCATCCTAGGGCACGCAGGAAGGAGTGGATAAGAGAGCAATGTGGGTTGCATGGCTTACGGGGGAGGAAAGGGCCCTGATTCCCTTCATTAGCTGCAGCTGGGAACACAGTGTATAAAAAAGGCAAGCTGCGTGCAGCAGGCTATTGGGAGCAAACCTGACTTTATCTTGTATCGTTGTGGCTTATCTGTGTTCCAGGGTCTTCCCAACCATGTGAGTTTTGCTGTGCCTTCATGTCTGGAATTCTTGCTCCTGCCCTGCCAAACTTATTACTTCAGTTTGGCTTGTTTGGACTTTAAGTTACAGTTTGTGTTGACCATGGTTGGGACTTAATTTCCTGCAATAAAAGGCTGTTCCTGGGAGAGTTCTTCTCCAGCCAGAAGGCAACCTGGACATCGGGGGCAAAGTTGGAGATAAAGGGACTCTTATTGATTATCTGACTGTGTTGCCTTTGTGCCACGCCCTGGGTCATCACGTGATGTATGACCTTTGCAGCATCCTCAAAATTTGGTTGCTTGGAAACTGACTCGTATTTATGACGGTTGCATTGTTCCCGGGTCATTTTGTGACCTTCTGACAAGCAAAATCAATGGGAATGTCAGATACCCTTAACAACGACTGTTATGAACAACAGTTGTTACTAACTGAACAACTGCCGTAATTCAAAACAGCTGTGTCAAGAAAGGTTGTAAAATTGGAGCAAAACTCACTTAACAAGCGTCTCTCTTACCAATGTAACTTTTGGACTCAGTTATGGTCGTAAGTCAAGGAAACAGCTTGCCTTCAGAAGCTGTGGGAGCTTCATCCCTGGAAGCTTTCAAGAAGAGACTGCACTGGTATCTGTCAAAAATGGTGTAGGGTCTCCTGCTTGGGAGAGGGTTTGGACTATGTTCTGACCCAAACTCTTGTCCAATAAAACAAACACGAACCAAAGGGAACAGAAACCTTTTAATGATTCTTATGAATCCCCGGTGAAAAGGCTGCTGTAAACTAATTAACTCTGATAAGCACAAGCCTCACCAAAACTGTGCGAGGCTGCCAAGAATAACAGATAAGGTTACCTAGAAATATTTTACAACACAAGAGTCTTCAAATACCAACTAAGATACTGGAATGTCCATGAGGCTCGGGGTTCAAAACGTCTTTGCTTCCTGCAAAGAACGTCTGATTTAACGGCTGGCTTTTATCTTCTTGAAGGAGGGGTCATTACCTTGCAGCCTTACTCCTGAGTAGCCCATGCTGCTGCAGTTGCTCTTTCCTGTGAGCAGGCTCCTCGGGAACCTCTTCATCGCTGCTGCCAGCCCCCACAATCTCTGAAGTCAGCAGTCCACTCCCTAATGGCCCTGGCCCCTCATCTGAGTCCTCGCTCTCCTCAGCCGTCCGCACCTGCTGCCAGCTAACCACAACAGACTAGATGACCTACAAGGTCCCTTCCAACTCTGTTAATCTGTACCTGTAATCTGACTACTTGCAGAGCAGTAACCTAACCAAATGTACATTTGGTGTATCTCTGAAAGTTCATAGTACATCAGAGTAAAACTGGAGTTTATTGGAACCTGTGTTCTATAGAAACACATTTAACAATACATTTTGAATTCTAGAAATGTCTTTCCATTAATTGCTTGCATGTTTCGCTTCCTAAACTGAATTCATTGAGAGCTTGATTATGTATAATTGGATTACGACTTTCATGTTTGTTTATTTATTTATGAAACTTTTTATCCCACCTGTATTATTTGAGGGTGGGGGGGCGTTATTGACTTTTTATACACGAGGGCTCGCTTAGGTAGATATTTTCACAGAACAGGAAGAAAATGTGCTGTTGGAAGGTGTGCTGTTGTGTACATTGGATCCTGTGTGATTAATGACATAGGTAAAAATTATTTGCAAGCATGGGAGACAGATGAGGCTTCTGCATTCTCCCAACAGTTGGAAAATACTAATTGGTTAAAAAAGAAAAAAGAAACCTCTGGGAAACAATTACTGGAATTGCCATATAGCCTTTATTATAAATATTGTAAATGATGCTGTCTGGGTGGATACATCAATTCTGATTTATTGCGGAGTCTGGAGAAATACCCAGAGTCTGGAACTTCAAAGTGGATATATGTGCCTCTCTCTGGTCTTTTACAAACAAGTCTTAAACTGCACTTCAGCTCCTTTCTTTGCTAATTGTGCTATCAAAGAGAAAGCCAAAAAGGGAAAGCAATTACAATGCAAATAAACAAAACTTCTGCTCGGCAGAGATTTTTACATGGTGCATTTGTTCTGATTCATAATTCACACCTTGTTTTTTTTTTGCTTGGAAATATAGACATATATACAGATGTGCACATACATGCTCATTTTGTACAACTTGCAAAGTCAGGGTTTCACGAACCATGGTTGACATATTGCTGAACCCCAAATAAACAAACCATGTTATGCAGTGATGGGATTCAAAAATATTTACTACCGGTTCTGTGAGTGTGGCTTGGTGGGCAAGGCTTGGTGGGCATTGTGTGGCTTGGTGGGCGTGGCAGGGGAAGGATACTGTAAAATCTCCATTCCCTCCCCACCCACTAACCTGCTTTCCAGCTCCGTTCTCCTGTGTAGGGCAACCAAAGAAGACCCAGCCGATCAGCTGGGACTCGGGAGGCAGAGAATAGATGGGGTTGGCGGGGCCAGTCAGAGGTGGGATTTGCTGGTTCTCCGAACTACTCAAAATTTCCGCTATTGGTTCTGCAAAACCGGTCAGAACTGGCTGAATACCACCACATTGTGGTCTAGCAATGTACTATCTCCATCTTTTTTCTCTCTCTTTATCTCTCAATCTCAAATCACCTCTTCTTCAAGTAGACTTGTTTAAAATATTATTTGTAGGCGTGGGATGGTTTTCTGTCTTTTGCAGAAATGCTCAGGTGGTGGAATCGGCGTGGGTTGTATGGCGCTTCCTGGATATTTGCATGAACAGGTGGAAAGAGCTCGAAGAAAACGAAGGGCTTTTGTTTATCACAAAATAGGAATTGAGGTTCTCACAGTTTCTGCCAGCCTAACCAAAAAAAAAAAAAAGTGAGCTGCTATACAGGAAGTCTTCAATTGAGAAGCATTCAATTAATTAGTGGCAGTTCCGAGTTACATCGGCACTCAAAATAGTGACTTAGGCCAGTAGTGGGATTCAATTTTTTTTTTACTACTGGTTCTGTGGGTGTGGCATGGTGGGCGTGGTAGGGGAAGGATACTGCAAAATCTCCATTCCTTCCCCACTCCTGGGGGAAGGTTACTGCAAAATCCCCACTCCCTCCCCACCCCACTAACCTGCTTTCCAGCTCCGTTCTCCTGTGCAGGGCAACAAAAGGAGACCCAGACAATCAGCTGGGACTCGGGAGGCAGAGAATAAATGGGGTTGGCAGGGCCAGTCAGAAGTGGTATTTGCCGGTTCTCCGGACTACTCATAATTTCCGCGACTGGTTCTCCAGAACTGGTCAGAACTGGCTGAATGCCACCTCTGCTTATCACTCTTTGTTGTGTCTGTTGAAGCATCCCCAGGATCACAGGATCGAATTTGGCCACTGGTTCATATTTATGATGCTTGCATAAATATGACCTCCTGGCAAGCAAAGTCAATGGGGAAGCCAGGTGCCAGCATTCCAGCGAGCAAACTCCAACCCAACAAACTCCAAGACAAGCATTTTCTCAAAGTTCCGTTTTATTCGAGTTGTCATATTGGCACGTCTGGGAAAAGCCGAATTTGAGAGTTCCGGGTTTTTCCCTTCCCAAAAAAAAAATCAAAGATCCATCCCCTGCACCCATCAGTCCATCACATGGCCCAATGAAATCATCGTCCCAACTGGAGACCTTCCCCCAGACCAGGGGTCTGCCACCTTAAACATTCAAAGAGCCGTTTGGACCCCGATTCCCACAGAAAACACCAGGAGCCAATAATTTTAACAACTAGTGTGACTGGGTGGGTGTGGCCACCTCAACGTCACTCCTACCCGGCCACCTCCTACTCTGGAATATGGAGAGAGTCTCCGTCCCCTGCCATAATCCTTACTGTCTCAGGCCAGGCGAGGAGTGATGGGGAGGGGAAGGGCCAGCCAGTGGTGGGATCAGCTGACTGGGTAGGCCAAAAGAGGGCCGAAAGAGCCGCATGTGGCTCCAGAGCTGCAGGTTGCTGACCCCTGCTCCAGACACTCTTCTCCAGGTGCAGGGCCACATGTCCTTGACTCTCTGAGAAAGGATGTTGTTAAGTCTAATCTTCCACCTCACGATGAAATCTCCCCCCCTCCCAAATTCCCAGGCAGACAAAGGTGGCCGCCTCGAAGCGTCCAAGCAAAAAATGGCTTCCAAGTCTGACGGCAGTTCACTTAGCAGCCATGTTACTAACTTAACAACTGCAGTGATTCCCTTAACAAGAAAGGTTGTAAAAGAGGGCAAAATTCAGTGAAGAATTGTCTCACTTGGGACCAGAAAATTTGGGCTCAATTTGGGGTCATAAGTCAAGGACCACCTATGAAGAAAGGCAGGGATCTGGTCCTCTCCAGCTTTATTCTGATTAAACATCTCTCTCTCTCTCTCTCTCTCTCTCTCTCTCTCTCTCTCTCTCTCTCTCTCTCTCTCTCTCTCTCTCTCTCTCTCTCTCTCTCTCTCTCTCTCTCTCTCTCTCTCTCTCTCTCTCTCACACACACACACACACACACACACACACACACACACACACACTATAGAAATGGTGCAACTCACTTAACAGCCACCTCATTTAGCAATGGAAGTTTTGGGCCCCAGTTGTCATCATAAGTTGAGAACTTGAGATGAGGGGGCGGCTGACTATGCCTGCAAGAATGCAACTTGGAAGCCAGGGATGTTTTGATGGTTGTAAGTCAAGGACTTCTTCTGTCCCAGCAGGAGCGTCAAGGTTTCAGTTTCAAGCAGGGGAAGAGAGATCTTGGAGGCATTTCTTGAAGTCTGCTTGCTCTCCTTTTGGAAGCAGAATCGATGGAAACTTCCGGAGTCCAGGAAGTTGAAGACCTGTCAATCTATTCCTGCTAAGCTTCTCTTTAGGGCACCAGCCCAAATTCCTTCCGGTCCAGATTCTTTGCCAAAATCTTGCCCTGCTCCATAGCTGTGCATGAATGTCCTGTTTTTCATCGGGCCATGATCTCTCTAGGAGTCAGAACAGAGTTGAGAGCGGGTCCTTGTAGGTAATCTAGTCCAACCCTCCGCAGGAGACCAGACCCCATTTCTGACAGATCTATTTCCACTTAAGATGGGAAACAGAAGGCCTCTGGTCCTAAGCTTGATAGGGCTCTTCATGGTAGTCCTTGACTTATGACTACCGTTGAACCCCGAATTTATGTTGCTAACCAAGACATTTGTTAAGTGAGTTTTGTCCCATTGTTATGACCTTTCTTGCAACAATTTAAAGGTCGCAAAAGGGGGTCACATGACCCTAGGACACTGTGACCATCGTAAGTATGAGTCAGTTGCCAAGCATCTGAATTTGGATCATGTCACCACGGAGACGCTGCAACAGTTATAAGCGTGGGTGGGATTCAAATTTTTAAACAACTGGTTCCGTGGGTGTGGCTAGATGGGCGCGGCTAGATGGGCATGATCATGTGACTGGGTGGGCATGGCTTTCTCTTTTTTGCAGCAACCCCCCCCCTCCCATTTTTTGTGCCTCCTGGGCCTCAGGGAAGCCTCCTTGGGGGGCATTTTTGCTCCCCAGGAAGCTTCCCTGGGGGCCAGAAAGGCAAAAAGCATTATTCAGGGTGGGGGTGCAGCTCCTCCCACCCCCTACACCCCTTTTTGCCTCCTGGGTCTCAGGGAAACCTCCTGGGTGAAGCAGTAAGACAGCGAGGGGGATGCCGGCACAGCTGATCATCGGAACAGCTGATCGTTGGGAGGAAAAAAAAAAGAAATACCTTAAGGAGTGACTGGACGGGGAAGAACGCAGTCAGTGATGTGCGATGTTGTACATGCGTGATAAGGACCGACTGGGTGGGGAGGGGAGGGGAGGGGTGGGAGGAGAAGCGTGGGGCCAGCCAGGGACACGATTTGCCGGTTCTCCGAACTACGGCAGGATTCTACCAACCGATTCTATAGAACTGGTCCGAACTGGTAGAATCCCACCCCTGGTTATAAGCATGAAAAATTTACAGCTCGGTTGTTGCTGAGTTACAAACGTGGCAAAAAAAGTCGTAACATAGGGCAAGACCCAATGAACCAAGTTCTCACTTAGCGACATAAATTCCGGGCTCAGTTGTAGTTGTATGTTGTCAAGTTGTAAATCTGAAATGAACTCGTGTAATACGGGAATAAACAAACACACAGGTTGCCTTTGACTTCCGACGATTTGTTTCGCAACCGTTCAAAGTTACCACGGCGCTGAAAAACAGCTGGCTTTCAACCAGTCCTCACACTTATGACCCTCGCAGCATCCCCAGGGTCACCTGAGCAAAATTTGTTGATTGACAGTTGCAATATCCCGGGTTCATGTGTATGTCATTTGCAACTTTCCCAGCCAGTTTCCGACACGCAAAGACAATGGGGAAAGCAGAATTTGCTTACGGACTGTATGATTTGCTTAACTGCTGCCGTTTCAGTCAAAACCTGCCTCAGGAAAGGTGATAAAATTGGGTGCAACTGAGTTAACAATGGCCTCACTTAGCAACTCTCCAGAGTCTGGGAGGGCAACCCCCCCCGCCGCCATGGTGCAGGAGGCTGACTAAGCCATGCCCACCACAGCCACGGCCACCTAGCAACCAGGCACAGAACCCATTGCTAAAAATTTTGAAGGCCACCCCTGGATACGACCTGAAAAAATATATATGCCATTTTGGAAGCAGTTCTTTTCACCCCTGAAATGTCTACCTCATCCCTCAGCAACCCCAGGCCCAACCTTTAGAAAAAACTCTGCCACGATGCATGTAGCACAATCTTGACCCTGCTTTCCGAGGTTCATGGAAACGCAAAAGGTTGACTCTCCATTCTCTGCCAATTTTGCCTTCCGTGGTTGGCCAGAAACAGGCTGGCCTTGAAAGGCTATCATGGGAGCCATCTGCTCCTCCTTTGGCTCGTCCCAACTTACGTCCTTTGAGTCCTTCACTCAAGGACCTAGGGGAGCCTTGAGCCTCTAGTCAAACGTGGCGAGCCGGATAACATCTAGTCCTAGTTACATTTAATTTTTTTCCCCATGTGTTTTGACTCCTTCCTCCTTTGACCCGCCATCTGTGGTGGCTTTCAAGGAGAAACGAGAAAGAAAGAACTCAAATGTCATCGGGTAAGGCTCAGGGTCATCTCGTGGCCTTCCTTCTACGGAGCGGGGGCATCTAGCCATCAAGAGGCTGAGACAGACGGGGAATCCAGCCAATGTTTTTGTCGGGAAGGCTTGCTTCCAGAACCCCCCCCCCCTCCAAACCTACCCCATGCCTGATTGGCGCAACAGCAGCAGCATGCTTGGTAACCGAGACTTTTGTCACTTGGACTTCAGGGCATGGCTCCGTTAGCAGCAGCTGTCTGAGCTCATCAGCCTGGGGCAGGAGCGTTGGGGGAGAAGAATCTACCCCTCCCACCTCTTCTCCTCTTTGGCTGATTTTTATCATCTATCACTGCTTCCTTCCTCCCTTCCTCTCCTCCCTCCCTCGCTCTCTGTCTTTCTGTTTTCTTTTCTTTCCGTCCAACCTCCCCGCAGCTCCTCCACGATTCTCATTCGGTCCCTCCAGAAGGCAACCCCAATGAGAGCTTTTCGCCAGAGCTCCGGAGGAGCAGCCGTGCACCAGCTCTGTGCACGCAGGCGAGGAAAGAGCGCAGCAGCGGAAGAGAGGAAAGAGGGAAACACCAGGCGACTGGCTTTTGTTGGTCCTCGGTGACAAACCAAGGTGGGGGGGGGGCCTGCTCCGGTAGAGAGGCAGGCGTGAGGTCTTTGGAAAGTTGTGCTTTGGAGTTCCTGGACTTGGCTGGGAAGCCAGGGAATAAAAAAACAGACTTGCAGCTGGTCTTCTCCATGGACAGGAGGGATTTTTCGGTTCAATGAGACCACCTGAGGAATATGCAAACTCCTCTCCGAGAGGAAGGCAGCATCAACATCGCAACTCCCTAACCCAGAAGGGAATAAGGTGGGTTTGGGTTTGGCTCTTTGGGTTTCTCTGAAGCCCTTCCTGGAAGTGAGGGCTGAAGAAAGAAGGAGTGGAAGAGACCCAAGAACTCCATGCCGGTGGCCAAGATGAGTGAGACGCTTCAGCTGCCCTCCTTGCAGGTGTCCGAGCCACAGGTGGCGGAGGAGCAGGGGAAAGCCTGGTCCAGTTCCTCCACTCCGACCTTGCGCCGAAAGCGTTTCAGGATGCGCCGTGCCAGGAACGCCGAAGAGCTGAACCCGGAGGCCGCTTCTTCCTCCTCCTCGAAGGAGTTCCTTCAGCTTCCCTCCATCGAAATTACACCCTCCAGCGATGAGGACACCCCTCCTTGGTCCAACTGCTCCACGCCGAGCGCCTCTCCCCGGCGCAAACGCTTCCTCATTCGGAAGTGGTTGACCGTGAGGGAGAAGAAAGAGTGCAGTGAGAGCAGGTAGGTGGGCCTCTGTTTATTCCCCTCCGTCCTCTTTTCATGGTTTCCATTCTCCAACAATGGTCCTTCAGGCAGACCTTTCTCTGAAGGTCCTGTAGTCCAGGTGTCCACCATGTTTATGTCGCTCTCTCCTGGCGAATCTAGATCAGAGGTCTCCAAACTTGGCAAGTTTAAGACTGGTGGACTTCAACTCTCAGAATTCCTCCTCCAGTCATCTTAGCTCAGGAATTCTGGGGGTTGAAGTCCAGCAGTCTTAAACTTGCCAAGTTTGGGGGACTCCTGCCCTAGATCCATCTGATGTGTCTTTGGTCTTTTTTCGTGGTCTTGTTTCGCACCCAGGACAGCTAGGGTCTTCGACTTACGACCACAATTTGAGCTCCAAATTTCTACAGGCTAAGCGAGAGGCACTTGTTAAGTGAGTTTTGCTCCATGTCACGAGCTTTCTTGCCCCGGTTGTTGTTAAGTGAATCACCACCGTTGATCAGTTAGTAACCTGGTTGTTGAGTGAAGCTGGTTTTCCCCCTTGGACTTTACATGTCTGAAGGTTGCAAAAGAGGATCACGAGGCCCCGGGACATGGCAATGGTCATAAATGTGAAGCAGTCACCAAGCGTTGTAGATGTTTGCTTTCTAAGATCCTTAGAAAGTTTGGGAGGAAAATTGGATCTTGACAGACTTGAACACTGGGCCGTACCTAACAAAATGAAATTCAATGTAGAGAAAAGTAAAGGCTTATACTTAGGCAAGAAAAACCCAAACGGATACATACAGACTGGGTGAAATCAGGTTTAATAGCAGTAACTGTGAGAGGGATCTTGGAGTCTTAGTGGACAACCAGCTAAATATGAGCCAGCAGCCAAAAAAGGCAATGCAATCCTAAATTGCATTAACAGAAGGATAGAATCAAGATCACTGGAAGTACTAATACCGTTCTATAAAGCCGTAGTAAGACCACACTTGGAGTACTGCATCCAGTTTTGGTCACCACATTGTAAAAAGATGTTGAGACTCTAGAAAAAGTGCAGAGAAAAGCAACCAGGATGATTGTGGGACTGGAGACTAAAAGAGGAACTGGGCATGGCGAAGAGAAGGACCAGGGGAGACATGATAGCAGTCTTCCAATATTTGAGGGGCTGCTCCAGAGAGGAGAGGGTGGGGTCAAGCTATTTTCCAAGGCACCTGAAGGCCAGACAAGGAATGCTGGAGGGAAGGAGGGAAAAGACAACACAAACCAGGCAAGATAAGGGCTGGAGGACTTCCACAGATAACAGAACACACACTGGGAAGGACGCCAAACTCAGAGAGGAACCATAAACTAGAGATATTTCCACGCTTTGTTTCTAGCACTCGTCCATACACATGTCCGTCCTCTTATTCAGTTGTCACAGCTGAAGAGGATCAAGGCCCTCTCCTCCCAAGTAGACCACATCTCTCCCTTATCCTCTCCTCCCTGTGTGCCCTAGGATGGAGAGGGGATGGACCTGGGTCCTCCTCTGACTGCCCAGCCGGCCTCTGCCCTTCCCCAGCCTCCTCCACAACCTCCGGAGCCACAATTCCACTCCCTGTCAGCTGTTCCTCCTCTCCCTCGGAGTCAGTCTCCACCAGGGGCATGATAGCTTGCGCTCAGAAGTTGTGGGAGCACCATCACTAGAGACCTTCAAGAAGAGACTGGATTGCCATTTGTCAGAAATGGTGTAGGTCTCCTGCTTGGGCAGGGGGTTGGACTAGATGACCTACAAGGTCCTTTCCAACTCTGATTATCTGTTACCTGTAAACCTTTGTTATTTAGTCCACTCCTTTCTGTCTAACAGAAGTTCATCAGATGTCTTCAAGAAGCCCAGAGCAGTATCTGAAGCCAAAATGTTGTTTTCTTCCTGTTTGTATCTATCATCTGCTCTTTAGAAGTATCACATGTGTCAGAGCATTGTGCAACTGTCTTTAACAGTTTCTTCTTGGTCAACAAAGCTTCAGGTCCTCCTTCTCTCCTGGGTTGATTTTTCTTTTTGAAACGGCATTCGGAAAAAGGCTAAGGCAAGGAGGCACGGATTAGTGAGACCAGCATGCCGCTTGGGCTCTTCCAAATTCCTTCGGCGGTAGCCTTGGAAAATAAACATGTTGGACTTTTAACATGACGTTCCTTCTGGGTTCATTCTTGATGCATGAAGTTGTTAGCTTCTCAGGCAGGGGGATGGAGAAAGGAACTCATTCACCCCTGGCGATGCTAAACCAGATGAATCACTACAGTGAGAAGGAAGTGACATGAACTGAAGAATAACAGAGTTGGAAGGGACCTTGGAGGTCTTCTAGTCCAACCCGCTAGTCAGGCAGGAAACCCTATATCATTCCAGACACATGGCTGTCCAATCTCTTCTTAAAAACCTTCAGTGTTGGAACACCCCCAACTTCTGGAGGAAAGTAATTCCTCTAATTAATTGTTTGGACTGTCAGAAAGTTTCTCCTTAGTTCTAAAGTTGCTTCTCTCCTTGATTAGTTTCCATCCTTTGCTTCTTGTCCTGCCTTCACTTCAGATGCTTTGGACAATCGGTTGACTCCTTCTAAGCAGAGCTAGATGGGTTTGACTGGAAGACCATCTATTAAAGACACGTCAGTCAATCATGTCAATAATAGCGTATTGATGGCAGTTGGAGATCAGGAGGAAGGCTGTTTTGGGACCTCCAAGGCATGGAATATCTAAATCAGTATTTCTCGACCTTGGCAGCTTTAAAATGGGTGGACTTCAATTTGCAGAATGCTGCCTGGGGAATTCTGGGAGTTGAAGTCCTCCAGGCTTAAAGTGGCCAAGGTTGGAGACCCCTGGTTTAGTCAGCCACAGAGTTTTTAAATGAATCTGGATTCTCCCATTGACGTTACTGGTCAGAAGGTCGCAAAAGGGAATCACGTTGGACATGGCAACCATCATAAGTGTGAAAAAAGGGTCATAAGTTACTTTTTTCAGGGCCATTGTAACTTTGAATGCTCACTCGGTGAACCGTTGTAAGTTGAGGACTACCAGTATGAGTGGTTGGAAGTTGTGATCTAAGCCAGAGTGTCAAGTCTTAAAACTCTTTCACGGCTGCCCATGTTAGCTGATGCAAGCTAAAAACTCTGTTAAGAAAGAAATGTTTGTTGGATAAGAATGTAATTTAACAGATTAACAGAGTTGGAGAGGACCTTGGAGGTCATCTAGTCCAACCCCACCCCATGCCCAAGCAGGAGACCCTACACCATTTGTAACCGATAGCTGTCCAGTCTCTTTTGAAAGCTTCCAGTGATGAAGCTCCCACAACTTCTGAGTAACAGGATACTAACAGAATAACAGAGTTGGAAGGGACCTTGTAGGTCATCTAGTCCAACCTCCCCACCCAAACAGAAGATCCTACACCATTCCTGACAGTTGGCAGTCCAGTCTCTTCTTGAAAGCTTCTCTTCAGCCTCCACTGATGAAGCTCCCACAACTTCCGAAGGCAACTTCTGTTCTGTTGCTTGATTGTTCTCCCTGTCAGGAAATTTCTCCTTATTTCCAGGTTGAATCTCTCCTGGTTCAGTCTCCGTCCATTATTTTCTTGGAAGGATCCTAGTTCGCCAAGGGAGTTAATAAGTAAACGCACTGTTCACATAATCACCCGCATGAAACTCTTGCCAAGGGGCATCGCCAGAGCGGCAATCCAAGCCATTGTGGGGCATTGCAAAAAAAATTTAACACCTTGATGGTGGATTCTTTTCGGGCTCAGAAGGACAAGGGAGTTCACACCGCTACATTTCTCAAGTTGGTTAAATAATTCTTCCGCCACTTCGTTAAAAAGGAAAAATAGATAAAATGTACCTGGCAAGGAATCGCATCCTTTCCCTGCCATGGGTACTGAATAAAAAGACAACTTCTCACCAAGAATAATTGACAAGACCTCGGGGAAGAGATCAAGGGAATTAAAAAAAAAAAAGAATGAGAGAATATTTCAGCATTCTGTCCCACCGTCTCGTACAATACAAAACACGTCTCCCTGTTTCTTATTTTTCAGAGACCATCACTCACCCACTAGCTACTAATGAAAGGAAGCCGAGCTCTGAGTTTGCACGCCACGTTTTCAGAGTTTCACAATTGGAATAATTCTAAGGCTTTGGTGTTGAGTTGTTAATTAACTTGAGGTGGAAAAGAGAGAGAGAGAGAGAGAGAGAGAGAGAATGGCTTATTAGAGGGAGGGGGAGCTAACCCGGAAGGCAGAAAGGTCATTGTACATAACATCTGGATGCAAATTGTTCACATCACAATCCTACCTCTAA
This sequence comes from Notechis scutatus, assembly GCF_049901735.1. Classification (NCBI taxonomy): domain Eukaryota; kingdom Metazoa; phylum Chordata; class Lepidosauria; order Squamata; family Elapidae; genus Notechis; species Notechis scutatus. The sequence continues at coordinate 23,260,974 of NC_142015.1, read as the reverse complement.
CCTAGAAAGATGTTCCTTTAGATAAGCCCTTCTATTTATGATTTAGCAGAAGAGAATAGCATTAGCCCCTAAACTTATACATCGCTTCACAGGGCATCACAGCCCTCTCTAAGCAGTTTACAGAGTCAGCCTATGGCCCCCTTAACAAACTGGGTCCTCATTTTACCCACCTCAGAAGGATGGAAGGCTGAGTCAATCTTGAACTAGTCAGAATCGAACTGTAACTGCGGGCAGAGTTTGCCTGCAATAACCATAGCAGTAGCACTTTGACTTATATACCGCTTCACAGTGCTTTACAGCCCTCCCTAAGCAGTTTACAGAGTCAGCATATTGCCCCCAACAATCTGGGTGCTCATTTGACCTACCTCGGAAGGATGGAAGGCTGAGTCAACCTTGAGCTGGTCAGGAATGAACGCATGGCTGTGGGCAGAGTTAACTCACAATACTGCATTCTAGCCACTGGGAATGAATGAATGAATGAATGAATGAATGAATGAATGAATGAAGGAAGGAAGGAAGGAAGGAAGGAAGGAAGGAAGGAAGGAAGGAGGGAAGGAAGATAGCAATAGCACTTAGACTTATATACCACTTCCCAGTGCTTTTACAGCCCTCTCTAAGCAGTTTACAGAATCAGCCTCTTGTCCCCAACAGTCTGGGTTTTCATTTTACCGACCTCAGAAGGATGGAAGGCTGAGTCAACCTTGAGCCGCATGGATTGAACGCATGGTTGTGGGCAGAGTTAATCTGCAAAACTGCATTCTAGCCACTGGGAAGGAAGGAAGGAAGGAAGGAAGGAAGGAAGGAAGGAAGGAAGGAAGGAAGGAAGGAAGGAAGGAAGGAAGGAAGGAAGGAAGGAAGGAAGGAAAATAGCCATAGCACTTAGATTTATATACTGCTTCACAGTGCTTTGCAGTCCTCTCTAATCGGTTAACAGAATCAGCATATTGCCCCCAACCATCTGGGTCCTCATAAATAGAGTTGGAAGGGATCTTAGAGGTCTTCTGGTCCCACCCTCTACTCAAGCAGGAGACCCTATACCATTTGAGACAAATGGTTGTCTCAATTTCTTCCTGAAAACCTACAGTTCACAACTTATAAAGACAAGCCGTCCTACCAATTAATTGTTCTCACTGTCAGGAAATTCCTCCTTAGTGCTAGGTAGGTTCTCTCTTTGATTGTTATTGACTGATTGTTCCTCAGAAGAAACACAGAATACCAGTTCTGTCTGGGTTGCAGCTTACCAACTCCATCATAAATCTGTTCTTCACACCTGAAAATGACAAAACAAAAAAACAAAAGCACCATGTGAATGGAATTTTTTTGGCCCTGAATTAGCAAGGTTGTCTTCATCAACGTTGCAAAGCCTAGAGTCATTTCTGATGCAGTTTTCCCTGGAACAGAACTTTTCAAATTTTCTTAGGCCATGGAACTTGTTAACTAAAACAATCAATTCCCCAAACTATGATAGAAAATTGAAATTTTGAGAAAATGGAGGGTTTTTTTTTTTTCCTTTTTGCCCTTGTCTCTCACAGAATCCCATCAAATTATTGTGTAACACAAGAATGCCATAGAATACTGTTGGAGGTCTGTGTCTTATTCCAAGCTGGGGGAGAAATGCAGGAGGAGGAAAATAAGTTGGAGGCAGGCTGCAGTGGGAAAAGAGGTTTACTGGCCCAGTAACAGCAGTGACAATGGCAAAGAGTGCAACTAGCAAATTAGGGTTGTTAGTGTTCAGTTTTTCAGCGTTAATTCAGCGCCAGAAAAATAAACACAGATGGCTGATGCTTCATTTAACATCTTTATAAACATACTAAGTAGATTTTAGAAACCAGTTGTAGATTTCTCCAACATGGAGCAAACTCAGACAGAAACATGTTGCAAGTTCAGAGCAGGGCTCCAGTCTTCAGCAAGCAAGCAAGTTAGTTTCTCTTTTACTTTAGTTCAGCACGCAAGGAAGAGGAGAGAAGCAGTTTCATTTTCAACAGACAAACTCAGAGCTCAACGTAGCTGCAGAGTGGCAGAGCTTTAATATAGAGCCACGCCTGGACTACTTACAGTTTCAGTTTCCAAATTGTCCTCATTGGCTGATTTAATTGCTATGGCTATTCACTGGCTGAACCTTGTTACCATGCTCTATTCCAGTTTATTGAATATACTCTGACAGTTAGTCAGTTTTTATATGGTTTGGACCTTTTGTGATTTATATGTCATCATCTGTATGAAAATGTGTTCTTTCTGGGTTTGTTTCTGGTTTAATTTCTACAATACCGTTTAAGAAAACCTTCTTTTTAGATAAGAGCAAAGTTTTTTAACCTCAGCATCTTCAATATTTGTGGACTTCAGTTCCCAAAGTTCCTCAGCCAGTTGCTGAGACGAAAATATATTGCTCTAGAGCGCCTAGTTTTGCCAGACAGTGAAGGGGTTGAAATGGGCAAATTTCACTGGTGCAGGAAAATCAAAGGCAGAGAATATTTGCATCCAATGTTTTACGTCACAGATGCCTATCAAATCCATGTGTGAACATAGCAGATAATGGTCCCCTTGAGGATGCAATTAATTTAAATTGCCATCAGGCAAATGCCAGTGTGATATTGAATCTGACCCTTGACCTGTCTTCCCTAAATAGTGACTTTAATTGGCCAATCTCAAAGGAAAGTCAGCTGACCACAGAAGCATTTCTTTTCCCCTTGTGTGCTTCAGTGCCATCTTCTGACTCCCGTCAAGATATTATTACAGCCACAAACCATTCATCACGGTTAGAGTGCTAGTCAGCAGACTCACCACTGTTATCTAAATGAATCAAGTTAAGCACAGGGGGGCGATGTCCTAGAGGTGGAGCTCTCGCCTCACAATCAGGAGGCTGTGAGTTCGATCCTTGGTAGATACAAATATTTCACTCTCTGGGCACGACGAGAATGTATCTGCTGAACAAGACTCCTCATTGGCAACTGGAAAGGTATCCGGCCAGTAAACACTCAGCTCCATTCAGTGGCCTGGACTCTACCCTGCAAGGGATTCTTGGGGTTGTAAAAAGAAGATGATGGCTGTGGTTATGCAAATCTGCAACCGCTAAGCAAATGCCTCAGTCATTAAGAGAAGCAACGGTTTGCTACGGGCAGTTTGGCTGAATCTAGAAGTGCTTTTGGACAAGCAAAATCAATTGGAAAGCCAGATTCCGCTTAAAAACCGTGTTCCTAATTTAGCAGCTGCAGTGATTCACTTGGTAGCAAGTAAGATGGTAAAATGGGGCAAAATCCACTTAACGAATGTCTCACTTAGCGACAAAATATTGGGCTTAATTGCAGTCGTAACGTGAGGACTGCCTGTTCAAAACTTGGAGTTCTGCAAATACCTGCTTGGAAGTATCTTCCGAAAGTTTGGCGAGGCCCTTTGGGTTTGGATTGGCTTCTTGTAAAGGAGATTTACACATTTCTCTCTGTGGGTGTGTGTACCTGTGCATGCATGCATGTGGGAATGCGAGTGTGTCACATGCAAGGTGTATTTTGTATATTTGGCTCTGGTTGCATCAATCTGAAAGACTTATGTTGATTAACAGAGGGATAGAATCAAGATCAAGTGAGGTACTAATACCACTCTATAAAGCCTTAGTAAGACCACACCTAGAGTACGGCATTCAGTTTTGTTCACCACATTATAAAAAAGATGTTGAGACTCTAGAAAAAGTACAGAGAAGAGCAATCAGGATGATTAGGGGACTGGAGACTAACACATACGAAGAACAGTTGCAGGAACTGGGCTTGGCTAGTCTAGTAAAGAGAAGGACCAGGGGAGACATGATAACGGTCTTCCAATATTTGAGGGGCTGCCACAGAAAAGAGAAAGGGGTCCAGTTATTTTCTAAAGCACCTGTAGGCCAGACAAGGAATAATGGATGGAAACTGAACAAGGAGAGATTCGACTTGGAAATAAGGAGAAACTTTCTGAAAGTGAGAACAATCAACCAATGGAACACCTTGCCCTCGGAAGTTGTGGGAGTGCCATCACTTGAGATTTTCAAGAAGAGATTGGACTGCCATTTGTGTAGAGTGCCATTTGTGTAGAGTGGGCGGGGGATTGGACTAGATGACCTACAAGGTCCCTTCCAACTCTGATTATCTGTTATCTGATAATATTAACTGTTTTTTAAAGGTCTAACAAACACATTTTCTCTAGTAGTCTATTAGGAGCAATTAATACAAAGCACCCATTTTGGTTCTTTTATTCACATGGCCTGAAGACAAGCCGGGCCCAAGAAAAAATAATAACTTTCTGGCAAATTCCCACAATAGCATTATGCAACAGATTTGCAGCCTCAAAAAGCTCTCATGGAATATGAGTATAATTTCTCATCTCGTGGGGAGAATATTTTGTGCATCTGTAATTGAATTGCTGTATAAAATGGGGCACTTTTCGGTTCTTGGTGGAAGTAATTATTTTTCCCTCCCTTGTTGTTCTCTTGGTTGTCTATTGCTATACCCTGCGGAAGTTAGAACGGGTATGCAGAGGAAATAAATAATATATAAGTGTCTTTATATATTCCAAGAGGGAAAAATGATTCTTCCATGTAAGTCATGTATTCTTAAAAATACGCAAAAAACCAGGAATGAGTTTGGTTGAGAAGAATTGGTCTTTCAGAGCTTTCTAATTGCCAATAAAATCGCATGGGCTAAAGACATCTTTCAAGCTAGATGGGAGATATTTTACAGCTTTTTCATTCTCATCACATTAGAGGGACCACATGTCATGCCCCTCTCGGAGTCTGAATCTGAGGAGGAAGATGGACAGCTGACAGGGAGCGGGAGTGTGGCTCCGTCAGCTATAGAGGAAACTGGAGAAGGGCAAAGTCCGGCTGGGCAGAGCAGGGTAGAGGTAGAACAAGGGAGAGGGAGTTCAGAGGAAGAGTCAGGCCCACCCCCTCTTCATCCTAGGGCATGCAGGGAAGAATGGAGAAGAGAGCAATGTGGGTTGCATGGCTTACAGGGGAGGAAAGGGCCCTGATTCCCTTCATTAGCCACACCTGGGAATGAGAGTTTAAAAGAGATGCATGCTGAGTATGGCAGCTTCTGGGAGCAAACGTGAGTTTAGCTTGTGTTGACTTTGCTTATCTGTGTTCCTGGCATCTTCCCAAGTGTGTTGAATTACTGCCATGCCTTCATATCTGGAATTCTTGCTCCTGCCCTGCCGGACTAATGACCTCATTTTGCCTTGATTGGACTTATAGTTACAGTTGTGTTGACCATGTTTTGGACTTGATTCTCTGCAGCCCAAGGCTGTTCCTGGGAGAGTTTTTCTCTGGCCAGAAGGTAACCAGGACATTAGGGCAAAGTTGGAGCTAATAAAGGGACTCCTACTGATTATCTGACTGTGTTGCCTTTGTGCCACACCTCGGGTCATCAAACCACATTTCCAAAAAAATCACGATGAGAGTTGACACAGTCATAAGGTCCAGTGGTGGGATTCATATAATTTAACAACCGGTTCACCCAGGGTCAGATTGGCTGTCATGGGTGGCGTGGCCTATCCCCATCCTCCAACTCCACCACACATACAGGATGAGCCTCCTGCGATGGCCACCCTGACCCTGGGTGAACTGGTTGCTAAATTGCTCCTCTGCTATGAAAATGGATCCTGGGCGCTGCACTGCAATGAAGAAACTGGCACTGGAGTGGTCAGCATGAGGGAAGACAGAGGAGCAGGGGAAAAAAGAGGAAAAGTGGCCTTCTCTGTCCCTCGTGCCAGCCTCCATTGCTTATTTCTCCACTGCAGCGCTTAGGATCCACTTTGATAGCAGTGGTGGGTAATTTAACAACCAATTCGCCCGAACCGGTGTGAACCGGCTGAATCCCATCATGGCATAAGGATAATGGTTTTCTTTATGGATGGGATGTATGTGTGAGAAGGAGAAGGTGTCAACTCGTAAAGCATTCCTGGCCTGCTGTCGAGTTGCCATAAGAAGGAAGGGGAGGGAGAGATCTGATGGAGCAGTTCAGTTGCTATGACCGGAAGCACATTCCATGCATACCTTTCTCCAGATTGTGTCCCAGGTTACCAGAGCCAGCCAGAGAGGCATGTTTTCTACAGCCTGCGAAATGGCTATGGTTGGAGAATGTGATTTATGACACACCCTGGGAGGGAGGTAAACAGGGTCATAGGTGGGCAGTAAATTATGTAGGGCAGAGCCGACTGCACTTGGGAAAAGTGCCGACATGTTGTTCCTAATAAATAATTGGATTTCTTTTCTTTTCTTTTTTGTAAGTTTTATTTGAGTTTTCACAAAAAGAAAAGAAATACAAGTAAAACATCTTTTTTGAAAGCAGCATAATCCCGGGTTACATCTCTTCGTACAGACACAAATTCAAGTTCATGCTCATTTTTATATTCCGTTCCATATCTTATTACTATTCTACATTTTCTACATAGCTTCTCCCCTCTTTTAATAATTGGATTTCTTTTGAAACTTGGCTCGAGGCTCATGAATTAATTAGGGCATCCATCGGAACCCTGACAGCCAGTCGGCTCTGCCCTACGGAACAGTGACAGAAAGTTTGCACATCTTGAACTTCTACTTTCTCAAATATAGCAATAGTCATTGCAAGACACAGAAAAGGATATTATTTCAAGCCACCATATTCCAAAATCAAATCTGGCTTAATTTGTGTGGGTTTGACTTAGTGGGATGAATGTGTCCGGGGCGAAGAATCAGGGCCATGCGTTAAGTGCCAGTTAGTCCTCGACTTATGACAACAATTGAGCCCAAAATTTATGTTGCTAAGCGAGACGTTTGTCAAGTGAGTTTTGCCCCCATTTTATGACTGCTGCAGTTGTGAAGTGAATCACTGCAATGGATAAGTTAGGAACCCAGTTGTTAAGTGAACCTAGCTTCCTCAAGGATTTCGCTTGTCAGAAGGTCGCAACAGGAGATCCCGTGATCTTGGGACATAGCAGCTGTCGTAAATATGAACCAGTTTGCCAGGCACCTGAATTTTGATCACGTGGTCATGGGAATGTTGCGAAGGTCACAACTGGGAAAAACGGTCATAAGTCACTTTTTTCAGGGCTGTTGTAACTTTGAATGGTCACTAAATGAACTGTTGTGTGTCGAGAACTACAGAGTACAGAGGAATCTAGTCCACTAACAGCCAACACTAAATTGGTGCTGGATAAGAGTTCATAGAATTTAAGCTGGTCTGGATTTAGACCATTTGTGGAAACAGAAAGATTCCAGGCTTATTCCTCTCTTGACTCCACCTCCAGTCTCTTCCTGTCCTTTCCTACAGAATGGGCTCATCCTTTTGGCTTGTAGGTGATGATGTATGAGGGATCAAGGGTGTCAAACTCAAGGCCATCCTGGAAAACATAAGGAGCCACCCCACATCGCTTTGGCCCGGTCTACCCAATGTGAAAAGGAAACATGCCAGCAGTTTGAGGAGTGGCGTCAAACTGGCCATGTCCCCATCCAGTTGGCCACACCCACCCAGTCAGCCACGCCCAGTGAGTGGCATCAATCTGGCTATGCCCACCCAGTTGGCCACACCCACCCAATCTAAAACACCTCTAGGCCAGACAAGGAATCATGGATGGAAACTGAACAAGGAGAAATTCAACCTGGAAATAAGGAGGAATTTTCCTGACAGTGAGAACCATCAACCCATGGAACAGAAGTTGCCCTCGGAAGTTGTGGAAGCTTCATCCCTGGAGGCTTTCAAGAAGAGACTGGACTGCCACCTGTCAGAAATGATGTAGGGTCTCCCACTTGGGCTGGAGGTTGGACTAGATGACCTACAAGGTCTCTTCCAACTCTGATTATTTGTTATCAGTCAGCCACACACACACACACACTTGAAGTCAAGCACAACCCTGGTGCAGCCTCAATGAAATTAAGTTTGACACCCTGCCATAGGTCAACCAAGATTTTGTTGCATCAAAGCAAGCTATTTCTAATTGTGTTTCTATCAGCGAATAGTGGAGCATTAGCTTTCTTGAGAAAGAGGTAGCAGCTGGGGAGAAATTGCTGCAGATCAACAATGATTGGGGCCTGGCTAGGGCTGGTGAAGGGGCCCTTTGAACTGAGAGACCGGGCAATTCATCCTTTCTTTATGATAAGGAAGGCTTTATCTTATCTTAACTTGACTTCCAGAAAGGTAATCCCCTGGAAGGGAGAGAGGGGCTAGAACAGGCTATTGAGTAGGATTTTGTCCAGTCACCGGAATGACCTTTGCACCCGAATGGCTTTTGAATTGTGCTTGTTCAGCATCAATCCAAGAGGAAGACAAGAGTGACCAAGGAAGGTCTGGTCGGAAAGGTTTAATCGTTAAATTTGAGTCAGTTAATGTTTACTCTTGCGTTTTTTTGCACACCGCGGTTCCTTACAGTCACGTGGAGAACATTGAGCGGTGAGCCAAGGAAGAGAATGGGTAAACCTGGATGCCAAGCTGAGATTGAGTCAGAGGAGAAATCCCAGTTCGATGGGGTAGAATTTAGTCTCTGCTAGACCTGGGTCAGATTCTAGGTTCGTGCACGGCGTTGATTCTGCTGGGATTTGACAGATGAGGTAAGAATCCTTTGCGATCTCTTCCCTGTGAAAATGCTGGTTCTGTTTCAAGATCAGAACAGATGAACAGAATTGGGAGGGACCTTGTAGATCATCTAGCCCAACCCTCCACTTCCAAGCAGAAGTCCCTACACCATTTCTGATAGATGGCAGTCCAGTCTCTTCTTGAAAGCCTCCAGGGATGAAGCTCCCACAACTTCTGAAGGCAAGTCCTTCTGCTGATTAGAATAACAGAATAACAGAGTTGGAAAGGGACCTTGTAGGTCATCTAGCCCTACCCCCCACCCAAGCAGGAGACTCTAGACCATTTCTGACATATGGCAGTCCAGTCTCTTCTTGAAAGCCTCCAGGGATGAAACTGCCACAACTTTTGAAGGCAACTTCTGTTCCATGAGTTGATTGGTCTCCCTGTCAGAAAATCTCTCCTTATTTCCAAGTTGAATCTCTCCTTGTTCAGTTTATCTCTCTTTATCTGAAGCAGTGGGAAGAAATTTTGCATTTGAAAAGGGGGGGGGGAGAAAAAAACGGATGCATTAAAAGATTACAGCAGCTCTTGTTGAAAGTGAGTGCATTCCTCCACTATTTTTATCCAAAAGGTGAAATGGGACAGGAAATCAGAATAAGCATTTTTTTTTAAAAGAAAAAGAAAAAAAATCTGCTTTTTGTACATTTCTGAATAGATTCCAACAAAAACCAACCCTTAAGAGTAGGTGCTTCCTGCTCTACAATGGAATCTTTGCTTTCGGAAGATTAACAAGGCCGAAGTGGGTGAAAGTGATTACAAGATTACAACCAATTTATTTGCAGAAGGCTAAAAACCAAAAGACAAAAAGCAACAACATCCACCCAACAAACCCTGGTGGAGACCAACTTCTCTGTGCTGGTAACCAGATGCTGGAGAGAAATACCAGAATTTCACTGTCTTAATTGCTGCTCTCTGGGGTGTGTGGAAATATATAGTGGATGCTGAAGCTAGAAAGTCTATTAATTACTGCCAAAACGTGGAGCTGTTGATAGAATAGACCCCCCTTTTGAAATTTCTCCAGCTGCCCAAATGCATTGCTGAAATGCATCGAACTTTCTTCAGTGATGCCCCGCTGAAAAGTCCCTTCATAGAACAACAAGAGTTGGAAGGGACCTTGGAGATCATCTAGTCCAACCCCTGCTCGAGCAGGAGGGTCTACACCATTTCAGGCAAATGTCCAGTCTCAATCAATCAATCAATCAATCAGAATAGAGCAGGAGAACCTTTTGACAAATGGCTCTCCAATCTCTTCTTGAAAACCTCCAGCAACCCATCCCACTGATTGATTATATTCAGAATATTTAGAATAGAATAGAGCTTGAAGGGACCTTGGAGGTCTTCTAGTCTAGCCCCCTGCTCAAGCAGGAGACCCTACACAATTTCAGTTAGGTGGCTGTCCAGTCTCTTCTTGAAAACCTCCAGTGATGGAGCATCCACAATTTTTGGAGGCAACCCATCCCACTGATTGATTATATTCAGAATATTTAGAATAGAATAGAGCTGGAAGGGACCTTGGAGGTTCAAAGGATAAAAGAAGAAGCAAGCATCTCCAGCTTGGAAGAGGAGAATGCCAAATCACAGCCATTTCTTGCCCCTCCCAAGAGATCTCTATAAATAGCATTGGCCAACCGATAGAAAATAACCCACCAGAGTGGATTCCAGAGCAATAGAATCCCCACTAATTGTGTAATAATGACAGCAGGGAGCTTCGAATCACAAGCCATTGGCCTCAAATGTCCTCTTAGAGCCGTTCAGTATTTGCCAGCAAGGAAATGGTGACATCTTGTGGATGGAGGAGGCAGTTTCTCCACTGGATTTCTCTTTGGCTCAGATTTTTGGAATGGCTTTCCAAATTTCCAAGGGTTTGAAATCCATTTTAAAAAGAAAAACACAAAATCCATCTTCCAAGAAAAAAATTCTTTTATTTAGGAAAGCATCAAATTGACAAAGTCCACGGTAATTCTGGATCGGACAGAATCCAGAATTACCCCACATATTAGAAGTTAGAAACAACCCCCCCAAAAGTCACATTCTCCAATAGAAGTAATTCAACGTTGCTTGATGTCATAAATCTCCACCTCCAGTGCCTAGGCATGGACAGCTCATTTCCCACGGGAAGAAGAACCACCTAGCCTAAACAACTCTCTCTATCTTCACTCCTACCCCCTTAAGAATGTGGCAAGCCTGAAACCCTTCCCCCCATGACTGCCACAGAGAAAGTAAGAAAAAGAATATATACTAAGCCTCACTAAAATGGCTACATATATGTCAATTTCGGGCCTGACAATGGCATTGCAATTAATTCTTCAGGTTCTCTATCAAGACTTCAAAGCATTCAATGGTATAAATCTCACCCTATTCCCCTTGGACTCTGGAAGTCACACGTCGAAAAAAGTGGCATATCTACAGCATTCATGGGCTGATGGTTGTATAAAACTCTGTAGAGATTCTCAGTCCTCCAGGTCGTGGTTGTCCCAAAGGTGCTTTTTCTGGAGGCAACTGGACTTTTTCTTTTGAAGATATTTCGCTTCTCATCCAAGGAGCTTCTTCAGCTCTGACTGGATGGTGGGAAGTGTTCCAGGTTCCTGTAATCTGCAATTTTTTTTTTTTTAAAAAAAAGAAGTTTAGCTATACTATTTAGGATGGAGACTCTTTGATTCAGGGGTAGGATTCTACCGGTTCGAAACGGTTCACAAGAACTGGATGTTAAAGTTACCTCTGATTCCCCGAACCACTATTCTGGTAAGTTCCAGTAGGCCACGCCCACCATGGCCATGCCCACCAGTCAGCAAACTGGTTGCTGGGATTTTTGAATCCCACCCCTGCTTTGAATGGTGTGGGAGTAGGAATGGAATTCCAGAATAAAAAAATTGCAGACTACAGGAATCATTTGCACCACTCAGGTGACCCTGAGGACAGAGATAAACCTCCAAGTGGCCTCAACGACCTTCTAAAAGGATGCAAACAACCAGCTGTCTGCAAGGAGTATAAATCCTTCCCTTCCCCACCATCTGGTCAGAGCTGGAGAAGCTTCTTGGATGAGAAGTGAAATGTCTTCCAAAGGAAAAAAAAAAAAAAACAAGACAGCCAAGTTGCCTCTTGAAAAAGCATCTTTGGGACATGATGATTGTATAATTTTTGGAAATGTTTGTGGTTCTGTAGTAAGAAATTCACAAATGACGGTTTAGAATATTGTTGAAATAGGACATCACATATCTGTTTATAGGCATTACTGATCTATGCCTTTTTTTAAAGTCAGGGAAATCAGACTTGTAGGATGCAACTTGACTTCGATCGAGAGCAGTGAAATTGTGGCTGTTCAGATGGGGCTGAACTACAACTCCCAGCATTCCTCCACACCAGGCTGCATTGAGCTTCTGGGAATTGTAGTTGCCACCTCTAGAATATCTTCTCCTCCTCTCTGACTTTCCTGTCCCTGCGGTGGAGAAAATGCAGGTGTGCATTCTTGAGTTGTGTGTCCTAAAAGGCTAAACCACCTTTGGACAGACTGCAAGCATCCATCTACAGGGTTTATTTCTTGACAAGGTGATTTTGATGCCAGCAAGTGCTGTCATTCTGGGATGGTTTGAAAGCTAATTTTCCGGATTATGCGAGAAACCAGATACTCCCTATAGGACTGCAGCTTCCAATAGACATTCAATCTTAATGTATTTTAATCCGGTGATATTTTCAGCCTGAGGATATGTTGCAGTGTGGCTTGAAGGATAGTTTCTGATTTTTTTTTAAAGACCTGTTTCCCATCATTTCCCTGCTTTAATGGTGTTGTGTTGTGTTTATTTATTGATGCCTGTTTTATCCTCCCAAATGGCTCTGGGCATAGTTAAAAAGAAAGGTTTGGTATTTAAAGAATGGGGCAGAGAGAAGGGGCATAATGTATTTGGGGTCCTAATAAAAATTGAGTGTATTGCAAAAAAAATAATAATATTACGTTTGGAAAACAAGCTATCTGTGATGAATAAAGGCATAGAAAGTCTGATGTTTCATGTAAAACAGAGATATTCAGACTTGACAACTTTAAGACTTGTGAAGTTCAATTCCCAGAATTCCCTGGCCACCCATTCTGGCTGAGGAATTCTGGGAGTTGAAGTCCACAAGTCTTAAAGTTGCCAAGGTTGGACACCCCTGTTCTAAAATTAGTATTGTAGAAAGACAAACAAATTCAGGTAAGATTTCAGGAAAACTCTTCCTTACGGTCCGTTAAAATGAAAGACGGGGGCGTTGGAAGAAATATCCTTCCCGGGTTCAGTTCCAAGTGGGGAAAAAAGACACTGGAAACACGGAGGCTGTTTGGAAAGATGGTTTAATGACGGACAGGACCACATGCCTTGGAGCTCTTGGGTGAAGAAAAAAGGGAAGAGATGTGGAGTCCCTGCATTTTATACCCATTCTGGCTTTGAACTTCCTGGGGCACAGGAAGAGTATCCTGATTGGTTACTGTCAGAGATCATAGCTAATTTTGTAGGTTGTATGTGAGCTAAGTTAGGTTGAAACTTGGTGGGTGATGCAGTGAAAGGCAATTGAATGGCTCTGCCTGAAAGAGGTAGATCTTTGTTATGTAGACTGGCCCAGGCCTTAATGGCCCATTAGCAAAGGTAGCGGGGCTGAATTTCTGCCTCTCTGAGTTTCTACTTCTCTTTTAGGGGAAATATTCTGCCTTTTTAATATATCCGAAAATATTTCATTTTTCTAGGAGAGGGGTGGGTTTTAACAAGGGGGGGGGAAATAAGAGAACAAGGACGTGCCATTTATAAATGAGCCTGATAAAGCTTTCATTTGTATGTACAACCAAATGGCTTTACTATCCATTTAAGAGTCATTCCCTTTGTGCCTCATATTTTGCTTGTTTCTACAGCAGCCAACACAGCAGTCATGAAGATGACCCCTCCAGATTTCTGAGCCCCCGACTACATGATGACAGGTAAGTAACCGGAAGAAGGAATTTGTTGATGGGTTGAATAATGCACAATTTCCCCCAACCTGGTACTCTCAGACACATCAAGATTCTTTCCATTCTGGTCTGGAAAAGACCAGTTGAGGGTAACCTCTGTTTTCTTGGTGTGTTCTCTCTAGCCTTGAAGATCTGAATAATACTAAGCCTGTTTGCAACCCAATTTCCAGGTTATAATAGAAAACTTAGACTAACTTAATCATCACTCTGAATGTACACGAATCGGCATACATTAAAATGAAATTTCATTGCATACAGCTAGCTCTCAAAGGGTCTCCACCTCCAATATACACCACATAGCTAATGTTTTATGGTGAATGTATTGTACAATTACCATGTTAATGATCTATCACTATTGTTGTATGTACACTGAGAGCTTAAACACTGGAAAGAAATTCCTTGTGTATCCAATCATACTTGGCCAATAAAGAATTGTTCTGTTCTACTCTACTCTACTCTACTCTACTCTACTCTACTCTACTCTACTCTCTACTCTATTCATTCTAATTCTATTCTATTCTATTCAATTTGACTATTCAATTCAATTCTATTCTATTTTAAATCTTATTCTACTCTACTCTACTCTCTACTCTATTCATTCTAATTCTATTCTATTCTATTCAATTTGACTATTCAATTCAATTCTATTCTATTTTAAATCTTATTCTACTCTACTCTACTCTACTCTACTCTATTCCAAATTTTCTATTCTATTCTATTCTATTCTATTCTATTCTATTCTATTCTATTCTATTCTATTCTATTCTATTCTATTCTATTCTATTCTATTCTAAATCTTATTCTACTCTACTCTACTCTATTCTCCTCATGACAAAATAAATAAATACACAATCGTGGTTTGAATGAGTGGATGGCAGTCCAACATTTCAGAAACAGACAAAAATAGCATACTAATAGAAGAGAATCTTTGTGACTCAGGGTTGAACTGTGGGATCCTTGGTGCTCTCTGAGCATGGCGATTTTCTTGCAGATGTTTCATTACCCAACTAGGTAACATCATCAGTGCTGAAAGGGGTGGGTGGGATTTGCTCTTTGTTTATGTACAAGTGGCTTTCCCTGTCAGTGTTGTTAGGAGTGTCAGCTATCAACAGGCACACAGAGATAAACAATATCTACATACTAAGCAAAACATTTTTTATATATATTTTATTTATGCATTGTTCTTTTGCATACATAAGTGCTTAGTAAACAGTGTAGTGTCTGGGTCAATTTAGGTATACATAATAATAGTAATAATATTATTATAATAATATAATATTATTTTCTTGTACGTAGTGATAATCTTCCTACTTCTAATTTCTACCTCTTTTATCTAGCCATTGGTAAAACAAATCCCATGTTAAAAAATATTCTGTATCTTCTTCATCTTTTATCTTTAATGTTAATCTATCAATTTCTGCACTATCTAATCATTTTTTAGTTATATTTTCATCTGTAGAAGTTTCCTCATTTTTCCAGGGTTGTGCAATTCTCGCTGCTGTCAAAACATGTAGTATTAAATATATGTTCCCTTTGCCATATTTTTTTTCCTGGTAATATACTTAACAGAAATATTTCTGGCTTTAAATCTCTGTGTTGCTAAATCTGTGTGTTACTAAGCAAGACATTTGTTAAGTGAATTTTGCCTGGGAATTTATGACCTTTCTTTTGACACAGTTGTTCAGAGAATTATTGTGATTATGATGGTTATCGTTGTGATTATGATGGAATCATTGTGATTATGATGGTGCTTGATGGTTAAATGAATCTGGTGCCTACTGACTTTGCTTCTCAGATGTTTGGCAAAGTTGATCGCATGACCCCGTGTTGTGGTTAGCCGGCAGCAGGTGCGGATGGCTGAGGAGAGCGAGGACTCAGATAAGGGGCCGGGACCATTAGGGAGTGGACTGCTGCCTTCAGAGATTGTGGGGGCTGGCAGCAGCGATGAGGAGGTTCCTGAGGAGCCTGTGCCAAGTGCATGTGCGCGCAGGGTTGCTCGCAGGAAAGAGTAGCTACAATAGCACAGGTGATTTGGGAGTAAGTCTGCAAGGTAATGGCCCCTCCTTCAAGAAGATAAAAGCCAGCTGTGAAACAAACGTACTTTGCAGAAGGCAAAGACGTTTTGAAACCCCAGCCTTGTGGACATTCCAGTATCCCGAGTTTGTTTTTGAAGATTCTTGCATTGCAAATTATTTCTTGTCTGTTGTCTTTTGGCAAGTCTCGCACAGTTTGGCAAAGCTTGTGCTTATCACAGTTAATTATTTTGTAAAAGCATTACAAGGTTTCTGTTTCTTTTGGATTGTGTTTGATTTGTTGGAAAAGGGCGTGGGTCAGGACACCCCGGAACATTGCAACAGTCATAAAATATGAGCCCCTTGTCAAGCGTCTGAATTTTGATCACATGACCGTGAGGAATGCTGCAACGGTCATAAGCATGAAAACTGCCCACCGGTCCCTTTTTCATAAGTGTTGTTGTAACTTTGAATAGTCACTAAACAAACTGTTCTAAGTGGAGGACTAGCTGTAGTCTGTTTTGTTGTTGTTTTCCTTCTTAGCTTTTTCTTAGCTTTGCCTCTTTGGAATGGCATGTGAACAGGGGTGAGCTTCAAAAAATTTAGCAACGGGTTCTCTGCCAGGTTGTTGGGTGTGGCCATGGTAGGTGTGGCCTAGTCGGCCTCCTTCACCATGGCGGGAGGGCAGTTTTCACCCTTCCTGAGCTCTGGAGGCTTTCCTTGAGTCTCTGAGAGGGTGAAAATGGCCTCCCTGGACTCTGGAGGCCCTCCGGAGGCTGGAAATGGGCCCATTTCCAGTCTTCCAGAGCCACCGGAAGGCCTATTTTCCCCCCCAGGCTCTGGAGGCTCCCTGGAAGCTGGAAACATGACTATTTCCGGCCTTCAGGGGCCTCCGGGAAGCCCATTTTTCACCCTCCCCGAGCCTCCGTGCAGGCCCTGCCAAAATGGGCTGTGTGGAAACTCCTAGGAGGGGCAGGAGGGGGGGGAATGAGGTCAGCCAGTCGGCCAAACTACCGGTTCGGCAAACCAGTTGTCAAATTAGCATCCGGTTCGCCCGAACCAGTGCGAACCGGTAGCAACCCCCCTGCCCTGCATGTGAATGCCTACGAATTCCCCCCTCTCCCCAATTCTCCTAACAAAGGGCTGGAGATAGAGATAAAGAAGCAAGGAGAGAGAGAGAGAGAGAGAGAGAGAGAGAGAGAGAGAGAGTGTAATTCGAGTAGGAAACCTAATTCACACTCTGATTTATTACAACTTCAAACTGCAGCGTCGCTAACAAAAGAGGTTAAAGGGGAAAAGAAAAAAAAAAATAAGAAGTGAAAATAGTGCACATGACTTTCTTTTCCAGCCAGATTAGCAAAATATGCTTTGCCTTTCCAGTCTTGAAGTTGTCTTTTAAATGTTCATAAGCAGAAAGAGACAATTGTTCTGCTCCCCCCACCCCATATATTTTACATTTGGACTGCAATTTTCCTTCTGCCACCAAATGCTCTTCCCCGTCTGTTTTTCAGTATTCTCCAATTGTTTTATTTGTTTAACTTCCTTACTGCGTCTTAACCCAAAGCTGTGATTTCCTGGAGGTGTGGGTGCTGGTGGAAATATGTGAGCCAGATGGTTGCGATCACCACTCAGACACCATTTGACTTCCGGATACAACAATGGAGGAGGATGAGCCAGGAGGGATTAAATTGAATTTTTTCTCTTAATATCCTCAGGCACAGGAGTAGATGATGAAGCTCTTCTACCAAGAGCCAGCTAGTCTTGCTGCAGCTATTCCAATTTTTTTTTAAATAAAAGTTTTATTTAAGTTTTCACAAAACATAAATACAAATAAAATATCTTTTTTTTGAGAACAGCATGACCTTGGATTATCAGTCCTCCATACAGACATAAACTCAGTGCATATTTATCTTATACATTCTAATCCATATCTTATAACTATTTTTTCAATTTTTTCAATAGCTTTTCCCTTTCTTTACTTCCTATAGCCTTATTTTAAATTATCTCATTCTTTTCTTAATTCAATTACATATCTTTTTCTAATTTTTAAAATTTTTAAAATCTTTCTAATCAATGTCTTTATACTTTCATCTGTCCTGTTTACAATTTCATATTATCTTTTCTCATAAAACAAAATTTCCCCTGTAATTACTAGACTGGAGTGTAACACCTTTGTATCTTTTTTCAAATCTTGTTTAAAAATTTAAGTTACACCTTTACAGATATAACATTCATTTTTTAACCTCTATTTTATAACACATACCTATTTTCAATCAAATTCTGCTTGGTACATTCCCTTAAAAATACACACTAAATTCTTAAAAGAAAAAAGTATATATGTATATATATCTGTGTATATATGCATAACAATAGTAAATGAAATAATTATTCTATTCAAGTACAGCTCTGCCATTAATATTAATAACAATCTTTTACATTTCTATTTCTTTTAACAAACATTACCTAGTAATATCAGTTGCCTTTCACTTTAATCATCTATATTTCATATTTTACTTATTACTGTCTTTAAATAAAAAACAAAACAATAGTTATTAACAGTAGTCAATAAAATTATTATTCTTATTCAAATTCATCTTGTCAACTGATAAAAAATCTTCCATGTTTCTTTTCAGTTTTTTTAACTTTCTTTTTAAATCATTGAGAACCTTATTCTCTTTACAAACAAATATTCCATTACACATCAATACAATTTTTTTCTATCACTTTAATCATCTAAACATATTTTCTAACCCTTTTCTATTTCATGCACCTTGCAGAATCCTCTCCTTAAGTTACATTTTAACCATTGTCTCTGTGTCTTTTAAATAGGTTTATACCTTTGATTCTTGTATGCTTTTCCTGTATCTTTATATCTTGTTTCTGTCCTTTGTAGCTTCTTTTCCTTTCTCTCTTCCCTCTCTTCTTTCCCCTGTTTCCCTGTTTCCCAGATTTTACTGTATCCTTCCCCGCCATACCCACTAAGCCACGCCCACCAAACCACACCACGCTCACCAAGCCACACCCACAGAACTGGTAGTGTCCAATCACACTTGGCCAATAAAGAATTCTACTTCTACTAGGGATAGATGCATGTAAACAGTTAGTAGGATTGTTTCTTTTTTTAAAAAAAATATATATATAATCACATTACTTAATTTTTAAAGTTAACTTTTACTGAAGAATTTGAGAGTAGTTTCTTGGTGCATTTGAAAGCCATCTTGTATCACTGGAATTTATCTAACAACTAGATAAAATGGCTGTGAAGCTTCCACACTCATTGAAAACCAGCTATGGATTCAAAAATTGGACTCTTGATATCAGTCAAGGCTCTTTTATAACCGACTCCATACTTTGGTTCTTCTCTCTTGGCTGCAACCCATTTCTGTTTCTTTATGTCTTTGGCATGATAACTCTACCGATGGTAGTAAAAGCTGGGAAGAAATGTTCCTTGGTCTAAAGAGAACAACAAGTCCCTCTGCGGGCCAATTAATAACCCAAGAGAGAACCTAGCTGCTGAGAATTACTATTCAGTAGCCCAGCCTTTTCTTCCATATGCTTCCCTCCAATTATCCATGCCCCTGTAGAAATTGTTACCCTGGAGGAAATAATAGGGAACAAAGCAGATAAACCATACTCTGCTCTGGAAAGTCCATGTTTAAATCCCCCCATCTCTTTCTTTCTTTCTTTCTTTCTTTCTTTCTTTCTTTCTTTCTTTCTTTCTTTCTTTCTTTCTTTCTTTCTTTCTTCTTTCTTTCTTTCTTCCTTCCTTCCTTCCTTCCTTCCTTCCTTCCTCCTTTCCTCACTCTCCTCCCTCCCTCCTGTCCTCACTCTCCTTCCTTCCTTCCTCCTTTCCTCACTCCCCTTTCTTCCTTCCTCACTCTTCTTCCTTCCTTTCTTCCTCACTGTCCTTCCCTCCCTCCCTCCCTCCCTCCCTCCCTCCCTCCTTTCCTTTCTCACTCTTCTCCCTTCCTCCTTTCCTCACTCCCCTTCCTTTCTTCCTCACCCCCTTCCTTTCTTCCTCACTCTCCTTCCTTCCTTCCTTCCTTCCCTCCTTCCTCCTTTCCTCACTCCCCTTCCTTTCTTCCTCACTTTCCTTCCTTTCTTTCTCCTTCCTCATTCCCCTTCCTTCCTTCCTTCCTTCCTTCCTTCCTTCCTCACTTCTCCCTTCCTCCTTTCCTCACTCCTTTCTTCCTCCTCCTTCATTTTTCCTCACTCCTTCCTTCCTTCCTTCTTCCTTCCTTCCTTCCTCACTCTTCTCCCTTCCTCCTTTCCTCACTCCCTTTCTTCCTCACCCCCTTCATTTTTTCCTCACTCTCCTTCCTTCCTTCCTTCCTTCCTCCTTTCCTCACTCCCCTTCCTTTCTTCCTCACTTTCCTTCCTTTCTTTCTCCTTTCCTCATTCCCTTTCCTTCCTTCCTTCCTTCCTTCCTTCCTTCCTTCCTTCCTTCCTTCCTTCCTTCCTTCCTTCCTTCCTTCCTTCCTTCCTTCCTCACTCTCCTTCCTTCCTTCCTCACTTCGGGAGAACCAGTTGTTAACTTTCTGAGCCGTTTGGTGAACTGGTTGTTGGAAGAAATCATTAGGGCAGAGAACCAGTGGTTCAATTATTTGAATCCCACCACTACTCAGAACCTCTTGTTCCTGGAGGCTTGTGTTCATACACGTGTTTGCATGTCCTGAGTAGAGCCTCAATGTTCTCTTGTGCCACCTGCTTCAGTTGATCAGGTGCTCCTACCAACCCGTTTAATTTGCTGATGATGGCAGGAGGGAGCAAGCTTCGGAGCTCCCTGGGGGTGGGGGAATGTTGTTTTCAGGTGCTGCGTTGGGATTTCAGGAGCCAGAAGTTCAACCTTTCTCTGGTAGCACACTTGCAGCTGACATCCTGCCCAGGTGGAGCTGGGCAGGCAGGGGTGGTTTGTGTCTTCAGAACTGGGACACAGAAGACTTGCTATCCACCTCAAGACACAGACACACAGAAGGAAAACTTGAGCATCAAGGGAAGACGGCACCGGAGTTTCCCGAAAAGAAGCAATCAAAATATCCAGCCAAGATCGTTTTAGTCCTCAGAAGTGGGAGAAACACCCAAGAACGGTCATAATAAGGAGGCTGTTTGGGGAAATCTGGTGAAGATTGCGCCATCCAGGATCTCTTCGGTTCTGGAGACCTGAAACCTATGGAGTTATCCTCTAAGGAATCTTGACTCGAGGAGAAGAAGGCACATGCACCAAGCGTCTGATACACACATTGCCTTTTGGACCTGTTTCTATGGCCTGGACTCTGAAGCAACGTTTTCTTCAGGACTAGACCGTCAGGGCACCTTGAGGACTTTGGCGAAGCTTTCTATGGGTGGTGGGCTCCTGTGTTACCCACCAGTGCTCTGCCAAGCCCAGTCATGGTCCAGAACCTTCCTTCCAAGAAGATCTCCTCCAACTTGGGTACAAAGCAGACTTGCCATCTCCGGTTAGCTTCCTTGAGGAAAAAACTCTCCCTTCTCAGGCTGATGTAAGTACTAGCTCGATACCCGGGCTTCACTACGAAACTATGTGATCGGGCTTAGTTTTTTGGGAGGAAAATAAGGGAGGGAAATCTGCCTCTGCCTACCAGCCTCCATCGGTATTCATCTGGCAAGCGTCCTGTCAGGGTGTGAGAGAGTTGAGGGCTGTTTGGAAACTGAAACAGTATTTGCTGTGTGAGCAAGAAGGAGGCAGCGAAGAGCCTGGGCGTGGCTTAGCTGAACTGTTCTGTACTAAAGCTGCTTGGTGCTGTGAAAGTAAAACTGAAATTCTTCTCTGCTTGCGTTTTGCATTTGGAAGAGATTTCTTTCCAGGTGGGGAAGGGGAGTAGAACTCCTTAGCATCAGAGCGTGTTAATAATAATATAAGAAATACTAATGCTCTGATGGTCATTTTGAAAAATCCTTTCTTAGTGAGCCCCTCTTTCTTTCTTCCTTCCTTCTTTCCTTCCTTCCTTCCTTCCTTCCTTCCTTCCTTCCTTCCTTCCTTCCTTCCTTCCTTTCATTTATTTTTAAAAAAATGCATATCTCTATTTACATGGTTAACAGTATTGTGTCATTAAATAATACATATATTTACATTTATTCCTATACATGAATTCTTATTTCTTTGTTCTACCCATTTATACCATCTACCCCAAACCGCATAATATTCCGATTCATCCTTGGCTTTTAATTCCGCTGTGAGATTATCCATCTCAACACAGCCCAGCATTTTTTGTATCAGGGTAGGGTAGGAAGTAGGTTCTTTCTCACCATCATAGGGCTGGAAGGAAGGGACCCTGAGGGGCTGAGCGGGGAGGAGGATCTGAAGGGGAGGGGAGGATCTCTGGGAGATGCAAAACAGTAAGAGGATGTCAAACTACTATTTTTCCTAAGCATTTGAAGGCAGGACAAGAAGCAACGGATGGAAACTAACCAAGGAAAGGACCCACTTAGAATGAAGGAATTAATTTCCTGACAGTTAGAACAATTGCTTCCATGGATTATCCCCAGAAGTTGTGGGTTGCTCCATCACTGGAGGTTTTCAAGAAAAGATAGGAGATCCATTTGTCTGAAATGGTTTAAGGTTCCTTGCTTGAGCCGGGGTTGGACTAGATCATCTCTAAAGGTCCCTTCCAACTCTGTTATTTTACCTCCTCCCCCATCTTAAAAAAAATAAAATAAATGGCAGTCCAATCTCTTCTTGAAAGTCATCACTGGAGACTTTCAATAAGAGATTGGGCTGCCATTTGTCAGAAATGGTGTAGGGTCTTCCGCTTGGGCGGGGGGTTGGACTAGATGACCTACAAGATCCCTTCCAACTCTTGTTATTCTGTTATCTGAATCTCCAAAGGGGTGGGTGGGTGGAGGTTCTTCTTTTTTTCCCCCTTCAGAAAGGTTAATCCTGCCCAGTTTATCTGTTCATCTGGCTCTTTGACTGGGATAATGAAGAGGTGTTAAAAGCTCCGATTTCTTCAGTGATGGAGCTTTGAAATTTGACCTTTTCCGGGACATGCAAGGACATTGAGTGGGTGCCTTCAATATTTCTAGGTGGTACAGAAGGTTGGGACAGAACTGTATAATGCAATTTGGCGTTGTGAAAAAAGACCTTTTTGGTGAATTCCCAGGAGGAGAATTTTGGTGTGTGTGTGTGTGTGTTTGTTTTCTAATCTGTGCTAAGCCTGTTTTAGGTCTTGTGCTATGGTATATTTGTATCTTGGGTGGATGGAAGGACTTCCTTTGATTTTGCTTGGGTAGGCAAGAGGCAGCATTCAGGAGAAAAAAGACTCCAAAGGGGTTTTTTTCAAAAGAAACTGGATTTTCTTGGGTTTTTTGTTTTCTTTGAAATGTTTCGCTTCTCATTCAAGAAGCTTCTATAGTTCTGAATAAAATTGAAAGATGCTTTTTCTAAAAGATAACTGGATTTTCTTGGGTTTTTTTTTCTTTGAAAATGTTTCGCTTCTCATTCAAGAAGCTTCTATAGTTCTGAATAAAATTGAAAGATGCTTTTTCTAAAAGATAACTGGACTTCCTTGGTTTTGTTCACTTGAAAACATTTTGCTTCTCACCCAAGAAGCTTCTATAGTTCTGAGTGAGACCAAAAGATGCTTTTTCCAAAAGAAAACTGGACTTCCTTGGTTTTGTTCCCCTTGAAAATGTTTCGCTTCTCCTCCAGATTAGTATTCAGATTAACAGAGTTGTAAGGGACCTTGTAGGTCATCTAGTCCAACCTCCCCCACCCAAGCAGGAGAAGCCATCTATAGTTCTGAATGCCTAGCCCTTGATGTACCACCACAATTGAGCTCAATATTTATGTTGGTAAGCAAGATAGTTGTTCGGGGAATTTTATCCCGTTTTACAACCATAGTTGTTAAACGAATCATTGCAGCTGTTAAGCCGGTTGTTAAGTGAACCTGGCTTCCCCATTGACTTGGCTGTCAGATGGGCGCAAAAGGGGATTATATGTCCCCAGGACATTGCAACCGTCATAAATATGAGGCAGTTACCAAGGGTCTGAATTTTGATCATGTGAGCATGGGGATGCAACGGTCATAAGTGTGAAAAATGGTCATAACTGGCTTTTTTTCTATGACAACGTAGGTCAGGGAAAACCTGTAGATATCAGAGGAAGTGACTACGCATATAGAGAGACGATGTGGGAAAACCTCATGGCCCAGCAGTGGCCTTTTGCTGCCGTGAGTTTCTCCCCCCCAACACACGGATTGAGTCAATTGTGGTTAAATATTTGCATTATCTCTCTCCCACGCAGCATGCTTCAAGGCAGCCATGCAGTTCACACTATACTTCTGGTAATAGTTGGTCATTTACAAATAGATGTGCCTGGAGAATTGTGGTTCAGAGGCACCTGACCTGAGGGGGCTGGAGTTTGAATTTTATCACAAACTTTATGAGCAACCACAGTCATGCAAACGCCTCTGGGATCGGCCCACACTCAGTTTGTGGGACGTCCAGGTGGGAGATTGTAAAGATCGGCACCCAGAGCTTCTGAGAAAATATTAAGTGAAGAAGCTCGAATGCTGAAGAACGGCCATGAGTTCTCCCAGGGTGGTTGGATTTCCAGCGTTTGACAAACGGAGGAAAAGGTAAAAGGGCTACCAGGCAGAGGTGGTATTCAGCCGGTTCTGATCGGTTCTGGAGAACCGGTAGCGGAAATTTTGAGTAGTTTGGAGAACCGGCAAATCCCACCTCTGACTGGCCCCGCCCCCATCTATTCTCTGCCTCCCATTGAGTCCCAGCTGATCGGCTGGATCTTCTTTGGTTGCCCTGCACAGGAGAACGGAGCTGGAAAGCAGGCTAGTGGGGTGGGGAGGGAATAGGGATTTTACAGTATCCTTCCCCTGGAGTGGGTGAGAATGGGGATTTTACAGTATCCTTCCTCTGCCACATCCACCAAGCCACGCCCACCGAGCCACGCCCACAGAACCAGTAGTAAAAATGTTTTTTAGTCCCACCACTGCTACCAAGATGGAGAAAGGACCACAGACCAAAAATCACGACAAACAGTGAAACGATCTAGGTATATTTAAGTTGTAGAGGTCCAGATAGTTGTCTTCATCTTATCTGTAGAGCTGTCTTCATATAATCCATACAGCTATCACACTACAGGAGGTTTAGACTTATTCTCGTTTGTTCTAGAGGGGAAGATTAGAAGGACTAATTGGAAGATTAGACACTTCGAAGATCATTTTCATTTAATGACCCCCATAATCCCTTGCGGGATTGGAGTCTGGGCAACAGAAAGGAGCTAGCAGAGTGTTTTCATGGCCGGATGCCCTTCCTGTCACCAATGCAGAGTTTTGTTCAGCAGATATATTCTCAGTGTGCCCAGAGAGAGAAATAACTCCTTCTACCTAAGATCGAACTCACAGCCTTCAAAGACGTAGCTTCAAAGATGTAGCAACTTCAAAGAAGTAGCCCCATAACGGACGTTGGGAATACCATAAGAACTGTCAATCAATGGAATGAGTCAACATTTGGAGGGGTTTCTTCCTCTTACAAACCAAGGCTGGATGATGATGATATATTGGAGATGGTGCAGTGAAGTCCAGTTGCCTTGTGGAAAAAAAGCACTTTTGGGATAACCATGACCTGGATGATTGAATAGATCTGCTGATGATCCATAGACGTAATAGGTCACTTCCTCAGATCGGTGGATGGGATCAAAGGATTTGAAAAGGGCATTGAAAAGGGGGATCAGGCAAATCAGGGGGAAAGGGGAGAGAAAGAATGGAGTCATTCAGATGCGGGGCATATGAGGCTGATTAATTAATTAATACCTCATCAATTAGCAATTGTAAGGTGTTAAAAACCCATTGCGTCTTTGAGTAGCAGTTTCCAGTTCATTAACACTGACATAGTTTTGCTCTGAAATAATTTTGAAACAGGTATAATTGAGTTTCCTGGAAATATTAAAATGCTTCAAGGTTCTTTGGTCCTTTACAAAAAACAAACAAAAAAAACCAAACCCCTGATATCAGACTTGTAACTATTCGTTATTTTGCTGATTGATTGATCACGAGGCAGATAGGAAAGCACTCCAGAGGGTGAACATCATTGCCCAAAAGATCATGGGTTGCCCTCTCCCCTCTTTGGAAGAGCTTTACAGCTCCCGCTGCCTTAAGAAAGTTCAAAATATTCTCAAAGATCCATCTCATCCTGGGAACCCTTTTTTTGAACTATTATTCTCTGGCAGATGGTACAGGATAATAAAAACAAGGACAAATAGGATGAAAAACAGGGCAGTAGCTCTTTTGAATTCTGCTGTATAGTGCAGTGTTGGTGTGGTGTCAGGGGTTTTCCAGTTCAATGTGTGAAGGGTGAAGGATGTGTGTTTGCGTTTATTTTCATGGTCAAGATGTGCACTGAAGATAGTGTTTGATTTCATTGTATGAGATGCAATGACAATAAAGTAAACTAAACTAAACCGTTCGATCGAATCCAGAGGGGCTTTGCTGGCAGATGGTGGCATATGTCACATCCAACATGGGAAAGCATCTCCAATGTGCATGTATGTTGGGACCTATGTGGGTGATGTAGATGTGCAAGCAAAATAGACCTTTGGCTTTGCAATAGAGTCTGGTTTCCTCCCCATTGTAACGTCATTGTTTCGTTGGGCTTCTGTGGTGGTTGTAGTTGGTTGTAAGAATCATTTTCCAAGTTGGCTGGTCATACACAAGAATGAGCCGGCCATTTTCTGAGAAAGTGCAGCATCATTCCCCAATGCTGCCTACTCATAATGTATTTGACTATTTTATTTTTATTTGATTTGTCAATCTCTTACAAGATAATAGGTATAAGTATAAACATGAGTAAGAATACAGGAAATAGGTATGAATAAATGCGGACAATAGGACAGGGATGGTAGGCACGATGGTGCACTTATGTACGCCCCTTACAGACCTCTTAGGAATGGGATGAGGTCAACTATGTTGAGCTGAAGGGGCAATTGGTATTGTTCTGCTGACCTGTTTTTTTTAAAAAAAAATCTGTCTTTTAATAGGCCTTTCCTGGGTTTAAATCAGGCTGTATTGATTTGTTTATTGATTTCGTTCGGATGGGTAGTTGGGGCCCCTGAAATGCCTGGTTTAATTCCATCGAAGGAGCATCTCTGTTCAGCGGGTTAGAACAAATATGGTTGTAGTGTAGGGCTTTAGGAATAAAAGATAGATTTAGTGGTGCAACCTGGGTGAAAGCTGGAAGCATATAGGTGTACAGTACGTGGCAACCTCTGAGTTTCCTAACATGGTTTTCATGTGGTTTTACGACAACATTAAGGAAATAGAGTTCTTTGGTGGTGTTGGAAGAAATTGCCTTCTGGGTTCAGTTTCAAGTGGGGAGGAAAGACACTGGAAACATGGTGACTGCTTGGAAAGATGGTTTAATGGTGGACAGGATCACATGTCTTGGAGCTCTTGGGTGAAGAAAAAGGGAAGAGATGCTGAGAATCCCTTGGTTTTATGCCCTCTGTTAGGGTTTGAATTTCAGCTTGTATTCTGAATGGTTGTCAGACTCCCATGAGGCCATGCAGGGGGCAACTCCGTAGGCTGTCCTGAGCCCCAGGCTTGGTTGAGCCTTGCTGCTTGATGATGTAATGAAAAGGCTTTGGGCAATTCCTATTATAACTCTACCTGGAGTAGATCTTTGTTATGTAAAATAGACTGGCTTAGGCCAGAGTAATGGTCCATTAGCAAAGTTGGGGATGGGAGGGCTGAGTTTCTGCCTCTCTGAGTTTCTACTTTTCTTTTTAGGGGAAATATTCTGCCTTTTTAGTATATCCTAAAATATTTCATTTTCCTAGGAGAGGGGTGGGTTTTAACTTCCAACAGTGGAAAAGCCAAGAAAGAGGTTGATAGTAGGCTGGAAGCCATTAAGGTCAGGATACCGTGCAACAAAATGTCCTGGTTGGGAAAGGTGCTATCCAACTCCTTCCTATTTAAGACTCTGTTATGTAATTGAATTCCATCAACATCAGCATCATCTTCTTTTTAAAAAAAAATTATTTAGTTTTCAAAATTTAAAAACATAAAATAAAACTTTATACATCATTACATCAACATCAAGACATCTTTTACATTTCCTTATCTTCTTTCTATATACCCATTTCTTTCGTTATACAATTTCAACTTAATATATAAATAAATATAGATAGATACGAATATAGATATATGTATTTACATTGTTTCTTATTCTTTTTATAATTGCCATTTTTATTTCTTTTTATTCTTAAACCGTTCATACCAGGCACCCCAGACATTCTAATATATCGACTCTTCTTTGTCTCTTAATTTCATGGTTAGTCTGTCCATCTCTGCACAGTCTAAATTTTTTTTATAACATCATCCTCTGGTGATACATTTTCCTGCTTCCAAAATTGTGTGTAGGAAATCCTAGCAGCTGTTAAGATATGTAGCATAATATATTTATCTTTTTTTATTATATTCTTCTGTTAGGGTTAGGGTTAAGCATCATCTTTTAATGACCCCATAATACCTTGCAGGGTGGAGTCTGGGCAACTGTTGTAGGGAGCCGAGGGTTTACTGGCTGGATGCCTTTCCTGTTGCCAATGTGGAGTTTTGCTTAGCAGATAATATTCTCATTGTGCCCAGAGAGAGAAATATCTGCCTCTATGTAGGATCGAACTCAAAAGCTGAAGAAGCTTCTAGGATGAGAAGCAAAGAAAATAACCAGAAAGTCCAGTTTGCCTCTTGAACCAAGCACCTTTGGGATTTTTTTTTTCCAGTGATGTTGTAACTTTGAACGGTCACTAAAGGAATTATTGTATTGTACCCGTATAGGACAAATTGCCAGCTGCTAGCTTCCCTGGACCAAAGCCTTGCAACCTCTTTCGGAGCTCTTTCTAATCCTACAAGAAAGATCAGCTAAGAAAACGGGCAAACTGTTTTTGCCCCAAAGATTTAATTCAACTGTTGGTTTCCTGCCTGAGTTGGAGGGTTGGACTCCAAGGGCCCTTCCAACTCTGTTATTCTGTTATCTTACTCAGTTATCTTAAAGAAGTGGAATATATCACATATGCAGAAGATATCTACAGAGAGGGAAAAAAAACGTACTGTATGATGCTCTTTTGCTTCCGGAATCTCTCAAACTCCTCACAATGTCAAGAAAATCTCTCCACAATAAGACATTTCTAGCTTCTTTTCCTTCCTTCCTCCTCCTCTGCATTTTCAGAAAGTGCCATATGTTTTTAATTATCTTGGGCTCCTGTTCTGACTCACGCCCTTTTCCAACAAATCAAACACCATTCAAAAAGAACAGAAACTTTCTAATGCTTTTACAAAATAATTAGCTATGATAAACACAAGCCTTGCCAAACTGTGCGAGACTTTCCAAAAGATAACGGACAAGAAATAATTTGCAAAATAAGAATCTTCAAATTCAAACTCAGGATACTGGAATATCCACGAGGTTGAGGTTTCAAAACGTCTTTGCCTTCTGCAAAGTACGTTTGTTTCACAGCTGGCTTTTATCTTCTTGAAGGAGGGGCCGTTACTTTGCAGCCTTATTCCCAAGTCACCCGTGCTGTTGCAGCTGCTCTTTGCTATGAGCAATCCTGTGCGCATGCACACTTGGCACAGGCTCCTCGGGAATCTCCTCATTGCTGCTGCCAGCCCCCACAATCTCTGAAGTCCACTCCCTAATGGTCCTGGCCCCTCATCTGAGTCCTCGCTCTCCTCAGCTGTCCGCATCTGCTGCCGGCTAACCACAACAACTGCAGATTTCAAACCTCTACTGCCCAGAGGTCAGAAAAGGCTGTAGGAGAGCAAACATGATTCTTATAAAAAATAAAAAATTTTTTTTTTAAAAAAAAGGATTTCAATGCATTGGGAGCCTGGAAGGAAGCACTAAAAATATGATAGAATTATAGGGTGGCTTCACAGGACTGGTTAACCACATCGGAAATTTAGCTTTGCTGAGACGGCAATAAGAGGAAAGCCTTCATAGAAACACATGTGTGGGAGAAGCAAGAAAGCCAATTGCTTCTCAGGATTGATGTGCCAATCTAATCTCCCCAAAACATTGTAAAGCTTTGATTGTATGGGTGCGGGCTCCATTTTAGAATAGAATAGAATAACATAGTTGGAAGGGAACTTAGAGGTCTTCCTGTCCAACCCCCTGCTTAGGCAGAAAACTCTATACCAATTGAGACAAATGGTTGTCCAATCTCTTCTTCAAAACCTCCGGTGTTGGAGCATTTACAACTTCTGGAGGCAAGTTGTTCCCCTGATTAATTGTCCTCACTGTCAGGAAATTCCTCCTTAGTTCTAGGTTGCTTCTCTCCTTGATTAGTTTCCATCCGTTGCTTCTTGTCCTGCCTTCAGGTGCTTTGGGAGAATAATTTGACTCTCTCTTCTTTGGGGCAACTTCTTAGATATAGGAAAACTGCTATCATGTCACGCCTTGTCCTTCTTTTCATCAAACTAGACATACCCAATTCCAGCAACTGTTCTTCATATGTTTTTTCCAAGGGTGGGATTCAAAATTTTTAACAACTGGTTCTGTGGGCGTGGCTTCGTTGGTGGGCGTGGCTTGGTGGTCATGTGACTTGGTGGACATGGCTTGGTGGTCATGTTATTGGCTGGGCGTGGCCAACTCAATATCACTCACATCGAGGCACGCATCTCCTCACCTAGCCTCCTATGACTGTGGGGAGGCTACAACAGTCATAAGTGTGAAAAAGGGTCATAAGTCACTTTTTTCAGTGCCATTGTAACTTTGAATGGTCCCTCCACACAAGCAAAGTACCAGCAAAGGAGAGGGGAAAAACTCCAGAGAAGTTCCAGAGACAGGAAGTCTAATCCTGCCAAGAATGTAATAAGGGTTAACGGAGAGGCAGTTTCTGTAAGCAAGACCAGAATGTTTCCTTCCTGCCTTCCTTACAGGATTAGGCCAGTAATTTCTTCTAACAACCGGTTCTCCGAACTGCTTAGAATGTTAACAACTGGTTCTAGTGAATAGGTGCGAACTGGTAGAATCCCACCCCTGGTTTTATCCTCCAGTCCCCTAATCCTCTTTGTTGCTCTTCTCTGCACTCTTTCCACATCTACATCTTTTTTACATCGTGGCGACCAAAACTGGATGCAGTATTCCAAGTGTGGCCTTACCAAGGCATTATAAAAGTGGTATTAACACTTCACGTGATCTTGATTCCATCCCTCTGTTTATGCAGCCTAGAACCCTGTTGGCTTTTTTGGCTGCTGCAGCACACACTGCTGGCTCATATTTAAATGATTCTCCACTAGGACTCGGAGATCCCTCTCGCAGTCACCACTGTTGACCCAGGTACCACTTATACCGTACCTGTGCATTTTGTTTACCTGTTGCATTTTGACTTATTTGCCCTTCCTCGTGCCTGATTTAGTCTTGGTGAGGCCCTAATTATACAATAAAAAAGTTACAAAGAAATTATGGTGCAGACCAAACTATGACTTTGGATTCTGACATGCAATTGAAAACGTGTATCTGCCTTTTTAATTATTTAATAGCAAGGGATTTAATGTGAAAAAAACAAATTATTTTCAAACAAATGCATTTATTCATGATGTATGTATCATTTCTATGTTTTATGTTCTATTTGGCTGGCTTGGTCTACCTCACAGATTTTAATACAGTATAGCGCGGAAACAATGTTTTAATGTTTTTTTTAAATTTTAAAGTACATAATGGTGGCAAACTGCCATGGAAATTAGGAGATTATATATATATTTGCAGAGGTGGGAATTGGTTTGGCTGCCAGTTCCTTCTCAAGCTTTTCCGTTTGGCTGATGAAATTTTCTCCTGCATCAGGTTTCACTAACAGTTGCAACTGCCTCCTTGTGACTGTGTTTGTGTGGTTTTAAACCAACTTTCACACTTCGGGAGGAGGGAGGATACATGGCATTTGTGCATGCTCGTTTTATTTTTTTTTGAAAACAGTTTTATTAATTTTAACAACAAACAAAAAACACATAAAACATAAAAACATCATCTTTCCTTCATGAGTTTACAGACAGTGTATCGGTTGGTTTACCACTTTTTTTGTGTGCATCCATTTCATAGTCTCCATTGTAGTTATATTACATAATAGCTCATATTATCAATCAACAATTATATAGCCTGATATCATTATTAAACAACCATTTGACTATAATTTTATTAATTCGTTATTTTATTATTTCATTAATTAATCCAGTCGTTTTATTTTTAAAACTGCAATAGACTCTTTTTAAAAAAAAAAAAAAAACCAAAAAAATGCAAGTTGCGTCGCCGTGCATTTCCCAAAAGACCATTCTGTAAGAAAAAAAAAAGTTATTTGGTGCAGCAAGTCGTAGAGCAGGAGAGCCAGATATTTTATCTCTGCCTAGCAGCTTATAGAGCATCACGTGACCCTGAACAGACAGATACTCCCCCCCCTCCCTTACCCCTCCCCCTCTCCCTCCCCCATCACTCAAGGGCAGAGCAAGTCCTCCACGTTGTGAGAAGCCTGCTGGTAAATCGCTCACACTTGACTTCATTCTGGCGAACGCTCCCCCAACAGCTGCCTTCCTGTGATCAGTCCAGAGGTTGGGGAACCAGCCAAGTGGCAATGGGTGAAGTGGCAGATGCCACAGTTTCTGGGAACCTGTGTTCACCCTCTGACATCTTCTAGCTTTGTGGACCGTTTTGCATTGTGCCTCCCCCTCACCTTTTTCTAAAGGAGACCTTCTGCCCAGCCTTCATCCCTCCCTCCTTCCTCAAGATCAAGGTACTGTCTCCTTCTTGCGCCCTCTTGCTGCCTGGAAGATGCCTGTCTGCACGCGGCCCTTAAACTTAACCCTCTGGAGAGGGCTGTCAGCTCCGCGCTGATTTGGCTCGATGGGATGGAAGAGCATCGGTTTTCCAAGTGAGTCAGCAACCAGGAGATGGAGGGGAAGTGCCCGAGCGACCTGGTTTCCTCCAGCTCATCTGGACTTGCTTGAAGAAGAACCTGGCACAGTGAGATGGAAGAGTGGACCAAGATCCCTCCCCTTTTCCAAAGCGGCTTCCTCGTTTATTTTTTATTTTCCAGACTGCTCTGTGAATTAGTTTTGCTGACAATCAAACTCTCCCCGAGGCTCCTTGGAGAGGCAAGAGTGTGGAAAAAGACGGTTGGTGCCGAACACCAAAACACGATCAAGGAAGGACATCATGACGGGGATTGGAGGAACCTCTCAAGGTGAACTTTTCCTCATTTGGCTGCTCTCTGGTCCTGGATTTGATTCTGAACTTCCAACCCTTTTGGGGTTTTACTCCACAGTTCTTCTTTTGAACCCGTCTGCAACTCGGCCTTGGGTGTCTTTGAGACTCTCTTTTTGCAAATTTTAACCTGCGCCCGTCAACAGCATCACTAGCAACGCTCCCGAAACAAAACAAAAACCCCAAAGGCAGCTGTGTCTTTAACATTGATCCTTCAGTGAAAGAGGCAAAGAGTGAGCAGAGGGGAAAAAATAAATGGACAAGGCCAGTTTTCAGAAGCTGTTTTCTCTGCCTTGCACAGGGGGCTGAAATGTGAGTGGCTTTTTTTTTTTTTTTAAGTACTTCTCAAACTTCCAGAAAGAAAGAAAAAGAAAGAAAAAGAAAGAAGGAAGGAAGGAAGGAAGGAAAAAGAAAGAAAGAAAGAAAGAAAGAAAGAAAGAAAGAAAGAAAAAGAAAGAAGGAAAGTAAGTAAGGAGAGAAAGAAAGAGAAAGAAGGAAAGAAAAAATAGAAAGAAAGAAAAAAGAAAGAAGAAAGAAACATAAGAAAGAAAGAAAGAAAGAAAGAAAGAAAAATAGAAAGAAGAAAGAAAAGAAAGAAGAAACATAAGGAAAGAAAGAAATAAGAAAGAAAGAAAGAAAGACAGAAAGAAAGTAAGGAAAGAAAGAAAGAAAGAAAGAAAAGAAAGAAAGAAAAGAAAGAAAGAAAAAGAAAGAAGGAAAGTAAGTATGGAGATAAAGAAAGAAAGAAAGAAGGGAAAAAAGAAAGGAAAGAAAGAAGGAACATAAGGAAAGAAAGAAAATAGACAGAAAGAAAGTAAGGAAAGAAAGAAAGAAAGAGAAAGAAAGTAAGAAAGAAAAAAGAAAAAGAAAGAAAGAAAGAAAGAAAGAAAGAAAGAAAGAAAGAAAGAAAGAAAAGAAAGAAAAAGAAAGAAAGAAATAAAGAAAGAAAAAAGAAGGAAAGAAGGAAAGAAAGATATGAAAGAAGAAAAGAAAGAAGAAACATAAGGAAAGAAAGAAAGAAATAGAAAAGAAAGGAAAGAAGAAAGAAGAAAGAAAGTAAGTAAGGAAAGAAAGAAAGAAAAAGAAAGAAAGAAAAGGAGAAAGAAAGAAAGAAAGAAAAAGAAAGAAAGAAAGAAAGAAAAAGAAGAAAAGAAAGTAAGGAAAGTAAGGAAGGAAAGAAAGAAAGAAAAAGAAAGAAAGAAGGAATGTAAGGAAAGAAAGAGAAAGAAAAAGAAAGAAGGAATGTAAGGAAAGTAAGTAAGGAAAGAAAGAAAGAGGGAAGGAAGGAAAAAAAGAAAGAAAGAAAGAAAGAAAGAAAGAAAGAAAGAAAGAAAGAAAGAAAGAAAGAAAGAAAGAAAGAAAGAAAAACCAGCAGTTTAGATCTGGCTGGGAAACCTTGCCTAGGAGGTGCGATCCAAGCTGTCTTTTGGATTTAAGAGGTTCTTTTCATTTTTTCTTGTCTGGGGGTGTGTTTGTTGTGCTCCTGAGTGGGTAGAAGGTTCCAGTTGCTCTTGTTTTGCAAAGGCAAGGCAAGAAGCTTTGCACTTTTCACCACTGAGAACTTGGCACCCCTCTGCTTGCCTTCTGCTCATGGTGGTCCTCCTCCTCCTCCTCCTCCTCCTCCTCCTCCTCCTCCTCCCTCCTCCTCCTCCTCCTCCTCCTCTCCCATCCCATCTTTGCTTTCTGATCAGCCAGAAGCGTGTTGGGTGGTAACATGGCAGCATGTGCAACCTCACTACATCATGCGCTCTAACAAGGTCAGTCTTTCCCATCACCAGCAGTTCTCTTCTCCTTTGCATCGGCCTCCGGCTTTTCCCCTCTTCTCCTTGCCTACTATCTACACCCCCCCAAGAGCATTGTGCCACATCTGCAAATTTTTATTTCCTTGGTCAGATTTATTGGCTGCCCGTCTTTCCAACGAGTAGGGTAAGATCTCCTCTTCCTTGGCTCTGGATGAACCTTTGCTGCTGTGTCCCTTCTTCTGTCTCTTGAATTTTTTTTTTTTTGAACGATTTCTCTCTCCTGCATTATTTGTCTCTCAGAATAATTGCAGGTCCAGCTAGAAATGGATGTTTTCTCTGTGGAGTGCTTAGTGCTGGCATTTTCTTGGTTGCTGCTAGCCCTGATGATGTTGCCTAGTTGGGTAATGAAATGTCCGGGAGAAAACAACCAAGCTCAGAGAACACCGGGCACTCCAAAATTCAACCCTGACTTACAAATATTCTCTTCTGTTGAATTTCTCTTTTTTAAATGGTGGATATTTTTTTTTTTGCCTTTTTGGATAGGATAACCCACCTCAGTGGGCTCTAACCAAAGTGTCTCACAAAATAATGGAATCCAGCTAGACTTTATTATTTGACAGAGGGGGCTTGTGTACCAGATGACTGACTAACTCTTTCTTTCTTTCTTTCTTTCTTCTTTCTTTCTTTCTTTCTTTCTTTCTTTCTTTCTTTCTTTCTTTCTTTCTTTCTTTCTTTCTTTCTTTCTTTCTTTCTTTCCTTCCTCTTCTTTCTTCCCCCTTCCTTCCTTCCGTCTTTCCTATTCTCCCTCACTTCTTTCTCTGCCTCTTTCTTTCTTTCTCTCTTCCTTTCTTTCTCTCTGTCTTTCTCTTTCTTTCCTTTCTCTGTCTTTTCTTTCCTTCCTTCCTCCCTTCCTCCCTCTCTCCCTCCTTTGTCTCTCCCTCTTTCTTTCTGTCCCTCTGTCTTTTCCTCCCTCCCTCCCTCTCTCCTTTCTCTTTCTGTCTTTCACTTGCATTTCTTTCTGTCCCTGTCTTTTCCTTCCTTCCTTCCTTCCCCCCTCCCTCCCTCTCTCCTTTCTCTTTCTGTCTCTGTCACTCTCTTTCTTTCTGTCCCATTGTCTTTTCCTTCCTTCCTTCCTTCCTTCCTTCCTTCCTTCCTTCCTTCCTTCCTTCCTTCCTTCCTTCCCTTCCTTCCTTCCTTCTCCCTCCCTCCCTCCCTCCCTCTTCTTCCTTCCTTCCTTCCTTCCCCTCCCTCCCTCTCTCCTTTCTCTTTCTGCCTCTGTCACTCTCTTTCTTTCTGTCCCACTGTCTTTTCCTTCCTTCCTTCCTTCCTCCCTCCCCTCCCTCCCTCCCTCCCTCTCTCCCTCCTTTGTCTATCCCTTTCTTTCTGTCCCTGTCTTTTCCTTCCTTCCTCCCTCCCTCCTTTCTCTTTCTTTCTTTCACTCGCATTTCTTTCTGTCCCTGTCTTTTCCTTCCTTCCTTCCCCCTCCCTCCCTCCCTCTCTCCTTTCTCTTTCTGTCTCTATCACTCTCTTTCTTTCTGTCCCACTGTTCTTTTCCTTCCTTCCTTCCTTCCTTCCTTCCTTCCTTCCTTCCTTCCTCCCTCCCTCCCTCCCTCCCTCCCTCCCTCAGGGACGAGTACATCTGTAGTTGACAGTAGAGTAACCCAGTGACAACAGAACATAGAATGTAGGTTTGATTAATAGGGCTGGGAAAAACAGGCCTCACCTGGCCCAGGGCTCTGTTTTGAGCACCAGAGGTGAGACAATTCTGCCTCAGGGCTTCACACCAAGTCTCTGAAGTGATGTGTCTATCAGGGCTTTGAAGCTGTGCTGCTTTACCTCTGCCAGTGGCTTCTGAGTATATCATGCCCAGTGAACCATTGAATGATGAGAGAATGGATCCCCAAGATACCCCCAAATCAAGGGAAGGCAGCTTTCTGTTCAAAATATCAGGGTTGCCTGTTTGCTTTTCAAATAATAGAAACACCAAGGCTGAAGTTGACCGACTTCAGCTAAGATACATTGGTTTTGTTCTGTAGTGGTTTTCTTTTGGACTTCTACATTCATTTCCAGTTCTTGTCCTTAGCAGTAATTCTCCTCCTACCAATATGGCTTTCCCCTCTTCTTATATCTCCCCTCTTCTTCTGCTTACAAATGTTTTTAACTAAGTACCTTGGCTTTGTAGGGAAAGGTCTGACAAGGTGAGGCACCTCTGTTTAATTATGTGCCTTTCATAATTCCATAATGTTGTCCAGGCTTTTATTTAACCAGGTTATGACTGGATAAGTGGCCCCAAAAAAAGTGATGGTGTATGAGCTAGGCCTTCTCTGTTGGGTGTCACCTCTTATCCATGGCCAAGTAGGTTGGGAGGATGAGAACGATCATCCAATGGCCATCAAATTGAGGAAGGCCAGTTTAGTGTTGGAAGAAATATCCATCTGGTTCAGTTCCAAGCTGGGAGAAAGGCACTGAAGACAAAATGGAGGCTGGAGGCTGATTAGAAAGATGGTTTAATGATGAAGTAGAAGCACCAAGCATGTTTGATTCTGGGCAGCTGAGCACATGGAGTTGAAAGTGGGGGGTATTTATACCTTCTCTTGGGCTTTGCACTTGAGCGTCCTGTTCCTGTGCAAGAACATGTATTCTATTGGCTGTTGTCAGACACCCATGGGGCCATATAGGGGTCATGTTTGTCTGAGCTAAAGTTTGGTTAAAGTTTCTGAGGATGATGCAATGAAGGTGCATTGGGCAATTCCTACTGTGGCTGAGAGCTAATCCTACCTTTGTTGGATCTTGGCTGAGGGTATTTACTTATGAATAGAGCTATCTATCTTTTTATCTCTTAAGTGCTGACATCTGCTGTGGGCTATTAAGGAAGGTGGGGGCTGCTTTTTCAAGAGCATGTTTCTCCATTTCTCATCCGGGGAAATATAATATTCTGCCTTTTTAATATTTCTCAACATATTTCATTGTTCCAGGAGAGGGGTGGGTGCTAACTTTCTACTCGAGGCTCTAGAACTCTATGCAATGGACCAAGTATAATTGCAAGCTGTTGCAGGTTCTTATTGAGGCTGTAAGATTCTGCACACTCATCAAGTCACTCAAAAGATGCATCATTTGGAAGGATCAGAATATCTGTGGTGGGGAGGAGCCTTTGCATCGTGATAATGCTCAAGGACAATTTCATACTCCTCCAGGAACGGAGCCAGTTATGGCTCTTCATTATGCTTGCATGATTCAAGCCTTCCCAAACACATTTGTGCCCGGTGCACATTTGCAAAGTGTCTGGCAAACACTTCGAAATGTTAGGCGGGAAGTCCTACCTTTCTCTGAACTTAGAAGATACTTCTGATTTCAGATACAGGTACTACTCGATTTACAACGTGGTGGGATTCAATTTTTTTTACTACCAGTTCTGAGGGCATGGCTTGGTGAGCATGGCGTGGCTTGATGGGTGTGGCAGGGGAAAGATATATTGCAAAATCCCCATTCCCTCCCCACCCCACTAACCTGCTTTCCAGCTCCGTTCTCCTGTGCAGGGCAATAAAAGAAGATCCAGCCGATCAGCTGGGACTCAACAGCAGGCAGAGAATAAATAGGGTTGGCAAGGCCAGTCAGAGTTGGGATTTGCCGGTTCTCCAAACTACTCAAAATTTCCGCTACCGGTTCTCCAGAACTGGTCAGAACCGGCTGAATGCCACCTCTGGTACAACCATTGCTGAGCCTGAAGTTCTGTTGCTAAGCGAGATCTTTGAGTTTTGCACCAAGCCACGCCCACCATGCCACCAAGCCACACCCACAGAACACCACGCCCAACCCATGCCCACAGCTGATTGGCTGGGTCTCCTTTGATTGCCCTGCACAGGAGAACGGAGCTGTAAAGCAGGTTAGTGGGGAAGGAAGGGGGATTTTACAGTAACCTTCCCCTGCCATGCCCACCAAGCCATGCCCACCAAGGCACACCCACAGAACCGGTAGTAAAAAAAAATTGAATCCCACCACTGGAACTGTTGTAAGTTGAGGACTTACTTGCATTTTGTTAAGAAGTATTGTTGCTTCCCTGGGACTATATCTGTCCAGCTCAACAAATGGGAAAATAATCATGTTAGAGAAGACGTTATTGTCATCAGAATCAAATTTTCCCCACTTACGTTGGTCAATTCCCCCTTCAAGCTGAGGAAATTTGAAGTTCTGCAATTCTCCAGCATAAAGCCAACTCGGATAGAAATATTTGAAATATTTGACTTTTGGGACCATCATGTGAATCAATTCGGAGAAGCAATAAACACTGGCAGGCTAGCAACCCAAGTTGTGAATGATCTTTTAGCTGATATTTTAAGCGAACGTAGGTGGTAATGCTGATTGGAGTCTCTGTTATAATACGGTAGTAAAAGGGAAGTAAAGTTTGAATCCCTCCCTCGTTTTTTCAGCGCTTTATTGTCCAAAATTGGGAATTTTAAACTTTGAAACTAACGGGAGCCAAGGATGGATTGTTCCTAAATAGAGTTAACCGGGAATTGGGGGGGAAAAATGGACGTGTATACTTATCTAACTCTGTATCTGGAAGTATTTATAACTCATTGCATTATTTTTAGGATTTGGGTGTCCTATTTCCCGAGTCTTATGGGAACCTCAAACTGTGCCACCTCTGATTTGAATCTGTTTCCAGTAAATTTATCTGTTGACTCTTTTGGGGTAAAGATGTAGTGGAGATAGAGAGATAGAGATAGAGATAGATAGATAGATAGATAGATAGATAGATAGATAGATAGATAGATAGATAGATAGAGAGAGAGAGATAAATAGAGAGAGCTTTTTCTGAGAATTCTACACGAGGCATGTGAGATTTTCTCAAGAAACCCTCACACCAAATCAAGATGCATCTTGCAGATGTTCTTCAGGGCCAAACGTAGAGGATAATAACACCGAGTGTTATTTATGGCTCCAGATCGTTGCAGCTAAGTGCTCCTGCCTCATCCTTTCTCATCAGAAAAGCCTGCTTTGTAATTACCCTGTTCCCCCCCCAAAATAAGACCTACCCTGAAAGTAAGCCTTAGCTTGATTTTTATACATCTGCCCAATAAAAGCCCTACACCCCCAAAATAAGCCTATAATTGCTGTTTTCATATAACACAGCATGTCCAAATGTTCTGTCTAGAGGCTAAATTGGAACTGGAGGCTAAAACACATAAAGAATGATTGCTGGAATTGGGTATGTCTGGTTTAATGTAAATAAGGATTAGGGGGGACATGATAGCAGTCTTCCAATATCCCAGGGGCTGCCCCAAAGAAGAGGGAGTCAAGCTATTCTCCAAAGCACCTGAGGGCAGGACAAGAAGCAATAGGTGGAAACTAATCAAGGAGAGAAGCAACATAGAACTAAGGAGAAATTTCCTGATAGATAAACAATTAATCAGTGGAATGACTTGCCTTCAGAAATTGTGGGTGCTCCAACACTGGAAGTTTTAAAGAAGAAATTAGATAACCATTTTTCTGAACGGTGTCAGGCTTGTTGCCTAAGCAGGGGGTTGGACTAGAAGACCTCCAAGGTCCCTTCCAACTCTGTCATTCTGTTATTCGTAATGGCCTGGCTTATACGACAAGCTAAAATGACGGCTACATTCTTACAACTGGCAAAGGAATTGGGAATTTGCAAATCCCTAAACCCCTTTTTGGTCTAATCGACAAAGTTGTGGGCATCTGACCCAGGGCCGTGAAGAAAAGCAACCTTCTGTCTGAACCATGCCTATGATCTAGATCAGGGGTCTCCAACCTTGGCAACTTTACGACTTGTGGACTTCAACTCCTAGAATTCCTCAGCCAGTATGTCCATTCCTGGTCCATTCTAGGAGTTGAAGTCCGCAAAGTCGTAAAGTTGTCAAGGTTGGAGATCCCTGATCTAGATCTTGAGAAAAGGAACTTGCAAAATTTGGCACCCTTCAATGTTTCAGGGAAGAAAAAAAAAAAGAACCCCAGGTTGTAGAAAAACCTGAATTGAGGGGGTGTGTTTGGCTAAGCCAGAGGTTTTTTTGAGAAGAGAAAAACAAAAGAAGGAAGGGGGAAAAATGTAGAAAACAGGCCAGCTGTTTTATGTTTGCAGGAGAAAACTAAAGCACAGTTGAAAGTGTTCAAAGTGCAGCTGGCCATTTCAACACCAACATACCCACAAACACACTTTAAGAGTTGTTGTTTTTTCGCTCTCTGGGTTTTGTTTTGAAGCGTTAACCTCCTCCATTTCTGGAGCCCGGCTCTCTGTGAGCATCCTCTCCTTGGGGCTGCTGGAAAGTAGGGCAGGAAGGGGAACTGCAAAAGCCACCAACCATGGAGAGATGCTGAATCCCCTGCTGGGCAGAGAAAAAAAAAACCAAAAACAAACCCAGGGATGATGACTAGGGCTGGGAGAAGTCACGTTGGCTCCACCAATGAGAGGCTTGGGCTGGCTGGCAAAGGCGGGGCTTCTGCTGCAGTGACCCTCCTCCTCCTTCTCCAAGATTTTGGTGTTTTTTTTTTTAAAAAAAAACCAACAACAACCTGAAAGGATGACTTGATCTTTTCAGTGGCCAGGGGCAAGGCTGGTGGAAGGGAAGGACCAGTTAAGTAGTGGGGTTTTTTGGTGGAAGGGGGTGGAGGGGGAGGTGTGTTGGGTTTTCTTCCCTCCCCTTGGCAGTATGGATGATAAAACTTCCTCCTCCTCCTTTCTGCTCCGAGTCCCATTTTAAAAGCATCTTTGAGTTATGGTTATCTTTTCCTTCTGTGTTCTCCTGCACCGTTGTGACTTTTCTCATGACCCTCCCTCCCTCCTTCCTTTCTTACCTCCCACTGTCCCTTCTTTCCTTCCTTCTCCCTCCCTCCCTCCCTGCCTACCTTTTCTTCCTTCCTTCTCCCTTCCTCCTTCTTTCCTCCCTTCCTTTTCCCTCCCTTCTTCCCTCCCTCTGTCCCTTCTTTCCTTCCTTCTCCCTCCCTCCCTCCCTGCCTACCTTTTCTTCCTTCCTTCTCCCTTCCTCCCTTCTTTCCTCCCTTCCTTTTCCCTCCCTTCTTCCCTCCCTCTGTCCCTTCTTTCCTTCCTTCTCCCTCCCTCGTTTCTTACCTCCCTCCCTGCCTCCCTTTTCTTCTTTCCTTCCTTCTCCCTCACTCCCTTCTTTTCTTCCTTCCTTCTCCCTCCCTTCTTCCCTCCCTCTGTCCCTTCTTTCCTTCCTTCTCTCTCCCTCCCTGCCTACCTTTTCTTCCTTCCTTCTCCCTCCCTTCTTTTCTTCCTTCTCCCTCCCTCCCTTTCCCCCTTTCTTTTCCCTCCCTCCCTTTGTCCCTTCCTTCTTTTCTTCCTTCTCCTTCCCTGCCTTTCTCTCCTTTCCTCCCTTCCTTCTCCCCCCCTCCCTTGTTTCCTTCTCCCCCCCTCCCTTCTTGGCTTCCTATCTACAAAGTCACCCTCTCACCTTCCCCCTCCCTGTTCCTCCTCTTGATTCTGGAGCATTTCCATCCCTAAGCCGTTGGTATTGATCTCTCTCCCTTTCCTAAGAAGGCAAAAGATTCTTCCGTTTCCAAAAAGCCCCGTGGGTGGAGAAGTTGAGACAAAAAGGAGGAGATGCTTCCTCTCTGGCATGTTAGAACTTTCCTCCCCTGCCCCCACCAAGGAAGCCCTGAGAAACATCTGTTTGCAGCTGGAACAGCGTCTCTCATGAGGCTCAGCCGCTGATCTTAGGAACCTCTGCTTCTTCCTGGCTCCCTTTAGCTCATGCAAGGCTTCCTTCCCATGCCTCCTCTTCCCCCTGAATGACCAAATGGGTTGCTACTCCTCCCCCCTCTTCCTCCTCCCTCCCCTCCTCCTTTTCCTTGTCCTCTTCCCTTCCTCCTCCTCCTCCTCCTCCTCCTCCTCCTCCTCCTCCTCCTCCTCCTCCTCCTCCTCCTCCTCCTCCTCCTCCTCTTCCTCTTCCCTTCCTTCTCCCCCTCTCCCTCCAACTCTTTATCCCTCTGCACAACTCTTGTGTCTTATCCTTAACTGCCACCTCACCTCACCTCATGTTTTATTTTCCCTTCTTTTCCTCCCTTTTCTCCTTCCCCCGCTCCTGGTTGGCTGATAGGCCAAGCTGAAAGTATGGAGACATCCGATGGGGCGACAGCAAAGGTAGGATGGAAATGCTGCCGTCCTTGTGCGTAAGTGGCTTCC
The DNA here is from genome assembly GCF_049901735.1 of Notechis scutatus. Classification (NCBI taxonomy): domain Eukaryota; kingdom Metazoa; phylum Chordata; class Lepidosauria; order Squamata; family Elapidae; genus Notechis; species Notechis scutatus. Next base: position 23,218,297 of record NC_142015.1, on the reverse strand, counting down.
CTCGGCAAGTTCTTCCTTTTCTTGCATTTCTGAACTCTCCCCTCCTGTCTCATCTCCCGCCTTCCCTCCCCCACTCACCCCCAAAAATATTCTTCGGGGACCAGAAAGTGTGCCATTCCAAACTCGGAGAACTCTTCGCTCCCAGAAAGGCAGGAGGAAGGTCTTCCTGTCCCTCTCTTACTCCTCCAAGTTCTCCCTACTTGTACATATTTCCCCTGGGGCAGGAGTCGGCAACCCGCAGCTCTGGAGCCGCATGTGGCTCTTTCCTCCCTCTGCTGTGGCTCCCTGTCGCTCAAAATATGTGTCACAACCGCCAATGTGCGACACCCGCCGGCACATGATTTATTGAGCTTTTCACAGGCCAACCATGGGTAAATCCAAGAAAAGCTTCAGAAGAAAAAAAGAACATTTAATTCCAACTACATGGGCTAGTTTTGTGACTGCTCAGGAAATAGTCAGGCATGGGAAGGGTTTCTGTGGTTCCCGGTGTTTTATTTTCTGTGGGAAACGGGTCCACATGGCTCTTTTGAGTGTTTAAGGTTACCGACCCCTGCCTTGGGGGTACCAGAGAGGTCTTCTTCTGCAGAGGTGGTATTCAGCAGGTTCTGACCAGTTCTGGAGAACCAATAGCAGAAATTTGGAGTAGTTTGGAGAAGCAGCAAATACCGCCTCTGACTGGCCCCGCCCCCATCTCTTCTCTGCCTCCCATTGAGTCCCAGCTGATCGGCTGGGTCTTCTTTGGTTGTCCTGCACAGGAGAACGGAGCTGGAAAGCAGGTTAGTGGGGTGGGGAGGGAATGAGGATTTTGCAGTAACCTTCCCCTGCCATGCCCACCAAACCACGCCCGCAGAACTGGTAGTAAAAAATTTTGAATCCCACCACTGTTCTTCTGAGACAGAAAGAGAGAGAGAGAGCAGGAGGAAAGAAGAGAAAGGGAGAGAGACAAGAGAGAGCGGAGAGGGGGAGGGAGAGAGGGAGGGAGAGGAAGGAAGAGAAAGAGAGGGAGGGAGAGAAAGGGAGAGAGAGACAGAGAGAGGGAGAAAGGGAGAGAGAGGGAGGGAAGAAGAGAAAGGGAGAGAGACAAGAGAGGAGAAAGGGAGAGACAAAGGGAGGAAGGGAGAGAAAGGGAGACACAGAGAGAGGGAGAAAGGGAGGGAGGGAGGGAGGGAGAGGAAGGAAGAGAAGCACACACACACACACACAGAGAAAGAGAATTCTATGTATGCTGAACAGTCTTTGTAGATATGGGATCAAATTCCACCCACTTTGACTTGTTCACAGTTGCATCACCTAAGAAACCCCTGGCCTCACCTCTTCTCTTCAGCCCAGGTGAGCTCTGAGTCTTCAGAAGAAGTTGTTTGAAGTCCCACAGGTGATCTTGCGTGGGTGATGGTGGGACGCCTTCAAAGCAACCACAGAGAACTCAACTGCTTAACCTGAATCAGGTTAAGAAAGAAAGAAAGGAAAAAGAAAGAGGAAGGAAGGAAGAAAGAAAGGGTGAATGAGAGAAAGGGAGAATGAGAGAAAGAAAGAAAGAAAGAAAGAAAGAAAGAAAGAAAGAAAGAAAGAAAGAAGAGAGGGAAGAAGGAAGAAAGGAAGGAAAGAAGAAAAAAGAAAGGAGAGAGGGAAGAAGAAAGAAAGAAAGAAAGAAAGAAAGAAAGAAGAAAGAAAGAAAGAAAGAAAGAAAGAAAGAAAGAAAGAAAGAAAGAAAGAAAGAAAGAAAGAAAAAGAAAGAAAGGAAGAAAGAAGAAAGAGGAAGGAAGGAAGAAAGAAAGGGAGAATGCGAGAAGGAGAATGAGAGAAAGAAAAAGAAAAAAAAAAGAAAGAAGGCAGAAAGAAAGAGAGAATGAGAGAAAGGGAGAATGAGAGAAAGAAAGAAAGAAAGAAAGGAGAGAGGGAAGAAGGAAGAAAGGAAGGAAGAAAAAGAAAGTAGAGAGGGAAGAAGAGAGAAAGAAAGAAAGAAAGAAAGAAAGAAAGAAAGAAAGAAAGAAAGAAAGAAAGAAAGAAAGAAAGAAAGAAAGAAAGAAAGAAGAAAGAGGAAGGAAGGAAGAAAGAAAGGAGAATGAGAGAAAGAAAGAAAGAAAGAAAGATAGAACGAAAGAAAAAGAAAGGAAGGAAGAAAGAAAGGGAGAATGAGAGAAAGGGAGAATGAGAGAAAGAAAGAAAGAAAGAAGAAAGGAGAGAGGGAAGAAGGAAGAAAGGAAGGAAGGAAGAAAAAAGAAAGTAGAGAGGGAAGAAGAAAGAAAGAAAGAAAGAAAGAAAGAAAGAAAGAAAGAAAGAAAGAAAGAAAGAAAGAAAGAGGAAGGAAGGAAGGGAGAATGAGAGAAAGGGAGAACGAGAGAAAGAAAGAAAGAAAGAAAGAAAGAAAGAAAGAAAGGAAAGAAAGAAAGAAAGAAAGAAAGAAAGAAAGAAAGAAAGAAAGAAAGAAAGAAAGAGAAATTTCCTAATAGTTTTAGAACAATTAATCAGTGAAACAACTTGCTCCCAGGAGTTGTGAATGCTCCAACACAGGAAGTTTTTAAGAAGAGACTGGACAGCCACTTGTCTGAAATGGTATAGGGCTTCCTGCCTGAGCAAGGGGTGGGACTAGAAGACCTCTAAGGTCCCTTCCGACTCTATTCTTTTACTTTTACATTTATTTAACCCTTTCTGAAGCCAGTTAAAATAAGAGCTGCCTTTGCAACCCCTGGTGATGGATTCCATCAATTGGAAGTAGGTTCTTTCTCCTCGCGCGGCTGGAAGGAAGGGACCCCGAGGGGCTGAGCGGGTTCTGAGTTAGGGGGGATCTGAAGGGGAGGGGAGGATCTCTGGGAGATGCAAAACAGTAAGAGGGGATCAACCTACTATTTTCCCTCAGCATTTGAAGGCAGGACAAGAAGCAACGGATGGAAACTAACCAAGGAAAGGACCCACTTAGAATGAAGGAATTAATTTCCTGACAGTTAGAACAATTGCTTCCACGGATTATCCCCAGAAGTTGTGGGTTGCTCCATCACTGGAGGTTTTCAAGAAAAGATAGGAGATCCATTTGTCTGAAATGGTTTAAGGTTCCTTGCTTGAGCCGGGGTTGGACTAGATCATCTCTAAAGGTCCCTTCCAACTCTGTTATTTTACCTCCTCCCCCATCTTAAAAAAAATAAAATAAATGGCAGTCCAATCTCTTCTTGAAAGTCATCACTAGAGACTTTCAAGAAGAGATTGGGCTGCCGTTTGTCAGAAATGGTGTAGGGTCTTCCGCTTGGGCAGGGAAGGGGGTTGGACTAGATGACCTACAAGATCCCTTCCAACTCTGATGATCTGTTATCTGTAATACTTTCTGGACTTTTCCCCACTGGGCCATTTCTTCAAGGACAATCTTAAAAGTGACTTTTAAGCGGCTTCTCCGAGGATTTTTTTTTAAAACAAAACAAAACACATCATCGTAACGACGCCCCCCACCCCAATTTCTCTGAATTATTCATTCCAGGAAAGGCTACCCCCAGCTGGGGGAGTGGGGGACGAGGAGACGGGGTGGCAACTAGCGGCAAGCCAAGGTTGGGGAGGAGGACCCTTTTTCGGAGCACGTGCTTGCAGCCGAGTTACTAAGGGTTTATTTATTGAATTATTAAAGCCCCCCCACCCTTCTCCTTCCAAGAAGAGGAGCGGTGGGGGCCCCCGAGATGGGGAACCACACCTCCGAGAATGGGACTCAGGATCCGGAGCAAAATGCTTTTCACTCCCCTTTCCAGCCTTTTCCCCACGCAGGGTCTTCAGCGCCCAGGCGTCCCCCCCTTTCGACCCCCGACCCTCCCCTCCCATTTTGGCAAGGAAACTCCAGCCTCTCGCCCCACCTTCTCCCCCGCGCCCCCAAGGAAAACATCGCAGCCGGGCCCGAGGGTGGGGGAAAAAGCGCCGCCTGCGTCCCGATCCAAGCCGGCAAGCCTGGGGCCGAGCGCGGTCGGGCGGGCGCGCCAGGACGCAGCCCAATCCCGAGCGCATCCGGCGCGCATCTCCGGGCTCCAACCATTGCCGGCTAGGTTGCGCGCGTTCTCTCTTTCTCATTTTCTCTCTCATTTTTTTTCTCTCTCTCTCTGTCTCATCCCCCCTCTCTTTTTCATTCTCTCATTTTCTCTCTCTCTTCATTCTCTCCCATTTTCTCTCTCTTTTTCATTCTCTCATTTTTTCTTTCATTCTCTCATTTTCTCTCTCTCTCTTTCTCATTCCCCCCTCTCTTTTTCATTCTCTCATTTTCTCTCTCTCTCTTTCATCCTCTCATTTTTCCTTTCATTCTCTCATTTTCATTCTCTCTCTCTTTCTCATTCTCTCTCGTTCTCTCTCTCTCATTCTCTCTCACTTTTCATTTTCTCTCTCTCATTCTCATTTTCTATCTCATTCTCTCATTTTCTCTATCTCTAATTCTCTCTCTCTCTCTCATTCTCTCTCCCTCTTTCTTTCTTTCTCATTCTCTATCTCGTTCTTGCTCTCTCATTTTCTCTCTCTCATTCTTTCATTCTCTCTCTCTCTCTCTCTCTCTCACTCCCTGCCTCCCTCCCTCCCTCTCTTTCTTTCTTTCTTTCTTTCTTTCTTTCTTTCTTTCTTTCTTTCTTTCTTTCTTTCCCATTCTCTCTTTTTCATTCTTTATCTCATTCCCTCCCCCTCATTCCCTCTCCCTCTCTCGCTTCCTCCCCTCCCTCCCCGCCCGCTTTGGATCCCGGAATTGCCGTGCGCGCGCGCCCGCCGGTCCCCGGACGGCCGCCGGCCTGGCAAGAGCAGTTCGGGCGGAGGCTGAGCCAGCGAGGCGGCGGCGGCGTCCCTCCCTTCGGCGGGGGCCAGTGCGGCTCGGCCTCTCTTCATGGCCGGCTGGCGCCGGCTGCTGCCACTCCGGTTGGCTGCCTCGGCCGGGCGCCTTTAAAGGGCGGGCAGAGGGCTGGCCGGCCGGCCGGCCGGGTGAGTGGGCAGGCCAGCCGCGCTGCTCCGGGGCGCCCCGAGGAAGAAGAAGAAGAAGGAGAAGAAGGAGAAGAGGAGGAGGAGGAGAAGGTTGGGTAGCCCGACCAAGCGGCGTCCCGCGGGAGCTCGGCGCGGCCCCCGCCATGGCATGATCTCCGCCGCCTCCTCCTCGCTGGCCTGCCCGGGCTGCCCGCGCTCTGCCAAGCCCGTGCCCGGCCGCCGTCCACGCCTGCGCCCCAGCGGCCTCTCCTGGCCCGGCTCCACCGGCTCCTCCAGCCGCGGCGGGGTTGCGCGCATCTGCGGCGGCGGCGGCGGCGGGGGGAAGAGCGGCAACGGCAGCCTCCGCTTGCCCGGCCTGGTCCACTATGTCTTGGGAGCCGCTCCGCCGGAGGCATCCGGGGCTGGCCAAGGAGCCGGGCAGCGCCTGCTCGTGACGGTCCTGATGAAAGGCTTCAAGCTCGCCTGGTAAAGCCAGAGGGGAAGGGGAGGGAGGGGAAGGGAGGGTGGGGAGGGGTCGCCTCCCCCCCCACCGCATTAGTCCCGACCCTGCAGGGTGTAGAGGGTGGGGGGGAAGGAGAGGGAGGGAGGGAGGGAGGGAGGATGGAGGAGAGCTTCACCGCAGTGTGGGGAGATGCTCCCGGGCGGAGGGAGGCAGGGAGGAAGGAGGATGTTGGGAGAAGGGGAGCCCGCAACGTTGGGCATGGATGCTCCGCCGGCTGGGCGAAGTCTGCGTAAGGGATGCTGGCGCAGTGGCGCGCCTCGCCTCCCTCCCTCCCTCTCTCTCCCCCTCTTCCTCCTCCTCCTCCTCCTCTTGAAGCCTTGTCTTGCTGCTTGCCACACCTCTCATGTGTCCCTCCCCCTCCCCGACCATCGCCCTTCCACCCCATCCCTTTGGAAAGAGGTTGGGGGGAGGTTGCTAGCCAGGTTAAAAGCCAGACTCTGCCGCCTTCCGACCCTCCCCGCCCCGGAGAAAAGTTGCCCCATTTGCTGATGCGCCTTCTTCTTGCCCCCCACCACCCCGCTTTACTCCTCGGAAGCCTTGCACAGATAGATGCCCTTCCTTGGACCCGTCCCAAGGCTGCGCTGGAGAGGAGGACGAGCTTCCCCCGTCTCGCGCGGCACGTTCGGTGGGTTGCGCTTTGGAGTGGTGGACGTCGGGGTTGGGCTGGGGGCAAAGGCTGGGTTGCGCCGGATTGTGCGGGGTGAGAGGAGCAACTGACCAAGTGGCTTTATGTTGATCTCTCTCGACGTTGTGCTTGGGAAAGCTTTTTCTTTTTTTAGAAAGAGAAAGAAAGAAAGAAAGAAAGAAAGAAAGAAAGAAAGAAAGAAAGGGAGAATTAAAAAAAACACTTCATAATTGCTCTTCTGGGTCCCTTGACGTTTTTCCCCCCTCCTGCTTGCATAAGTTTGGAGAATTCAGATAGTCCCCCTCCCCCAAAGAAATCCTGATATGATATAATGTAATAATTTCCCAGATTGCTTCAGAACCAGACATGTCTTCAGTCTCTCTCCATCCACATTTTCTGAGTCTGCCCCAAATTCCATTGGCATGTTGCAAAAAAGACGAGTGGGTGACCCTTGGCAGGCATTGCGTAAACACCCAGTTGTTGCAAGTTACTGCTTGGGTTGGTTTGTGCTTCTGTCGTGAAGGGGTACAAGGACAGCCACCCTTTGGGGGGGGTGGAATTAAATACATAAATACGGATTTTCTTAGCCCGTTAAACATGCCCCAGGTGTTAATCAGAATATTATACGGTCTGGGATAAGTGGTATAGCTGGTTAGACAATAGAAATAAGAATTAAAAGTATATATGGATGTATTTATGCAGATATGTGAAAATGTTGTAAAGAATGCACGAGAGATTTGTAATTGTGGAAAAGTACAATAAAACTTTTTTAAAAAAGCACTTGTGCCCTATGGTGCCCCCATCTTCTTATTATACAAGTCCTGATTTAGAGGATGGCACCGTTTGCATCTCTGCCCTTATCAATGGAAAACCCCAAAATGCATCGGGCTCCAAGAGGAGTTGGTTGAGAGGAAAGGACTAAGTAAAATGCAATAAGTGTTGCCTATTTGTGTCCATGAATTAGAAGGCGGTGGAGTGAGATACTTCTATCATAGGAGGCAGAGATTTGAAAAAGAAAGAAAGAAAGAAAGAAAGAAGAAAGAAAGAAAGAAAGAAAGAAAGAAAGAAAGAAAGAAAGAAAGAAAGAAAGAAAGAAAGAAAGAAAGAAAGAAAGAAAGAAAGAAAGAAAGAAAGAAAGAAAGAAAGAAAGAAAGAAAGAAAAAGAAAGAAAGACAGACTGTGCCATGTTGTTAAAATTTACTCCAGAGTGTTATTTGCATATATCTTTTCTGTTTTATATGAAAAGGCCATTGAAAGAGCCAAAGGGGTTTCTTCTCTTTGGAAGCCCAGTTGGAAACTTTCCATCTTGTAATGGACTTTGTGGCAAGGTTGAGATTTACTGGGCCTCTCGAATTAGTGACCTATAGAATTAGACTTTTATGCCTTTGTTAGAGGTAGATGCCCTGATGATGTACTCAGCGAGAAGAATAAAATGCAGGCGTTTTTGGAATGTGTCCTGATACAACTTTTTCGGGGTGAACAAGGGATGCTTTGAAAACACACATGAACACCCATATACAGAGACACATGGACATACACACGCATGCAGGGATAGACAGACAGAAGGACTTGAATGAATGAAGCATTAGATACCGCTCGGGAATCGGGGGGAAAAAACAACCTCTGGATAAACAAGACTTTTATTACACACCCCAAGTGTGTTTTGCATCGGGCTTGGAACCTTGTTCATTAAAAAAAAAAAAAAGCACTTATTTATATAATAGCCTCATTTGCTCACATCCAAACCTGTATTGAAAGGGATTAGGATTGTAGAACAGTTGGGATTTAATTCCCCGGATCAGGGGGCTTGAGACGGAGACTGGAGAGAAATGGTACATGCATGCAGAATTTAGGGGATTTCTGGTCAAAGGGAGAAAGAGAGAAAAGAAGAACAATTTTTGCATCTGCTTGACAAGGACTCTGATCGAAGAATGCTAGAGGGCACTGTGTTACTACTTAAGCCTCTTCACAGCACATTTTTTGGGGGGGTCTTGTGTGTCTCCCCTTCCCCACAATCTTTCTAGAACTAGAATTCCAAAACTTATATTTCAGTTTTATGGGTTAAGTTTCACCTTTTTCTGACTCTGATTTTCCCTTTTCACAAAGACAATGTCCTGATTAAATATCCAGCATATTGAAGGATACAACCAGCCCTCTCTCTGGTTGGTGGCAGGAGGGTGAAGAGTGGTTGAGTTCAACCAGGATGTTCTTGGAAAGCTCCATTGAAATAGGCCCATCTTCGCTTTTGGGGATCTCTTGAGAATTTGGGGATGGCAAAAAGAGGAAAAGTGTGTGTGTGTGAGAGAGAGAGGGGGAAAAGAGGGAGGGAAGGAGAGAGAGAGGGAAACAGAAAGAGAGAGGGAAAGAGAGGGAGAAAGAGAAGGAGGGAGAGGGAGAGGGAGGGAAAGAGAGAGGGAGGGAAACAGAAAGAGTGAGGGGAAGAGAGAGGGAGAGGAAAAGGGGAGAGGGAGGGAAAGAGGGAGAGGGAAACAGAGAAAGAGAGAGAAAAGAGAGGGGGGAGAGAGAGGGAGAGAGACGAAGAGAGGGAGAGAGAAGAAGAAAGAGGGAGAGAGAGAGGGAGGGAAGGATGGAGGGAAAGGAGAGAGACAGGGAAACAGAGAAATAGAGACGGGGAAAGAGATGGGAGAAAGAGAGAAGGGGAAGAGAGAGTGAGAAAAAGAGAGAGAGGGAGGGAGAGAGAGGGAAAGAGAGGGAAACGGAAAGAGGGGGAAAGAGAGAGAGGGAGAGGGAGAGAAAAGAGAGAGAGGGAGAAGGAGGGAGAGGGAGAGGGAGAGGGAAGGAAAGAGAAAGAGAGAGAAGGGAAACAGAAAGAGAGAGGGAAAGAGAGGGGCGAAGAGAGAGAGTGGGAGAGAGAAGAGAGAGAGGGGGAGAGGGAGAGGAGGGAAAGGTTGTGCCAGAATAATTCCTAGTGATTTTGGAAGGCTCTTGTTGGATCAAGATGTTTCAAAGATTGGAATATAATTATTATATGTGATCAGTTTTGTTTTGGTGGTGGCTTTTTTTAATGAAAAGAGGGTTTGTAGTATGTGTGCAGAACTCACCAGAAAGATGGATTTGGGACATCCCTAAGTTTATTTATCATGTTCAGTCACCATTGTATATATTAGTTACTTTTTTATATATATAGTGTGTTTATTTTGGAGATTATTGCTTTTGCTGTACATTGCCCATAGATGCACTGTGTGACCCTGTAAAATAATTAAACAAAAATGATCCCCCAACTATTTCAAATAACAGTTTAATTTATCCCATTGGAAGCTTGTGAACGTGGAATAATCTAATTTTATATCTGCTACCCTGAACTTCAGGGAATCTCAGGCCACAAATGGGATAGACCAATTGCTGTTCAAAAGAGTTACATCAAATGTTTCTTTCTTTCTCTAAAGGATTGTAAAGTGATACTTTTAATTTAATGTTGATTACTCTATGGTATCTTTTTTTTCTTTTTCTCAGCCTGACAGGTTAAAAACAATTACTTGCATTTATTGTTACTATCTAGTGAAGAGATTTCCACAGCAAGTTAAAAAGAAAAAAAAATAGTTTGGGAAAAGTGAATTATAAGGAGCCAGACTTCTTCTTACCCTTTAAAACTAAAACAGATGACAGGGAAACAATTGGTTTTCAGTTGGCCCTGATTCTGCTTTGTGGTGGTTAGTGGTAATTTACTTCTAATCCCTGGTTCTTTTTTTTTGTATGTGCAACTTCCTGTGTGAAACTACTTGTTTGCAAATTACAAACATCCGAAACTCATAAGCAGAATCTTCCTACTTTTGATATTAGAAATCCTTCTGGAGTTTAATAACTTGACTTGATGTCTGTGGGGATTCTCAGTCATTCAGGTCATAGTTGTCCCAAAGGTGCTTTTTTCAAGAGGCATCTGGACTTCCTGGCTTTTCCCTGAAGACGTTTCGCTTCTCATCCAAGAAGCTTCTTCAGCTCTGACTGCATGGAGGGGAATGGAAGGATTTAGACTCCTTGCAGACAGCTGGTCATTTGCATCCTTTTTAGAGAGCCATTGAGGCCACCTATAAATGTCTATGGAGATTCTCAGTCATCCAGGTCATGGTTGTCCCAAAGGTGCTTTATCCAGAGGTATTTGGACTTTCTGGTTTGCTGGTGGGGGGGGGGTTCTCTTCAGAGTCTCATACGTACCAATTCTGAAGATGGTTCACCTTGGCCTTGCAGTCATCTGTGTTCAGGATGACTGTACACCTTCCTTTATCAGCTGTAAGGACGGTGATGTTTAGGTCTCTTTCTACTGCTCTCCTTTCTTGAAGGTGAGGTTGGAAGGGAGAGTGTTAGCACTGAACGAGGGCTGCAGATACCTTCCTCCTGAATTGTTCTTCTTCTGGTTCTGCCAGTTTCTCACAGACTTTTAAGAGTGGAGGGGGTAATAACAGATTAACAGAGTTGGAAGGGACCTTGTAGGTCATCTAGTCCAACTTCCTGCCCAAGCAGGAGACCCTACACCATTTCTGACAGATGGCAGTCCAGTTTCTTCTTGAAAGCCTCCAATGATGAAGCTCCCACAACTTCTGAAGGCAACTTCTGTTCCATCGGTTGATGGTTCTCACTGTCAGAAAATTTCTCCTTATTTCCAGGTTGAATCTCTCCTTGTTCAGTTTCCATCCATTGTTCCTTGTCTGGCCTTCAGGTGCCTTGGAAAATAGCTTGACCCCCTCCTTTCTGTGGCAGCTCCTCAAATACTGGAAGACTGCTATCCTGTCTCCCCTGGTCCTTCTCTTCACTAGACTAGCCAGGCCCAGCTCCTGCAACCGTTCATCGTATGTTTTAGCCTCCAGTCCCCTTAATCATCCTGGTTGCTCTTCCCTGCACTCTTTGTAGAGTCTCAACATCTTTTTTATAGTAAAAGATGTGGTAACCACATCTTTTGCAACACTCTAGGTGTGGTCTTACTAAAGCTTTATACAGTGGTATTAGCATCTCACTTGATCTTGATTGTATTCCTCTGTTAATGCAGTTTAGGATTGCATTGGCTTTTTGGCTGCCACTGCACATGGTTGGCTCATATTTAGCTAGTTGTCTACTAAGACTCCAAGATCCCACTCACAGTTACTGCTATCAAGCCTGGTTTCACCCAGTCTATATGTACTTTGGGTTTTCCTGCCTGTTTATTATCCCTGATTCTGTGGCTGTGAGGAGATCTACAAATTGTAGCTGTTCTGGTGTAACTGCAAAATCCAGTCCTTTGGTTAAAACCACAAAGTCCAGTTGCCTCTTGAAAAAGCACCCTTGGGATAACTTGACTGAACCAGTTAGACTCCATTTACACATCCTAATGAGTTGTCACAGTTTCTTTAGTTTTGGCAGTGTATTGTGTGGACGCATCTGTTGTGCTTAGGAAACCATGGTTTCTTCATTGTACAAACCAACCAGTTGTCACTTGCTCAGCAAACCAGAAATATTTAAATTGTGTCTTAATGGACACTTGATTACGAACTTAGAAAACCAGGAATCCTCCATTTTCTAACCATGATAGATTTTAGAGGAGGTTGATATGGCACGTAACTTGGCTTAGTGCATGCAGAAATATTTCTCAGATATTTATCAAATGCCTCTTACATATTGAAACCTAGTTGTCCCATAGCTTCTGGACAATCTAAACCTAATCTAAAAATGATTGGATTTCAGTTGTTGTTTAGAAGAACCAAACCATTTGTTGAAGCAACGCTAGGCTGCAAAATTTGCTCCAGCCAGGGATAAATTTAATCTTAAATCACAGGTCTGCGTCTTAATCCCACTCCCTGTTCAGTGATCTTTAAAGCAGAATTAATGTGCAAATTGTGATCCAGTGCCGAGAGCGTACGGCTTAAATTTTGGAAGGAGTTAGAGAACAGTTCATAAGGTGATCCATACACGAATGTCGGCCTCTTGATTTCTTTCTAGAGTGAGCTGAATAGCGACTCTTGTCTTGGTTATTGATTTTAAAAAACAGTAATTAAAGAGGGCAAAACTCCTCTGTAGGTCTTAGATGATTGGGGATAAAAATAATCTACTGGTCTGCATTAAACGGGGGGCATCTTGGGGAAAAGAAATCCCTAATTACTGAAATTGACTAGCTCTTGACTAATTGAGCAAAAGAGAAGGAATAACCTCAAATGACTCCTGCCAGGAATTCCTGTCTGGAGAATAGGGTGTTTTTTTTTTTTTTTTAATGAACTGTCACCATTGGTGCTCATATAAGTCTCTTTCATTTCCTCTTCCCATCGCTGATCTAAAAGGACCTTCATTGTCCTCAAGTGCCCTCAAAACTCCTTCTGATCTCAGGTCCAATGCAAATTATATTTGCTCTATGAAATCAATGTAGGCTGGTGGATATTTCCTCTCCCCTTCAGGTTTGAAATTCAAAACATGTTCACAGTCCTCATCCACCACTGTTGGGTGTATTTAAAGACTTATCTTTTAAACTTCTCTGGTTCCTCCTCCAACTAAGATAATGTGTCCTCCTTACGCAGAGGAGCCCTTAAGTCCTCCTTAATGTGTCCAGCCTTAACAGGATACGAGAATTATGTTGCTCTATAGTAGGGGTCTCCAGCCATGGCAACTTTAAGACCTGTGTACTTCAACTCCCGGTATTCCCCAGCCAGCCATGGGATTCTGGGAGTTGAAGTCCACAAATCTGCCAAGGTTGGACACCCTGCAAATGTATAGGTGTGGAAATGTACAGCCTTGGAAACCATATTTTACTCGGAAGCTTGGAGGCTGCCAAATTCAGTGCCTGGGAATTTGGGAGGGGGGATTTTGTAGTGAGGTGGAAGATTAGACTCAACAACATTCTTTCTCAGAAAGTCAAGGACGTGTTGCTCTGCACTTGGAAGGGAGTGTCTGGAGGAAGGTCTCCAGTTGGGACAATTATTTGATTGGACTATGTGATGGACTGGTGGGTGCAGGGGATGGATCTTTGAAGTTCTTTTGCAGATGTGCCAAAATGACAAGTCTAATAAAATAGAACTTTGAGAAATTCTTGTCTCAGAGTTTATTGGGTTAGAGTTTGTTAGTTGGGACACTGTCAATAGGTTAGTTCCGCTCATCAGATTCAATCCCAGAAAATGTGCTTTGGATCGATCTTGGCAACAGCTCTTTAAAGCAGCCCTATCTTTCTTTGGGATCCTATTGGGCAGCTGAACGATCATTGGAAAAGATGCTAACACTTTAAAGAGCTGCACCCAGATTGCATCCCTACAGAAACATCTTTTCTAAATTATTTTTGAAGGTCCTTTTGGGGGGCACTTTGCATTAGCTTTCAGACACTGAATAAAACAGCATTTATTTTCATCCAGGGATTGGGAATCTGGTGTGATGACCCGGGGCATGGCACAAAGGCAACACAGCCAGAATAATAAGTAGGATCTCTTTATTAGCTCCAACTTTGCCCCCAATGTTCCGGTTACCTTCCGGTCTGGAGAAAAACTCTCCCAGGAACCTGCAACAGCCTTTGACTACAGATATTCCAGTCCAAAACATTATAAACAGAAAACTTTAAACTATGAATTTAGCAAGGCAAGATAAGGTAATAAATCCAGCAGGGCAAGATAAGGAGTTCCAGAAGTGAAGTAACACGGTAGTAAATCAAATCAATTGGGAGGATGCCAGAAACTCACATAACAGCAGCCAACATCAGATAAACTCAATGTTTGTTTCCGACAAAAACACCTCCCAAACTGCGTCTCCTTTAAACTCCCTCCCCAGGTAGGCCTTGTGAAGGGAATCAGGGCCCTTTCCTCCCTCATAAGCCACGCAACCCACATTGCTCCCTTCTCCGTTCCTCCCTGCGTGCCCTAGGATGAAGAGGGGGTGGGCCTGGGTCTTCCTCTGAATTCCCTCTCCCCTTTTCTACCTCTTCCCTGCTCTGCCCAACCTGACTTTGCCCTTCCCCAGTTTCCTCCACAGCCAATGGCCCACTTTAAAAATGATAAGATGATAATATTCCATAATTAAACGTGTCCTGTCATGTCCCCCAGAAGCTTCACATTGAAATGCAGAACATTTCAATATGTGATAAAGTAGGCGTTAGCTTGTCAGCCGGGGAGAATGCAAGGATAAAAGTTGGCTGTCTATCATGATGGAAACCTTCAGGTGAACAAATCTATTCCCCCCAAAAAAGGTTGCGAGAGGATTTCCAATCCTCAGCGTCATTTTTGTAAAAAGCGGTGAGTTCTTACAATGCCTTTCTTCAACTAAGGGCTTTTTTGGGATGTGTGGAATCATAATTCCCTTCACTCCCAACCATGAGAATTAAGGTAGTTGAAATCTTAACACATCTGAAGAACTTTGGTTTGGAGAAGTTTTAGCAATGAGATGGCCCTGGAAAATGTACAGTGGAAAAACTTTGGGGAAACAAACCAAGTAGGTAATGTTGGAAGAAAAATCCAGGTCTAGTTCCAATCCGGGAATAAAATGTAGGCTGATTAGAAAGAAAATCGGTTTATTGATGAAGCAGAACCACCAGCAGCGTGTGGTTCTGGGACAGCTGACAAAATGGAATTGAGAGTGGGTGGGTTTTATACCTTCTGGATTCCTATGGGGTCCTGTAGGGGTCATGGCTGGTGTATAGGCAAAAGGAGGGATGTAAATCCTAGGTGTTTGTCTGAGCTAATCTTGTCAACCTTTTGGTTGCCTAGTTGTATTGCTTATCTGGAGTTTCTGCCTGACCCAGTATTTCTGAATGGATTACCCAATCTCCATTTCTAAAAGCTGGCCTCCTCAGTTTCTGCTTGGGGCAGGAAGACTGGTATTGGTTTCTGCCTCCCTTCAGATTTTGTTCTTCATTCTTCTGAGGGAGAGTTTCCCACAATAGGTAGGCAGGCAGGCAGGTAGGTGGGCAGGTAGGTGGGTTCATGAATGGATGGATGGATAGGAACGACAGACACATAAACACAGAGACACATTTTTAAAATATGCTCATTTGTGGTGGAATCTCCAGCTAGAATGGAGGGAGGTGTTAAGAAGGGTGCCAGCTTAGAGTCCTTGCACTGGAGAAAGTGGCACAGGCCTGACCAACTTCAGAATCCCCGAAACCTTACCTGGCCATTCCCAAATAAATGTAACCAGTTTGGTGAGATTCTGATAACATAGGTGACTAGTAATAAAGCTTCTGTTTGAGATTGTTCACAAGGGGTCCTGGTTGTGTGCGCCTGTCATTTTTGCCTGATCTTTTGATTCCAGTTGTCTTGCTATCAAGTTCTCTTTTTGTGAAATCCGGCTATATTCCTCCCGCTACTAGAGAGATACAGTGGAATAAATTGAGATAATTGCCTGCAAAAGTCTTGACCTGGATTCTCTAACTGAAATTTCCCGGAGATATTATACAACATATTTTCTCAAATATCCACCCTTCCTTGAAGTTTCAGGTAGAACAGGATGCTACTCCTTCAAATAAATTGGGGGTATAAACCTCTCTATAAACTTAGGGAGATGACCTTCTCTGATATGAGTTGGGAGAAGAGGTATTTCTCCTTCCAGGGTTGGCCTGATATCTACCTTTTGTGAACCCACCTCTTTCCTTTTGCTATCGGGATCAAGATGTTGAGCTCATTTGGTGAAGAACTTGCAAAGTTTAGCTTACGTTTGTCCTGCAACGTTTGACTATTCCAAGCTCCTTTCCAAAGCTTTAAGACTTCCTCTTTTGAGGGGTCCTTGGTGCTCTCTGAGCTTGGTGGTGTTCTTGTGGACATTTCATGACCCAAACTAGGCAACATCATCAGTGCTACAAGGGAGTGGAGTTTGCTCTCATTCAGGCTTCTTCTAGACCTGATGATGTTACCTAGTTTGGGTTATGAAACGTCCGCAAGAAAACCACCAAGCTCAGAGAGCACCAAGGACACCACAATTCTCCTCCCCTTCTTCTTCTCCTTGTCCTCCTCCTCCACTACACAAGCCCCACTCCCTTTTAGCACTGATGATGTAACTCATTTGAGTCATGAAGAAAACCACCAAGCTCAGGGAGCACCAAGGAAGCCACAATTCTCCTCCCCCTCCTCCTCCTCCTCCTCCTCCTCCACTACACAAGCCTCCCTTTTAACACTGATGATGTTACTCATTTGGGTCATGAAACATCTGCAAGAAAACCACCAAGCTCAGAGGGCACCAAGGAATCCTCATTCCATCCCTGAGCGACAGATATTCTCCTTTATTGGTACTTCCTATACTTTTGATCAAATCTGCGAGAAGCTGAGAGAATTCTGGGCGTTGAAGTCCTCCAGGCTTAAAGTTGCCAAGGTTGGAGACCCCTGCCTTAAACCACCAAAAGAGGTTCAGAAGAGGGCTGCTTAAGTTGGCAGGTTTCAGTTGTGGCTGTGTGCAGTTGTGGCACCTGAGACGGGCATCCTTCAAATTCTGTATCTTCTCAGCATGTCTGTTTTTCTTTTCTCCTGCGGAGGAGAAGGCCCAATTTGTGTTTACCCAATTTGGCGGTAAATTTGGGGCAGGAAAACTCTTTCCTTAACTATCAGATGAACTGCTTCTAAGAGTAAGCAGGACAGTTGATTTGATTTATTGCCAGAGGTAGGGAACAGAATTCTGGGAGTTGAAGTCCACAAGTCGTAAAGGGCCTATAGTTCCCTACTAGTGATTTAGGTCTCGTTGAGTTTGTGCAAACAGATCATCAGGGATTCTAGAACATTGTTGTTGTTTCTTGCGTGCATGGTGCGATAGGGTAGACATTGGGAACACTCCTCTTCCATACTACATCATGTCTCCATTAGTAGGAACCTGGCTTATTTAGGGATCTTGGTTTGTTGTCTCCTTTCTCGACCATGCTTGCAAAACTAAGGCTGTGTATTTGCACTGATTTCCAAGTGCAACCCAAGAGTGCTAGTTTGAACTATAATGCCTCATGTTGTGGCCAAAATGGGGCTCACCTGAAACAACCCCACTCATTTTGAAGATACAATATAAATTTATTAGTGGTACAAACCATAAAACAGCATGCGCTGTGCTCCCCGCAGAGCATTAGCCTCTTGCTAAGCAGTGCTAAACAAAAGCAAAAGCAAAATTTATAAATCTTTGGCCCCATGCATACAAAGAAAAGACTTGGGCAGAGATAGGTTAAGCAGTAGTATGATATTGGAATGTATTTGATAAGCCCATCTGGATGACCTTCTGAAATACGCCTTCCTACTAAGGTCAACACGATCGCCATACTATCTTTCAAACTTGGTCAGTGACTATCAACAATTTTGTTTATCGGGTTATCACAAGTTCCTTGCTCCACTCTGGGTCAGGTCAACTTAACTGGCAGTGAATGTCTTCTTCACAAGGGCATTTTAAGCCATTCTCAGGTTTGGAGGGCTATCTCAAGGTCTGCTCTCAACCTGTGGTGGTTGCAGAAGGAGGTCTTGGAGATGTCTCCACCACCCTTGACAACCAGATGTCTCCAAGGCCATCTTCTACAATCAGAACAGGTCATCTGGGATGTTCTTTCTAGCAGGAACTTGCGGTAGCTCTCACATTCAACAAGGCAGGAGCTAAAGACCAGCAAACTCATGGTGACAAAGTGGTTAGAGTGCAGTACTGCAGGCTACTTCTGCTGACTGCTGGCTGCTTGAAATTTGGCAGTTTGAATCTCGCCAGGCTCAAGTTTGATTCAGCCTTCCATCCTTCTAAAGTTGGTAAAATGAGGACCCAGATTATTGGGGGCAAGAGGCTGACTCTGTAAACCGTTTAAAGAGGGCTGTAAAGCACTATGAAGCAGTATATAAGTCTAAGGGCTATTGTTCTTCCTTTTCCCCTTCCTTCCTCCCTTCCTTCCTTCCTTCCTCCCTCCCTCCCTCCCTCCCTTCCTCCCTCCCTCCCTCCCTTCTATAGTGTGCAATGGTTAGATTGCTGCATTTCAACCTAATTCTGCCAACTGCCAATAGTTTGATCCTGACTGGCTCAAGGTTGACTCAGCCTTCCATCCTTCTAAAGTTGGTAAAATGGGGACCCAGATTGTTGGGGGCAAGAGGCTGACTCCGTAAACCGCTTAGAGAGGGCTGTAAAGCACTATGAAGCAGTATATAAGTCTAAGTGCTATTGCTATTGCTATTTTCTAATTGTGACACCAGTTCTGTGGGACAACCTCCCTTGGAAGTTAGATTATTCTCTCCACTTCTTTTTTATTAGATGTGGAGAAGCCGGCAAAGATAGGCCTCTTCCAGGGAGATTAGAGATAGTGCTGCTTGCTGCTTTATTCATTTGGTTCTTTTTAAATTGAATTTATGGATTATATATTGTATATTTTGAATGTGGTGGTGGGTTTTAATGTGTTTTTTAAAAAAATAACCTTTGTTTTAAAATTGTACCAAACAGAAGCAGCGTACCGCAGTAATAACAAACTGAAGCAATCCGTAAAAATGGAAGCGATACAAAATCTGAAAACAAAAACAGAAAGAGAAACTAATAGATCTTTTCTTGTACGTTGAACATATGAATAACCTTGGTTTACAAATATTTACTAAGTAATATTATGACCAAATACATTTTATTCTAAAGTCATCCGCCTCAAAGATTTTTGGGTATATTTTTATTCGTGGGCAGTGCAGACTCCCGAGGCCGGAAGTTAGAATATGGCAGCCCCAAATTTGATGCAGATACACAGATAACACAAATAAATAAATAACTAATAGAAGCCACTGAGAAACCCAATTTTTATTTTTAGTGGAAAAACTGTTCTAAACTTTCAAACAGGCAGTAACTTTGGCCTATAGAAGGCCTCACTGAAGAAACGCTTCATTTCAAGGGTATCATTGATTAAATTCTAAATTCATTTAAAGCTGTTCTGAAAATTTTTGCTAGGGTTTTTGATATCGCTTCATTCTTAAAAGAAGCTTTTTTTCCTCCTTTTTTCTTTTAGAAAAACAAAACAAAACCCAACCCTGTGTTTATGAAATCCTCTTCGCTGGCTTACCACGATGGTTGCAAAAAGTAGATGTTTTCAGCTTTTTTTTTTTTAAACGTCTGCATTTGTGCATGGATGCTCGTGCTTCTGTTTTGTACAATTCTAAAGATACGCCAGAGAGGCTTACTCAGCAGTTTGTACCTCGCCAATACTACTATAAGCATTTTTTTACTCTGTCCTCTCCCCCCTCCCCATCTATCTGGACACAAAGCTGCACATGGTTGCAGAAATTCAGTGGGCCTTGCAGAACCCCTATTGGTTTCCTCTTTGGCGAGTGCCAAAACGATGTGCATTCGATGTTGCAGGAGAATAGATATATATACCCATTCCAGGGTCCAACTTTGCTGCCTGCAAAGGCCGTTCTGGGAAGACGAAAAACATGCAAAAATAAATTTGCAATCCATTTCCATGCCTAGAGAGAGAGACAAAAAAAATAATAATTGAATCAAATCAATGATTTCTGTTTGTGCACTCTGGCTAGGCCCTTGTCTCTTGCTAACCAGGCTTTGCTGCATGTTGGACCTAAGGTATATACTTAAGGTTAATTTTTAGACCATTTGCAAGATTCCTTCCTGTTTATGGAGCGTGTGCTGTTTTCTGATTATGCATCCGTTGGGGGAGGGGAGGTGAGATGGATGTTTAAGCATCTTCTGTCAAGGAGCCCAATGTCATAAATGTGTAAAACGTGCTGTAGAACAGCATACCAAAGGCAGGTTGGAAGGGCGGGAGATGTGGCTCAAAGGCCATTGTGCAAACGTTCGCCTGCTTTCTGTGTCGGTGGCAGGAATTGTGCCCTCACAAACCAATGCCCGCCCCCCTCAAAACAAGCTTTCTAACTAAGCTGCAGAGTTTGGTCTACTGCAGGGGTCTTCAGACGTGGCAAGGTTTAAGACTTGTGGACTTCAACTCCCTGAATTCCTCCTCCTCCAGTCATGTTAGCTCAGGAATTCTGGGAGTTGAAGTCCACAAGTCTTAAACCTTGCCACGTTTGAAGACCCTTGGTCTACTGGTGAAGGCTGTTGGTTAGAAGTGGGAGGCTGTGAGTTCTAGTCCCACCTTAGCCATGAAAGCCAGCTGTTGTGGCCTGTCGGCCGCCGGCCCCTCCAGCAGCCAAATCAGAGGAGGAGGAGGAGGAGGAGGAGGCATGGAAGTCAGGGTCAGCTTCAGGGCAATCTGGGAGTTGGGGGAAGTTTTGAGGGGGAAAAGGGAATGGAGTTGTCAGACAGGGAGAGAGAGAGAGACGGACAGACAGACAGAGGTGGAGCCTGGGCCATCCGTCAGCCCTCAAATGGAGAAACAACAGCCCCCAGGTCTGGAGGTGGCTGATGAGGAAGAGGAAGAAGAGCTGGGTCCAGTGCCTGATGGGAGGATGTGCAGAAGGCAGTGGAGAGGAGAGCAGTGGAAATCTATGGGCCGGTCCTTGGGAAGGATGAGCCACCGCTGCTAGCGAAGCTCCACCCTAGCTCTGGGGATAAAAGGCAGGAGATAAAGAGGAATAGCTGTGGCAGACAACTATTTATCTTCCAGATGGACAGACTTGTTAGCCTGCGAGATAAACCTTTTGCTGGGGCTGCCAGCATTCCTAATAAAGGAATCTTTTGAGTTCATGTCAGAGGGTTTGTCGTGTTTGGGGAGCTGGATCGGAACACCAGCTGGGTGACTTTGGGCCATGTCCCTTTCTCAGCCCAATCCTCCTCACGCCGGAGGAAGGAGCAATGGGTACATTTGCCACCCGGAGTTATTTGTAAAAATAAGAGTCGGGATACAAATGAATAAAGGAATAAAAATGTACCCAATGAACAAATAGGGCAGATGGAAAGTCACTGAAGGAATGAACCACGTTTGGATTTGTTCACCAACCCAAATTAAGTTCGAAGAAGAGGGCCACAGATGTTTTAAGTAGTTCCTAGTCCTCTATAACAGGGACATGATGGCTCAGTGGCTAGGACGCTGAGCTTGTCAATCAGAAAGGTTGGTAGTTCGAATTCCTAGCACCGCATAATGGAGTGAGCTCCCGCGACTTGTCCCAGCTTCTGCCAACTTAGCAGTTCAAAAAGCATGTAAAAATGCAAGTAGAAAAATAGGGGCCACTTTGGTGGGAAGTGTTGTGGTTCACCGGCAGCAGGTATGGATGGCTGAGGTCTCGGAGAGCGAGGACTTAGATGAGGAGCCTACCTGTGATGCAGGGATGGGGCCAGGACCATCAGGGAGTGGAATGCTGCCTTCGGAGATTGTGGAGGCTGGTTGCAGTGATGAAGAGGCCCCCGAGGAGCCTGTGCCCAGTGAGTGTGCACACAGGGCTGCTTGAAGGAAAGAGCAGCTGCAGCAGCATGGGCGATTGAGGAGTAAGGCTGCAAGGTAATGGCCCCTCCCTTAAGAGATAAAAGCCAGCTGAGAAACTGGTGTTCTTTGCAGGAAGCAAAGAAGTTTTTGCACTCAAGCCTTGTGGACGTTCGGAGTATCTTAGTTGGTGTTTGGAGACTCTTTGTGTTTGAAATATGTCTTAGTAACTTTATCTAGTGTTCTTGGCTGCCTTGCACAACCTTGGCAAGGCTGTTCTTATCAGAGACAATTACCGTGTTTCTCATAAAATAAGGCCGGGTCTTATATTTTTTTGAGCCCCGAAAAAACGGCTAGGCTGTCTTTTCGGGGGTGACTTAATTCCCCCCCTTGCATCCTCATCTAGAGTGCCCCGTGGGCAGCCTCACCACCAGCCGCTCCTAACGGGTGATCATGGCGAAGCGCACAGAGCTCCCTACTCCCACCAAAAACCTTTGCTGCAGACCCAAGACCTTTGGCACCCGCCGCTGTTGCTGTCCCTTCTGCCCATTCCGCTGCCACGTTTGGAGCTGCCACTTCCGTGTTTGGAGTGCCGCTGCCATTTGGAGCACCGCCGCCACGTTTGGAGCTGCCACTTCCGTGTTTGGAGTGCCGCCGCCATTTGGAGCACCGCCATCATGTTTGGAGCTGCCACTTCCGCATTTGGAGCTGCCGCCGTCATCGGATGTTGGGTGAACTTTGTCACATGGGGAAGTGGGGTGAACTGTTCTGGAATGATAACATTTGCACTGGGAGTGTGTGGTTCCTGTAAGATGACTATATATGTTATGGTAGCGATGTGTGACTTAAATATATTAATTGTGCTTAGGTGTAAGAAAGAGGGAAGATAATCATTGCAGAAGAGGGGGTCAAAGTGTTTTTCAAAGCACCAGAAGGCAGGACAAGAAGCAATGGATGGAAACTGGTCAAGGAGAGAAACAACTTAGAACTAAGGAGAAATTCCCTGACAGTGAGAACAATTAATCAGTGGAACAATTTGCCTCCAGAAATTTTGGGTGTTCCAACACTGGAGGTTTTTAAGAAGAGATTTGACAGTCATTGGTCTGAAATGAGTATAGAGTTTCCTGCCTAAGCAGCAGGTTGGACTAGAAGACCTCCAAGGTCCCTTCCAAGTCTTCTATTCTATTCTATTCTATTCTATTCTATTCTATTCTATTCTATTCTATTCTATTCTATTCTATCTCTATTCTATTCTATTCTACTCTACTCTATTCTACTCTATTCTATTCTATTCTATTCTATCCTATCCTATCCTACTCTACTCTACTCTATTGTTCCACCCTACCTTACCTTGCCCTGCCCTGCCCTGCCCTACCCTACCCTACCCTACCCTACCCTACCCTATTCTATTGTATTCTCTGCTTCTATCCCTACCCTATTCTATATTCTATTCTATTCTATTCTATTCTATTCTATTCTATTCTATTCTATTCTATTCTATTCTATTCTATTCTATTCCATTCCATTCCATTCCATTCCATTCCATTCCATTCCATTCCATTCCATTCTATATTCCTACTCCACTCTACTCTACTCTATATTTCTACTTGGTACAGTGGATGGATCCCTGGAAGAGATTCCTCAATTTGCAACAGTTCATTTAGTGATGGTTCATATTTATGACCGTCACAGTGTCCCGGGGTCATGGGATCCCCTTTTGTGACCTTCTGACAAGCAACATTACTGGACAAACAGGATTCACTTAACAACCAGGTTACTAACTTATCAACTGTGACTGATGATTCACTTAAATAACGGTGGCAAGAAAGGTCCTACAGTGAGGCAAAATTCACTGAACAACTGCCTCACTCAACGACAGAAATTTTGGACTCCATTGTGGTCGTATGTCGAGGACTGTCTGTGAGGAGGCCTGCATCTTTAACGAGAACTAATCAGTTTCTTTTTGTCTCCCTTCCCTGCACAGAGGGAGATGACCTTCGCTTAATCCTAGATTATGTTCTTAACCAGGAAGGGCCCTGTTGTGCTTTGCACTTAACATGTCGATACGTGGCTTGTTTAGTTTAATTTAGTTTACTTTATTGTCATGGCACCTCGTACAATGAAATTAAATACCTTCTTCAGTGTACAATTGATGACTATGAAAATAAACACAAACACACATCCCTCACACGCCACACACCGAAGTGAAAACCCCTGATATTGCATTAATATTGCACTATACAGTAGAATTCAACAGAGCTACTGCCCTGGGATAGAAGCTGTTGGTCCTTGTTTTTATTATCCTGTACCGTCTGCCAGATGGTCATAGTTCCAAAAAAGGGTTCCCAGGATGAGATGGATCTTTGAGATCGTTTTGAACTTTCTTAAGGCAGCGGGAGCTATGAAGCTCTTCCAAAGAGGGGAGAGGGCAACCAATGATCCTCTGGGCAATGACGTTCACCCTCTGGAGCTCTTTCCTATCTGCCTCTGTGCAATTGGCAAACCAGACACAGGTATAGTAAGTTAAGATACTCTCTATGGTGCAGCGGTAGAAAGTTACCAGCAGTTTTTCATTCCGTTGTTGTTTTCTGAGAAGTCTCAGGTAGCATAATCTCTGCTGGGCCCTTTTGACCAGGGCTGCAATGTGAGCACCACTTTGTTGCAGATGGTCCCACTCTTTTCTGGCTTTTCTTAGCACCCCAGAAGACCGGCTTCATTCCCTCTCTTTTCTGTGACCCACCACGGAAAGCCAGGAATCGGGGTTTGTATACTTGTACTGCCCTTAGAGCCCTAAGGGCCAAGGGCCGTTTGCTTGTTTGTTTTGAAAAAGCCTCGTTAAATGATGAGGAAGGTGTCCACCTTCGTCATCCGCGATAAACAAGGATCCATCATGGAGATTCCTTGCCAAAGAGGAATGAGCTATGTGTGCCTTAACCTCAGTGGTGCGATTCAAAAAGTTTTACCACCGGTTTGGTGGGCGTGGCTTGGTGGGCACGCGTTGTTTGTGTGTGCACACACTTTGTGGGCATGCGTGAGCCAAACGCGCCCCTTGTGCAGGCATAGAGGAGTTCCAACTCACCTCCTGCAAGCCTGCCCTCTCCCGGTCGCTCAATACCCCACCGCTCAACCTTAACTGAGATGGATCATATCTCCCAGTCCCTGGAATCCCTTTCAGATAGAGTATTTGGGCTAGCCTTGGTGTCTGAAATCCATTGGAGACTCTATTTGAAGAGGCTAGAAAGCCACAAAGAGACTAGGAGCATTTGAAATGTGGATTTACAGGTGGCTGTTACGTATAAGTTGGGTTGGGTTGACAAAATCAGAAACGAGGAGGTGATAAGCCACCTGGGAAAGCCAAGGGAAATCATCAAAAACATAAAAGAAGCAAAAAAATATAATATTTTGGACGTGTGATGCAACCCCTGGAAAAATAGGCCATACTTCACTTAATCCTCCAGGGAGACTGAAGGCCAACGAGGTCCAGGCAGAAGAAGACCATCATAGCTTCAAAATCTAAGGGACTGGATTGGACAAGACTCAGCAGCACTTTTTCATGCGGCTGTTGATAAAAATAGGATAGCCAACATGATTGCCAACATCTGATGATGGATATGGCATAAGAAGAAGAGTCTCCAAACCCAGCAACTTTAAGACTTGTGGACTTCAACACCTGGAAATCCTCCTCCAGCTTTTGGGAGTTGAAGTCCACAAGTCTTAAAGTTGCTGGGTTTGGAGATCCCGTAGCTGGGTGGGTGGGTGCTGGATTTCTTCAGACAACTGATGGAGATCTCAAGCCATTGTTGCTATAGGAGATGGCCACATATTTGTCTTTATTTTGGGTCCTCATTGTTTCTCCAGCTTTTTCAAGAAAAGACATTGTAGGCACCTATAGATTCCAGGGCTCCTTCAGGTGGTCTTCTTGGGGGCACTAATTCAGCTTAAGCCTTGACAATGGCGTAGATTAACGTTCCCATCTTGATTTGGGTCTTTCAAGGGCATTGGTTAGAATGCAGTATTGCAGGCTACTTCTGCTGCCTGCCAACTGCCTGCAATTTGGCAGTTTGAATCTCACCAGGCTCCAGGTTGACTCAGTCTCCTGTCCTTCTGAGGTGGGTAACATGAGGACCCAGATAGTTGGGGGCAAGAGGCTGACTCTGTAAACCAAGGGTCCCCAACCACCGGTCCGCGGACCGGTACCGGTCCGTGGACCGGTAACGGTCCGTGGAACAAGTCCTACCGGGCCGCTGGCTTGCTGGGCGCCGCCATCTAGTTTTTGATGAAAAAGTGCTTCCGGTGAGCTTTTCCGGGTACAAAGCTCACCGGAAGCACTTTTTCATCAAAACAAGATGGCGGCGCCCAGCTGGATGTCGGTACCGGGCCGCGCCATAAAAAAGGTTGGGGATACCGGGCCGCGGCGTAAAAGGTTGGGGATCACTGCTGTAAACCACTTAGAGAGGGCTGTAAAGCACTGTGAAGAGGTATATAAATGTAAGTGCTATTGCTGTTGCTATTGCTAACTCTGCCCACTGCCAGCAATTCGATCCTGACCGACTCAAAGTTGACTCAGCCTTCCATCCTTCTAAGGTTGGTAAAATGAGGACCCAGATTGTTAGGGGAAATATGCCGAATCTGTAAACAACTGTGAAGCGATATATAAGTCTAAGTGCTATTGCTACTTTCCTTCCTTCCTTCCTTCCTTCCTTCCTGCCTGCCTGCCTGCCTGCCTGCCTGCCTGCCTGCCTGCCTGCCTGCCTTCTTGCCTTCCTTCCTTCCTTCCTCCTTCCTCCCTCCCTCCCTCCCCTTCCTTCCTTCCTTCCTTCCTTCCTTCCTTCCTTCCTTCCTTCCTTCCTTCCTTCCTTCCTTCCTTCCTTCCTTCCTTCCTTCCTTCCTTCCTTCCTTCCTTCCTTCCTTCCCCCAGTTTCTTCCTTTCCCTGGTTCTCCTCTGCTCCCAGAGAGTCAGGAGAAGTAGAACATCATAACATTATTTCTGTGAGACACAGAGGCATTCAGCTAATGATATCACTTCCCCAATGCAATCTAGAACTCCCAGTCTCCTGGCGATTGGTCCAAAGTCACCCAGCTGGCTTTCAGGTCCTAAGGCCCTTGTTCCAGGGCCATCGCAACTTTGAACAGTCATCTAAATTATTCGTTGTAAATTGAGGACTGCCTGCCTGAGCTAAGAGCCAGGGAGGGCCAGGAAAGGGGCTTGTTGGAAAAAAAAAAAATCATATCCTGAAGTTGGTGAGAGTCATCTGAAAACCGTGCCAAGAACTTTTTTGGCTTCTAAAAATTCTCTCCCTCTCCCTCCCTCTCCCCTTCTTTCTTTTGCATTTTCTTTTGCATTTCTTTTGAATGATTTGGACAGCCTGTCAATTGCCTTGTTCACTTGGCCCTTTCACTCTCCAAGCTGCGACGCAGCCGAAAACAGCCCAAGGGGGGAGAGAGAGAGAGAGAGAGAGGGATGGGGAGGTGTGTGTGTGGGGGTCTCCACCAAGCCCCCTTCTCCCCTCCCGATCAAAGCGTGGATCAAAGCGTGGGTGCGTTATGTAAACAGGCAGGTCCAGGCCCCCTTGCCTGCTTGCGAAGTGTGTGAGCGAGCTTGTGCCTGACTGTGGGCGCGCATGCATGTGTGTGTGTGTGTGTGTGAGAGAGAGAGAGAGAGAGAGAGAGCATCCGTGTAAGGCAGAGAGCCGAAGGAGAAAAGAGGGCAAGGAAAGAAGGAAGACTCTCTGCGGAGCCTGGGTCCCCCAACCCCCCTGATCTGGGTGGGGGAAGGAGGAGAGGGGGCCACCAACCGGCCACAGCTGTGGGTTTTGGCGATGGCTGCTGAGGATAGGTGATGCTGCTTCCATCCGGCGGAGAGCAGGGGGTCCCTCCTGGTGTAAGAGCCCCCTTCCCTCTTCTTGGGGGGGGAAGAAGGGCTTTGGCCATGGTGCAGGATGGGCATGGCCCTCCCCACCAGTCCCCCCCTCCCCGGAGGTCCCCCCTCCCCGGACTCCATCCCTACCGCCACCCAACCGCATGAATGAATGGAGCGCCAAGGCTTGGCTGCAGGATCTTCTCCCCGATGGCTGCAAGGTTGGTGCAACTGGCTTCTCTCTTCCTTTCTCTCTCTCTCTCTCTCTCTTTCTCTTTCACTCACTCTCTCTCTCTCTGGATGGGCATGGAGGCTGCCTTCTTTTGCCCTGGTGGGGGGAGGGGAGGCTTTGCAGGGCAGCGCAAGAGCTGCCCGAAGGAGGAGGAGAGGAGTCAGTGAGTGGCATAAATCCGGAATCCATGTTGGCGGCAGCTGCTTCTTGCTTCCCCCTTCCAGCGCAAAAGGGAGTGTGGTGTTGGGTTTGTGTGTTTGTAGCATGGGGGGGGGGGGCAGGGAAGCAGCCAGTGTGCTATGACATCATGTTGCAGAGAGAGGCGTAGACTCTCTCCTTCTCCTTGCCCCCCCCCTCAACCCCTTCAGTCAGGAGGGGAGGGCTCCCTCTCCCCCACTCCTTTGCCTGCCTGGCCCAGTAGTTTTCCTCTTCCCTCTGCTGCTGCTGCTGCTGCTCTCCATCCCTAGAATTATTTAAAACAACAACAACAACAAAAAACAGATTTTTTTTTTGTGTCCTCCTGAGAGAGGTGGATGGACAGAAGGACAGTGTGTGTGAAGAGAGCACATGGTTGTTTTGGTCTCGTTTCCTTTTCCTTGGGTCCCGAGGATGTGAAAAATGCCCAGCGTCCTCAGAGGCTATTTATTTTTATTTTTATTTTGTTTGCATTTTGCAGGAGGGGTGGCAGCGTCCTCAGAGGCTTTCTATGATTTTATTTTATATTATTTTATTTTATTTGCATTTTGCAGGAGGGGTGGCAGCGTCCTCAGAGGCTTTCTATTTAATTTATTCTATTTGATTTGCATTTTGCAAGCGGGGCAGCGTCCTCAGATGCTTTCTTTTCTTTTATTATTTTATTTTATTTGCATTTTACAGGGGAGGGCAGCGTCCTCAGAGGCTTTCTATTTAATTTATTCTATTTTATGATTTGCATTTTGCAAGAGGGGGGGCAGTGTCCTCAGAGGCTTTCTTTTATTTATTTATATTTTATGATTTGCATTTTGCCAGGGGGGCAGGCAGATGGAGAGAAAGGGCAGCAGCCAGGCGCCGTGTAGGGGTTGAATTATCAGTGTGTCATGCCACGACGGTGTGTGGGAGGATCGTGGGGTGGCGTTTGTGTACCCAGGCGCTGCTGGGCTATGGAATCCACAGCTTTGGTTTCTCTTCCCTTTTTCTGCCTAGACAAAGGAGGAGAAATTCCCCCACCCACCCACCCACAGTGGGAATCTTTGATTCCTTTGTGGGGTTGCGTGGATTTATGTGGGTCAAGGGTGGGTTGCAAATATGAAGAGAATGACCCAAGATGGCACAAGGCAAAAATCTGGGTTGCGAAATCCATGCCTGCTTCCCTTTCACCATTCCTCAACCGTGCCTTGAGTTGGTGATTGTCCTGTCTTCCTCTCCCAAAAATCGAGTGTGTGTTGCAGAAAAGGTGCTGCACACACACACCCCTTTTCCTTGAAACGGAGGAGGAAAGGTGGAAGGATAAATCTTTGCTCAAGGGGGTTTGAAGCGGGTTGGGGTATGGAGGGGGGGAGAATGCATTTTAACTCTGTGGAAGGAATGTCGGGGATAGCATCCTGAAGCTCAGAGTGACTTTATTGCCTTTCATTGATAAACTGTCCTCCCCTCCCAAATAAAAAGACGCTCGGCATGAAAATGCAAAGCCGGCCAGCTTTCCCGATTGGCTGGATCTGCCACTCTGCCCACAGTGACAAGTCTGTACAAATTAACTCATGACGACCCGCCGAAATGACATTGCGCTCCATGGGTACGACGGGAATATGGAGGAGGCCTTGAAGGGGAGTGGGAAGGCGTGTTGGAGAGGAGACCTGGAATAGACTGAATCCATCTTGCTTCAGGGCTGTTGCTCTATGGTCTTCCATTGGTCATTTCACAAAGCTGGCGAGCATGACTGTCTTCACAGCATTATGGGCCCTCCTGGGCAAAGCAGTGTCCTTGGGCCCCTATGACAACTACTCACAGGAATAAAAATATCAATGGTTGATAAAGTGAAACACCTATTTGCATGTTAGCATTAATTTAAAAAACGCAGTAAGATAAAGGTTCCCCTCGCACATACGTGCTACTCGTTTCCGGCTCTAGGAGGCGGTGCTCATCTCCGTTACAAAGCTGAAGAGTCAGCGCTGTTCGAAGACATCTCTGTAGTCATGTGGCTGGCAGGACTAAACGCTGAAGGCGCACTGAACGCTGCGTTTTTTTTACGTGCTTTCGAACTGCTAGGTTGGCAGACGCTGAAACAAGTAATGGGAGCTCACTCCGTTACGCGGCGCTAGGGATTCGAACCGCCAAACTGCCGACCTTTCTGATCGACAAGCTCAGCGTCTCTTAGCCACTGAGCCCCCGTGTCCCCCCAAAATGCAATACAATGTAATAAATATGTTGCCGTCTTTATATGATACAAGGTGCACTGAAGGGTTAATATACAGAGGTTAGTATGGGGGCCTCTATGCTTGTGGGGCCCACAGGCAAGTACGACCATTAAGACAGCCCTGCTGGCAAGGTGGCCAGAAGCTCCCTAGATCTTCTGTCTCTGAGAGGGACAACTTTCTCTCTTGTCCTCCCTTCTCCTTCCTGTACCGGGAGAGGCGAGGAGAGCTCCTTCAGACTGCCTCAAGGAAAGATGCCACAATAGTGTTCAGTCCTGCATGGTGTGGAAACAGACCGAGAAAAAAAAAAGGTTCATGAGAAGAAGGACTTGCTTTCCTTAATGTGTACTGTAGCTGTCATTAGTGAGAGTAAAATAGGGAGGGAAGGAGGAAGGAAAGAAGGAGAAAAGAAGAAGGGGAAGGAAGGAAAGACAAAAGAAAGGAAAAGGGAGGGAAGGCAGAAAGGAAGGAAGGAAGAGACAAGGAGAAAAGGGGGAGGAAGGAAAGACAAAGGAAGGAGAAGAGAAGGAAAGATGAAGGAAGGAAGGAAAGAAGGAAGGAAGGAGAAGGAAGGAAGGTGAAAAGGGAGGAAGGTAAGATGAAGGAGGGAGGAAAGGAAGGAGTGGGGAGGGAAAGAAGAAAGGAGAAAAGAAAGGAGAGGAAGGAAGGTGAAGGGACGAAGACACTTTGGTCTACTTGAGAAGATTAATATTTTAAAAATTCATAATAAGCTATGAGGCAGAATGCTTCAAGATTATTTATTTTACTCAATCCTGTCTAGGGTAGCTTCCTCTGAATCCCTGCAGCTTCTGAGGGAATTGACACAAACTAGAGCTCTCTTCAGTCGTTGTCTTCCCCTTTAACACCTTTACTAAAAGCCGATAATTGCTGTGTAAATACTGAATCGCTCCACATTCCACGTGGAATGAAACAGTAAAGCCCCTATATATATATATATATATAAAATGATAAATGTTCTAACTGAGGTAGTTTATAGACCACAAGAAGAAAGAACTCAACTTTTAGATTGGGTAGGGCAGCTCCTACTTTGAGTATATTGTCCTATTCTGGGCACCCCCACTTACAGGAAAACATTTGGAGAAAGGCGGCAAGGATCAGTAGAAGACTAAAAGTGTCTTCATAAAAAAGAAATTAAAGTTAAGATTGTTTAGAATTAGAACGATGGTCTCCAAAATCCTAAAAGTTTGTCGCACAGAAGATCAAAGCCTGTTATTTCTCAAACCACAGTGTAGGACGTGAGGGGAATGAAGTTTGCTCCTAAAAGTATATAATCCTAGGACGTAGGTTGGCCTCATGGCCTGGCTAACCACAGAATGCCATCATGTCACAGAAGAAAGTTGTCTTAAGTTGTCTTTGCGTTGGCGATATTTGAAAGCAGCTGAATTGGTTTGTCTTAGGCGACTTCAGGTTAGTTGTCTGGACTTTGGAATTAAAACCCAGAAAATGACGGAAGGGCATCCCTTCGAATCGTTTGAATGTGGAATATTGGCTGGAAGAACTTCTTGTGGATATCTTAGAAGTAGCTTGTTGCTTGTATCCTTACTATTTATATTGACTGTTTTCTAGCATGATTTGATTGCTTATTGTACCGTATGACTATCATTGTGTTGTATCTGATGATTCTTGACGAATGTATCTTTTCTTTTATATACACTGAGAGCATTTGCACCAAGACAAATTCCTTGTGTGTCCAATCACGCTTGGCCAATAAATCTATTCTATTCTATTCTATTCTATTCTATTCTATTCTATTCTATTCTATTCTATTCTATTCTATTCTATTCTACCCTACCCTACCCTACCCTACCCTACCCTATCCCACTCCACTCCATTCCCTTCTATTCTATATTGACTGTTTCCTAGTATGATTTGATCGCTCATTGTAACCTATGACTATTATTAAGTGTTGTACCTGATGATTCTTGACTCTTGACAAAAGTAACTTTTCTGTTATGTACACTGAGAGCATTTACACCAAGGCAAATTCCTTGTGTGTCCAATCACACTTGGCCAATAAAGAATTCTATTCTATTCTATTCTATTCTATTCTATTCTATTCTATTCTATTCTATTCTATTCTATTCTATTCTATTCTATTCATAGGAAACCCAAATTGTAAGCTTCCCCTCATGATCAAAATGGATGAAAATCAGGGGTGGGCTTGGCCTAGTCAGCCTCCTGCACTACGCCTGGGGGGGGCGTTTTTTCCCACCCCGGGCTCCGGAGGCTCTCTGGAAGCTGGAAACGGGAGGAACTTTTGGGAGGCCCATTTTTCACCCTCCCCGAGCCTCCGCGCATGCCCTGCACTCACCTGCATCCAAAATGGGCCACCTGGGGACTCCTGGGAGGGGAATGGAGGGGTGAGCAGGACCAGCCAGGAGTGGGATTTGGGGGTTCTCTGAACTGCGCAGAATCTTAGCGAGGGGCTCTCTTGGACCCCTGTGTAACTCCAGCAGCCCACCCCTGGTGGAAATATTTGTGTCTCCTGCACACGTGCCTGTGGGCATGCACAAACACACACACACACAAACACAATTTTAAGATATTGCTTCCCCCCACAAGGCCTTTGGTTGAAAATTCTCTCCGACTACCTATTGCTCGTCTCCTGGGCTGGTATATATCTGAAGCGACTTCTCCCGAAAGCTTAGAGGGAGGGTCTCGCGAGGTTCTGAATTGCCGCTGGTCAGTTCGTTCCATCAAGCATTATTGTTATGATTATTTTCAAAGTGGGTCAAGTTGTTTTGTCATTGCAAGCGGGGATTCCTGGTCCTTTTTGCATGCCCTGGTTGCTATGGAGACCACGGAAGACATTGGCCATGCCTGTTCCTTGGCCTGGGTCCAAGAAAACAACGCTGGGGGCTGAGCAGAAACAGTCAAAAGTTTCAGAAGTCTGGAGTGGAGAGTTGTCGAGAAGGACAACAAGTGGTCATAGGTCCCTGAATAGCACTAGCAACAGCACTTAGACTTACGTACCACTTCACAGTGCTTTACAGCCCTCTCTGAGCGGTTTATGGAGTCAGCCTATTGCCCCAAACTATCTGGGTCTTCATTTTACAAACCTCGGAAAGATGGAAAGCTGAGTTAACCTTGAGCTGGTCAGGATTGAACTGCAGGCAGTGGGCAGAATTTGTCTGCAAAACTGCATTCTAACTACTGTGTCACCATAGCCCTTCCTTCCTTCCTTCCTTCCTTCCTCCCTTCCTTCCTTCCTTCCTTCCTTCCTTCCCTCCCTCCTCCCTCCCTCCCTCCCTCCCCCTTCCTTCCTTCCTCCTCCCTCCCTCCCTCCTTCCTCCCTCCCTCCCTCCCTCCTTCCTTCCCTCCCTCCCTCCCTCCTCCCTCCTCCCTCCCTCCTTCTTTCCTTCCTTCCTTCCCTCCCTCCCTCCCTCCCTCCCTTCCTTCCTTCCCTCCCTCCCTCCATCCCTCCTTCCTTCCTTCCCTCCCTCCCTCCCTCCCACCCTCCTTCCTTCCTTCCTTCCTTCCTTCCTTCCTTCCTTCCTTCCTTCCTTCCTTCCTTCCTTCCTTCCATCCTTCCTCCCCCTCCCTCCCCTCCCTCCCTATTGCAGGCCCTGCTCAAACAGCCCTTCTATGACATGTCCTGGATAGAAGGAAGTCCACTTCCAATGATTTTTTTTCTGTCGAAAGAAAGATTTAGGAGATCAGGGATCCATAGTCCCTGAGTTAAATGTCTTCACTCACTACCAGGGGTGGGCTTCAAAAACTTTAGCAATGGCTTCTCTGCATAGTTTGCTGGGTAGGCGTAGCCATGGTGGGCGTGGCCTAGTCAGCCTCCTGCACCATGGTGTGTGTGTGAGGGCGTGTTTTTGCCCACCCCAGGCTCCCGAGTCTTTCCTGAGCCTCCGACAGGGTGAAACGGCCTTCCCGGGCTCCGGAGTCTCTCTGGAAGCTGGAAACAGGCCCATTTCCGCACTTCCCAAACTTCCGGGTGGGCCATTGTTTGCCCTGCCCCAGCCTCCATGTGCGCCCTACACTTAACCTGCACCCAAAACGGGCCACCTGGGGACTCCTGGGAAGGGAATGGAGGGGTGAGCAGGACCAGCCAGGAGTGGGATTTGGGGGTTCTCTGAACTACACAGAATCTTAGCTTGGGGCTCTCCCGAATGCCCGTGAACCCTCAGCTGCCCACCCCTGCTTGCTCCCCACTGTGGCTGGCTGAGCCAAGTTCCCGTCCTGGGTTTTTTTTTTCACCCGAGGTTTTTCTCTCTTCCTTCTCTCCAGCACTGCCAGTAACTCGAACCGCAGTACTCCCGCTTGCTCCCCAGTCCTGCGCAAACGTTCCCGGTCTCCCACACCACAGGACCCCCAAGGAGACACCATGGTGGAGAAGGGGTCGGATCATTCTTCGGACAAATCTCCTTCCACGCCAGAGCAAGGCGTACAACGCAGCTGTTCCTCCCAATCCGGTCGTGGTGGGGCCAAGAATTCTAAGGTCAGTTGATTTGTTCGTCGTTGAGCACTCTTTATCTTCTCGTTCACCTTCCCCAGTAGGCCTTTCTCATTCTGAGCTTGCTTCCTTTTCATCGTCTCACTTTATCTTGATTTTTGTTCCGAGCAAGGCTTCCACACGCTTATTTTAAGAACAAGTCTTGTTTTATTGCAATGCTGGGAACTGTTTTCATTCCCAGCCAGTAATGAATCTCAAACAGTCCCTCGAGATAAGCATCCACCTTTCCTTTCTGTGAAGTGCTGCCAATAACAGAAGTATCAAATGAACTAGAAAAAAAAAAAAAAAACCAACCAAAGTACAAAGAGCTTCAAGAATGAGTCTGAACTGAGCGAAGGACTTTGCTTCCTGCAAAGGTTTCATCATCTTTGCCTGTCCTTTATCCCTTATGGGAGGGGCAATCACTTCCCAGCCTTACTCCCGAGTCGCCGCTTTTGTCTCAGCTGCTCTCGCCTTCTAGCAGCTCTGTGCACACACGCACTGGGAACAGGCTCCCCTGGGCCATCTGCCTTGTTGTTGCCAGACTCCGAAGGCTCCGGGGTCAGCACCCCACTCCCAGATGGTCCTGGCCCCATCTCTGCATCGGATGCAGGACCCTCATCTGAGTCCTATCCAGACTCTCGGACTGGTCCCCGTTCTTCCCCACTATTTGATTCTGCTGCCGTCTGCATAGGCCGTTGGCAAACAACAACAATTTTGAAGTCTTGGTTTCCTATGTCTAACTCGCCAGTTGTGGTACTAAGTGCCCAACATCTACCGTCATCATCTCCCATTTTACATGATGACATCTGGATGGAGATTCCCCAACAAACAAGTTCTGAGATGAACCTTGATGGTGAACGGGACTTTGAATTTTTTTCCTCCCTCCTGTTCTCTTTCAGAAGCAACATCCCAAGGGTGCTTTCTTTTTCCAAAAGGCAACTGGACTTTCTGGGTTTTATTTTGAAGACGTTTCACTTCTCATCCAAGAAACGTCTTCAGAACTGAAGACGTTTCTTGGACGAGAAGTGAAACCTCTTCAAAGAAAAATCAGAAAGTCCAGTTGCCTCTTGGGGGGAAGCACCTTTGGGACAACCAGGACATGGATGTGAGTGAGCATCTCCGTAGACATTTAGAAGCAACACTTAGAAAATCCCTACCTGTGTATACAGGAGGAATATGAACAAGATGGCCGAGAAGTTCTGAACCATCCAATAAACGATTGTAAAAGGAAGCACTTCAACTTTGAATAGATGTGCAAAACCTAAGAACTTCTGCAACATAACAAGATTTTCTATTTGGGGAGGGGGTGGAGAAGCCACTTTTGGCATCGTTCCTTAAATACCATAAGGATATCAGAAGAACCCTACAAGATTAGACTAGGAACCTATCTAAACCAGCGGCCCTCAACCTTTTGGGCACTGGGTACCGATTCCATGGAGAAAGGTTTTTCTGTGGACCAGAGGAGGTGTGGTTTCGTGTGTTGCCTGCACCCTATGGATGGGGCTTGCACGGCGCAGTTTCTGACATGTCGTGGCCCGGTGCCAGTCTATAGACCTGGAGTTGGGCATCCCTGATCTAGACCAACTATTTGCTTTCACTTTGGCCCAGCAAGTGCCCATAAGGAAATCCCAAATCTGATACGCAACAGCAATTCTCTGCATATGCACCATGGCAATTGAAGTAGGAAACCAATTAAGTACGAGCCAACAGTGTGTGGCGGCAGCCCAAAAAGCCAATGCCATCCTAAGTTGCATTAACAGAGGGATTCAATCAAGATCAAGGGAGGTACTAATACCACTCTATAAAGCCTTAGTAAGACCACACCTAGAGTATTGCATCCAGTTTTGGCCACCACACTATAAAAAAGATGTGGAGACTCTGGAAAGAGTGCAGAGAAGAGCAATCAGGATGATTAAGGGGACTGGAGACTAAAATATATGATGAACAGTTGCAGGAACTGGACATGGCTAGTCTAGCAAAGAGAAGGACCAGGGGAGACATGATAGCAGTCTTCCAATATTTGAGGGGCTGCCACAGCCTTTTTCAGCGTGATGTGGTTACGTGACCACGTTTTATGATGCTTTTGCTGTAAACCAATGCTTCTCCAGCGTTTTGCAAAACCATGCCTATCGTGAACCATGGGTTCACTTAATGACTTTAGTATTTGCTTAATGACTGCCCACCCCCCCGCCAATTTCTGCAGCCAACCATCATGACATACAACCGTAACGGGCAGGCTCCATTACGGTCGTATGTTGAGGATTACCCGTATACACTATGATGTTTCAAAATAGCCTGTTCCCCATGTTAAAACAAAAGATCCTTTTTTTTCAGAATAAAAGCCGGAAGTAACAGGAATAATTAAGCTCTGTTGGGGTTATGTATTGTTTCTATGGAGGAGGAATGAATAGGCAAGCACATACAGGTGCATGCCTGCCCATAAATTAGGTGTAGGTGAAAAGCCGTGTCTCACATTTCACAAACGGAGCTGTTGAAATTTCCCCATTCCTTCTTTTCATTCTTTTTCCCTGGATCTTTAAGGCATTATCCAATCAGACTTTGCAAAAAATTGTATTCATGCCTGTCCTGAATAAAGCAAAATTGGATATATATATTATCGCATTTCCTGATAAGGAAATTCCTCCCCTATTGAGCTTGTCATCTGCATCTCTATAACTGTCTGGTTTGCTTCTGCAACCCAACAAGATAGACACAAACTCCAGAGAGTAATTAGGACTGTAGAAAAAACAATTACTACCAACCTGCCTTCCATCAAGGACCTGTATACTGCATGAGTCAAAAAGATGGCTGTGAAAATATCGACAGACCCCTCACATCCTGGACATAAACTGTTTCAACACCTACCCTCAAAACGACGCTATAGAGCACTGCACACCAGAACAACTAGACACAAGGGGAGTTTTTCCCCAAATACCATCACTCTGCTAAACAAATAATTCCCACAACACTGTCCAACTATTTGCTAAGTCTGCATTTCTATTACTATTAATCTTCTCATCACTCCTTATCACCCCTCCCCTCCCACTTGTGACTGTATGACTGTAACTTTGTCGCTTGTATCCTTACGATCTATATTGACTGTTTCCTAATATGATTTGATTGCTTATTGAACCCTACGACTATTATTAATTGTTGGAACTTATGATTCTTGACGAATGTATCTTTTCTTTTATGTATACACTGAGAGCATTTGCACCAAGACAAATTCCTTGTGTGTCCAATCACAGTTGGCCAATAAAGAATTCTATTCTATTCTATTCTATTCTATTCTATTCTATTCTATTCTATTCTATTCTATTCTATTCTATTCTATTCTATTCTATTCTATTCTATTCTATTCTATTCTATAAGGGAGACAGAATTGCCCATTAAGATCTTCTTTGCAAAAACAGAATGTCTCACTTGAGTATTGGATAGCGGCTACGACACTGTCGTCAGCTCCGGAAGCAAAACAAAATATTTTTTCCCCCCATTGTCCCGGCTGTTGGGACTTGTAGCCCACGAAACCACAGGAAGCCCACGAAACCAAGGGTCCTGTCCATGGCATGCCAGCCTGCGGGCCACGTAGACGGCATGCAAAACCACACCCCCTCCAGTCCACAGGAAAACCTCTCTCCACGGAACCGGTGCCCGAAAGGTTGGGGACCACTGGACTAAACCACCACCCAAATTCCTTTCTCTTCCAATTAGAGATGGCTCAAAGTGGCAAAAAAAAAACCCCACCAAAAAAAAAAACAGGTTTCTTGGCTCCAAGACAAGGGTGCCCAACCTTGGCCACTGTGAGACTAGTGAACTTCAACTCCCAGAATTCCCCAGCCGGTTTCACCGGCTGGGGAATTCTGGGAATTGAAGTCCACAGGTCTTTAAAGTTGCCAAAGTTGACGCCTCTCTGTTCTGAGACTTTTGTGACGTCCTTCCAAAGGACAGAATTTGGGGGCCATCTGATTGGATAGGAGATGATCTTTTGACCCAAGGTCTTTCTACATTTCTAGTAAAAAGAGGCTGACTCTGTTCGTTTTGTTTACTTCTCGGTTGTAAGTTTTCGTTTAATTGTCCTCTTCTTTCTTCCATGTCTTTTTTTTCTTCCCTATTTCCCCCCCCTTTTTTTTTCCACTTCGCCACCAAGCACCTATCTAAAACCATCTTTCTTTTTAACTCCATTCGGTTCCTTCCTGTTTGCAACCAATAAATTGGACCCTGGAAAAATAGAAGATTCTATTCAGCTGCACGCTTCCCAAAAGAGCACTTTGTACATGACTCTCTGTAGTCTTTTTTTTTCTCCCAAGTGGTACGGTGGCCTAGAGGCGGAACTCTTGCCTCACAATCAAGAGGCTGTGAGTTCGATCCTAGATAGAGGCAGACATTTCTCTCTCTGGGCATGATGAGAATATATCTGCTGAACAAAACTCTCCATGGGTGACAGGAAGGGCACCCGGCCATTAAAATACTCAGCTCCATTCAGTTGCCCAGACTGCACCGGCAAGGGATTATGGAGTCATTAAAAGAAGATGATGACGCAAGTTCAGGAATAGGCAAGGTTTTAGGGTCAGTTAATGCATTGGCAATATTTAAATAAGATTGTGAGTTCTTCTTAAAATAGCTGCTGTGATTGAAATGGCCAGTCAATCAAAATATCCATTGACCAGAAGCCAGACAGTTGAAATTATATCTCGCCATCATAGGTAGTTTATCAGGATACTCAGTCGCTTTCCTGTATTATTTAGATTCTTAAAGGTTAAAGGCAGGAAGAGGCCAGGAAACCTGGCATGTTTCAAAGGAGGAGACCATCCTTGGCATGAATACGGATGATCTCATTGTCCCCAAAGGAACAGAGATGTTTCCTGCCCAAGAGCCAGGATGGTGCAGTGGTTAGAATGCAGTATTGCAGGCTAACTCTGCTGATGGCCGGCAGTTCGATCCTGACCAACTCAATATGCAAACGTTATAAACCACTTGTAAGAGATTGACTCAGCTATCCGTCCTTCCAAAGTCAGAAAATGAGGAGCCAGATTGTCAGGGCTCCAACAAATCCACCCCCACTCAAATCACAAGTCTCTAACCACATCTCTCATAAAAAATAAAATTTATTAGAAGTGGCCATGTTGGTGTTAGCTGGATGCAGACGATACTAAAATACATCATTCATTTCCCTCTTGCCCCTGCTCTTCCCCCACCCCCTGGATGTATATTCTCCAATGGGACACATCCATAGCCAAGAGTCATCAATCATGCTCTCCAGTAATATTCTTGCACTCCGACAACTTTGGGCTGCCAGAGTGATTATCTAGGCACTTAAGGAATGCACTGTTTCCCCCCACTCCCTTTTTCTGGCAGCTAAAAAGCCAAAGGAGTATCTTTTTAGTTGACACAGATTGCTGGCTCAGGAATTCTGGGAGTTGAAGTCCACCAGTCATACAAGGGCCCTCCCCTGGTCTAGACCAACCTCCTTGGAATGGGCCTTGATCCTCATTGAATTGGGAATCTTTAATCTTATGTGGCGCAGAAGGAAGACATCTTCCTTCAAAACCTTTTGAATTGCTTCTTCCTCTTTCCTTCTCACCTTCACATTCCAGAGGTGTTCTGCTTCCTCCAATATAAAACTTTATGGCTAGGGAGATGAAGCAGTTTTGGAACTCCATGTTCTGACGTATCAATGATTGACCTTAAGAGTCTTTCATCAACCCCCTTATGAATAATTAAAAGCCACCCACAACCAGGCACTGTATAGCCATAGCTATTAGACTTATATACCACTTCACAGTGCTTTCCAGCCCTGTCTAAGTGGTTTACAGTTTTGCCCCCCCCAACAATCGGGGTCCTCATTTTATTTACTTTGGAAGGATGGAAGGCTGAGTTAACCTTGAGCCAGTCAGGATCGAACTGCTGCTGTGAGCAGAATCAGCCTGCAATATTGCATTCTAACCACTGGGAAGGAAGGGAAGGAAGGGAAGGGAAGGAAGGGAAGAGAAGGAAGGAAGGAAGGAAGGAAGGAAGGAAGGAAGGAAGGAAGGAAGGAAGGAAGGAAGGAAGGAAGGAAGATAGCAAAAGCACTTAGATTTATATACTGCTTCATAGTGCTTTACAGCCTCCCCTAAGCAATTAAAAAGGTCAGCCTCTTGCCCCCAACCATTTGGGTCCTCATTTTACCGACCTCGGAAGGATGGAAGGCTGAACCAACCTTGAACCGGTCAGGATCAAACTCCTGACTGTGGACAGAGTTAGCCTGAAATACAGCATTCTAACCACAGTTCTTATAAAAACACTTATAAATATACAACGCGTAAAACAGCCCAGTGCTTGCATTCTGGAGAGAGAGAGAGAGGTTCCCCGAGGATGGGCTCCAGCATAAGTCCAAAACCTTGCAAGAATAAACCTTTGGTCCCGATGACTGACTTCGATTAGATCCTGCAACATTAAACACGTACATGTACTTTCCTCCGTGTTTGACTTCTCTTTCTCACAGGCTGTCATGGCGCTCTGTTGCCAACAGAGGGAGCCCTTTCCTAGCCTATCCGGCCCCGCTAAGCAAGCTTGATGCAACTTTTACACCAACCCGTATCCTTATTTCACCCACAGCTCGGTGCCTGATGTACAAGCAAGGAAAATATTTTTGAGTCCACAGAAAAGATTTTCCTTTGAGAGAGTAATCCCACCCTTTGGAATGCAACATTGGGGCATGCAGAGGGTTTGTAAGGGCCTATTGTTGTAAGGGCCTGATTTTATTCCCCTGGAGAATCTCCTGCTTCCCCAGTCAATTCACGGGGAAGACTAACATGCTTGC
Source organism: Notechis scutatus (assembly GCF_049901735.1). Taxonomy (NCBI): domain Eukaryota; kingdom Metazoa; phylum Chordata; class Lepidosauria; order Squamata; family Elapidae; genus Notechis; species Notechis scutatus. The sequence continues at coordinate 23,177,299 of NC_142015.1, read as the reverse complement.
TGGTTTAAGCAGAGCTGGTATTCAGTCAGTTCTGACCAGTTCTGGAGAACCGGTAGCAGAAATTTGGAGTAGTTCAGAGAACCAGCAAATCCCACTTCTGACTGGCCCCGCCAACCCCATCTCTTCTCTGCCTCCCCAGTCCCGGCTGATTGGCTGAGTCTTCTTTGGTTGCCCTGCACAGGAGAAAGCAGCTGGAAGCACAGCTGGAAAGCAGGTTAGTGGGGTGGGGGAAGGAATGGGATTTTGCAGTAACCTTCCCCCTGGAGTGGGGAGGGAATGGAGAGTTTACATTATCCTTCCCCTGCCATGCCCACCAAGCCACCCAGAGCCTCTGTCCAGACCCTGCACTTATCTGCATCCCAAACGGGCTGTGTGGAGACTCCTGGGTGGATAGGGCCAGATGGTCGGTTCAACTACCGATTTGGCAAACCAGATATAAATTTAACATCCGGCTCGGGCGAACCAGTCCAAACCGGTTGAATCCCACCCCTGTCCTTGGTACTTTCTGAGCTTGGTTGTTTCCTTGTAGATGTTTCATGACCCAACTAGGTAATCCTCATCAATGTATGTCAGCAAGATGTCTGCAAGACAACCAACCAAATTCAGAAAGCACCAAGGATCTCATAATTCGATCCTGACTGAGGACTCACCTCGGGGGTTCATTTTTCATATGCCCCCCAAAATGTCAAGAGTGGAATTATCAGAACTGAAGGAGCCATCAGGGGCTCCAGGAAATGGAATAGAGGAATCTGTGACCCTTCAGGAGTGGCTCTAAGATCCCTCACCATTTTCCATGAGGACAATGGGCGCAGCCATCTGGATTGGCCAGACTGGTACTTCTCCAGACAGGTGATAGGTTGCTCTGAGTCTGCCCTTCTAAAAGATTGCTGGATCCTGGGAATGTTAAGGCACCGAGTTGCATTTCTTGAGATTCCTGGATCTTGGAATCTATTTGCTCCTCTGCCTATTGGATAATCGATATGGGAAGTTCTCACTGGCATTGCTTCACCGGTCTCAGCAAACCGACCCGACCCCTCGGGATGTAAACAGATGGAGAGTTGAAGCAAACTAACCAGAGTTGCTCTCCTGGGATCCTGATCATGTGAAGAAACTCACAGCCTCGACCCAGGTAAAACCCAGGGAGTCCTTGACTTACAATGGTTCATTTAGTGACCGCTAAAAGTTAACAATGGCGCTGTGAAAAAAAGCGATGTGTGGCTGTTTTTCAGACCTATGACCTTGGCAGCCTCCTCATGGTCACATGATCAAAATTCAGACGCCTGGCCACTGGTATGTACCTAAGTAAACAATTGCAGTGTTCTGGAGAATCATGTGATCCAGTGGTGGGATTCAATTTTTATTGGTGGGCGCTTGGCGGGCGTGGTGTGGCTTGGTGGGCATGGCAGGGGAAGGTTACTCTAAAATCCTCATTCCCTCCCCACCCCACTAACCTGCTTTCCAGCTCCGTCCTCCTGTGCAGGGCAACCAAAAAAGACCCAGCCAATCAGCTGGGACTTAGGAGGCAGAGAATAGATGCGGGCGGGGCCAATCAGAGGTGGCATTTGCCAGTTCTCCGAACTACTCCAAATTTCCGCTACTGGTTCTCCAGAACTGGTCAGGACCTGCTGAATACCCACCTCTGACGTTTTGTGTCCTTTTGACAAGCAGAAGTCCACAGCCGTGTTACTAACTTTATCAACTGCAGCAATTCGCTTACCGTGGTGATAAAGCTCATAAAATGGGGCACAGCTCACTTAACAAATGTTTCGCTTAATGACAGAAATGGTTTAACCTTTACAGATGTATTCAATTGCACCTAACTGGCCAAGCTCTGTGGAGTTCAGAGCCACGAAAACTCACAATTTAGGAGATGCTGTAAAATGCTGTGGCATTGTTAGAATATATTTTCCTTTTATCCCTCGGTCCCTATAGTTTTTCTCTACTACATCTGGCCTTTCACCCTCATGCGTAGATATCCTGGCTTTATATCCTCTCCACCTTTAAAACTATAAAAGTTCCTTTCCTTTCCTTTCCTTTCCTTTCTAATGTTTTCACGGTTTTCTTTTCTTTTCTTTTTTTTCCAGTATGACAGATTAAACCTGATCAAAGTAAGAACTTGATTCTCTCTTGTTTTCCTCAATACGCCCTTCCCGGTTTTCCTTTTCTCTTTTTTTCCTTCTTCCTCCTTCGTCCTTCCCTTACTTGAATCAGAAAAACTTAGAGAATCGATTCAGAAAGTCACTCCCGTGGTGGGAGGGACAGGCTTCAGCGAGAATCTCTGCTAGGACTGAGTCAATCTTTGCTCAGACTGAAGGCAGGGCAAGAAACAATGGATGGAAACTAATCAAGGAGAGAAGCAACGTGGAACTAAGGAGGAATTTCCTGAAAATTTCCTAATCAGTGGAACAACTTGCCTTCAGAAGTTGTGAATGCTCCAACACTGGAAGTTTTTAAGAAGAGACTGGACAGCTATTTATCTGGCAAGGGTGTCCAACCTTGGCCACTTGAAGATTCGTAGACTTCAACTCCAGAATTCTTCAGCAGGAATCCTGGGAGTTGAAATCCATAAGTTTTCACCTTGCCAAGGTTGGACACCCCCGGTACAGGATCCTGAGAGTTGTATTTGAAGACCTCCAAAGTTCCTTCCAATTCTTCTTCAGGGACCCTTGGAAGTTGATTCGACAAATTCTTCCTTGAAACCCAGATTTCTTCCCAGCTCATCCTGTCTTTTAGGTCTTGCGCTGATCCAACTGCCCAACTAAACATTCTCGGCCTTCTTTGCAAGAAAGGCACCCAAGTTCCTGGCAATTATAGCCACCCATTTCTTTGTCTTCTGCACATCGATAGGAATGCTGTGGCTCAGTGGCTAAGACGCTGAGCTTGTCGATCAGAAAGGTTGGCAGGTTGGCGGTTCGAATCCCTAGCGCCGCATTATGGAGTGAGCTCCTGTTACTTGTCCCGGCTTCTGCCAACCTGGCAGTTCGAAAGCACGTAAAAAACGCAAGTAGAGAAATAGGGACCACCTTTGGTGGGAAGGGAACAGCGTTCCATGCACCTTTGAAGGAATTTAGTCATGCCAGCCACACGACCACGGAGACATCTTCAGACAGCGTTGGCTGTTCGGCTTTGTAACAGAGATGAGCACCGCCCCCTAGAGCCGGAAACGACTAGCACATATGTGCAAGGGGAACCTTTACCTTTAACAACCTTTACCTTACCTTTACCTTTTCAACATAATCTTGCCTAAGAGTTTCAATGACTCTTCGATATACTGCTTATATAAATTCCAATTTGACAACTAATCGGATGTTTAAATTAAACCAATGGACTCAGTTAACAAAGGATTTTATCGTTCAAATTCAAAACAGACATTTGGATTCTGTTGAGAAAATGGATACGGCATCTTTTACAGTGTCATAAGTTTCTGGTGATAACATTAGAAGATAGTCATCTTTATGATACCGTAGATGGGTCATTTACCTGCCTGTATTTCACCATCTCTAGCGTGCCCTTTTACCTTTTTATACGTTCTGCATTTTTTTTCTTGTTTTTTTTTAATCCTCAGTTTAAAGTAGTAACCATCAGTGCTTGGTTTCGTTCTTTGCTTGGTTTCCGTTGTAGGTTTTAGCTTTTCGTGTGTGTGTGTGTGTGTGTGTGTGTAGGTTGTTTGCTTCTTAGTTAGATTATTGTTGCTATGTGTTTGTGTTGTATGCTGCTCAGTGTCACCCTAAATTGAGTGGCTTTATAAATGCCAAAATAAGTAAATAAACAACTGCAACCTTAAAATATACTTGAAGTTATCCCTGTCCTCCCATCTTAACTTTTAATGTTCAAAGTTTTTGTTGTTGTTTTTATGAAGTCCTAAGCTGCCCATAGTTGCTTAACAATGGGATGGGCAGTGTATAAATTTAACAAATAATAAATACATAAAAATAAATAAAATAATAATAATAATAATTTTATTTATTTATTCAGTCATCCAGACAGCATCACAAAAACAACAGCAGAGCCCAAAATTCACCAAGAAAGTTGCAAAATTTAAATAGCAAACTTCAACTTAAAAAAGCCTAGGGTGCTACTGTTAATTGGCTGGCAATGCCAGGGTTTTCTTTTAAAATAAGCATTGTCCCAGAACATAAATTTGACCATTTGTATACAATTTTATTTATTATTTTATTTTATTCTATTTCATTTTATTTTATTTTATTTTATTTTATTTTTTTCTATTCTATTATTTTATTCTTTTTTATTCTTTTATTTCTATTCTATTCTATTCTATTCTATTCTATTCTATCCTATTCTATTCTATTCTATTCCATTCTATTCCATTCCATTCCATTCCATTCCTATTCCTTCATTCTATTCTATTCTATTCTATTCTATTCTATTCTATTCTATCCTATCCTATCCTATCCTATCCTATCCTATCCTATCCTATCCTATCCTATCCCATCCCATCCCATCCCATCCCATCCCATCCTATTCTTCATTGCAATACCTATTCTATTTTATTCTTCTTTTAAAAATTTTATTCTATTTTAATTTTTATTCTATTTTAATTTTATTTTTTTATTACCTATGTGCCACCCACCTCATCTAGAGGTGATTCCGGCCAGCTGACAAACATTAAAAGAACTGTCTTTAAATCGGGTCAAAAGAGAACCACCTCAAATAGAATTCTTTGGCAGGGGTGTTCTTGGTAGGGAGTCTTCATACAAGACACCATCCCTAAAAGCTCCTCCTTGCTAATCAGATCCAAAACTAGCAGTTAAGCTCTAGTTGCAACCCACGAGGCCAAACCAAATAAGACATCAGAGCGAAAGCATTTGAAATCCACCCAAGGGAGGGGAAGTCTTTATATACTGTATATAAAGACTTGCGGTCATGAAGAAAAGCACCTTGTTTGTTTCTCCCACCTGCAGTTTCTAATGTCAGAAGGGACATTAATCTGTGCTTAAAAAAACAATCTCAGGAATCGACTCTCAAAAGAGATCTTTTGGGATCTCAAAAAATGAACACTCTAAAACACAGGAGAATGACCGGGAGCCAAAACTTTTGGAAATAAACAAGGATGGGGCACATTCCCTAAAGCCTATCCTTTGGATAACTTTCATTTCTGAATATTTCTCCAAGGTGGATCCGAGGGCTGGAACCGATCAACAAAATAGAGTGTATTTCATCCTAGTTCATCTGAAATCCACACTGAAGCTGACACAAGCACCATCTTAGCTCAGAGGTCTCCAAACTTGGCAACTTTAAGACTTGTGGACTTCAGCTCTCAGAATTCTCCAGCCAGCATAGCAAGTTTGGGGAGCCCTACCTGAGCTCTTGCTGGCTAGGGACCCCTACCTTGGCTATGCTGGCTGGAGAATTCTGGGAGTTGAAGTCTACAAGTCTTAAAGTTGCCAAGTTTGGGGACTCCTACCTTAGCTCTTGGGAGTCTGAGAGCTGAGTTGGAAATCAGTGTTGGCTTTCAAGCTGGATGGCTCTGGCTCCCTTCTCCCTACTACATTTTGACTGTCTTTCTCAACCTGAATTTGCCTACTTTTTTTTTTCAAGGTTGCCACATTCAGCCAGGCTGAATCATCCTTTGTTTCAGGCTGAAAGAGACTGAGCTGAGATCTATGTGAAGCTGTTCTCATCTGAACAGCCCAAGAAACTGTCTGTGTCTATTGTTTGCTTAAGTAAACAGAAGTGAATGTGGGCTTAACTGTGGAAGGTATGTTTCCCTCCCCAAACTCGCCCAAACCCCAGAAGTACTCTATAACTTTAGAAAAAAGAGGCCATCCCAACTGGTTGTCTGTGTTGACTTTTTCTCTGTAGCAACAACGATGCCTAAGAAACATCAAGACATAAACATGATTTAAACCACAGAGTTGAAGAAGTTGATGAATAGATGCCTTTTAGACACAAACACCATCACACAGAGAATTGGGTGGTACCTAACTGTGTCATCTAACACTCCCTTCAATTCTGCCCAGGTTTTTATCTGAGCCTTTATTCTCCTTCAGGCAGAAAACACAACCAAGAATTTTACACAACACCGGACGTGTTCTGACAATCAGATTAAATCTCAAAAAGTTCTCTTCGAGGGCACCCACTTCCTGCCGTTTATATAACTTGTATACTACACTGCAAGCCCCACAGATAAATAAATGTAAGATAATTGGCCGTATCATTTCTGTAAATTAAATTAATATCTGAAATGAGTAAGGAACAGGACCCATTTTCGAAGTCTGCACAACATATCCGATTGAACTTCTAGTGTTGCAACACAGGTTCTAGCTTTAAAATGCGTAGTTATAGTCTCTTGTGTCCCTCCTATTGTGTATTTGGCGTTTGATATAAAAACTCAAAAATGAAAGCCAGTTGATCAGTGCTTGGATTTTCCTGATTTAGAAAGAAATTCTGAGTGTAAATGACGTTCCTGGGTAAGACTTGGGACCAGTTGCTGTTGACAATCTATGTTCTAATTTGGCCAACAAGTTGTGATTAAAAATCTGCAAGTCCATTCTACAAACCATGAAGTTCTATTTTGTTTCTCCATCATGTCTAGTTTCACAGATGTTAGCCAACACTTGGCATAACATTTCCAAAGTTTTAGGTGGTTGTCAAGTTTCCCTCCACCCTCATTCTTCTTCCTTTGCCTGCTCCTGAAATTTCCATACTAATTGTGTGTGTTTTTTCCTGTTTGTTATTTTTATTTTCTCTTCACAGAAAAGCCAGAGTTGGTACAATGTAAGTATTTCAGCTTTTTCATGTATGTATGTATGTATGTATGTATGTATGTATGTATGTATGTATGTATATACATATATGTATGTATATTGTTGCTTGCATGAAGGGAAGATAGTTGGGCAGATATGAGCTTTTGCAATTTCACTCTTCAACATGAAAAGAAGGATACATGAAATGAGTGCAGATTTGGGAGTCGCCATGGATATTAGCTTTTTATTAGCAAGAACCATATATTAAATCATAGATATTCTTCTGCGTAGAAAGCCCCTTGTGACTGCTAGATCCTTAGTCTGTGGTTGCAAAACATCAAAAGGAATCACATGGTCTCTTTTCTAACGAGCCCATTTTATTCAAGTTTTTCTGATTCATTGCGCCTCTGATAAAATAAGCTGCAGCATAAGAAAACTTTAATAACACTTTTAATCAAATTTGCTAGGCAGATAAGGAGCTACCTAACACCTCTTGAATTTTTTGCTAAGTCCTTAGAAAATGGCAAGTTTTATCGAGCCCAAAGAGACAGGAAATCAGACGCAGAATAAGCGGGTGTATTCAGAAGGGAACTAATGTTATGTTTTATACAATTTTTAATACGCTCTTTTCCTTTTGTCCCTGAATTTTCTGTTTTCCACATCTAAGGGTGTTATATAGGAAATACTGATGGATTGACTTTCATAAACATACATTAAATGTATGTTGGGGGCCTGGTTGGGTTCTTTTCCTGGGGAAAAAACACATGGAGAATTCTGGATCTAAATAGAAAAAACATTTGTTAGTTATTTTCACTCCATGCAGCGTCTTACATTTTAGCCGAGACACCAGCAAACCTTCCCCCCTCTGCCCCCCATATGTGGTCTTAATCCCTTAAATATTGAAGCAACAAGTTTCTTTATTTTAACTTTTGGTTGAATAACTTGACCTCTTCTGAAGCTTTAAATCATGCTTTGTACAAAACAGGAGATAATGTTCAGATTATCTGACAGTTTCCGCTGCAAAGGAGCTGTGACACACAAATGAAGGAACTTTGTTAAGTTGAAATGTGCTCTCTGCATTTTGCGTGTTTAAGAAACCCTTTTCCTGGGTGGTGAATTGATCCCACGGTAGACTAATTCTCCTTAGGAAATCCCCCTTTTTTGCTTTCCATTTAGCAACCTTCTTTGGCTTATATTATTATGCCATGAAAAGCACACAAATAGACTGCTGATATACATCCCTTTGTACGTGTGCCAAGCGAATTAAATTTGTTACTCTCTTCTTCTTTGCTCTTGTGAATTTGAATGCCCAAAATTGACATTTTGATATAATTTCAGACCACTCTTCTTCCATCCTTAGTCTTTCATTCAGTCTGATTTTTTGCCTTGTATTTCATTAATACTTTTAAAACAGACCATGATCATATTTATTTATTTATTTATTTATTGAGAACACTTTTCAGCCAAGTCTGGGCACCTTCCAATCAAAAATTAAAAGATATATACAATTGTTAACTTAAAACATTAAAACAACAAAAACCTGGCACTAATCCAGGTATACTGTAAAACAAATTTAGCGTGACTATGTTTTAAAGTATCTTATACCATGTCCCTTTGTGTAAAGTTAAAGATTTAAAAGAAAGTCCCCTGAAAGCATGGAGGAATTCAATTTGAATTCTTTTATTTCCTTTATCTGTCTAGATTGTGTGTGTGTACAGCATGTACACGTTGACTTTCTAGGCAACCTTTTTTTCCCCAAGTTGTAATGTGACTCTTGACAACCAAAGAAACAAGTCCACGTGTGTTTGTCAGCATTTCAAAGAAACTCCCCAATTCCACTCAGCACTCAGAGACGAAAGTCCATCCAAGGAAGAATTTATTAAAGAAGTCATGTTGGCACATCTTGGAAAACCCGAATTTGAAACTTCTAGGTTTTCCCTTCCCCAAGTGAAAATCAAAGATCCATCAGTCCATCACATGGCCCAACCAAACGTCGTCCTATCCGAAGCCAAACCTTCGCCCACTTCCATCCGGGTGCAGGATGACATGGCCTTGACTTTTGAGAAGAATGTTGTTGAGTCTAATCTACTACTCACTAAGGATTCCCCCCTCCCAAAATCCCAGGCACTAACTGTGGCAGCCCCGAAGCTTCTAAAAATTATATGGCTAATACAAATAGGGCTTCCATGGCTGACACCATCTTTGCCCTGCTAAAAGAGAGAGATAATCCAAGGTGGTCCAGTTGGTTCTGGGCCTAAGGCCTAGATCTCCCCATGCCTAGTCCAGCACCTTAACCTCTAGCAAGAACAATAATTATAGCATTGAAATTGGCTCGTAGTGATAGCTGCTTGCCGCGTTACTAAATAATAGTGTTTGTACAACATGAGTAATTGTATCGTAGGGGATTATCCATGATTAACAGTTGTCAAGTAGACTCCAATGGACATTTCCTTTTCAGAACCCCAGTGTAGTCAGCCAATAAGACCTCCCAAGTGTCTTTTCATAGATGGTCCTCCCAAAACATCTTCCAACAAGAACAAATCATTGGTGTGAAGTTTGTGATATTAAGAGGTTGAGGGCTAAAATGTTGCAATTGCTTTCAAAGGCTAGGTGATGGTTTGGCTAACGTTCTTTGGTGGGTTTTGTATTTCATACATGCATGTAAAGCAAGCAGCACTTGTCCTGTCCTTGTTTTTTTTATTTATATCACCTTGTTTCTCCTCTATGAACCTTCAGCATGAAAGACAACACATCCGAAGAGTAAGCAAAGACTGCTCTATTGCTGGATTATTATTTTTCCTCGTCCTCCCGCTCGTTTTCCCCAGATGAAAACAGTGCTGATAGAATAGGGCTGGTTTCCTTCCCTCCCAAATCAAAAATGTCAAAATCCCACTTTTTATTATGCTCTTGAGTCCCGAAAGGGTCCCTGGTTCTGTTTTATAATTCTAATAATGGTCTGAAAGGAAACATTAAAAAAAAATCTGGATACTATCTAGATTTGAGAGATGCCTATAATTTTAAACTCTGAAGAAAAAAAACAAAAGAAACTCAACTAATGTTCCTGCTCATTGTATGGGCCACTTAATACTAATAAAACAGTTATCTATGGCAGGGGTCTCCAACCTTGGCACTTTAAGACTTGTGGACTTCAACTCCCAGGGTTGAAGTCCACAAGTCTTAAAGTTGCCAAGGTTGGAGACCCCTGATCTATGGAGCTGTAGAACCTCTGCCTTAGAATGGACTCAGAACTTGTAACTTCTTAGAAGACCACAGATGGTAAAGCCGTGATGGCACCAGCTCTATTCTTGCAGGTTTTTGCTGATGATTTGACCTCCCACCAGCCTTCCTTACTGTTGTGATCTCCCTTTTGCTAGCCCTTCCTGTCCTATGGTTCCTGTGAACTTTCTGAGCTGCAAAAGTTCATCTCACCTTCCCACCTTTTAAAGAAGATCTCCCCTGTAGGCTTTCATTGGTAGAATCCTGTGTCTGTCCAAGCACTATCCCGCCTAGCTTCCTAGAACCATGTTGTTTTGCATGTTTTGACCATTTCACTTGATTTGAGCGTGTTAGCCTGGATTATTAGCAGGCATCTCAGCTTCATAGCTGTCTCCATAGCTCCACTCCCCATGAGGATTTGCTGTGTCAGGTGACAATCTACTACACAGGTGGTCCTTGACTTAAGACTGTAAAAGAACTCCGAATTTCCTTTGTGAGTCATGAGGTAGAGCCCCCCACATGACTAGATCCAACTTTAGAACTTTGTTTTGTGACCGTCATTGAACAAATGCCATGGTTGTTTAATGAACACAACAACACATAGATAAATGAAAGAGAGAAAAAGAAGAAAGGGAGAAGAAAATAGAAAGAAAAAAATAGACGACCTCCAAGCTCTCTTCCAACTCTTGTTATTCTGTTAAATATATTTCTGATTGAATGTATTCCAGTATTATTAGCTGTCTCGTCATCTGTCAATATCTGTAACCGAGGCCTTTGGCTCAGTGCAAATAAAAGAAAAGCAGCAAAAGATGATAATTGTGTGTGTTTTGCACTTATAGTTTTTATTTTTATTTTAGCTGAGCTATAGCACAGTGATCACAATCATGCAAGTCTTCTCTTGCCTTGTAGTTGTTCTTGAGGTCCACACGGTAACTTCTCCTTCCCACCATCTTGTGTTCTGACCGTTCTACCTTTTCATGACCCTCAACTCTTGGATCTGATGACCCTTGTCTCTTCTCATGGTTCTTATTGGCTTGGGCAGATTCCCCGCCTGCCACTGCTTCTGTCCCATGCCCTCTTTGATTTCCTTCTGCTACGTTCGGCTGGGTTTTTGTGACCAAAAACGCCTTGTGTCAACTTTGGAAGCCACATTAGCACCAAACGCTTCCACCCTGCCACACATGCACTTGAAAGAGGTCAAGCAACCCAAGAGCCCGAGCCATTGTGTCTCCTGCTACGTCATCTGTCTCACTACCCACCCAGTCATTAACTTTCTACTCTTCCTGTACCAGACTGTCCCAGCTCCTTCTGTTTGCTGAAGAGTTAATGTTTACTCCCTTCTCTGCTTCTTCAAGGGCTGTTTCCTTCCACTTTCGGCAGGGAGAGATAAGATCTTTCTGATCTTTCTAAGGTTTCTCCATCCCTCCATCGATCCATCCCTCCACCCATCCACCTATCCCTCAAGAGAGGAGGAGCCATCAATCAATCCAGCGCTGAAAAGACTCCATTGTTTTCACAAGTGTTCCATCTACCATCTACCAGTTACTCTGGTTTCGCCCAGGGTAGACCAAGGTTGCTTTTAGCAGCTGGTGTCCTACGTTACCCCACAAACTGCAAGGGCAAATACAGGCATTCTTCAGGTCATTTATTCATAAGTCGTCTATCCATCATATAGTGCCAGAATGCCAAAATATAGAGACTTTGCTGATTTCCTGGCTGTGACAAATGAAGCAAAAAAAAAGTGTAATCAGATGTACGTTTATAATATTTCAGAGTTTATATTTCAAAGATTTTGAGACTCTAGAAAGAGTCCAGAGAAGAGGAACCAAGATGATTAGGGGACGGGAGGCTAAAACATATAAAGAACAGTTGCTGGAACTGGATATGTCTAGTTTGATGAAAAGAAGGACTAGGGGAGACATGATAACAGTCTTCCAATATCTCAGGGGCTGCCCCAAAGAAGAGGGAGTCAAGCTATTCTCCAAAGCACTTGAAGGCAGGACAAGAAGCAATTGATGGAAACTAATCAATGAGAAAACCAACCTAGAACTAAGGATAAATTTCTTGACAGTTAGAACAATTAACCAGTGGAACAACTTGCCTCCAGAAGTTGTGAATGCTCCAACACTGAAAGTTTTAAAGAAGAGATTGGATAACCATTTGTCTGAAGTGGTGTAGGGTTTCCTGCCTAAGAAGGGGGTTGGACTAGAAGACCTCCAAGGTCCCATCCAACTCAATTATTCTATTCTCTTCTGTAATTTGTAATTTTAGTTCTTGTGTTTTTATCAAAATTATGATGTGAATGCGCTATATGATAAACAAATAATAAGTCAACTTCCAGTAATGATTCTTTTCCATTGCATGGAAAAGTTTCCTGGACTTACTGAACTGTTTCAAGCCAAAGAGGGGCTAACAGTTATCAAAGATGGGAATTGTCATTGAAATCCCTGGAAAGACCTCAGAATGGCTTCAGACAAGATTTATTCATTGCTCGCATGGATGGGCCTCACTTCACTTTGTGATTTGGGGCTGCATTTTACTATAAACTTGCATCACACTTTCAAATGCTAACTTTACCTCTCTTAGCGAGTCATTCAAGTTCAAACGAGTTTGAAAAGACCGAGAAGGTGTTCCTTTGAAGATGTGAACAAACAGCGAAGGAAGTTCTCCAAAGTTCTTGATTCGCCTCCTAGAAGGTGGGATGGTGGAGTTGAGTGAAAGGGAGCTCCGTTTCTTCTTGAACCCATCCAGGCTGTTCTCAAAGATCCATGCCCAGAGTTCAGTCAAAACAGTCCCCAGCGAGGGAGCATTTGGGATTTCACGCTCGGAGATTGGCTCTCGCTGGTGTCGTCTTCTCTCCACCCTCCAAAACAAACTCAGCCCAGCAACTTTGCATTACAGGAAACATCTGCTGGATGGGAGGGCCGTGGCTGGGTTACTCCAGGGCATTGGCCAACACAATCACCCAGAGGCTGAAATGTAAAGCATGTGCAAAACATTTCAGTTGTCTTTTTCCCACCCGCTTCTTCTACAAGTGGAGGGGAGGGAAAAACACACACACAAATAAGCCAAGAACAAAACTGTCTCTTCATAGAAGAGAGGAAGCAAGGAAAGTCCCCCCGTGGTAACTGGTAACGGAGTGAATTCAGAAATTACTGTTGAGCTCATCCTGGATTCAGAGGGGAAAACTTGAACCAGAAGGAATATTTGCAGCTCCTCCAAAGATAAGTCCCAGATGCGAGAAGATTCTGCAAGATTGATTTTTGTTTTTTTGGGGGGGAAATAAAACATCTGAAGTTCAGTTTGTTCGTGACAGATTTTGTGCTTTCTCACTACGGTTTAGAATGGCGAAGATTCGACACCGTGGATCTCTGGAATTAGAAGCATGACCCTGTTCAGAGCATAGAACTTGATCCCTGGACACAACTTTTCAGAGAGCGGAAATGTTGGAGCGGCTCCAGCTTGAGGCACCCTTTGTGACGTGCGGTGAAGCAAGGGAGCTGTGATTGGACTCGAGGTTGTGAACGAACGTGGTCTTCTCAAATTGTCCTGGACAAGTGGAGTCTCCAAAGCCACCCAGGAGTGGATGGGGAAAATTAGTCTAGTGTCCGCAAGCAAGCATCCACTGTGGCTTCTTATTTTGGTGAACAGTTGTGGAAAGTAAAGGACGTTTGTCCTGTGTGGCGGTGAAGACTTAAGAACAGAAGACGCTGCTGCAGCTATGGATGTCCTCTCCGAATGTGGAATTCTTTGGAGCTTTCTCTTGGAATTGGAGGACCCGTGCCTGCTTTGCCACTTGAAATGGCTGTACGATTTTCCCGAAGATGATCATGATTCAGCTTGGGAAGAAATTCCAGCTGTGAGTGGTGTCTTGTCCAAAACGGGTCCCCTAAAGATGCTCGTCTCCTTCTTGCTTAGAAGCGTCTTGTTGCTGCTACGCAGAAGGGTTTGCAAGTTCAATCCTGAACTATCGCTTAGTGCTTTACTCTTGGTTAATGTGAAGGAGAAATTATGGGGATGAGGATGAGGATGCGACTCTCAAAACAAGATTTTCTTTAATAAAAATAACGTTCAATGATTGTTTGGTGCAGATAGTACCTTCTTCACTATTCAGTGTTAAGGCATCAATAATAGGGAAGGAATGGATGGTCCTTCTGCCTGACTTATATTCTTTCTTTCTTTCTTTCTTTCTTTCTTTCTTTCTTTCTTTCTTTCTTTCTTTCTTTCTTTCTTTCTTTCTTTCTTTCTTTCTTTCTTTCTTTCTTTCTCTCTCTCTCTCTCTCTCTCTCTCTCTCTCTCTCTCTCTCTCTCTCTCTTTCTTTTTTCTGTCTATCATCTATCTATCTATCTATCTATCTATCTATCTATCTATCTATCTATCTATCTATCATCTATCTATCATTGTCTATCTACATATCAATTGCTTTTGCTTGCTTACTTCAAATCTCTCTCCCTCCCTCTCCTTCTCCCTCTCTCCCTCTCCCTTTCTCTCTTTCTCTCTATCTTCTTCTCCCTCCCTCCCTCCCCCCTCCCTCCCTCCTCCCTCCCTCTCCCTCCCTCTCTCTCTCTCCTCTTCTCTCCCGTCTCCCTCCTTCTCCCCTTCCCTCCCTCCCTCCCTTCTTCCCTTCCTCCCAGGAGTTGAGCACACCTTAGGGGGGGATGCGTCTTTGTAGACAGAGAATAAAGAAGTTTCCCCAGCTTGTTACTCTGATCTTCCTTTAGCTCCTTTTCCTTCTAACGGTCCTTCCACTCTTCCCAGGTGTTGAGTCCCACCTACAAACAACGGAATGAAGACTTCAGGAAACTTTTCAAGCAGCTTCCCGAGACGGAGCGCCTCATTGTTGGTAAGACAATCCCCCCTTCTTTCCAGGCCTGCAACAAGGCAAAGGTTCTCCAGCAGGGGTGGGCTGCTACTCATTCTCCCTAGTTTGGGTGAACCGGTACCAAACTGGTAGCTACCCCTCCCCTCATGCAGCCTGTTTTGGACCCCAGGTAAGTACAGGACCCACATGGAGGCTCGGGGAGGGTGAAAAACAGGTCTCCTGGAAGCTGCAGAAGGCCGGAAATGGGCTTGTTTCCAGCCTCCAGAGGACCTCTGGAGCCTGAAGACGCCATTTTCTCCCTCCTGGAGGCTCGAGGAAAGCCTCCGGAGCCCACAAAGGGTGAAAATGCCCCCCTCCCCGCCATGGTGCAGGAGGCCGACTAGGCCATGCCCACCATGGCCACGCCCACCCAGCAACCAGGCAGAGAAGTGTTTGCTAAAAAATTTTTGAAGGCCAGCCCTGTTCTCAGGAATCATAAAAGCCAGTCGCATCGGTTGAGGCTGGGAAAAGGTTTGTTCTTTGTCCAGGAAGAAAATTTCTCCATCTCACCCTGTCTCACGCAGGGGGTGTTCAAAGGTATCAATCTGTCTGGTCGTATTTATTTTTCTTCAGTTCATCAAAGCGTCCCAATGTTGCTTTTTCCAAAAGGCAGTTGGACTTTTTTTGTGTGTGTGTGGGTGGGGGGGGGGGTTTCCCTTGAAAATGTTTTACTTCCCTTCCAAGAAACTTCTTCAGGTCTGAAGAAGCTTCTTGGATGAGAAGCGAAATGTTTTCAAGGAAAAAGAAGAAGAAAAAACAAGGAAGTCCAATTGCCGTTTGAAAAACACCTTTCGGCTAACCATGACGAGAATGGTTGAAAATCTCCAAATCCAAGATTGGAGATTTTGAAAATGAATCCTCTTTTGAACTACACCTCTTTTGAAAACTTTTGAAAACTAAATTTCCAACTTCTTCGATTGGAAAAAAAGACAGCACTGAATCCACATTTATTGCAGACTAGAAACTCCTTATAGACTTTTGCTTGAAACAGAAAAAAATGAACTTATGATTAATACAATATTAAAAAATTCCAGGAAAAAAAATTCATGTCCATATTTAAGGAAAATTTGGCCTCTAAAGTGTTAAAAGTCACAGATTTGAGTGTCTTGCTCCATAACAATTGCTCTTATCGCCTAATTAGCTCAAAGTCTAAATCAATATTACATTTCTGTGACTTTTTAAAGGCAAGTTTACTATATTCTTTATTCAAAGAGGAAATTTACTTCCAGGGGCAGGGAGAAGAAAGTGTTATGTAAGCCAGCTTAATGACAGTAAAAGATAACTAGTTAGCAACTTCTAGTAGTAAAACAGGCCCTATTCTTTTTCCAAGTGAACGGAAGGAATGTTTCTTTTTAATCGATGACAAGGTGAAGGGCCAAACTTGACAAAACTCCATTTAAACCCGTTAACAATTAACAGCAAAGATTTCATTCTTATATTGGTGTAATATCTTGGCTGCCAAAATCTACACCATGACTGGATGTCAGCAAAGAAGGAGTTTTCTGTATCTCTTTGTTGACCTTTAATGCTATCCGTATTTCTGCAGCCAAATCTGGTCTCCCTTCTTTCTCCAACGGCAGTGGCAATCTAGATTAAGTCTCAGACTCCTCTCATTTTTAGAAGTTATGCGTGCCCAAGGGTGAAAAGCATGCCTTTTTTAGCCTGCAATAATTGTGTAACTTGAAAGTGGATTAAAAACAACAAGTAAGGCTGGTGCCAGGAGCTGTTTGGTTCCATCCACCCTTTCTCACCCACCTGGTAAGAATAACTGGTTTGGAACAACCTTAGACCAGGAAGAGGAAAAAGCCTTTATCTATGGATTATCTAGAGATTTTCCAACTTTACGATCTTCTTACTTAATAGCAATACATTATTACTGAAGGGGAAAGGTTTATGTGTCATCCTTGGAAGCCCTATTTTACTTAGAAGCTTCGAGGGTGCCGCATTTGTCTGCCTGGGCAATTGGGAGGGGGGATTGCATAGAGAGGTGGAAGATTAGACACGACAACATTATTCTCTAGACGTCAAGGACAAGTGACCTGCATCTGGAGAGGAGTGGCACACGGGATGTCTCCAGTTGGGACGACATTTGATTGGGCCATGTGATGGACTGATGGGTGCAGGGGATGCAACTTTGAATTTCTTTGGGGGGAAGGGAAAACCTGGAACTCTCAGATTTGGGTTTTCCCAGACGTGCCAATATGACACAACTCTAATAAAATGGAACTTTGAAGAAGAGGCTTGTCTCAGAGTTTATTGGGTTGGAGTTGGTTAGTTGGAACGCCAATAACGTCAAGAACGCTGACATTATGACAAGATTTTTTTTCAGAAGTTGACTTGCCATTCCCTACTTCCTAGAGATTTCAGAGGATATCTTTAATAGAGTTGGGAAGGACCTTGTAGATCATCTAGTCCAACCCCCCCTGCCCAAGCAGGAGACCCTACACCACTTCTGAGAGATAGGGACTGGCCCAAAGTCACTTGGGTGGCTTGTGCCCAAGGCAGGGCTAGAACTCACAGTTACTCAGTGTCAACTGAAAAACGTGTATACAAAATGTTTTTTTGGGTGATAGTTTTCACGGGGTCCTAAGGGCTTCCAGGTTTGTATGGTCAGTCCAGACTTCGAGTGGTCTCTGTCCTCCTTCCAGCAGGTGGCACCAGGTTTGCAGCACTGCGAAAGCCTCTTTTTCCCATGCAGCCCATCGTCACTCTGTGTCAGTTAGCTTGCAGGAGGTGTAGGCACAGGGCTGTAGGCTGTAGTTTTGGGGCGTGTAGCTCGAGGCTCATGATTTAATTGGAGTAACTGCCGGAACCCTGACACCCAGTTTCTAACCTGATGCTTTTAACCCAATTGGCTCTCACTTAATATGATAGGAAGCATGAAAACATAGCTTAGCAAGGGAGGGAAAAATAATACAACTCACTACTCTTGTGGAACTTTTGCTGAAAGAATTTTGAATTAAATAGATGTTTTAACTAAGGAGAGAGAAGTCTGGAATCCATGGTCAGATTTTCAACATACTTTTACATAGCACCAATTGTATAGCATGAATAATTTGTTTTATTTGTAAGCGAGAAGGAGCTCCTCAAAACATTTAAAATGTGGACTGAGTTGGGAGCAAATTTAAAATGCAAGTTGAAATCCACACAGTCATGAAATGATGAATTATACTAAAGGTAAAGGAAAAGGTTCCCCTCACACATATGTGCTAGTCGTTTTGGGCTCTAGTGGTGGTGCTCACCTCCATTACAAAGCCGAAAAGCCAGTATTGTCTGAAGACGTCTCCATGGTCATGTGGCCGGCATGGCTAAACGCCAATAAGGTGCACGGAATGCTGTTCCCTTCCCACCAAAGTGGTCCCTATTTTTCTACTTGCATTTTTACCTGTTTTTGAACTGCTAGGTTGGCAGAAGCTGGGACAATTACGTGGCGCTAGGGATTCGAACAGCCGAACTGCCGACCTTTCTGATCACCAAGCTCAGCGTCTTAGCCACTGAGCCACTGTGTCCCTTTGTTAGTTATACCACTAGAAGAGAAATCGTAACAGCAACCATCTACTTTTCATTTTTCATGTATTTGCTCTTCGTTTAGCCAGGTCTCTTTTCCAAACATAGCTCCTTTTTAAGTTGGGCTTCATTATTACAGAAAAATAGACAAGAAACATTGGTTCCAAACTATCATCGTGGTTCGACAGCCCATTTCATAATATATTTGCAAGATTCATTGGCGGTGAGAAAAGAAACCAGGGCATGCTTTTTAAAATTAAGAGAAAATTAAAAGAAACCAGGGCATGCTTTTTAGAGGTAGTCTTCCATTTACAAAAAAATCATTTAATGACCACTCAAAGCTACAATGGCATAAAGAGAATGAATATAACTTAGCAAGGATGAGATACGTTTTCAAAAGATAATAATTGTAATGTTAACGATAACATAATAATAGAACAATATGATATAAAATGTTGATTAGAGCAGTTTATAAATATAATTAAGGAAGAAATGTACAATATCATTATGCGCACAAGATATATGTACCCCACTGACACACTGTAAAATAAAAAAAGATGGTTTTATTTGTTATTTTTATTTTTTTAAAAAATGTTATTTAAAAAAAAAGCTACAATGGCATAGAAAAAAGTGACTTATGACCGCTTTTCGTACTTACGACCATTGCAGCATTCCTATAGTCACACGATCCAAATTTGGATGCTTGGCAACTGACTCATATTTATGACAGTTACAAAGCATCCTGGTGGGGGAATCACATGGTCTCCCCTGCTTAACCGGTGCAGTGATTCACTTGACAGCTGTGGCAAAGAAAGGTCCTTAAAAAGGGGACCAAATTCACTTTAATGTTTCACTTAGCCACAGGAATTTTAAGCTCAATTGTGGTCTTAAATCGAGAGCTACCTGCATTGTAATTTTTTCTCTGGGTGTAATCTGTAGTTTGTCCA
The DNA here is from genome assembly GCF_049901735.1 of Notechis scutatus. Lineage (NCBI taxonomy): Eukaryota > Metazoa > Chordata > Lepidosauria > Squamata > Elapidae > Notechis > Notechis scutatus. The sequence goes on along the minus strand of NC_142015.1, from coordinate 23,158,060 downwards.
GGATCTTTGTTAATGGGCCCCTGTTTGAAAGATGCTTCAATAATTCCCGCTGCCAAAATCAGCTTCTTTTCCCCTCCCTTTTATTTATCTTCCTTGTCCATCTACCCAAATTTGTTTTCCTGCTGTCGATGTTTAGACTGCGAGAAACCCAACTGGTCCCTGTTTATTTTCTACCGTGTACAGAAACATCCAGTTATTTTTGCGTTCTTTATAAATATTTATGTCCTTTTGGCTACACCATGTCGCTCCCTCTGCCTGGCTTTTCCTACAGATTACTCCTGTGCCCTTCAAAGAGATATTCTCTTGCAAGGACGACTCTACCTCTCTGAAAACTGGATTTGTTTCTACAGCAACATCTTCCGCTGGGAAACCTTGGTGAGTTGTCTTCTCCAGCCCAGCCCAGCCCACCTCATTGACTTTCTCTGCCATGGGTGAACCCTGAAAGTTTGCATTTGCTCCCCTTATAATGTTGTGGCTTCTATCTTTACGATTTACATTGTTTTATTTAGTTTCCTAGTACGGTTTGTGTTGATTCCATGATTAAGGGTTGCATCTTATGATTTAGGATGAATGTGTTTTTATGATGGCTATGATCATGATTTATCACTTATAGCTTTTATGTACAATGAGAACTTATGCACCGAAGATAAATTTTCTTGTGTGTCCAATTACACTTGGCCAATAAAGAATTCTATTCTATTCTATTCTATTCTATTCTATTCTATTCTATTCTATTCTATTCTATTCTATTCTATTCTATTCTATTCTATACTATTCTATTCGACTCTACTCTACTCTACTCTACTCTACAATCCAATATTTATTCTATTCTATTCTGTTCTGTTCTACTCTACATTCCAATATCTATTCTATTCTATTCTATTCTATTCTATTCTATTCTATTCTATTCTATTCTATTCTATTCTATTCTATTCTATTCCATTCCATTCCATTCTGTATTCTATTCTATTCTATTCTATTCTATTCTATTCTATTCTATTCTATTCTATTCTATTCTATTCTATTCTATTCTATTCTATTCTATTCTATTCTATTCCATTCCATTCCATTCCATTCCATTCCATTCCATTCCATTCTGTATTCTATTCTATTCTATTCATTCTATTCTATTCTATTCTATTCTATTCTATTCTATTCTATTCTATTTTTCTATTCTATTCTACTTATTCTTCTATTCTATTCTATTCTATTCTACCCTACCCTACCCTACCCCACTCCAATCTACCCCAGTCTATTCTAGTCTACTCTACTCTGTTCTATTCTGTTCTATCTTATTCTATTCTTCTTGTTTCACTTTCCATGATGCTTCTGATCTTTTATCTGTTGGTATAGTTGACTGTCCGTTTGAAGGACATCTGCACCATGACCAAGGAGAAAACTGCACGGCTCATTCCTAACGCTATTCAAGTTTGCACAGACACTGAAAAGGTACTTTCTTACAATCTTGCCCATTGGACACCGGCAAGAGCAGAAGACTTCTCTGAAGGACAAATCTGGGGGTTGAGGGGAAGCAGGGAATCTTGGACAAGACCTAAGCTCAGTTAAATTCTCACAGTCAAGTAGGTCCACCATGACCCAAAGATCAGCTTGTCTAGGAACATGCATGTTTAAAAAAAAAACAACAACAGCAGAAAATGGTTTAGAGCTCCTGTAGTAGGACCTTCTGACCTTCTCTGGTCTCATTGCTTCCGCCAGTTAAAGAAGTTTTTTTTTCCCCACCAAAGGTTAGGGATAAAGCAAAACCTTGTAAAACTTGTTTACCGGTTGCAAAATCAGGGTACCTTCTGGGCATGGCCAGCAAAACGTGTCTCCACCCTGAAGACTTCCTGCTTGTCTTTTACTCCCCAAGCCTTTACATCATCTAGATCAGGAGTGTCAAACTCAATTTCATTGAGGGCCGGTGTTCTGATCCAGGGCTTAGCAGAATTAAAAAACAGACTCCTTGTCCCGAAAAACCTCTCTTTATTTAGTTACGGTGAATCCATGGCATTCACTCACAGAAAAGTCATGGCAATAATCCTCCTAAGGGTTAATTGCAGGAACACACCTTATCAGTCCTTGGATAGTTGCAGCTTTCAGTCGCAAAGCTGTAAATTCAATACCTGGCAAGGAGTCTCTGTGAAGCACGAACTCTGATAAGCAAATCTTCCAAAAGAAATATGAACTAATTGTCTCCTGCAACCACCACACCCTTTTTGCTTCTATGTATTCCCCAAGGAGGGGCCATCAAGCGGTCCACATGTGTCTTTCCTTCCGAATTGGCCCCTGTTCCTTAATTGTTCTCCTCTCCTGACAGCTCTGCGCATACGCGCATCTGGAACAGGCCCCAGCTGTTCTTCTTCCCCACTTAGCTCTGACTCCTAAGGCAGCTGGGCAGTGACAGATTGCCTTGGCCCTATCTCTGCTTCTGACATAGCCAGATCAACATTATGGTCACCTTCAAAGGGCCAGGTGGGCGTGGCTGAGTGGTCACATGACTGGGCAGGAATGGACAACTCCACCTGGCCTGCTCAACGTTGCTCACGTCGAGGGACACCTGTGATGGGCCAGACAAGGCTGGCTCCGGGCCGGCCTTGTGGATCTAAGGCTGATCACGTTCCGGTCTGGTTGGCCACTACTAGGTTGTAGATCAGTGTCCGGTCAGCTTGGGCCGGTCTGAGGCTCTGCGGGCCGATCCTCTGCTGTTTCCAGGGCAACTCCGCAGGCCAGATCTAACCACACCACAGGCTGGATCTGGTCTGTGGGCCTTGAGTTTGACACCCTCGATCTAGATCCTAATCCCTCTTTGAGTGAAAGAAGCAGGCTACAAGTCCGTGTTGTTTTATTTCTGAGCAGACGGTGTGGGAAAGTGTTGTCCATCCCGTCGATCGGTCTCCCATCTATTGAGGGAAGATTTGTCTACCTTCCACCAGTTGGCCCTATATTGCTTTGGAAATTTAGAGTGTTGAGCTTGTTACTTTGGTTTGGAAATCTCTTTCCTGAATCTCTGAATAAGAATGGCCAGGGGAAGGTTAAAAGAATTGGGGCGCAAGCATAGTATTATCATTGGCTGTGCACTGGAAAAGTGGTTGAACTTTAAACCACTTTGGAATAAGAATTCTGTTTTTTTCTGACCACCCAGCTGCTAGAAAATTAATTAAAGCAGATAATGTAATAAAAAGCCTTCAGAATGGTGCTCATTGTATCTTAAATTCCTTCCTCCCAAGTCTTCCAAAAATAGGTTCTGCCCCATGCAGTTGGCTTCACCCATTTGCAAGATGCCTCCAAACATTGTTTTTAGAATATTGTCATAGAATATTCTTTTAACGACCCTATAATCCTTTGCGGGGTGGAGTCTGGGCAACTGAATGGAGCCTGAATGGAGTGTTTTAATGGCTGGATCCCCTTCCTGTCACCAATGCGGAGTTTTGTTCGGCCGATGCCCAGAGAGAGAAATATCTGCCTCTACCTAGGGTCGAACTCACAGCCTCCTGATTGTGAGGCGAGAGCTCCACCTCTAGGCCACCGTACTACTCCCGGTATAAATCACTAATTTCTTTGCTACGGTAGAGTTTTCAAACCTCCGTATCATGTGCACTGAATCTCTTTCTCTCTGGCTAATGTATTTCAATGCAATCATTTAACACATACTTCCTGATTTATCTCATCTCTCAATTTTTATTTTTGCTTTTCCCAGCACTTTTTCACTTCCTTTGGTGCCCGGGATAGGACGTACATGATGATGTTTCGCCTCTGGCAGAATGCTCTCCTTGAAAAGGTAGGAAGTGTTGCTTTTTCATCTTTATCAAATGTATTTGTCACCCATCTCGTAGATTCAGGCTTTCAACAAAGCGACTGGACTTTCTTGTGGAAAAGCCCTTTTCCTCTGGGTTAAGTTGGATGGCTGAATTGTGTCCTCCTGCGTTGGTTCTCCTACGTTGCGCCGTGCATTTGTGTAGTAGTTGTTTAGTTTTCCCCAATGTACATGTTCAGTTGCCTTTTTGAAAACACCCTTGGGACTCCCTAGAATTGTAGAAGGTCTCCTGGAAGGCCGCAGGTGGTGGCAGAGGACATGTTGGCCTTCTGACAAAGATCTCTAATAAACCTGTTGATCTATGGCCACCATGTTCAGAGTGTGCCTCTAACACAAGGATGTCCAATAAGGATATCGTGGATGCTGTGGCTTATAGGTTCTAGGACAAGAAGAAGCCCAGTAACTCCCTCCAGAAATTTCTTTCTCCTCCAATTAGAGATTGTTCGAAGTGGCAAAAACACACACACCCTTCTTGGCTAAGTCAGAGATGTCCAATTTTGGCCACTTTAAGATTTGTGGACTTCAACTCCTGGAATTCTGGGAGTTGAAGTCCACAAATCTTAAAGTTTCAAGGTTGGACACTCCTGTTCTAACATGTCCTCAAAATTCCAGTTGGTAGTTGATCTAAGACTGTCTACCCTTGTCTGTGAGCTATGTAAACTAGTTCTTCTTAGTTTTTCATCTGGCTCAAGGGCTAATGACCAGGGTTGACCCTTCAGTATTATCCCCATGGGCCATTTGACACCAGGAAACAAGCTTGTTACCAAATGACAACAGTGCATTGAAAAATTCCAGCCGTAAAATGTAACAGGATTCCGATTGATACGTCCAAATTAGGAAACCTGGTTTGTCCCTTCCAGTCTTCTGTTCTCACCTCTCTTCTTGCTGCTTGGAAGTGATCTGATAACTCCAAAAATTGCTGATAATTTCACCCCAATAACTGCTCGGTTTGTATTCCAAGAATGCATTTTCCCTTCCCTTTCATTCCCCCTTCTAGGGGTTTAACTTTTTTCACCTGTTAATTTTTGAGAAGGGTATCACCTTTTGCAATAATGGAAGCCTTGTATTCAGTCTAATGCCCTCCAAGGATGAATCAACACATGTACACATGCATGCACACACACACACACGCATACACACATACACAGATACATAACACAGCTGCAATTCAAATGGTTTTTGTTCCTCGATAATTATGACATGCATTTAAAAACAAAAGGCGGAGGAGGAAAAGCTGAAACTGCAGATCCATTGTGGGTAGCTTCCTGAAAGTGAGTGGGTCCAAATGTCATGTTGCCATGCTGTGAACATATTTTTTCTTCTTCTTTGCAAGCCTGCAAATCCACACACTTCACAACATCCATTTGGGTAGCCCTGTCCCAAAGGTGCTTTTTTCAAGAGGCAACTGGACGTCTTCAAAGAAAAACGAGAAAGTCCAGTTGCCTCTTGAAAAAAGCAAAACCGTGACCTGGATGACTGAGAAGCTCCATCGACATTTGGGTAGCCATGTTCTTAAAATTCTCATGAGTGAAGTATCAGAGATGCTGTCAATTGCTTTCCATGGGGGATACCGATTCATAGAATGGAATGGAATGGAATTGGACTTGGACTTGGACTTGGACTTGGACTTGGAATAGAATAGAATAGAATAGAATAGAATAGAATAGAATAGAATAGAATAGAATAGAATAGAATAGAATTGAATAGAATAGAATAGAATAGAAAAGCAGAGTTGGAAGGGACCTTGGGGGTCTTCTAGTCCAAGCAGTAAACTGCACAATTTCAGAGAAATCCAATCTCTACTGAAAAACTTCCAGTGTTGGAGCATTCACAACTTCTGAAGGCAAGTTGTTCCACTGATTAATTGTTCTGACTGTTAGGAAATTTCTTCTTAGTTCTAGGTTGCTTCTCTCCTTGATGAGTTTCCATTCATTGAATCTTGTCCTGCCTTCCAGTTCCTTTGAAGAATAGTTTGACTCCCTCTTCTTTGGGGCAGCCCCTGAGATATTGGAAGACTGCTATCATGTCACCCCTTGTCCTTCTTTTCTTCAAATTAGACATACCCAATTCCAGCAACTGTTCTTTATATGTTTTAGCCTCCAGTCCCCTAATCATCTTTCCTGCTCTTCTCTGCACTCTTTGCTTTGTTCCTTTCCAGCCCTTGTGTCCAAAGGAGCTTTGGCATTTTGTACATCAGTGTTACGGCAATGAGTTGGGGTTGACGAGCGATGATGAAGACTATGTTCCTCCTGATGAAGATTTCAACACCATGGGGTAAGCTCCTATGCCTGAAGTGAGCCATGAAAACAAAACTGGAAAACACCAAGATTTAATGCTCACAAACCACTGATATCCTCACTACTCTAGGGCGGTGTTAGTCAACCTTTATAACTTTAACCTGAGCGGACTTCAACTCCCAGAATTCCCCAGCCAGAATTGCAGAAGACCTTATCATTATCTCCCATCCTCTAAGATACTTTAAGCCCATGACAGATGCGAAAAAGTATGTAAATGTTCTGGAGTGGAATTTGGCTAGAAAATGGGTATGTCAACGTAAAAGAAAAGGTGATAATTGAAGCTTCTCTTTGGAGGTATCAGCTGCACTGTGAGGTGAATGTTTTTATTCCACAAGGTTTGCTCTTCAATGCTTGATAAGAAGACTAACTGTGGGATTGATCCAATTCACCCGGATTTTGCTTATTATTGTTTTTTTAAAGTTACTGTGAGGAGATCCCCGTAGAAGAAAATGAAGTCAACGACAGCTCCTCCAAAAGTAGCATGGAGGTCAAAGCTGAAGTGAGCCCTCAGCTTCCCAAGAAGTCTCTTACCAACAGCAGCACGTTGACTCCTACAACAAACAATGAAGCTCCAATCCCGGTAGGTGGTCTTCTTCTTCTTCTTCTTCTTCTTCTTCTTCTTCTTCTTCTTCTTCTTCTTCTTCTTCTTCTTCTTCTTCTTCTTCTTCTTCTTTCTTCTTCTTCTTCTTCTTCTTCTTCTTCTTCTTCTTCTTCTTCTTCTTCTTCTTCTTCTTCTTCTTCTTCCTCCTCCTCCTCCTCCTCCTCCTCCTCCTCCTCCTCCTCCTCCTCCTCTTAAAATTGCCAAGGTTCAAAAACATTGATTTAAACTCTAGAAGCACATTCTTCTTCTTCTTCTTCTTCTTCTTCTTCTTCTTCTTCTTCTTCTTCTTCTTCTTCTTCTTCTTCTTCTTCTTCTTCTTCTTCTTCTTCTTCTTCTTCTTCTTCTTCTTCTTCTTCTTCTTCTTCTTCTTCTTCTTCTTCTTCTTCTTCTTCTTCTTCTTCTTCCTCCTCCTCCTCCTCCTCCTCCTCCTCCTCCTCCTCCTCCTCCTCCTCCTCCTCCTCCTCCTCTTAAAATTGCCAAGGTTCAAAAACATTGATTTAAACTCTAGAAGCACATTATTCTTCTTCTTCTTCTTCTTCTTCTTCTTCTTCTTCTTCTTCTTCTTCTTCTTCTTCTTCTTCTTCTTCTTCTTCTTCTTCTTCTTCTTCTTCTTCTTCTTCTTCTTCTTCTTCTTCTTCTTCTTCCTCCTCCTCCTCCTCCTCCTCCTCCTCCTCCTCCTCCTCCTCCTCCTCCTCCTCCTCCTCCTCCCCTCCTCCTCCCTCCTCCCTCCTCCCTCCTTCTCTTTCCAGCCCCTCCCCTCTTCCCCTTTCCTCCAGCTTACAGTTATAGTCGCGACAGATGGCAGCTCCAGCTACCCCAAGGTAACGGTGATTGACGTTCTTCTTCATGTCCTTCTAGTATGAAGGGATCGTTCCTGAAGAAGAAGAGGTTCTGGACACACCAGCTGAGAAGGAGATGACAATTGCGAATCTCATTGGAGACAAAATTGACATCATCGCCCCTGTGAATTCTCCTTCTCTGGATTTCAATGACAATGAGGACATTCCAACTGAGCTTAGTGATTCCTCTGAGACTCATGATGAAGGTGCTTGGCTGGCATCCACAGGTGTCATGGTGGGGTTAGGGTTTATTGTCCTTCTGTGTCTTACCCATGTTCAGTACCATAGTTGACCCAGTTGACTTGGGTTTCCAAGTTAAAGAGTTCCCCGTCCCTTCATATTCAGCATCTCTGTATTCTCACCTTAATTTTTCTCAGAAACATGAAATCTTTTGTATTACTATTTCTGTGTTGAATTACTTAGGGAATCTGTATTTTTAGGTTAAGGGTTACAGGCTCCATGAATATTCTCATGGCGAATTCCATTGTAAGAATTAAGCTATAGAAAAGTTTTGATGTTATTGAAGAAAGTTGAGTTGTGAAGAAGCATCTCGAATGGTAGCGTTCATCATGATGCATTTTTGGTGGGTCCTATTGTCCTGAAGACAAAGTGGTGTGGCGGCCTAGAAGTGGACCTCCCACCTTACAATCAGGAGGCTGTGAGTTCAATCCTAGGTAGAGGCAGATATTTCTCTTTCTGGGCATGATGAGTATATATCTGCTGAACAAAACTCCGTATTGGTGACAGGAAGGGCATCCGGCCAGTAAGCACTCGGCTCCATTCCGTTGCCCAGATTCCACCCCACAAGAGATTATGGGGTCATTAAAAATGATGTTATCCTGAAGACCTCTAAGTCTAAAGCTTTTGAATTTGTGGTTCACTTTTTGAACAAAGTTGGGCTTAGCTGTTTGGACCTAGACTTGTTTCAAGTATTGGAGCATCCATGTTATATTTTTGTAGTGAGTTAAAATACTCTTTATTGCTTGACCAAGATAGGTGTCCTAGGAATCTGACCTGTTAGCTTTACACTTTGTTCGTCAGGGGAGGTCCAGTCCTTTTATGAAGATCTGAATGGACGACAGTACATGAATGAAGTCTTCAACTTTAGTGTGGATAAGCTTTATGACCTGCTCTTCACAAACTCTCAGTTCTTAAGGGATTTCATGGAGCAACGACGGTTTTCTGGTAAGCCCTCATCAGCCCATACAGGAAGTCCTCAACTTACAACTGTTGTTTTTGTGACTGTTACAACAGCATTGAAAAAAAAGTGACTTTTAACGACCCTTTTTCACACTTATGACCACTGCAGCCTTCCCATAGTCACGTGATCAACATTTGGACACTCGGCAACTGACTCATATTTATGACAATTGCAGCATCCCAGGGTCACATGATCCCTTTTTGCAACCATCGGATTGAGCAAAGTCAATGGGGAAGCCAGATTCACTTAACAGCCATGTTATTGATTTAACAACTGCACTGATTTACTTAACGAATGCGGCAAGAAAAGTGATAAAAGGGGGCAAAACTCACTTAGCAACTGTCTCACTTAGCAACAGAAGTTTTGGGCTCAATTGTGGTCCTAACTCAAGGACTGCCTGTATACTGTAAGCAACCTTGTGTCAGGGCTCTGGCAGTTACCCCCATTTAAATCATGAGTCTCGAGCCAAACTTCCAAAACTTCAAAAGGATTTATTGGGAGTTAACATTCCGGCACTGCCTGGGTGTAGCCGACTCTGAGACACCTAATTCATTGTCACCCTTGACCCTAGTTCTTCCCCCCACCCCCTGGGTGTATCATAATTCATATTCTCCAATGGGACACATCCATAGCCAAGAGTCATCAATCATGCTCTCCAGTTAGAATTTTGTGGCAGAAACTTCACTCACCTAGATACTATCTTTGAAAACATTTATGGAATGCAGTTTCAGTTTTGCAAGTTGCTGCACTGCTCCCCGCTCCCTTTCTGCTGGCAACTCTAAAAAGACCATGGAAATATTTTATGAGTTGACATTCGGCTCCCCTCACTTCTTGAAGGTCACCTGTACAACACAAAAAGAAAACAAATTTATTGCAAGCATAGGACTTAGGGTTGTGAACCCCTTGTCTATCAGCTGGCTTCATCTCACCCATGTTGGATTTCAAGCCCATTTTAGATACAAAAACAATTTTTGACCCTATCTGCAAAGCTTTTAATGTTCTGTGAATGGACCAGGACTCTCCAACATATAAACCTTTCTAACCTCCAAAATATAGCAGTTTTAAAGGTTTGGGTTCCAAAAATTTAGATTGGGATGTGGTGGTGGTAAAAATGAATCCTCCTAAAATTCATTTTAATTTTTAAAAAATCCCTGGCCCAAGCAACAATGAGTTCTCAACTCTTTCTGATCTTCCTGCGTTGCCTAGTTCTCTTCTCGGATAATATTAGAAAGCTGTAGTTGTAGAAAATAGCCTTTTTCACCTGCAAGAATAAATATTTTTCCAGTTAACGCAATTAGCATTGGATTATTTCTTCAAGAAGCTCAAGTTTATTGTAAAAGGGATTACTAAATGGGCTTCAGTGATGGAATCAGCTTTCTGTTTATTCTAGTGGATTTCCCAGAGAAATGCAATCCTCTGAGAAAGTTTAGCAAGTGGCTTAAAATCCTCTTAGGGTCTTTAAGTCCCTGGACACAATCAAAATTATTATTATTTTTAACTATCTACGGTCTTTTAAAATCCCATCAGGGCTTCTTTCATTTTGACTGAAGCAAATTAAAGTATTGCAAAACACACTTAAGGACCATTGGAAAGGTGCTTTTTCAAGAGGCAACTGGACTTTGTTTTTCCTTGAAGACGTTTCACTCGTCATCCAAGAAGCTTTTTCAGTTCTGGAGTTCAGTTCTTCAGAACTGAAGAAACTTCTCGGATGAGAAGCGAAACGTCTTCAAATGGAAACAAACACAAAAGTCCAGTTGCCTCTTGAAAAAGCACCTTTGGGATATAACCATGACCTGGATGACAGAGAATCTCCATAGATTTAAAGACCATCTTACTCTTTTATTGACTTTCTTTTACTGATATCTCAGAACTTTCCTAATTTTCTTTTTTGTGTTACTTTGGCTGAACTTGAGCAAATCGTGGGAGAAGGAAGAAGGAGGAAGAATTTGGTTTTGAATAAAAAATAAAATACAGCATAGTTTGTAGACTTCGTGTAAGACTTTTTTAGATTCCTGAGAGTCGTATCAAATTTGGGAGGTATGTTTTTGACTCTCGTGTCTTCCTCTTAATGCTGCCTTTCAATCTCTGGATCTGAAAGGGTTCAGAAGAAAGTCAGTCTTTACAAGAACAATCATCTATGGCTCAGCATCAGTTTTATTTTTTTTAAAAAAGGAGGGACCAAGAATAGACCTTTGAATTAAATGGAACTGAGCCAAGTTAAGAACTCATGCTAAACAATAATGTCCAGTGTCTGTTGTGTTGAATCAGCCAGCTTAAGTGGTGGTGGGGTCATCCGCAACACTTGATCTTGGAGTTGGTCTTGGGAGAATATTTTTTCTTTCCCTTGGGAACTGAAACTTTTACCTCCTTCCTTCTATGATGCAACATTCTCCCTTCCCTCCTCAAAAAGCATCCATCGCTTCCCTTTCTCCTTAGATGTTGTTTTTCATCCATGGAAGAAGGAAGACACTGGCAATCAAAGCAGAGTTATTCTCTACACCATCACTCTCACCAACCCTCTGGCTCCAAAAACTGCCACTGTTACGGAAACTCAGGTAAGAAACTCAGCTTTAGCCTTTGAAGTCTCTTGGTTTGAGGTTCTTCTTGAAATAGGGACCTTGTGGTCCTCTTCAGTAGACCAGATGCTGACCATTTATGGTGCTGCTTTTCTCTTCTCCCCAGACAATGTACAAAGCCAGCCAAGAAAGTGAGTGCTATGTTATAGATGCCGAGGTGCTAACTCATGATGTTCCTTACCACGATTATTTCTACACAATTAATCGTTACACATTGACGCGTGTTGCCAGGAACAAATGCCGACTCAGGTGAGTTTAAGTTTGATGGCTTCTGTCTGAAATACTTTGGTTGGTGTCTGTTTCTGTGCCTGGAACAATACATTTCTGACAGTAATTTTTGGTAGCTCCTGAGCCATTTCAGTAAAGATCGGGATAGGTTTTCTTTTGGAATCTCTGTAACTCAGCAATAAATTTTTCAAAGAAGCTACCATGTTTTCCCAAAAGTAAGACCCTGTCTTATATTTTTTTGCCACCAAAAAAGGCACCAGGTCTTATTTTCGGGGGATGTCCTCCACCGACTAACCTCACTTGTGTGCATCGCCCCTGGCCTCCTTTTTGCTGTGAGAGGCTTTCAGGAAATTCTTCTTCTGTGGCTGGCAAGGCTTTCCTGAAGGCCTCTGCAACTGATAACAGAGCTCTGGATCGATCCAGAGCTTTATTATCAGCTCCAGAGGCCTTCAGGAAAGCCTTGCCAGCCTTGCCAACTGCAGAAGAACTGGGCTGGCAAGGCAGGTGTCAGGGTGTGCGAGGCCTGGACACAACTGTCCAAAGGTCAGGGCAGCTGAATAGGGCAGCTCCACTCCCCATTCCCACCCCAGCTTAATTTTTACCTGTCCACTCTGGAATGGGAGGGATCTTAATTAGGGTTTATTTTTTTTGGGGGGGTAGGCCTTATATTGAGCACATGTGTAAAAATCAAGCTAGGACTTACTTTCAGGGTAGGTCATATTTTGTGGGAAACGGTACTTTGGATAAAGATTTAGATCAGGGACAACAAACCTGGTGAGAAAATTTTGCAGGGAAACAGATTTGAGCCAACTAAATCTGAATAGATACTTGGAAGATGGTGGCTTGTTTCTTACTAGCACCTGGACAGCCAACTTATAAGGAAACTACAGTGATAGCTTAGAAGGTCTTTGAGATTCTTTTTCATTGCTACAATTTTTCATTTCAGGGTTTCTACAGAGCTACGTTACAGAAAACAGCCATGGGGACTAGTGAAATCCTTCATTGAGAAGAACTTTTGGAGTGGTCTTGATGACTATTTTCGCCACTTAGGTGAGAGGCTGCAGAGCCTATCCAATGGAATTACCTTCTTGACCTTTCCATTCATGGAATTGGACTTGTTGTTGGAGTCAACGGTCAATCTCCAGATCATGGATGTCGAACCTTGGCAACTTTAAGATTGGTGGACTTCAGCTCACACAATTCCTCAGTCAGCCATGGTTGGACACTCCTGCTGTAGATAAATCTGGAGACTTCTTCATAATTCTACGTTGATAAATAAAAATTCATATTAAGATTTTAGCCCTGCAGTCTAATACATCAGCACTTTTTGAAAAGAGATACGTAAGAACTACCAAAACAAGGAATTATTCAAGGTCCTTGTCAGAACAGAGGAATCACTTCTACTCTCTTGAAGTACTAATGCTGGTCCTGACCTAGCAAATAGATCAGTAGTTTGTCACTGAGCCTGCAGGTTCTGATTGAACCTGGGTTTTGCCTCCTATGGAATATTCCTGGATTACATAGCTGAGATTTGTTAACAACCTGCCCAACAAAAGTCATGTTTTTGTTTAATTTAGGTGGAAAAACAAAGAACGTGTAAGCCTTCAGAATGGTGCTCATTGTATCTTAAATTCCTTCCTCCCAAGTCTTCCAAACATTAGGTTCTTCCCCGTACAGTTGGCTTCACTCATTTGCAAGATACCTCCAAGCAGGCCCTGATTGTTGATGCTTTTTAGAATATCACCATCGTCATCATCTTCTTTTAATGACCCCATAATCCCTTGCGGGGTGGAGTCTGAGCAACTTAATGGAGCTTGCAGAGTGTTTTAATGTCCGGAGGCCCTTCCTGTCACCAATGCGGAGTTTTGTTCAGCAGATAAATTCTCAGGGTGCCCAGAGAGAGAAATAGAATATTGTTGTCTTACCTACAAAATAATTGTCTCCTCTCTAGATTAGAGGTTAGGAAGAGATCACTGCCTTTTGACCAAGCTGAACTATTCCTCTTCTTCCCTTGTCCTCTTCTTTCCACCTGTCTTCTCTCTGGCAGAGAGTGAATTGACCAAAACCGAGAGTTTGTATCTAGCAGAACTTCATAGACAGTCACCCAAAGAGAAGGCGAACAAACAATCCTCAGTGCGGCGAAGGAAACGACCCCATACACACTTGAGGGGGCCTCATCTGGAGGAAGTACTGAGTCCTGTTACCACTCCCACAGATGAGGAGGTTGTAAGTCGAATCAAGCGTGTGGCAGGTATGATGTGACCAGTTGCAAGAGATGAAGTGTGGTTGGGATCGATGGGACAGAAAGAGATCTAACAGTATGGTTTCATCAAGGGTGTAGCACAGGCATCTTCAGTGGTAAACTGAATCATACTTCTTGGAGGATTATATATCTAAAGCAAGGTTGAGACACCTCCAGTTCATTATCTACGGAGATTCTCAATCATCCAGGTCATGGTTGTCCCAATGGTGCTTTTCCAAAAGGCAACTGGACTTCCTTGGGTTGTTTCCCTTGAAAACATTTTGCTTCTGAAGAGCTGAAGAAGCTTCTTGGATGATGTTTTTCTTTTGGAGAAACAGCTTTGGGACTCCAGTTCATTGACCAAGTCTAATCCCTCACTTGGCTGGTGTGGGAGATCAGTTGATTTCCAACCCTAACCACAAACTTTTTGAGAGCAAACCTTGTTTGATTTCCATTTGGTAATTTATCTTTGTTCCTTGGCAGTTGAAGACAGTCTGTCCTTGCTCCCTGGCCTGATTCCAGGGTTCCTTTTGTTCTCCCTGTCCCACTCAAAGAGCTACTGTCGGGGTTCTGACTGATGAATATAACCAAACTAGCACTGTTGAGACAATCCGATCCCTTAATGCAAAACTTATATTGAGTGCATTATTTTGGCACGGAATGAAAGCAAAACCAGCTCTGGATAATTCCTGGGCAATTCAATATAATTAAAGTATAGAATCCTCTCTCCCTCTTATTAGTGCAGGTCACATTGTCCAATGGAGCATCACAATATTGTTATGAGAAGAGGTCTTGAATGTCTGGCAATCACCTGCTGACTCGACCTTGGTTCTCACGGCTTGACTGCTTACAATCCACATTCCAACTCCCCCCCCCCCCCCAATAGTTAGTTGGCAAGCTGGGAAGCAGTAAAAGTGAAAGCAGCCTGTAAATTTCAAAGCTTGACAGTTACGTGAGATGGATCTTCAGTATGCTTGAAGGACAGCCTGAAGTTGTGCCTTGCAGAACTAGCTTTGAGAGGATGGGGAAAGAACGTCCACTCTAGGTGTCTCTTCAGTCAACCACCTCTGCTCCTTTTCAGGTTCCACTCAAACACGGCACATCCCTGAAGAAAGTCCCAGCAGCTTCCATTTGCAGAATGTGTCCAAATTACTGCTTGTTATTAGTTGTGTGTAAGTAACTCCTTACCCTGGCTTGATTCCTTTCCCGCCCCCCTTTCCTTCTGCGATGGATTGTGGATAAGCCAACATTGATTTCACTCCCCGTGGGTCTAATTTGAGCGTCTTTTCAAACTCCAGCCTCCGACAGCGTTCACCTGCTGGTACAAAATGTCCCAGCAAAGCACCGTCAGAAAACGTTATTGTCTTCATGCTTGCCCATAGATCGCCAACAGAACCTTGGCTTACCGCCTTCATTTTCGCACCACACCTTAATTGTTTTTACTGCTCACACATTTTTATTACCTTGATTGCTTTAATGTTTTCGGCTTTTTATATGCAAATTGGGAGTTAGTTGGTCTGAGTTTGGTGGCAGAGACTGGAATTAGAGGAGAACATGTAGAAATATAAATGGTCTGCTTACACCAGTGATGGTGAACCTTTTCGGCAACCAGTGCCCAAACCAGACCAAGCATACATGTGCATGTGCCAGAGCACCGGAAAACCGAATACCATCTCGCCGGTGCATGCATGCCTGTCTTTTGGCTGTTTTTCACTGTTTTCAAGCTGTTTGGGGGGGCATTTTCAGGCTGTTTTTCAGGCCATTTTTAAGACCATTTTTGGGCCAAAAATGCCCCCAAAACATCCTGAAAAAGCCCCCCAAACGGTCTGTTTTTGGGGTGATTTTCCGGCTGTTTTCAGGAGCTCCGATGCCCGCGAAGACCAGTTGGCCGGTGCCGGAAACCAGAAGAACAGCTGGCGACTGCGTACCTGCCCACTGAGAGGGTTCTCTGGCACGCATGCCATAGATTTGCCATCACAGGCTTAGACTGTAGCAGGAGTGGGCAATTTTATGTCCCGTTCTCAGCATGGTGGGCTCAGGGATTCTGGGAATTTAAGTCCACAGGTTGCAAATTTGTCATAGTTGCCCACTCCTGGATTGGAGACTACAAGAGAGTGTAATTCTGACAACGTTTAGGGGGAAGTTAGAAAGAAGCTACGGATTAGCACCTCTCTCCCACAGATTTTCAAATGGCATGAGTTCTTAGAGCTGGCATTTTCTTTGAGAGGTGTGATCAACCTGGTCAACTTGTTCTGATAGTTGTCATACTGATGGGTCTAAACTCTGATTCTGCCTCTGCTGGTTTCTTGAGGTTGGGTGCTTCCCTACCACCTTGTCACTCTGCGATTTCCCTGCTCTGTGCACGTCCTTCAGAACTTCCCTTGCGATGTTCTCCTCTCCTAATCTTTGCTTCCCCCGTCTTTTCTCTTTCCTGCTCCTGCTAGGATTTGTTTCAGGTATATTCTTTCTCTTTTAACGCTATCCTTATCTGCCTCTTTCTCTCTTTGCATCTTGGTTGGTTAAAGCTGGCTCTCTTTCACTCTGGCTGCCTGATCTCGACTTAGATTTGCTGGTTCTCCATTCTTGGGCTAAAGCTTTTATTATTTATTTTGGCTTTTCCCCCTTTTCCCCCCTTGCGTTCTTTTTTGTTCTTCAAACTGCAATGCAAATAGCACCAGCACTTAGATTTATATACCACTTCAAAGTACTTTTAGAGCCCCCTCTAAGTGGTTTACAGAGTCAGCCTCTTGCCCCCAACAATCTGCGTCCTCATTTACCAACCTTGGAAGGACGGAAGGCTGAGTCAACCTTGAGCTGGTCAGGATCAAACTACTGGCAGTGGGCAGACTTAGCCTGCAATACTGCTTTCTAACCACTGTGTCACCATGGCCCTTCCTTCCTTCCTTCCTTCCTTCCTTCCTTCCTTCCTTCCTTCCTTCCTTCCTTCCTTCCTTCCTTCCTTCCTTCCTTCCTTCCTTCCTTCCTCCTTCCCTCCCTCCCTCCCTCCCTCCCTCCCTCCCTCCTTTCTTTAGCAGATAACACTTAGACTTATATGAAATGTTAAGTGGCCATTATTGCACATTTCCAAAGGCCTGGAAAAGTTTTATGTCCTGTGGATTTCAATTCTCAGCATGGCTGGCTTAGGTATTCTGGGAATTGAAGTCCCACAGGTCATAAATTTGTCACTGTTGCCCAGTCCTGTTTTGGAGACTACCATAGAGTGTAAAATTCTGCCAAACTTTAGGGAGGAATTAGGAAGAAGCTATGGACTGGCACCTCTTCCTTCCCCAGGCCAGAGGCATGGCGACCGTCCCACAGGTTTCCGAATACTCCATGGCACGAATCCTTAGAGCTTGCATTGGCAACTGTGTCAATGGTGCGAAACACCTCCCGCTCACCTACCTCCCCAAATTGGTTCACCTCCTACCTTGTAAGGCTTCAGGAAACCATGAAAAATAAAGCTGCTTCAGTGACCCTTTTCCGTCATAAATGCTACCGTTTGCATTGATCGCTTGTTGACGCCTTATTTTATGATTTGAGCCATGCTTTCAGGGATTGTGTTTTTTGTGTTGCAAAATGGCCGACCCTTTTATTGTGGGAGCCCCTCCGAGTGTCTTGATTGCAGCCATGAAAGGGAGGGGAAAAATGATGGGGCAGGGAGGGAAGAATTCCTGCGGCTTGTCGATAATTCTTCTTCTTCTCCTCCCCACCACCCTCTATTTTTCTTTCAGTTTGGTGCTTTTGGTCATCCTTAATATGTTGCTGTTCTACAAGCTGTGGATGTTGGAATACACCACTCAGACTTTGACGGCATGGCAGGGGCTGCGTTTGCAGGAAAGGTAACGGATGCAGGCAGAGGATTCCGCTCTATGAGGAACAAGCTGAGACTGTCTTAACTACGTTCCATGTACATGGGGACTCACAATGTCTTTCTTTCTTTCTTTCTTTCTTTCTTTCTTTCTTTCTTTCTTTCTTTCTTTCTTTCTTTCTTTCTTTCTTTCTTTTCCTCTCTCTCTCTTTTCTCTTCCTTCCTCCTCCCTCTTTCTTTCTTCTTTCTTTCCTTCCTCTCTCTTTCCCTCTTTTCTTCCTTCCTTCCTTCCCTTCCTTCTTTCTCTTCCTTCCCTTCCTTCCTTCTGTCTTCCTTCCTTCTTTCTCTTTCTTTCTTTCTCTCCTTTCTTTCTCTTTTCTTTCTTTCTCCCTTTCTCTTCCTTCTCCCCCTCCCTCCCTTCCTTCCTTCCTCCCTTTCTTTCTTTCTTTCTTTCTTTCTTTCTTTCTTTCTTTCTTTCTTTCTTTCTTTCTTTCTTTTCCTTCCTTCCTTCCTTCCTTCCTTCCTTCCTTCCTTCCTTCCTTCCTTCCTTCCTTCCTTCCTTCTCTTCCTTCCTTCCTTCCTTCCTTCCTTCCTTCCTTCCTTCCTCTTTCTCTTTCTTTCTTTCTTTCTTTCTTTCTTTCTTTCTTTCTTTCTTTCTTTCTTTCTTTCTTTCTTTCTTTCTTTCTTTCTTTCTTTCTTTCCTTCTTCCTTCCTTCCTTCCTTCCTTCTTCCTTCCTTCTTTCTTTCCTTCTTTCTTCCTTCTTTCCTCTTTCTTTCTTTCTTTTCTTTCTTTCTTTTCTTTCTTTCTTTCTTTCTTTCTTTCTTTCTTTCTTTCTTTCTTTCTTTCTTTCTTTCTTTCTTTCTTTCTTTCTTTTTCTTTCTTTCTTTTTCTCTTTTCTTTCTTTCTTTCTCCCTCTTTCTTTTCCTCCTTCCATGCCTTCTTTTCTTCTCCCTCCCTCCCTCCCTCCCTCTCTTCCTTCCTTCCTTCCTTCCTTCCTTCCTTCCTTCCTTCCTTCCTTCCTTCCTTCCTTCCTTCCTTCCTTCCTTCCTTCCTTCCTTCCTTCCTCTCTCTCCCTCTTTCTCTTCCTTTCTTCCTTTTCCCTCCCTCCCTCCCTCCCTCCTCCCTCCCTCCCCCTTCCTTCCTTCCTTCCTTCCTCCTCCTTCCTTCCCTCCCTCCCTATGGCCTTCCCTCCCTCTTTCTTTCTTTTTTTCTTTCTTTCTCTCTCTCCCCCTCTCTCTCTCTCTCTCTCTCAGCCCCCCCTCTTTCTGCCACCCATCTCAATCAATGACTCTCAGTGTCTTACAATTTTAAAAAATATCTTGAGAATAGCAAAGTTGCAAGGGGAGGTATTTATGTATTAAATTTGTTTGCCACCCATTTCATCACGCTATTACAATCATTGAAAACATTTTTAGAAAATGAAATACAAGCATCCAAAATAAAATTTGGCTGTAAGAAAGATTCCCGGCTGGCTTCAAGTTCTTTCATGTCTCTCTTTGCTCTTCTTGGTTACCCCAACAGGTTACCCCAATCTCAGACTGAGTGGACCCAGTTATTAGAGTCCCAGCAGAAATATCATGACACGGAACTCCAAAAGTGGCGAGAGATCATCAAATCATCAGTAGTTCTCTTAGATCAGGTGAGAGCTACCTCCAACCTAGGGGAGAAAACATGGGTTGTGGATAGGCTGAAGGCACGACAAGGGAAATAGCATGCCACTTTGGCACGTGTTCCAATTTCTTCCATTTATGTAGGAGAAAGAGTGCCAGAAACTGAGGGTAGAGTCAAACAAGGGATCAGCTTAGAATCCCTATGTAGTCAAAAGTGAACGAAGCCCAATCTCCCTTGAATTCCATTGATCCTCATCTAACTCCTAGCAGGTACTAACTGTTAGTTGAGAATATCCCTGGGCATAGTCATGAGTAGCAGTAAATCAAATTAACTAGATATTTATGTATGGATATGATCTTTCATGACTGACAATTTATGCCCAGTCTTTCTTCTAAATTGTATCTCACCTATGAGATTATCCTTTGTTTTATTCTCACAATAACAATTCCATTAGGTAGGTAGGGTTGAGAGTAAGGCAAAGTTATTAAGTAAGGCAAAATCACTAGTAAACTCTAAGAGAGGATTAAACTCTGGCCTCTCCAGTCAATCCCTTCATCTCCTCACCACATATTCAGGTATTCTTATGGAATGGATAATTCCAAACCAAAAAAACTATTTCCTAATTCCAGGTCTATTTTACTTACCCCTACATAGTAGAGGCATCTGATAACTTGGAAGTCATGTGGGTTCTTTCATAAATCTGCTAGATTTGTTGAATTGCCACACAACTCTTCACACAGTTGGGGTTATTTGCATGCTGAGTTTTGAGCATCAACCTTCCCGGCAACCGGTTTTGCATTTTCTTTTTTCTTTTATATATATATATATATATATATATATATATATATATATATATATATATATATATATATATATATATATATATATATATATATATATATATATATATATATATATATATATATATATATACACACATACATATACATATACATATACATACATACATACATACATATATATATATATATGTTGTCTGAGTACAGTTGTTTTTAAGAAATGATAATAATAATGATAATATTTATAACATTAATAAGAATCACATCATCATCATAATGATGACATTTGCATATCCATTTTAGTAAATCTTCAATGTCATTAATCATTTCCTTATTCTTTTAAGTTTCTAATTTCTTCTTGTGGCCCACCGTCTGCCAGCGGTGACAGTGAGGAGGTGGGGGAGGCTCTTGGGCCAGTCCTGGAGTCTGGGGAAGGCTCTGATGTAAGCAGAGATAGGCCCAGAGCTGTCTGACATTGCCCAGCTGCCTTAGGAGTCAGAGATTAGAGGGGAAGAAGAACAGCTGGGGCCTGTTCCAGAACTGCGTATGTGCAGAGCTGTCAGGAGAAGGGAACAACTAAGGAACAGGGGTTGACTCAGAAGAAAAGGCACAAGTGGACGCTGAATGGCCCCTGCCATGGGGAATAAATAGAAGCAAAAGGGGAGTGGTGGTTGCAGGAGACAATAGTTTGTATTTCTTTCGGATGATTTGCTTATTGTGGTTCTTCCTCAGAGACTCCTTGCCAGGAATTAATGCTCTTGGTCTGGCAATTATCCAAGGACTGATAAGGTCTGTTCTTGCACTTAACCCTTGGAAGGGATTATTGCCGGGACTTTAACTAAATAACTAAATAAAGAGGGGGTTTTCGGGACAAGGAGTCTTGGTTCTTGGTTCTGCTGAGCCTGGGTCAGAGCATTTCTGATCCTGCTAGTTCTGCAGTTTTGTGTTTTCAAGATGGTGTCCTTGCTTTTACAGATGAAGGATTCCCTCATCAACCTTCAGAAAGGCATCGGCTCTCGCGAATACCGGCCCGAGTCGGATGAGAAACGGAAGCGGTTCTACTAGCAGGCGGGAACACCTGTGGCCAGAGGACTTTTGTGCAATACATGTACATAGAGAATGAATATATAGAGAGGTATATATTCATCATCTCCAGATTTTTACAGAAGAAAGAAACAGCTGGCATAGGCGACAAAGAGAAGCACGGTGCCGACTGAATTCCAGCCAGGAACGTCCCCCAAGGAAGGGCCAGAATGTGATGGAGGAATTGGGCTTTTCCGGCACTGAGGCATGGTGGGGGAAAAAAATCCACCCTGGCCCTCCTGGATTCATGCACCTTTCTAGGCATTTTCCTGGCTCTTTATTTGTTGGCCTGCCTCTCTTGGGTGGGAGCAGGGGAGACGTAGGAAGCCATGAAACTCTCCTTTGGAGTCGATCCTTAACTGGTCTTGGCACAAACGGCCTATTGGTCCTGACACAGAGGAACTGTTGTGTTATTTTTTTCTCGGCAAGAATGCGGTTAGCCGGCAAGTCTTCACGCTGGCTGCCAAACAGAGCGTAGTTGCTTGTTTTCCACCCAGGGTCCCTTTGCGGGGTTTCTCTTTCGTTGGCAAGTGGACTTTGACACAGGGTTCCCCTACCCTACCCGTGCTGCTACTTCGGCCGCCCCGGCACGTGACAGCGTGACAGGATGAGTTTGCTGCTTGAGGAGATAAAACAGGAAGCTTATTCTGGCTCAGGAATTCCGGGAGGAGAAGTCCACAAGTCATAAAAGTTGCCATGGTTGCTTGGCCATCCTTGAGTCTCTTCCCCCCCCCCCCCTTCCTCTCCTTGTTTCAGGTGGATGGCATCTTCTCTGGGGGTTGTTGCATCCTTTGACCTTTGCAGCTTCAAGTAGTTACTTGAGAGAGTTGTCTCTCCGCTTAAAAGGGCTATCTGTACTTGCAGAGATTACCAATGGAAACCCACATCCAGGGCACTTGAACGGCCCCCCCACGTGTAAATGTCCCAAGCGTTCCCACAGCAAAACAAAACACAAAGGTAGCAACAGAGGTACAACCCAGGAACATGCCTCAGCTCAAGCAAGGGGTTTCCAAATGTCTGCTTTGAAGTCCTTGTCCCAAATCTCGTATTTATTTAAGTCGCCTCATTTCTTGTACCCGCGTAAAGATGGAGAGTTTGAGGAAGAAGCATAAGGAGAAATAAGGTTTGCTTTTTATAGTGAGGGATGGGCCTTGACGTTGCTGGGTCTGTCAGCTTGGGCCATGGCATGTCACTCTGCATTTACACGAAGCTCTTGTAAAAAAATTTTTTTTTTTTAAAGACACTCCTGAAGGTACATTCAGCAACTGCTTGATGTGGACTCCTGTTCTTCTTCAACAGCTGATTTCAAATGCAAGAATGCAGTTTAATCCTTTAGAGCAGTGATCCCCAACCTTTTTTATGGCGCGGCCCGATACCGGCATCAGCTGGGCGCCGCCATCTTGTTTTGATGAAAAAGTGCTTCCGGTGAGCTTTCTACCCGGAAAAGCTCACCGGAAGCACTTTTTCATCAAAACAAAATGGCGGCGCCCAGCAAACCAGTGGCCCGGTAGGACTTGTTCCACGGACCGGTACCGGTCCGCAGACCGGTGGTTGGGGACCCCTGCTTTAGAGCAAGGGTGTCCAACCTCAGACTTGTGGACTTCAATTCCCATCATTCTCTAGCCAGCCAGGTTGGCTGGAGAATTCCAGGAGTTGAAGTCCATCCGTCTGCGAGTCTTAAAAAGTTGCTAAGGTGTCTCTTTGATTTAAAGAAGGTCCTTCTTGGCATTCCCCTAGCGATTGGAGGCCGGAGCACGGCAGTTCTGCAAAACACAGACATGATGAGAATATCAGTTGGCTGAGCCGTGAACCAGAAAATGCAAAAGTGTTTTATTTTTTAGGACTTTTCCTTGGGCAAAAAAATGCCTACTGCTTGAAAGAAGCTAGAATTCCACCAATTTTTTATTTTTTTTGTGGATTTGGTCAAAGCAAACATTTCTCTCATTTGGAATGAAGCAAACGGAAGGCGAGAGCTCAGTTTTATCATGCAAAAGGCCATCGTTTCCTAGAACAGGGGTCGCCAACCTTGGCAACTTTAAGCGTTGGCAGGCTTCAACTCCCAGAATTCTAGGAATTGAAGTCTGCCAGGCTTAAAGTTGCCAAGGTTGGAGATCCCTAGACGTCCAAAGCAGAGCAGTAGTAGATTCTCTCTGCCTCCTGGTGTAAAACTAGAAATTTCCTGGCAAGAAATAAAAAGAGATTTCCCTCTTTCGGGCTTCATCTGGATGGTGCCAATCAGTGTTTAACTGATCTGCACCAAATACCATCCTCTTCAGCAATTATGAGCAGGATATTGTTTATAGTCTAGGTAGGTTATTGAGCCAGAAAGAGAAAACATACTTGGCATGAATTATTCATCTGAGCTGGGCCTTTTTGTGACGAAAGTTGGCATTTTCTCTCTGCGCACTGTCAAAAGATAAACAAAGCAGCAAACCTTAGCCAGCCGCAATGTTCTCCTGGATTGACTAGTAGGGGCGCCACAAGAGAACCTTAAGTCCAGATAGACAAGCAGGTCAGCCCAATTTCCAGATATTGTCCTTGTTTCCAGGGTTGTTGATCAACACGAATGCAGAGTATCTGCATCCAAGCTTCTGGATTTCTGGAGTTCAGCTGTTTGGAAGTGAATGAAATTAAGTTGGTTATTTTTTTTTATTTTTCACATGCTCCAACTGGAGAAGCAGGGGGGGAGGAAATTGTCCTGCATTTTGCTTTGCTTTTTTCTTTTGCTAGCTGGCTGGGCTAACTGGCAAGAGATAGCAACTGGAGACAAATATTTCCATAGTCAAACAAAGATTCTTTGTAGGAGGTCAGAATGGCTGGTGGTCACCAGTGGGAGAAAAAGGGCAGCTGAGAAGATAGTTGACAGTAAATTTGGGACACTTAACTTTCTTAGGTTAATTTATTTGCATTAATATATATCTATTCTTGCACAATTCTGCTGATTGGCAGTCTTTGGGGATCTATTTGCTGCTTATCTTCGGGCCCTGGATCCTTTCTTGGTGAGCACAGTCAGGTTTGGGGGCCACCAGAGCTTTTCATTCAAAAGGATAGAAGTCTCAGATGAACCTCCTCCTTGTGAGGTTTTGCTTCCCTAAAACTTAACAAGGGCATCGTGAACTACTGTTATTGAAACAAACATATTATTTCTTTGAAAGAGTGAGTGGGCACAAAGGTTTGCAGGACAGACTGAAGAGAAACTGTTTCGTGTAGACTTTTTATTTTGCTTGATTTTTTTTTTTAAGAGACATTGAAGAGAACTTGGGATTCGTGGTCATTTCACAACCGAGCGTTCACAGACTCATCCCAACAAAATGTATTCTCTTCCACCTCCTTCCCCCCACCCACCCCCCGGAAACTCTCAAAATTCTCTTTTTTGGGGGGAGAGAGGGGGGGCAGCTGCATTGTTTCTAATCCCTCAAGAGTTTTCCCCATCGGCCTAAACTGTGTTTGCTTCGTTTGGAACGGAGTTAAAGGTATAGGACCGTGATGACAAACCCATGGCATGCATGCCCAAAATGGCACACAAAGCCATGTCACCCAGCATGTGCGGCCGTGCCTGTTTGTCTTCCGGGTTTCTGGTGTGCATGTGCATGCAATGATCAGCTGTCCTTCATGTGCGTGGCAGTGCCGAAAACCGGTATGCACATGCACACTGGCCAGCTGATTGTCAGGTGCACATACATGCCAGAAGCCGGAAGTTTGGCTTTTCCGGTGCGTGGCCCCAATGAGCATGCATGCGATGTTTCTGCACCACCTTTCTGACACTTGGTGCTGAAAAGGTTCGCCATCACTGGGATAGGAGATGTTCACGCTGTTAAATACACCTGCCAAAGGGCGGATTTTGCTTAATTTATATGCAGGGTTAAAATGGAGTTTTGTTATCCAGGAGAGGCACAAATATGTGTGGGGAAAAGATCTGGCCTTCCTCTCAATTTGTCTTGACTTCTCTCTACTCTTGTTGTGCGTCATTCCACCTTTCTCGTGGTTGGTGAGAGTTGTGATCAGCAAACGGAGCCCATTGTTTCGTTTTGTTTTGACTATGCCTTCCACACTGGTAAGTTTGTCCGTTCATGGAAAGGTTTTGCCGAGGGACACTTGGTATCTAGAAATAGCTTCTTCAGTCTTCTTCCTCCACTTCCACTTTTGATTTCTAGGTTGTTGAAGTCCTGGGGTTTTCATTTTAACATAGCTGACCCTTCCCTTTGGCTCCTGCAACAGTCAAACCCATAAAATCCACTGTTGGCATCTCAATTTCATAGCAGGGCGCACGAGAGTGACCAGAGGGACTTCTTCTGCTGAGAGAACTGGTAGATTGGGACCTCCAGATTTCAGAAGGTCTTGGAGATACCTTCATATTCCCTAATGGTCAATGTTCTGCTGCAATTCTTTGTCTCCTCATGTCCATGCTTCCTCCTTAGGGTGTTCTTCATGCTCGGCTGTCTGGCTCACGCTGGTGGGAAGCACAGATGACTCTTCTTCTAGTGCCATTCATCCCTAGATGTGTCAATCAGCCAAATGGGTGGGTTAACTGTCCCAGCTGCAGCCACACAACCTGCTTGTTGAGAACACGTTCTCCTTTTACCCCCTTCCTTAAAAACAGCAACATGGGACGTTGGCTTCTTTAGGATTTTTGCCCTCTTAAGTGGCTTGACTTAATGCTAATCTTCTGGCCAACAGTGCGTTCTGAAGTGGTCACGGGGAAGGCAAGTCCTCCTTTCTTTATCACCCTCAATCTTCTGCTCTTTTTTGACCATGGCTGCTGTGAGAAGATGACGGTGGAGATGGTGACAAGCATGATTCGCCATGTTTTTACATTACCTCATTTTACTTTGGTCAGTCGAGGTGTGGTAAGAGTTGAAGGACAGGCTTCCCAACTTCAGATTTCCATTTGGGAGACCATGGGAAGCTCTGGAGATATTTCTCCATGGGTCAAATTCTCCTATTGATTCTGAGGTCTTTGGGGCAGAGTTGGAGGAGCTACTCAATTTCCAATAACTCAGCTCCAAAACAGGAACAAGTAGCCATTTCCCAATGGTTCCCTGCGTGATAAGGATGGTGTGCATCCATCCGTTCTTCCCCCTTTTTTCTCACCTCTGAAGCATGACATTTTGGTCCCCACAACTCATCTTCTTAAGCTGCTGCTTTTCTCCAGCTATTTTTTGACTCCCTAAAAAGAGGGAGGTTTTCCAAAAACGAGAAGTATAAAGGGACTGGACAGAAGGCCAAGTAATATTTCCTTTCCCACTTTCCCTGCATTCATTACAGGTAGAAGGACCTGGGACGATTAACAGCATAATTCTGGAGCCAGGCCACATGCTAAAGATCTCTTCCCCCAACCCCCCTCCAACCCCGATTGTGTGTATGCGTGTGTGAGGTTGTGTGCGCAAGTGTGCGTGTGCATAGGATCTGTCTGTGCGAATCTGTATCTATACTAAACTTTGCGCTGTGCGCAAGGTCTAATATAAGTTGATTACAAAAATAAAAATTGAAAAAACAGAAACAGGAAATCATCAACCACCACAAGCTTGAGTTGATAGAAGCTAGGAGTTATACAGGCTACAAAGCCAAAATCTTAATGTAAAGTAGCTAGAAAAAGAAATGGAATAAAAGTATGAATAAAATATAATGAACAGAAGACAGTAAGTGTCATTGGTTTTTTTTTTATTATTATTATTATTGGTGCTCTCATTATTTCATTGTTTTACCGTTGTCTCTTTCTACAGTCTCTATGCCTCATTTTAGGGAGTTCTCCCTTAGAGGTAAAATCATTTTAACCAAGTATCTTCTTCAGTGGGCTGATAACCAGGCGAGAGTGATCAGAACTCCACACAAGCTGCTAGATTGGAAGACAGATCTCCCAAAGTCTTGTCTTAAATTATGGAAGCAAGTAAAATTAGGAAGCATTTATCTCTGGAAAAACTTCCCGAGTTTCAGAACTATGGTCTCTCTTGGACCCTTTGTTGCTGTTGTAAGTCTAAAAAAGGACTCTAAAATGAGGGTGTCCAACCTTGGCCACTTGAGGACTTGTGGACTTCAACTCCCAGAATTCCCCAGTCAGTAATGGCTGGCTGGGGAATTCTGGGAATTGGAGGTCCACAGATCTTCAATTTGCCAAGGTTGGACATCCCCGCTCTAGTACATGACTAAAGTAGATTAGGAAATGGGTCTTCACTAATGTCAACATGTAAGTTTGTTTTTGAAAGAAATGAAGAAATAAACTTGGAAGAAATGGTGACGAATCTGTGATTTTTCCCAAGTGAGGTTTGGTTTTGGTTCTCACCAGCTCCATATACATGGCTAAGAGTGGGGAACTCTAGGAGTTGTAGGCCGATGTCTGGAGGACCACAGATTTACTCGTCCATACATTACCACAAAGGTGAGTCCTCTCTACCCTGTAGTAGATGGTTGAATCCTTAAATCTGAATGAAGATGACTGGAATCCTAAGTTTTTGCTAGAAAATCTTGAATAGCGTGCGCATTCAATTCAGGCGACATGAATAGCTCTACCTCATGCAACACATTAAAGCAAACTGGAATTTTTAATATCAATATCAGAGGATCAAATATCACATTTTAAATCTTTGGGGAATTAATTGGCTGCCTTCTGTTTCTTATCATGATACAATCTTATCAGGATCCAGCTGAGATCAAGTGAGCTACTAATGCCACTCTATAAAGCCTTAGTAAGGCCATACCTAGAATACTGCACCCAGTATTGGTCACCATACTATAGAAAAGATGTTGAGACTCTAGAAAAAGTGCAGAGAAGAGCAACCAAGATGATTAGGGGACTGGAAGTTAAAATATATGATGAATGGTTGCAGGAACTGGGCGTGGCTAGTCTGGTGAAGAGAAGGACCGGGGGAGACAGGAGAGCATTCTTCCAATATTTGAGGGGCTACCACAGAGAGGAAGGGGGTCAAAGCTATTTTCTAAAGCACCTGAAGGCCAGACAAAGAATAATGGATGGAAACTGATCAAGGAGAGATTCAACCTGGAAATAAGGAGAAACTTTCTGACAGTGAGAGCAATCAACCAAGGAATAGAAGTTGTGGGAGCGCCATCACTTGAGAC
Organism: Notechis scutatus; assembly: GCF_049901735.1. Classification (NCBI taxonomy): domain Eukaryota; kingdom Metazoa; phylum Chordata; class Lepidosauria; order Squamata; family Elapidae; genus Notechis; species Notechis scutatus. Next base: position 23,129,885 of record NC_142015.1, on the reverse strand, counting down.
CTTCAAGAAGAGATTGGACTGCCATTTGTCAGGAATAGTGTAGGGTCTCCTGCTTGGCCGGGGGTGGGGTGGGGTGGTTGGCCAAGATGACCTACAAGGTCCCTCCCAACTCTGATTATCTGTTATCTGTTATCTCCTCTTCCAGATTGGGAAGGGAAGGTCTGCCTTGTCGATTTGTAGGTTTTTAGTGGGGCTTAGGAAAAATCAAATGATGGATGGAATTGTCTCAAAAGGAAAGAATGATAGTTTGTTCTGAGCTTGGCAGGACTATACAACAATCCAACATTTGCCCCCCCCCACACACAACAAATGTCACAACAAGTTACAACAGGGAAACATACTATGTGAATAAGAAACTAACACAGATGATTAGGGGACTGGAGGCTAAAACATGTGAAGAATGGTTGCTGGAATTGGGTATGTCTAGTTTAATGAAAAGAAGAACTAGGGGAGATATGACAGCAGTGTTCCAATATCTCAGGGGCTGCCCCAAAGAAGAGGGAGTCAAGCTATTCTCCAAAGCACCTGAAGGCAGAATAAGAAGCAATGGATGGAAACTAATGGGTGCCCAACACGAAGTTAAAAGAGTTAGATACCAAGGAAAGAAGCAATCTGGAATTAAGGAGAAATTTCCTGACAGTTAGAACAAAGAATCAGTGGAACAACTTGGCTCCAGAAGTTGTGAATGCTCCAACACTGGACGTTTTAAAGAAGAGATTGGATAACCATTTGTCTGAAATGGTATAAGGTTTCCTGCCTAAGCAGGGGTTGGACTAGAAGACCTCCAAGGTCCTTTCCAACTCTGTTATTCCTATTCTATTCTATTCTATTCTATTCTATTCTATTCTATTCTATTCTATTCTATTCCATTCCATTCCATTCCATTCCACTCCACTCCACTCCACTCCATTCCATTCCATTCCATTCCATTCCATTCCATTCCATTCCATTCCATTCTATTCTATTCTATTCTATTCTGTTCTATTCTATTCTATTCTATTCTATTCTATTCTATTCTATTCACCATAAGCTTCCTTCAAATGATACGGATGCTGTAGACCTATGCAAAGCCATTATGATGAAAAGCTTTTCCTGCCACAGGCCTTGAGTTTTAATTCTCCACCTGAATCCCATATGTCATTAACAGTCACTGAGCACAACCAGAAAATAAGATTGATTTAGCCCTGTTTTTCATAGCTACTTCAACTGTAGCCATATCTCTTTGAGAGAGATTCTTGTATTCCCATTCTGTGTGGGAATGTGGTGTGCGATGACCAAAGAGTCGATTAAAATCACTGGCATTTTAACTATCACAAGAGAAGCTTATCTCCAAAGCTGAATTAACAAGCCCCTTTTCAAATGGATACCAGGCACTGACTCATTACTGTAAGGGGAAAAAAATGTGCATAGCTGAAGTTGACCCCAGTCAAAGATATGATCAAAAATTATTACTGGAAGGTATCGTTTCTGCCTTAACACATGAAGGAAACAAGGATGAACACACCACTGCTCCAACCTTAGGATAGGGAGTCTGCAAACTTGGCAACTTTTAAGACTTGTGGACTTCAACTCCCAGAATTCCCTAGCCAGCAGGGGGAATTCTGGGAGTTGAAGTCCCCAAGTCTGAGGCTGGATACTCCTGGCCTAGGGAAAGCAGTAGAACACTGTAGAGAAGCTACACCTCGTTCTTGAATGTTGGATGCAAAAAACCCCTCACATTTAAAACACTGTGTTGTTTCAAAATATACACGTACTTAAATGTAAAGTACTATAGTAAGTTCTAGCTGATCCCTATTTCAAATGTTCCAACTCTCCAGAGCAACCTTCAAAACCATTTCAATCTGCTACATTTTTTGGGGGGGGGAGAAGAGATATCAATTAAATTTCAGAAGTCTAGGAACGCCATCTAGTGGAGATACAGGCCCTGGGTTGTCTATGGAGCGCCATCTAGTGGAGATACAGGCCCTGTGGTTGTCTATCCATATCCTGGTTGTCCCAAAGGTGCTTTTATTTTAAAGGCAACTGGATGTTCTGATTTAAGACATTTCGCTTCTCCTCCAAGAAGCTTCTTCAGTTCCGACCACTAGAACTGAAGAAGCTCCTTGGGTGAGAAGTGAAACGTCTTAAAGCAAAACCATTCTTGCCTTTAAAATAAAAGCACCTTTGGGACAGGCCCCTAGGTTGCTCATTCCTTTTAGGAATTATTACCAAGGAATTAGGAATGCTAATTCCTTATCGACCGATAAGGAGAAGTTTGGCGGAAAAAAAATTTAAGTTTATCATCCCTGGGCTACTGGTGTGTGATGGGAATCTCTATTAATATACTTCAACTTGCTATTTCCATCATCCAAAACTAGGCAACCAGGAAGCAGAAATTGTGAATGATTTCCGGGCAATGAAACCGCCAGCCTTGCTCTCCTTCCAGCGTCAACCAAAGTTGACTAAGACTGTGCCTTGTGTATGTTCTCCTAATCTGGCTGCTTGGCCACTTCAGTGAATGTCTCAAGCACCCCAAAGGGTGACTACTTCCACTGCTTCAGATATCAGTCTTGGCTACCATCATTTTAGAAGCTTGCTCTGGACGTTTGTCTAAACCAGTGATGGCTAACCTATGACACGCGTGTCACTCGTGACACGCCGAGGCACTTTGACAGACACGCCTGTTGGTGTGGGGAAAACCTGCACATTTAGAGGCTACCTGTGCTCTGCTCCAATCCCTGCTCCCTGCTTGTTGCGTGGAGGCGTGGTGTCACCGCTGCTGCGAGATCTTTGCAGCAGAGAACCAGTTTTAACCGCCATAAACTGAGGTTTGTCAGTTTCATTACCTCAGGAACGCTACAGGGGGAAAGGAGATCCATGAGGTTCACAGCCCTGTAAGGTGGCCTTCCGATCCCCACATCCTGCACCTGCAGCCCTGAGACCAGGGAGACGAGTTTCACAGCCCTGTGTGATCACGCCAGCCCAGTCCGTCATAAACCAAATTATTGATATTTCTTGAAGTGACACACGACCCGAGGAAGGCTACACTTTTTCCCGATTTTCGACACACCAAGCTGAAAAGGTTAGCCATCACTGGTCTAAACCTATCCCTTCCATGACCAGAAACCTATTCTCCAACACTTGGGATTTGCCCAGGACAAGCCCTGCCTGGATTGACCGTGGCCTATGTCAAGGTGGAAATGCATGAAATAATGCAAACAGTGGAAGATTTCTGCTCCAGCTAATGCCTGGATGGTGATCGTTTCAAGGCTACTGGGGTCATCTCCACAGCATTTCCAGCTTCCTGAGTTCTCCTCCTGCTTCCTTCTCATAGGTTGAAAATGAACCCAAGAACTTTCTGGTTCTTAGCTTTGCCTGCCTGCCCCATGCTGGGACAGCGACATGGGACGTTAAATTAATTCCAGAATGAAGACGGATGAAGGTCCAGTGTGAAGAATGTTGTCCTGGGGCAGCTGTGATGGCAAAGACCCCAATGAAGGGGGAAAAAAAATATCAACGTTATGGAGAGAGACAGTTCGTATTTACAAAACTGGGACAATGATGGGATGAACGGTGGCACCCTGCCCTCTTTGTCTGTCTCGGCTTGCCTCAAAGGAAGACCTTTGATCGGTCAAGATGAAAGCCACGGATGCCTCTCAGGAGGAGGAAATAAATTTAGACAGCCTCGTGACTCCAACCTCGTGGAACGGCTCCTTTCAATCCAGCTGCAGTGATTTGTTAGTCCTTGAGTCTTCTTCCAGGCTCCTGAAATATAGAAGAAACCAGGTGAAGGTGAGCTACCTTTTGCATTATAAAGGGCTGGTTTGTGGGATCTGGTGTGTGAGCCCCTCAACCAAGAGGCTGTGGGAAAAATTCACTCAACATTTATTTATTTTTATTTTTTTGGGAAGGGATAGAGTGGCACGGTGGCCTGGAGGTGGAACTCTCGCCTCACAATCAGAAGGCTGTGAGTTCGATCCTAGATAGAGGCAGATATTTCTCTCTCTGGGCACTCTGAGAATATTTATCTGCTAAACAAAATTCAGCATTGGTGACAGGAAGGGCATCCGGCCATGAAAACACTCTGCAAACTGCATTTAGTTGCCCAGACTCCAACCTGCAAGGGATTATGGGTTGGTTAAATGGAAACGTTGATTTTTTTTATTTATTTGTTGGTAATTGGATCCGTGGATTGACATGCAGTTCTCCTTCACAAGTTCCAGGCTCCTGAATTCAGCAGTGCAGCTCCTATTATTGATATATTGATAGCCTCCATTTATTTCATCCATTTGGCTATTTATTCTTAAGGGGAAAAAAAAAACTCTACGTAATCAAACTAGAGTTGGAAGGCACCTCGGAAGTCTTCTAATTCAGCCCTCCCCTCAAGGAGGAGATCCTATACCACTTCAGACAAGTGGCTGATTAAAGATAAATATGAATATATCATAATATGATATTAATATTTCCCTTAATACGGTAAGGAAAAGAGCATATTAAAAATGTGGATTTTTAAAAAAGAAAAGCGAAAAGTAACATTCAGAACAAGGAAAATGGTTGCATCAACTGGAGAGGTGACAGGAAATGGAATTTGTAAGTAAATGTTACCAAAAAAAAAAAAAAAGGAATAGTGTGAATTTTGAGGTTACAAACTGCCCAGGATCATTTAGGTAAGATGGGCAGCATAGAACACAAACAACCAAATAAATGTTTTGTTCAATATGTAACATTTATTTTTTTTAAAAAAAAAATCAATTCAGATGCATTATGTTCCCGTGTTCTTAAGTCTTCTGCATCACACATGATGTTTTATACCTCATATCTTTTAAGAACAATGGTGGCACAGTGGTTAGAATGCAGTATTGCAAGCTAACTCTGCCGACTGCCAGGAGCTCGATCCTGACTGGCTTGAGGTTGACTCAGCCTTCCATCCTTGGTAAAATGAGATTATTGGGGCAATATGCTGACTCTGTAAACCCCTTACAGAGACCTGTAAAGCCACGTGAAGCGGTATATAAGTGCTATTGCTAACAGCTATCTGGGTTTATTTATTTTATTATTATTTTTTACTAGATGGAATATCCTGAGCTATTTTCTCCTCTATCATGAATAGAGCTTTGTCTCACCTTTGTTGCAAACGGCACTCTGGTGCAAATTCACCTCCTACTCCTCTACTGGTATAGCACAGTTTTCTTTATTTTCTGATGGAATGGCGAGGTAGTTGGTGCTAGGGAACAAAAAGGGTGTTATTTGCAAAAGAACCCTAAATACTCAAGTGCACAATTTAAGAAAAACCCCCACGGATTGAGTCCAGCTAGGTGGCATCATCTAGGTCAGGGTTTTTCCAACCTTGCCCATTTCCCAACCATGTGGACTTCATCTCCCAGAATCCCACAGCCAACAATAGCCATTGCTGAGAATGCTGGGAGTTGAAATCCACTCAATTAGCCAAGGTTGGAAAACTAGGATCTTGAAGAACTTGGTTTCAAAGAGCTAAGCAAGGTCAGAGATGGACAGGAGACCATCAAAAAGTACCCAGACTATTAGCTAGTTGGGAAAAAATTCTAGAAATAGTGAGTGGTGTAGCTTTGCCAAAGGAACTATGTGTTCATGAGATTACCTAGAATCTTTTTTACTGGTTTTATTCCAAAAGTACTTTTTCAAGAGGCAACTGGACTTTCTGTTTTTTCTTTGAAGATGCTCCACTTCTCATCTAAGAAGCTTCTTCAACTCTCAGAGCTGGTATTTCTTTGAAGATGCTTCACTTCCTCTTCAAAGAAAAACCAGAAAGTTCAGTTGCCTCTTGAAAAAACACATTTGGGACAACCATGACCTGGAGAACTAAGAATATTCACAGATATTTACTAGTTTTATTGTTTTTACTGTTTATTGTTATTGTTGTGAGCTGCCCAAAGTTATGTTGCACTGTATAAGATGGGTAGCTACACACTTGATTTAATGGAATAAAATATGCTATCTTTATTAAGAATGGACAAAGCGAAAATCCGGCATGCAAAAAAAAAAAAAATACAGGATTGTATCTCTAGCAGATCAGGTGAAACTGCTGTTTCAGGCCCCTTTTCCCTCCCTTTTTGGATGGCCTTGTTTTTCCTCTCTGGTTCTCTTTTCCTTGTCAGGAGCATCCATAAGGTATGGTCAGAAAAATCAAGATGGCGCCCTCAATGGTGCCATTGAAGCTTTGGTTGCAGTTTGGTCAGCACCATTGGGACTTGGAACTTTGCCGGTTGGATAGTCTGTAGTTTGCAGGATCCAATCTGGGTTGGTCCGTGAGATCAGAGGTTTAGTCTTATGAGCTTTCGGATTCATGCTGGAGCCCATCCTCAGGGAACCCCTCTCGAGCAGAATGTGTTCTTGGGCTACTCCACGTGTGGCATTTATAAGGTGCCATGTTGTGTGTGGTTTTGAAAATTGTTGATTGGGATGTTAATGGCTGCCTATTGTTTCTTTGTGCTGCTAAGCCCTCGCCTCCTTAAGTACTTGACAAGCTAGTGGTAAATGAGTACTCCTGTTGACCGACAGAGGTCCCTGTTTCCCAGGCTTCAATCCTTCCCCTGGCTATTTTTGTACCTGCTTGGCCAACAATCTTAGTAGCTGCAAAATTCAATACATGTTTGTTCATTGCAATGAACAAACTCCGTAGTTTGTTCTTCTCTTTCTGGCTGCAGTAGAGAAACAGGTGTATCTTACAAGGGATCTGAATGCTGATTATAGGTTGGCCAACCCTGAGCTGTAATAGCCTGAGCTGCTTCTCCATTCCCCTCCACACACACACACACACACACACTGCAATTCTACTTTCTTTTCTTGCTTCCCCAAATGCCCAGATTTTTTCCAAACTCACGCATTTTCCTGGGTGGCCTCCTCTGCTTTGGAAACTTTTCGGTAGCAGTAAACCATCTCGATCAAGAGCCACAATGTGAGGAAGACCAAGAGAATATACATCATTATTGCAGAGATGAGAGCCGTTAAGTCTCTTCCAGCTGTAGAGGAGAGATTTTTTTTTTGTTTTTAAAGGGAGATAATTCCAGGATTGATCCCTATGAGCAAAACCCCTTTCATGTAATCAAATGTGTGGAGCTTAACTTTGCAGGCAGATCTGGAATGACCCTGAGTTTCTGCAGTTGGCTGAATCTTCCGTGCAATGATGATGAAGGCAAAATATTTCTTACAAACGAATAGAAAATAGAATAGAATAGAATAGAATAGAATAGAATAGAGCTGGAAGGGACCTTGGAGGTCTTCTAGTCTAGCCTTTTGTTCAAGCAGGAGAACCTATACTATCTCAGATAAGCAGCTGTCCAGTCTCTTCTTAAAAACCTCCAGTGATGTAGCATCCATGATTTCTGAAGGCAACTTCTGCTCCACTGGTTAATTGTCCTCACAGTTAGGGGGTGTCTCCTTAATTCCAGGTTGCTTCTCTCTTTGGTTAGTTTCCCACCATTGCTTCTTGTCCTTCCCTCTGGTGCTTTGGAGAATAATCGTAGAATAATAATAAAAGGCACATTATGATCACCCCCTTCCTCTCAATTTTTTTTAGTAACAGATCTTTGGAGAAGGAAGGATGTGGACGAATGAAAAATGATCCCAGATCCCACTAGAACTTGGGAAGGAAGCCAGAACCCCCTGTTTCATAAAAGGCTGAACATTTCTACCAGTTGTGGGATTCAAACATTTTTACTACCAGTTCTGTGGGCGTGGCTTGGTGGGCGTGGCAGGGGAAAGATACTGCAAAATCTCCATTCCCTCCCCACCCCACTAACCTGCTTTCCAGCTCCGTTCTCCTGTGCAGGGCAACCAAAGAAGACCCAGCCGATCAGCTGGGACTCAATGGGAGGCAGAGAAGAGATGGGGTTGGCGGGGCCAGTCAGAGGTGGCATTTGCCGGTTCTCCGAACTACTCAAAATTTCCGCTATCGATTCTCTAGAACAGGTCAGAACTGGCTGAATACCACCAATATCTGGTTTCTACTTGCTCAGTAGCTCCCCATGTACAGCAGGCACCTTCTGGAGACATTGGCATAGCTCATGCGAGCGCATGTAGAACCACTCCAGCAACATACATCAGTGGATAATGAGGGCCACCATGCCCATCCTGATCCGACGGTCCTTTGTTCCTGTCCCTTTACTTTCTCTTCTGCAGAGGTTCTGCTGAAGAGCAGGAAACAGAACCACAGGGAACTTCAGAGGGAAAGGAAACAGAGGGAACAGAACATAGAGAAGATGTTGCGGGGGAGAGAGCAAAAATGGGCAAAAAGGAAGCAGAAAGACCAACACACATAACAAGTAGAGTGGGAGAAAGAACACACGACAGAAAGGAGCCTCAGCCATCATTCTGCTCAGCATCATTCATGATTTGTGGGTAATTACTCTGGAGGATGCCAATTTGTCAAGTACACCCCACTCAAAGGTGACACTAAGCTAAAGGCAAAACTTGGGGGGTCACTGTGGGGGTGAGAAAAAAGAGTGGTAGACAAGAGTTTGTATCATTACTGCAATCTTGACCTAAGGGTTGACCTATTTTCCAAAGAACCAGAAGGCAAGACAAGAAGCAATGGATGGAAATGAATCAAAGAAAGAAGCAACCTGGAATTAAGGAGAATGAGAACTAAGAATGAGAACAGTTAATCAGTGGAACAGTTGTGGGTGCTTGATCACTGGAAGCTTTTAAAAATAGACTGGACAACCATTTGTCCAGAATGGTATAGAGTCTCCTGTGGATCAGCGGCTTGGACTAGAACACCTCCAAGTCCCTTCCAACTCTATTAGTCTGTCTTCTGTTTCTAGCAGTGTTCCCAATGTCAGCAACTCGAAGAGGTACGGACTTCAACTCCCAGCATGCTGCTGGCTGAGGAATTCTGGGAGTTGAAGGTCACACCTGTTCAAATTGCTGAGATTGAGAAATGCTTGTTTATAGGCTTAACTCTTCCAGAGAGAGCAATCTGGGAGGGACGTGAAGGGCGGGAGGTAACTGAGAATTTCTGAATGAGGCGTGCTCACCAAAGAGGAAGGAGGAGACTAGGATCCTTCTGACTTCAGAGGATTCACTAAGCACATTCCAAAGAGGCTTAAAAACAGAGGGGGGGGATTGAAAATGGGCCAGCTCTAGTGTTAAAGTTGAAAGGGAGCGTTTGAAAAAAATGACACAAATTCATCCTTATGCCCCCGAGTACGTTTCTTGTATTCCAGACTGAAAATAAAGGATGCATCCTTCTTTTAAACCACGAGTTTTGTTTTAAACCATGAGTAGTGTTGTTAACTTCTCCCTCCCCAAAACCCTGGATTAGCCTAACAGCTTTGCGCTAGTAAAAACATTAACTACAATAATTGGGCTATGTTACTTTTGGAGCTCTTCCTTAATTTGGCGGGGGTTGGTCTTCTGAATTCTTTCTGGGTGAAAAAATTGTTGGATCCTAGAAAATCCTTTCCTACCTCCTTTATATGGACAGCAGAAGGGGTGGCATATAAATGTAATAAATAAATAAATAAATAAATGCATACTGTACCCTCCCATTACCCCCCTTTTTTCCCTTTCTTTGTAATTCTGTATTTCAGTGGTGGGATTCAAATTTTTTTACTACTGGTTCTGTGGGCGTGGCTTGGCGGGTGTGGTGTGGCTTTGTGGGCATGGCTTCATGGGCACGACAGGGGAAGGATACTGCAAAATCCCCATTCCCTCCCCACCCCACTAACCTGCTTTCCAGCTCCATTCTCCTGTGCAGGGCAACAAAAGAAGACCAAGCCAATCAGCTGGGACTCAATGGGAGGCAGAGAATAGATGGGGGAGGGGCCAGTCAGAGGTGGTACTGGCTGGTTCCCTGAACTGCTCAAAATTTACACTACCGGTTCGTGAGAACCGGTCAGAACCGGCTGAATACCACCTCTGCCGTATTTGCAAAATAAGCCTTGGCCGCTGTTCATAATTTAACTTCCCAGTTAAGATCTGAGAAAACTGCTGGAAATGGTTTAATCTCAACAGAGTTGAGACGGTTAACTTAAAGGCTTTGAGAAGGGACTGACTCCTTGTATTATCTTACCATCCTTCATCACAGTGAGATGAATCAGTGTTGAGCTGGTGAAGATGGGCCGGTGGGTCTCAAAGAGGAATTCCCGGGTGACGTTACAGGTGTAAATCCCTGAATCGTTCATAGAGATGTTTAGGACCGAGATGGAGACGTCCTGCATATCTGCACTTCCATTCCACTCAAGCCGGCCCTGGAAAGGACTCTCAAGTTCCCGTTTCTCGTTGTTGAATTCATAGATCTGTAAAGGTCAAAAAAAAAAAAAAAAAAAAGGAGACATCAACTTTAGCAATAGCGTTTAGACTTATATACCACTCCACAGTGCTTTGCAACCCTCTTTAAACAGTTTACAGAGTCAGCCTATTGCCCTCAAACAATCTGGGTCCTCATTTGACCAACCTTGGAAGGATGGAAGGCTGAGTCAACCCTGAGCCAGTCAGGATTGAACTACCAGCAATTGGCAGAATTAGCCCGCAATATTGCATTCTAACCACTGGGAAGGAAGGCAGGAAGGAAGGAAGGAAGGAAGGAAGGAAGGAAGGAAGGAAGGAAGGAAGGAAGGAAGGAAGGAAGGAAGGAAGGAAGGAAGGAAGGAATAGCAATAACACTTAGACTTATATACTGCTTCACAGGGCTCTAAGCAGTTCAAAGAGTCATCATCTTGCCCCCAACAATCTGGGTCCTCATTTCATTAACCTTGGAAGGCTGAAAGGCTGAGTCAACCTTGAGCTGCTCAGGTCGAACTATTGGCAATTGGCAGAATTAGCCTGCAATACTGCATTCTAACCACTGGAAGGGAAGGGAGGGAGGGAGGGAGAAAGGAAGGAAGGAAGGAAAATAGCAATAGCATTTTAGACTTTTATATGTGTGTGTTTGTATTTATTTTCATGGTCATGATGTGCACTGAAGATGATGTTTGATTTCGTTGTACGAGGTGCAATGACAATAAAGTAAACTAAACTACTCTAAGTGCCTAGCCAAAAGATTACCAATTGTGCTTATTGGCCAATAATTTTCTGGGTCATCCTTCGCTGTTTCTAAAAAAAGGGGAGGATAAATACAACCCACAATCCCTAGGGATTTACTTAAAATATGTGAAGGCTGAGCCCCAGATTAGCCCCATCATGAAATGCTTTTTTTAAAATCAGCTCTACTGAGATTAAACCATTTCCAGCAACTTTCTCAGATCTGAACTGGGAAATTTAATTATGAAGGGCAGCTGCCTTCACCAGTGGTCAATCTCATATGGTCTCTGGACCCAGGAAATTCTAAAGCTTCCAGAAAACAGACCTCACCATCTCTGTATATTCACTAAAAATATTTTTTCCCAGGCTTTGGATGTGATGTAGTTGTCCCATAGCATTTTAATGTTGGAAGATCTGTATTTTTTTTCCCAAGCATTTTCACATGATTGCAGAGTTCATGTTGTTGTTGTTTTGGTTCAATCAAGTATTAATTCTGACAGGATTAATTAAAGGAATAAAAGGACTGGGAGATCTGCAACCATTTGCCAAAACAGAGTAGAGAAATACAGGCTCGCTTCCCAAAGCAGCTATTTATCTTTGATGACATCTCATATTTTCTCTCTCTTATTCTGAAGCAGTTGCTTAAATAATTATTATTGTTTGTTGCACATTCACCCAGATATTCAGACTGGATTTGGCATTCTTATCTACCCATTAGGTCCTTCCCAAGGGCTTCCTGGGACAGACCGATGTTGATTTTTGGTGGTGTTGAAGGCATTGTCACTGGATGTAAGCTGTTCCGAGTAAAGCTGCCTTTTGCAATTGACACACAATGAAATTGTCAGTGACAATAGTGTTCAAGGGCTGCTCCAGTTGTTTGGGGATTATTGGTATTACCTTTGCTTTCTTTTGCCACAGCCATTCTATTTTATTTTGAGGTCCTCAGATTATTATTATTGCTTATGGATGTCCTGAGTAGCTCTTGCTCATATGTTCATTCTATAGGCATTTTTACCATCAAGTTTAGTTTCTGTTTGCTATAGCAGATTTGGAAAACAATCCATGATTTGGAGCAATATGGAGGCCACATAGCTGGGCAGAGAGAGTTTAAATGCTTCTGTAATTCCTCAATTCTCTTTTCATATTTTTTTGTGACAGAGCCAGATAGGAAGAAGGAAAGATGGAGAATATTCTGTGCCAATCAGACTGTAATTTGCATCTCCCAAATTGAGGGGGGTGATCAAAGTTATCTGGAATGCCATAGGTTTCTCCCTAAATCTAGAAATAAACCCAGCTCTATTTTCATTCCCTCATTCCCTCCCCACCAAAAAAGCCAAATTAGATTTACATCCTGCCTTTCTTTCCTCTAAGGCAGAATGCAGATCCCTCCTTTCTCCATTTTTTTTTTTAAATTTCCACAGCAACAATTCTGTGAGGTTCATTTAAGCTGGCAAGCAGATAGGCTAACCCAAACTCACCCCATGGGCTTGCAAGGGTGAGGATGGATTCAAATCTAAATCTCCACAGATTTAATTCATTGCTGCGATCGCTATCACACATGTACCCTTTATAAAATTAGAATTTTACCCCCCCATCTCTTTGCTAGAACACCTCTGGCAAATAGGAGTAGTGTTTTCCTGAAAACATATAGGAACAAAATCCTGCTGTTATGGATGAGGTTCCATAAACAAAGTCACCCTTTCAAAGAGCTTCTCTTTCCGAGTGTGATTACTTTCAGAAAGTAGAACGTCCCACTGTCTTCTTCTCTAAAACTCCGGATCCTCATTTCCAATTAGCCTGGTCATTTCCTATCACTGGAGGATCTCCCATGGACAAAATACTCACCAGTGGTGGGATTCAAATGTTTTTACTACCAGTTCTGTGGGCGTGGCTTGGTGGCCAAGGTGTGGCTTGGTGGGCGTGGCAGGGGAAGGATACCGTAAAATCCCCATTCCCTCCCCACCCCACGAACCTGCTTTCCAGCTCTGTTCTCCTGCGCAGGGCAACCAAAGAAGACCCAGCCGATCAGCTGGGACTCAATGGGAGGTGGAGAATAAATGGGGATGGGGCCAGTCAGAGGTGGTATTTGCCAGTTCTCTGAATGACTCAAAATTTCCGCTACTAGTTCTCCAGAACTGGTCAGAACCTGCTGAACACCACCTCTGATACTCACCCTCTTAAAGTCTTTTAAATCAGATCTCCTCTCCCACTCATCCTCCTACAACCTGGAAGTTTCTCCTAAGCTTTAGCTGAAATTGTAACCTGTCAGGATTCTAGCAATTGCTCTAATTAAATCATGATTCTCGAGACAAACTTCTCCAGTTGAGCACCTTCATGGGCTGAGTGTCATCATTCATGTTCTCCAATTAAATATATTTGCGGGCAAAAGCTCTGGTACTTCAGTTACAATCTTTTAAAGATAAGAGTTGGAATGTACTCTCACCTCCAAACTCCTGCACTGCTCTTCCAGATTTCCTTCCTTCCCCCCTCCTTTTTTTAATGGCAACTACTAAAACAGGCATAGGGATGTTTTATGAGTTGACAAAACCTTTCTGAGTCCCTGTTTCCATTTTTTCCCCATCTCCCATGGTCCACACGTTCATGGTACAGAGGTAATCACTCACAGCTACATCTTGTCCTCCTTCGGGCTTGTAGAACCACTTCACTATGGTGTTGGCCAAAACCTCTTCTCGCTTCATACAGGAAATGCACATCAGCTTCATGCGCGATCCCTGCACGGCCTCTGTCTCCGAAGGGACCTCGACACAAACGGAAGAACAGATGCCCACTGGATAACGACGGGAAATGATGCAACCCAGTTTGAAGGCGGAGAAGATGTGCGGCCCGGAGAGACCCAACCATTGCCAAGTCAGAAAAGAAAGAAAGAAAGAAAGAAAGAAAAAAAGGAAGATAAATGCACCAGACACAAGAAATTACACGCTGCTCAGTTTGTTTTTCCTGCGGAATGAGAATAAAGCTTTTAATTTACGGTTGGCGTCCTTGAAGAAGGATTTTTTTAAAAAGTGAGATTGGAAAAGCTTCCTTTTTCTAGATCAGTGGTTCTCAACCTTCCTAATGCTGCGACCCTTTAATACAGTTCGTCATGTTGTGATGATTCCCCAACCATAAAATTATGGCTCAGTTCCTAAGACCATCGAAAATATGTGTTTTCCGATGGTCTTAGGCGACCCCTGTGAAAAGATCGTTCGGCCCCCAAAGGGGTCACGACCCACAGGTTGAGAACCACTGTTCTAGATGATCCTTAGACACCCCCCCCCAAATCTATATTAAGCACCAATTTTGGACAGAATTGGGTGGATCTCTTCAGAACCGATGGAGTCATTCAGGGTGGTTGAATCATGGGAGTTCAGAGTAGATCGATTTGATTCTGCTCACAGTGCCTAAACTATGGAACATATATCGTAAGAGAAGGATGGGCCCTATAGAAATTGCTGAGCTACCCTTTTCCTCTGGTATGGGAGGACTGGGATCAATTGAGCCAGCTCGCAACAATCCAAGAGCTCCTAATGTGTTAAAAAAGTTATAAATCATTCTAGCAACTGATTCCCCCCCCCCATCTATAAAGAAACCCTATTTATAGATTCAGTTTCCAAACTCATGTTTCCTTTAACCGTTCACCATAGCGGAGGCCCTGTTGTCCTCTGTCCTTCTTTTTGAAAATGCTCAAATTTGTTCTAAGCATGCTTGTTTAATTACAGCAGGAGACTTAATTTGAACCCTATTTTTCAGATCATCAAAGTTTGATGGTACCAATAATAATATTTGTAGCTCAGGGTCGAACTGTGGGGTCCTTGGTGCTTTCTGAGCTTGGTTTTTTTGCAGACATTTCATTACCCAACTAGGTAACGTCATCAGTGCTTCGCCCTCCTAGCACTGATGATGTTACCTAATTGAATAATGAAATATCTGCAAGAAAGCAGCCACACCCAGAGAGCACCAAGGACCCCACAGTTTGACCCTGAGCTATAAATATTCTCTTCTATTGGTACCGTCAAACTTAGATGAACTTTGAAGGGTTATAGGATTCTATAAGACTTCTATGAATTTGTGACTAACTGAGTACATTTTATGGCTTAGAAAATGGCTGTCATGGAAGCGATCTACAGTACTGAACAAAACAACACAGTGCTACTTTTCAGGGATACGTAAGTGGGTTTTATTTTGCTATGTTCTTCATATGAACTATTGGAACAAAATACTCAACTATAGAAGAAATTGGTTTGATCCAGCGTGCTATTTCTTGGGCTAGAAATGCTGCTGTTTTTAACTATTTGGATTTTCTTTTTAGTTTAGTTTAGTTTAATTTACTTTATTGTCATTGCACCTCGTACAATGAAATCAAACACCATCTTCAATGCACATCATGACCATGACCATGAAAATACAAACACACATCCTTCACCCTCCACACATTGAACCAAAAAACCCCGACACTGCACCAATACTGCACTATATAATAGAATTCAAAAGAATTACTGCCCTGGGGTAGAAGCTGTTTTTCAGCCTATTTGTGCTTGTTTTTATTATCCTGTACCGTCTGCCAGATGGTAATAGTTAAAAAAAAAAAAGGGTGCCCAGGATGTGATGGATCTTTGAGAATGTTTTGAACTTTCTTAAGGCAGCGAGAGCTATAAAGCTCTTCCAAAGAGGGGAGAGGGCAACCCATGATCATTTTTTTTGCAGATGAACAGTCGGTACATATGACGGCCTTTGCAGCCAGCCTCCAAGAGTGGAAGATCCTTTGTGTGGTAGAAACTGGGTAACTGGGTAACAATTCCAGAGACATGGAATTGAGAAAAAAATGCAGATTTTCCCGAGCTGGAACATGTCAGATTGTTCTAGAGTTTTATTTATAGTAAAGGGGATTTCTGCGCAGGATTGTCTAAAATCTCCCTAAAGTCTCTTCTGCCTGATCTAGAGGAACGATATGGACATAATATATCTTGACTTCAACAAATGATTTGATTTGATGTCTCATTAAGATTTTGATTAGCAAAGTAGATAAATATGAACTGGATGGCTGCCTATATTAGGTATATCCATGGTTGAATTGAAAACTCTACTCAAGAGACAGTGGGATCCTATGAGCTTGGTTTTTTTTTTTTTTTGTAGACATTTCATGACCCAACTAGGTAACATCATCAGTGCAACTCAACCAAGCCCAAGAGACAGCTCATCAATGATTCCTCCATCAGACCTGGAAAAAGGCACTTCAACTTCCACCATGAGTCTCATACCCCTCTATATTTCATTCAAAACTTTACTAAAGAAAGAAATACTTATCACATCCGCGGATAGTACAAACCTTGTTGGAACACCTAATAATCTAGAAGATGAAAACAACATTCAAAATAACTTTGTCAGTTTAGAGAAGTGGCTGAATTATCACCTTCCCCCAATGTGTCTCTTCACATGTGTTCGAATTCCAGCAACCTAGTTAGCATGTTGGCTATTGATTATGTAAGATGAAACCCAAGACAAATCAGATCAGAAAAAAGTCACGCTGTCTTCTAGGGCTGGTTGTATGAACAGTTATGTGTTATATGAACAGCTAAACTCTATTAAATCACAGGTTCAAGAGCATCCAGATCTTGGCAGAACAGTGTCTTTCAACAGATTTGAGGACAAACATTTACAGAGGCCTGTAGGTTTAGTCTCCCATTGGGCCTTTTCTATGTCCAAAACGATTCACACCACTCTGTATTTTAATAATAGTGTCAGCCTTGGAAGCCATATTTTACTTGGACACTTTGAGACTGCCACATTTAGTGCCTGGAAATTTGGGAGGGGGGATTTCATAGAGAGGTGGAAGCAGGAGCCTCTGTGGTACATGGTTAGAGCGCAATACTGCAAGCTACTTCTGCAGCCAGCTGCCTACAATTTGGCAGTTCAAATCCCACCAGGCTCAAGGTTGACTGGTTAGAATGCAGTATTGCAGGCTAATTCTGCCAACTGCCAATAGTTCAACCTGAGCAGCTCAAGGTTGACTCAGCCTTCCATCCTTCCAAGGTGGGTAAAATGAGGACCCAAATTGTTGGGGCAGTATGCTGACTCTGTAAACTGCTTTGAGAGGGCTGTAAAACACTATAAAGCGGTATATAAGTCTAAGTGCTATTGCTATTAGACTCAACAACATTCTTTCTCAGAGAGTCATGTTGCCTGCACCTGGAGAGAAATGCCTGGAGGAAGGTCTCCAGTTGGGACGACATTTGATTGAACCATGTGATGGACTGATGGGTACAGGAGATTGGGAAGGAAAAACTCAGAATTCTCAGATTTGGATTTTCCCCAGATGTGCCAATATGACAACTCTAATAAAAATGGAACATTGAGAAAATGCTGATCTTGGAGTTTGGGAGTTTGGTTAGTTGGAACACTGACAAATAGTGACCCATATCTCCATTTGCAATACCTTTTCCTTCTGCCCAATCGCTGCACCTTTCAGCTCTTGTAGGAATTTGGCTTGCGACATTTGAGCAGACAATATGACATGCGAACGCAGAAGGGAGTGGAATCGAGGTTGCTTTCTATGCTTTGGTTTGTTACTGCAGCCCCTGCAGCCATAGAGGGGCAGGATTGTAATTTGTGTGGCTTAGCATTTTGAGGCCAACAGGTTCAAATATGGCCATGGTTGTTGTTTTTTTTGTTGTTGGAACCCTCCAGGCAGTGAGTGACATCTCGTTCGAGCTGCTGCTGCTGCTTGAAAAGGAAGAGAAAGACACGGGCTGGGGAGAGGAGGGGGAGAAGAGGAAAGGAACAAAAGGGGAGGGACTGTTAACCCCTCTCTTCCTCTATCCTCAAGAAACCTGAGTGAACCTGTCAGACCAGAAACAGGAAGAAAGACAATGGCTTTTTCCAATCCTGTTGCCTCAAAAAGTGGGTTGATGGGGCCAGAAGAGGAAGCCAAAGAGATGGGGAGAGGGAAGAAGATCGGGGCATAAAAAATGAGCAGGTACCAGGGAGATTTATTTATTTATTTATTTGATTTTTAATCTTGCCTTAATACTCAATAAGTAATTCAAGGTGGTGAAGATACATAATCTCCTTTCTCAGCCTTTCTTTTCCCACAACAACAACTCTGTGAGTCAGGATGAGGCAGAGTGACCGGCCCAGTCACCCATTGGCTTTCATGCCTAAAGCAGGATTAGAACTTGCCATCTCCTGGTGTTTGGCCCAAAGTCACCCATCCAGCTTTCATGGCTAAGGCAAGACTAGAACTCATGATCTCCTGGTGTTTGGCCCAAAGTCACACAGCCAGCTTTCATGGCTAAGGCAGGACTAAAACTCGCCATCTCCTGGTGTTTGGCCCAAAGTCACCCAGCCAGCTTTCATGGCTAAGGCAGGACTAGAACTCATGATCTCCTGGTGTTTGGCCCAGAGTCACCCAGCCAGATTTCATGGCTAAGGCAGGACTAGAACTCAAGATCTCCTGGTGTTTGGCCCAAAGTCACCCAGCCAGCTTTCATGGCTAAGGCAGGACTAGAACTCATGATCTCCTGGTGTTTGGCCCAGAGTCACCCAGCCAGATTTCATGGCTAAGGCAGGACTAGAACTCAAGATCTCCTGGTGTTTGACCCAAAATCATCCATCCAGCTTTCATGGCTAAAGCAGGACTAGAACTTGCCATCTCCTGGAGTTTGACCCGAAGTCACCCAGCCAGCTTTCATGGCTAAGGTAGAACTAGAACTCACAGTCTCCTGGTTTGTAGCCCCATGCATTCACCACTAGACCAAGCTGGCTTGCTAAGAATTGACATCAACTTGATGGCACATACTCAACATTGGGGTGGAGGGTAGAGTCGTTAGCCTGGGGTCCCATTCCTAGAAGTGAACCTTTCTGTCACTTGAAATGGACTCAGACCCAAGCTCAGACCCAAAGGTGGGTTTGGGGGTTGGATTTCTTTACAGACTGGCATCCCCTGTGAAGTTTAGCACTGCCAGATCTAACATTGGCCACTTTGAGTTGGCAAGCCAACAAGAAACCAAAATAGTTTTTGGGTAAAGCTCTTTGAGAAGAAGTCCTCCAGGATTTGCTTATTTTTTATTTTTTTAAAAAGCACATTTTGCGCAGGGGAGATTTTAATTCAAAAAGCTAGTTCCCGGAGGAAGAAACCATCCAAAATGTCTAAACCAGAACTGGAAGGAGAGGGATTACAACTCGAACGAGCTGCTTTAGAAAAAGCGTGAAACTCCCCGTAGCTGATCCCCCTCCAGATTTCCTGCCTTGCTTCTCCTCCCGTTACAGCCTTCACCTGCCAAAGCAAACCGCCAGGCGCGGGAGTTGCCTGCCCGATTTCCAGCTGAGAAAAACCGCCACAAAACAACAACAGGCTGCTTTTAATTACAAGCCGCGCTTCTCACCATGGCAGCCTCTCTGTTCCCCAAGGAGCGGCGGAAAGCCACCAGATCGTGCCTCCCAACCGCCGCTCTTCCCCCGCAGGCTCCTGCCTTGCCTTGCCTTTCCTTGCCAAATCCAGCCACCCTCCCCACCGCGCCCCGTCTTTCCACTTAGGGCTTCCATTGTTCAGGCAGGAGAGACCCCCCCCCCGGCACCTACCCCAAAGCGCCGTCAGCAGGGTCGAGGCGAAGGCAACCTTTGTCAGCGCAGCCATGATTCCCACGGAACTGGGAGACGGGGTCTTCTGGGGGCGGGGGGGGGATCTCAACTGAAGAGCCGAGCGGTCCGGGCAGGGCAGGGCTGGGTTCGAACCCAGGGAAGAGCGGATTAGACAGAGCCTTTAGAGAGCCGTAGGGGCGCTCGCAGCCACGGCCGCCGGCGACGGGGCGCGATTCAGCACCACGGAGAGCGCCGCCTTTGAGACTCCCTGCGCGGTCGCCTCCGGGTCGAATTGGACACCGGCCGCTCCTTCGGGGTTCCGGCGCCGCGCCTGATGGGCACGAAGCCCCGATCCCCTTCCCCGGGGAGTCGGCTCGGCTTTTCTGGCGGCGGGGAAGGGGGCTCCGCGCCCGCCGCTGCTCCGGCGCGCCGCCCAGTCCGACCTCCGACGCCTGGCGCTGCGCGAAGACGAGCGCGGAGAGGTTGAAGCTGGAGCAGCCTACTTGGCGGGTGGGGTGAGGTAGGGGGTTAGATGAAGCCTCCCTTCCCCCCCCCACCTCCCCGTGGAAGCATGCGCAGATTTGTCCTTGGCAAAAAATGCGGGCACGCCCCCTCCGCTGAACCCGCGGCTCCCTTGCCTTGCAAGCCAAAAGGGCAGAAGCGCGCGCAAACTCGGGTGCGCCTGGTTGCCAGTCGCCCGCGCGCCTCTTTCTTCAGCTGGGCGGAGAAGCGGAGCTTTCTAGGAAACCTGGCATCCGCAAGTGTGAATGGAAACCGTTACTCTACCACCAGCAGGTCGGTCTGGGAAGTAATGCAGTTGGCAGGGAGAAGAGATTGGGGAGGAGCCAAAGTCAAGCCAAACTGAGCCAAGCCGAGCCAAGCCAAGCCAAGCCAAGCCAAGCCAAACCATCCCTTTTGCAGCCCCACATTGTACCTTTCGCTAACTCTGTGTTGTGGTTTTAGCCCTTTCAGGGTTGCATTTACTCCCCACTTTGCATGCTCTTGGGGTTCATGACCTCGAGGTTGTGTGTGAGGCTCCTTAGGAGGTTTTGTTGGGAAAGTCGAATTTTGATCACGTGGCTGTGAGGATGATGCAATGGTGCAGAGAAGAGCAACCAAGATGATGAGGGGGTTGGAGGCTAAGACATACAATGAAACGATTGCAGGAACTGGGCCTGGCTAGTCTAGTGAAGAGAAGGACCAGGGGAGACAGGAGAGCAGTCTTCCAATATTTGAGGGGCTGCCACAGAGAGGAGAAAGGGGTCAAGCTATTCTCCAAGGCACCCCAAGGCCAGACAAGGAATAATGGATGGAAACTGATCAAGGAGAGATTCAACCTGGAAATAAGGAGAAACTTTCTGACAGTGAGAGCAATCAACCCATGGAACAGAAGTTGCCTTCAGAGGTTGTGGGAGCTTCATCACTGGAAGCTTTCAAGAAGAGACTGGACTGCCATCTGTCAGAAATGGGTCTCCTACTTGGGCGGTGGGTTGGACTAGATGACCTACAAAGTCCCTTCCAACTCTGTTATTCTGGTCTGTTATTCTGGTCATAAGAGTGAGGTTCAGCTATAGTCATTTTTTTCAGTGTGGTTATAACTTCAAGTGGTTTCTAAATGAATGATGATACATTTAAGACCAGCTGCACTCAACAAGAGGCCAGAAACGCAATCTGGAGTCAATGTGCTTGACGTTCTTTCTTTTAATTTGATTCCCTTCCACTCTCCCTTGCGTACACCTCCAATTCCAACTGATGTGTTTTATAGATCTGCTGAGAAGCTGGATAGGAGATGACATAAATTGACTCCCAGCCATTTGCCACCAAACACAGACAGCCAAGGAGAGACAGACTATTTCTGCAACCTGAGCGCAGGATGAAGAGAGGCTCTGCGATTGAGATGGGCAGTCTCCAAATATGACACCTAAAGGAAATAAACAAAGATGGAAATCTGGATATCTTCCTCCTAAGTCATAACGTCATAATGTTGGTTTTCCTGGAAGCATGGAGCCAGAGAGTGAGTTTCCAGCTTCGGCACCACAATTTCCATGGCTTGGGGTGCCATCCCTGCTTTACTGTGCATTTATGCTCAGTTCAACACAAGTACAAGGGCATAGAAATGTAGACAGCTGTCTCACACCAGCCAGTTGATCTCTCATTGAAACATTGAGGTCTTTTTTCCAAATATTTGGACTGAAACCAGTCTTTATCAGAGGATGTTAATGCCAAACATTCAACAGAAACAGAAAACTCTGGTTGTCTTTGCCAAGGATGAAATCTGGACTTGCTGCCTTAAAGGCAGAGGTGGTATTCAGCCGGTTCTGACCAGTTCTCGAGAACCGGCAGCGGACATTTTGAGTAGTTTGGAGAACCGGCAAATCCCACCTCTGACTGGCCCCTCCCCCATCTATTCTCTACCTCCCATTGAGTCCCAGCTGATTGGCTGGGTCTTCTTTGGTTGCCCTGCTACAGGAGAATGGAGCTGGAAAGCAGGTTAGTGGGGTGGGGAGCAGAGGTGGTATTCAGCAGGTTCTGACCAGTTCTGGAGAACTGGTAGCGGACATTTTGAGTAGTTTGGAGAACCAGCAAATACCACCTCTGACTGGCTCCGCCCCCATCTATTCTCTGCCTCCCGAGTCCCAGCTGATTGGCTGGGTCTTCTTTAGTTGCCCTGCACAGGAGAATGGAGCTGGAAAGCAGGTCAGTGGGGTGGGGAGGGAAGGGGGATTTTGCAGTATCCTTCCCTTGCCATGCCCATCAAGCCACACTCACCAAGCCATGCCCACAGAACCGGTAGTAAAAATATTTGAACCCCACCACTGATTTAGGGTTTTATTTTGGCAAGCTGCCCGGAGACATTGTGAGTGAGTTGAGCAACCATGTGCATTTTCTAAATCAATCGATCGATCAATCGATCAATCACTCTTTCTCCTGCATGACAGACTTTGATACATCTTGGGAAATCAGCTGATTCGTCCCAGAAAGAAAACATACAGTACAATTAATCCTTGCTTCTCTTCTGCTTAGTAGCCTCAAAGAAGGAAAAGAGCTAGTATAGTTTCTATAAAAGGCATGTTTAAAAAAAAATCCTAGTGTTGATTCAAGGATAATCAGAGTTTCCATCGAGATGAAGCGAGGAAGGTGTGCCTTGAATTGTCCCTTAATGTTTGTTAGATTTTTAACTGGGATCATTACGTTACTTTGTTTTCATTTTTCTTTTAATCTACTGCTACCCAGCGTTGCAATTATCAAGTGGGCTGGCTATGTACATTCTATAAATAAAACAATAAATCAATAAATATCTTCTGGAAGCACCCGAGACTTTCCCTTCCCCATATTGGCAGAGATGCAAACGAAGCTGCTTCTCTCTCTCTCTCTCTCTCTCTCTCCTTGCCCAGAGTGGAGAAAGCCACAGCTCAAAAAGAAAAAAAGGTTGCTTCGAAATTGCAAATGCTAGAAAGAGAGAAGCCGTTCTCTGTGCAGGGTTGCTATAGGAACCAACCCAGCCAGGGCAAAGTAGGCAAATAATAATAAAAAAAAATAATAAAAAATAATAAAAATAAAAATAATAATAATAATAAAAATTAAAAATTAATTAATTAAAAATTAAAAATAATTAAAAATTAAAAATTAAAAATTAAATTGAAAAAGGGATCTGGCTCTTTTGTATCAAAACAAGGAGGTGAGATGATGAAAGTCAAATAAGGATGATCTGAAGATCTACCTGCAACAGAGGGAGGTGAAAGTGGCGATGGGAGTCCCCTATGAGAGGCCTCGGGGTCCCTCCGATCTTGTCAGAATGAATTGTCCTGATCGCATCAGCCAAAAGTGTATAAAAAAGCTTCAAATTTGCAAGAATAAGGCTATCTTTCTGTGTGTGACTTCCTCAGGGGGATCAGTTGCAGAAGGAAGGAAGGAAGGAAGGAAGGAAGGAAGGAAGGAAGGAAGGAAGGAAGGAAGGGGGGAGGGAGGGAGGGAGGGAGGGAGGGAGGGAGGAAGGAGGGAGGGAGGAAGGAAGGAAGGTGGGAATGAGAAGGAGGGAAGAAAGGAAGGAAGATGGGAATGAGAAGGAGGGAAGAAAGGAAGGAAGATGGGATGAGAAGGAAGGAAGGAACAAGGAAGATGGGAATGAAAAGGAGGGAAGGAAGGAAGATGGGAATGAAAAGGAGGGAAGGAAGGAAGATGGGAATGAGAAGGAAGGAAGGAAAGAAGATGGGATGAAAAGGAGGGAAGGAAGGAAGATGGGATGAGAAGGAAGGAAGGAAGGAAGATGGGAATGAGAAGGAAGGAAGGAAAGAAGATGGGAATGAAAAGGAAGGAAGGAAAGAAGATGGGAATGAGAAGAAAGGAAGGAAGATGGGAATGAGGAGGGAAGGAAGGAAGGAAGATGGGAATGAAAAGGAGGGAAGGAAGGAAGATGGGAATGAGAAGAAAGGAAGGAAGATGGGAAGAGAAGGAAGGAAGGAAGAAGATGGGAATGAAAAGGAGGGAAGGAAGGAAGATGGGAATGAGAAGGAAGGAAGGAAGATGGGATGAGAAGGAAGGAAGGAAGAAGAATGGGAATGAGAAGGAAGGAAGGAAGATGGGAATGAGAAGGAAGGAAGGAAGGAAGATGGGAATGAAAAGGAGGGAAGGAAGAAGATGGGAATGAAAAGGAAGGGGAAGGAAGGAAGATGGGAATGAGAAGGAGGGAAGGAAGGAAGGAAGGAAGACGGGAAGGAAGGAAGGAAGGAAGGAAGGAAGGAAGGAAGGAAGGAAGGAAGGAAAATTCTCAATTGTATGTTCCTCCTCCTCCTCCCTCCTCCTCCTCCTCCTCCTCCTCCTCCTCCTCCTCCTCCTCCTCCTCCTCCTCCTCCTCCTCCTCCTCCTCCTCCCACTTCCTCTTCCCCTTCTCCTCTCCCTTATTTCCTTCCCCACTTTCTGCAAATAGCCAATTTCTAAACTGAAGCAAAATCCCTTCTTTTGCAGGGACAGGAAGGAAACAAAATAACGGGTGAAGCTTTTGAATTACTAAGGACTCCTTGTCTTAACAACACAACCTGAAAAGGCTTTAGGTGTAAATGACAATTCATGACAGAGCCACATCCACATGGGGGCAG
Organism: Notechis scutatus; assembly: GCF_049901735.1. Lineage (NCBI taxonomy): Eukaryota > Metazoa > Chordata > Lepidosauria > Squamata > Elapidae > Notechis > Notechis scutatus. The sequence goes on along the minus strand of NC_142015.1, from coordinate 23,105,232 downwards.
CACAGAGCAAACCAGAGAACAGTGTGGAAGTTTTCACACCCAGAGTTGAAAATAACAAAAACAATACTTGGAGGTTTTGCAAATACTCCATCAACATAAATAAAGAGAGCATCATGAAATATGCAACATTGGGATAAACGATTTCTGGTCTTGCAGCAAAAAAAAATGCTCAAAAATGTATGATGCCCACCCCTTCCCTGGCCCTCTCAGTCTCCCCACTCTGACCAGGATTTTATGACCACTGATGATTAAATCAAGCATTTCCTGGCAAAAAAAAGGATGGTTAATCTCATGGGAGCTTAAACGAAAGCTTAAAACAATATTGTAAGGACTGATGTCTTGTGATTTTTTTAAAAAAAAGGTTCTTTGCTTGTGAAAAAGGCACCTGTTCTATCTAATTGTCAGTGTCCCAACATCTCTTTCAAACTTATTCTGATAATTATTGGCTAAGTGTCCACAGTCTGTCATGAAGATGCCAAAACTCGACCTGTTCATGTTGTCATATCAATGTACTTGTATAGGAAATTGTGTTGCAGTTGGAAAAAGTTCAGAGAAGAGCAACTAAGATGATCAAAGGCATGGAGACCAAACCATATGAAGAATGGCTGCAGGTTTTGCGCCTGGCTAGTCTAAAGAAAAGAAAAATTAGGGGTGACATGATAGCAATAGTCCATTTTTTGAGGGGCTGCCACAAAGAAGAGGGGGGGTGTCACATTATTCTCCAAAGCACCTGAAAGCAGGACAAGAAACAATGGTTGGAAACTAATCAAAGACAGAAGCAATCTGGAATTAAGGAGAAACTTCCTAACAGTGAAGACAATTGACCAGTGGAACAGCTTGCCTCCAGAAATTGTGGGTGCTTCATCACTGGAGGTTTTTAAGAAAAGACTAGACAGTCACTTGTCTGAGATGGCATAGGGAGGATGGACTAGAAGACCCCCAAGGTCCCTTCCAGCTTCTATTCTATTCTATTCTATTCTATTCTATTCTATTCTATTCTATTCTATTCTATTCTATTCTATTCTATTCTACATTCTAATGTTTATCCTATCCTATCCTACTCTATTCTATACTCTATTCTACATTCCAATATTTATTCTATTCTATTCTATTCTATTCTATTCTATTCTATTCTATTCTATTCTACATTCTAATGTTTATCCTATCCTATCCTACTCTATTCTATACTCTATTCTACATTCCAATATTTATTCTATTCTATTCTATTCTATTCTATTCTATTCTACATTCTAATGTTTATCCTATCCTATCCTACTCTATTCTACATTCCATTATTTATTCTATTCTATTCTATTCTATTCTATTCTATTCTATTCTATTCTATTCTACATTCTAATGTTTATCCTATCCTATCCTATCCTATCCTATCCTATTCTATCCTACTCTATTCTATACTCTATTCTACATTCCAATATCTATTCTATTCTATTCTATTCTATTCTATTCTATTCTATTCTATTCTATTCTAACTCTGGCAAGTAAGAAATTCATGAGGTTGATAGAATGACGTTGTCATAGACATGCGGCCAATTGCCCCCATGGATGCCCTTATGTAGGAATGCCTTTTAAGTTGATTAAATTTAATAACATTTTTATTACTTTGCAGGGGTGATGGAAGACCTGAAGAATGAGGATGAGGCAGAGAATCCTGATGAACATCTAAATGTGGTCACTATGTGTCAACCCCAACTAGATTGGCATAATCAACTGTCAACGAATATAGCAGGAGATCTTACTGTGGATATTTTCTATTGCAATCTTTCACCATTTCGAAAAAATACCTTATGGCTTGCACTTTCCATTCTGAAAGGGCCCCATGTGATTAGTCCTGCTTGATGTCCTCTCTTGGAGTTTAATGAGAGCCAACTTGGGTGGTTGCAAGCCGTGAAAGAGAAAACAGGGCAAAAAAAGAGGAGATAACACCTGATGACTAAGTAATGAAAGGACCTCAACCTCCCATCAATGGGAATTCCACCCAAATTGCCTCCTTTGAAATTGAAGGTAGAGGAGGGAAATGGAATTATTTGACATTTAAAATAATGACACATTTAGCAAGCTTTTATGAACTATGGCTGGGATGTTCTGGCATGCTTCTACGCTGTTCTTAAGATTTTTAGAGGAATCAGAAACTCCAAAATGTCTATGGAGATTCTCAGTGGTTGTCCCAAATGTGCTTCTTCAAGAGGCAACTGGACTTTCTGGTTTTTCTTTGAAGATGTTTCGCTTCTCATCCAGGAAGCTTCTTTAGCTTCTCTTCTCTCTTCTTCAGAGCTGAAGAAGCTTCTTGGATAAGAAGTGAAACGTCTTCAAATAAAAACCAAACCCCCAGGAAGTCAAAAGTTTCCTCTTGAAAAAGCAGCTTTGGGAGAAACTCCAAAAGTTTCAGTAGGATTTAGGAATTATCATTCTTAAATAGTGTGGCATGGTGTTCAGTGGTTAAAAAACTGGGCTTGTTGGCTGGAATGCCAGCAGCCCAGGTTTGAAACCCAAGCACTACATGATGGATTGAACTCCCATTCTTTCCTCAACTCCTGTCAAGCTAGCTGTTCAAAAACATGCAAATGCGAGTAGATAAATAGGTACCACTTTGGTGGGAAAGTAACAGTGCCCCGTGACGCCATGCTGACCACATAGCTGCAGAAATGTCTTCAGACAGCACTGGCTCAATGACCTTGAAACAGAGATGAGCATTGTTCCTTTTGTCCACAACGACTAGCAGAGTCAAATCCACAGAGAGTCCTTTACCTTTTTGACTGTTAAATACAGAACTTTTTCTTTCCTATCTCAGATACTTCCACTGTCCTCCTTTCAGGAGGAATTCACACAGGGCATTTGCAAATTAACTGTGGCGAACCCTAACCTTGTATTCTCTTTTGTACTTCTATTTCTCATGGCCATCAGTCATGTTCTTTTGTAACATATTCAGCTCCCCATCCTTCACATTCTGCATACACAACCTGCTTCTCATCATTTCTTTTATGGTCCTCCCATGAAATTTCTTGACTTTATATCACAAAGCAAGTTTTCCATTCCTCGTCTTCATCCATCGTTCCATCCTCCTCCGTTTTTTTTAATCTTCAATTAAGTTCATACTTACTTAAACCACCTCCTTCTTCTGGGAAAAAACATTCCCTCCTGGGAAAGCACCTGTTTTGCATAGCATTAACTAAACCAAGGCTTGGCAATTTCCGCCCAATGGATATATAAAGTCTACAAAGCCAACACAGTGGGTCTATCTAGTGATGCAGAGAGATGCTCAGGCCGAACAATTTTGGCCCACATTTTGTGGCTTTGTATAGCTGGGCAGGGTTTAAAAAGCAACAAGGACCAGGATGTATTTTGTAGCTTTGGAGGGTTTGGAAAACGGCACCTCTGGGGGAAAAAAATGCAGTTCTGTTGAAACATAGTTGAGGGGCAACAAAAGAAGAACGAAGGGGTTGCCTTGGCAACCTATAGTTGAAAGGAACAAGGGAGAAGAAAAGTCATTTCATGGCAAAACTTAATATTTCAACAGACCAGGCTAGGAAACCAAACTATGAATATTATTTGTTTGTTTGTTTACATCTTACCCTTATTGTTATTACAAATAACTCAAGGCAATGAACATATCCAATGCACCTCCCTCCTCCTATTTTCCACACTGAAAGAGAGTGATCCAAAGTCACCCAGCAAGATTTCATGCCTAGGGTGGGACTAGAATTCATTGTCTCCTGGTTATTGGCCCAAAGTCACTCAGATAGCTTTCATGCCTAAGACGGGACTAGAACTCGCCATCTCCTGGTGATTGGCCCAGAGTCATCCAGCCAGCTTTCATGCCTAAGAAAAGACTAGAATTCACCAGTCTCCTGGTGAACTCACAATTTCCTGCATTTTGTCCTGATGACTTAACCACTGAATGAAACTGGGTCTCAGCTTGACGATTAAAGTAATGACCATTTAATCTTTAAATCTGTTTTATACTCTACCTAATTTTCTCCGCCATAGTACTGCAATCACACCATTAAGATTCAGCATGAAATACCTATAGATGTTAGGAATTTTAGTGAGATTATATACTCTTAGCCATGACATTTAATCATTTTAGCAGTAAATACATAGTTACATAAAATAGTATATAACTTACATAATTTTTTTTTAACAAAATTGTAATCATTGTCAACTTTGAAATTCTTTCTATGACCTTAATGGCCTTGGTACTACCGTATATTTTTACTTTGATGCTAGCATCTTAAACCAGAGGTGGTATTCAGGAGGCTCTGATCAGTTCTGGAGAACCAGTAGCGGAAATTTTGAGTAGTTTGGAGAACCAGCAAATCCCACCTCTGACTGGCCTCGCCCCCATCTCTTCTCTGCCTCCCAAGTCCCAGCTGATTGGCTGGGTCTTCTTTGGTTGCCCTATACAGGAGAACCAAGCTGGAAAGCAGGTTAATGGGGTGGGGAGGGAATGGGAATTTTGCAGTATCTTTACCCTGCCATGCCCACCAAGCCACACCCACAGAACCGGTAGTAAAAAAAATTGAATCCCACCACTGTCTTAAACCATAGTTATTTTTATAGTAAGTAGGCTAAACTATATACTGTATATCTATGCTATACTATAGTACTATACTATATACTACAGATACTTGCGTCAGAAGCATCCCAATCAAAATAAGGCATTCTAAGTGACATAAAATTTAAATTATTTTAAATAAAAATCCTTTAGATACTAAAGGTAGATAAATAGAAAGCAACCATCTTAAACTAGCTAACTATATACACCTAAATTTATGGAATGTCAGCCAGTCTGTCCATTAGCTCTTTTTCAGGTCTTGGTTCTCCTTCTTGAATTCTCCAGTTGTTTCCCAAATGTCCACTTTCCATTAGGAAAGCACATGGTCCCATTGCCTTAGAACAGAGGCCCCCAAACTTGGCAACTTTAAGACTTGTGGATTTCAACTAATATAATTGTCCAGCCAGTGCTGGTTGGAGAATTCTGAGAGTTGAAGTCCACAAGTCTTAAAGTTGCCAAGTTTGGAGACCTCTTCCTTAGAAGAAGGTGAAGTCTCCATAAATGCATTCAAAATAGACCGAGGGAGACACACCTTCACACAATGCAGTTGGCCATGTAAAACATCTGAAACATTGTCTTTGGCTACAGTTGAGCTCTGAGGAGTGAATCACTTACTCTTTGATATCGCAAGAGTTGTTTCCTTGACCGAAATCACCCAGGTTGTTGACTCTCATTCACTTTAAGTATGGGAATGGGCCAGATTTAACTGAGAGCAGGCCAATGGAATTTAGACTTGACACCAACCAAAGTATAAACAGGATGGAGATTCTGGGTGACTCATGATTGATGGCTGCCGATTTTGGAAAGAACAACCGGTATTTAGGTCAGTAGTTCAGAACAAATGCTTTGGTTGGGGCGAGAATTCTCTGCTGTTGGCATGAGAAGGATTCTGTGGTCTTGGGACCTAGTTTTCACCTCTCACCATCTATGAATGAATAGATAGTAGGAGTATAGGCTACAGTACAAAACTAGACCTCCACGACTTTGATAAGGTTTGTTTGTTTGTCTGTTGTTTGTTTGTTTGTTTGTTTGTTTGTTTGTTTGGAGATGACTCAATCCCTAAAACAGAGCTAGCAAATTAGCAACCACTTGGCTCTTGGTGCCCTGGTTTGGAAACCACATGTTGAATTTTTATGTCGAGCAACTATTCAGGCAAATGAATGTGTCCTTCATTTGAATCATACTGGCCTACAGTAGGAAGAGTCATCCATTTTTATGATGAGGTTCTTGACTCGTTCAGAAAGAAGCTTGCTTAGATTCCCTCAAAATCCCCATAAAATGTCTTTCAAGCTACACTAGAGATACACCAAGGTTCCACCATCTATTTTTAGATCATTTGGTGGCAGACCTTATTGATGTCTTACCTGCGTCATGACCTCTTAAGATTTGTGGCAAGATAGCCAATATTTTCTACTTCCTGTAGGGAAAGTCCAGGTAAGGGTGAACAAAGGATATCTAACGTATCTTCCAAAGATCTAATGCCTTCTCAGGAAGCTGTGCAATCAAAATGGCTTGCCAGATATTGAAGATATTTGCAAAAATGACAAACAATGTCCCTCTTCTCCCTATTATTATTTTTTATTTGCTAAAAATATTGTTTTTCATGAAAAATAGTTTATTTACATTAATATCTATCCTATTAACATCATTATTATTTTTATATGATTCGATAAATATTCTGTGCATCAATTTTAATTTTTAATGCAGCAAATACAGGTAGCCGGTGATTTACGACACAGTTGAGCTCAACTTTTCTGTTGTTAAGTGAGTTTTGCTCCCTTTTATGACCTTCCTTGACACATTTAGTAAGGGAATCATTGCAGTTACTAACTCAGTTGTTAAGCGAATATGGCTTCCCAGTTGACTTTGCTTGTGAGAAGGTTGCAAATGACTTTGGGACACAGTAATGGTCATAAGTATGAACCAGTTGCCATGCATCTGAATTTTGATCACGTGATTATGGGGATGCTACAAAGAATCCATCGTAACTTTGAGTGGTCACTAAATGAACTGTTGTAAGTCGTATTGATAAATGTAATCCATACAGTCAAAAGTTCTTTGAAGAGCCACCTTATTTGGGATGGCCAAAATTAGCTCCTCCATTTTAAAAGAGCAGCTTAAATTTGTCTCACTCAGGGATTTCCAACCTTGGAAAATTTAAGACCTGTGGACTTCAACTTCCAGAGTTCAGGGGGGCTAGCTATGGAATTCTGGGCATTGAAGTCCATAGGGCTTAAAGTTACTAAGGTTGGACATTTATGTCAATCGTGGGTGCCATCTTCAAGAAGCTCTTCTGCATCTTTTTTGTGATATCTTCCATGAGATCCTGCCCAAATTCCAGATGTGTCCATTGTCCCTGATAGATAGGGCAAAATACATTGAAAGAACACAGATCAGTCTGGGACAATATTGATATAAACAGCCTAATTGGTTAATATGCCTCCATGACCTTGTTTGAAGCCACCAGTTGGGATACATTTAAGGTGTGGCCCTCACTCTTAGCATCTGCTAGTTTAAGACTTGCTGACTTCCCATCATTCATTGGAGGATGTTCAAATGATATTTACATCTGGATCCTTTCCTTCTTGCTAAATACATAATTGAGAAAGGAAATCATTGGGATATTTTTTTAATTCAAGGAAAGAAGAAGAAACAATGACTTGAGCCAACAAATTATTATATGCCAGAAGTGGGTCAAGGCAATTATTATTATTTTTTTAAAAATGGGGACAGAGGATACAGGAGTTGAATTCACCAGAAGTGAGGGGTCACCTTCTGTTTCACGTAAAAAGGTGGAGAATATAGCAGTGTCAAAAATGATGAGAACCTTCCAAAAGTTGGAACCGTCCTTCTGGTCAAAGGAACAGAACTCAAATGGTTTCCAATCAAGTGAAAGTCATAAAGATACTAGAAACAGTTGATCACAAGACTGAATCACACAATCACAGGGCTGGATGGGACTGTAGAGGTCTTCTAGTCCAACCCCCTGCCTGTGGGGAAAGACCTCATCCTGGAAAAATGGCTGTCCAATCTGGGTTGCTCCTTGTAGTATGCACAGACACACCAAAATGTAGATGCAGTTGCAGCTTTTGTGCTCCTTTGCTGAGATTTTCCCAAGATGACTATTTTAAGCAACACAATGAATGGCCCATGACAGCAAACCTATGGCACGCATGCCACAGGTGATATGCAGAGCCATTTGTGCCAACATGCGAGCTGCAGGCAAACTTACCTCACTGCACATGCGTGTGCCTCATAGCTGATTTTCGGCCAGTTTGAGGCCTTTTTCAGCCTCCCAAAGGCTTGAGGAAGGCTTCTGCAGACTTTGCAGCCCAAAAACTAGCCCTGTTTCATCACTTCCTGTTTTTCAGAAAATACCGGAAGTGATGAAACGGGGCTAGTTTTCGGCCTGCAAAGCCTGCAGAAGCCTTTCCTCAAGCCTCTGGGAGGCCGAAAAAGGCCTCAAACCAGCCAAAAATCAGCAGTGAGGCGTAGTGCAGATAAGGGGGCAGGGGGTGGGGGGGATTGCACGTGCATGCATAGAGGGCATTGCCTTCTGGGTGCTGGCACATGAGTGTGAACATGCAAGCGTGCACACAACTTTTGGCACAGGAGCCCCAAAAGGTTAGCCACCACTGGTCTAAGCCTTGCAAAAGACTAAGGTACCCATCTCATCTTTAAGAAGCCTACAATGACTCCAATCACTTGGTGCCAAGGTGCCCACGGCCATCTCAACAAGCCACACCAAGAAGGGCTCGGCCCTCAAGTTCTCAACAGGAGTCGTGCGCTCTTTTTTCAGAGGAAGTGACAACCTTGGGCAGCTCATCCAGATCTGACCCCACATTCTGCTAAGCAATTTATTTCAAAAAGAACTGTCTCCCCAAAGAGAAAGTCGAAAGCTTTGTACCAAGGGGGAACTGTGAATGATGGCGAGAGAGCTTGTTGACTTTGTCGTGAGAAAAGCGGCATGCCACGAAGGTCCATTAGACGAGTTTTCTGAATAGAGTTCCCACTTTCCTGATTCCAAGCTGAAGTTTTCTTTGGGAAGAGAGAAAAGCTGGGAATGTGACTGAACTCGGTTACTCCTGCTTCGATCATAAGTCAAACATCCTTCTTGCCAGGATGCAAACTTAACCAAGGAGAGAAGCAACCTGGAACTAAGGAGAAACTCCCTGATAGTGAAAACAAAGAGACAGTGGAATGGCTCGCCACTAGAAATTGTGGGTGCTCCAACATTGGAGGTTTTCAAGAAGAAATTAGACAGCTACTAGTCTGGAATGGCATAGGGTCTCCTGCTTGACCAGGGGGTTGGCCTAGATGACCTACAAGATCCCTTCCAATTCTGTAATTCTGTATAATACACTCTACATAGGGCTGCCCTTGAAGAATATTGGCACAGAATGCAGCCTGCATGCATAGTTCTTGGAGGGCCCTTACAGTGGCCCATATAACACCTCTGCCGAAAGAGTTCCACTGGTTGCCTATTTGCTTCTGGTTCCAGTTCAATGTGTTGGTTATGACCTTTCTGAGACGGGGTCAGATTATCTGAAGAACCATTTCACTCCATAGGGATTGGCCCACCCACTCATTTCGGCAGAAGGGGCACATTGCGCATCCCATTGGTCAAGGAATTCTGGCCAGTAGGGTCCATGAGATCTTTTCTGCTGTGGCTCCCATCCTCTGGAACATCATGCCCCCCAAGATAAGATGTGTCCCCATCAACTTGGCTTTCCGGAAGGACCTCAAAATTTGGGTCTGCCAACTGGCTTGGTACCCTGATTGGGGCATACAGATTGGAGATGGTTGGTAGATTGGAAGATCTCACCTCCAACCCATTTATATGTTCTTTCCTAGTGTTTATACCCAGTTCTCTTGTGTTTTAATATTTTAAGGTTCTCATATTTTATATTTTGGTGATATCTGTAAGCTGCCCAGAATCTCTGGATGATGAGATGGGGAGCACATAAATTTGAAATAATAATAATAAAATAAAATGATAAAAATTTAAATAAAATAATGAAATAAAACAAATAATAAAATGAATAAAATAAAATAAATAAAACATAAAATAATAAAATGAAATATAAAACAAATAAAATAAAGTAATAAAATAAATACTGCGGTCTGGGTCAGCCCCCTGAGTTTTCAACACACCCCATGATTGCCAATAAACCCCATTTTATCGAGCTTTTGTTCACCTTTAGTGCTCTTACGTTCTAACATTTTAATATTTTACACATGGCTGTTTTGATGAGCTTATAAGCTGCTCAACGGTCGCTCGATGGTGAGATGGGTGGCATATAAATGTAAGCGAATGAACGAATGCAAAGATGAATGAGTGGATATGGTGGGATACCCACAGATCTGGGCCAGCCCCTTGGTTTGGAATAATGCCCCACACACAACAGACCCCACCACACACACTTAGCAATAACCCAGAGATGCCTGAGAAAAACATGCTGGTGTGTTTTTCTGTCTGAAATGAGGCCAGCCCGGGCTGGTCCCTCAGTTGGTATTTCCGATTGCAGCAATAAGAATGATATTTCCCACTTTGCACCTGGAGCCAACAAATTCTTGGCTCACGTTCCATACAACTTCTTTTCTTCCAAAGAAGTGTGTGTGTGTGTGTGTGTGAGTGAGTGTGAGTGAAATGGGAGGGAGGGGCCGAGGCAGGAGTGTGCGGGATCTGTTGAAAGATCTCTGGGCACAGTGCTCATTAAACGAGAGCAGGAAATTGTATTTTAATTCTTGATTTAAGAGACAGAGTGGATTTGGCCGCTTTAAATGAGCCCGGGTGGTGTGCAGCCATAAAACCAGTCCCGATAAAACAGCCATAAAACAATTAAGTGATAAAATGGTCAAACAGATTCAACCTTTGGATTTGGCTACGTACTTATCTACCACCTATAGACCTACTTCGAGCAAGGTAAAAGTAAAGGTTCCCCTCACACATATGTGCCAGTCGTTTCCAGCTCTAGGGGGCGGTGCTCATCTCCGTTACAAAGCTGAAGAGCCGAAGACGTCTCCGTGGTCATGTGGCCGGCAGGACTAAACACTGAAGGTGCACGGAACGCTGTTCCTTTCCCATCAAAGGGGTCCCTATTTTTCTACTTGCATTTTTACATGCTTTCGAACTGCTAGGTCGGCAGAAGTTTGGGACAAGGAACGGGAGCTCACTCCATTATACGGTGCTAGGGGTTCGAACTGCTGAACCGCCAACCTTTCTGATCGACAAGCTCAGCATCTTAGCCACTGAGCCACCGTGTCCCTTGGATTTTCCACAAACTCAAGGCTAAATTAAAGTCAAGTCTAAAGCCAGAAAATGAAAACCTACAGTATAAGCAGAAGAACCATCCCGTAGTTTAAATCACCGTGCTAGAAGGGAGTTAAAAAGACAACATTACATTGTCTTTTCAAGTCATTTATGATAGTCGGGCACCAAATGATAGTTTTGGGATGGGTTGGGGTGAGGGACCTCTGAATAGCTCTCCTATTGGAGGAGACACAAGGATCCAGAAGCAAATTATTCCCAAGAAATAGGGAGATTTGGGGGGGGGGAAACCTTAGTCCCCTCCTCCCCCCAATGTTCTTGAGAGAGGGAATCCACAGCAATCTCCCTGTTCAATCTGGTTTTGATTTACTTTGAGAAATGATAACAATAAACAATAGCAATAATAGAACGACTTTGGCAAAAGAAAGCAGTGGTAGTACCAATATTAATAAGTACCTTGGGGGCAATCTCAAAAACATCTTGAACAATATTGGCATTGACAAAATCCTTGTCAGTCAATTACGAAAGGCAGCTTTCTTCAGAAGAGCTTACACATCCTGTGATTCTAGCACTGATGGAATTACCTAGTTTGGTAATGAAATATCTACAAGAAAACAAACAAGCTCAGAGTGCATCAAGGACCCCACAGAATGAATGAATGAATGAATGAATGGATGGATGGATGGATGGATGGATGGATGGATGGATGAATGATAGCTGCTTTGCTTTACTCTGAAAACTTATTCCTCTGTTCTAGTAACCTGAAGAAGCTTCTGTGCATAGGCAGATGACTCTCAGATGGTTCTTTCCATGATATTCACTGGAGATGCTAAAAGAAGATTTGAGGTGCTAGAAAAGCATCTCAAGACATGTGTTTTCTCTTCAACTCTTAGCTGTTTTGCGATTGGTCAGATCAAGCCCACAATGGCTCCTGGAATTCTGTTATGTCAGGATACATTAATATATATTGAAAGTTTGATAGAGATTTTTCCTTCCTGGTCTTATATACAAGAGAATAACTTTCTCTTCTTTCTTTCTTTCTTTCTTTCTTTCTTTCTTTCTTTCTTTCTTTCTTTCTTTCTTTCTTTCTTTCTTTCTTTCTTTCTTTCTTTCTTTCTCTCTCTCTCTCTCTCTCTCTCTCTCTCTCCTTCCTTCCTTCCTTCCTTCCTTCCTTCCTTCCTTCCTTCCTTCCTTCCTTCCTTCCTTCCTTCTTCCTTTTCCTTTCCTTTCCTTTTGTTCCTTCCCTTCCTTCTTCCCTTCCCTTCCTTCTTCCCTTCCTTCCTTCCTTCTCTCCCCTCCCACTTCCTCCCTCACCCTTTCTTTCTTTCTTTCTTTCTTTCTTTCTTTCTTTCTTTCTTTCTTTCTTTCTTTCTTTCTTTCTTTCTTTCTTTCTTTCTTTCTTTCTTTCTTTCTTTCTTTCTTTGCTAAGCTGATGTTTCTGGACCATCTTTGCACGCCTTCTTCAAGATGAACTACAATATCATCCCCATCAACTTAACAAGGAGAATTGCGTTATCTAAAGGGCGTGAAGCACCTTAATGAGGTGAAGCCAAGTTGTCAGGCAAAGGACTAAAATTTGCAGTGCCCCAGGTCACCTTCCCTTGTATTAAACTGCAGATTGTCTTTCACTTACAACCGTTTCTTTAGTGACTGTTCGAACTTACGAGGACACTGAAAAATCTTATTTATGACTGGATTTCACACTTACGAAGGTTGCAGCATCCTCATGGTCACGTGTTCAGAATTTGGGTGGCGGGCATCTAGCATGTATTTATGATGATTGCAGCATCCATGTGATCTCCATTTGTGATCTTCTGAGCAGGCTTTCAAGAACCAAGTTCAATGGGAGCAGCTAAATTTTGCTTAATGGTTGTATGGTTCACTTAACAACTAGGGATTGGCTTAACCAAAATGGCAAAAAAAGGCCATTAAACTGGTTGCCACTTACTTAACAATCACCTCCCTTAGCAACAGAATTGTGGTTGTAAATCAAGGACTACCCATATACCTCTATACTGCACGAATCAAAAAGAAGGCTGTGAAAATATCTACAGACTCCTCACATCCTGGACATAAACTGTTTCAACTTCTACCCTCAAAATGATGCTATAGAGCACTGCATACCAGAACAACTAGACACAAGGGGAGTTTTTCCCCAAATGCCATCACTCTGTTAAACAACTAATTTTCTCAACACTGTCAAACTGTTTACTAAGTCTGCATTACTATTACTATTAATCTTCTCATCATTCATTATCACCCATCCCCTCCTACTGTGACTGTATGACTGTAACTTTGTTGCTTGTATCCTAACAATTTTTATTGACTGTTTCGTAGTATGATTTGATTGCTTATTGTACTCTATGACTATTATTAAGTATTGTACCTTATGATTTTTGACTCTTGACGAATATATATTTTCTTTTATGTACACTGAGAGTATTTACACCAAGACAAATTCCTTGTGTGTCCAATCACACTTGGCCAATAAAGAATTCTATCATCTATCTATCTATCTATCTATCTATCTATCTATCTATCCTCATGAGTATCCTAAATTGAAATAGGCAAGTTGACAATAGAACAGTTATATCACATTGAATGCTGATCAGTGGTGGGATTCAATTTTTTTTACTACCGATTCTGTGGGTATATTTTGGTGAGTGTGGCAGGGGAAGGATACTGCAAAGTCTCCAGTCAGAGGTGGTATTTGCCGGTTCTCCCAACTACTCAATATTTCTGCTACCGGTTCTCCAGAACTGGTCAGAACCTGCTGAATACCACCTCTGATGCTGATCAAATGGACTTGTAAGGGTTGCTGTCTTTAGACTGCATGGTATAATTGGTGACACCCTAACTCATTAACCTACAAAGTCTTTTACTATTGATACCACCATTAGTATCTCCTTTTCTAATTGTACACAAAGTTCTGAATTCCAAAGGCAACTGGACTTCATTTTTTTCTTTGAAGACATTTTGCTCCTCATCCAAGAAATATCTTCAGTTCTCACTTGGATGAGAAGTGAAATGTCTTCAAAGAAAAACAAAGTCCAGTTGCCTTTCGAAAAAGCACCCTGACAACCATGACCTGGATGACTGAGAATCTCCATAGACAAAATTCTGAATCCATAGACAAATTGTGGGCATTGATCCTATAAAACTTCATTGAGTTCTTTCACATAACCTGTTTCTGACTTCCGTGCAGAAGAGCCAGCATATAAGAGTGCATAAACAGTAGCAGAAACTTTGAGTAACATGTTTTGAAAGGATGTCTGGGCACGGTGCTCATTAAACAAGAGCAGGAAATTGTATTTTAATTCTTGATTTAAGAGACGGAGTGGATTTGGCCGCTTTAAATGAGCCCGGGTGGTGTGCAGCCATAAAACCAGTCCCGATAAAACAGCCATAAAACAATTAAGTGATAAAATGGTCAAACAGATTCAACCTTTGGATTTGGCTACGTACTTATCTACCACCTATAGACCTACTTCCGAGCAAGGTAAAAGTAAAGGTTCCCCTCACACATATGTGCCAGTCGTTTCCAGCTCTAGGGGCGGTGCTCATCTCCATTACAAAGCTGAAGAGCCGAAGACGTCTCCGTGGTCATGTGGCCGGCAGGACTAAACACTGAAGGTGCACGGCAGCTGTTCCTTTCCCATCAAAGGGGTCCCTATTTTTCTACTTGCATTTTTACATGCTTTCGAACTGCTAGGTCGGCAGAAGTTTGGGACAAGGAACGGGAGCTCACTCCATTATACGGTGCTAGGGGTTCGAACTGCTGAACCGCCAACCTTTCTGATCGACAAGCTCAGCATCTTAGCCACTGAGCCACCGTGTCCCTTGGATTTTCCACAAACTCAAGGCTAAATTAAAGTCAAGTCTAAAGCCAGAAAATGAAAACCTACAGTATAAGCAGAAGAACCATCCGTAGTTTAAATCACCGTGCTAGAAGGGAGTTAAAAAGACAACATTACATTGTCTTTTCAAGTCATTTATGATAGTCGGGCACCAAATGATAGTTTTGGGATGGGTTGGGGTGAGGGACCTCTGAATAGCTCTCCTATTGGAGGAGACACAAGGATCAGAAGCAAATTATTCCCAAGAAATAGGGAGATTTGGGGAACCTTAGTCCCCTCCTCCCCCAATGTTCTTGAGAGAGGAATCCACAGCAATCTCCCTGTTCAATCTGGTTTTGATTTACTTTGAGAAATGATAACAATAAACAATAGCAATAATAGAACGACTTTGGCAAAAGAAAGCAGTGGTAGTACCAATATTAATAAGTACCTTGGGGGCAATCTCAAAAACATCTTGAACAATATTGGCATTGACAAAATCCTTGTCAGTCAATTACGAAAGGCAGCTTTCTTCAGAAGAGCTTACACATCCTGTGATTCTAGCACTGATGGAATTACCTAGTTTGGTAATGAAATATCTACAAGAAAACAAACAAGCTCAGAGTGCATCAAGGACCCCACAGAATGAGTGAATGAATGAATGAATGAGTGAATGAATGAATGAATGAATGAATGAATGATAGCTGCATTGCTTTACTCTGAAAACTTATTCCTCTGTTCTAGTAACCTGAAGAAGCTTCTGTGCATAGGCAGATGACTCTCAGATGGTTCTTTCCATGATATTCACTGGAGATGCTAAAAGAAGATTTGAGGTGCTAGAAAAGCATCTCAAGACATGTGTTTTCTCTTCAACTCTTAGCTGTTTGCGATTGGTCAGATCAAGCCCACAATGGCTCCTGGAATTCTGTTATGTCAGGATACATTAATATATATTGAAAGTTTGATAGAGATTTTTCCTTCCTGGTCTTATATACAAGAGAATAACTTTCTCTTCTTTCTTTCTTTCTTTCTTTCTTTCTTTCTTTCTTTCTTTCTTTCTTTCTTTCTTTCTTTCTTTCTTTCTTTCTTTCTTTCTTTCTTTCTTTCTTTCTCTCTCTCTCTCTCTCTCTCTCTCCTTCCTTCCTTCCTTCCTTCCTTCATTCATTCATTCATTCATTCTTCCTTTTTCCTTTCCTTTCCTTTTGTTCCTTCCCTTCCTTCTTCCCTTCCCTTCCTTCTTCCCTTCCTTCCTTCCTTCCCTCCCCTCCCTTCCCTCCCTCACCCTTTCTTTCTTTCTTTCTTTCTTTCTTTCTTTCTTTCTTTCTTTCTTTCTTTCTTTCTTCCTTCCTTCCTTCCTTCCTTCCTTCCTTCCTTCCTTCCTTCCTTCCTTCCTTCCTTCCTTCCTTCCTTCATTCTTCCTTTTTCCTTTCCTTTCCTTTTGTTCCTTCCCTTCCTTCTTCCCTTCCCTTCCTTCTTCCCTTCCTTCCTTCCCTCCCCTCCCTCCCCTCCCCGTTCTCTGGGTCAGAGAACGTCAGGCTGCATCAAGTATTCCACTAGACCTAATTCTCACCAAGAAGGGGGTCAAGCTATTCTCCAAGGCACCCAAAGGCCAGACAAGGAATAATGGATAGAAACTGATCAAGGAGAGATTCAACCTGGAAATAAGGAAATTTCCTGACAGTGAGAACAATTAACTAATGGAACAGAAGTTGCCTTCAGAAGTTGTGGGAGCTTCATCACTGGAGGCTTTCAAGAAGAGATTGGACTGCCATCTGTCAGAAATGGTGTAGGGTCTCCTGCTTGGGGTGGGGGGTTTGGAGTAGATGACCTACAACTTTCCTTCCAACTCTGTTAATCTGTATCTATCCGTATCTCTGATTCTTTAGTGGAGAAGAACTGCGTACTGTGCATTAATGGGCCACATGCTTTAGATTTGTGGAGTCTTGCATTTGCTATTTATGAACATGCTGACTCCATGGAATATTTAAATGTAGGGCATCCAGCTACTCCAGTGTGATTAAAAAAACCACCTCCCACTCTTCACAACAGTACAAAGGTGATCGATTGCTCTGAACATTTCCAAAATGCTTCTTGGTGAGCCCAGTGGATTTCTTGCCCCCGTCGGATTATCCGAGGATACCGGCTGCTTTCAGCTGCCTTCTCAATGACCTACATAACAGACCCAAACAAATTGAGTTGACTCAGACTCTCTTTCAGTGTAGGAGGTGGTATGATTATTTTGATCTTGGGAAATTAATCTATGTCTACTTCCTGATAGAAAGAACTAAAAGAATTAGAGGAGAGAGAGAGAGAGAGAAGGCAGAAAGCAACACACTTGAAAAATGAGCTCGCTGAACAGCAGAATGCACAGACATCCTTCTGAGAAGAATCTCTAGAAAATGTTGACTTTTCCTTAATTTCCTACTGTGAATTGAAGCTTTCCTTTAATGAATGAGACAGAGACACACACACACACACACACTGAGTAGAAAAACAGGTTTTCTAAGCTCCTGGCATCAGCATTAAATCGGCTGCATTCAGCTGCACAGAAAATTGGCTGACTCCTGCAGAAGGCACATCAAGATTCATTTTTAAGAATATCAGATAATCCTTTGCTGTTTTACAGAGAAAAGTGGGTATGGTGCCAGTAGATTTCAACCATGTGATGCATTGGAAATGAAGGAAATTCATTCATTAAGTCCATTTTTGCCCATCAATACTGTACACATTTGTTGAGCAGGCACGAACTGGAAATATTTGATGTAACGATTGAGATATATGGCTTTACAGCTAATCGAACCGTGAATCATGCCATTTATTGGGCTGCAGAAATCTTTATATACAATGATAAAAAGTGAGGTTTCTGATCAATTCTGCACCCAATCAAAATGTGGTGATGCTCATTGTTGGGAAGAGATTTGCTGGCATTTGCTTAAGAATGGACTGCAAAAATAAAGAAGTCATCGACCTAACATGACAAAAAATTATCCCTTGAATAGCACCAAACAGAGGCTGTCATATTTGGTCATGTCATGAGAACTAACTCACTCGATATTACTCTTCACAAGAAAGAGAAGCAGAGATGGTCAAATTGATTATTTTTTATCCAGAGAAGAGAATATATTTAACCTTGTTTCTATTCTGAAATTGCTTCCAGGTTTTTGTGGTTGCAAATGAAAAAAAATATGAAACTTTGATTTTGTTAACTAGATAAGCTTATTGTTATAGAAATGGCTTGTACATACTGTTGTGTAAAAGCAAAAAGTTGTGATTGTAATGTTGTTGTCTTCCACTGTGCTAAAGAGAGTCAAAGTTGGTGTCTTTTCCCCCCTTTTCTCCTTCCACACTATGTTTTCCCCCCTTTTCTTCTTAGTTTTCCACTACTTTTTTTAAAATTCTTTGTATTTTATATTTTGAAAAAAAAAATCATACATAAAAAATAGAGAACTAACTCACTCAAAAAGTCAATCATGCTGTGAGTAATCAATGGAAAAAGGAGAAGAGGCTGTTCTAATAACTGCTGACTATGGTGGATTTGAAGGAGGTGGGGCAAGATAGAGGGGCATGGAAAGTACTAATCCATAGAGCAGCCAAGAGTTGAACATGACTGAATGACTGATGATGATGAAATTAAAAGAAAATACTTGGGCAAAGTTTCAGTGAAAGAATAGAATAGAATAGAATAGAATAGAATAGAATAGAATAGAATAGAATAGAATAGAATAGAATAGAATAGAATAGAATAGAATATAGAAAAAGGATACGATAGGATAGGATAAGAAAAAATGAAATGGAAGAGAAGAGAAGAGAAGAGAAGAGAAGAGAAGAGAAGAATAGCACCAGGTCTTGCTTTGGCTCATTTAATTATACCAGAAACCACTTGAAGACTGATGACTTAGAGTTCCTTTATGGATGATCCAAAGGATCATCGAAGCCAATGAAACACCATCCTCATTCCTGGCTGAGGAGCTCCATGAAAAAGCAAGTCAGGTTGGCAGAAGCTGGTTTGAACTTCACCTTCCTTCCCAAAATGATTCAGCAAATATTAGTTTTCTGCATTTGGGAGAGACAGTCTAATCCAGGCTGTTCACTTCTAACCTTTCCTCTTTCTTTTTAACAAGAAAACAGAGTGTGTGTCCACAAGCATAAAGAACATCCAGGGAAGAAGGAAGGAAAAAAACAGCTGAGTGTTTGCTTTATTGGGAGGTTTTGCAGATACAGTGATGGGAAAAGGAGGGCTCAGCCTCCAAGAATAGGACCATAACTTAAAAAAATAAAAAAAATCAAAATCAAAATCAACACATCTAGCTCCGCATCTTTTGCCAATGTTTAACTTTGCTTTCAAAAGCTCATTTGCAGAATGCAATGGGTTCCTGATCAGTTCATAACAGCCCAACCCTGAAAGGGAATCTATCAAAATAAACATTCTTCTTTAAAGCAGAAGAAAAAGGTGTTGATAGACTACACCTTAGATCATCTCTAAATCAAAATGCGGGTTGGGTTGATTTGGTTTGGTGAAATCACTGGTGGGATTCAAATTGTTTTACTACTGGTTTGGTGGGCGTGGCTTTGTGGGCGTGGCTTTGTGGGCATGCATTGCCTAATGTTGGCGTCCAGCTTTCCCCACACCAGCTGAGACCTGCAGTGCCAATCAGCTGACAGGATAAAGAAGAGAAAAGAGCACGGGTGGGTGGTAGGGCTGATCCTATGCTTTTCTCTTCTCCTCTTAGCTGATTGTCAGAGGATTTTTTTTTCCTCCTCTCAGCTGATTGTCGGCTTTTTTTTAAACTACCGGTTTCACCAAACCAGTCCGAACCGGTAGCATACCACCACTGAGTGAAATGATAGAACTTTAACTATCATGGTTTGCAAAGGACAGCTTCTGGCTTAGCGCAGGGCTCTCCAAACTTGGTGACTTTAAATCTTGGTGACTTCAGCTCCCAGAATTCCTCAGCCAGCCGTGCTGAAGATCTGAAGTCCACAAGCCTTAAAGTTGCCAGGTTTGGAGACACCTGCTTAGCCTTAGCAAATTGTGTGAATCCAACTAATAATAGTCCATTAAGCAAGCTTGTGGCTTCCTACTAATGCCATACTCTTGTCTTCTGTTTTCTCTGTTGCACCTGCCCAAGGCTATAGTAATCAAACTCTTGATCTTCAGCTCACCTGTTTCTAACCTAGAGTTAGGAAGACCTGGTTTGCCAGTTCCAGCATGAAGTAACCAGCTTCAATTTTTCCAGTCATCTACTTACCAACCTCTGCAAAGGAGCAGCGGAGAGAGTAATCCTATTTATCTGTACTGTATTTCCTGGCAAGAGCCCTATTTACTCACCACACATAACCACATGTTAGCAAATCCTATTTTAAGCCCGGAAGGTTGTGTGAATCCCATCTACGTACAGGTAGTTCTTGACCTACAACCACAACTGGAACCAGAATATCTACTGCTAAGCAAGATAGTTATTAAGTGAGTTGAACTTGAACCCAATTTCATGACCTTTCTTGCTACAGTTGTTAAGTGAATCATATGGTTGTTAAACCAATCTAGCCTCCCCCATTGACCTTCCTTGTTGAAAGCTGCCAGATAAAGCTTCAAACAGTGATCACATGATCCACATATTTTATTTATTATTTTTTTTAAATTTTTTAAATTTTTTATTAAACATAACATTAAAAACATTGAACATGGTGAAGTTGTTCTGACATAACTTTTGGTTCTCATTCTAGTATAATATAGGTATATACCTTCTTATATACATTTGTTTATGTATTTGCACATACATACATTTAATCATCCTTACATTACACCCTCTGACATCCTTAGTATTATTTTAGTCTCATAGTCTCAGTTATCCTCTTAATAGCTCTTTTCCCACTTAAATCCTTCCTTTCTGGCCACACCAGAGGAGGTATTCAGCAGGTTCTGACCAGTTCTGGAGAACCAGTAGCGGAAATTTTGAGTAGTTTGGAATCCCACCTCTGAGTGGCCCTGCCCCCATCTCTTCTCTGCCTCCCATTGAGTCCCAGCTAATTGGCTGGGTCTTTTTTTGTTGCCCTGCACAGGAGAATGGAACTGAAAATCAGGTTAGTGGGGTGAGGAGGGAATGGAGATTTTACAGTATCCTTCCCCTGCCATGCACACCAAGCCACACCCACAAAGCCATGCCCACAGAACCAGTAGTAAAAATTTTTGAATCTCACCACTGGGCCACACCCACTCTGGCCATGCCCCCTCCCAGCCTCTCCCCCAAAGTCAAACACAACCCTGATGAGCCCCTCATTGAAATTGACTTTGACACCCCTGCCCTCTACCATTCCAGACAAGTGCCTGTCCAATCTCTTCTTAAAAGCCTCCATCATTTGGAGCACCCACAACTTCTGAAGGGAAGTTGTTAAGATTGATTGATTGTTCTCACTGTTAGGAAATTCCCCCTTAGTTCCACGTTGATTCATTACATCTCTCCTTGATTAATTCTAGACTGATTTTCTCCTTGATTATAAATGCATGCTGGTTGCTAAGTGCCTGAAATTTGTTCACATGACCATAGGGATGCAGCCATCATCCTAAGTTATGAGGACCGGTAATAAAGCACTTTTTTCCCCCCAGTGCTCTTGTAAATTTGAACAGTGACCAAACGAATGGCTTTAAGTCAAGGACTAGCTGTAGAAAGTTTGGTAATGTGATGTACAAACCATCAGCATTCCAACTAACAAACTCCAAACCAAATAACTCCAAGGACAAGCATTTCCTCAAAGTTCCATTTTATTAGAGATGTCATATTGGCACATCTGGGAAAACCCGAATCTGAGAGTTCTTCTCAAAAGAAATTCAAAGATCCATCCCCCGAATCCATCAATCCATCACTAACATGCCTAACAATGGCACAATCAAACTGTTGTCCCAACTGGAGCCATTGAGAGGTGGTATTCAGCAGGTTCTGACCAGTTCTGGAGAACCAGTAGCAGAAATTTGGAGTAGTTCAGAGAACTGGCCAATCCCACCTCTGACTGGCCCCGCCCCCATCTATTTTCTACCTCCCATTGAGTCCCAGCTGATTGGTTGAGTCTTCTTTGGTTGCCCTGCACAGGAGAACGGAGCTGAAAAGCAGGTTAGTGGGGTGGGGTGGAAATGGAGATTTTGCAGTATATTCTTCCCCTGCCATGCCCATCAAGCCACATTCACCAAGACACACCACGCCCACCAAGCCACGCCCACGGAACCAGTAGTAAAAAAAATTGAATACCACCACTGGAGACATTCCTCCAGACATTCTTCTCCAGGTGCAGCGCAACATGTCCTTGACTCTGAGAAAGAATGTTGTTGAGTCTAAACTTCTACCACTCTATGCAACCCCCCCCCCCTCCCAAATTCCCAGGCTGTAAACGTGGCAGCCTCGAAGCTTCCAAGTAAAATATGGCTTCCAAAGGCTGACACAAATGTGGAAAACGGAATTGAGCAAAAAAAAATGACTTTGGCTACATTAACATTGGGGGAGTGGGCTGAGAGAAGCAACTTTGGCTCCGAAAATGCAATTTTAACTCAGCAAGAAGCGGCATGCAAATCTCAGATAACTGAGGAACAATTTCTTACTTTGTAGCGGGTTCCCCCTCCCACCCTCGGTTTGCTTCTACTAAAGTACCCGGACCGGTTTTGAGCACTGATAGAGTATAATTAAAATAAATCCCATTACAATTGTCATCCCAAAGAAAGGAGGCGAAAGGTTAGGAGTAACTTGATTAGTCATAGCATAGCTGAATGAAGTTGCAAAGGTAAATAGAAACCAAGCAAAGTGGCATTTAGAGGAAAGAAAATAGAGGATTTTATTTTTTAAAGGATTTCATTTTTATTAAAACTTTTAAACCGACAGATGAATGTGTATCACAACCTGATAGAAAATAAGGAAGAAAAAAAAAAGAAAAAGAATAATTTAAAATTATTTAAAAATAATTTTTTAAAAAGAGCAAAAGCTGCATGAAAAGAAAAAAAGTTATAGGAAATGAGGAAAGAAAAAAAATGTTTAAGGAAGATGTTTATGATACTCTTCACAGCAGATATAAAAGCAAATATATTTCTACCTCTCTCTAAAGTTACATCGCATTGCTTTTCTTTCTATGATCAAAACCATAAATCTTTTTTTTCCATGCAAAAAGCTTCCATTCAGCAATAAATGAATATCTTTTCTTTAATCAGAGAAGTTAATTTATTCATTTCACCAAATCTACCCACTTCAGCAACCGTTCTTCCATAGTGGGTAGTGTTTAATCTTTGCACACAGTAATCTCACAGCTGCGATCATATATTAAAATAATCTTTCATGTTTTTTTTTCTTTTTATCCCTTAATCCTAAAAGGAAAAACTCTGAATAAGAGGGGTGGGAAATGAATATTATCTTTCAGATCTTCTGTATCAGTGTTCTTCGATCCAATTTTTTAAAGCTTTTAACACTTTTAAAATTTGTCAGAGGCCTTCTCTGAATTTAAGAATATCAACGCAGCTTGTTTTTCATTATATTGCTCCGAGTATTCCAGAATATTCAAAACATTGCTAATATTATCTCCTTGTTGTCTTTTAGAGAGAAAACTCACACTGATCTTCAGGAATAAAACCCTGTAAATTGCTTTTAACCTCTCAGCCAAAATCATAAACGACAACTGATAATCATCATTCAATAAAGATACCAGTTGAAAGTTTTGTGTTAAAGTTGAATCTTGTCCCTCTTTAAATGGATTCAACAGCGAGGAAGATTTCTGGATTGTATCATACAATCAAGGGGGTGGGAGGGATCTTGGAGGTCTTCTAGTCCAACCCCCTACCCAAGGTAGGAGTCCATCTTGGAGAAATGGTTGTTCAATCTTTTATTGCAAGCCTCTAGTGATGGACGTCCCAAAGGTGCTTTTTCAGGAGGCAACTGGACTTTCTGTTTTTTTTTCTTTTGAAGACATTTCACTCCTCATCTAAGAAGCTTCTTCAGCTCTGACTGGATGGTGGGGAATGGAAGGATTTATACTCCTTGCGGATAGCTGGTTGTTTGCATCCTTTTAGAGGGTCGTTGAGGCCACTTGGAGGTTTATCTGTGTCCTCGGAGTCACCTGAGTGGTGCTCCTGGTTCCTGCAGTCTGCAATTTTTTTCTCTGGAAATCCCTTCACTCCCACACCCTTCAAATGCTGTCCATCCCAAATTGTATTAACTAAAAGTCTGTAGAGATTCTCAGTCATCCAGGTCACGATTGTCCCAAAGGTGCTTTTTCAGGAGGCAACAGGGCTTTCTGGTTTTTCTTTGAAGACCTTTCGCTTCTCATCCAGGAAGCTTCTTCAGCTCTGACAAGATGGTGGGGAATGGATGGATTTATATTCCTTGCAGACAGCTGGGATGAGAATCTGTACATACCTCCAGTAATGGAGCATCCTGTCCCATAACTCTGGTAGGCAATTTACTCCATTGACTGATAGTTCGCATGGTGAGAAATTTCTCCTTAGTTCCAGGTTGGAACTGCTTCGGATGATCTTCCACCCTTTATGTCTTGTCCTGCTATGGAGAAAAAATCAACCCCTTCTTCCCCATGACAGCCCCTCAAGCATTAGAAGTGGAGGCGGTATTCAGCCGGTTCTGACCAGTTTTGGAGAACCGGCAAATCCCACCTCTGACTGGCTCCACCCCCATCTATTCTCTGCCTCCCATCAAGTACCCGCTGATTGGCTGGGTCTTCTTTGGTTGCCCTGCACAGGAGAATGGAGCTGGAAAACAGGTTAGTGGGGTGCGGAGGGAATGGAGATTTTGCAGTAATCTCCCATTGCCATGCCCACCAAGCCATGCCCACCAAGCCATGCCACGCACAGCAAGCAATGTACACAGAACCAATAATAAATTTTTTTGAATCTCACCACTGATTGGAAGATGCTATCAGGCGCCTCCTAAGCTTTCTCTAGGTTAGACATTCCTAGTTTCCTTAGATGTTCATTGTAGGGTTTAACCTCCAGACCTCCAGATCATGTTTGTGGCTCTTTTCTGCACCAAATTCTGCTATGCCCCATTACTAATCATTTCATTTAGGAGAAAAACAATGTCAGCTGTCACTTCATGCATCTGCTTCTCAACCATTCAGTATCAGGCTGCCATGAATTCTAGGGAGGGCTGGATGGGAGGGGAGATGCTTCAAGGAGATGCTTCAAAACTTAACTGGGTTTCTCTGATATGAGCTTCAATGTCAACCAGCTGAGAACAGAAAGGAGCTGCATGCCAAACCTACGCCTGATGTGACCATTCTAAAAACACCTTGTTTGAATTTGATTGAAGATGAGGGCCCAGTGATAGTGGGCAACTAAGAAAGGAAAGGGATGCAGTGGCTCAGTGGCTAAGATGCTGAGCTTGTCGATCACTAAGGCCGGCAGTTCGGTGGTTCAAATCCCTAGCGCTGCGTAACGGAGTGAGCTCCCATTACTTGTCCCAGTTTCCGCCAACATAGCAGTTCGAAAGCACGTAAAAAATGCAAGTAGAAAAACAGTGACCACCTTTGGTGGGAAGGTAACAGCGTTCCATGCGCCTTATCAGAGTTTAATCATGCTGGTCACATGGCCACGGAGACGTCTTTGGACAGCGCTGGCTCTTCGGCTTTGTAATGGAGATAAGCACTGCCCCCTAGAGCTGGAAATGACTAGCACGCATGTGCAAGGGGAACCTTTACCTGTACCTTAAGAAAGGAAAAAGGGTTAGACTTGGGGATTTTGGCGCGCTACTTTCAGTTCCGGCTATGCATTACTGTCACTCACTTGACTTCTAGTAAACAATACCTTTCTCGATAAATGCAGTTGAGGATCGTTCTTACTTAGAGGTTCAAGCTGAGGCAGAGCCGACAGATTTCTACACCGATCTTGTGCTAGCTAGTCCTGATTGATGGTGGCTAAATTTCTAAACTAGTTTACCAAAAGTAGTTCTCCACTCTTTTTTTTTTGAAGCGTGAGGAACACACCGGGTTTTGAGCACTTTGACTGGCAGCTGTTGCACAACATACAACAGTATGAAGCAGCATTCTGGATCTCCCAGCTCCCGTGGGGTGAGCTGGTGTTCTGGATTCATGGAATCCACCAAGGTCAGGTTACAACAACAGCCTGCTTGTGATGGAAAAATAAATTGCCTCTGTCAAGGACCTTGATGTGTCAATTGGGTTCCTCCTATGCCACCCTTGAACAGTGTTAGTCATCCACTGCCTAATTCATTAATTAATATACATCCACACATCCAGCATCCCAACGGGGTATTGACAGTCCAACTTTTCTGTTGCTAAGCGAAACATTCATCGAGGAAGCTGTGACCCACTTTGCAACCTTTCTTGCCATCGTTGTTCAGCAAATCCCTGGCGGTGGTTAAATTAGCAGCCATGGTTCTTCCTTGAATCTGGCTTCCCCGATGACTTTGCACATCAAAAGGTCGCACAAAAGGGGGACCCATGACCTTGGGAGACAGCAACTGTCATAAATATGAGTCAGTTGCTAAACGTCTGAGCTTCTATCACATGACCCGGGGAATGTTATAATGGCAGTAAGTGTAAAAAGCAGCCATAAGTCCCTTCCAACCTTAGGATTCTATATTTTATACATCAATACTGAAGTTAGCACTTAATTAATAGTTGACTAGCACATGGGGTTGCCAAACTTTTGGACCTCAGGGACCACCAAACTGATAATTTTAAATCCCGTGGACCACTAAGATGAATTTTGACTGACGGTGGCTTCCTGATGTTTTTCTAGGGTCTCTGCAAAAAGCAGCAGAGACCCTGGGAAAATCCCCCCAAAAGTCTGCAGGAAAATTCCCCACCCCGTATTCCTACCGATCAATCATTCTTTATTTGGGATGTCAGGATACCGTCTCCACCTCCGTTCTCAGGGCGAGAGAGAGAGAAAGAGAGACTTTTGGCTTCATGCAAGGAAAGCAGCAGAAGCAACAGAAGCAGCAGAAGTCTTTCTTTCTCTTCCCCAAACTCCTCCAGAAATGAGTCTTTGTGAGACTGGTCATGCCGGCGCAGCCTCTTAGAGCAGGAGGCCTTGCAGAGTCCCAAAGACTCACTTCTGCTGGAATATGGGGGAAAGAAAGAAAGACTTTTGCTGCTTTCCCTGTGTGCAGCCAAAAGCAGAAGAAGAACGAAGTGGAAAGAAGCAGCCCAGTGGCCAGGTGAGGCACATGGGGTGAGTAAGGCAAGTTTCCCCCTCCCCCCTTTCCCCCCTTCCCTCACTACCTCGTGTTGTTCACAATGCAAGTGACACAAGCCTTGTGTTCCCGTGGGCCATGTGGGTGGCGCAGCCTTGTGTTCCCACGGCAGCCTGGATTAATTACTTTGGGGGAGACATTTCTCTGAGGACCGCCAAAATTTTCTCATGGACCACCAGTGGTCCGCGGCCCACTGGTTGGCGACCACTGGACTAGAAGACCTCTGAGGTCCCTTCCAGCCTTAAATGTAAAGGTTCCCCTCGCACATACGTGCTAGTTGTTTCTGGCTCTAGGGGGCGGTGCTCATCTCCATTGCAAAGCTGAAGAGCCAGCGCTGTCCAAAGACATCTCCATGTTCATGTGGCCGGCATGACTAAACATCAAAGGTACATGAAACGCTGTTCCCTTCCCACCAAAGTGGTCCCTATTTTTCTACTTGCATTTTTTACGTGCTTTTGAACTGCTAGGTTGGCAGAAGCTGGGACAAGGAATGGGAGCTCACTCCATTAATGCGGTGCTAGGGATTCGAACCGCCGAACTGCTGACCATTCTGGTCGACAAGCTCAGCGTCTTAGACCCTGAGCCATCGCATCCCTCCTTCCAGCCTTAGGATTCTATATTTTATACATCAACACTGAAGTCAGCATGCACCTCACTTCTAAAGGGCCTTCACTAGACCTTTGAACAGTTTTAGCTTCAGATGGCCGACGTGATCATTTATTTCTGGTATTTCCTTTGAGATTCCCTTGTTTCATCTACAGTGATTTCCCCCAAAGCAATGAGTGAATGGTAGAGTTTGTCTCCCTCGCCCCAGCCAGACTGAGTTCTGCAAAGGAGGAAATTATGGGCATGCATTTGTCACGTTTCTCCCTTCCAGGGCCGATCCATTATCTAACCTTTGAGCCTAGAAGGCACCCGCCAGGCAGTGACAAGGGCCCTCATCTTCCCTGACATAGTCGGGGATCAGGGTAGCAATGACAGCCCAAGCAATACCAGGAAGAAGAAGGGAGAAGAAAAGGGATTTTCTGCAGCATTTTTATGGCTGCCATTATTTTCGTATGAGGGGGACTTTCGCATTTTTGGAAAGCACAACCCGTCAGACAGGCCAGCTCTGATGAAAGAGGGCCTGCCCTGAGATATTCCTCTTAATAGAAGATGTCATCTATTTTTCTGGGATGCTGACCAAGAAAGAAAAAGAAGAAGAAGAAGAACGGGGGGAGGGAAATAGGCTTGGGGCAGAAGGTGAGGAGCCAAGATTGTCTTGTGCATCATGACATCAGAGCACAAAAGATGTACCTTGGATACTCCAGTCAGACCTGATGATGCAGAACACAAAAGCATCATTTGTCTGGTGGGTTTATGATGCACTGTTATCATTTTGACAGGTGACTGTGGCTGCGTACACATATTCCTCGACTCATGACTATAGTTGGGAGCAGAATTTCTGTTGCTAAACAAGGCAGCCTGCAAGAGAGTTACACCTGTCCCAAAGGTACTCCCCCCCACCAAGGGGCAATTGGACTTTCTGGTTTTGCTTTGAAGACGTTTCACTTCTCATCCAAGAAGCTTCTTCAGCTCTTTTCAAAACAGAGTTACGCCTGATTTCCCAACCTTTTTTTTTTTTGAAATGGTTGTTAAGTTGATCCGGGTCTGTCCGCCGCCACACCCCTCCCATTGAGTCGAGAAAGTTAAATATGGCAAGCACATGACCTTTGATGCTGTTGTAAATAAATGGTGGTTGCTAAGCGACTGAGTTTTGATCATGCGACCTGGGGATGCTGCGATGGTTCAAAGCACAAGGACCACTTGCAAGTTGTGTTTTTCGGTGCCATTGTAACTTTGAATGGTCATTAAATGAATGGTTGTAAGTTGAGGAGTATCTGTATTTCCCTCTGGGCCTAAATTCTTGAAAGTAGAATGCAATTCTGTGTGGCAATTTTTTACAGCATCTAAGCCGGGGTGTCAAACTCAAAGCCTGCGGGTTGGATCTGGCCCATGGGGTGCTTAGATCTGGCCCAGGGGGCTGCCCTGGAGATAGGGAGGGACTGGCCCACGGTGCCTCTGGCAGCTGAACTTGGGGGGGGGGGCATTGCCCCACCTCCTGTGCTCCATTTCTGCTGGCAGAGGGCTATCCAAACAAACTAAAACCAAAAAAAAGGAGAAATGTTTCCCCTTTTGCATTTGAGCATGCAAGAAGGGGCAGGAGAGGAGAAAGGGAAAGAGGAAAGACAAAGGAAAAGAAGGGAAGATGGAAAGAGAGCAAGGAAGGAAAAATAAGGAAAGAGGGGAAGAAAGAAGAAAGGAGAAGGAAGAGGGAAGGAAAGGAAGGGAAGGGCCAGGAAAGGAGAAAGGGAAAGAGGAAAGAAAAAGAAGGGAACATAGGAAGAGATAAAGGAAGGAAAAATAAGGAAAGAGGGAAAGGAACAAGAAAGGAGAATCAGGAAGGAAAGAAGGAAGGAAGGAAAGAAGGAAGGAAGGAAGGAAGGAATGTGATTATAATGAGAGGGTGGGAGGGTCTGAGGGAAGTCCTGCCTTAACACTTGGCCATCACAGGTGCCCCCTGACACAACTGACATCGACCTGGCCACACCCACCCTGACCATGCCCCCCTCCCCCCCCCCGAGGTCAAACACAACCCTGATGCGTCCCTCAATGAAATCGAGTTTGATGCCTCTGATCTAAATCTTTGTTTATTTAAGTAGGATTGGTGAAATAATAGGCTGATTTCACCAGATATGCGTATCTGTAACTCTTAAACAAACCACAACCAGTTGGCTTTGCATGATGTATCAAAGCATCATTCCACATCTCTTAACCACAATGGCTGAACTGATCCCTCGTAGTAAACTAAGCTATATTAGCAGAAGAAAATACTGTGCAAACTCAAGTGAGAATTAATGTCCTTCAGGGTTTCCAAGGAAATCAGGTGATTTCCTAAGAAGCGTGGCGAGGTGTGGCTAAGAAGAATTATCTGGGTATAGCAGCAATTATTCATATGGCAAGAGAGTCATGGAGTGTGAATCCTTGGACTTGGCCAACATTTTCTTAGAGTTCATCAAGGTCAGAATTCGAGGTCATCTCTTGGTGAGAGAAGAATATTCTGTGAAGTTCAAAGAAAACCTGGTGAGCCTGAGACTTCTTTTCTTCAAGACAGGGCCTCAATGAAAGAAACTCAAGGCAGGGTCTCCCCCCCTCCCCCAGAGCGTGTTAAATCCTCTAGTTTTCCAAGAATACCTTTAGATTATGATTATTTATTGACTTTTATTTTATTCAGAAGATGTATATAGCTACCTCACTCACTCACTCATGAAGACATGGTGGTTTACAAAACTCCAGTACAAAAACCAATAAATTCCCATCCCGTTGACAGCAATGAGATCAGACATTTGATGGGGTCCATAGCATCCTGCGTCCCGGACCTGTTGGCAGAATCCTGTCTTTAGGGCCTTGTGGAAGAGTGTCAAATTGGGGACCAATCTCATCTCTGCAGGAATGATGTTCCACAGGAAGGAAGCCACCAGAGAAAAAGCCCTTCTTCTTGGTTTCACCAGAATGGACCTCCAGAAGAAGGTAACATTCTCTGCTTCCCCACTGGTGGGGAAGAAAAAGAAAAAGAAGGGAACATAGGAAGAGATAAAGGAAGGAAAAATAAGGAAAGAGGGAAAGGAACGAGAAAGGAGAATCAGGAAGGAAAGAAGGAAGGAAGGAAAGAAGGAAGGAAGGAAGGAATGTGATTATAATGAGAGGGTGGGAGGGTCTGAGGGAAGTCCTGCCTTAACACTTGGCCATCACAGGTGCCCCCTGACACAACTGACATCGAGCTGGCCACACCCACCCTGACCATGCCCCCCTCCCCCCCCCCCGAGGTCAAACACAACCCTGATGCGTCCCTCAATGAAATCGAGTTTGATGCCTCTGATCTAAATCTTTGTTTATTTAAGTAGGATTGGTGAAATAATAGGCTGATTTCACCAGATATGCGTATCTGTAACTCTTAAACAAACCACAACCAGTTGGCTTTGCATGATGTATCAAAGCATCATTCCACATCTCTTAACCACAATGGCTGAACTGATCCCTCGTAGTAAACTAAGCTATATTAGCAGAAGAAAATACTGTGCAAACTCAAGTGAGAATTAATGTCCTTCAGGGTTTCCAAGGAAATCAGGTGATTTCCTAAGAAGCGTGGCGAGGTGTGGCTAAGAAGAATTATCTGGGTATAGCAGCAATTATTCATATGGCAAGAGAGTCATGGAGTGTGAATCCTTGGACTTGGCCAACATTTTCTTAGAGTTCATCAAGGTCAGAATTCGAGGTCATCTCTTGGTGAGAGAAGAATATTCTGTGAAGTTCAAAGAAAACCTGGTGAGCTTGGGACTTCTTTTCTTCAAGACAGGGCCTCAACAGAAGAAACTCAAGGCAGGGCCTCAATGAAAGAAACTCAAGGCAGGGTCTCCCCCCCTCCCCCAGAGCGTGTTAAATCCTCTAGTTTTCCAAGAATACCTTTAGATTATGATTATTTATTGACTTTTATTTTATTCAGATGTATATAGCTACCTCACTCACTCACTCATGAAGACATGGTGGTTTACAAAACTCCAGTACAAAAACCAATAAATTCCCATCCCGTTGACAGCAATGAGATCAGACATTTGATGGGGTCCATAGCATCCTGCGTCCCCGGACCTGTTGGCAGAATCCTGTCTTTAGGGCCTTGTGGAAGAGTGTCAAATTGGGGACCAATCTCATCTCTGCAGGAATGATGTTCCACAGGAAGGAAGCCACCAGAGAAAAAGCCCTTCTTCTTGGTTTCACCAGAGTGGACCTCCAAAAGAAGGTAACATTCTCTGCTTCCCCACTGGTGGGTTGGGTAGATATGCCTGGGGAAATATGGTCCTTCAAAACAAATCTGGTCTCAGGTCATGTAAAGCTTTAAAGGTGACAACTTCATCTTGAATAATGATAATAAAAATAACAACAACAATAATATTTTATTGTCATTGTGCGTATATTTTGGCATACTGTGTAATGGTGTGGTATGTTGGATGCTCTGTAGTGGATAAGAAAATGCTACAGAGAGTTATAAACACAGCACAAAAAATCATCGGTTGCTCTCTTTCTTCTTTGGAAGAGATTGCGAAGACCAGACTCCTCTCTAGAGCACTAAAAATCTCCACAGACCGTTCTCATCCCGGACATTCATATTTCGAACTGTTACCATCAGGGAGGCGTTATAGGTGTCTTAAAATGAGGACTAATAGACTGAGAAACAGTTTCTTTTCCAAGGCAGTCATGGTCTTGAATCAAACAATGCATATGTGATTTAGCCCTATGTATATAGTGGCATTTTAAAACTACCTAACTTACTATATGTTTTAGATAGGTTTTAGACTAGGTTTTTAATTATTATTTTAATTATTTTAATTTTTAAATACTCTGTAGTGTGATTGTGATGTGATGTTTGGGACACTGTGCTGGAGTAGCTTTCAAATTTCATTGTATTTGTAGAATGCAGTGACAATAAAGGTATTCAATAAAGGTATTCTATTCTATTCTATTCTATTCTATTCTATTCTATTCTATTCTATTCTATTCTATTCTATTCTATATACACAGTATACACATACAATGAAATTCACACAACACCCAGAGACCAGACCCAACACACGCACACATACACACATACCTCCCCCTGCCAAAATTCCCCACCCCCTAAAAATTCCACAGCCCCATCAGTGTCCAACAGCTCACTGATGGTGGTCTTTATATCCACTGTTAAGTACAATTATAGCTCTGGGATAAGAACTATTCAGAAAATGTGTGGTCCGAGTTGAAATTGTTCTGTATCTTCTGCCAGAAGGCAACAGTTCACAAAGATTGTGAGCAGGATGAGAAGAGCCTCTGAGAATGTTGTGCAACTTCCTCAAACAGCAAGATGCAAAGATGTCATCCAGGATTGGTAATTGGAGCCCAATGACGTTCTGGGCAGTTTTAATGATTCTCTGTGGAGCTTTTTTGTCTGCTACAGAGCTGCTCCCATACATTGCAATAATTATATCAGGACACTCTCAATGGTGCTGCGGTAGTAGGAAAGGAATTGGACCCAGAAACAAATCACCAGCCAATGCAGTTCCTGCAAGACACATCTAGACGTGCAGAAAACCATGCAGGTTACCACATCTTGAACCAACTGGAGCTTCTGGATATTTTTCAAAGGCAGCCTCATGTAGAGCACATTGCAATAGCCAAGACCAATCTAGCTCATGAGATTCTACATGCAGCATAATTAGGGATGATAATAATAATAATCTCCCAAGTTGAGGTACCAACTTGACATGGTAGTGGGGGTTGCATGCTCCAAGGACTTGAGGAGAACGAGACCTATGCCAGAGGTTCAAGATACCAGACAGGTCTCACCAGTAGAGCCAAAGATTTGTCTCTTCCACAAACAATAAGAAGAAACATAATTTACAGAAACCCACACCAGATTGGTTGTCAGCAAGGACTTTCTTCTGTATTGGAGTTTCTTCTGCTATGATATGGATTGAGGCCTTCAGAAAACAAACTGGGAGTAGCAATTACGATAGAAAAATCTGGAGGTGGAATAGCTTTCCTCCCTCTTAACATTTCTCTCCTTGCAGCAAAGAACAATCTGGCTTCCCTCCCTCCTTACAAAAAAAAAAAAGCCAACTAAATCAGATGCTAAATTTTTCTTTGACACTGGCAGTGGGATGGCATTCTTCTTTGAAGGCAGCAGGAGTGGCAGCCTTCTTATGCAAAGCAGATCTCCCTTTCAGCATGTTTCCATGCATTAATCACTCAATCTGTGTCAGGCTCAGGCAACCAGATGTGCACCTGTAGGGTTCAAGCTGACTACTTCGTTTCATTCTGCCTATAATACAAGAATCTTCCCAAACTGTTTGCCTTCCCTTGGGAATGACTAGGTCCCATGGAACTTAGGGAAGGTGGGTCAATTTTAGGTTTCTCGCGGCTACGCAATGACTCAAGGTTAATTCCCTGCTTGATCCCCCACCTCCTTGCCTGGCTGGCAGTTTCCCAACAATCTGCCATTTCAGGTGATCAAATCTCTGCGGTGTGGTTGAGTTGTCCATACAAGATCTAGGTCTTCTGATATTTTGCTTGGCTTTCTGTAGGTGATTCCAAGCTGCCGATAGATAGGCAAATGAAACATGCGATTTACATAGGTTGATAATAATCCTTCTGTGTCGGAAGCACCAAACTCCTTCCGTGGTGAAAGGATTTGCTGGTGACATCACCGTTGCCCCAGGGGACATCCAGTTGAGGGCTCCTTTTGCATCCCTGTGAAGTTGGCCACCAAAGTGGTACCCATTAATCTACTTGCAGTTGCCTGCTTTCAAACCGCTGGGTCAGCTGGAGCTGGAGCGCGTGACCAGAGCTCAATCTGCTCTGAGGCAGCAATGGGTCTCGAATGCGAGCCTGCTGTGCTGATCATCAGCCCAGGGTTCTAATTGCAGGAGCCACTGTGCTGCTCAAATAGGTTGATATATCTGGAATATACACTCTGGCGCTTGGATGAATTCATCATGCCAATGACAGAACTGACAGAATAGAACAGAGGCCGCCAACCTTTTGGACATCAGGGACCACCAAACTCATAATTTTAAATCCCGCGGACCAGAGACCCTGGGAAAATCCCCAAAATAGTCTGCAGGAAAATTCCCCACCCCATTTTCCTACTGATCTATCGTTCTTTATTTGGGATCTAATAATTTAGATCGCAGACTTTTGCTGCTTTCCTTGCGTGCAGCCAAAAGCAGAAGAAGAAAGAAGCGGAAAGAAGCAGCCCGGTGGCCAGGCCAGGTGCGTGGGGCGAGTGGGGCAATTTTCCCCCTCCACCTTTTCACCCCTCCCCCCTTTCCCCCCTCCCCTCACTACCTCGTGTTGTTCGCAATGCAAATGACGCCAGCCTTGTGTTCCCGCGGGCCATGTGGGCCATGTGGGTGGCGCAACTTTGTGTTCCCACGCAGCCTGGATTAATTGCATTGGGGTGTGTGTGTGCTTTGGAGGTTACATTTCTCTGCGGACCACCAAAATTTTCTCGTGGACCACCAGTGGTTCCCGGCCCACTGGTTGGTGACCACTGGAGTAGAACATTGCGTTAGGTAGGATGGGAGAACGGAAATCTGGCAATAGATTTCCGAATCTCCTAGAATAAGGGATTAAATGCAATGTTCCAGGAAGCCACAAGATGTTGACCTAGATATCTTTTTTTTCTCAATGTAGGCAAATAATCTTCTTATCTTCAGATAATTTTATTTGGGAATAAAATTATTTATTGGCCGAATGTGATTGGACGCACAAGGAATTTGTCTTGGTGCATAAGCTCTCAGTGTACATAAAGAAAAAATAAAATACATTCATCAAGAAATGCCCTGATTAAAATTTTGGAGCTGAGTTGTTTTGCCTTGTAGAACATCTGGCAGGGAAGTGGACATTCAAAAGTGGGTGCTTCAAAAAAAACAATGCCCTCACAAAAGAACTGAAGCTCAACTTTATCCATCTCTCTACTGGTGCATCAAGGAAACTGTAAGTGTGAGTCAAGCTGTAAGAAGTAAGAAAGCAATTCATTCTTACGTTATTACCCATTCACCAGCATCCACATTTAATCAGGTTTGAACTAGAATTATAGAATAACAGAGTTTGAAGGAACCTTGGAGGTCTTCTAGTCCAACCCCCTGCTCAAGCAGGAAACCCCTCTACCATTTCAGACAAATATTTTTCCAATCTCTTCTTAAAAATATCCAATGTTGGAGCATATACAACTTCTGGAGGCCAGTTGTTCCACTGATTAATTAACTAATTTAATCCGCTTTCGTCCTATTCATATCAATTGAGACTTCCATAGGAGAATGGAGTCTAAGGTATGTTCTTTCCCTCGTGATGTTGTTTTAGACCAGTAGTGGCTAACCTTTTTGGGCTCCTGTGCCAAAAATTGTGCACGCACTTGCACACTCTCACCCAGAAGGCAATGCGTACCCCCCACACCCTACGCATGCGCGTACAATCTACCCACCTACCCACTGCTGCCCCCTTACCTGCACTGCACCTCGGCCTCACAGCTGATTTTCGGCCTCCCAAAGGCTTGAGGAAGGCTTCTGGAAGCTTTGCAGGCCAAAAACTAGTCCTGTTTCGTCACTTCCTGTTTTTCCAAAAATACCGGAAGTGACGAAACAGGGCTAATTTCGACCTGCAAAGCTTCGCTGCAGAAGCCTTCCTCAAGCCTTTGGGAGGCCAAAAAGGCCTCAAACTGGCCGAAACTCAGCTGTGAGGCATGCACATGCGCAATAGCTCACGTGCCGGCACAAATGGCTCTGCGTGCCACCTGTGGGATGCATGCCATAAGTTTGCCATCACGGTTTTAGACAGTGCATTTGGAATAAACCTGCGCGTGTTGAGAATGCTACGTGCACAAGTAACAAGTCTTGAGACAGTGACGATAACGCATGAACAGCTGAAAGGACTTCCTTCAGTCTCTTGAAGTCTAGATTCAGGGTTTCAAAACCGTTCTGTTGGTATCATATGCACACCTACTTACGCTCCGAAAAATCTTTCTTACTGGATAGCACTACATTGATGGTAATGTTCATTTGGTTGTACAAGTGCTTTCAACACTTCGTAACCTAAAGGACAACACTTTTGCCTCAAGGATTGCTTGTCCATAACTACATCTTTGACTTCTAAGGTCCTGATTGGTCATCAGTGGTGGAATTCACTTTTTTTTTTTACTACCGGTTCTGTGGGCATGACTTGGTGGGTGTGGTGTGGCTTGGTGGGCGTGGCTTGGTGGGCATGGCAGGGGAAGTATGTTGTGAATCAATAAAAGTGAATAACCTAAATGCAAATTAGGGGTTGAAAACCTGCACACTTGATTGGTCCTATACAACAACTTGGGATTGGGCCAGAACCAGTCCCTGATTGGCCACTTTTGGGACTGTCCTTATTGGTCAGTAGTTGGAACCTGTTGCACATTTTCATTGGTTAATAAGGCAGCAGCTAACCCTATAAAAGGGTTACTGCTGCCCATAGCATGCTCTGTTATGTCTATCACTTTATTAAAGAGTTGAAGTCACTGGTCAGATGTCTGGTCTCCCTTATTCTCCATACTTAACAAAGTATATTCTGCAAAATCCCCATTCCCTCCCCACCCCACTAACCTGCTTTCCAGATCCCTTCTCCTGTGCAGGGCAACCAAAGGAGACCCAGCCGATCATCTGGGACTCGATGGGAGGTGGAGAATAGATGGGGTTGGCGGGGCCAGTCAGAGATGGGAATTTCCGGTTCTCTGAACTACTCAAAATTTCCGCTACCGGTTCGGTCAGAACCTGCTGAATACCACCTCTGCTTACCATCATATCTTTGGTCTCCATTGCTTTTTTAATTCTCTTTAATTTTTTTCCAGAGTTTTCTTCAATGACGTTAATCTTCACGTGACAGATCTCCAATAGTTAAGCTTTAGCCTCACTGTTCATTCCTGCAATTGAATGAATAAGTGTGGTTGATTT
Source organism: Notechis scutatus (assembly GCF_049901735.1). Taxonomy (NCBI): domain Eukaryota; kingdom Metazoa; phylum Chordata; class Lepidosauria; order Squamata; family Elapidae; genus Notechis; species Notechis scutatus. The sequence continues at coordinate 23,067,808 of NC_142015.1, read as the reverse complement.
TATTTCATCCAGGACTTGGTTCCTTCTCCTTTATTCCAAATTTGAATTGGCAAGGCCTTGGGTTAATTGTTGTTGTGTTTTAAAGGGAAGGGGGCATGTTTTTAGCATTAGTGCTCTTTCCTTAACGTTCTTTTAAAACACATTTTCCTCTTTCTATAGTTAGATAGTGTCGCCTTTTATCATTTCATATTAGTATGACAATTAAAGACAAAAAAAGAGCCAGTTTGATGTACTGCAGTGGTCAAGGTATTAGATTAGAACTGGGGAGAGTATGAGTTCTAGTCCTGCCTTAGACACAAACATAGCTGGGTGACCTTGGGACAGTCCCTTTCTTGCAGCCTTAAGAAGGAGACAATGGAAAGATCTTTCCGAAAATCTTGCCAGGAAGGAAGGAAGGAAGGAAGGAAGGAAAAGAAGAAAGAAAGAAAGAAAGAAAGAAAGGAAGGAAGGAAGGAAGGAAGGAAGGAAGGAAAAGAAGAAAGAAAGAAAGAAAGGAAGGAAGGAAGGAAGGAAGGAAGGAAGGAAAAGATAAGAATACAAAAAGACAATGCTAAAACCACTTTCAAAAATAATACTGCAAAAGTAGCCATTGAAGCTTTAAAGAATGGCAAATGATAGCAACTTTTTAAATGTACATTTCCTTTTGAGACAATACCTTCTGATATAAAACTTCGGCTTTCTTCTAATCCAAAGTCTGTTCCAGGAAGTGTGACTATATGTATATTTAAATCAGAAGTTTTACACAATGCAAATGAGCAAAACTACTAATTAAACAAATTCAAGATGCCAAATGATTCTTAAAACAACCCCTTGTGTTAGACAGAGGGGAAAAATGAGTCAAAATCCCATTTCCCTAGGCCACCCTCTATTCCAATATCAAAATTTGCACCACTTTTTTTAAAAGTTACACTTTGCTTTTGTTAACAGAGTATTAAAAAGAAAAGAAAAGGAAGAAATCATAAAAATAATATACAAAACTCTAAAGACAAAACAAATGAAAAGAATGCAAACTAAGACCGAAAGAAACATACACACACATACAAAACATTGCAAGGTAAATGATCCCAGATACAGAGATATAATCTGCACAAGCTTTTCAAGAACCATTCCGCATATTTTAATACAAGAAAGCCTAAAGGAAAATATATATATATATATATATATAATTTTGCACTGTTGTGCAATCAAAACAGTTGCAGAAACCCAGTGAAAAAGAGCTGGATTCTTCTCCCAAGCTGATTGCTTCAGTTCAAACAAGACATTGATCGCAATTTAGCTAATTTCTTTCTTTTGCTTAAGCAGCTGTGTCGGTTCAGACTTTTTAAACAAGTACTTTTCTTGAAATCCTGATAGGAACCTCCAGAATTGGCTTGGAATAATAAATAGAAGTAGTCCTTGAATTACGACCACAATGGAACATTTATGGTGCTAAGTGACAAGTTTGTTAAGTGAGTTTTGCCCTGTTTTACGACTTTCCTTTCTGCATTCGTTAAGTGAATCATTGCAGTTCCTAAATTAGTACCATGGTTGTTAAGTGAATTAGGTTTTCCCCATTGACTTTGCTGGACAGATGGTCGCAAGAGGGGACTCTTGCGTGACTCCATGATGCTGCAGTGGTCATAAGTACAAGTAAGTCCTTCACTTATGACTACAACTGAGCCCAACATTTATGTTGCTAAGTGAGAGATTTGTTTTTGTTTTTTAAAATATTTTTTATTAATTTTCCATTATTACAACATAAAACATCATGTTTTCAACCGCATTTTTTTGACATCTATACATGGTTTTATCTTATATATCTTAGCACATTGTATTTCCATTTATCTAATATTAATTAATGACTTTTTTCTATCATTATTATTCTTACATTCTTGTATATTTTACAAATTTACATTTTACTTTCTTAAGGCTTCTTACAGTTAGATTTCTTGTCTTATTTCTTGTTTCTGTTTGCTACCCAATCATACCATTTATTCCAAATTAAAAAGTATTCAAGGTCTTCTCTTTCTTTCAGTTTCAACATTAACATATTCATTTCAGCACTTTCCATTATTTTTTTTGTAATATTAGCTCTTCATTAGGAATATTGGGAGTTTTCCATACTTGTGCAAAAGCTATTCTGGTGGCTGTTGTGATACGTAGCAGTAGATATTTTACTTCTTTTGGGATTCGATCTTTGATCATTCCTCGAAGAAACATTTCCGGCCTGAACTCAATCTAATGACCAGTGAAAGTGAGAGATTTATTAAATGAGTTTTGCCTCATTTTACAACCTTTCTTGTCCCTGTTGTTAAGTGAATCACTGCAGTTGTTAAGTTGCTATCATGGTTGTCTCACTTCGCAACATAATTGCTAAGTGGTCATAAGTGAAGGACTTACTTATGACAGTTGCAATGTCTTGGAATCATGCCATACCTTTTTGCAACCTTCTGACAAGCAAAGTCGATGGAGGGAGATCCAGATTCACTTAACAACCAGGTTACTGCATGAATCCACTTTAAAACAGTGGCAAAAAAGGTCATAAAATGAGCCAAAACTCATTTAACCACTGTCTCGCTGAGCAACAGAGACCTCAGTTGTACGTTGAGGGCTACCTGTATAGATAAAACCCTTTCTGGAGTGGCACCAGGTAAATATTTCCCTTTCTTTTGTCCTTCTTCCTGATCAGAAAAGAAAACTCAAGATCTTAAAATGAATCTCTTTTGTTTTCATTCTTTTCATTCCGAGACCCAGGAAGAAAAGGTGAAGGAAACGAATGGCTCAATGCTTTTATGGATCCCAGAGAAGGGAACAAAGTTTGCAAAGTTATAATTAGCATCTTTGACCTGGGACTTTACCTATTATTGTGGTATGCTTCCACCTACTGTTGAGTGAAGCCTGGAATGACAAGGAGAAGACAAGGAGGTGTGGCTTAGGCTACCTTCATAAAAAGGCCAACAAGCAACAGATGCTTCCCACAGGAAGGTGAACCTGTCTCAACCAAAGGATGCCTAAATTTGAAGAGGACTCCAGCTCACCTTGGATCACCTGCTAGGGAGGTTACAAAGCCTTGAGAGCTCTTCCTTTCCAGCACTCTTCCGTTCCAACTTCTGGGTTCTAGCTGATTGCCACCTTCTCTGGTACTTTTGAGCCAAGTCTTGGTGGTCCACCAATCCATTGATTTGAGCTGCCTTCCAGAAATCCATTGTCCTCCCATTGCCTTCCCTGGTCCAAGGAAGAGGAAGTCACAAAATGGGGAAGGTGAGTAAAGTGGGAATTTGGGAAGGAAGAAGAATCCGCCGTTGGCTTCTCTTAGGTTTGAAGATGTATGAGTTTTGGTTTTTTTTTTTGCAGTGTGCAGCAAAATATTACCAAGAAAGTTTTGGATTAAGGAGCTTGGTTTTTGGGCAACCTGAAGACATTTTTGAAAGAGAGAGGGGGGAGGGAGGGAGGGAGAGAAAAAGAGAGAGGGAAGGAGGGGGAGAGAGAGGGGGGAGGGAAGGAGGGAAAGAGAGATAGAGGGAGGGAGGGAAAGGAAGGGGGCGGGGGAGAGAGGGAGAGAGAGATAGAGGGAGGGAGAGAGGGAGGAGGAGAGGAGAGAGACTATAAAACTGACTTTGATGCAGAATTTTAAATCTGAGCATTAGGTGGATAGAGAGTAGTCTCTCTGTCTCTCATCTATCACTCAGGATCATGTAGATTAAATGACAGTAGTTCTCCAAAAACTCATGTAAATGATAACTGAACAAATATAACAGAAGAGGAAGGGACCTTGAAGGTCTTCTAGTCTAACCCCTATGCCCAAATAGGAGACCCTGCCTGCATCATTTCTGACAAATGGCTGTCTAATCCTTCTCACTGTCTGCAACTCAGCCCTTTGGCTGGAGCAATCAGATTGTGAAACAGAAACTTCTTCTGAGTGATGGTCCTTTCTTTGAATTCACTCACTTGGAAAGTATCCGCTCCGAAGGGATCATGATCAATGACTCATTTCAAAGGTTTTTAAAAATCCACTTGGCAAACTCAGCCCCTCTCAGAAGGATGACCCTGAGATTGCTGAAACAGAAAGAAGCACTCTAGTACCTAAAAATGAAGGCTATGTCGTGTTCTAGGAGTCCAGATAGCTGAGATCATTGATTGATTCCCAGGAATTCATAGATGCTGTTCACTGTGTCATAATACTCAACGGAGTTGCTGATCTGTTGCTGCAATGCATATTTTTAGGCTTCCTGGTGGTGAGATATGCATAGAAGTGGGGCAATCTCTTGGTGATAGTTGTGTATCTCTGGAAAATTTTAGGGAGAGGAAGGATGTTTAGTCATCTCTAATGATGGGTTAATTAATTGCAGATGTTCGCATTAGATAATCATTGTGGTCTCTTCCAGCTTTATACCTCTAGGTTTCTATAACTGTAACTCTTAAGTGTTAAGGCAGCATAAGAAAAATCTGGTCCTGTCCAAGACAAAAAAGATTGGATGGGACCTTGGAGGTCTTCTAGTCTAACCCTCTGCTCAAGCAGGAGACCCTATACCATTTCAGACAAATGGCTGTCCAAACTCTTCTTAAAAACCTCCAGTGTTGGAGCATTTACAACTTCTGGAGTCAAGTTGTTCCACTGATTAATTGTTCTAATTGTCAGGAAATTCCTCCTTAGTTCTAGGTCAGTTCTCTCCTTGATAAGTTTCCATCCATTACTTGTTGTAACCTTAGGTGTTTTGGAGAATAGTCGACTCCCTCTTCTTCGTGGCAACCTTTCAAGTGGTAGAAGATAGCTATCACGTCACTCTGAGTCCTTTTCTATTAGTCTAGAATGACATACTTAGGTCCCTTAATTGTTCATCGTACAGTGTATCCTCAGGGGTGTCCCTGCACAGGCCACACCCACCCAGCTCCATGAAGGGGGAAAACATCACGATATGTCACGTGATGGCAACATGACATTGTGAGTTTGATACTCATGCTCTGGTCCCAGTATCGTCTTTGTTGCTCTTTTTTTTTTTTTTTTTTGCTAAGTTTTGAGCAAAGGGTGAAACTGAGTCCAGTATTGTGGAGCAGTGCTTTGCAAATCCCATAGAGGAAAAGACGGGGTTTTGAGATGATATGGAGGAGAAATGAATGCCCGTAATTGAAAATATTTTCCTTTTTTGTAAAAAAATCCTCAAACAGTAATTAAACTTATGAATATTTAAGCTAAATTATGGGATTCCTGGTAATACCAATTTGAGGGGAAAAAAAGGTATGTGAGGGTTATTAAAAAAGAAAGAAAGAAAACCACAGGAAGAAAAATAATTAAACGACCCATCAATCTTAGACAAAAGAAAAATAAACGATATGAATGACTGTTTGAACAATGAAAACAAAAGGTTTTTTTTAAAGGATTTTTAACTGCATCCCATAATTAATTGCTATGGCAACCAGAAATGCAGTTGGTAATATGATCCTCTACTACCAAATATGACCATGCCTAGCAGTGCAATAATCTAAGTCTCAAAGAATCTGGAAAGGAATGGGGTCAGCCACTTGCTGGTGGTTTAACAGAGTGGATTACAATTTTATAGATCAATTACGATCTGGGAAGTTATGTATATAAAAAGGGTGAACTCCATCCCACACAGTCTACCCATAAAATATAAACGATTCATTGAGTTCGTAGAGGTTTATTTATTTTATCCACTTTGCTTCCCTGTCTGGGTTTTCACCTGATCTGATTCGGTTTGCAAAGAAATGTAAAGCAGATAGCTCAGCAATCCACCGTTGTATTGTTTTCGGCTTACGGTGGCCACACTGATGTGATTGTTGTACCTCAAGAGTCAAAGGAAGGGACGATCTCCATTCTAATAACAGCTAACTCAGAACACGTTTCCAGATAAAGTTTTGCAGGATTGTTACAAAAGGGGGTTGTAGACTCCCGCACAGTTCTCCAAGTAGTGAGGAGAAAATGAGCTAGTAAAGGCAGAAGGGAAGTTTTTGGGGTTGGCTTGCAAAATGGAGTCCTTTTAATCATGGACCCTTGAAAATAAACTGCTGACTCCCCCAAAATAAGTCAACCTAACTTTCTTGCTAAATTACATTTTAGAAAAATCCAGATATCTATTCAATAGAGATAAGTGGGACCAAGGATGTGGATGATGGATACAAGGAAGATGAAAAGGGAAACGATTTGAAAGGCAATAAGAAGAAAGACAAGACTGAAGAGCTTAAGAAAGAGCTGGATTTGGTAAGTGACTCACAGATATCAGTATACATTCTTGTTAATTCATGGTTGCAATTCATGGCTAAGTAGAAAGATCAGATATAAGATCTCTTGTTTTCCTGATTTTTTTTTTTTTAAAGGAAGACGATTATTAATACAAAAGTTTCAGTCTTGGAACAGGAAGTAATTTGCTTCTCAAATGACTCATCTCTATGACAACAAATAGTTTTTTGCCTTTACTGTCCAAACGCAAATGGTGTTCCATATGAAAGTTAATTGCATTTCAACTAGGTAGGCAAATACTGTCATTACCCTAATTTTGTTAAGCCGATGCCTCTATCCACAAATCCTCAGACTTCGGTTCCAAAGCAGATCTGCTTAGAAAGTTGCCTTTGCCATTGACAAATTGGTCCCAGATCTATGAATGAAGGCAACAAGATCATGCAAAGAGAAGAGACGTAACCCACTTCCGGCCCATTCAATTAAATTAGGAAAAATTGATGTCTTCTCCGGCCACCGCATTTTTGCAGTGCCGTGAACCTTATAGCCAGAAAAACACTTTGAGATGCTTCTGCAAACAATTTGCAATCCTCGTTACAATGAAGATACTTTCAGCGCAGTCTTGAATTTTCTCCTTCCTCCCTTCCTTCCTGCAAAGTCCTGTTTGTCAGGCTCCACCCAAGATTTCATCAGGAAGATTAATATTCATTTGGATAGAAACAGGAGAGGGGGAAGGAGAGAGAGGAATTCTGGTTCCAACTCTTCAACATATTACTCCTTGGAAGTGCTCCAATGTCTTGGCTCAGAATTCCTGCTGTATTGGATGGCTTCAAATGTGTGTAATCGTACTGCGTTAGCCAGGTTCAGCTAGAGCAAAGCTAACACTGCTCCAATAACATTATCACAGGCTTTGCAACCATCTAAATTAGATGCACGCCTGTCCAGCTGCTGACATGGTGTTGCTTTCAGCAAATTGTTCTTTTGGAGATGCTGCTGTGTATTTGATGGTCAGTACAAGCTATCCATAGGGGACATAGTGGCTAAGATGCTAAGCTTGTTGATCAGAAAGGTCAGCAGTTCGGCAGTTCAAATCCCTAGCACTACGTAACGGAGTGAACTCCCGTTACTTGTCCCAGTTTCTGCCAACCTAGCAGTTTGAAAGCACGTAAAAATGCAAGTAAAAAAATAGGGGCCACTTTGGTGGGACGGTAACACTGTTCTATGCTCCTTCGGCGTTTAGTCCTGCCGGCCACATGACCATGGAGACATCTTCAGACAGTGCTGGCTCTTTGGCTTTGTAGCACTGCCCCCTAGAGCCGGAAATGACTAGCACATATGTGCAAGGGGAACCTTTACCTTTACTTTTTAGAAGCTATCCATATCGCCAGGTTCATCTCATGCCACCCCTAATCCATTAATCCACCCTCCTTCAATGAAAGACATGTGTGTCTTATCCCAGGTGTTTCCAAACCTAGCCACGTGAAGACGTGTAAACTTCCACTCCCAGCTGGGAGTGGAAGTCCACACGTCTTCAAGTGGTCAAGTTTGGAGGCCCCTTTCCTATCCCCTGCTCCTGAGACAATGGGATTGTGTAGGACGATGGGGATGAAAGGATAACACATCTTGAAGATATCTAATCGGGAAATGTTTTAGATTTGGACTAAAAGAGACCTTGGAGTTTCAAAGGGGTTGGGGGGGATAATGAATTTGAGAATAAGAAGGTATCTTAAATGTTGCAGGATCTCCCAAGCCCCTTCCTTGATGCTATATTTGTGAATAAGCTTTACCCAGTTTGAAGGATCGTAGTTAAATCCATGGGGCAACATTCCTTTATATTTGTTCCTCTTCACTCTTTGCAAAATGCAAACTTTTCCTCCAAACTGGATGACTCTGTTCCCAGTCAACATTTATATTCCTAGTCCCTCTTTTACTTCAACAAGCATTAAACAGCAGGAATCTATCTATCTATCTCTATCTATCTATCTATCTATCTATCTATCTATCTATCTATCTATCTATCTATCTATCTATCTCTAAAAGCATTCTTTTCATTTAGCCAAGATTAGGGTTTTTTTTGTTTTTGTTTTGCTGATTTGCAATTCCCATATTTGCATTAAGCTTGGTGAAAATTGGCCCTCCCCAGATGCAACTTGCTCCCTTCCAAGAATAAACAATCAATGCAGAGGGACATTTCCTTCAAATTTGGTCTAGTGGTTGGAGTGGGAGGGAGGAAACTATGAGTTCGAGTCCTGCCTCAGGCACAAAGCCTGTTGGGTGACTTTGGGCCAGTCACTTTCTCTTAGACCAGGAAGAAGAAGGAGGAGGAGGAGGAGGCAAGGACAAAACACTTCTGAAAATGCTGCCAAGAACTGCATGGATTTGTCTCTAGAGCCATAAAGATCAGGTCTGACTTGAAAATACCCAAATCAATACCGACAACAACATTTCGATAATTCAGCAAGATGGCAGCACTTAGCTGACCATGGTTGGTGTAAAAAAAAAAGCTAAACCGGATTGTACCTACTTAGTTTTTGGAGAAAGGACTATTGGAAAATCAGAGAAGCGAAGGATAATTGGGGAAATATGTCTTTTGGGAGAAGACAAGGACAAAGTCCCTTTGCTATTGTCAAGAAAACTTCAGGGATGTTTTCATGAAGCCTCCAGAATTCAAACTTGACTAGAGAGCGAATGTATTTAGAATGTTTATGCTCTCCAGTTGGACCTTAAGCTGAAGGTATTTTTTAGTATTGTTAGGTGAGATTTCTAATTTATGTTTACTTCATTATCTATATATATAAAAGGTGAAATACCACTCATGCATCATCACAAAATCTCCAGAACCGTAGTCTACAAATTCGAAATTTAGCACATATGTTCCTCTTGGCTTCCAGGTGCTTGTTAAGAAAGGATTTTTTGAAATGAATGTCAGACCATTAGTATTTCCTCTATTATTATTATTAACACGCTGTGATGCTAAGGAGTTCTACTCCCCCTCCCCACCTGAAAAGAAATCTGTTCCAAATGCAAAACATAAGCAAAGGAGAGGAGTTTCAGTTTCAGTTTCACAGCACCAAGCAACTTTAGTACAAAACAGTTGAGCTAAGCCACGCACAGGTTCCTTGCTGTCTCCTTCTTGCTCACACAGCAAATACTGTTTCAGTTTCCAAACAGCCCTCAACTCTCTCACACGTTAGCCAGATGAATACCGATGGATGCTGGTAGGCAGAGGCACAATCCCCCCCCCCTTATTTTCCTCCCCAAAACCTAAGCCCGATCACATAGTTTTGTAGCAAAGCACTGGTATAGAGCTAGTTGAGTCATAATTCATTCCCACATAAAAAATGAATCATTAAAAAAAAATCTTAATCCAGTGCGATGCAATAATGTGTAAAGCAAGTCAGACAATTTTGCTGGTTCTCTGAGGAAATTTGGTTCCTGCAAATAATTTCCAAGATAAATTTGTTACAAGAAACTGTTTAGGATTCCTGAATGATCATTTCAGCCAAGACTTCAGGAAAGACCCACCAAAACTTAATAATTTAGATTGTTTGGTCCTTATATCGGGTTCTGTTTTCAGCTGCTGCTTTATATTTATCTTTTCTCTCGATAACAACAGGAAGAATTACAGCACAGCTTCCATTTTAAGTAAGACATCATTTCAAAGTTTTGCCAGGGCAGAATTTTGGAAAAATGAGAGATTAACATTTGTGAATAACCGTAGGGGGATTTTTCAGTAAGTTAAAGAATTTTAATAAGATAGGGTACCTTAATATATTTTGGGAGGGCTGTAATCTACAGGTGGACCATAACAGGATGTGACAAAGGAAACGAATCAACTATTTTATGTGTACGTATTTTGTATTTGTGACAAGTGTGGAGTCAGTTGTGTGTTTGGACAAGCACATTATCCTAATGAAACCAACAAATAAAAAAATCTTAATCTAGTCTGCCTTTTTCTTACTCTTTCAGGACGATCATAAACTCAGCATTCAAGAACTAGAAGAAAAATATGGCACCAGCATCATTAAAGTAAGTAAATATTGGCCAGAGAGAATGTTCATAAATGTTACGGCTGAGTAGTACAATGCTATTAAAATCTATTTAGTTCAGTGTGTCGCTAAAAATAGAATGTATGTATTCTTGTCCTTGAAGAAACTTTCTTTAAATGTTTGTTGGAATTGCAATGCATAATTGCCTGTTCTTAGGTTTCAGGCCATCTGTGAGTGTGCTGGGCGTGTGTGTGTGTGTGTGTGTGTGTGTGTGTTTGTATAAATGAATCGAATCTGTATAGACAAGCACAGAGAGATAGACCAACATCAGCTCAATGTTCAATTGCATTCACATTTCCTTCCCCCAGTGCACGGTTTTGTCAATGTCCCACCCGGCTCATCAATTTCAGATTCGCTTTTGAGGTTGTACGAGCGCTGAGCTGTTGATTTTAACCCTCTCCTTTGTCTGCTTAAAGGGTCTCACAAGTGCAAGAGCGGCGGAGATCCTGGCCCGCGATGGTCCCAACGCTCTCACGCCCCCCAAATCCACCCCCGAAATCATCAAGTTCCTCAAGCAAATGATAGGGGGCTTCTCCATCCTCTTGTGGGTTGGAGCCATCCTCTGCTGGATTGCTTTCGGCATTCAATATTCTCAGAAAGTAGCTTCATCGTTTGACAATGTGAGTTTTATGCCACTTTCTTTTTTTCTCTCCCCTCCCCACAATGATACAAGGGGTCTTTGACTTTCATTTAGTGATGTTCAAAGTTGCAAGGACTTTCAAGAAAAGTGACTTATGACTGGTCCTCACGCTTATGACTTCCACATCATCCTCACAATCTGTTCAGAGCATTATAGCATAAATTCAGCGCCAGAAAAGTAAATACAGCTTCATTTAACTTCTTTATAAACATATAAAGTAAATTTTACAATACCAGTTGTAGATTTCTCCAACATGGAGCAAACTCAAACAGAAGCAGACATGTTACAGGTTCAGAGCAGAACAGCAGCTCAGGAACTTAACATACCTTCAGAGCTGCAAAGTTTAATATAGAGCCATGCCTAGGCTACTTCTAGTTTTGGTTTCCAAACAGTCCTCATTGGCTGGTTTAGTTGCTATGCCTATTCATTGGCTGACCTTGTTACCATGCTCTATTCCAGTTCATGAATATACTCTGACATGATTGCCTGATCAAAATTCAGCCCCTTGGCAATCAGGTTGTATTTACAATTTAAGAGTTGTAGCATCTGGGGGTTATGTGATCACCATTTGCAACCTTCCCAGCCAATTTCCGACAAAGAAAGTCAAGAGGGGAATGGAATTCCCTTCACAACCAAAAATTTACTTAACAACTGCAATGATTCGCTTACCCGTGCAAAAAAAGGTCATAAAATCAGGTGCAAATCACTTAAAATCAGGTGTGAGCCATGGTGGCACAGTGGTTAGAGTGAGGTCCTGCAGGCTACTCCTGCTGACTGCCGATTGCCAGCAATTTGGCAGTTCGAATCTCACCAGGCTCAAGGTTGATTCAGCCTTCCATCCTTCTGAGGTCAGTCAAATGAGGAGCCAGGTTGTTGGGGGCAAGATGCCGATTCTGTAAACCACTTAGAGAGGGCTGTAAAACACTGTAAAGCAATATATAAGTCTAAGTGTCAACTGAAAAAAATACTCTTTTGGTCTTTTTAGTTGCCAGCAGAAAGGGAGTGGGGGAAAGCAGTGCATTCCTTAAATGCCTCAGATGCCTCTTTGGCAGCACAAAGCTGTTGGTGCACAATATTACTGGAGAGCATGATTGATGACTCTTGGCTATGGATGCGTCCCATTGGAGAATATACATCCAGGGGGTGGGAGGAAGACCAGGGTCAAGGGGGAAATGAATGATATATTTTAGTGTTGGCTACACCCAGCTAATGCCAACATGGCCACTCCTAATAAATCATTTTTTTTTTACTCTGGGAGATGCAGCTAGAGACTTATGATTTGAATGGGGGTGGATTTCTTGGAGACCTGACACTAAGTTCTATTGCTAAGTGCTTGGCAATGGAAATTTTGGTTGTAAGTGGAGAACCGTCTATAGAACATTTTTATCAGGGACTCCATGTTTCATGATTGTTGCACCCAGGGAATAAAACGTTTCTTCCTGCAATAGAGAAAGTTGGCACGATAAAGTTGTAATCTTTATTGAATATGGCAGCAAAGACTGTGTCTAAGATAAAACAAGATCAAGTGAACTTGATGGTAGACGGCCAATAGTGCAAAGTTTTATGGAAATTTTTACTGTTGTTCTTGCAACACAAAGCAGGTAAGGCTGCCTTGGGTCTAGCTTGGTTCCCGGGAACTTCATGGGCACGTCCATGTATGATGATGATGATGATGATGATGATTTTTGGCAGCCGTAGATGAGGTGTTTGTTATGGTTTTGCCTTGTGGTGTTTTACCACCTTCTCGATCTAGCCTACAACCTACCCAACAATCAGCTGGTTTTAACCAGCTTAACTTTTCATATCTCCTAAATGCATCCACTTAGCTTGGCCCTTCTTGGTTATGAATCAGCTACAACAAAATGTAGATAAAATTAAGGGTCAGTGAGTTTGTTGCGGAGAACTCTCAAGTAATCAGGATAAAGGTGTATATATTATGGAGGGAAGGGTGGATTTTCAGCGCTGCTGAATTTTAAGACCCCATTCACCCTTTAGCAAACCTTGAATTCTCCTAATCTTTGACTTCAACCCCTTCTGGAGAATAGCATCACGAGGTCTGATTAAACTTTTAAGCAGATGGAAGTTATACTACTTGGCTGATGATCATCAGAGAAGTTGTATGTTTCCATCACACTGTTTTGCAATTTCTTATTTCTTCTTCATATTTATTTAATAGAATAGAATAGAATTCTTTATTGGCCAAGTATGGTTGGACACACAAGGAATTTGTCTTGGTGCAGATGCTCTCAGTATACATAAAAGAAAAGATACATTCGTCAAGAGTCAAGAATCATCAGGTACAACACTTAATGATAGTTATAGGGTACAATAAGCCATCAAATCATACGAGGAAACAGTCAATATAAATCATAAGGATACAAGCGACAAAGTTACAGTCACACAGTCACAAGTGGGAGGGGATGGGTGATAAGGAGTGATGAGAAGATTAACAGTAATAGTAGTGCAGACTTTGTAATAGTTGAACAGTGTTGAAGGAATTATTTGTTTAGCAGAGTGATGACTTTTGGGGAAAAACTGTCCTTGTGTCCAGTTGTTCTGGTGTGTATAGCGTCGTTTTGAGGGAAGGAGTTGAAACAGTTTATGTCCAGGATATGAGGGATCTGTAAATATTTTCACAGCCCTCTTTTTGACTCTTGCAGTATACAGGTCCTCGACTAAAGGCAGGTTGGTAGTAATTGTTTTTTATGCAGTCCTAATTATTCTCTGAAGTCTGTGTCTGTCCTTTTGGGTTGCAGAACCAAACCAGACAGTTATAGAGCTGCAGATGATAGACTCGATAATTCCTCTGTGGAACTGGACCAGCAGCTCCTTAAATGATCATGAGTCCTGATTCCCTTGTAGCTAAACCACACAATCATACAATCATAGGGTTGGAAGAGACCACGAGGCCTTCTAGTCTAACTTCCTGCCCAGAAGACTTTATTCCATCCCAGACAAGTGGCTGTCTAATCTTGTCTTGAAGACCTCCGGTGGTGGACATGTCCTCTGCATGCAGATTAGAAGATGCCACATCACCATTTTCTTCTGATTGATTTGTTCTCCTGGCTTTCGAAGACTTCTGTAGAAGATTTTTTATGTTTCTATCTAACCTGGACGATCTTCCTTTCCAGCTCTACCTGGGTGTGGTCCTTGCACTAGTTGTCATCTTGACCGGGATGTTTGCTTATTATCAAGAAGCTAAGAGCACAAACATAATGGCCAGCTTCGGCAAAATGATCCCACAGGTGAATTTCCAATAATGATTAGTGTACTAATGCATCTAAAAAGAGGTACTTAGACATTTTATTATTATTTTTCCTAGAGTGGGTAGAAGAGACAAGATTGGTCTAGGAGTCAATACAATTAAAAGATAAGTTAGCTCTTTGTTCCCGTTATATATCAGGTTTCAAAACAGAGCTTACTGTAACATCTGGAGAGCAACATACAACATTGGCTACGGAGATTCTCGGTTGTCCAGGCTATGGTTATCCCAAAGTTGCTTTTTCCAAAAGGCAACTGGACTTTCTTTGTTTTTCCCCGGAAGACATTTTGCTTCTTATCCAAGAAATTTCTTCTTCTTCTTTGCCAAAGAAACTTCTTGGATGAGAGGTGAAATGTTTTCAAGGAAACAAACCCCAAGAAAGCCCAGGTGCCTTCTGAAAAATACTCTAACTGTTCATATTAATCAATATGGAAATTGTAAACACAATTGTTCCCAGTTTATAAAAGTATGAGAAGGATCCTGCTCAGTGGTGGGATTCAAAATGTTTACTACCAGTTCTGTGGGTGTGGCTTGATGGGAGTGGCAGGGGAAAGATACTGCAAAATCCCCATTCCCTCCCCACCCCACTAACCTGCTTTCCTGCTCCGTTCTCCTGTATAGAGCAACCAAAGAAGACCCAGCCGATCAGCTGGGACTTAATGAGAGGCGGAGAATAAATGGGGGTGGGGCCAGTCAGAGGTGGGATTTGCCGGTTCTCCAAACTACTTAAAATTTCTTCTACCGCTTCTCCAGAACTGGTCAGAACCTGCTGAATACCACCTCTGATTCTGCTGGGTCACACCAAAGCCTATCTAGTCTACCATTCTGTTTCTCACAGAGGCCAAACAGGGGATGGAGACATCCTGTATCTATTTCCCACAGTTATGGCCTGCAAGATATTTGGAGGCAGGCTACCCCAGACCTAGAGGTTAAATGTGAGGTATCAGGACTCTTAGCTCTAAGCAGATCTGTACTCTACGAATTGCTTCAAATACATTACAATTGTTAGGTCAATTATCCAACTAAGGCATCTCTATGTTTTCCTTACTAGCAAGCCCTTGTCTTCAGAGATGCGGAAAAAAAGGAAATTCCAGCTTACCAACTAGTGGTGGGTGACATCGTTGAGATCAAAGGTGGAGACCGAATACCAGCTGACATCCGACTAATCCAGTCTCAGGGTTGTAAGGTAAGTTTACAAAGAGAGTGAAAAAGGAAGAGACGATCTATCAGAATTTTGAAGCTTTTTATGGGATCCTTGATGCTTTCTGAGCTTGTTATTGTTTTGTTGCCGATGTTATATCACTTAACTAGGCAACATCATCAACCTAGCACTAATGACCTTCCCTAATTGGGTCATGAAACATCTGCAAGAAAACAACCAGACTCATAGAGCACCAAGGATCCCACAGTTCAACCTGAGGCATCTTTTCTATTGGTAGCATCTTTCTGTTAATTGGGAACAAGTGATGAGATTTAAAGCACTTAAAAACAGGTTTATTCAATAGCAAAGAAAAAAAATTTGCAGAGACTCTTTCAAACTTTTATAAGAAGAATTTTTTTTTTCCTGTTTACAAGAAAAGCCTTCCCACACGAATTATCATGTTATGGCTGGAATTGAGTAAGTTGTTCCCTCTCTGAAGTGTTTGCGTAGTTGCTTAAGACTGAGATGACAACAGTGTAAACTCTACTTCAACTTTGGATTTGTTTACCTGTTCAAAATATTTTAGATGAAGTAAGTTAAAGATGAGTACCAGGGAGTAGAAACATTTCTAAATTGCTGTCCTATTTTGCAGGAAATGCCAAAAAGTTTGAGAAAGGCACGTATTTTTTTAAAAAGCTGTTAGTTTGAGTGAAAATATAAATAAACCATTAGGTCATAATGAAGAACAATCCAGCATTCATCTCTAATAGAGATGGAGATAGAAAGGAAACAGGAATAAGGGAAAAAAACCATGAAAAGCATTTTCTCTTAACACATTCCTGTTCTTTATTGAAAAAAACAACTCACTTGCCTTCAACTAAAAATTATGATGTTTTCTCCCTGATCCAACTTCTTGCACCATTATTCTTGGAATCCTAAATGTTGTAGTTCAGTTTTCCTTGTCATAGTTTTGCTCTTTTTCAGCCAAGTTCTACCATAAGGAGGACCACTGAGAAATGTTATAATAATATATAAAATAATATAGTGAAATATAGCATAAGATAAAAGTAATTACATGATTATTAAAATTGTATAATTTGCTAAACGTAAATAGGATGAATATTATTTTGTTTGTATTAAAATGTGACTAGAAAGGGATTTTACCTTAAATATAATAGTGGCACAACCAAGAATTAAAAAGGGGATAAATAATGGAAAATATAAACTAATATGAATTTATGAATGGTTAGTAGAATTATATAATTTGTTAAACACTGCAAATATGATTATTAATATACTGTAGTATCTATAATAAAAGAAGTGATGTTAAGAATGTAGAGATTGACACAAATGCAACATATGGTAATATTGAAAATTATTCAATAAGATTGATAATTTAACAAAACATGTGTATCAATATCAAATTATATAAGGATGTCAATAGGATGTCAATAGTATTTGACTTTCAAGAAGAGATTGGACTACCATTTGTCAGAAATGGTGTAGGGTCTCCCACTTGGGCTGGGGCTTGGACTAGATGATCTCTAAGGTACCTTCCAACTCTGATTATCTGTTATCTGTATTAAACATGACATTATTGTCATGTTTGTTCTAAAATGTAAGGCACTCTGGAACCACATTGCTCATACAATGATACGTTTGTTGGAACAAAAAATAAAAAAATGTATTTAAAAAAAAAAAGAAACGATACTTGAACATCTGGAAGACTCCCATCATCTCATGTGTGGATCTTTGTTTCACAGGTGGATAATTCTTCTCTGACTGGGGAGTCAGAGCCGCAGTCCCGCTCATGTGAATTCACTCACGAAAATCCACTGGAAACTAAAAACATTGGTTTCTATTCCACAACCTGCTTGGAAGGTATGTGTGTCAGAGGAGGGACCGAGACAGGGTGAAACTTGTCACCGAGGCTCAAGACAGTTTGCTCCTTCACTTCGTACCTCTGTTGTATAACTCAAAGAACATTCTTGGCGACTCCATTTTTAGTTTATCTTTGACCTGCAAGGCAGAAAAAAAAAAATCCCCTAAGCCCCTTCTTTTGGGAAACAGAACGGCCAATAAAATTCAAAGAATGGTAACGAGGCAATAAAATTGCAATCAAACAAAAGTAAATAACAATTTCCTGCCTCAGCCATGCCACTCAGGATCTGCCGCCTGAGGGAAGTTGCTTCACATCTGCCTCCTGTTAGAGCTAGTTCAATTCCCTGCCGTGACAATCTCAAACGTTACCTGAAGTGATCTTATTCATGTTGTGCCTATGTAAAATTGCAACCAGGAGAAAGATTCTGCTATGTACAGGGTTTTTTTAAAAATATACTTTGGGGCTGAACCCAGTGAGGTTTAAGGCTGGACTTCCTACCCATAATCATTATTATTTATATGTTATAAAAGGCAAAACATGGACATTCAATCCCACATACATGGTCATAACCTTTTGAAGTTGGAAACAAATATACAGGGGAAAAATTAAAGCTGATGTTTCACCCCAAATCTTCTGGAACATAGGAATCAGTGGTGGGATTCAATTTTTTTTTTACTACTGGTTCTGTGGGAGTGGCTTGGTGGGTGTAGCAGGGGAAGGATACTGCAAAATCTCCATTCCCTCCCCACCCCTCTAACCTGCTTTCCAGCTCCATTCTCCTGTGCAGGGCAACCAAAGGAGACCCAGCTGATCAGCTGGGACTCAATGGGAGGCAGAGAATAGATGGGGGTATGGCCAGTCAGAAGTGGGATTTGCCGGTTCTCTGAACTACTCAAAATTTCCACTACCGGTTCTCCAGAACTGGTCAGAACTGGCTGAATACCACCATTGATAGGAATCTTTCTGATTCAAAGTCCAAGAGGTGGTCTCTGCTTGTATTTGTCCAAGAACGTATGGAAGAAGTAGCAGGAAAAGGCAGGGTTGCGTGAAGAAAACTTGAATGGAAGGAATGTTCAGTTTCTCAATGTACTGTATAGTTTTTTAGGGGGCCCTTGATGATATCTGAGCTTGGTCGTTTTCCTGCAGATGTTTCCAACTAGATAAGATCATCAGGGCTACAAGGGAATTGGGTTTGCTTTCTGTTAATATACCCTGGCTTGCTTTGTCAGTGTTGGTGGAAGTGTTCACCAAGAACCACCAAAAACACTCCCACCAATACTGACAGGGCAAACTACTTGTATATAAATAGAGAGCAAACCCCACTCCCTGCTGGCATTGATGATGTTACCTAGTTGGGTAATGTAACATCTGCAAGAAAACAACCAAGCTCAGAGAGCACCAAGGTACACCCCTGAGGTACAACTATTCTCTTCTGTTGGTCTACTTTTCTTGCTAATCAATCCTTTCTCTTAGGTACCGCTACGGGAATCGTGATCAACACAGGTGACAACACTATCATTGGCCGGATTGCCTCTCTGGCATCTGGAGTGGGGAATGAGAAGACGCCCATTGCTCTCGAGATAGAACACTTTGTCCACATTGTGGCTGGTGTTGCTATCTCCATTGGAGTCCTTTTCTTCATCATTGCGGTCTCGATGCATTACCATGTCCTGGATTCCGTCATCTTCCTCATTGGTATCATTGTGGCCAACGTGCCTGAGGGACTGTTAGCTACAGTTACGGTGAGTATGCGTTACTCCCTTGCGCCATCAGTAATTCTGCAGAACTCTGGGTCTGCATGTGAAACATTGTCTTCTACCAAACACAAAAGGATATGAACTTTTATGAGAAGACTTCTCATAAAGCTGGGTGGGAATCTTCTCCAATGTTGGCATCCCTTTTAATGAAGCTTCTATTCTGCTGCATCCTCATGGCCTTTCAACTTCCAATATGTTGTGGTGGACCTTTAGAATTTTCTTAAGTAATGCAAAGGTTTTGGCACATTGTTGGTTCTCCTTATACCATTTCTGACAGATGGCAGTCTGGTTTCTTCTTGAAAGCTGCCAGTGATGAAGCTCCCACAACTTCTGAAGGAACTTCTGTTCCATGGGTTGATTGCTCTCACTGTCAGAAAATCCCTCCTTATTTCCAGATTGAATCTCTTCTTGATCTGTTTCCATCCATTGTTCCTTGTCTGGCCTTCGGGTGCTTTGAAAAATAGTATGACCCCCTCCTCTCTGTGGCAGCCCCTCAACTATTGGAAGACTGCTAACATGCCTCCCTTGGTCATTCTCTTCCCTAGACTAGCCATGCCCAGTTCCTGTAACCGTTCTTCATTTGTTTTAGCCTCCAGTCCCCTAATCATTTTGGTTGCTCTTCTCTGTGCTTTTTCTAGAGTCTCAATATCTTTTTTATAGTGTGGTGACCAAAAGTGGATCACATCTAGCTAGAACACTGAGTAAGACATTAATTGGAATAATAAAGAAACTTCTTTGGTGCATGTGGTGACAAACCATGTCTGTCAGGGTACAAAGTACCCTGGTTTCATGGTTTCTCTTAATGACTGTGCTGATTTGCTTAATAACCACCGCAAAAAGGAAAAATTGGGTCAGTCACATGGCCAACCCGTTTTATCACTGTTCTGACTTACAACCACAAAGTCCCATTAGGATTGTCTGTAGCTGGAAAGAAGAATGTACAAAGAAAGATAGACTATTCTATGCAAATGTGCAAAACCACACAGAACTGTACTCCGAACTGTACTCTCTAGCCAGGTTAATTGCCAAGACTTAGCACACTACCCATGAGAATTTCACTATTATTTCTCCCTCTTCTGCTCATTGACAAAAATAATGCTGGAGAAAATATCAGTCTAGCACTAACCTCTATTTCTAGCACTTTAAACGATGTATCATACATTTTTAAAAAATCCCACGACTTTTGAATCTGGATTTTAGCTCTCTTCCTTGTTTGAAAATTTGAAAAAGTCAAATGGGTCATGTTACATTTGTCCTGTCAAAAAAGATGGGATAAATTATTGCATTCTGTGATTGTGTCCTTCAATGAACTCCGAAATGGAATTTCAGGTGTTTCTCTTGAGGCGTTTCTTGATTTTTGAACTATATTATCTAAAAGAGACATCTTCTTGCAGCCTTAGACAAGGCGTGTTTGCAATAGGATGGGAATATCTGCTCAACCAAATATTAGATTTGGATTTCATTCCAGATCTGCATAACCCTAGAAAGTCGATCTAAGTTGCATAGTTTTTGTACAAATGGGCCATTGTGGAGCTGAAATGATAAATAAAATGAATAAACGAGGATCATGATGAGCCACGGTGGTGCAGTGGTTAGAGTGCAGTACTACTCTTGCTGACTGCTGGCTGAGTGCAATTTGGCAGTTTGAATCTCACCAAGGTCAAGGTTGATTCAGCCTTCAATCCTTCTGAGGGTCATAAAATGAGGACCCAGATTGTTGGGGGCAATATGCTGACTCTGTAAATGCTTAGAGAGGCATGTAATGCACTGTGAAGCAGTATATAAATCTGTGCTATTGCTATCATGGATGGAATGGTGGGAAAACCTTGAACCTTGGTTACAGACCTCTCCTTAAATCACTTGACTGTAAAAGACAACTAGGCTGTGAATGAAGGTGGGGTCAAAAGCATCATCAGTTTGAAGTCTCTATGCCCCCATAAGAGACCTAAGTCCTGCCTCCCTTGAAATCCATTGACTGTTATCTGGTTAATTTGTCTTGACCATTAGGAGATCAGATTCTTGTTATAAGTAGCATGAAACAGTACTTTTGAACTCTATCCCAGTTTCCGACTTTTTGTACCTGACATATTCCATCCCCTTCATTAATAGGTAAGCTTGTCCTTGACTGCCAAGAGAATGGCCAAAAAGAATTGCTTGGTAAAGAATTTGGAAGCTGTAGAGACCCTGGGATCCACTTCTGTCATCTGCTCCGACAAGACAGGGACACTGACCCAAAATCGAATG
The DNA here is from genome assembly GCF_049901735.1 of Notechis scutatus. Lineage (NCBI taxonomy): Eukaryota > Metazoa > Chordata > Lepidosauria > Squamata > Elapidae > Notechis > Notechis scutatus. The sequence goes on along the minus strand of NC_142015.1, from coordinate 23,046,661 downwards.
ACTGTAGCTCACCTGTGGTTTGACAACGAAATCTACTCAGCGGACACCAGTGAAGATCAGTCAAGTAAATAATCAGCTTACGGTTAGAAGAGAAGGGCAATTCACAAGGGGGTGATGAATGTAGTCTGGATTCCCAGGAGGGAGGGGCTGAATTCCAAAGGAGCAAGAGACAGCTTAGCTTAGATAGTTTGTGTGGGAGAAAGAAGGTGAAGACAGCTCCCTCCCTAATAGTTCCCAGAGTATATATTTTATGATTTATTTATTTATTTATTTATTTATTTGATTTGCCAATTGTTTACAAGATAATAAGTATAAGTGTATACATAGTTGTGAATAAATGAAATGGGTACATATAAGAAAAATAAAAGAATAAGAGAAACAATAGGACAGGGACGGTAGGCACGTTGGTGCGCTTATGCACGCCCCCTACAGACCTCTTAGGAAAGGGGTGAGGTCAATAGTAGACAGTCTAAGGTTAAAGTTTTTGGGGTTTGGGGAAGAAACTACAGAGTGATAAACTACTTACATGATGCAAGTAGTCTGCTTTAGTTTAGCAAGATTTCTGTCTATGGGTGAAGAACAATATAAGAAGCTGCTTAGAAGACTCTTATCCTGTCTTTCTTGGGTTTTGGAACTCAACACCTTGTTATAAATCAGAGAATAATTGTTGCTCCTTTTGTTTTCAGGTCAATCTTTTGACCAAACTTCAGGCACGTGGGCTGCATTATCCAAAATTGTCTCCCTTTGTAACCGGGCTGAATTTAGGCCAGGCCAAGAAAACGTACCCATCATGAAGGTATGAAGGACTCCATAAAAACTGTTTTGGATTTCTGAATTTAATTTGGAAACAGAAAGTTCATTTTGCAACCTCTAAGATATGAGTAGGCAACCTTGGAGTCTGCCAATAGATAGGGACGATGGGATTTGTAGTTCATCAAGCATTTGGAAAGACAGAGCTTTTCTACCTCTGAGTGACTGCTTTAAAAAAAAAACACAACAGAAAATGTTCTCTTAAAACAATCTGTTGGTGTTATGACAAACACAGTTTGAATGTGTTACTTTCCGATCCCAAATTCAGACATATCACAAATGGGCTAAAAGCATTTTGCCCTTCAAAATCAATAAAATACCAAATGAGCTGCAGCAATGCCCTTGTGGTGAGGGGAAAATTTAAATTGTGGGCTATGTAATTAATCATATTAACAGACTATCTGGAAGTGTTTAGAAGCTACATTACTTTTAGTGTGGAAAGTAATTATTGTTGATCATGAGAAAAGATAGTATTTTTCTTCTATAATGGAGGCTAAAATCAGAGATACAAGATATAATAAAGGGGACAGCTAATGTAACAAAAATGTACAAAATAATTTTGGAATGTGAGATTTTTACTGAGGTAAATTTTCAAAATCTCCAGAGAATAGTCGTGGGAGATGCTTCAGAAACAGCACTTGTAAAGTTCTCAGAAGTGGTTTTGGGTGACGTCATGGACATTAGGAAGAGAAACCGGAAAGTGGCTGAAATCCCCTTCAATTCCACTAACAAGTTTCAGGTAACATTTGATTTTCTGGGTTGTCCTGTGAACTAAAGCACTGCAAGATGCCTGGGTGAAAAATAGATCATCTTGAAGAAAATGAGGTAGTATTTTAGCCGGGGTAATGTATAGTTCAAAAGCATGCAAATGCGAGTTGATTAATAATAGGTACCACTTTGGTAAGAAGATAACAACAGCATTCTGTGCACCTTGGGTTTATAGTCATGCTGGCCATATAACCACGGAAAATGTCTTCAGTCAACGGAGACTTGTATGTATGTGTGTATATACTCTGTGCATATATACTCTGTGCATATATACTCTGTGCATATATACCGTGCATATATACCGTGCATATATACCGTGCAACATTGCAAAGCAAAGGTGCTTTTGTTAAAACTGGGAAGACAAGTTTCAAGTCTATCTTCTGCATTGGAAAATATTGGCCGAAGCAAGTTTGCAAATTTATTGTGGGGCTAAAAGAAGGGAGATCACTACGTTAGTTGTTTTAAGCTGCTAAATCAAAATCGGTTATGAATCTAAAAACTAAAAAGAAACCAGCGTGGTCAATTTTGAAGACATACAGACAGAATCAAATTAATTTGGGAGTCAGCCAGGTAGCTGTAATTTAAATTTTCAGTTACATTGTAATTTCACTAAATAAGAACTAGTTTTTTTTTCTCTCTCTCAGGCCAACTTTTTCTTTTCCTGGTTTTACCGAATGGTGGGACGATGGTCCCAGGCTTGATGTCTTTGTGTCTCTGTGTGTGTCTGTGTCTGTGTGTCTGTGTGTATGATCAACAGTGCATTTCAATCATTGTTTCTCCTTTGACTTCAGCTCTCCATCCATGAAACTGAAGATCCTAATGACAAGCGTTTCCTGCTGGTGATGAAAGGTGCTCCTGAAAGAATTTTAGAGAGATGTACAACTATGCTGGTTAACGGAAAAGAAGAGCCGCTGGATGAGGAGAAAGCAGAAGCATTCCAAACAGCATATTTGGCCCTAGGTGGAATGGGAGAGAGAGTTCTTGGTAAGTAGAAGAAGAATGTTGGGTACAACTGTAGCTCTGGAAGGAGGCAACATAATCTTTCTAGAGCAGGGGTCGGCAACCCGCGGCTCTGGAGCCGCATGTGGCTCTTTCATCCCTCTGCTGTGGCTCCCTGTCGCCGGTCGGTAAAAGGAAAAAGGATGCCACACTAGGAGGACACCTCTATGGTGAGGAAACCAGACTTCTGGTCAGCAGAGGAAAAAAGATGCCAGGCTAGGAGGAGATTCTATGGAAGGGGAACTGGACTTCCGTTTGGCAGAGGAAAAAGGATGCTGTGCTAGGAGGAGACACTATGGTGGAGGAACTGGACTTCCAGTCGGTTCCAGAATTGAACTTCCAGTTATGACCATTGTGACTCTTTGAGTGTTTAAGTTGCCAACCCCTGTCCTAGAGCATCTTCATCCACTAGGTATCCTTCAGACATGAAAATGGGCCTCTTGGTGCTCTGAGCTTGGTTGCTTTTGTGCAGGTGTTTCATGATGCAACTAGGGAACATCATCAGTGCTAGAAGGAACTGGGGTCTGCAAATATCTGTAAGATAACAACCAAGCTCAGAGAGCACCAAGGGCCTCATAATTGAACCCTGAGCTACAAATATTCTTTTCTATTAATAATCTGAGAATTCCAGAATATTAATCATGTCTCCAGTGAACTGTTTAGCAAGCTTCAGCCACCAGCGTCCAATCTCCCAAGATTTAGGGTCATGTTGTTTTTCATGTTGAAAAACAACATGACCCTAAACTATCATGAACTGTTTGAAGATCAAATCCTACCCTTTTCGGACATCTCTATGCTCAGAATTTGGAAGATCTCACCATTCACCTGAGACTTCTGTAAACAAACAAATGTACAGCTGATGTTTCTGTTTCCTGCTCTGCCCTAGTGAAACAGTCAAAACTTTTATTTGGCAATACTGTTGGGTGGCATAAGACTGTGCTAAATCAAGCAGAGGAAAGTAAATACGTAAGCTCAATTACTAATTGGCCACCCACTTACTTCTTTTTAAGATACAAGCTTTGAGTTGCTTTAGTTGCTTCTACAAATTGATTCCACTGGGTAGTTTTTACTGTACATTGCTTGCATAAGTGCTTTGCTGGCTATTTTCCTGGACACATTTAACAAGATAATGTGTTACACAAGAGATTAAACTTATCTTAGATATTGTTAAGTGCAACTTAAAGAAAGCTGGCGAGGATCTCAAATAACTTAGCGGGATACTTGACCCATAAAACGTGACATTTATTAGAATATTATTTTTCCCCACTATTAACATAGTTTCCTTTGTGGTTTATTGCTTGAATCTAGGCTTCTGTCATTTACATCTGCCAGAAGAGGAATTTCCAGAGAACTATACATTCAACACTGATTCCATGAACTTTCCAACCAATGGCCTTTGTTTCGTGGGACTCATGTCCATGATCGATCCTCCTCGATCTACCGTCCCAGATGCTGTAATGAAATGCCGTAGTGCTGGGATCAAGGTAGGTTTTCCCCAAAGTAACAAAGGACAACAATATCCAAATCTTCAGAGCGATAATTCCTCAGAACAAAAGAAGCTCCAAAACAATCACAATTTCAAAACTCAACAAATCCATCCATCCATCCATCCTCTTACATATTATGGCAATACTAAAGGGCAATTCATTGTAGAGCTTTCATACCCAATTCCCCAAAGGTGCTTTTTCAAAAGGTAACTGGACATTCTTTGTTTTTGCTTGAAGGCATTTCGCTTCTCATCCAAGTAGCTTCTTCTGTTCTTGGAGAAGCAAAACATCTTCAAGAGAAAACAAAGAAAGTCCAGTTGCCTTTTGGAAAAAAAGCACCTTTGGGACAACCATGACCTGAGGACCGAGAATCTCCATAGACATTCCTACTCAGTGGGTTTTCCTATTTCATGTTGAAATTTTCTCTCTGAAAAGGAATGGGATACCCAAATTCATGACCAGTAGCACAGTTGATTTTAGTGGGCCTGGAAAATATTTAGGAGAGACACATCTTGGACATATTTTTTTTCACCATTAATCCATTTTTTTTCCAGGTAATAATGGTGACAGGTGACCATCCTATTACAGCAAAAGCCATTGCTAAGAGTGTGGGGATTATTTCAGCTACCAGTGAGACAGTGGAAGACATCGCTAAGCGCCTCAACATTCCAGTTGAACAGGTGAACAAAAGGTAAGGGTGGCACAGAAATGGATGGGAGAAGGTAACCTCTCCTTCTAAGGTCTTGGAATGGTATGTGGGAGTCACCTTGGGAGACAGGAGGAAGAGCTGCAGTTTAGACAACAGTCTGATAAGAAGCAGCTGAGCCTACAGAAGGAATAGGAAACATCTCAGAAGCGAACCTCCCCTAGTTTCTCAGATGTAAAGATTGAAGTGTGGCAGATGTACAATAGTTACCCTGGTACTCAACTGCTTTTGAAACTCATCCAATTTGGTACTCAATGCATTCTGACATGAAATGTTGTCCTGGTACTCTTCGTTCGTTTGATGCTCAAGGCATGAGCTAAAACTTGTTGCTGTCAGCTGCTATGTAACTCACTAACTTATTCCTTATGGGAAAAGTTGGTTTGGTGCTTATTGTTTTTGGTACTCATCGTGTCTCCCGGAACCAATTAACAAGGAGTCCTGAGATCCTACTGTGCTTCTAGACTTGCAAGATTGTTGTCAGTTTTGCGAGGTGGACCAGCACACCCAGAAGTACTATCTCTAACTTTATGGCAAGGTTACATCAACACAATCTTGCTTACAAAAAACGCTAAGCCATGGTTTTGCAAACTGTGATGACTGGTATTATTTACATGGTATTCCCAGACAGAACTAAACAAGCCAGATTGTTGATTACCACCTAATGCTGACCAGTAAATTCTTTACCTTTATGTCTGGTTTTGCAGAGAGGCCAAAGCAGCTGTGGTTAATGGCATGGAGCTGAAGGATATGACTTCAGAACAATTGGACGACATCCTAATCCACCATTCAGAGATTGTCTTTGCCCGTACTTCACCCCAGCAGAAGCTGATCATTGTGGAGGGCTGTCAAAGACAGGTAAGGAGAAAAGAAGAAACTTTTTTTGGAGAAGGAGGTTGCACCATTGCCAACTTTTCACAGTGGATGACTTCTAATCCAAAGGGAACAAATTATAGTAGACAAATGAGATCAAGGTTGCTTCATCTATGCTGGTTTGTTCAGTGATGCTCACTTAGTTTTGCTCTTTGACTTCTTGTTCCGAAAAAGCCACTCTTCTTATTTTGCTACTAACTACATCCAAGGTAGCATTTAGCTCTGGCAAAGCCAAAGAATCTGTGGTACACATTCTGTTTGCATTTAGTAGCTCCATCCTCTAAACTGTTGGGCACCATGTAATTTATGACAATGTCAAAAGTATGGATGCTTTCCAGATCAGATTCTCTGCCTCTGTTTCCATCTAAGACCTTCTCTCTACTTCAGCTCACAATACTCTAAATAGTCTTCCATTGCAACTTACTACCATGTCATGTGTAACTCTATCTGGAGGTGGTCTTAACCTTTAATTTCATATTAATGAGAAACAAATGCCAGTTCTAATATTTTATGATCCCATTCAGCAATTAAAACCAACAGGGCTTCCTTGATGCCTTTAAACCTGAATTGTTTGAGAGGCTGCCACAAAGAGGAGGGGGCCAACTTATTTTCCAAAGCACTAGAAGGCAAGAGAAGAAACAGCAGATGGAAATTAATCAAGGAGAGAACCAACTTGGAATTAAGGGCAAACTTCCTAACAGTGAGAACAATTAGCCAGTGGAACAGAAGTTGCCTTCAGAAGTTGAATCACTGGAGGTTTTGAAGAAAAGACTAAACAGCCACTTGTCTGAAATGACATAGGGGCTACTGCTTGATCAAGGGGTTGGACTCCAAGGTCCCTTCCAGCTCTATTTTTTTTAAAAAAAATAATTTTTTATTGATTTTCTATTATTTACATTCCTTAGTGCTTAATAAACATCATGTTAATTTGCTTAACAATACAGATTCCATTCTTACTCTCCATTCCTTTTTTCCAATCACTGGTAGAATAAGTTCCATGTCTGATAATATTCCATCTCTTCTTTCTGCTTGACTTTCAATGTAAGTCTATCCATTTCTGCACAATCTAGTATCTTCTTAATTATATCTTCATCTTGTGCTATTTCTTCATATTTTCAATATTGTGTGAAGATAATCCTCGCTGCTGTTAAAACATGAAATGCTAAATACAAACTTTTCTTATCAATTTTTTTTTCCTGATATCGTCCCTAATTTAAAAAAACAACAGTTCAGGTTTAAAATCTACATGTTTCCCTATTATCTTTCCTAGCCATCTATGTATTTTTGCCCAGCTCTATTCTGATTAATTGATATCCAGATCTTTTTTCCCTGCTATTACAGAGCTGTGTTATTTTCCACTTGCAAAAGGCAAAGCGAGAATCAAAGTTTAGCTTCATTCCAGAATGTATAACCACTTCCTTCGGGAATGATTAAGAGACAATTTGGGGCAAGGTTAACAGCTCTTACGTAACCCTTTTGAAATGTTAGTAGAATTCATACAATGGCTTTGCTTTTCCAAACTGCCTAGAACAGGATCAGGCATCAATCTGCTTGGAATGAGCAAAATGTATTTAATTGTTCCAATTCTGTCTCATACTGAAATTATAGATTTTTTTAAAAAAATGAAAAAACAGATCAACGGGGAGAAAAATATTTGAAAACAAAATTGTAAACAAAGCAAGTACCAAAACTACAATCTTATTATTATTATTTTTAAAAAAGTATTCTTCCTTATCTTTGGGTCAGGGAAAAAAATCTAGTTCAAATGTTGACACATCATGCATACAAACAATCTGTTGCAGAAGATTAGACCTTTTCGAATAGTAATAATAATTATTCCAGCTATTCCTGTAGCAGAATAGTAACATTTTTGATAGCATAATTTTTCTTCAAAATAGTTATCTGCAGTTCTCAAATCACAAATGCCAACACAACAGGACTCAAGAAAGGGAAGAATTTGGAAGATAAATATATATCATAGTGGTCAACCTTGGCAACTTCAAGACTTGGGGACTTCAACTTTAATACCTATGGACTTTGACTCCCAGAATTCTGGGAATTGAAGTCCACAAGTCTTAAAGTTGACATGGTAGGACATCCCGGGTGTATATCATACTCTTCAATCTTTGTGTCTTCCAGGGAGCGGTAGTTGCTGTAACTGGCGATGGAGTCAATGATTCACCAGCTTTGAAGAAAGCAGATATCGGAATTGCAATGGGAATTGCTGGCTCTGATGCAGCTAAAAATGCAGCAGATATGGTCTTGCTGGATGATAACTTTGCATCCATTGTTACTGGAGTTGAAGAAGGTAAGATCAGCAGACCATGATTTGAACATTAGTCATATACCATGATTCATTGGTATACCTTTAAAGAGTGGGGACTTCACCGCTAAAGCTGGATGGATCACAGAATTCTGATGTATCTGAGGGCAAGCTGGACATATCTAGAAAAGAATCCCTATGAAAGTATGAATACAATACCATACCCATCATTGCCACAATATTTGATAGTCAACATCCTTTATCCAGGCCTATTGGCTTTTAACTTGTCATATGCCCCAATCAAAAGGGACACAGTGGCTCAGTGGCTAAGACACTGAGTTTGTCGATCAGAAAGGTTGGCAGTTTGGCAGTTCGAATCCCTAGCACCGTGTAATGGAGTGAGCTCCCATTACTTGTCCCAACCTAGGTTCTGCCAACTTAGCAGTTTGAAAGCATGTAAAAAATGCAAGTAGAAAAGTAGAGACCACTTTGGTGGGAAGGTAACAGCATTCAGTGTGCCTTCGAAGGCATTTAGTCATGCCGGCCACATGACCACGGAGATGTCTTCGGACAGCGCTGGCTCTTCGGCTTTGAAACAGAGATGAGCACTGCCCCCTAGAGCCAGAAACAACTAGCATGTATGTGCAAGGGGAACCTTTACCTTTGTGCCCCAATTATGGCCAAACTCAGCCCAGTTTATTTCAAATTCCTCCATCCATCCATTTTTAAAGAGCTTTATGGTCTGTTGCTTATTTTCATATAATAGCAGTAATTGCAGGAATTGGTCACATTTTGTAGCATTTGAATACTGTTCTCCATGAAATGAATCAGATATTGAGAACATCACCTCTGCAGTAGATATCTGAAGTTGTCCACAGATGAGGTCTACCCTTGTTGCAGTTTGAAAGGGAAAGACATCTTGAAAATACTAATGAGTTAGCCCTGGAAATATTTGCTGGAAAGGTGATTTTTCAGTGCAAGTAATGACATGCAAAGAAACATAGGCTTCCTTGGTGTTGTACTCTAGCACAGAGGTCTCCAACCTTAAAGTTGCCAAGGTTGGAGACCTCTGCTCTAGCAGACACAACGATCAACAATGTTTGGATTAAACTGATAAAGCAGTTGTAGATTTCAGAAGGTGGCATGTCATATTCAGGCAGCTGTCAATGATCTTTTTGGTTCCCTGCTCTAGGCCGCCTGATTTTTGACAACTTGAAGAAAACGATTGCCTACACGTTGACCAAAAACATCGCCGAGTTATGTCCTTTCCTGATTTACATCATTGCCAGCATACCTCTCCCCATTGGCACCATCACCATCCTCTTTATTGACCTGGGCACAGACATTGTGAGTTCTTGACTTCTGAAAGACAAAGCTTCTTCTTTCTCATATGCATGTTCACCCAAACAATTTGGCAACACCAGACTTAAAATCATACTGCTATCTTCCTGTTTCCAGCTAATATTTTTTTTAAAAAGGGGAAAGGATACCCAAAACATAATGAAAGAAGACCTCATTTAACTGCCAATGTCAATACGAAATTCTTTTGAGTCCCTCTGAGATCAAAGGGGCTAATTCTTGTAGCTTAATCCTAAACCATTTTCGCCAGTCTAGCGAAAGAAATCTTACCGTCCCAGTGCTAGAATTTCTCAAATTTATATCGCCAATCATCTCACGAAACAAGTGATTTATCACATCCAAGTTGGAGAAGGCTAGGGTAGACTTGTGGGGTCCTTGATGCTCTCTGAACTTGGTGGTTTTCTTATAGATGTTTCATGACCCAAAAAGGTAACATCATCAGCGCTAGAAGGCAGTGGATTTTCTCCTCTCTGTTTATACACTAATGGCTTGTCTGTCAGTATCCATGAGGATGTTCGATGATTTCTCTATTAGGCTGTTGTTTACTAGGTTGGTACTTCCTTGAGTATCATCCTAGGTTAGTAGGGGTATTGTAAGTTAGACTTTCTTGGCATCACTACTTTCTGTGTACAGTGAACTCAAGTCAATCAAATGTATGAGTATGCCCAACAACTTGTTGTCTTTCCTCTTACAGATTCCTTCTGTTGCCCTGGCCTATGAAAAAGCTGAAAGTGACATCATGAAGAGGAAACCAAGGCACAAAAAAAGAGACCGATTGGTCAATCAGGAACTTGCAGTCTACTCCTACTTGCAAATCGGTATGATAGGAAAAATTCTTATCAGAAAGGAATGAGTAGGTGTTGGGTGGACCTTTGTGGGTTAACATGGAGACTATTTTTCATCTTTAATGACCAGGATCCTACTAACTGAGATCCAAATGTCTCCGGAGAAAACAATGTGGTAGACATTTTCCATTCTTTTTCCATCAGCCTTCTTCTCCTATAAAAGCCAGTCCTTTCTTCTCTCTTGCAGGCCTTCTCCAAACCATTGGGGCTTTTTTGACCTATTTCACTGTTTATGCTGAGCAAGGCTGGCTTCCTCACTCTCTTCTGAATATCCGAATTCCATGGGAAGAGGAAAATTTGGCTGACTTGACGGACAGCTATGGACAAGAATGGGTAGAGTATTGCAAATCTCTTTTGTTAAAGGCATCAGTTATGCTGAGTAAAAGACAAGGACCAGTCCAGGAGAAGAGAGATTCCACTTCATTATGTCCCACCTTAGCCCCAAAGCCAACTGGTGACCTTGGGCCAGTCACTCCTTCTTAACTGTAGGAGGAAGGCAAGGTGTCCATGGAGATTCTTAGTCATCCAGGTCATGGTTGTCCCAAAGGTGCTTTTCTAGAAGGCAATTGGACTTCATTGGAGTTTGTTTTCTTGTAAACGTTTCGCTTCTCATCCAAGAAGCTTCTAAAGAACTGAAGAAAGCTTCAGTTTCTTCTAAAGCAAGGACTAAACTTGCTCCAGAAGAAGCAAGGACAAACTTCTTCCAACAACGATGCCAAGAAGACAGCAAGGACTAGCCCAGGCAGTTGTCATTAGTCAACATTGATTCAAACCTCCCCCCACCCCAATATCTATAGGTACAGCAAGGGTAATAATTTGTTCAGTGCTAAATTCATTAAGATACAGTAACTGTATTTTTTTAAGTCCTAGTCTCTTGGAAGTTGACTTCTGTAACCTCATAGTTTTCTTCCATAGAGTCTGGAAGTATTTTAGCATTGCCTTTTTTCGAGATAGTTTTTTTTTTTTAATTTCCCAACCTTGCCTAGGGCCTTGAGTCTTTCAACCACATCCTAACCAGGTCCATCACTCTCTTTAACCTTCTGAGCTCAGACAAGATTTGACAAACATACATCCATAACAGAGCCAAATGAGACAGCCCTGGGGCTGCTTATATAAAACCTATATCAGCCTCATCCATTATATCATATCAGTTTAGAGTTAAACAACATTAGTCAGTAAACTCCCCCAGGCATGGAATGACACTGCCTGCAAAATTCTGCTGGATGTTCCACTCTACAGCAGATGATCTACCAACAGTTTCTTGCCACGACTCTTCTCCGTACTTTTTGGAAATAGCTCTGCGTGCTTTCATGTTGCCAATGCATCCTTGCCCCGAAACTAGTGATTTCTGCTTCCTTCAGCACCCATTGGCAAATCCGTCTCACATCCTTTCCAGTTGGTTGCATGTCCGCACACAAATATGTAGTAATTAATGTTGGGAGATTAAGCTGTTGGTATGGACATCTGAAACCCAGTCCTGCATGGTTTATTTCCTGGTTTTTCAGCTCCTAAGTATTCTGACCTGACTCCCAAACACAACAAACCCTATGTAGTTAAACAAATAGTCCCTGTATTAGGAGCACCAGCAGCCCTGGCAAAAAATTTCTCCCCCACTGCAGGCTAACAAGTTTGTCCAGCAGGGAGATGAATAGTTGTCTGCCATATCTATTCACCTTTGCCCCCTGCCTTTAATCCCCAAAGCTAGGGTGGGGCTTCGCTAGCAGAGGCAACTCTTCAATCCCAAGGATCGGCCCATAGATTTCCACTGCTCTCCTCTCCTCTGCCTTCTGTGCATCCACACATCAGGCACTGGACCCAGCTATTCCTCCTCTTCTTCATCAGCCACCTCCAGACCTGGGGGCTGTTGACTCTCCATCTGAGAGCTGATGGATGACTCAGGCTCTGCTGCTGCCTCTATCTCTGACAGCTCCATTCCCTCTTCTCCCTCAGAGCTCTCAGATTGTCTTAATGTTGGCCCTGATTCCCATGTCTCCTCCTCTTCTAATTCATCTGCTGGAGGGGCCGGCGGCTGACAGGCCACAACACTAAGATTAGGTTTCATATGAGAAATGTTCCATTTACATTGTTCAGCCTAATCACAAAAATGCCTTTCTTATGTTGTCTAGTAATATAGGATATATTGGGTAGAACATCTAAAAATAGTTCCAGTGATTCATTTCACAGGAATCTCTCTAATCCACTTACTGAGCTGGTTCGAGTATAAATCTTGAGGTCAACCATCAAATCCCAGGAAGGATCAGATAGAATCCTTCACTCAGTGCAGCTACCAATTTAGAAGACACCTTATAAAGCCATCATAGTTAGCTGATAAAGAAAAATAGCTTATACTCTTGGTCTTTCTTGGTGTGATGACCCAGGGTGGGATACAAAACAAACACAGTCACAGAAAACAGGTGAAGCCCCTTTTATTCCTTCACTTTGCTTCCAAGCTCTGAATATTCTTGACGGAAGACAAAAAACTCCCATACAAACAGTTACAAGAAGAAGGAAAAAAGCAACACAAACCAGGCAAGATAAGGGCTGGAGGATGTCCACAGATAACACACACTGGGAAGGATGCCAAACTCAGAGAGGAACTATAAACTAGAGATATTTACATCCTTTGTTTCCAGCATTTACCAGTATGCAGGTCCAAACTCTTAGTCAGTTGTCTTACCTGCAGCCCCCCGAAGAGGATCAAGGCCCTCTCCTCCTGAGGAGACCACGTCTCTCCCTTATCCTCTCCTCCCTGCGTGCCCTAGGATGGATAGGGGATGGGCCTGGGTCCTCCTCTGACTGCTCAACCGGCCTCTGCCCTTCCCCAGCCTCCTCCACAACTTCTGGAGCCACACTTCCACTCCCTGTTGGCTGTTCCTCCTCTCCCTCAGAGTCAGTCTTCACCAGGGGCATGACACTTGGATCAGAGGCAATGGGCCCGTTCCACTTTATATGGGTGCTACTTATTATTCAGTTATACAATGACACTTGTATTATTTCACATTGCAGTGTTTTTCTGTACTGTGGCATCATTTATTTTAAGATGATGCAAACAAACCTGTCATTCAACAAATACTGATTGAATGTCTGTAGAGATTCTCCATCATCCAGGTCATGGTTGTCCCAAAGGTGCTTTTTCAGGAGGCAACTAGACTTTCTTGTTTTTTTTCTTTTCTTTTGAAGACGTTTCGCTTCTCATCCAAGAAGCTTCTTTGGCTCTGACAGGATGGTGGGGAATGGAAGGGTTTATATTCCTTGCAGACAGCTGGTCATTTACATCCTTTTTGAGGGTCATGGAAGCACTTTGGATGAGAAGCAAAATGTCTTCAAAGAAAAAAAATATCCAAGTAAGACCAGTTACTTCCATAAAAAGCACCTTTGGGACAGCCATGACCTGGATGACTGAGAACCTCTAAAGACTTTTAGCTATACAATTTGGGATGAACACCCTTTGAATGGTGGGGGAGTAGGAATGGATTTCCAGGGGGAGGGGAAAATGCAGACTGCAGGAACCAGAAGCACCATTCAGGTGTCCCCGAGGACACAGATAAACCTCCAAGTGGCCTCAATGACTGTCTAAAAGGATGCAAATGACCAGACGTCTGCAAGGAATATACATCCTTCCATTCCCCACTCTCCTGTCAGAGCTGAAGAAGCTTCTTGGATGAGAAGAGAAACATCTTCAAAAGAAACAAACAAGAAAGTCCAGTTGCTTCTTGAAAAAAGCACCTTTAGGACATGGCATTCTGAATAAATATCCCAATTTGGTTCTTGTCCACCAGCTGCAATTTCAAAACTATGGGAGGCAAAAACGCTGAAGCACCCGTTAGACCACTAGCCACAGTTTAGCAAGAATCATTTCTATATCCTAGACCACCGTTCGCTATGAAAGTCTGTCTTGAGCTCAGCAAATTTAACTTCTCTTTCTTCTCCATGTTCTGCAGACCTTTGAGCAACGGAAAAACTTGCAGTTCACAGGCTACACGGCCTTTTTTGTCAGCATAACCATTCAACAAGTAGCAGATTTAATAATCAGGAAGACCAGACGGAACTCCATTTTCCAACAAGGACTTTTCAGGTTGGTGTAGATACAGATTAACAGAGTTGGAAGGGATCTTGTAGGTCATCTAGTCCAATCCCCTGCCCAAGCAGGAGACCTTACCCCATTTCTGACAGATGGCAGTCCAGTGTCTTCTTGAAAGCTTGCAGCGATGAAGCTCCCACAACCTCTGAAGGCAAGCTGGGGTGGATTCCATGGCTTTCCAAATTTTAGAACAAGCTAATTGCTCCTCACTCTTGGTTGCTGCTGAGAAGGATGGCCTCTGAGAACCCCCCAGAGAAACAAAATTACAAAGTTGTCCAAATAATTTTGGAACTCAAACTTGGGCTCAAGAAAGCCTCAGGAGATGCCGTGCTGGCATCACTTCCCATGACCGAATCATAAGATTCACATTTGGACTCAGGAGCACAACTAGAAATATATATATAGTCCTTAAATTCAGAACTGAGGAGCTTTGGGGCCTAGAAGGAAATGCATCTATGCACAGAGAGAAACCATATCTAACAGGTCAAGCATGGATTTTGTAATCTCTTCCTGACCACCCACCACATATGTGTGCATAGTAACAGCTGCGTGTGAACAGCAGTGAGATCCTACCTGTTCCAATACTGGTTCAGTGATCATGCACGCAGCTTTCCATGCGCCAGCTGAAGCCTGCAGAGCCAGTCAGCCGAGAGGATAAAGAAGAGAGAAGTGCAGGGGCAAGTGGGAGGGCCAATCCTGTGCTTTCCTCTTCTTTATATTCTCAGATGATCCTCGGAGGCGTTTTTTTACTACCAGTTCAGCCGAACCGGGCCGAACCCGTAGCATACCACCACTGTGTGCAAACCTTCTATTGATACTATCAAAGGCTCTTCGTGTGCACACCTCATAAATAACGTGATTATCCTTAGCTGTATTTTATTTGTTTTTTTGCAGGAACAAAGTAATCTGGATCGGTATATTTTCACAGTTAACGATAGCTTTGATTCTCTGTTACGGTCTTGGAAGCATCAATGCCTTGAATTTCACACCTCTTCGGTAAGTTTGGCTTCTTGTGGTTAGGCGAATGAATTAATCAATTAAAACAAATTTATAGGACTGCCCAACTGTCATGTGGGGACTCCAGATAGCCCATAACATTAAAAATTACACATTGCTATGTTTGTAGTATAGTATCATCCCTGTTTTTTCAAGCTTGTATCCATGAAATATATTGGGCTTTATTTTCTAATTCCCACCCAGCAGATTTCCCTAATTCCCACCCAACCTTCTCTTTTGTAGGGTTCAGTATTGGTTCGTCTCCGTGCCTTATGCTATCTTGATATGGGTCTACGATGAAATGCGCAAGTTATTCATCAGGCGATATCCAGGAAGTAAGTGGCATAGCGTTTTAGGCAAAATTTAAATTTCCACACCTATTTCCAATCCAAGCCAACATGACTGAATCTGCAATTTCGATTAAATGCTTATTATCACAGGCAATATCACCCTTGCCAAAAAAAGAAAAGATGTAGGAGGTTCCTTCAGGTCAGGAATTTTTATTTTTTGGTCTTGGCACTGGGAATTGCAAGCCAGTAGACTTGGCTCCACTTAGCTTTCTAATAAAGGGTTCATTGGTTTGGAGAGAAGCCAAAAGTGGCATGAAACATTCAGTTAGCCAGTTTTAGAGCCATTGTAATTTCAACAGAATTTAAAACTGTGCATTTCTGGTTGCCCTGATTAGACAGTTCTGTCCAGGCTCCAAGATTGATGTCATAGATGTTTTTTTTAACCCCACCTGAATAAAGAGATTTGGATAGGAAAACATTTATTTTGCATCAAAGCACCAAGTTGGGCATAGCTCATTGAGGCCATCAAGCCTAACCCCATGCTCAATGCAAGGGTGTAAATGAAAACATCCCAACTAGATAGTCAACAAGTGTTTGACTAAAATGATCGGCCAAGGAGTCCTGAACATTTCGTAGAGTTTCTGTCAAATTATACTTAGTCTGGTGGCGCAGTGGTTAGAACGCAGTACTGCAGGTTACTTCCGCTGACTGCCGATTGTCAACAGTTCGGCAGTTCGAATCTCATCAGGCTCAAGTCTGACTCAGCCTTCCATCCTTCCGAGGTGGAAGGTAAAATGAGGGACCAGATTGATGGGGGCAAGAAGCTGACTCTGTAAACTGCTTAGAGAGGGCTGAAAAGCACTGTGAAGCAGTATATAAGTCTAAGTGCTATTGCTACTTGCTAAAGGCCTCAGTAGGTCTTTAATTATAGCTCCTGCTGCCTTAAGAAAGTTCAAAACATTCTTAAAGATCCATCACATCCTGGGAACCCCTTTTTTGAACTATTACCATCTGGCAGACAGTACAGGATAATAAAAACAAGGACAAATAGGCTGAAAAACAGCTTCTATCCCAGAGCAGTAATTATATTGAATTCCACTGTATAGTGGAATATTAATGCAATATCAGGGGTTTTTCAATTCAATTGCATAGAATGTGAAGGATGTGTGTTTTTGTTCTATTTTTATAGTTTTCTTATGTATAATGTACACCGAAGATGGCATTTAATTTTGTTGTACACAGGGCGCAATGACAATAAAGCACTACTAGTACTACGAATTGATATTCAGGAGGTCAGAATATTAATAGCACTTAGACTTACGTACAGCTTCCTAGTGCTTTACAGCCTTCTCTAAGCAGTTTACAGAGTCAGCATCTCACCCCCAACAATCTGAGCCAGCATGAAGTGGTCAAAAGAAAAGAAAGGGAGGTGACCAGGCCCAAAATTAGATTAGACTGAATTTAAATGAATGAATGGAAAACATTAAACTCAGTGCTCCCCTTCTGCTGCATGCAACATGACAATTTTATTGCATGTTGGTACTGGTGGTTACACAAGGTCTTAGGAGCTGAGGTTTGTTCCTTTCTCAAAACTTTGGACCCTTTTACAGAGTCCTGTCTTCTGGAACAATACCAGTGGTGTCCTTCTGAATCCTTGAAATCAGAGGCATCCAGGAAACTTGGTTTCAGGGTTTATGTACATCTGGGAAGAAGAGAGAGAGGAGATACCTCATAATTCTCTCAATGGATCAAAGAGATCTGTTCAACAGCATTCAGTGGGGTCCTTAGTGCTCTCTGAGCTTGGTTCCTTCTTGCAGACATTTTATCACCCAACTATGTAACAATGTATCTGTATATATGCGGAGAACAAACCCCGTTCTCATCTAGTACTGATGAAATTACCTAGTTGGGTCATGAAATGTCTGCAAGAAAACAATCAAGCTCCAAAGACCCCACAATCCAACCCTGAGATACAATTTTATCCTATTAATAGCATTCATTATGCCAACCAAGCTGCTGATTAAAAGAAATGTTTATTTCTTCCTATTTTTTTCTACTTTGACTACAGGCTGGTGGGATAAAAACATGTACTACTGAGAGTAATGGATGACATAAGTCAGTGGCCTTTTTTGGCAGCTCCTTCAAAGTTATATTTGTGCAATAGCAATGGTTAGCAGGATCTTCTCCCTGGAGAGAACAAAAGAAGAAAGAAGAACCACGGGACTGTAAAAGAATTTACCTGGGATTACCAACTTGATTATTTCCTGTTTGTATTGCCCGATCTGTTAAGTGTTGAATATGTACAAAATCTGAAGTCTCTTGTATATAGAATGAAAGAAACCAAAGGATTGTTCTTCCCATGACAGCAAAGGATGACCCTCAACTTGCACTAGGTTTCTTCAAAGTTGCATTTTTGTTGTTCAGCATGACCAATGGCATCTTCTCCAGCAATCCGAGTGGAAGCTAACAGGTGTCTATCTCATTGTGTGGCCATGGATTGCAGTGTATAAATATAGTTTGATAATAAAAGTCTTTTTCTAGAAAGTCTCCGTTTTGGTTCCTTAACAGAATAACAGAATTGGCAGAAGCTGATACAAAGCTGAAGTTCAACAGAGTTAATTGGTCCTCCAGAAGAGTCTATCGACTCCTTTGGACCAACAATATGTGGGTGACACAATTCTAATTTATTTGAAGGGCACCAGGTTGAGCAAACTGATACAGATTAACAGAATGGGAAGGGACTTGTAGGTCATCTAGTCCAACCCCCCAACCCTACACCATTTCTGACAGATGGCAGTCCAGTCTCTTCTTGAAAGCTTCCAGTGATGAAGTCCTCATAACTTCTGAAGGCAAGTCCTTCTGCTGATTAGAATAACAGAGTTGGAAGATACCTTGTAGGTCATCTAGTCCAACACCCCCCCCATCCAAGCAGGAGACCAAACACCATTTCTGACTGATGGCAGTCCACTCTCTTCTTGAAAGCTTCCAGTGATGAAGCTTCCGCAAACTCTGAAGGCAACTTCTGTTCCACTGGTTGATTGTCCTTACTGTTGGGAAGTCTCTCCTTATTTCCAGGTTGAATCTCTCTTTGTTCAATTGAAGAATTCAGTTGAACTGCTACGCAGAGTCATTCTTATTTTTATTTTTCTCCTACCTTCACTTATAACCAAACATCAGGTTTATCATCACTATTTTAAAGTGAAAGATAGCTCGAACTAAAAAACTATAAAGCTTTTTGTGTGTCAATGCATAATATATGTTCATCTGTGTGTAAGTGAGTATATGAGTATGTATGCGTGCACCAGATGGCAATGAATGGGTTTGTACAACATGCTAATATATGATTGATTTCAAACATAATTAGTTAAAGAAGCTGTAGCCATCTGATTCACCATGTGTGTTTTACAAACCCATGACAGGGGTTTGCACATGGCATGAAACCACATAACAGTTAATTCACAATTTAGCAGAATGCATAAACTTAACTTTCATCAACTGAATATACCTGTGTAATTACAACGATTCAGAAAATTAATGTTCAGGGATTTTGGCAGCTCTGCAATAGAAAGCAAAGTGAATTGGCAATTTATTTTAAGATATTGAGCAAATAGACTGTCTACTATTGACCTCTCCCCTTTCCTAAGAGGTCTGTAGGGGGCGTGCATAAGCGCACCAACGTACCTACCATCCCTGTCCTATTGTTTCTTTTTTTCTTTCTCTTTTTTTCTTTTTCTTATATGTATCCATTTCACGTATCCCTAACTATGTTTATACTTATACCTGTTATCTTATAATTGCTTGACAAAACAAACAAACAAACAAACAAATAGATAGATAAATAAATAAATAAATAAAAATCTGAATTTTGTATGTAAAAAAAACGAAACACCACATGCAGATTAACTTCTCCAATATAGAGGGTTCCAGCCTCTGCTTCTTGAAATCCAATTTACCTCTTGTGTTGGATATTTTCAAATGCTACCTGAGGTACCAGGGAAGTGGGTGTTTTCCTACATTTAGCACTGTCATAAAAAGAAGCGTTAAAATCTGTGCTCAAATGATTCACCAAAGGAAAAGTCAGATATCTTGTACAGATGCAAAAAAATCTACTGTCTCTGCCAAGACTGAAACTGCCTATGGACAAAAAACCCACCCCTTTTAATTAGTACAAGGTAAATATATCTTGTTATGCATTTTGTCATGAGCCAACCATCTGCTGCAATAAAATATGGAATTTCTCCTCTTAATAAACTTGGTCCTTAGGATCATTTCCACTTAACATGAGCAAGTCCAGGGTCCATCAAAACAAACATAATGTCTTGGAGATGTTATCCATATATGTCTCTGGAGAATGACCTCAATATGGTTTGCTGTTGCTTCTTCAGGATCCTGCATCATGTGACTACGGGGATGTGAGTCACTTTTGTCAGTCCCATTTTAACTTTGAGCAGGTCACTAAATGAAGGGTTGTAAGTCAAGGACTACCTGGATATTAACAATACAGCCATAAAAAAACCAACCTAAATTAATCTGTACAATTAACTCATTTGTTCTCCACCTATCCAACAGATGGTCAAATATCAAGGATAGCACAGGAAGTCCTCAACTTAACAACAGTTCATTGAGTGACCATTCAAAGTTACAACGTCCCTGAAAAAAGTGACTCATGACCGTTTTTCACACTTAACAACCGTTGCAGCATCCCTATGCTCATATCCTCATATTTATGATGGTCGCAGCATTCCAGGGTCATGCCATCCCCTTTTGCTACCTCCTGACAAGCAAAGTCAATGGGGGAGCTGGATTCACTTAATGACTGTTACTAATTTAGTGATTCACTTAGCAACAGTGGCAAGAAAGCTGGTAAAATGGGGCGAAACTCACTGAACAAATGTTTTCACTTAGCCACATAAATTCTGGGCTCAATTGTCATAGGTTGAAGGCTACGTTGGTCATACGTTGAGGACTACCTCTTCAAGGACATTCCTGCACAGGAAGTCTGGTTGGGACAAAGCAATGTTTGTGGTGTATGATGCAAAGGGAAATGACAGAGACCTAATTTCCTATTTTCTTTTCCTTATTGCTTAATTGTTTTTCTTTAATGTTGCATTGCTGCTTTAAAAGAACGAACTCTTTGGCAGCTGCTCCAACTTGCAACTGAGGTTCCCTTCAACATCTACCATGATTTACTACTCAAGGTCTAAAAGAGCAACATCAACCTTGAAAGAGACACACCCCTATTTATCTGCCTGACAAAACTTGATGTCTGCGTAAACCTTTTCATCCAATGTGTTACACTGAAGGAAAGGTTGGATGTCTCCAAACCTCCTCCAGCCTCATTGACAACACTGCTTCAATTGAGGGACTTTGAAATGAAATGGAAATGACAGCAGCAATACTCAGCGGATCAATGGTCCATAGTAAGGATCGTTGAGTAAGGATCCAAAGCCGTAACACAAGGCCTGCAAGAGTCTCAGAAGCTTCCTTTTCAGAGCTTGCAAAGTCGCTGCAATTGAAATAGAATAACAGAGTTGGAAGGGAGTTGGACCTCGTAGGTCATCTAGTCTAACCCCCTGCCCAAGCAGGAGATCCTACTCCATTTCTGACAGATGGCAGTCCAGTCTCTTCTTAAAAGCCTCCAGTGATGAAACTCCCACAACTCCCAAAGGCAACTTCTATTCCATGGGTTGAAGGCTCTCAGTCATAAAATTTCTCCTTATTTCCAGGTTGAATCTCTCCTTGTTCAGTTTCCATCCATTATTTTTTGTCTGGCCTTCAGGTGCTTTGGAAAATAGCTTGACCCCCTCCTCTCTGGGGCAGCCCCACAAATATTGGAAGACTGCTATCATGTATCCCCTGAACCTTCTCTTCACTAGACAAGCTATGCCAGGAGGACTTTCCCCAGAACTGGCAACCAATATAGTAGTTCAAATCTCACCAGGCCCAAGGTTGACTCAGCCTTCCTTCCTTCCAAGGTTGGTAAAATGAAGACCCAGATTGTTGGGGGCAAGAGGCTGACTCTGTAAACCCCTTAGAGAGGGCTGTAATAGCACTGTGAAGTGGGATATAAGTCTAAGTGTTGTTGCTTGAGGAAGGAAGGAAGGAAGGAAGGAAGGAAGGAAGGAAGGAAGGAAGGAAGGAAGGAAGGAAGGAAGGAAGGAAGGAAGGAAGGAAGGAAGGAAGGAAGTCATGTTGGTACAGTGGTTATAATGCATAATTGCAGATTAACTCTGCCCACAGCCTGGAGTTCAATCCTAACCGGCTCAAGGTTGACCAGCCTTTCATCCTTCTGAGGTTGGTAAAATGAGGACCCAGATTGTTGGGGGCAATAGGCTGACTCTGTACACCGCTTAGATGGAGCTCTAAAGTACTGTGGAGCCATATATAAGTCTAAGTGCTATTGGTATTGCTATATTTGAAACAATACCTTCAAACAAACACCAGGAACAAGATGTTGAAACGTGAAACAGATACAAGTGTTTTAAATTTGTTAAATTTGTACTGTGTTGCACTGGCAGCAGCCAAACCAGTCCAACTTGTTCTGCGTATTTTATTGCTTATGTCTGACTCCAGTTTCCATCCTACACTTTCACTTTTTACAATGTCCTAGTTCTGTTTTCTCTATAGCATTTTTATGGATATGCAGGTTCAGGCAAAACATGATCCAGAGAATAACAATGTTGGAAGCGGCCTTGGCAGTCTTCTAGTCCAGCCCACTGCACAAGTAGGAAACCCTAGACCATTTCAGACAAATGGTTGCCCAATCTCTTCTTAAAAACTTCCAGTGTTGGAGTACCCTCAAGATAGTCCTGAATTTGCAACCGAACCAGCATGACCAACAGTGGTGGATATGACAGTTGTCCTCTCTGGCTGAAGCACACCAATGTATCTTTTCCACAGCTGTGTGTGTAGTCACGCAGTAGAATCATGACTATCTTTAGAAAATGAGGCACAAATTGGCTTGGCTTCACTTGGGCAAAATAGCAAAATGTACTCATTTATCTAAATGTTGATAAATGGAAGTGAAAAGAAATTTATTGTTGATGCATTCTTGTTGGGCTACCCAACTTCCTTTGCTGCTTTTTTTATCAGGTCTCCTTGCTGGAAAAGAAAATTGAGTAGCATTAGGAGGAACTTCAATGAAACTAGCACTTTGGAGATCTTCACTTGGAAATAGATTAGGGTGGAGGGAATGTCTCCTTACTGATTTTGATGGGCTATGGTATTTTCTTGGAAAATTGGTCTTGGGGATATGTTAGTTGATGATTAGGAAAGCTTCTTTTCAACACAGCTGAACCAACATATCAAGATGACCTCAGATTGAGAAAGATGTCATTTCATGAAAGATGAAAGCAACAATGGCTACTGCAGAAGATGATGAACTAATAAAGGAAGACAATTCTTCAACTCAAGACAACTTATAGCAATAGCAATAGCACTTAGACTTATATACCGCTTCACAGTGCTTTACAGCCCTCTCTAAGCGGTTTACAGAGTCAGCTATAGCCCCCAAACAATCTGGGCCCTCAGTTTACCCACCTTGGAAGGATGGAAGGCTGAGTCAACCTTGAGCCTGGTGAGATTCGAACTGCCAAATTGTAGGCAGCCGGCAGTCAGCAGAAGTAGCCTGCAGTACTGTATTCTAACCACTGTGCCACCGTGGCTCAGTTTCTAGGTTTAAACCTATTCTATCCATACCAATACTTGAATATTTGTAGCTCAGGATTGAGCTGTGAGGTCCTTGGTGTTCTCTGAGCTTGATTGTTTTCTTGTAGATGTTTCATTATCCAACTTGGTAACATCATCTAACATGATTGATGATGTTACCTAGTTTGGTAATGAAGTGTCTGCAAGAAAACAACCAAGCTCATAGATCACCAAGGATCCCATGGTTCTATTGAATTCCCAGGTATATAGTCCAAAGGTCTCTTAAACAGAACTATCTACAAGCAAAGCAGGAACTTGAGAGTAAAATAATTCCTCTCTATAGCCTTGAGCCCAAGTTCACATTAGGCTATAGTAATCACTCCCGCTTAATAATGTTTAGGGTGCATGTCCCTGAATATATCTACCGCACTCCATATTGCTAATTCTGGAGTACTCTTTAACATACATTTGGTGATTACTCAACACAAGAGTTTTCAAAATGAAGTGTGAAGTTATCTGATCCTTTCTGTTCTCAAGCCAAGCCATGCCAACAAAACAGAAACACATTCTTCGAAAGGAATGAGCAAAGAACACAGTGTGTACTCTTTCTCTCACACACACACACAGACACACTCGTCTGCAAATATTTCACATTGGAAAAAATGTGCCTTATCACTTTCATCAAAGCCATGCGGACTTATTTAATCTGCTCTGATCGGAACAAAACAGAAACAGTTCTTTCACCCCCATTGGAGCAAAATCAAAGCAGTATTGAAAACCTGGATAGAGGTTCATTTAAAATACTTTTTTCCCCCTAGCCCTGTAAACATTTTTAAAGAAATTTACAAACAATCAAGTCCAATCCAGTTGGATTGTTACTGTCATGAAGAAAGATTGAATTTTCTCTCTGTAGCAATTCCAAACTCCTTTATGAATAGAATAACAGAGTTGGGAGGGACCTTGGAGATCTTCTAGTCCAACCCCCTGCTTAGGCAGGAAACCCTACACCACTTCAGACAAATGGTTATCCAATGTTTTCTTAAAAACTTCCAGTGTTGGAGAATTCACAACTTCTGGAGGCAAGTTAAAAAAAAATTTATTTATAAGTTAAAATTTTATAATTTATAAAATTTTTAATTTTAATTTTATTTATAAATTTATAAATACATAAAATATAAATAAATAAATAAAGATATAAATTTAATTTAATTTTAATATAAAATTTATAAAAAAATAAAATTTATAAGTTAAAATTTATAAGTGAAAAAATTAACCACTGGTTAATTGTTCCCACTGTCAGGAAATTTCTCCTTAGCTCTAGGTTGCTTCTCTCCTTAGTAGTTTCCATCCATTGCTTCTTGTCCTGCCCTTGGGTGCTTTGGAGCAGGGGTCGCCAATCCTTAGGACCTCAAGGACCACCAAACTCATAATTTTAAATCCTGCGGACCAGAGACCCTGGGAAAATCCCCCAAACAAGTCTGCAGGAAAATTCCCCACCCCATTTCCCAATCGATCCTTCTTTATTTGGGATCGCAGGATACCACCTCCAGCTCTGTTCTCAGGGGGAGAAAGAGACTTTTGGCTTCATGCAAGGAAAGCAGCAGAAGTCTTTCTTTCTCTCCCCCAAACTCTGCCAGAATGGCACAGCCTCTTGGAGAAGGATGCCTTGCAGGGTCCCAAAGACTCATTTCTGGCAGAGTTTGGGGGAGAAAGAAAGACTTTTGCTGCTTTCACTGCGTGCAGAAAAAAGCAGCAGAAGAAAGAAGCGGAAAGAAGCAGCCTGGTGGCCAGGCCAGGAACATGGGGTGAATGGGGCAAGTTCCTCCCCTCTGCCCTTTTCCCCCTCCCCACTATCTCGTGTTGTTTGCAATATAAGCGACACAAGCCTTGTGTTCCTGTTGGCCCTATGGGCGGCACTGCCTTGTGTTCCCACACAGCCTGGATTAATTGCTTTGGGGGTGACATTTCTCTGCAGACCACCAAAATTTTCTCACGGACCACCAGTGGTCCCCAGCCTACTGGTTGGCAACCACTGCTTTGGACAATAGCTTGACTCCCTCTTCTTCGTGGCAGCCCCACAGATACTGCAAGACAGCTGTCATATCATCCCTAATCCTTTTTTTATTAAACTAGACACACCCAATTCCAGCAACCGTTCTTTATATATTTTAGCCTCCAGTCCCCTAACCCTCTTTGTTGCTCTTTTCTGCACTCTTTCTAGAGTCCCAACTTCTTTTTTTACATCATGGCAAGCAAAACTGGATGCAGCATTTCAAGTGTGGCCTTAGCAAGCCGTTCTAAAGTGGTATTAACACTTCACGTGATCTTGATTCCATCCCTCTGTTTATGAAAATGTTAACAAAATATACATTCATACCTGCAGAGTTGAACCAATGGATAGAAATAGAATGCACTGTATTCAATTAGCAGCCATAGGCCAAGCTTTAAAACTATGACTACTTTAAATAGGACTATCCAGAATGAAGAAGTAATGTGAAGACACCATATAATAATTTTTGACAGGAATATGAAGCTGGTTTGCATTGCAACCCTACTTCTGGATATGTTTGCCCCACACGCAACATCCTATACTAGCTCCCATCTGTGAAATTTCTGGTTCACCGCTGTCCAGATCTGTAGCTGTGAACCCTCTTTCAAAAACAGTTCTCTGCTTTAAATGAAAAGCAAATTGCTGGTAGAGGATGAGTAGACACATGGCCATAATTGAAGGACCAAATTGTCGTTCATCTCCATCTGGAGGTCATACATGCTCAACCTGATGCTGAGGCATCACCTCAAGAGAAGAAAAGCAAATTACAACCACACACACACTTTTCCAAAATAATTTAAAGAGCAATCCTTTTGGAAAATTAAGCCTTTAGTTAGTTAGTTTTTCTTATTGTCACTGCACCTTGTACAACAAAATTAAATGCCATCTTCAGTGTACATTATACATAAAAATAAATAAAACACAAAAACACACCCTTCACATTCTATACAATTGAAAACCCCGGATATTGCATTAATATTGCACTATACAGTAGAATTCAATATAGATTCTGCTGTTTTTCAGCCTATTTGTCCTTGTTTTTATTATCCTATACTGTCTGCCAAATGGTAATAGTTCAAAAAAAGGGTGCTCAGGATGAGATGGATCTTTAAGAACATTTTGAACTTTCTTAAGGCAGCAGGAACTATAACACTCTTCCCAATTTTAGTAGCCAAATACATTTAACAAGGCATGGGTAAATACAGTGTAATCTGTTCCACTGTCCTAAACTGGAAAAAACCTATTTAATCCTGTGTCTCCAGATGTAGCCAATTGTACTGAACTAAGAAGCACAAGAGTGACACACTAACATATCCCCATTCAAAAGCTACGATGATAGTTGCTGGCAGTTGCTCTTACAGACTGCTTGATGGATGATAACAAGTCCAGTTTCCAGGCCAATGTTTGACCTACACATGGAACTGAAAAGAGGTCCCCTTAACCTCCTGTGATTTCAGGAAGTAATGAAGATCCAAAATATGTATTTTCTTTCCTAGTACTGAATATTCATACACATAAGATGTTTGTCCATCTTGATTTGCATTGACTAATCCAATGTTTTTCAATCTTGGTTCCTTTAAGATGCGTGAACTTCAATTCCCAGAATCTCTCTGCCACCATGTTGACTGGTGGATTCTGGAAGTTGAAGTCCATACATCTTAAAGGTGCTATGATTAAGAAATACTGGATTAGTCTAATGGCCAGCAATTTGCCTACATCTTCAACAAAATGCGTTTCTCATTATACACTGAACTTTGTCCTTCTGATTAGAAAGGCAAGCTCGTATCCCTCTGCAAATTTATTCTCCTTCTCACTTATAAGAAAATAATTTAGAAATGTTGGCAATAATATATCCCATAATGGCTGGGTTCAGATAATGATGCAAAAAAAAAAAAAAAAAATAGAGCTGGTTTGGTTTGATTTTAGCTTAGTGTCCAAATCCAATCACTGACTTTGTTTAGTTTACTTTATTGTTATTGCATCTCGTACAACGAAATTAAATACTATCTTCAGTGTACATTATGACTGTGAAAATAAACACAAACACACATCCTTCACATTCTATACATTGAATTGAAAACCCCTGATATTGCATTACTATTGCACGCTACAGTGGACTTCAATAGAGTTACTGCCCTGGGATAGAAGCTGTTTTTCAGCCTATTTGTCCTTGTTTTTATTATCCTGTACCATCTGCCAGATTATAGTTCAAAAAAATAATAGTTCAAAAAAAAAAGGGTGCCCAGGATGTGATGGATTTTTGAGAATGTTTTGAACTTTCTTAAGGCAGCGGGAGCTATAAAGCTCTTCCAAAGAGGGGAGAGGGCAGCCCATGATCTTCTGGGCAATGATGTTCACCCTCTGGAGTGCTGTCCTATCTGCCACTGTGCAATTGGCAAACCATACAGAGGTGCAGTAAGTTAAGATACTCTCTATAGTGCAGCGGTAGGTCACCAGCTCAATGTCAATCAATGACTTTGCAAAACATGGCTGGTGACAGAGGGGGAAGGCATCAAGGCTGACCAGATCTGAATACCAAAGTTATGAATATTAAAACTGCTTTTATTATAAGGTTACAGTAACAGAATCTTGCAAATTGGATGGGCTTCCCTCCTCTTTATTTATTTGTATCCCGCCTTTATTATTTTTTCAAATAACTCCAGGCCCTGAACATATGTAATCCTCGTTCTTCTCTCTACAACAACAACCCTGTTAGGTGAATTGGGCTGAGAGAACTCCTCTACTCGTTGTAGAATACCTTATGCCACCAGACTTGAAATTCTAGAACTAGAAAACCTTGAATTACGCCGTCTTCGGTCTGTTTTAAGCATGGTATATAAAATCATACATTGCAATGTCCTACCTGTCAATGAATACTTCAGCTTCAACCATAACAACACAAGAGCACACAATAGATACAAACTCAAAGTAAACCGCACCAAACTTGATTGCAGGAAATACGACTTCAGCAATAGAGTGGTCAATGTCTGGAATCCTCTACCTGACTCTGTGGTTTCTTCCCCAAACCCCAAAAACTTTAACCTGAGACTGTCTACTATTGACCTCACCCCTTTCCTAAGAGGTCTGTAGGGGGCGTGCATAAGCGCACCAAGGTGCCTACCGTCCCTGTCCTATTGTTTCTCTTATTCTTCTTTTATTTTTCTTATATGTACCCATTTCATGTATTCACAACTATGTATACACTTATACTTATTATCTTGTAAACAATTGGCAAATCAAATAAATAAATAAAATAAATAAATAAAGAATGACCTTTTGTTCCTAAAGCAGAACTAGAACTCACAGTGTCCTAGAGATTAGTCAAAAGTCACCCAGCCAGATTTCATGCCTAAAACTAGAACTAGAACTCACAGTCTTTTGGTGATTGGTTGAAACTCACCAAGCTGGTTTTCATGGCTAAGGCAGGACTAGAACTCACAATCTTATGGTGATTGGCCCAAAATCACCCAGCCAACTTTCAGCAGAACTAGAACTCACAGTCTCTTGGTGATTGGCTCAGACTTACCAAGCCGGTTTGGATGGCTAAGGTAGGACTAGAACTCAGGCTCCCAGTTTCTATCTAGCTGGATGCTTTGACCACTAGGCCAAACTGCCTCTTTCCCTTCATCTTCCCTAGAACTGGGGAAGGTCAAGTATGAGATGCTTTCTCAAATTACAGTCTTGCCTTGGACTCAGATTTCTCTTATCTGACCATGGTCTAGGCTGTGTCTGTTGTTCCATTCCTCAAGAATATTCTCACATCCCATTACAAGTGCAACATGGATCCATTCTAGATTCTCAGCATTATAGGAAGCAATACAGATGCTCACAGGCATTTTTTTTTTTTAATTTGCAGTGTTATATTTTATTACCGGCACTTAAAAGACATACCAAAACAATTATTGAATGAAAATGGAAACAATGCTGCAATACAGAAAGGATATAAAAGAACATGAAACTCAAAGCTGCCAAAATGATGATGCATAAAGCAGATGATAACATTGATGAATTAATTGACGTTGATGATGACTAAAATCAGATTGTAGAATGCTCAGGATAATTTCCTGGCTCACATATTTTCCCCATGAGAATGAAAGCGAATTCAGCAGGTAAGTTCTGATATCTCAGGGGCTGCCCCAAAGAAGAGGGAGTCAAGCTACTCTTCAAAGCACCCACGGGCAGGACAAGAAGCCATGGAAACGAATCAAGAGGAGAAGCAATCTAGAACGAAGAAGTTATTTCCTGACAGGTAGTAGAACAACTTGCCTCCAGAAGTTGTGAATTCTCCAACGCTGGAAGATTTTAAGAAGAGATTGGACGATGATTTGTCTGAAATGGTATAGGCCAGGATTTCCTGCCTGAGCAGGGGTTGGACTAGATTACTAGAAGACCTCCAAGGTCCCTTCCAATGCTATGCTATGCTATGCTATGCTATGCTATGCTATGCTATGCTATGCTATGCTATGCTATGCTATGCTATGCTATGCTATGCTATGCTATTCTTTTCCTATTCCATATTCTATTCTATTCTATTCTATTCTATTCTATTCTATTCTATTCTATTCTATTCTATTCTATTCTATTCTATTTTTCCCAAAAAAGTTTTTTATTTTTAATCTTTTACATCTCTTTTAGCGAACAGTGTGATTCCAGGTTTTTACAAACATGACCATAATTACATATCTGTCTCATATATTCAGTTTCCTATCACATCATTGCATTTTACATTTTCTATAAATTTTCAAAAATATTCTTATATTTTTTACTTTTATTTTATCCAATTTTAGTTCATATAGCTTATGCTATTTTTCTTTATATACTCTTATCTTTTTATATAATATCTTAAAATTCTTTATTTCTTATTCTCTGTTCACTATATTCTTATACTTTTAGCTGTCATATTTGCCATTTCATCACATATTCTTATTTTGTTATTCAATAAATTCCATATTAATGTTAATAATTCCAAAGATTTTCTCTTAATTATCCATTTGAGTGCACCACCTTTTTATCTTATACACCATTCAATTTACTCCCCTTTAACTCATATTAAAAATTACCATAATATAGTAATTTTTATTTATCACCTAACTACTATATTCTATTCTATATTCCAATATCTATTCTATTCTATTCTATTCTATTCTATTCTATTCTATTCTATTCTATTCTATTCTATTCTATTCTATTCTAATTCCTTCTTTCTATTCCTTTCTATTCTATTCTATTCTATTCTATTCTATTCTATTCTATTCTATTCTATTCTATTCTATTCTATTCTATTCTATTCTATTTTTATTGATCTGATGAAAGACATGCAGATCCTTGAATAATAAATATTGCTAAAGGTTACTTTCATTATGCATAAAGATATTCATTCAATTCTTTAAAAGCTTTGGAAGAAAACGAGAAATAAGAAACCACAGTATCTTAAGAGAGAAAAAGTGAGAAAATGTATTTAAGTTCTGCCAGCATCTCTATAGTTAATTAATCTTGGCCCACCTGTACCATATGTGTGCATGCACAAGCACACACAGACACCCCAGAGAGATTAGGACCCCTGTTTTAGGCGTTCTGTAGTGAAGTTTATTATGAAATTTGGATTTGAATTTCAGCTCGTTTGTGACTCCAACAGGACTCTTACCATGCTGCAATTTTACTTTTGGCAAGAAGGAAGAGTTCTAACCCACATTTTACAACAAACAGAAAAGAGACATTTCCAAAAACGTAGCAGGGGGTTATGAATCCATCCATCCAATCAGTTCTTCTTGCTCTGTTTTGGAGAAACATTGGTTCTACTGCCATGGGGTGAAGTGTTTCTTATGCCTGCAATTGAAAGAAACAATGAGAAATCAAGTATGGATGGAACTTGTGAATTGTCCAGAGTCATGGAGGTGAGATGGGCCACTATACAAATCAAACTAAGTAAGGCTGCAAACAGGGTTGGTTTACAGTGTTTGGGAAGCCATCAAAGATGGTTACCAAGAGAATATAATTTTTGTAGCTCAGGGTTGAACTGTGAGGTCACTGGTGCTCTCTGAGCTTCATGGTTTTCTTGCACATGGTTCATTATCCAACTAGATAACATCATCAGATGGTTATTTCTCATCCAACTGAGAATATTTGCTTCTGGATACATGGTTAAGTGTTTACCTAGATAGCAAAAGACTGGGGCCTTGTATTATCTGAACAGAATATAGGAAATTAGGTCTTGGGAGGAATATGATGGAAACCATCTTATGTGTTAAAATATAAAAAGTCTAGATGAAGTTTCATCGTATTGTTTTATTTAGCTGCCTTGGAGATTCTCAAGAATCAACAACCTGATTTTGGAAGCATTAATACTTGAGCAATCTCAAGTATCTTGGTTTGTTGAAAGTGGATAGGGTACAGGATCTCTCTAACAAGCACACTTCACAAAATAAGATGTAAGCCACTTCAGAAGATAAATCCATTGTTATAAAGGCCCATGGAAAGCATCACAAAATGCTTAATGAACCAAGCCTCTCTCATTTTTTCCCTTCATAACAAGCTTACTGTCAGAATATTTGCAGCATGACTACTATTGTGAGACAACCCAGGAGCAAAACACAACACACAGAGGCTTTGACATTTAACAGTGGTTTATATACAAAACATATACAGAAATATACGTGGTAGGCAAATACCTGACGAGCAATCTATTTACTTAACTCTACACGGAGAACTCTGTAATGGATACC
The DNA here is from genome assembly GCF_049901735.1 of Notechis scutatus. NCBI lineage: Eukaryota > Metazoa > Chordata > Lepidosauria > Squamata > Elapidae > Notechis > Notechis scutatus. The sequence goes on along the minus strand of NC_142015.1, from coordinate 23,014,768 downwards.
GGACACAAGAGAGAGAACACACCCTCTAATGGCTGCCTTTATGTAGACACCTCTTAAAAAGGCTAAGACATGGTCTTAGAAAGGCAATACCCATGCTATGCTGATTCATCCTTATTGCATCAGCCTTACATTGCATCAACTTCACATTGTATCAGCCTTACAGCAACTGGCCAGCTTTAAATCTCAATACCTTAACACTTACCTTCAGCAGTGGGAATATCCAAGGTTGACTTCCGGTGAACCCTTCTGGATTTCATCCTTGGGGAGGGTCCCTTGTGCTCTTGACAACTTCCTAATTTAGCTTTATGTAGAAGAAATGCATAATTAGCTCACTCAAATTAACCTAGCTTTCACAACTGAGGAATACAATGAATACCCTAATTGCAAGATTGGTAATTATCTAACTAAAGTTCAGTTTCAGGCCAACAGTTTACTTACAAAAGTTGCTTACAATTAGAACAATGATGTTCACAGGCTGTTATATAGGCAAGGGGACCATGAGTTCTAGTCCTGCGTTAGGCATGAAAGCTGGTTGGGTGAATTTGGACCAATCACCAGGAGATTTGGAGTTCTATTCCTGCCTTAGGGAGCACCTGCTGGGTGACTTTGGGCCAGTCATTTTCTATCACCCCAACCCACCTAACAGGGTTGTTGTTATGGGGAAAACAGAAAAACAAAAGAACATTATGTTTGTCCATTGGTTTGAATTTTTACAAAAATAATAAAATGAAAATAACAAATATGAATACAGCTATGTTTTCCAACACATCTCATCTGTAAAATGTTCAAGTGAAATTCAGTTTTTTCTCTCCCTGTTTTATTTTCAAGACAATTTTTGGTCTTACTGACAAATGAAAATTAAATTGCTTACTGACCTAGAAACTTTGAGTTAATAATGTGCTCATCCTTCAACAGCGGCCTAAATTCAGCCTCTGAAGATTTTTCTCCATCTGTGGTAAGAAAGCAATTAATGTGAAGATGGAAACAACTGTGATCTAGAAATCAGAATAAGGTGTACTAATCAGGACGTTCTCCATAAATGGAAAGGTATTTTTGAATGTGATTTGTTTTCAGATGACAAATATCTTATTTGAATACATACAGTATTTTAAATCCGGTTGCCTACTTCCTTTAAAGATAATCCCTAAAGCATTAATGAAATTGTCATTATGTAGTTCCTTCTACAATTTTCTTCTTTTTTTAAAAAAAAAAAGTTGGAAACATATGGAAGGGCAAAATAAAACTCTGAAGCACCAGAAGCCACAATTGTCCTAGTGGATTTCCAACAAGGAAACAATGTCATAAACCAAACTAAGGGAACTCATATTGCACTTGGATTGTAGCCAATGCTTATGATTGAGCTTGGCATGCAAGCTTATAGTTCTTTCTTCTGGAGCATGGATCTTCTGGTTTCGAAGAGCCAGTTTTGCACTGAATAACCAAATAAAAGAGTTGGAAGGGACCTTCCAGTCCAGAGGTGCCAAACTTAAGTTGTCATGGCGGCGTCCTGTGACAGATTGGGACTTTCCCCCCCCCTTCGCTAAACCAGGCGTGGGCAGCACATGATGCATCCAGCCTGTGAGCCAGGAGTTTGACAGCCCTGTATTGGTCCTCCTTTCAGACTAATGGCTGTCTAGTCTCTTCTTAAAAGCCTCCAGTGACCCACAACTTCTGGAGGCAAGTGATTCCACTGGTTGATTGTTCTCACTGTCAGGAAATGTCTCCTGAGTTGTAGGTTGCTTCTCTTTTTGATTAGTTTCCACCCATTGTTTCTTATCCTACCTTCAAGGTGTTTTAGAGAGTAGGTCCTCCCTCTTCTTTGGAGCAGCCCCTCAAATATTGGAACACTGCTATCATGTCACTCTAGTCCCTCTTTTCATTAAACTAGCCATATCCAATTCCTGAAACCATTATTCATGTGGTTTAGCCTCCAGCCCCCTAATCATTTTTGTTGCTCTTCTCTGCATGTGCATACACTGAATAATAGCAAAGCATCAAAGTTCAGGGATCAAGGATGTACACTATAAAAGAATCCAGATTTTTGAGTACAAATTGTTGCTTCTGGCCTGTAATTTCTAGAAAACTTCTTCTTCTACCAGTCATTACTATAACCCAGGAAGATGCTATCTCAACTCAATCTTTAGATGATACAACCCAATCTTTAGATGGGGTGCAGACTTCAGGATATCAAAAACAAAAACCCCAGTGAGTCAAATTTTGGTGCACATGTTATGGCATATGGCATATGGCAAGGAATCAACTTCCTGGGTCCTACCATAAATAGTAAATATCTTAGTTGGGAATTGTGGGGATTGTAGTCTATTATCTCCAGAGGATACCACATGAGGCTTCAGGCTAGACTGAATTGAAATGAACAAATATCCTAGAGATGGCAATGGTCAGCCCCTCCTGAGAAAACTCACACAAATGTGATCATTGAGTTATGGATGCAACTTGAAGAAGACATGTTTAAGGTGCAAAATCCAAAGCACCAGACGACAGGACAAGAGATAATGGGTGGAAGTTTGCTAAAGAGAGATCCATCCTAGAAGTAAAGAGACATGGTCTGACAGTGAGAACAATTAATCAGTGCAATAGCTTGCCTCCCACATTTTGGGTGCTCCATCACTGGAGGCTTTCAAAAATAGACTGGACAATCATTTGATTAGGATGGTACAAAGTATCCTGCCTTGAGCAGGTGTTAGACTAGAAGACCATTGAGTTGCCTTCCAATTCTATGATCTAGTGCAAGGGTCTTCAAACTTGGCAAATTTAAGACTTGTGGACTTCAACTCCCAGAATTCCTGAGCTAACATGACTGGAGGAGGGATTCTGGGAGTTGAAGTCCACCAGTCTTAAAGCTGTCAAGTTTGAATATCCCTGATCTATCACCTATCACCTATCACCTATCATCTATCACCTCTCTCTCTCTCCCTCTATCTCTCTCCCCATACCTATCTACCTACCTACCTACCTATGTATCTATCATCTATCTATCATCTATCACAAGGGTCTTCAAACTTGGCAAGTTTAAGACTTGTGGACTTCAACTCCCAGAATTCCTGAGCTAACATGACTGGAGGAGGGATTCTGGGAGTTGAAGTCCACAAGCCTTAAACTTGCCAAGTTTGAAGACCCCCGATCTAGTGAATCCATTTCACATGCAATTATTCTGAACAAAGAATATGTCTTTAGTTCTAGGATTAAATTGTGGAGAAACTGAGCAATTTGTCTTCAGCTTGACATGTGCACAAGGCTGTCTTTGGATTCTGCAGAAATTCAAACCAAGTCTCTTACTTGTGACACGAAGTAGCACATAAGTCTCTCGTTCTCCCAGGAGTTCAGTTGCATAGTGATATTTGTTTTGAAGCAAATTCTTGACTTGGCCACTCTCATCTGCTAACTCGATTTCCTCTGAAATTCAGAATTTACCCACAAGTTAAGTAGCTTATGTAAATTATGCCCTGACCTCTTAGACTTCTTATTCTTTCTGACCAAAGTCAATACGGTTCAAAATAAGTGCACATTGATAGAATTACAACGGACTTCTATTTCCTCGTTCTCTTCGCAGAAATGTATCGATCATGTTTCATACAAGTCACTGTTTATCTTTTCCCGACAGGCAAATATATAGTGAATTCAAATCAGCTCATTATTACAGAAATTGCGTTTCAATGCAAACATAATTTTAGACTATGTCTATTAATTCATAGCTGTGTCACCTTTATCTTGACATCCACAGCGGTGTTTAATGCCATCTAGCAAAATCTGGACTTTGCAGTATATATTAAAAAGATTGGCCTTCTGTTCTAGGAAAGAAATAAAGAAAGCAAAAATTGCAGCATTTCTCCAACTTTGGAGTTGGACATCAACACAAATGGCTAAGCAACCACAATGGACAGCAATCCATTTTGCAATATGTGCAGTAAAGTGTGAACCCCCAAATCAAATCAATTCAAAGCCTTTATCGCAGTCAAAGACCAGTATTGTAAACCTCCGTAATTCTGATGATTCCTGCAGCAACGTATTCGTTTTGGTTTGCTTGATAGGCTAGACCAGGGGTGTCGAACTCAAGGCCCATGGGCCAGATCCAGTCCATGCAGTGCTTATATCTGGCCGTGGGCCTGCCCTGGAAACAACAAAGGACCAGCCTGTGAAAACGGTGCCTCTGCCAGTGAAAACGGAACTTGGGACAGGGGTGGGATTCTACCGGTTCGGCCCGGTTCTATAGAACTAGTAGTTCCAAAGAGCAGCTGACACCAAACCGGTTCTCTCTGAAGATCTTTTCTTAAGTTGGCCCCACCTGCCTGCCTGGACTCTAGGCTGTCCTTTATTCTTACCTTAGTTGCTTTACGCGCCACAGCTGACTGCTATGCATCAGCAGGAGACAGTGATTGCTTGCAGGAGAAGTTTTGGCAAGTACTGCGCATGTTCATGAAGAAGTGCATGCTCATTGAACTGGTTGTTATGCTGGTAGGATCCCACCCCTGGCTTGGGACGACCGCATGCAGCCTCCCGGGCTTCGTTTTCAGCCGCAATGGCCTCCTGCAGCCCTCTGCCAGTGAAAACGGAGATCAGGGAGGCTCCAGGCTCCATTTTTAGCCACGACAGCCTCCTGGAACCCTCTGCAGCGAAAACGGAGCCTGGGCTCCATTTGCACTGGCAGAAGGCTCCAGGAGGCTGTTGCGGTAAAAAACGGAATCTCGATGAGTGACATTGAACTGGTTGTGCTCCTTGGCCATGCCTCTCCCAGCCCTTCGAGGTCAAACACAACCCTGAGGCAGCCCTCAATGAAATGTAATTCACACCCATCATTCTGGGCTCAGTTATAGTGGTAAGTCGAGGACTTCCAGAGAAATTTTGGGAACACTTTTGATGTCTTCAACCAGGCACAGATTCGTTGACAGAATATAACAGAAGCCAAAGTGTTCTGTACAGTTAATTAGCATTCTTGTAAACCCCGCGCCGTGATTGGCTAAAGCGCGCGGCGACCGGATTGGCCGAGCGAGCCGCACCGATTGGCCCGTTAAGAATCTCCCGCGATTGGACAAGCCAAGAGCGGGAGATTCGAAACGATGTCATTGGTCGCGGCCGCGGCGGCTTGAGAATAAAAAGGCGCAGGTTTTTCCCTTAAAGCTAAGCATGTACTGGAGCACAATAAAGAGCTGAACTTGTCACTGACTCCGAGCTTCCTTCCTGCGCCGGACACAACACAAAGAGAGAGAGAGAGCTGACTTACCTCCATAAAGAACAGTTATAAACATTTCTACTGATAACCTGAAAGGAGAAACACATGCAATGAGAAAGGAGTCATTAGATCGAAAGTCAGAGAAAGCATAACATGCTTCGGAAAATGTCCCACTCCCAGAAATGGCGGGTGCGGTTTACTTTTCTACCCATGGAGGAAGAAATTGCTCTACTTCCTAGGAAATTGTTGTACTTCCCTAGATGACAACGACTTGAAAAAATGCACTTTTCGCCTTCCTTCTTAAGTAAGAACTCAAAGCAGCCAACCCAACAGCTTTCCAGCAGAGTTAGAGAGCAAATAAATGTTAAAACTCAAGGGCCTGCATTAGGATTTCAAGATGGCAGTTGAAGAAATCACATATACCAACTTTGTTCACAAGGCCAGGAAAAATTACGCCGGTTGAGCAGAAGCAGCTGCCTCACCTCCTGAATTCCACACGGCTCTCTCAAATGAAAGTAATTCAAGGATTGTTTCTCAAAATAGCCTTTCACCAGAAGCCAAGTTGGTTACGTATTTTCCCGGTTGCCCAGTTCTTCATTTGTTTGCTCTCCAAGGGTGATACAATACCCTATTAGAGGGCTGGTAAACATTCTTAATCTTTGCTAGCAGACAAGCCAAGAGAAAGCAAAACAACAAAGAAATCTCCACGTTTTCAGATCAGCTGACCGAAAATCAACAACAAAGGATGAGAGAAAGAGAGAGAGGGAGGGAGGGAGGGAGGGAGGGAGGGACAGAGAGAGGAAGAGGAAAAGACAGACAGAAAGAGAGGGGAGAGAGAGGGGGGAAGACAGAAAGAAGGGGCAGGGAGAGAGAGACAGAGAGACACAAAGAGCCACAGAAAGGGGGAGATAGAAAGAGCGGGTGGGGAGGGAGACAAAGAGAGAGAGAGAGAGAGAATGAGAATGAGAATCTGTTGGTTTGGGATTAATCATACTGAGGATTCTAAGGAACAATAAGGTTAGAGAGAATATTTAATTTCCAGAATCAGACTCTGAAATGAATAACATTGAAAGAGATGACACTCACCTACCCCCCCCCCAAAAAAAAAACCGAAAAAGAAAAAAAAAAACCATTGCCCCGTTATCATCTTTGAATAATTTTGTTCCTCAGATACCAGCTCCCATATAGGATGCTCTTCCAAAATGTGTCTTAGATGACATAAGAACTCACAGCAACATTTTGCAATAACGATTATAGGACCCAGTTTTATTTGTCTGCTCACTGGAAACTTACATCATGAGCCATAATCATAAATTATCTTGTACCATTGAATGCCTGACATTTTTTGAATAACCTATTTAAAAAAAACCCAGCCCCTTCAATGTAGTGTAGATTCTTCAGTTCTCTTTAAACATATTTCGCAGAAGGACACCTATACTGACTTTATATCCTTCTTTAAAACATAATTTTGGGCTTTTAATAAACCGTTCGGTTGCTCCAACTCTGTAAGAGTCATTTGTTTTCCTAGGTATGGGATGAAGTGAAGTATATATGGTTGAAGTACTGTAAATATGGTCATTAAAAACCCTCAATTCTTCAAGTAGTTGAGAATGCTCACAAGCAAGACTGAAATTACTTCTCTCTCTCTCTCTCTCCTCCCTCCCTCCCTCTTTCCTCTCTCTCTCCTCTTTCTCTCTCTCCCCTCTCCCTCTCTCTGTCCTCTCTTTCTCCTCCTCTCCCTCCCTCCCTCTCTCCTCTCCCTCTCTCCTCTCCCTCTCTTTCTATTTCTTTCTCTCCTGTCTTCTCTCTCTCTCCCTCTTTCCTCTCTTCCTCCTTGTCTTCCTCCCTCTCTCTCTCCTCTCTCTCTTTCTGTCTTTCTATCTTTCTCTCTCTCCTCTCTCTCCCTTCATCTTTCCTCTCTTCCTCCTCCTCTCCCTCCCTCCCTCCCTCTCATCTCCCTCCCTCCCTCTCTCTTTCATCTCTCCTCTTTCTCTCTCTCTCTCTCCTCTCCACCCCCCTCTCTCTTGAAAATAGTCATCCTGGATGGGAATATCCATTTGATTCCATATCCATACTTGCCATCTGCAATACATCACAGTCCATTTTCCAATTCCTCTTCCCATCCAATTCTCAGGTACACATTGGCTACACAGTCAGCACATTGGCAATTACTCCCAAGCCCTAAACATCAAATGATTTACAATTTTGACCTTCCCTCAGGTTTAGCCACATCCAGAGAAGGTCAGTTTGTGGTTTCACCTCAAGGTATGGCCAACAGGAAGATCTTTTGGTCGGTGGTGATGTTAAGCTCTTGAGTAGGGCAAAGTTTGGTTTGACCACCAAGTTACCAAAAATTTCATGACAATTACCCAGCCATTTGTGTGCTAATATTGCATTAGAAGCAAAATGTTTCTTAAATCAATTCCCATTATCAATGAAAGTAAGTTTTTTTATTTTTTTATTTTTAGGCATTTATCACAGTTAAGTTTTTATTGCTTGGTACAGCATCTTTGAAGAGAAAATTGGTATAAAATGCATTGTCTTATTTAGCACATTTACTCATGACCTATCTAATTATTCTTAAGATATCAATGAAGTGACTACTGCATCTAGCACTTGGGAATAAAAGTTTAGTGATGGTAGAATTCATAAGTCAGCAGTAACAGGAAAAATGTTGAAAGTTAAGACACTTATTTTTTTAAATATAAAACTTTAACTGAAACCACAGATGTTTCTAACCAGGCTACTATAATTCTAGAAAAAAACAAATGAGAACTATCACAATTTAGTAAGATACATGTTGACCTCTGCAAGAACCAGCCCAACAGAATATTGGAAAACAGATATCTTGCCTGTCCCAATCAGAGTGGAAAATTGAAATTGGAGAAGAAAATTGACAAACTCGACAGTTTACATTCTTAAAGGAAGTTGAGCTAACTTCAAGCAAACTTGGTTTCCTTATACACAATATATCACAGAGCCAGAGAGATGCACTGTAGATAAGTAGCCTCTTTCTTTTCAATTCTTTTCAGGTTCACAAATGACACCTAACAAAAATTAAATTTAAACAAATTAGGCAAGGATTAAAAAAACAGTCAACTGAAAAGTTCTAGATGACCCTTGCTTTAATTGTCCACTTCCTCTCTCATAAGCCAAGTTGTTTCCTTCTCCGTTCCTCCCTGCATGTCCTAGGATGAAGAGGGGATGGGCCTCGTGGTTTCTCTGGATGTTTAGATGTTGAGCCCCTTCTGATTCAACCTCTTTGATCTGTTTTACTCAATCAACTTCATCTTTCCATCCAAGAGTAGACGTCGGTCTCTCTTATCCATACACAATTTAAGAAGTTCAGAGGAGAGCTGTCCTCCTTGGAGTGACCATTCAAAGACTGTGTAATAAATAGGTGAAAAGAAGTTGGAAAGAGAGACATTAAAAAAGATAAAATTGAAAGGATCCTGAAAATTAGAATACTTGAGTCACAATTACATAACCACCCAAGACTACACCCCCTCCTATTCTCTAATTTTGTTTTGTTACACCACACATTTTCCAGGTGGAAAGAGTATTTATTGCAGAAGTGTGAAAAACATATTTTTGACTATATATAGTGCTATATGACATTTGGTGCAGTTATTCATCAAAGGTGGCGTATTTGCTAAGAGTGTGCCATGATTTACAATTCCAAAATGTCTACCATCAAAGAAAGTGGCCAGTGCCACAACCTTAAGTTACTGATCACATGAATACATCAATATAACTAATAGTGCCCTATATAGTACCCCACCATCTTAGCACATTTCTTTGGAAATTAATTCATCTGGGGATTCAAATTTTTTTTACTACCGGTTCTGTGGGCATGGCAGGGGAAGGATACTGTAAAATCTCCAGTCAGAGGGGGTATTTACCAGTTCTCTGAACTACTCAAAATTTCCATTACCGGTTCTCCGGAACTGGTCAGAACCTGCTGAATACCACCAGGTCTAATATAATGCAAGTTTGCCTAGCCATAATTTCTCCTAACCCAACTCTCACAATATGGTTGCCATGATATAAAAAAGATGTTGAGACTCTAGAAAGAGTTCAGAGAGAAATAACAAAGCTGATTAGGGGCCTGGATGCTAAAACATACAGTATAAAGAACAGTTGCAGAAACTGGGTATGTCTCGTTTAATGAAAAGAAGGACTGGGGGTGACATGATAGCAGTCTTCTAATATATCAGTGGCTACCACAAAGAAGAGTGAGTCAATCTATTCTCCAAAGCCCTGAAGACAGAACAAGAAGCAATGGATGGATACTGTGATGACCCGGAGTGTAACACAAATGTAATAAAATCCAAAATGTAAATAAATGTCCTTTATTGCCTCCAATTTGGCCCCACTGTTCCATCATTCTCAGTTGGAGATTAAACATTCAAAAATAGTCTTCAAAAGAAAGCAATACAGTCTGAACTCAATGAGCAGATAAAGGTGAAATAAAAAAACCAAACAAACTACAATGACGAAATGTCCACAATGGACCAGGATAAGTAATTACCAACTTCAAGGAGATAACAAGGCACAGTCTGTTGGAAGGACGCCAACCAAGATAACTTCAGCCCAAAATAAAACATGCTTTGCTTCTAGCAACACTGTGTTTTAACTGTCTCTCTTATATACTATTCTCCCCAGCTACAATCAATGAGGGAGATCATGGCCGCTTCCTCTCTCATAAGCCAAGTTGTTTCCTTCTCCGTTCCTCCCTGCATGTCCTAGGATGAAGAGGGGATGGGCCTCGTTCTTCCTCTGACTGCCCAGCCAGCCTCTGACTTTCCCCAGCTTCCTCCACAACCTCCGGAGCCACACCTCCACTCCCTGTTGGCTGTTCCTCCTCTCCCTCAGAGTCCGACTCTAACAAGGGCATGACAGATACTAATAAAGAGAAGCAACCTAGAACTAAGGAGAAATTCATTGACAATTAGAACAATTAATCAGCGGAATGAATTGCCTTTAGAAGTTGTGGGTGCTCCAACACTGGAGGTTTTTAAGAGGAGACTGGACAGCCATTTGTCCAGAATGATATAGGACAGTGATGGCTAACCTTTTCAGCACTGAGTACCCAAAGCATGCGCATGTGCACGTGAATGTGTATGCACAAACCTCCAAAATGCAATGCATATGTGTGTCCCCCTAAGGTGCCCTCCATGTATGTGCATGCGTCCCCCATGCATGCCTGGCAGAGACCCGAAGACCAGCTGGCTGGTGAGAGGCACATGTGCATGCATGGTGGAACTGAGCTGGGGCAACCGCTTGTGTGCCCGCAGAGAGGGCTCTGTGTGCCACTTCTGGCATGCGTACCATACGTTCGCCATCCCGGATATAGGATCTCCTGCCTGAGCAGGGGGTTGGACTAGAAGATCTCTAAGGTCCTTTCCAATTCTGTTATTCCCTCAAAGAAGCATGAAGAGATTACTCATGGCACTTTCTGTGCATTACAGTTTTATTTAAAAGGATATAAGAGCTGCGGTGGTGCAGTGGTTAGAATGTAGTACTGAAGGCTACTTCTGCTGACTGCAATTTGGCAGCTCGAATCTCAGCAGGCTCCAGGTTGACTCAGCCTTCCATCCTTCTGCGGTTGGTAAAATGAGGACCCAATAGGCTGATTCTGTAAACCACTGTAAAAGCGCTGTGAAGCAGTATAGTCTAAGTGCTATTGCTAAGTGGGAAGGAAGGAAGGAAGGGAAGGAAGGGAAGGAGAAAGGAATAATCTTGTTCTGGTGGCACAGTGGTGAGAAGGCAGTATTGCAGACAAACTCTGCCCACTGCCTGGAGTTTGATCCTGAACAGCTCAAGGTTGACTCAGCCTTCCTTCCTTCTGGGATTGGTGAAACGAGGACCCAGATTGTTGGGGGCAATAGGCTGACTCTGTAAACCGCTTAGAGAGGGCTGTAAAAGCACTGTGAAGCGGCATATAAGTCTAAGTGCTATTGCTAAGTGCTATAAATAAAGATAGACTTGCTCCTTGCAATCAGATTACTGAGCTTGCCAGTGTGCTGGCTTTAAATCCGAGTCAGAGAGCCTGGATCTCACTCCTTTTGGACTCGATCAAAGGCTCAAATGAGGAGGTGCATTTAACACCCATCACTGCTTAAGCAGTAGCTTCCATGTTCAACACTGGCAGCTGCATTCAGCTTCTATTCTCCACGGGTCCTTTTTTGGGCAGAAATCAAAGTCTTGGGCGCTCTCTGCTGGTCTTAGCATATGCCTCTTTTTGTTTTGATCCCCAACTCCAAAAGAGTCTGTAGTGATAAATGGGGTACCGATTACAAAAACGGGATTGGATTGGGTAATTATTTCCGTGTTGCAAGGAAAACAAAAACAAAGGTGTCCTGTTTGGATTGCATGCCCTGAATAGCACACATCAATTTCCCGGGATGAAAAATTGTTAATCAGGGTTGGGTTATTTATCCATGCACAGAAGGAAGAAGAGCTCAGGATTTGTCACAGGGCTGAGCTCCTAATCCAATCAAAACAGTTTCCAAGTACCTTTCTTCTGCATCTGTCTCAAGGAAGCCAAGCCTGGGCGACTTCTGAACACTCAACAGTTCTTCAAAACTCAACCGAGTGGGTACACAAAGTGGTGAATGACGTTGCAATGATTTCTAAAAGAGAGAGCAAGGAATGCACAAGACCTCAAAATGATGAGATTCCCCAGGAATAACGGCAAAATCTTTAGATTCTCAATTTACACCCAAGGGTGAAAATTGAGCATCTAAAGATTTTGCCGTTATTTCTGGGAAATCTCACCATTCACATTCTTTTGAAACTCTACCTGCTTATTCATTGCTAAAGTTTGAAAATGACAGCAATGCAAATACACTTTCGAAACACTAGCTGGAATCCTGTGCAATCAACAGCCCTTTTCTTTTTCTGGATTTTCCTGTAATTCAGCATGGTAGGATGATTTCACATGGGATTCAAAAGCAATTTCATGTACAAATCAGTAAGCAGATGTGGTTCCTCTCATTTTTCTTTAAACGAATCTGATTCATAATTAGGAATGCCAAAATGGCAGATGGCTCATCATCACTCTGCAAGGATCTGTATTTTGGCTTTCCAAGTTGAACCAGGCCAAGTGTCTTGGCTGATGCTTATAGCAATGGAAGATCCCACCTATGCCCAGCATTCAACAGGTAAGTCTCCCCTGAGTTGACCTAAGATCATGGTGACTTCATGGATTGGACCATGTAAATTTCTTGACATTGCTGGGCAAGTGATTGGTCATAGCCTTCTTTCAGTGCTGCTTGTTTTCTTTAAACTTCTCACTCTAGCCTACAGTTGTGGGATTTTTTGGGGGGTGTATTTAACTATTGAAGGGCTAACTAGATCTGTCCCAGTTCAGATTTTTGAGATGGATTGTTGATGATGCCATCTACATCAACTGGTGGACACCAAGAGGAAGACCCTTTCTAGGGATTTCTGCAAAGAGGAGACAAAGTGACTAGGGATATCAAGTCTCTAGTGTGTGCCACAACTGCTAGCTTCACACACACACATATACATCCACGTCAGAGGTGCTATTCAGCAGGTTCTGACCAGTTCTGGAGAACCGATAGCAGAAATTTTGAGTAGTTCGGAGAACTGGCAAATGCCACCTCTGACTGGAGATTTTACAGTAACTTTCCCCTGCCACACCCACCAAGCCACGCCTACAGAACCGGTAGTAAAAAAAATTGAATCCCACCACTGATCCACGTGCAATCCCTGAACCATCCTTTCCAATTTCTCTACAATGATTAAAAAAAGGGAATCCAATACAACTGATTGCTAGGTAAGTCCATGAGTTTTAGAGTTTTCCTTATTTATTGCATTTAGATACTCCCTTTGCACTGAGAGCTCAAGGCATATGCTCCCTAATTTATCCCCACAATATCCCTGTGAAATAAGTTGAGGAGTTAGCTATTCAGTACCCAAGACTTGGTTTGAACGTCAATCTGGATCTCCCTCTCCCTAATCCAACATCTTCCTCATTAAAAGTCACTGCACCTTGGACATCCAATTAGGACAGCTGGAGGTTTATATTTACCTTCTCGGTCATCTCCACTGCTTCCCAGGAACAGTGGAAGAAAGCATCTGCCAGAGCTGTGATGCCTTTGTTGAGCTCTTTCCAAAATCCAGGGATAATGTGGTTGGCTTCCAGGTGGCCTGGTACAAAAATAAATTTTAAAAAGGAGTGATGCCGATGGAATGCTCTTCATCCTCTAAGATTAACTTTTTATTGCTGTAAGAGTCAGTTGGTAAGGATGATGGCCCTGTGAATTTCAAAGCTTTATTCCAGTCTCTGCTCTGTCCTTTCCCCCAACTTTCTTTCTTGCAACCATCCTGATCAAATAGGAAACCAACTTTCTAGCAAAAACTCCAGATATAAAGGAAAACAAATGACAACGGCTGAGTATATAGACCCAGTGTACAGAAAAAATGGAGACACACCAGTCACCACAAGGCCCATTGAATAGATAACCTTAAATTTCTCATTTGAAAATAATGGAACCTACAGCCACAATCTGGGTTCTCCAATACGGAACCAAAAATAACACTTGTGGAACTCCATGTTGATACCTTCTCTAGTGTTTACCATACTCTTTATTTCATTAACTTACTAAATGCAAAGCTAACAGACTGCTAAATATTACTTCCTATCCCTCTCTTAATTTATTTCCAAGGGTCTATGTATCATTTTTAAAGGTATGGTGCAATCTCTGCTTGGAAGCACGTCCTGTACCCTACCAATACATGACTAAAAGTTGGTTGGGACTAGAAAGCAATCTCCAAACCATCCGTAGGAAAAACAAACTCTCCTCTTTTTCTAAGGATTGAGCATTTTGTGAATGACCATAAACCCCATAAAACTATTTGGCAAGATGGTCAAAATGATTCATTGTTTCAAATATGCCCCCAAAGCTGAACCCTATACTAATTTCAGAATGAATTCATTACACTCAATGGGTCCTATTTCTCAGTAAACATACACACAATTATAGTTTTTCTGGGTTGGACAGTGCCATTTCTTCTCCTTGAAATTCCATCATTATTTTTGACTTGCCCAAATGTTACTCTTGAATTCAAGCATTCATAGGGATGCTAAGACCTTCATTAATCAAAGTTGGGCAACAGTGAGAAGAGGATTCCACAAGAGCTTGTGAAAAGACAAAGAAAGTGTTCAAAGGGAGTGACTTGCCTTTGGTTTCCAATGTTACCTAAGATGCAAAGCAGATAAAAGAGGACAAGCAAATTATAGAAACTCCAGCAATGAAGAATGGCTTCCTAAATTGAATCCAGAAGTAATCCCTGGATCTAATTACACATAGAGAACATCAGTCAATCAATCACAAGGTGGAATGGCCTGGGATGAGGCTTGGTGGGGCAATAGTTTGTCATCTCTGTATTTGATAGTCCTTGGTTCAGTCTGTAGCATTTCCTATTGAAGGGTTTCATGCTACAAAATAAAATATACATTGTAGTATGAATGTGATGGCTACCAGAAATGCAATCCTTGTGTTGAACTCCCAGATGGCTGCAATCAAAGGACCTCAAGACAGAACTCCATATTATATAGTAATAATCTATCACCTCAAACTCACAGGACTGGGTTGTGTTTCATGATAGCTACAATTAAGGGATTTCAGGGTGGAATGACTCATAAAGTGAAAGACACTCCTTCTCAAACTGGCGGCTCTGTATTCATTTCTCTCTAGATAATATCAATGTATGCATCTTTTAATGGCATTTGAATGTGATAAAAACCATTTTTCCACCTCTACTGTGAACCATTTGTTAGCAAAAATAAGATGGAGACAAATTGAATCAGTCCAGCTCTTCCTAATCTAATATTTTCAAGAAGTGAGACCAAATGAGCATCTCTAAAGTTGAAATTCCATCACATTTGGCCAGAAGCATGTTGTAGAAGTTGAAAGTAGGAGATAGAAAAACTACTGGTAGAAGAGAAGAGGTAGCTCAGGGTTGAACTGTGGGGTCCTTGGTGCTCTCTGAGCTTGGTTGTGTTTCTTGCAGATGTTTCTTTACCTAGCACTAATGATGTTACCTAGTTGGGTAATGAAATATCTGTAAGAAACAACCAAGGTCTTAGAAAAACTGTTTCAGTGGTCACCTGATCTTCTATCTGATGCTAAAGTTGCCCTCTGAAACCTTGGTGGCATCACCCTGCTAGAGTTAAGAGAGTTGAGGGCACCAATCATCCAAGCTCATGAATACCCATGAATTATACCTGCTTTGATGTGTGCCATGGCATTCAGCAACACTGCCACAAATTCTCCAGCATTCTCCAGATGCGTTGAAAGAATGTAGAGGAAATGGTTGTTAGCATCGTAGTACCAGTCTTTGGTAAGCCAAGTGACCTCCTGATCTGCCTTGGAGTTCTGTTGAGGGATTGCTTCAGCCAATAGAAGTACCAATGCTGGCAAATAGAAGATTCTTCGCATCAGGTGTGCCACTGTGCAGCCAAAACGATAAACCACAAATCTCTGGGGTGATAAACTAGCTATATTCGTAGCGACCAAGGTATTTTTGCTGGTTCCCAAAGAAAGATGGTTGTCATCTTCTCCATTTGCTCCTGGGATGACGACAACATGGATTGGAATTAATTTAACTCATTTGTTTCTGAAACCCTCAATCTACTAAGACTCTTGGGTTTTGAGACCTCCTAAAATCATCTTAGATACAGAGAGCTATTCTCCCACATTTGTTTTTTTAAAAAGACTTGCTGGATGAGAAGCTATTTTTCAGAGGACCTAATGAAAACCTGCTTCATCATCTGGAGAAGGAAAAGAGCAAGGGTACCGGTGTGTTGCTTCTTTAAAATGCTTGATTGTATATATGGTGTTGGCAAGCATGATGTTCTTGTAGAGCAGTGGCTCCACACCAGTTACACAAACAAGCCATCTTAGTTTTTCTAGAAGGTTTGAAGAGAAAAATTGGCTGTTTTATGTTCCATGTGTCAGCATTCCAGCAAATCTCCATTCCAATCAGTAACTCCGAGACAAGCATAACCTCAAAAGTACCTTTATTAGAATAGCACCTGGCACGTCTGTCGAATCTCAAAACTAAAAATTTCCTGGACTTCCCACAATGTCCCAACTACAATCCAACCCCTTTTCTCCCATCATCACATCACATGGATCAATCACGATCTGTCTCAGTGTAAGATCCTTTTTCTCTGCTGCGCCACACTTATAACCTAAGAACAGAATTTTATTTTGCCTACTTAGAACTACTCCATTGAAATCACCCGCCTCCCACTTTCTCAGGCTATGTGGCAGCGTGGAATATGGCTGTGTGCTGATAGTCACACAGATGTGGGACTCCTTTAAGCAGGTGGGAGATCTGTATTTCCTAAAACATGCATTTGTGACAAATATAGAGGTTCTGGTGTTTAAAAACTTCTGCCACCACCGACTGGAAATCAGAGGCACTTTGCTAATATTGGACAGGACTAAACCAGACAAGAATGGAACAGTTTCCATTCAGTTTTTCTGGGCGACAGAGGGAATCTAATGACAACTGGAAGGGAATGGGTGCTCCAGGATCAAATGAAAAACCCCTACCTTCATCTTTACACCTATGGGAGGAGCAGGAGGAGGAGGAGGAGGAGGAAGCACATATTCCGCTGTTTTTTAGCAAGAGCTGCTGCAGAAAGTGAGTGTCCTGGAGAGAGTAAACAATTTTAAGAAATCACTCTCTTAATGGAAATGATAGTGGAGGTTCTTACAGGAACACCTTCAATTCTTACCATGCATTGCTTCTCAGCTGCAACCTGTTGACTTTTCTCTAGACTGAGATCTTTAGCATGTTTGTAGGCCTTTTCTTGTTTCATGGCTATTTTCGAATACTGGATTTTTTGCAGCAAAATCCCCAGAATTTTCATTAACTCAGTAGCCTCCTTCCACTCAGCACCTAAGACAAAACTCGGCAAATTGACTGGATTGATTTGAAAGGAAGCCTCTAAGCACCCCAAGAAACTGTATTTTCTCACATGAACTTTTCTTGGGAAATGAGAATATATTTGACATGCTACAGTCCTTTCCAAGGATAATAACTGCATCATAGAGAGGTTTCAACAATGGAAATGGACAATGTGATTTTTTAAAAAGAAAAATATCTGTACCTCTTACTTCCATCCTCTGATAAGCATTTTTTGAATGGGATTAATTGTCTGGACCAGACTGGGAAACTTAGAGAACTTTGTAATATTAATTAGCTTAATTTCCCACCTGAGTAGCCCATTGCTTTCAAGACCCCTGAGGATTTAGTTGGAGAATTCACACTCTGTTGGATCCCCTTATTTGAGATGTCCTCTCCAGAACCTTTCAGTTTGTTCAAATCCACTTCCTGTATCATATCCTAAAATTGGAAAACAATATTTTGCAACTCATACAAAGAACAATGATAAGATTATGCATACCTGTGTATTACTGTAAGGTTCCCTTTGCAAATACGTGCTAGTCGTTTCTGGCTCTAAGGGGCACAGAACGCTGTTACCTTCCCACCAAAACGGTCCCTATTTTTCTACTTGCATTTTTACGTGCTTTGAAACTGCTAGGTTGGCAGAAACTGGGACAAGTAACGGGAGCTCACTCCATTATGCGGCGCTAGGGATTCGAACTGCCAACTTTTCTGATCGTCAAGCTCAGCATCTTAGCCACTGAGCCACCACGTCCCTCGTATTACTGTAACACTACCTTATATCCTGGAGCTTCACCAACTGATTTAGTTCCCTGGTAAAAGTTTCCCTTTTGTTAAACTTAGGGGGTGTGATGTTGCATTTTATTGGAATTACTTGCATGTCTAGTCGTCAGGTGTGGGAAACCAAGATTGACCTGAGTAAATGCTCAAAGTAGTTTCTTTATCACTGTTCGCCCAATAGACAGAATCTTGCCATACTAAAGCACACTCTGCATAACGCTCTGATAAATGCTGTCAAGAATTAGGGAGGATCTCTTTCTGCATCTCTTCCTGTATAGCAACGATTCAAGGCTGATGTGTCTCTACTTCTTCTTCCTGAAACTCAGCCTTGGATTCCACCACATCATCTCTCATGAGCATCCATAGGAAAAGGGGGAAGGAAGTAACATCACCAGCATCATAACATCATTATGTAAATAATGCAACTTTCATCATCATCACATTATTTATGTGATGATGTCATGACCCACATGACCTCATTGCGGGTTGCACTTGGATCCTCTTGCTAGCCTACCATTGCAACTTTTCCTAATTCTGACCTTTCCTCATGTTTTGGGATAATAGTCCCCAGCAACATCAGCTCTTGTGGGAAAGAAAGTATGCTTCCTGCTTCAAAATACTAACCCAAAGACTTTGAATTTTCTGACAGATTTCTCGATAAAACACTGAGACTTCAGCCCGGTGTTTGGAAAGCTGGGATGCCAGGTGCAAATTCTGATCTTCTAGTTTGTCATACAAGGTGCGAACACTGAAGTCTTCCAGATTTTTGACTGTGAACTGGTTACTGCCTGAAAGAAACACATTTGCTACCTTCTTAGTACCTTTAAGACCAGAACGGGACAGGAAGAAATGGTTAAATGAAGGAGGCAAACTTCCAGATCCTCTCCCAGATTGTAGGTGGTCCCTACATATTGAGGTTGTTGCAGTACGAAATTTGGAAATTTATTTATTAAATGTATATGCCACCCATCTTGCTACCCAAAATGATATATCCAGGAATCAGCTATGTGAAGGTAGAATACCAGGAAGATAATATACCATGTTTCTCCGAAAATAAGACCGGGACTTATATTAAAAGATGTATTAGGGCTTATCTTCCAGATAGATCTTATTTTGGGGGAAATATGGTTCCAAATGCATCTGCCTGGCTGACTATCTAAACTGAGGCTTATTTTTGGGGTAGGGCTTATATTACAAGCAACCTGAAAAATCATGCTAGGGTTTATTTTCCAGTTGGGTCTTATTTTCAGGGAAAAGGTATAGATAGCTAGGGTCAACTTTTAAATCGGCATTCTATAAAACTTGGATCAAGTACATCAAAATCTGATCTAAACTTTGCATCCAGAAAGCCACAACAGAGGTTAAAGACTGTGGAAATTATGAATCATCACTGATTATTAGATGCTATGAAATGTTTTCAATGTAGAGAGCTCTTCATCTTATATTCATTTCTATGGAACAGGCTCGTAGCAAGCATGTGCTTCTTATTGCTGCAATTTATAAGAGCAATTGTAATTTGTTCAAGAATTAGCATGATCAAAGATTTTCCATGGTCATGCTTGAAAGTCATCTATGGTTCCAAGGTACTCTTGAAGTATTTGACAGGTGATTTAGAACGTAATATAGAGATTGCTCCTGAGATCTGAGTGAGAAATGAACAATTAGAATCGACAGGATGATTAGGAAATAAAAAAAAAACTCCATCTCTTAATGTGAATTAGAGAATATTTTAAGCAAAGAGTAGAAATGCTACCATCTACTGGATGAAGCTTTCCTTCACCACCATCGAAAACATGTTAACTTGAAGATCTCACAGAGCTTTAAAAATAGTCTTCAGCTTACGACAATTCCTTTAATGACCATTCAAAGTTACGATGACGCTAAAAAAAATATTAACTTACAACTGGTCCTCACTCTTATGACTGTTGCTGCATCCCCAATGGTCATGTGATCAAAATTCACGCTCTGGGGAATCAGCATGTATTTATGATGCTTGCAAAACATGGGACACATGATCACCATTTACAACTTTGCTGAAAATATTGAAACCTGCCTCAAAGCCTTATTAATCATGTGCAATCTTACTATAGGGAAATAAGAGCTGAACAATGGAGATGAATGCTCCACACCCTTTTTGTTGCTCAGGAACTAAGCAACATTGGAAAAGTACA
Source organism: Notechis scutatus (assembly GCF_049901735.1). Lineage (NCBI taxonomy): Eukaryota > Metazoa > Chordata > Lepidosauria > Squamata > Elapidae > Notechis > Notechis scutatus. Next base: position 22,994,677 of record NC_142015.1, on the reverse strand, counting down.
TTCCTGGCCCCGGTTATGTAATGGACTGAAGAGTTGATGCGACTTGCAAAGTATGAACAAAGCGCTTTGATACAAATCATTTGCACAACTATCACAATGAATTGTCGCTTTACCAATTGTAATTTGTTTTGGAAATGTTAAGGAAAAACTATACACACAAGGATGCATGCAAGAGAGGCCTCTCTCTGTGTGTATGCACATACCCACACAGAAACTGAATGACATATTGAAGAGCACAACCAAATAGCTGGCATGTGAACATCTGCTCAGTGTCTCTGTGTCAAGCTCGATTTCATTGAGGGCCACATCAGGGTTGTGTTTGACCTCAGGGGGAATGGGGGGGCATGGCCAGGGGGGGGGGGCATGGCCAGCTTGACATCATTTGTGTTGGGGGCATCTGTAACCCAAGCGCTCTGCCAGCAAAGACAGACTCCTGAACTCTGTTTTCAGCAGCAACAGCCTCCTGCAATCCTAACCCTAACTCTCTTGAGCTCCATTTTTGCAGTGGGCTGGTCCTTCACTATTTCCAGGGTGGCCCCATGGGCCAGATCTAAGCACCCCTCAGGCCTTGAGTTTGACACCCCTTGGGCTAGACTCTCCCAGGTCCAGATAAGAGATCCCACTGGAGATTGTGGAGAATGAGAAGGCTAAGATCCTGTGGGACTTTTGGATCCAGACAGACAGGCAGGTACTGGCCAGTCAACCAGACAATGAGGTAGTAGGCAAGGACCAGAAGACAGCAGTGGTGATAGATATAGTGGTACAAGGTGACAGCAACAGCAGGGAGGATGAGAAGCTGGAGAAGGAGTAACTGGAGAGGATGTGGAAAGTCGAGGCCAAAGTAGTCCCAGTGGTGGTAGGAGCACTTGGAGCTATGACTCCTAAACTGGGGGAGGAGCTCCAACAGATCTCAGTAATTACACCAGAGCTCTGTCAGAAGAGTGCAGTGCTAGCAAGAGCTAAGATACCGAATAGAACTCTGAAACTCCCAAGCTTATGGTAGAGGACCCAAGATTGAAGCCCACATAAGGGTGAGAAGGGAATCTCTCCCTCTCTCTCTCTCTCTCTCTCCCTCCCTCCCTCCTTCCCTCCCTCCCTCCCTCTTCAGACCACCCATCTGTCTCTCTCTATCATCTACAGTATCATCTATCAACCATCTATCATTTACATGTTTCACGTTTCATCATAACCTATCATCTATCAATCATCTATCAGGTACGTATTTCATGTATCATCTATCAATCGTTAAGTAAACGAATAGAGCAGGGGTCCCCACACTTGGCAACTTTAAGACTTGTGGACTTCAACTCCCAGAATTCTCCAGCTTTTTAAAATTATTATTTTAAAGACCAGGATCCATTCATTGCTCATGCCCAAACTGGAGAAAAGCACATATCAATCAGGAGCATTTGGCTGATCCCACAGGATGAGGAAAGAGGTAACTTTCACCACCCATTTGTGAGAATGCCAAGCCTCAAGGCAGATGCTTACATAATGCAGGGAAGCTTTCTTCTCTGACACCCAGTTCGTCTCCAAAGCTTTGAGGTCCAAAAGTTGTGCTGAACCGGAGGCTGAATGACAGATGAGAGAGAATGAAGTAGAGATGGAAAACATACATCTAATCTTAAGAGTGGCACACCTGTATAAATCACAGTCTAAGAAGCTCATGTGTCTCAGAGTTGGCGAGCTCTGGATTCCAGCAGTTGCCCCAATTAAATCATGAGTCTCGAGCCAAACTTCAAAAACTTCAAAAGGATTTATTGGGAGTTAAACTGTCCAGCACTGTAGCTGACTCTGAGATGCATAATTCATTGTCACCCTTGACCCCGGTTTTCTCCCACCCCCTGGGTGTATCGTAATTCATATTCTCCAATGGGACACATCCATAGCCAAGAGTCATCAATAATACTCTCCAGTTAGAATTTTGCATGGCAGAAACTTCAGTCACCTAGTTACTATCTTTGAAAACATTTATGGCATGCAGTTTCAGTTTTGCAAGCTGCCACACTGTTCCCCACTCCCTTTCTGTTGGCAACTATAAAGAGACCATAGAAACATTTTATGAGTTAACACTAACCACACTAGAAAAAACATAATATTTTGCAACAGGACCCACACATATGGTGTGAAATCTATGATGGCTCTTCCAGAGATACTATTAACAAGAGACAATGCAGCCAAGTAATAAACAGATGCTTAGATTACCAGAAAATGCTTTAGGTAAGGTTACCTTAGCCCTGAAGGACACCCAGTGAAATGCCTTGGCAAATATTATAGATTCTAATTCCCTCCTAGAGGGACAGAAGCTTTCCAGTAACAACAACAATTTGACAGTGCAACCAATTATCCAGAGCGATGGATGGTCTCCTCTTCACTAGATGAATTCAAGCAGAGATCAGACAGCCATCTGCTTACGATGCTCAGATTTGATTTCCTCCACTGAGGAGGTTTCAACTCAACAGATTAAAAAAGTTCCTTGCAAACACAGGATTGTATGATATATATTTTTTTTACTAAATCAGTGTTCCCCTTGACTATGAGACTTCAAATCGGATTCACAACCTTGTCATGAAGACCCAAAGCAGACTTCTTCACTGCTATTTGACTCGCTGCTCTTTAACAGAAGGAGAGACAAGAGCCAATGTTGCTAACATATTATTGAAATAAAAACACAGTTTGTCTAATTGTCAGACCCTCTAAGTAGATCCGATCAGAAAATCAACTCCACAGGAAGACCAAAACTACACTGTGTTCAGACTGGCTATAATAACAGAATTTTGCATGTCTGATTGTGATGCATCTCCTTCCCCTTCTTACACTCCAGTTTATCAGGGAGGTATTTGCCTGAACTTCTTCTGAATATTATCTTTTCTCCCAGGACATAAAGAATGCTCCATCCCCTTTTGTCTATGCAATAGTTCTTGGATATTTTTATCATGGTTACTTCTGAACTCTCTACACTAATTCATCTTAACAACGTTACTCTAGATTGTCAGACCCAAAACTAAGAATAACACATGGTGATTCATCCAACCTGAATGCTTTATTGTTTTCACACCTACAAATCTTGCTGGACTCTACTACAGTGGAACCTCAGGTCACAAATCCACAAAATGTTTGACTGGTCGTGAACACATCTTCGGGTGGCGATCAAACACAGCCGTGGCAATTTTCCCTACCACAGCAATTTCCCCTTCCACACCAATTTTTGTGTGTGCACATGCACAGTCACTTCCAGTCATGACCAAATCGGATTGCGGCCGAAGTCCCAGAATGGATTATGGTCGTGATCCGAGGTTCCACTGCATCCACAATATACTCTGGGAACTGTTAAGGAGGATCTGTCCTCACTCTCTTTCCATCACACATGTATCAGGATTGAGTTGCCTCTTACTCTTCTGAAATGCACTCCCCCCCCCAAATCTGGGGAAGCCACCTCCTCGCTACCTTCCATCACACGAATGGAGAACAATATCCAAGAGGAAATGACTTACTAGAGGTAGAAGTTAATCCACAACATTTGCCCTCTTCTCTGCTGATCTTTAGGGATTATTGAGTGGGAAGGAGCCTCATCAGATTAAAGTCTTTTGAAAAAAAATATGCTGGCAACTTTGGAGGTGCATCCATGGTTTTAAACCAGCTGACTTTGCTTTCTCCACTCACCTCTCTTTAATAAGCACATACTCTGGTGGGATGTAATATTCTCCTAAACTCCTCCATTGGGGCTTCCACATCTTCATTGGGTTTGGAGGGCAGTTGGGGGGCCTCAGTAGGAAAAAAAGGGCAGTCAACACCACGGTGAGGAAGCCCAAGATGAAAAGGACAACTGAAAAAACAGAAGAAATATGGACCTGATTGAGGGAAGGAGGGTCCCCTGCTCAGAATTTTGCAACTCTGATTGTGAAGCACCGCCTTCTTATACTCCCATGAATCATGGTAGAACCTCTGGTCACAAATGCTTCTCACCATGACCAAATTGGGTTCCGACCAAAAAATTCACAATTTTTTTTTTTTGCAGCCAATTTCCTCCTTCCGCACCATCTTTTTTTTTAAGTGCCAAAGTTGCAAAATTAGGTTCGGGTCATCACCAAATCGGGTTGCGACCAAAGTTATGGAACAAATTATGGTCATGACCAGAGGGTCTACTCTATCTGCCTGAGGTAGGGAATCAGGAGGCCTTATATGCCCAATATAAGTAGAGAAGACAACGGAAATGCAGGGTTAATAACTCAGTCATTCCTGTTTAGGATATTGTCTTTCACAAAAAGCCAAACACAGCACAGTCTCCATAAAATACTTTTCATGCACCACACAGGGCTGATCTTACTTGCAATAGTTGGCCAATCGGGAGCAATATTCACCACTGGGTGCTTCAAGACTCCATGCCGAGCCAGCTGGTATGGAGAGGAAGGTTGGAAGGAAGTTGTGTGGGAATCACATCCCAAGCTTTGCTTATTCACTACCACAATGAGCATCCGGCTTTCAACAGCATTATCCCGAAACACGTAGGTTCCAGGTTCTAGAAATACATGGCTGAACCTGAAATGGGGAAAAAGGCATTTGGCTAAGCTGTGTCAGGCCCAAAATCAAGAATGACACCTGGTGATTCTTCCAAATCTGAGTTCTTTTATTGTTTTCATACCTATGGACAAAGCCTTGCCAGTCTGAGGACTCTATTAGTTGCATCTACCATAGATTTTGAGAGCTATTAAGGAGGTGCTGTCTTCACCTTCTTTCTCTCACACATAGTATCAGGGCTGAGTGGTCCCTTACTCCTCTGGAATGCATTCCCCCATTTGGGGATCTACCTCCTCACTACATTCTTTTAGCTCATGTGTGGACTTCACCTCCCAGAATTCTTCAGCCATCGTGTGTGGATTTCAACTCCCAGAATTCCTTGGTCTCCTTGTGTCAGGCTCAAACCCAAGAAAGACACCTTGTCATGCTCCTGGTGGAGACTGACTCTGAGGGAGAGGAGGAACAGCCCTCAGGGAGTGGAAATATGGCTCCGGAGGTTGTGGAGGAGGCTGGGGAAGGGCAGAGGCCTGCTGAGCAGTTAGAGGAGGACCCAGGCCCATCCCCTATCCATCCTAGGGCACACAGGGAGGAGAGGATAAGGAGACATGGTCTATTCGGGAGGAGAGGGCCTTGATCCTCTTCATGGGCTGCAGGCGTGAGAACTGAGTAATAGTTTGGACCTGTGTACTGGCAAACGCAGGAAACAAAGTGTGTTTTATTTTGGTCTGAAGTTATCTTGGTTGGCGTCCTTCCAACAGACTGTGCCTTGTTATCTCCTTTAATTTGGTAAATACTTCTCCTGTTCAGTTGTGGAAATTTCATCATTGTAGTTTGTTTGGTTTTCTTTATTTCACCTCTATCTTCTCATTAAATTTGGACTGCATTGCTTTCTTTTGAAGACTATTTTTGAGTACGTTTTATCTCCAACTGAGAATTATTGAGCAGTGGGGCCAAGTTGGAGGCATTAAAGGACATTTATTTACATTTTGGATTTTGTTACGTTTGTGTTACACTCTGGGTCATCACACACCTGATAATTCTTCCAAGTGAGGTCTCTATTGTTTGACACTTATAGACAAAATCTTGCCAGACCAATGACTCTACTATCTGCATTTACAACCGATTCAGAACTATCAGGAAGGGTCTGTCTGCACCCTTTTTATCTTACACATAGTATTAGAGCTGAATTGCCTCTTACAACTCTAGAATGCAGCTCCTCCCTCCTGGGAATCAAACTACCTTTCTTCACAGGCTGCAAGAGTCGGGAACCAGAAGTGTTCCAACTGATACGGAATTATAGTCACTATCTTCTTTCACCATTGAGTATGCCTGTTGTTGCAACTGCTGGAGTGTGGTGACATCTGGAGGGCAGTTTCAGAATTTTCATAGCTGATTTTACATATTATACCATCAATGCACATGGCCAAAAAACACGGTAGAGGCATAACCTCAATGAGAAAGCTAGGAAGAAGCAGTGAGGTTACATGAGTGAGGAAAGAGAGAAAGAAATAATGATATCTACAAGGAATATCATTTGCCTGCAAGCAAGAATAGGCACAGGTAACAGAAAAAGAAGAAGCTAAAGCACTTCTGGGACTTAGAATCCAAACAGACAGGCACCTGTCACATAACATGCTAGACTTAACAACTGCCGATAAGAAAGATAAAGCCTGAATAATGGATGTGGAAATACCTGGAGAGAGAAGAACAGAACCAGAGAAGATAACCAAATATAAAGAACTGCAAAAAGAAGTAGAACGACTGTGGCAAAAGAAAGCAAAGGTAGTACCAATAGTCATAGGAGCCTTGGTTGAAATCCCAAAACAACTGGAGCACCATTCAAACACCATTGGCACTGACAAATTCACAGTCAATTGCAAAAGGCAGCTTTACTCGAAATAGCTTACATTCTGTGACAAGACCCTTAACACCATCAGACATCCACATCTGTCTATTCCAGGTCCTTGGGAAAGACTCGATAGAAGGACAAAAATGCCAAATCCAGTCTGAACATCTGGCTGCTGTGTGACAAACCGTAACCAAAAGGCCTTACAGCAGTGAGTTGGTGGACAGATGGAAAGGAAGCATTCCCACGATCAAATTAATATTAATAATACTATTGAAATTACTTTAGGAAAGGCTGGAATGTCTTGGAGAATATCTTAAAGAAAAAGCAGAAACTGCCTCTGAACCAACCTGGAAAAGTTGAGCTGGGTCTCTCGGATGAGGTGGTCCAGCCTTCTGAAGGCACCAAAATCCCAGTGGGGATTGCTATTGTAAAGATGCTCCTTCTGGTAGACAGGGTAGTGGCTAGAAGCCCGATCTGGCAAGAATTGGCAAACAGTGACTGCTACACAGCATGAGTTAATGTTTTTTTTCTGCATGGCCCGAGAAATCTTTTCTATTGACAGTCATTTAGCATTTAGAGTTGGCTCAACACTAACAATTTCCCCCCATCAGCCCTGGATTAAGAGATACCGTTATTCATATTTCCTGAATTTATTGAGCCAACATGTCCACGAGCCATGGTGGTGTAGTGGTTAGAGTGTTGTACTACAGGCTACTTCTGCTGACTGCCAGCTGACTGCAATTTGGCAGTTTGATTTGCACCAGGCTCAAGGTTGACTCAGCCTTCCATTCTTATGAGGTGGTAAAATGAGGACCCAGATTGTTTGGGGGGCAATAGGCTGACTTTGTAAACTGCTTAGAGAGGACTGTAAAGCCCTGTAAAGTGGTATATAAGTCTAAGTGCTATTGCTATTGCTATGTCAAGGGAAAAAAATTCATATGCCAGTACTTACTGGAGGGATTAATGCTGAGCTGGAAAAGTATAGCATCTCCCACCATCAAACACACAACAGGATTTGGGATGGTAGGCAAATGTTGGTGTGATGTATCCCGCCGGTATCTTGGTTGTGAATCTCCTGGACCAGTAAAGATAAAAATGTGAAAGCAAATTCACTTCCTTGGTTCTCTTTAAAAAAAAAAAAAAAAACTGGGGGAAAGTGAATCATAAGTTATTGCCTAGCTAGGAACCTCTAAATCATTGACTTATTCTCCGAAGCACCAGAGGGCAGGACAAGAAGTAATGGGTGGAAGCTTGTGAAAGACAGATCCAACATAGAAGTCAGGAGAAATTGTCTGACAGTGAGAACAATTAATCAATGGCGTAGCTTGCCTCCCAGAGTTGTGGGTGGTCCATCACTGGAGGTTTGTAGAGATTCTCAGAGGAATCAAAGATCCATCCCCTGCACCTATCAGTCCATCACACGGCCCAATCAAATCTTTGTCCCAACTGGAGACATTCCTCCAGACACTTCTCTCCAGGTGCAGGGCAACATGTCCTTGACTCTCTGAGAAAGGATGTTGTTGTGTCTAATCTTCTACCTCACTATGAAATCCCTTCTCCCAAATTCCCAGGCACTGAATGTGACAGCCTCGAAGCTTCCAAGTAAAAAACGGCTTCCAAGGCTGACAATGTGTTGGTAAGAGGTAATGCGATGGAGTAGACAAGGTTTTGGACAAGGATTGGGTAGAACCAAGTCCTAATCCACCTTGGGCCATAAGAAGGAGGATTTGGGGACTTACCTCTAAGCCTGTTCTATCTCAGGCAGTTTTTATTGTGTGTGTGTGGATAAAATTAAACAAAAGTCTCCTGTAAGCTGCCATGAGCTCCTAGAGGAAAAAAAAAAAGGATATAAATCTCGCCATTAAATAATGGGTAACCCGGCTGTAAGTCTGACATTAAATCCATAGAGATTTTTATCAGGAGAAAAGCAGAGAAAGTATGGTCCACCTGTGGGTAAATGGGGTTTTATTTTGCACAAGAATAATTCGTTTCATGCTGAATTTGACAAGCAAGGTGGCATCTGTCCAAAGAGTTGAAAAGGATTCTAATGCTTCAAATAACATGAAGGGAGACTGTGCCTTTATTTTTTTTTATAAAGAGCGAATGCTTTAAAAGAAAATAGCTTGGATAGGAAAAGTAAAACAGCACTCTAACATGAAGGCATAACTGCTTTGAAAGAAAGAAATTAAATGTTTTTGTAAATAAAACGAAATAACGTAGCTGGGTAGGAGACTGTTAAAAATATCTTGAAATTCTATTATATTTATTCTGTTTCTATTTTCCCAAACAGTTTAGAAGAAGTGGCTTTTATTTCTATTTTTTTCTTTGCATGTGGCATTGCCTTGGAGTCATTCTTGGCTCCTGGTGAATGCTTTTTCTTGGCAAGGTTTTTCAGAAGTGGTTGCCTTTGTCTTCAGCCTCGGGCCAAGAAAGAGTGACTGGGTCAAAGTCACCTAGTCTTTGTGGCTTAGGCTAGAATTTACCATCTCCCGTTGATTGACCCAAAGTCACCCAGCCAACTTTCATGCCTAAGGTGGGACTAGAACTCATAGTCTCCTAGTAACTAATGTGGTGCCTTCATCACTGCATCAAACTGGCTCAAAGGGGAATAAGTGGAGTGAGTGATCTGTGTTCAACACTCCACATGTTGTTGGGACTTCGATAGCTATTAGCTTCAGCCAGCATGGCCATCATTTAGAGAAAGGAGTCTAGCAAAGTTTAGGTGAGCTGAAGATCCCTCCATCACTTGACTAAATCCCACATCTTACCTGATAGGAAAACATCAATCATGTCTGGATTGGAAGGAAAAAAGCCTAAAACACCACTGGGGCCAAAGACAGTTAAATGGACCCGCTGGATTTCTTGAATGTGATGATCTGGTCCAAGAACATTCGGTATCTCCTACAAAGCAGAGAACAACCAAGGTGGGAAGGAGAACAGGAAGTGCCTGCTATGAGCCTCCAACATGCTAGTTTGGAAAAAGAAAGCAGAAGTACATTTGTCTGGGATGCTATAAGGAATCCTGTCTTGGGCAGGATTAGAAGACCTCCAAGGTCCCTTGTAGCCCCTATGATTCTAAGTTAACCACTTTTGCTTTCACTATTTTTCATAATGTCCAAAGGAAACCCCAGGGTCTCTGCAACCATAGACTGTATAAAGCTATTATTGCTGTCCCTCTCTTTCAGCTTGCTCCCTCCTGGACGGAAAAGCTTACATGCAAAGCACACCAGCTTAGAAACCATGCACCATCATCCAGACCATAATTCTGACATCCCCTTCAGAGGTGCTATTCAGCAGGTTCTGACCAGTCCTGGAGAACCGGTAGCAGAAATTTTGAGTAGTTCGGAGAACCGGCAAATACCGTCTCTGACTGGCCCTGCCCCCATCTATTCTCTTCCTCCCAAATCCCAGCTGATTGGCTGGATCTTCTTTTGTTGCCCTGCACAGGAGAATGGAGCTGGAAAGCAGGTTAGTGGGGTGGGGAGGGAATGGAGATTTTACAGTATCTTTCCACTTCCATGCCCACCAATCCCCGCCCACCAATCCAATCCCCGCCCACCAAGCCACGTCCACAGAACCATAGTAAAAAAAAATTTGAATCCCACTCACTCGTTCCTCAAACCCCTTGACAGTGAGGACTAGCTCCCTTTCTGGGCCAAACTTGAGAGACAGTCTAGGGGATCGCAGCAAGCAGAGATGATCGCAGAGCTCTTCGGCAGAGGTGTACCGCTCACAGTGACATCTTAGAGACCAAGAAAAGCATAGGACCAGAATGAGTCTCCATCCGGGAGGAAGCAAGATTTTTAAATTTTGTTTTTCTAGAGCAACATCCGGGGGCTGAGAAGTGGGAAAGCATAGAACAACATGGACATTGTAGAAGCTATAAGAACAGAATTCCATCAGGCAGCCTTCCAACTTGCTTTTTTTAGATTTGTTAGTCAGCAACTGGCTAAGACACAACTAGGGAATGTGGTGGCTCAGTGGCTAAGATGCTGAGCTTGTTGATCAGAAAGGTCAGCAGTTTGGCAGTTCAAATCCCTAGCGCCGCGTAATGGAGTGACCTCCCGTTGCTTGTCCCAACTTCTGCCAACCTAGCAGTTCAAAAGAGTGCAAAAATGCAGGTAGAAAAATAGGGACCACTTTGGTGGGAAGGGAACAGTGTTCCATGCTCCTTCGGTGTTTAGTCCTTCTGGAGCCTGACTAAAGTCATGCTACATGACCATGGAGACGTCTTCGGACAGCGCTGGCTCTTTGGCTTTGTAACAGATATGAGCACTGCCCCCTAGAGCCGGAAACGACTAGTCTGTATGTACAAGGGGAACCTTTACTTTTACCTTTATCTTTAACTGGCTAAGAATTCTGTATGGAAGACACCAGACTATAGAAAATGGCACTTGAGATGCTTGACATGTTCTGTTTCATTCTGCGTTGACCACCAGACATACTCCCGCAAAAGAAATCTAGTTACAAAAATTAAGGTGTGGAGGGGATGATCTAGATTTAAGCTCAAGGGATGGAGGGTTAGTGGAGTTCATCTCACCAACATTCGGGAGTGTTTTCTGGAAAGTTGCAGCTTACATGCCAAGCTCGATGTGAAGTTCTCCATTCCCTGGATTACAAATTAGGGAGCAGTTATACAGTTCAGGGATGACACATTTGCGTGTGGATGCCAGACGGATCTGCCCTGGAGCACAGCGCTCCTCTATCTGTGAGGAGGAGGAGGAGGAGGAGGGAGGGAAAGATGGAGAAAGAAAAGATGAAAGAGAAGAAGGAGAAAGAGAAGGGAAAAAAAATTAAGAAGCGGGTTCACCAGAACTCCTACAGAATAGAGTTACCAACTTTCACCCTACATCACCTGTGGTTGGCAATCTTGGTTGCTGTTGCTATCTGAGTTTCTTTTCCCTCTTTCATCATAGTAAAGGTACCCTGCTTGACAGATGCAAGAGCCATCTGATTCCTGAAAACTCCGGTGCAAACCAAGGCAGGTGCAATTAGTTGCACCTAGGAAAAAAACGACAGGTGTCAGCCTTATGAGGCAGATCAAACGGCATGAACAGATGAACTAATTCTACTTTATTGGAAGGTTGCATAAACAGAACTCTGCAAGCCCAGAAGTACATTTCTCTCCCCTTTGATCCCAATACAGCCCAAGAAACTAGGGATGGTCCTTTCTGAGCTGGTTGCCCTGTCTGCTTTCCTTCTGAGGGCTAAGTTGCCTTTTATCTGACTGTTCCTTTGGTTCAGGGGTTTCTAACCCCTGGTCCATGGACTAGCACCAATTTGTGACATGCCAGCAACTGGGCCACACAAACAAGCAAAACCAATGTTCTGTCCTAGGCTTCCCCCAAAAGAACTAAGCAGACTCTTTGTCCTGACCAAACACCTTTCATTAAATGAATGTGAATTTCTTGCATTCACATTCAGCCAATAGCCTGGCAACAGTCTTTCAAGGGTATAATTAGGAGCTCAAATCTTATCTACCTTGGAAAGCTTCCCAGTGAATATTTCCAAACGCAGTGCTGACAAGGAAGGGCTTAGCACAGAGTCTCTAGGATGCACAGATCTTCAAAATGAACGAACGAATTGTTTCTTGCAAAAGCTGCCTCCCCTTTTGCTCCTCTTTTAATCCTTATGGGAGAGGCCATTAATTGTCCACCTGTGGCTTTATTCCCACGTTGACCCTTAGTTCGGAATTGTTCTTTTCTTTTGGCAGTTCTGCACAGGCGCAGGCTGGGAACTGGTTCCAGCTGCTCCTCTGCCTTACTGCTGTCCGAGCCCGAAGGCAGCTGATGACTGCCAGACTGCCCTGGCCCCGTCTCTGCCTCTGACGCAAAGCCCTCATTCAAGTCTTCCTTGGGCTCCAGGACTGGCCCAGTTTCCTCCCCAACCTCCTTGCTGTCCGACTCTGCTGCCAGCTCTGCCAGCCGCTGGCAGGCCACAATAACTCCATCTGAGGGATGCAGGCAGCATGCAAAACCACACTCCCTGCAGTCTGTGGAAAAATCTCTCTCCATTGAACTGGTCTCTGGTGCCCAAATGGTTGGGGAACAGTGCCTTGGATGCTTTCCTTCTACCTGTCTCCTAAGGTCATTCCCACATATCAATAGAACAGTTAAGATTTTAGAGGTAACAAGTGGAAACCTTTGTTTTCTATCTACCTAAAAAGTGTATCATACTTTCTCTAGCGGAGAAAGGCCTGCAGAATCCTGTCTGAAAACAGCTCCAAATGGCTCATTATTATCCAGAGAGATGACCTACTATCAGCATCTTCATAATGAAAAAGAGCAATCTGGCACCGCTGGGTCAATCTGGGTCAGTCCCACTCTATTTACATCATCTCCCTTATTATAATTGTCACCCAATGATCCCAAAATAGTTCAGAGGGCACAATACTCACCTTCTCGTGATGTTGAGGAGCTCCCACATGGAAAACAGCCAGTTTGGGCAGGGATGTGGTTGAAAAAACCAGCAGGGCACAGGTTGCATTCTTCTAGATACTTTGCAAGGCTGCTGTTCCCGTAGGTGCCTGGGGGGCAAGGAACAGGAGAAGAGGTCTGGGGAGGACAGAAATAACCCTGTGGACAGGGATGCTGGAGGAAACTTGCACTGCCTGATTGAGGAAGAAAAGAAATGAACATTGATGAGACAATATAGTTGTAGCCTGGAGCTCTGAAGCCACCTAAATTCTCCCAAATTTTCCACTGTCTTGAAGCTTGAATTGTGATAAAAGGGCAATTGGTTAAACATTTGGGGAATGATTACTAAGTAGGAATCTGTGGTTGAAATGGCTCCTTCCACTTACAAAGCACTGATAATCAGTTGTATGCAAACATCAGATGCAGAGATCTGAACATGATTTGATCAAATGACCAAATCAAATTCACTGTCTAAAGCAAATGGACATTCACATCAATTCACCTCATTCACATCAATGATTGGACTGAATTTGGGCCCAGTCAAGTCTACTCTTTCTTCCTCAAATGGAACTGACCATCTGAATAAAATCAGTGCAGGAGATTGTTCGATTTGGAAGTCTGAACTGAACTGATGATTCGGTTCCAATCAACATGCTTTTTTTTTTTTTTTTTGCACTGAATACATGCAGATCAGATCAAACCAGGTGGTCAATATGATCGGCAGTCCTGTTAATGACATTTTAACTCCACTGACATATAAATCAAAGAAAAGCCAATGTATGTTTTGACTCAGCTACTTTGATGATGCCCAAGATGGCTCTCCGTCCCACCTACCCCCTTTTCCACCTCAATCTTCTATAACTTTCTCTTATAAGGTTCCCGTTGTGTGTCCCTCTTTCTGATGGGAAGCCTGGGATCAGAGTTACACATGGGTGGGGCTGACAACTCCCAAAACAGCGAAGAGATGGATTCCTTTCTTCCTTCATAAATTAGAGGAACATCTAGCGAGCTCTTGGATGGTCATTTCTAGAATTAACTGTTTCAAGAGCAGACTTCAGTGAGGAAGCATCTCACGTAATCACCTGGAGGACAGCTGAATCCCGCTGGGCAGGGCAAACAGGGTGGGTGGGAATCCAGGCTGTTCTGATAGGTTCCTGCATCACAGGCCCTGCAACATTTCTCTGAGGAGTCCCTGAGACCCGATACATTCAGGGCTACATAACCAGCTTGGCACAGCTGCGGTTGGGCACTGCCAGGAGGGCAGTAGTAGGGATAGGCACACCTGAACCAAAGAGAGAAGTTGGGTGAGTGTCCTGGTTACCTTCATCCAACAGCTGATAAAAATTTTCCCTACCTTCAGTCTGCAAGTTGCCCCCGCTAAAAGCTGCAGGAGAAACTTGGATTTCCATTCATCCCACACACCAACACAAAAACACAACACACACACACACACACCCAAGACAATGATCCACCCCTAAAACTCAACATCCCGGTCCTCAACATTTACACTGGAAATTTCTGCTGAAAATTTGGTTTCTGAATAAAAAGAAAGGGTGTTGCCTTCCAGGTGCCCCTCTTTCCATTTCCAGATCTTAGGATGGCTTCAGATGAGGCAATCTTGGGAAATAAATTGAATTGTTATGTTTTAAGAAAACTGTAAAAATAGCAATAGCAACAGTACTTAGATATATACAGCTCCGTAGTACTTTACCACACTCTCTGGGAGGTTTACAACATCAGCATATTGCCCCCAGCAATCTGGATCCTCATTTTATAGATCTAAGAAGGATGGAAGGCTGAGCCAACCTTGAGCCCACTGGGATCAAACTCTGACTGTAGGCAGAGTTTGCCTGCAGTACTGCATTCTAGCCACTGAGCCAGCACAGCTAAAAAATTGGGGGTATAAAGCAGAATGTGTGAAATGCATTTGACCCATTTCTTGCTTCATGTTGTAGAGGGGTCTTGTTTGGCCTTAGGGTGGCAGATCATGAACTGGAGAAGGTGTCTCCATCAAAGCTCAAACACATATTTCTAAATCACCTTTAATCTCTAACAGGAGCTCTGGGGCCTCACCTGAGGCACCGTTATAAATAATCTGGGGTTGCATTTTCACAGCAACTATACAGAACTGGATGATTCTAATAAGCTCTGTGATATTTTACATCGGAAAGAAGCCGCATAATATAAAATTCATTTGACCCGCTGAGATCAAGATCCAGTATGAAGCTAATGTATTTTTAAACTCAAAGCTTGAGCAAAGGGGAAATATAATAAAAAATACAATTTATTGTTTCAGTTTTCTCAAACTCACATGGGCAGTTTTGCTCGGCTGGAAGTAATTTAAAAAACAGAGATGGAAGAATATTATATCTTTGCCACCTGAAAACCTATATGACCCATATAGGTTTTCAGGTGGTAGAAGGACAATTAAACACTGTGTTTTGTTCAAAGCTGGGACCTTTCAGAACTGTATGAAATATTCACCATTTGGGTAATCTACTCACAGCTGACCAAGAATCTCGAATGCCGATGAACCTTCAGGGCAATAATAACCAGCTGGACACAGAGGTGGCATTCCTGTACGGGGGCCACACAAAGAGCCAGGACGGCATTTGGAAGGATGAGATGAACCTGGAAAGATAATCAAATGCTTGAGATAAGGCAGAATCCCAATCTGGAATTTGCTGTGCAGGAATCACAATATGAATGTCCTAACATTGTTTCAAACCAGGCAATTCTGAATGATTTGTGCCACACTAGTTGACTTTAATTGGAATATTTATCCCATGGATAGTCATTAAAATACTCAAAGGATCCAACTATAATTTCAGTGCTGCCTTCTCAAACCAACACTCTCCAGATTCCACCTTGCCTTGCCTTATATTTATGATTACTACGGGGACTCTTTGTAATTGAAAAACAATTACATAAGGTAATAAGTTGTCACCAAAGTGGTCACAGAGCTAAGATAGTGTTCTTCCAGTGTTCTCCTGCAAAAATTCTAGCCATTCATCTCTTGGTATCCACGGTTAAAATAAAAATAGAATTTGCTGGGTTTTGTCAATAGGATAAAGGTAAAGGTAAAGGTTCCCCTTGCACATATGTGCCAGTCGTTTCCGGCTCTAGGGGGCGGTGCTCATCTCTGTTACAAAGCCAAAGAGCCAGCGCTGTCCGAAGATGTCTCCATGGTCATGTGGCTGGCAGGACTAAATGCCAAAGGCACATGAAACACTGTTACCTTCCCACCAAAGTGGTCCCTGTTTTTCTACTTGCATTTTTTACATGCTTTCAAACTGTTAGGTTGGCAGAAACTGGGACAAGGAACAGGAGCTCACTCCGTTATGTGGCGTTAGGGATTCGAACCGCCGAACTGCCGACCTTTCTGATCGATAAGCTCAGCCTCTTAGCCACTGAGCCACCATGTCCCTGTTGTCAATAGGATAGGCAATAGTAAATTTACCACTCTTCTACATCATCTGAAATTGCTCTTTTAGAGAAAGAAGCATTCAACTTCATACGCTGTGTCTTCTCCCAGAAAGTCTTCTTTGAAGAACCTCTAGTTGAGGATATGGCAACTTGAGTAACTCCAGATGGTCCTGAAGAACCACTGTGGGGATCTCTTGCCATATTAAATGTAAGTAACTAACCTAGCGGACATTCATATCCTGCTTCACAAGGTAGTCCAAGAACGTTTGGCATTCCTGACTTTTCTGGATCTGGACAGACAAATCCAGGGGGGCAGGGTAAGCAGTCTTTCAAAGATATAGCTCCAGGCTGAGTCCTGTAGGAACCAGGTGGACAAAGAAAAGCTTCTTTTCTGCTTGGGCACCAGTGTCCTGGGGCACAAGGGTACTCTCTGAGGGTAGTGGCTCCTGTTAGAGAGAAGAGAAATGAAGAGAGACAAGGGACGGGAGAACCTCAAGAGAAAGAAGCAATCTTCTCTTTTAGACTTTGCACCAACATTTTGCCAAGAGAAACATAAAAAGTCTTGAAGTCTGCAGTGATTCAAAAACCCAGTTTTTCAACAACATGGACATTAAAAGTTTCTCAATTAATTCTCTTGGAGGCCAGAATATCAGGATGGAGAATTTTGGTTTTAGCATCCTACATGTTACTGACTGCAGTTATAACTTTTGCATAGCTACAGTTATACAATTATATCATCTATATTCTATTGTGATTCTATGGCTCTATATTATGGCAATTTTATCATGGATTTACCTTAATATTTTATCTCGTCTATTGTACTGTCTGCATATTTTGTATATATACATTTGCTGATGCTCTATTTAAACATATGTTTGTGTTTGTATGTATAACATGTTTTATCAGTGTTGTATATCATGACTGCATGACCTCTGTAGATGCCATGATATGCCATATACTAAACCAAAAACGAACTACAGTTCCCAGAAGCCCAAATCACCATGGGTAGGAAAGAAATGATGAAGCGGTGAGAATTTGGTAGCATTGCCATTCCTGTTGCAAGACAATTGAAAAAGGCAGCTATTAAAAAAAGTCACCAGTCTTGCAAACTGAGAATACTATTATACCTATGAAGTCAAAATAATCACATAACTGATGCTGGCTGAGAAAAATATCTTAAGAAAGACATTTTCCTGGCTGCACAAGCTGTTGTGGCTTTCTTCATATGAACATGATTTTGACAAATTGAGTTTACAGCCAGCAATACAATTGGCAGCTCACCTGCTGGAGGACATTGGCATTCTGACATGCAGAGTTGGTAATTCGGTTGTCCCTCAGTCTCAAGTTCTGTTCGGAAAATCTGCTTGGGACATTGCTGGAGGGTCCGTGACCCCAGGGGATTGGTGAGATTCATTCCTTGGCAGTTGGACCCAAAGGGACATGGGAAAGCCATGGGAAATCCTGAAGAATGAGAAAATGGAGTCTTCTATGAAGCTGGATTTTAATAGAAGAATATGCCTGTTAGGTCCCATCTAGATAAAGTTGTAGAGAAGGTGGGTTCTGGACATTTCTACTAACTTGTTTTGCACCAGCGACCTGGTGGGCAGGGTAGGCAGTCTTCTTTTTGCTTGGCACCTGGGTGAGAACCTATGGTATCATCTGGACATGGAATGGGGGCTGTTGAGCCTTCTGGGCAGTAGAATCCTACGGGAAGAGAATACAACCAAGTTCAATTCTGCTCATGGTGACTATCAAGCATTACATTCTCTCAGATCATTTCCTACTTCTCCAGGGACACAGATTTAATTGCACGAATGCCACATTGCTTCTTTTGACCATCTTATGGGCACTCCTGTTCCACTTGCTGCTGAATCACAATTCCCAGCCTTCCCTATTCCATATGTTGTTTACCGCTAGTTGATGCTTCTGGGAATTGCCTACATCTCTAAAAGGGATTGTCACAGATTCCCCACCTCTACGCTTGGAACAAACCAATGTGTGTATCATGGGATTTAGGTCTCTAAACAGCATCTACAGAACAAAAAAATTGCATAGTTCTTCAACAACCATTATCAAATATTTAGGCGCCCCAAATGCTGGCTATCTATTCTTAGACTCTATTTCTTCAGGTGTTCTTCAGACTATTTTCTAGGACACTCAGGTTAAAAATTGGGAAAGAACTCCGGCAAGACTGTACAGAAACAAAAAATTGGAATTAAGATTGCCGGGAGAAATATCAACAACCTCAGATATGCAGATGATACCACTCTAATGGCAGGAAGTGAAGAGGAACTAAAGAGCTTCTTGGTGCGGGTGAAGGAGAGTGCAAAAGTTGGCTTAAAAATCAACATTAAGAAAAGTGAGATCATGGCATCCGGCCCTCTCAATTCCTGGCAAATAGATAGGAAAGAAAGGGAGGTAGTGACAGATTTTATTTTCCTGGGCTCTAAGATCACCGCAGATGGGGACTGCAGCCAAGAAATTAAAAGATGCTTGCTCCTGGGGAGGAAAGCTGTGGCAAATCTAAACAGCCTACTACAAAGCAGAGACCTCACCCTGCCAACAAAAGTGCGTCTAGTCAAGGCTGTGGTTTTCCCAGTTGCAATGTAGGGCTGTGAAAATTGGACCGTAAGGAAGGATGAGTGCCAAAGAATGGAGGCCTTTGAACTCTGGGGCTGGAGGAGAGGACTCCTGCGAGTCCCTTGGACTGCAAGGCCATCCAACCGGTCAGTCCTAGAGGAGATCCACCCTGACTGCTCTTTAGAAGGCCAGATCCTGAAGATGAAACTCCAAGACTTTGGCTACCTCGTGAGAAGGAAGGACTCCCTGGAGAAGAGCCTAATGCTAGGAACAATGGAAGGCAAAAGAAGAAGAAAGGGACGGCAGAGAATTAGGTGGCTGGATGGAGTTGGTGTGAGCTTAAATGGACTCTAGGGGATGGTAGAGAACAGGAAGGCCTGAAGGAATGTTGTCCATGGAGTCGCAATGGGTCAGACATGACTTTGCAACTAACAACAACAACAGGTACCTGCTGGACAAGGGCCCGCACACCTTTCTCCCCAGAGACAATCAGCCAGGGGAGTCCAAGTGAAGTTGTAACCCTGTGGTGTGGCATCAGAACTTCCCTCTTGGCAGAAGAAGCCAGCAGCACATGGTCCTTCCATCTGTCCTCTCCTGGAGCAAAGAAAATGCTAGGACTTCATTGAGAAGGCAAGGAAAATAATTTAGTACGCAATCATTTCTCTGTGACGTTTCTCCCAAATGAATTGATACAGAGAGTTTACAGCAGTGTGTCTTAACTTCAAGAACTTTAAGATGGGTGGACTTCAACCTCCCCAAATTCCCAGCCAACATCCTGGCTGGGGAATTTTGGAAGTGGGACTCCACCCATCTTAAAGTAGCTGAAATGGAGAAATATTAGTTTACAGCATTGCATGAAACAGTGCATCCCTTCAAACCAAACTGAGCCACAGAATTAGAGAAACAAAACCGAAATTAAACAAGGGGTAAAATATCTTTAAAGGAGACATGGAAGTTAGAAGGAAAAGTTGAGTGAAAACTCCGGAAGGAGTAAAGCCTGGATATTTGATTGGATTGGATTTTTCCATGGCTGAAGCAGCTTCAATAATGGCCTTCTCTTGAGAGGATTGGATTTTGACAGCATCATCAGAAAGCCTTCATAGAAGGGTTTGCATTTGAGTGACAGAAATATAATTACCTGCATTTGCAAAGCTAGATTTGGACTGGGAAGAATTGTATCTTGGTTATACCGGTGTAGGATTTCCTGCCTAAGCAGAGGGTTGGACTAGAAGACCTCTAAGGCCCCTTCCAATTCTGTTATTCTATGCTACGCTATACTATGCTACGCTATATATGCTATGCTATGCTATGCTATATATTCTATATTCTATATTGTACTCTACTTTACTCTACTACACTCTACATTCTATATTGTACTCTACTCTAATACACTCTACTCTATTCTGTATTCTATATTGTACTCTAATACACTCTACTTTACTCTACTCTACTCACATTTTTTCCCTAGCTGATCCCAAGTCACGCCTCACCTTTACAGTCTAATACATGTCATGGTTTATTACTTACTATTCTTATTCTCTCTCCTGTTTTATTTTATTAGCTGCCTTACAGATTTCTCTGAAAAGAAAGACAGCCGATAAATCTTTCCAATCCAATGAAGCACACTGATCCTAAAAATTACAATTTGCAGAGGTAGCAGAAATATTGTACAACCTGCAGTAGTGACCAGGAGAGCAAGGAAGACAATCTCTCTCTTTTCGTAGCCCAAAAGCATCTGGAAAAGTGAAGGTGCCATCGGGACACGGGAGGGGAACCAAAGTACCTAAGAAGATAAGATATACCTCACTTGTTTGGATTCTGCCTTAGAAGGTAAGTTGGATGATTCATTTTCTCTTAGAAATGGCTTGCAATGGCTTGCAAATCCAACTCAAGGTATTACTAGGCTGTCTCTTAGAAGTAAGAGGAGATGATACATCAAAGGGAAACAATTGGGAAGTTTCAGCTGCAACATTGGGTAGGAAAATTTTTCTTGTCAGTTTCTTTGATGACAAATTCAACAGATTTTTTAAAACAGATTAACAGAGGTGGAAGGGACCTCGGAGATCATCTGGTCCAAACCCCCACCCAAGCAGGAGACCCTATACCATTTCTGACAGATGGCAGTCCAGTCTCTTCTTGAAAGCTTCCAGTGATGAAGCTCCCACAACTTCCGAAGGCAACTTCTGTTCCATCGGTTGATGGTCCTCACTGTCAGAAAATTTCTCCTTGTTTCCAGGTTGAATTTCTCTTTGATCAGCATCCATCTATTATTCCTTGTCTGGCCTTCAGGGGCTTTGGGAAATAGCTTGACTCCCTGCTCTCTGTGGCAGCCCCTCAAATTCTGGAAGACTGCTACCCTGTCTCCTCTGGTCCTTCTCTTCACTAGACTAGCCATGCCCAGTTCCTGCAACCATTCATCATGTTTTAGCCTCCAGTCCCCTAATTATCTTGGTTACTCTTCTCTGCACTCTTTCTAGAGTCTCAACATCTTTTTGTATAGTGTGGTGACCAAAACTGGATGCAGTACTCTAGGTGTGGTCTTACTAAGGCTTTATAGAGTGGTATTAGTACCTCCCTTGATCTTGATTGTATCCCTCTCTAATTGCAATTTAGGATTGCATTGGCTGCTGGCTCATATTTAACTGGTTGTCCACTAGGACTCCAAGATCCCTCTCACAGTGACAGATATTAAGCCTGGTTTCACCCCATCTATAGGTGTACTTTTGGGGGTTTTCTTGCCTAAGTCTAGGACTTTACTTTTCTCTACAATGGATTTCATTTTGTTAGATAGGGCCCAGTGTTCAAATCTGAATTTGAAGAAAGAGGATGGACTTCCTTGAGTCAAGGAATCTTTTCTCATATCTCTTTGCTCCAATTAACCAGCAAGTTTTTACCTTCAACTGATGAATCAGTTGATGACTCAGTCCGTTAAAGTTTGCAGCCCTGGTGCTTTTGCTAATGCATTTCCTAGACATGTCTGCAGGGTATGGCCTGAAAAGTGGCCACATGTTGGCCACCATGGTAGCTCCCTCTGTTTTCCAGATGGAGCATCAACCTCATTATTGAGACTCTCATCTTGGTGGGCTTTTTTTAACCATACCCCACAGATGCTCCTGCCATGTTCACAGTTCCATACCTTCAGGACAATAGGAATAGGGTGGGCAGTGCTTGGGTTCCCCGGGAGAAGCCTCGTGGCAGTAGAAACCAGATTGGCAGGGGAGACAGTGTGCCGAACCTCGGTTGGGCTGATATTCTCCAGTGGGACATGGAGTGGGGTGGGTTGCCCCAGACAGGCAGAAATGGCCCTGTGAAGAAGAGACAGGCAGAAGCAGCACAGGTGAGGCAAGTAGTTTAAATTTTGCTTTCTCCAGCATGTGCCTTTTTATTTCTTGGAAGAAGTAATTGTCTGTTTTTATGGAGAGGAAATAGCATAAATATGAAAAGGAAGAAAACAAAAAAAGAGGAATTTCCTTCCTTCTTTTTCTCCTTCTCCTCTCCTTCCTTCCTCCCTTCCTTCCCTCCTCCTCCTTTTCTCCTCCTCCTCTCCTCCTTTTCTCCTCTCTTTCTTTCCTTCCTTTCCTCCTCCTCTCCTTCCTTCCTTCCCTCCTTCTCCTCTCCTCCTCTCTTTCCTTCCTTCCCTTCTCTTCCTCTCCTCTCCTCCTCTCCTTCCTTCCTTCCTTCCCTCCTCCTCTTCCTCCCCTCCTCCTCTCCCTCCTTCCCTCCTCCTCTCCTCTTCCTGTCCTCTCCTTCACTTCTCCTCTCTTTCCTTCCTTCCTATCCTCTTCCTCTCCTTCCCTCCTCCTCTCCTTCTCCCCTCCTCCTCCTCTCCCTCCATCTTTCTTTCTTTCTTTCCTTCCTTCCCTCCTCTCCTCCTCCTGTCCTCTCCTCCACTTCTCCTCTCCTTCCTTCCTTCCTCTCCTCCTCCTTCTCTCCTTCCTTCTTTCCTTCCTTTCTGTGAAATAGGGCTAAATTCCCTCACTGCACCCCAACATTCTTTAAGAATATGCTATCCTGCCTTTAGAAGGGCATTGTGGTGAATGTATGGCATTTCATGACATTTCATTTCACTCTATTATGACAGGCTCACTGAGCTTAATTCACTGCCCCACAGTCCTCACTGTTTGAGGTCAGCAGGTGTTTGCACCACAAAGTACACAATATTTTAGCTGATAGAACAGACCTCCGGGCAGAGGAATGCAGTCGGGCTGAATGAACTGAAGTTTGCTGGGCAGTAGAAACCAGCCGTACAAGGTCCAGTAGGCGAACTCATCCCCATGGCTGCACAGAAGAATCCTGGGTAGCAAGGCACACAGTAATCTGGAGAGGATCCTCCTATAGGATCAAAAGATGCCCAGTTTTTCCATGGAGAACCACATCAAAGGACCAGCCAAGAGTGAATTTGTACAACCTTCACTACCTGAGTGAACCGAAGGAAGAGATGCGAGCCGAATGGTGGCTTTCATAAGAAAAAACCTTCTATTTCTTTTAAATATAATTTTTTTAATGTTAATTACAACTGGGAATAAAGGATAGGATGCCTTAGGATTAGAGGGAAAGGAACGGTGTTGACCGAGAGCTGTTTGTACTTGATATTTCTCCATTAAAATGAGCAAAGCAATTATTTTCAGCACAAATGGCATCTATTTGTTTTGCCTTCACCGCAGGAACAAAGTTAAACAATCAGGATTTACCTCAGGGAAGTAACAGGGAGAAGAAGATCTATTGATTCTATAAATAACATTTTTAATACACTGAAATCAGAGAACTACAAGATTTTCTGCCCACCCTTTAAGTAAAGAGGTGGAGTAGAAGTATCTAGTGAGAGGGAGGGTTATGAAATATTACCCCTCTTGTATCTTCCCTAAGGACCTCATTATTCATCTAGGTTCCCACAACTTCTCCTGTCCTCCCTCTTTCTCACAAGACCATTAGCTGCCATAAAGGTCTGTGGAGATTCCCCATCCCATTCTATTTAACTACAATTTCCCCACAAGCCTTACTATTATTGTTTCTTTTTATCCTATTGTTTCTTTTTATTTTTCTTATACGTATCCATTTCATGTATTCATAATTATGTTTATGCTTATACCTGTTACCTTGTAAGCAATTGACAAATCAAATCAAATAAATACAGAATCCTGCAGAAGTCTTTCATTCCTTAAGTCAGGCAGGGAGGTGGGAAGGCAAGAAGGTGAGGACCTTCTTTTGAAGGACAAGTATGATCTTTGGCATCCATTTGTGTGAACTCAGCTCCTTGTAGCTGGAGAAACCCCTTGGTAGCTGACGGAGGTGGGCTCCAAAAATTTCAGCAGCGAATTCTCTGCCCGGTTGCTGGGTGGATGTGACCATGTTGGGCATGGCCTAGTCAGCCCCCTGCACCATGGCAGGTTGGGGGGAGGTGTTTTCACCTTCCCCAGGCTCCAGAGGCTTTCCTCGAGCCTCTCTGCCTCCCCCAGGCTCCGAAGGCCCTCTGGAGGCCGGAAATGGGCCCGTTTCTGGACTTCCGGAACTTCCAGGCGGCCCATTTTCCACCCTCCCTGAGCCTCTACATGGGTCCTGCACTTACCTCACATCCAAACCGGGCTGCATGGAGACTCCTGGGAGGGAAGGGGAGGGTGGAAGGGGCCAGACAGAGGTGGGATTTGGCGGTTCTCTGAACCAGCCATAATGTTAGCAACGGGGCCCCCCAAAACCAGGCAAACCCGTAGCAGCCCACCCCTGGTAGCTGACCTTGAAATCAACCCTGGGGATGGTCTTCCAAGCTATACTCACCTGTCCCATTATTCAGAGTGCCCACTGGACAGGCGATGGGAGATGGAGTGCCTTCTGGGCAAAAGTGCCCCCGGGGGCAAGGTCCATTTAGTGGAAACTCAGGTGAGCTTTGAGGGACAGCATCAAATGCTCCCCCGGCACAGTAAAACCCAGCAGTGCAGAAACCTGCCAAAGAGAGGATGAAGAGAACATTTCTGTCATGCCCGTGTCGGAATCTGACTCGGAGGAGGAAGCTGAACACGTGACAGGGAGTGGGAGTGTGGCTCCGTTGGCTGTGGAAGAAACTGGGGAAGGGCACAGTCCGGCTGGGCAGAGCAGCGGGACAGGTAGAGCAAGGGAGAGGGAATTCAGAGGAAGATCCAGGCCCATCCCCTCTTCATCCTAGGGCATGCAGGGAGGAACAGAGAAGAGAGCAATGTCGGTTGCATGGCTTACGGGGGAGGAAAGGGCCCCGATTCCTTCATTAGCTGCAGCTGGGAACACAGTGTATAAAAAAGGAAGATGCACACAGCAAGTTTTTGGGAGTAAATGTGAATTTATCTTGTATTATTGTGGCTTATCTGTGTTCCTGGCACCTTCCCAACTATGTGAGTGTTGCTGTGCTTTCAAGTTTGAAATTCCTTCTCCTGCCCTGCCAAACTAATTACTTCAGTTTGGTTTGTTTGGATTTTAAGTTACAGTTTGTGTGTACCTTGTTTTGGACTGAATTTTCTACAGTCAAAGGCTGTTCCTGGGAGACTTTTTCTCCAGCCCGAAGGTAACCAGGACATTGGGAGCAAAGTTGGAGATAATAAAGGGACTCTTATCGCTTATCTGACTGTGTTGCCTTTGTGCCACACCCTGGGTCATCACAATTTCTCTTCTGTTGAGAATGAATAAACTGCCCATAAGATGGTCCAGGAAGGGGCAATGGAGATTGTGAGAGTCTCACATAGAGACACAGTTGCCTAAGCATTTTGCAAGACGAAACAGAAACATCCATAGCTTCAAAAACAACATGGCAATCTTGGTTTTCTTTAAAGAAAGAAGAGGATAGAATAGAAGTGGGTAGCTAAGGTTTCTTACCATCAGGCTTCCAGTTGGCATCACCCCTGCAGTAGCTTCCAACTGGGCATGGCTTGCAAGCATTGAAGGATGAGGCTCCCTCCAGGGCATTTAGCAAACCGGCTGGACATGGTATGGGCATGGCTGTCTGGGCTGGGCAGTAATACCCTGTGAAAAGTGAGGTTACTGAATCAATAAGCTATAGTCATGCTTGAAATGTCAATAAGTTCTTTGAACCGAGGCTGATTTCTGATGACTTCGTCTACACCAGGGGTCCCTCCACTCGGTCCTCGGACCGGTACCGGTCCGTGGAACAATTTCTACCGGGCCGCCGGTTTGCTGGGCGCCGCCATCTTGTTTTGATGAAAAAGTGCTTCCGGTGAGCTTTTCCGGTAGAAAGCAGCATTTGGGTGCTGAAAGAATCCTCGCGCCTTAGTTTCATCGAAGGTGGGGGCGGCTTCAAACAAAACTAAGGCGCGAGGATTCTTTCAGCACGCATGGCAAGGCGAGCAGAGCGACCGTCGCGAAAGCCGCCGTGAAGCCCATCGACACAGTTACAAAGGAAGAGTTGAAGGTGGCGGGGAGAAGCGGGGGCGGCTGGCTGGCCGGTCGCTCGGCTCGCCTTGCCATGCGTGCTGATGCCGGTACCGGGCCGTGGATGATTTTGTGATGCCGGTACCAGGCCGTGGCACAAAAAGATTGAGGGCCACTGGTCTACACAGTTTCCCTAGCAACATCAATCACGATGACTTCCTAGTTTTTGCATTACACATCTTACCAGTTTTTACTTAAGTACTAACTCCATTGGACCTTGCTTAGTTTCAGCGTCCAGACCAAGTAGGATGGATGAGATTAACTTGAAGTTTCATACTACGTCCCATATTTTCCAAAGAAGTGGAGACTGTGGACCTGATGAATCTCGAACAGGGGTGTCAAACTCAAGGCCCGTGGGCCCGCAAGTGCTTAGATCTGGCCTGTGGGGCCACCCTGGATAGCATGGATAAGGACCAGCCCACAGTGCCTCTGTCAGTGAAAATGGAGCTTGGGAGGAGATCTTGTGGCCCTCATGAGCTCCATTTTCACTGGCAGAGGGTTGCAGGAAGCCCTCGCAGCTGAAGACGGAGCTCAGGAGCCCATTTTCACTGGCAGAGTGCTTGAGCCACCATAGACACCCTCAACACGAGTGATGTTGAGCTGGCGATGTTCACCCTGGGCACGCCCACCCCAGTTCCCCAACATCAAACACAACCCTGATATAGCCCCCAATGAAATCGAGTTTGACACCCCTGATCTAGAATAAAGGTTTCCCCCAAATTACACTTCCTGCCAAGTGATAAATCCAAAGGAAAAGATCTGTGGATAATCCACTTTAGGTTTGATCATATTCAGAGAAAGAGGCCCTACATTGAAATAGAAACTGCCTTTGTATAACATAGAAAATGATCTATATCCTGGCTGTCCATGAGATGAGGGAGAATAGATCTTGACGTATTTCTCCAGGACATCCCTTAAGTTGTCTTTTTCTTTTTTTGTGTGTAAACTTGTTTATTTTATTTTACAAACATTCTATCTTTTCTTTATACAGTGTGTCGTCTGGGTACAATTGTGCATAATATTTGTGGTTAATACAATTTCCTTACCATAACAACAACAATTACATTACATTCTTATTTTGAACGAATATACATTATATATCTTATCGTTGTAACCTTCCCCCTTTTAATTCCTTCCTCTCTATATTCATATATACCCTCTCTCTCTATATCTTCTATATTCATATATTTAATTTCTAATTGCCATTTTCTTTTCCAACCATTGATAAAATAATTCCCATATCATATCCTATTCAGATTGTTCTTTTCCTTTAATTGCCAGTGTTAATCTATTCATTTCTGCACATTCTAATATTTTCCTAATCACACTGTCCTCTATCAGTTTTTTTCCACTTTTCCAGTTTTGAGCAAATACTATTCTAGCTGCAGTTAATACATGAATAATTAGATATGTCTTTTCTTTACTATAACTTTCTGGTATCATCCATAACAAAAATATTTCAGGTTTTAGGTCTATACGTTGTTTTATCATCTTTTCCAACCACGTATGTATTTTTGTTCAATATCTCTTAGCTTCTGTGCATGACCACCACATGTGGTAATATGTTCCGGGTGTCTGATGACATTTTTCAAAAGTTACACATATACCTCAGTCCTTCCTGGTAGATCTTTGTGCCTAATCTCCTAATCACCTGCATTTATTCTTCTTTGACTTTATTCCAGTTTCACTGGACACTTTTTCAAGTTATGTATCCAGAACTAGATTCCAGAAGAGGTCATTCCAGTACAGAACTATGCCTTTCCATCATTTGGAAGCTATAAATAGCATGGAAGAACATTGGATGAGAGCAAAAGAGGACGTCCTCCTTAATCTTCATCCAATGGAGTTTTTGTTTCCCATGCTATGTATCAACCTGCATTTGCCAACCTGCATTACCTCGAGGGCAGATGGCTGGTTCCACCATGGCAGCACGTCGACAGGCAGTTCCTGCTGGGCAAGGGAGGCAGACACTGGCTCCATCAGTGGGGCTAAACATCCCAGGCTCACAGGGCACTTCCGAGCTGGCGCCCTGGGGACAGTAGAAGCCTTTAGGGCACCGATACCCATGTATCCCATCATTAGGGCAGGGCACAGAGTTGCCTTCAAGGCAAACATACCTGTGAATATAAGAAAGGAGCAGCTGTACTTTTAAAAACTTGGCTTTTCCTTTAAAGGGGAAAATTCTTCATCCTCAAATATTGAACTCCCTTAAATGTTGGTCATTCAAAACAGATTTCCAGAAGAGGCTGGATCTCTGTTTCAGTCGCCCCGAGATAGAGAAGTCGTTTAATGCCATCTCAGTGTTTCTCAGCTCTGGCAACTTTAAAGATGTGTGGACTTCAACTCCCATAATTCCCCAGCCCGTCTTACTGCATTGCCAGATCTGCTTGCCACACTCAAGATGGCCTATTTTGAGAAAGTGGTTTTGGGATGCCCCATTTCTCTGCCGGGAAGAACCTGCCAGTCTGCATCTTACCCTTCATTACATAGTAACATCTGGGACAAGCCAGATGTCCCCGACTGACTGCAGATGTGCCCTGCTGGACAAGGAAGGCATTCACCCTCAGCTTTCAGGCCAATCATAGTGGAAAAGGAGCCAGGTGGGCAAGGCATGGGAAAGCCAGTGCCTGGGGGACAAAAATGTCCTCTGGGACAGATGTCATTCCCTGTCAAAGGATAGGCAGAATCCACCTGTACAAAGATGAAAGGAACAGGAAGTGAAGAAATCAATAGACTCTGGTTAAGAAGAAAATCAAGGAACTACCAATTCAGACAATGAACTGTAAATAACAGCAGAGGTGGAATTCATCAGGTTCTGACCAGTTCTGGAGAACCGGTAGGGGAAATTTTGAATAGTTCAGAGAACCGGCAAATACCACCTCTGACTGGCCCCGCCCCCATCTATTCTCTGCCTTCTGAGTCCCAGCTGATTGGCTTGGTCTTCTTTGGTTGCCCTGCACAGGAGAACGGGGCTGGAAAGCAGGTTAGTGGGGTGGGGAGGGAATGGGGATTTTGCAGTATCCTTCCCCTGCCATGCCCACCAAGCCACGCCTACAGAATCAATCAATTTCCTTTACTCTGCACAAAGAACCACAATGGAGACAGAACACAAGGAGAAAGAGATACGCCTCCTCATGGCCTCATATATAGAGACAGCTTCTTAAAGTGGTAAAACCCTGTGGGACCCATCCTCAGTCTTAAAGCAGCAATAACTATGTTGATTCATCCTCATTGCATCAGCAGATGGTCAGCATTAAATCTTAATACCTTAACACTCCTCCCATTTAAAGCTGAACAGTTGACAATCCATAGTCCTGATATTTGTCCACAGATACAGGCTTTGTTAGTGTGTCAGCTATATTAGAGTTAGTAGGACAATGCTGTAATCTTACTAGTTTCTCCCTTACGGCCTCCCTAACATTACAATATTTGATGTCTTCATGTTTACTCCTGCTTTCAATGCGATCTCCTGTTGACATTTTTATACATGCCACATTGTCTTCAAACACTTTGCTATTTTTAAGAAGAGATTGGACAACCACTTGTCTGAAATGGTATAGGGTTTCCAGCTTGAGCAGGGGGTTGGACTAGAAGATCTCCAAGGTCCCTTCCAACTCTATTACATTCTGTCATTTCCACTTACTCTGTGCCTAATGGGAGTTGAGCTGACTGCCCCTTTGCTGCAGTAATAGCCTTCATGGCAAAGCCCGGTTGGCTGAAATAGTCCAGGAGATGAACAATACATGCCTTTTATAGGAGAGAAAAGACAACAGCAGAATTCCCAGACTGTGATGACCCAGCGTGGGATACAAAATAAACACAGTCACAAAAAACAGGTGAAGCTCCTTTTATTCCTTCACTTTGCTTCCAAGCTCCAAATATCCTTGACTGGAGACAAAAAAACTCCCACACAAGCAGTTACAAGAAGGAGGAAATGCCATTTAAATTATAAAGAGTAAAAGACAACACAAACCAGGCAAGATAAGGGCTTGGAGACATCCACAGATATCAGAACACACACCGGGAAGGACGCCAAACTCAGAGAGGAACAATAACTAGAGATATTTCCATGCTT
Organism: Notechis scutatus; assembly: GCF_049901735.1. NCBI lineage: Eukaryota > Metazoa > Chordata > Lepidosauria > Squamata > Elapidae > Notechis > Notechis scutatus. The sequence goes on along the minus strand of NC_142015.1, from coordinate 22,964,403 downwards.
TGTTTCCAGCACTCGCCCGTATGCATGTCCATGGTCTTATCCAGTTGTCACAGCTGCAGCCCATGAAAAGGATCAAGGCCTGCTCCTCCCGAGTAGACCACATCTCTCCCTTATCCTCTCCTCCCTGCATGCCCTAGGATGGATAGGGGATGGGCCTGGGTCCTCCTCTGACTGCCCAGCCGGCCTCTGCCCTTCCCCAGCCTCCTCCACAACCTCCGGAGCCCCACTTCCACTCCCTGTCGGCTGTTCCTCCTCTCCCTCAGAGTCAGTCTCCACCAGGGGCAGGACACAGACTGTGAATGGCAAACAAGACATTCTCATCTTTCACTTCTGGGCATCCTTTTCTAAGCTTGGATCCAGCCCCTCTCTTACCTGCTGGGCAGGATTCACACTCAGATTCATCAGCCGCACCAGCCTTGGGTCCATAGGTACCTCTGGGGCATGGATGCTCCCTGCTAGAAGCAGTCCCAGGTGGGCAAAAATACCCCATAAGACACAGCTTAGAAACTGGGATGCCATCATCTAGGAAAGAAAGAGCATTTTTGAAAGCTTTTTGGTAGCAATGTTTACTTTTAAGGACAAGGTGCCTTTATTTTCAGAAAGAAAATCCTATAGAGCCATCACTCCAGGCATGCCAGCTGTTGCCCATTGCTCTTCCGGGTTCTGGTGTGCACTGGAGAGCTGGTCTTCACACATGTGTGCGCTCACGCTGAAAACTAGAAGAGGAGCTCCCAGCGTGCGCCTGCATGTCAGCCACCTGGTCTTTTGGTTTCTAACATGCATGCGTGTGTGAAGACCAGCTGGCCAGTGCACACATGCATGTTAGAAACCAGTCAGCCAGCTAGTCTTTGCACACGCATGCACATTAGAAGCTGAAAGACCAGTTGGCCAGTGCACATGCATGCGCTGGGTGCTGCTCTTCCAGTTTTTGGCATGAGCGTACGTGTTGGCCAGTGCACATGCATTGCCGGCGCTTTCGTTTTTGGCTTTTTGGCGCATGCACTTGCATTCTGGCACTTGGTTCCTTTTTTGGTGCATGCGCATTCCCATTTCGGCACTCGGTGCCGAAAAGGTTAATCACCACTGTCCTAAGCCATGTAAATCTTGGATTGTTAACTCAGACACAATGGCTGGGCATATAAATCATGTTAAGCTATACACATCATTTACAAAGTGCAAAGTTTGGCTTAAGACAACACACTAAGCCAACATCAGACCAACCAAAATTAAGTGGCAGTGCATCTTAGCTCTGTGCAAAGTCAGTCTTTGCCTCCAACGATTGCATTTCTCTTGGGCTTACTGTTGTTGGTGGGCTCACAAAAGAATCGGACAGGACAGGGACCACAGGATTCCTTCCCTTCTTCTGATTGGTAGGTTCCCTTTTCACAAGCGACTGGATCCACAGAACCCTCGGGGCAATAAAATCCACGTGGGCACCGGTGGGAAGATGGAGTGGAAGAGACTTGGCCAGGTGGGCAGTAGAAGCCAGGAGAGCAACTCCCTTCTGGAGCAGTCTTTCCTGCCCCTAAAATCAGCAAGAGAAGAAGGATCTACTCATAATTTTGATTATGTCATAAGAAAATCCCTTCAGGTGCACCAAAATTATCTTTCCCTCCAATTTAAAACAGTAAAATGAAAAGTTTGCACGTACCACTGCAGAAATTCCCGGCTGGGCACAGTTTGCAGTCTGTGATATCCCATTTTCCACTATGGGGATTGATGGTCCCTGGCAAGCATGGAACAGGGGTCCCAGTGCCTTGGGGACAATAGAATCCAGGGGGACAGAGGTTTTGATCGGGACGTGAAGAGGACAAGTCACAATAGAAACCAGCCTGACACCTCCCTGCAAAGCAAAATATTTCAGAATGGCATATGGATGATCTTCATAACATATTGCATTCACCACAAAGTTCATTGCCTCCAAAATGAGGGTACTAAACTTAAGCCTCTTTGGAAGCTCCATATTTCAATTTATAAACCTGACAGTCCAGCACGGATATAGAATGTAGAGATCACAACCGTTGTGTAGCTCAACGGTGAGGCATTCAGTGAGTGCCTGGAATCACTCATTGAATTTTCCATGTCTACTTCACTGAATAAATGGCATTGAGAGATCACTGAAAGCCAACTGAGCAGTATTGGAGAGATAGATGTAGACATTCAGAATTTAATTTCCCATCAAGAGCTGGACTCCTGTTATCTTGACTTTGCTGTCCCTCCACTATCCATTGCCCCAAAACAAACTAAGGCTTTTAATTTAAGAACCAGATTGCCTGCAATGTTCACAGTAAGAAAACCATCGTGAAATTGACTTGTTGAGTTCCCTTGGTTGACAGCCACAGACCAAAGGCATAAAATAAAGCTATAGTTATCCATTTGAAAGAAGAAATAAACTAAACCTCTCTCTTAGACTAGCACCTAGTGTAGGAGGAGTGGCAGAAACTAGGGTGGAGTTAAAAGAGGGATCAGCCTAGAATCCCTACGTTGACACAAGCACACTAAATCCAACCCACTCTGTGAATTGACTTTTATTGAACTCCAAGTAGATGCCAACCACTAGTTGAGAAGAAGCCTGTTAGGAATGATAGTCACCTAACAGTTGGGTTGGCAATATATAAACCAGGATAGTTATTTAATACTGTTGTATTTTTAAGAGAATGATTGGCTGAGGTTCCTCCAATGGCCATAAGATGGAGCCAGAAACCTGGTTCTCTCTTCTTGCATTTTCCCTATTGCTTTTGCTTGATCGTCATTCTGCTTGGATTGCTGTGAGTCTTGCAACTGTTAGCAAACTCTGTTTACTGAACTTTGTTTATGATACTGGAATTTGTTTTTGGATTATCCCTGGACTGATGGTTGTGAATACTGACTGCTTTAACCGTGTATGATTTGGACTGTTTGTTGGACTTTGTTTACCCATTTACTGGAAGTAGAACCTACATGTTACTATTCAGTGTATCTGTATGCTGGTCGTGTGTTATTCAACACCACTCTCACAACGTTTCCCTGAGTGTATTCATTCTCCTAATGGGGAATACCTCAACAAGTACCTTACTGTTGAGTAATGAATCAGTTTGAATGGACCTTCATGCATGGACATGGCACCCAGTATGCTTGAACACTTCCCAACATATTGGTATATTTAAGAAGTACATGACCTACCAGAAATAGCAGCCAGCCCTTCTCCTTGGCAGAAGCTTCCTCCAGGACAGGGCAAACAGGCATTCTGAGATAACATGCCAGGTAGGGGGAGAAATGTTCCTTTGGGACATGGGGTGGGTCTGTTGCTGCTCAAGGGACAAAAATGCCCTGCAGGACATAAACTTCCAGTTTCATCTTGAACAGGATTTGGTCTCCAGGCCTTCAGAACACAGTAGTAACCAGGCAAACAAGGGCCACTGGGAGTCACTAAACCTAGAAAAGAAGATTTATGACAACATATTTTGTTGGCTCCAAATTTTACAAAGTGAGGAAACTTCTAGCATCTAGAACTTCAGGGAGGTTTCTAGTGGGAAACCTATATCTAGGTCCAACCATAGGAAATGTGTTTATTGATAAGAAGTGAAGGATCTAATCCCAAACAGAATAGCCAATGTAGAAGCAAAGTTGGAGTTAGAAGTGATTGTTACACTGGGGTGTGTGTGTGTGTGTGTGTGTGTGTGTGTGTGTGTATTTCTAAATCCATATATCTAAGATAGATGATAGATAGATAGATAGATAGATAGATAGATAGATAGATAGATAGATAGATAGATAGACAGAGAAGAGATAGAGATGATAGATGATAGATGATAGAGATAGAGATAGAGATAGAGACATAGATAGATGATATAGATGTAGGTATACCAGTAAATATAGATATAGATATACCGGTAGATATAGATATAGCGGATGTATTGTCTCTCACTGTGCACTGCAATCTAAATAATTAATTAATTAAATTAATGAATGGAATTCAAGGTCTTAGGCAGAGGTACTATATTCTCCAAACTTCTCATTGGGAATCATCCTCATCTCCATCCTCTTCTTCATCTTCATCACAAAATCGCTAATAAACCACCAATGTAGCTTGCAACAAAGCAGCACATTGCAAATGCAAACCCAGTTACGTCCTTGGACGAAATCAGATTTTGCAGGCGGCGGACCAAGTCTCCTCTCCGATTACCTGGCCTGGCACAGAATTTGCCCCCAGGACATGGCTCACATTCCCTGAAGCTGCTCAGACTGGTCTGGTTACTGAAGGTCCCAGCGAGACAAGGATATTGCTTAGCCGTTTTTGTTCCTGACAGGCAATAGTATCCCGGCGGGCAGTCCATGGGGTTGATCACTCCTGGAGAAGTCATTCGGGAACTCCTGGGAACTCGTGTTTGGAAACTGGGATCACAGAACCTGTCAATAAAGCTAACAATGTTCAGTCTGTTTTCATTTTCATTTCCGCCCTCCTATGGGTAGGAATTATGCAAAGCGACCAGTTTATTTATTGGGAGTCACTAGAATAGAAGCCAGGCTACTGGAAGCTCAGTTCTCTGGCCAAATCTGAATTTCATGTGGGTGCCTCAAACATTATGACCATCATTCAGATAGCTCAGTGGTTCTCAACCTTTTCTTCACCACGGACCCCCTTTGAACACCTTTCATGGCCACAGAACATGGCCATGGACCCCTAAAATCTTGACTTAACTCAAGATTTAAATCATAATATTTTTTTCAAGTCTTCAGGGACTCCCTCTGATGACATTGTGGCCCCTCAGGGGTCCAAGGACCACAGGTTCAGAACTACTGATGATAGATCATAAGAGTGGTGAAGGATTGAGGATCTGTGAGATGATTTCAACCCCCTAAAAGCTACAGGTTGAATGTTCAAATCGCCTCACAGATCATTGATTCCTAGTAAGCTCACAGGATACATCTGAATCAGAGGTGGTATTCAGCAGGTTCTGACCAGTTCTGGAGAACCGGTAGCAGAAATTTTGAGTAGTTCGGAGAACCAGCAAATACCGCCTCTGATTGGAGATTTTACAGTATCCATTCTCTGCCACGCCTACCAAGCCACGCCCACAGAACCGGTAGTAAAATTTTTTGAATCCCACCACTAATCTGAATTGTCATCATATAAACATGAGCATCACAATCATTCTAAAATGAGCATAAAAAGCGCTAAATCAAAGGTGTACAACAAAATATCTCGGTTCTCGGAAGAATTCCTTCGATTGTCTTCAGACATAGCTCGCTAGCCTTCATAAGTGGTCACGATATATCAGAAGGGACAGCCTAAATTGGGGAAACAGGTAAAAAGAGTGGAATTACATGGCTTGGCTATTGGATCTGATACATAAAGGCATCTCCTTTGCATGGAAGAAATAAATGGGAAATGCAAACAGCAGTAAGAATAAGACGATGTAGAGTCTTCCTGATGCATTTGAACAGCTATCATGTAGAATGCAAAGAAGCTGCCTGCAATTTAATTAGACAAGGTTGCAAAATGTGTTCCTTACTTTCCTGCAGGGCAGATTTTGCACAGACTTTGGCCCACTTCATCTTGGTATTTACCAGGAGGACACAGCTGAGGTTTTGGACTCCCTTGGGGACAATAGTGACCCAGAGGACAAAGTTGGTCTAGAGAGAGAGGAGGGGGGAGGGAGAGAGGGAGGGAGAGAGAGAAAGGGAGGGAGGGGGGAGAGAAGGAGGAGGGGAGAGAGAAAGCCTTATTATTTCTTTGACTGAAGCAATCACAACTTTGCCAAATTTCAATCCCGCAAGAATCATGGCTTCTGGGTTGTTGTTTTTTAAATGTAAATCCTATTTTTATTATTTTTATAAGTAACTCAAAGTGGCGAACACAACTAAGTAAATACATATACTGAAAAATGTAAGGAGATACAAAAGATGTCTTGATGTTGATAACAATGTATAAATTTTTATGTTACGTTTTTTAAATTTTGAAAAATTAATAAAATTTATTTTTAAAAAAGTGGCAAACACAACTAATCTTCCTTCTCTTCCATGACAACAATTCTATGAGATGAGTTGGGCTTTTCCAGCAATAAAAAGTAGTCTCCTTTGAGTGTAGAATAATCCCCTACCTGGATTTTGGTCAAATATTGACCCCTCTGGACAGAACCAGCCTTCTGTACACAAATTCTCTGGAAAAGTTTGGCCCCGGAGGGAACAGAACCAGCCTGCTAGGCAGAGATGACAATCCTGGATTGACCGTCCACCTTGGTGGGCTAAGAACGAACCTATAGAAAGAGACATATCAGTCTAACAGGTCCTTAAAGTCTCCATTTTAATTAAATGTGTAGAAACCCAGAATTTCAGAAAACAAAGCAGTGCTGCATTCTTTTCTTAACTACTGGCTTCCTTTTGCTTCCTTTTTCCTTCCTTCCTTCTTTCCTTCCTTCCTTCCTTCTGTCCCTCCCTCCCTCCCTTCCCTATTTCATTGAATTTCATGCCATCAAGAGTGAGCTGAGAAATATAGCAGCACTATCTACATGCAACCTTACCTGCTGGGCAAGGAACTGGGGAAGATGTTCCCTGAGGGCAGAAGTAGCCTTGAGGACAAATGTCTCCTATTATCCCATCAGTTGGATTGGGCAGAGTAGAGCCTCCAGTACAGTAGAAGCCGGGATCACACGGGCCAGATGGAGCAGCCAATTCAGAAGATGCACAGTAAAAACCTTACAAAGAAAGAAAAATATGCGCTAGGATGTGTCTTCTCAAATCATCATTTGAAGATAATATTCATGCCCTATTAAACTAAGCTACAATAGACTGCAATTCTATCGGTGTCGTTTCAAGGGCATATACACATGTGGCAAAATAAAACAAGAAATTGTTTCAACTTCTATCCTCAAAATGACACTATAGGGCACTGCACACCAGAACAACTAGACACAAAGACAGCCCCCCCCCCGCATGCCATTACTCTGCTAAACAACTAATTCCCACAACAGCATCAAACTATAGTATTTACTAAGACTGTATTACTATTATTCTTCTCATCCTTCCTATTACCTATCTCCTCCCACTTATGATTATCACCTTGTTGCTTGTCTCTACTATTTATATTGTTTTATTTGTTTCCTAGTATGTTTTGATTGCTTATTTAGTAACCTATGACTATCATTAAGTATTGTATCTTATGATTCTGGATGAATATTTTTTTTTCTTTTTATGTACACTGAGAGCATATGCACCAGACAAATTCCTTGTGTGTTCAATCGCACTTGGCCAATAAAGAATTCTATTCTATTCTATTCTATTCTATTCCATTCTATTCCATTCCATTCCATTCCATTCCATTCATTCTATTCTATTCTATTCTATTCTATTCTATTCTATTCTATTCTATTCTATTCTATTCTATTCTACTCTACTCTACTCTATTCTATTTCCACTCTACTCTACTTCTACTCTACTCTACTCTACTCTACTCTACTCTACTCTACTCTACTCTACTCTACTCTACTCTCTATTCATACTTTTCCTATTCTACTCTACTTTACTCTGTTCTGTTCTGTTCATTCTTTCCTTATTCTGTTCTATTCTATTCCATTTCCATTTCTATTTCTATTTCTATTTCTATTCTATTCCACCTAGATCCAGCTGAGTTAGACAACCTCTCTCAGAACCCAGTCAAAACAGATCAGAGGAATATTCAACTGCACTGGACAACAATTCCAGTTCAGTTGGGTGAATATACTTCATTTTTGAAAATCATGCTTTGGGGAGGGCTTTGATTAGATGCCGGGGACAAAGCTGAGGGATGGAAAGAACGAACCGTAGATCAGAAAGAAGAAAGCAAGAAGCTGCATCGCTTTTGCACCAGGTATGAAATCTATCAGAACTTCCAGGATTTTTGCCTCTATGATTCACACATTGATGACATAAGGCTAGATAGGCTAGATAGAACCAACCATTCCCCCAAACGCAAGTCACAGCTATCCAGCAGGCTGCAGAGTTCTAGAAATCTTCAATTGCAATAGAAGTAAGGAAAAGAAGTATAGGGAGGGAAATGTGCTATATTGTGGCTGTGCGTACTTCCAATCTTATATTCCAAGTGTGGAAACTCATGGTCCATCTCATTTTGGGTGTGAACCTGCTGCTTGGAATGCAAAACAGATTCTTTTAAAGGATTGTGGAAATATCCTGAGAGCAAAACAGCACTAAGTTTCAGGCTCTGAATACACCCTATTGGATCCCATTGCTCTTCCTTTTTGTCATGTCTTGGCTATTGGTTCACCAAACAGAGTGTTGATCTCTTTCGTTGGCTGCTCATCAAATTTACAGCCCATTGTTGAGATCAGACCTTGGGAGATAGAAGTCATCTCAGGACAAATCTACTCAGTTTCTTCCGGTCTAGAGAAAGAAACTTGGACATCCAGATGTGAATGCCAAGAATTTCTTGGTGAAAGCGAGAAATGCATTTACCTGGACTACAAAGAATGGGAACAGAAGAAGCTTCAGGACAGAATGAGCCCGCTTGACACCTTCGAATTAAGTCTGCTTCTGGAATAGAAAAAAAAATATGTCTCAATTTTGCAGAGCAAACATGATGAGCATTTTGTGAGACCTAAACACGAAACATTTCACACTCAAACCATTTCAATTTGGCTGCTGAAACAGACCTGCTTAACCATTGCAAAAATGTGATTTTCTCCCCTTTGATTTGTTTTCTGACTTGAACATATATATATATTCAATATATATATTGGTTGGGGGGTTGGCATCAGAACAAAACACAATCAGAACACAGCCAAACCCCCACCCAATCAGAACACAGCCAAGCCCCCACCCAATCAAGTCACATCCCCTCTAGCAGTTAAAAGGAAGAAGCAGCTGCAAGCTCACATTACTCTGAGAAGCACAGAGCCGAAGACACAAGCCTGAAGATGATGAATCAGACTTCATCGAAATGTTGCCTAGAAACTTCCAATCTTACGCGGGAGAAAACCCGAATAACCAAAGATCCACATACAAATACCCACGAGAACCTCAGAAAACAAATATATATATACATACATACATACATACATACATACATACATACAAGCACGATACCTGTGTTTTGCTACGAAACTATGTGAACAGGCTTAGTTTTGGGGGAGGAAAATAATGGGGGGGGGGGAATTGTGCCTCTGCCTACCAGCATCCATCGGTATTCATCTGGTTACCGTCCTCTCAGTGTGTGAGAGAGTTGAGGGCTGTTTGGAAACTGAAATAGTGTTTGCTGTGTGAGCAAAAAGGAGACAGCAAGGAGCCTGGGCATGGCTTAGCTCAACTGTTCTATACTAAAGCTGGCTGCTGCTGTGGAACTAAAACTGAAACTGAAGCTCCTCTCCTCTGCTTGTGTTTTGCATTTGGAAGCAATTTCTTTTCAGATGGGGAGGGGGAGTAGAACTCCTTAGCATCAGAGCATGTTAATAATAATATATGAAATACGAATGCTCTGATGGCCATTTTGAAAAATCCTTTCTTAGCGAGCACCTGGAAGCCAAGAGGAACATATGTGCCAAATTTCAAGTTTGTAGGCTTTACGGTTCTGGAGAATTTGTGATGATGCGTGAATGTATTTCACTTATATATATATTTCTTTAGTTGCAAGTCTAGTCATATATATATATATATATATATATATATATATATATATATATATATATATATATATATATATATATATATATATATATGTGTGTGTGTGTGTGTGTGTGTGTGTGTGTGTGTGTGTGTGTGTGTGTGTGTATGGCCTTCAGCTTTGTTCGGTATTTTCCCACGTCATAGTAGTGATGCTTTTAAAGTTGTAGCAACGTTTCAGCAGAATCTCATCTGCCATCATCAGGCTTCTGTATTGTGTCCGTCTGTGAGTCAGACTTTTACAGTGGTTTCAGATTTAAATTTGGGGCAGCCTATTGTTGTGCCAGAATGGTTTTTTCTTCATCCTGATTGGTTGGGAGTCTTGGTCTGTGTTTATTGGTCTCGGAGTTTGCTGTGTTCTGCTTGATTGGTGTCTCTAATATCTTCTGTTTGTTTTTTGGCTTTTTTGTATCTTGATTGGCTGGCAGCATTGTGTTACTTTAATGGAGGCCTTTAGTGCAGCTTGGCTTCGGGTAAATGGACGGCTATCATTAGTTAGGAAGCTGGGTTTCATCTGGGTGCCTGGTTGGGGTGTGTTTGAGCTGGAGGTATCAGGGGGGATCTGTTTGTGCCCAGGTGTTTGCCTGGCTTGTGGTGTGGATATTTTTTTGTTTGTGAGTGCAGGCTTCCAAATGATTGACAGATATATATATATACACACACATATACATACACACATACACATATACACATACACACATACACATACACACATACACACATACACACACACACATACACACACACATACACATACACATACACACATACACACATACACATACACACACATACACACATACACATATACATATATACACACATACACACATACATACATACATACATACATACATACATACATACATACATACATACGGCTAGACTTGCAACTAAAGAAAAGAACCCAGACTGAAGAATTGACCAGACTCAACTCTAGTTTCTGAAATTTCAATAGGTGCTGATGACATGCTATTCAGCAAACATAATTATCTTCTAAAAGCCTGGGAGTAGAATTCTTTATAAACCAGTTTTAAATAATTAGCACTACACTTGGTTGCCTTGAGCATTTGCAAGTTAATATGATCAGTGCGGAGGTGCTTTCCCTGGTCTTCTTTAGGCACAGAGGAATAATACATTCCAATTTTGCTTTCTGATCAGGGGGCAAAATTTATCTCATCCCTCCCACCTAAAGATACTAGTGAGAGCTAGTTTTTGGTACAGTGGCTAGAACCCAGGAGGCTCTGACATCCAGTCTTGCCTTAAGCAGGAAACCAGCTGGGTGACTTTGGGCCAGTCATACCCTTCAGCCCTAGGAAGGAATCAATGGCAAACCTCTTCTGAAATCTTGCCAAGAAAACTTCGGGGATTAGTTCAAACAGCCAGCAGGAGCCAACAGTGATTCAAAGGCACCCACACTATATTCTGAATTAACAGAATACAGAATAACAGAACAACAGAATGGGAAGGGACCTTGGAGGTCTTCTAGTCCAACTCCTGTTCAAGCAGGAAACCCTATAATATTTCAGACAAATTGTCCTTCAATCTCTTAAAAACATCCAGTGTGGGAGCACCAACAATTTCTAGAGGCAAGTCGTTCCACTGATTAATTGTTATAATTGTCAGGAAATGTCTCCTAGGTTGCCTCTTTCCTTGTTTTTTTGTTTTGTTTTTTGTTTTATCTCAATCTACACATACACAAAAATACATTAACTCTGTGGCATCAATATATCATACATTTTAATATAGACAAGCTTAACAATACCAATCATATCTCTTAATACCCATATTCACATTAAATCAAAATCCTTCCTGGCTTATTTTCAACATTTCAATACTCTCTCCTAATGCCTCGATAATAATTTAAAAAACAATTAAATACCAGAGTGATTTCCTGTAGTTATTGGCTTGCCTGTTGTTGACCCAAGTGGGCAATACCATCCTGGCATGCAGATGCCATCTGGGCTGATCAAACCGGGCTTGGAGCAAAATTTCCCAGCGGGGCATAGCTGGCAGTCATTCACCGTCCTGATACTCAAAATGTCACTATAGGTCCCTCTAGGACAAGGGAACTGGGTAGAAAACTTGGTGTTCTTTGGGCAGTAATGACCTAAAGTGAACGGGAGATGGGTATTTCCAATTAATTTAGCAAACTGATTCTAAACAAGCCCACTTAGAGTTGATTAAGTCAATATATAATCAGGAATTATGAATAATAAATACAAGAGAGAATTGCAGGAAGGATTCTCCTCTCATTATTTGATTAAATTTTGGATCCTCCAAATGACTCTTAAGTAAACTTAGAAGGCGTGTGAGTAAAGTCGCTTCTTACCCTTAAAAATAGAACACTGAACTTGAAAACAAAGTATATCTCCAACTCATGTGAAGCACAAACATCGACTGGCATTCAGTAGAACAAAAACAAGTGCATTTCTTTTTGTCTCCACTCATCAGATGAGGTAGAATCATAAATAAAAGAGGTCAGAGACAAGTTGAACTCTAATTAGGCAAGGACAAATTCCAAGAAACCAGAACCTGACCAGAAACCGATATGTCTGCTCTGTAATAATCTTCAGATGAACCCAAGGGCCAGTATCTATTGGGGCATTGGGAGCATTTTAAGCCTCAAGAGATATCTATGGATCTTTGCTATTTGCTCAACTGAGGGTCACCATCTACAGCACAAAGCCTTCCAAATATTATTGGCAGGCATCTCCCATCAGCATGACTGGCGGTAAACAATGGTAAAGCTGCAACTCAACATCTGGTGGGCTATGCATTGTTCATTTTGCCTTAGCATACTAAAACTTCAAGGACCATTGTTTCAATTCTCAGAGAAAGAATCAAGTCGATATGCAACTAGAAGATCAGTGTGAAGCTAGGTTATTGCCATTTTTAGAAGTTAATGGAAGGCTTGTGGAATAAGCAGCATGGTAGCTTAGTGGTGAAGATGCTCGCCTCCCACCCAGAAGGTTGAGAGTTCAATCCTAGGTAGCGGCGGATGTTTTTCTCTCCTGGGATCAAAGAAAAAATATCTGCTGTGAACTCCACATGGTGTCAGGAAGGGCATCCAGCCAGTAAATGCTCAGCTCCACCTAGTTGCCCTGACTCCACCCTGAATTAAGGGATTACAGAGTTGCAGAAAGGAAATTTAATGGAAGGATTGTGGAAGAGTGAAACTCACCAGCTGGGCAGTGGGTGTAGTTGGCAGAACCGATATCACAATAAGCCCCTTCTGGACAATCTAAACATTGATCCATTCCCCAGAAGGGATTATACTTCCCTGCCGGGCATGGCTGTGGTCTATCACTCCCCATCACACAATAGTGGCCAGGTGGGCACCGACCACCTTTGCTGGTGACCTGTAAATAAAAATGAATGAATAGAAGACATCGAGGGACCCTAATGGGAAGCAAAAAGGAAAGGCAAAATTATGCCACGTGGGATTGTTTAATTTAAGCTATTGAGTTTGTTGTTAGGATCAGTGGTGGCCAAACTGGGAGAATACCACCACTGGTTAGGAACCTACAGTAGATGAAAAAGAGTCTAGGCCAACACACTGTAGCCAACTCCCCATGGCCAACTTGCCACATCCAACTCATTTGTGACTTCAACTCCCTAAATTCTCTGGACAGCATGCCTGGGTGAGGAATTCTGAGAGTTGGAGTCCACAAGTTGCTAAGTTTGGAGACTCCTGATCTAGATATTAAAATCCACAGGGGGGGTCTTTTAAAAGGGAGACCCTCCTGTTTCCAGGACTATCTGTTGAGCATGGATCATTTCCAGACAATGGACTACTACTTCACTGCATCAGCACCACTAACCAGATCAGGTCTTGGAGAAACGGCTCCTCCGCTGCAATAAAATCCCAAGTCACAAAGACCAGCAGGAGATACAAGCCCTGTTCCATCACAGAAATATCCTGCAAAGAAGCAGAAATTCAGGAAGGTTTTCAAGATAGGTTGGCTGATGGGAATTAAAGGGCAAAATGAAATGAGCTCTTAAAAACCAAAGACTTCATCAAGACTGATTCCTAAGAGGGTAAGACCACCTGATATAGGCTGTAAAAATATATATAGTCTACCATGCTTGATGGCATCAGCAAGAGCCTCAGTGGCGCAGTGGTCAGAGTGCAGTACTGCAGGGTACTTCTGCTGATTGCCAGCTGTCTGTCTCCCCAGGCTCAAGGTTGACTCAGCTTTCCATCCTTCCAAGGTGGGTAAAATGAGGACCCAGATTGTTGGGGACACGAGGCTGACTCTGTAAACTGCTTAGAGAACTATAAAGCACTGTGAAGCAGTATATAAGTCTAAGTGCTATTGCTACTTTCCTTCCTTCCTTCCTTCCTTCCTTCCTCCCTTCCTTCCTTCCTTCCTTCCTTCCTTCCTTCCTTCCTTCCTTCCTTCCTTCCTTCCTTCCTTCCTTTCTTCCCAGTGGCTAGAATGCAGCATTGCAGGCTGACTCTTCCCACTACCAGCAGTTCTATTCTGACTGGCTCAAGGTTGACTCAGCCTTCCATCCTTCTGAGCTTCAGTAAAATGAAGACCCAGATTGTTGGGGGCAAGAGGCTGACTCTGTAAACCGCTTAGTGAGGTCTGTAAAGCAGTATAAAGCGGTATGTAAGTCTGAGTGCTATTGCTATTGCCGGCGCAATTGCAAAAGAAAGCTCAGAACCACGTTGGTTGGAAACATGTGGAAGAGGCCTTCATCCTGCAATGAATAGTCAATGACTAAGATGATGATGATGATGATGATGATGATGATGATACAGGTAGTCCTCAATTTACAACAGTTCATTTAGTGACCTTTCAAAGTTACAACGGCACTGAAAAAAGTGACATGACCATTTTTCACACTTAGGACCGTTGTGGCATCCCCATGGTCATGGGATTAACATTCAGATGCTTGACAACTGACTCACATTTATGACTGTTGCAGTGTCCTGCAGTTGTGTGATGCCTTTTTCTGACCTTCTCACAAGCAAAGTCAATAGGGAAGCCAGATTCATCTAACAACCGTGTTATATAACAACTGCAGTGATCCACTTAACAAATCATCATCCTCTTTTAATGACCCCATCATCCCTTGCAGGATGGAGCCTGGACAACTGAATGGAGCTTTGTATTTATTGGCCGGATGCCCTTCCTGTTGCCAATGAGGAGTTTTATTCAGCAGATATATTCTCAGAGAGAGAAAATATCTGCCTCTACCTAAGATTGAACTCACAGCCTCCCGGTTGTGAGGCAAGAGCTCCACCTCTAGGCCACCATACTACCTGAGTGATTCACTTAACAAATGTGGCAAGAAAAGTTGTAAAATGGGGCAATACTCACTTAACAAATTTCTCACTTAACAACAGAAATTTTGAGCTCAATTGTGATCGTAAGTTGAGGACTACCTGTAATGATTAGCAGAGAGGGACCATTTCCTGCATCTTCTGCTGCCAACCAGTAGCATCTACAGAACCTGAAACGGCCTTCAAACTTTCTGCATTCTCTGATGACATCCCATCAGTTACATTAAGATTTATATTCCTGACCTCTGCCTCATTTACCTGCACGACACAGAAGGCAGTCTTCCAACTTGGTATTTCCTGTAGAGTTGCTGTAGAACCCAAGGGGGCAGGGTTGGGGGGTGGCAGACCCTTTTGGACAGTAATGACCTCTGGGACATATATTCCCCAGCAGATCTTTCATTGGGGTTGGGATAGAAGCACCTGCCAGGCAGTAATAGCCTGCTGAACAAGGGCCGGTGACCTGGGCCTGACCTGGGAAGCCACAATAATGACCTGAAACAGAGAAAGTTGAATTATTCAACATTGCATTAAAAAGAAAGGAAGTATATGGCACAGAAAAGAGAACTTGCAACCCAGAATAACAGAGTTGGAAGGGACCTCGGATATCTAGTATCTTCTGCTCAAGCTGGAAATCTTATATCGTTTCAGACAAGTCTATTCTTAAAAGCCTCCAGTATCGGAGCACCACAACTTCTGGAGACAAGTTATTCGACTGACTCTAACTGTCAGGAAATTTCTCCTTAGTTCTATGCTGCTTCTTCCTTGATTAGTTTCTAATGTTCAGTAGAGAAAGAAGATCAATCTGAAAAACCTTGCTCCAATGGATTACCATTTCAGATTTGTTCAGAGAAGCTAAACCTGGTCTGAACAAGTTCTTACTGCTTAAATTGCATCCAACATCTCTTTAACCATTTCCATTAGAATGAATTATAGAATTACAAGATCTACTGAGATACGATTGTTATCAAGACAAATTCCTTGTGTGTCTAATCACACTTCATTCATTCATTCATTCATTCATTCATTCATTCAGTTTAAATGGAACCTGACACTCGGTTCTGATTTTTCACACCTGACAATTTAGGAGAATAAGGTGGATTTGTTTTAATAAAACCCATAATTGCTTCTGCTCTAGAAAAAAACAACACCACTCAAGTTGAATCTCTTGGCTTTCCTCTTCTTTCCTAGACTTCTAGAAAAAAAAATCATTCAACAAATTGTCAGTGATTGAGTGGTTGGAAAATACCCACCTGGTGTACATAGTAGGCACAGAGAGAGATTACTGATTCCTATGTTGGGGTTGTAAGTCCCTTGAGGACATGGAAACTGATTTTTGGACCTTGTGCCAGGAGGACAGTAATGCCCAACTGGACATTGGCTGTTGACCAAGGAAGAGGAATTTTGAAGACAGAAGTACCTTCAAAGAAAGAAAGAAAGAAAGCATAAAAAGGAAGAAAGATATTGAATTCCTGGGGCAAACATTTCACCATTTCTCCACGCGGCCAAGCTCAATAAATAAGAAAGCCCAAGGGTGATTTATTTCCAAAGAGGATTAATATATTCCTGTTTAGCCCAAATGGTTTACAAAAACATTGAAAGTCATAAAAGAAGAGATCTAGCAAGTGGGGGAGCGGGGACCAGCAATGCAAATCAATATAAAAGTGCTGGCAGCAAAGTCTTTGCAGAGCACAAGCTCAAAGGCACTAGAGGTCATGAGATTCAAAGATTTCAAGAAAATAGACTTGAACTTCTGGAGGCTAAGTTAAGAGTTCTGGGAAGGCTTATCTCACAAATGGGGAAACTTGGAAGATGATCTTATGGTCCCAACAAGAATGGGTGGAAAAAGGAGGAGAAGGTTGATATGCTATTGCTTTTATGTATTTATTTTATATCCCACCTTTTTATTTTTATAAACAGTTTAAGGTGGAATATCTAATACTTCTTCCTCCTCCTCCTATTTTACCCACAACAAGAACCCTGTTAGGTGAGCTAGGTTGAGAAAGAGAGTGACTGGCCCAAATTCACCCAGTTGGCTCTCGTGCCTAAGGCAGGACTAGAACTCACCGTCTCCTGGTGATTGGTCCAAAATCACCCAGCTGCCTTTCGTGCCTAACAGGACCAGAACTCACCGTCTCCTGGTGATTGGTCCAAAATCACCCAGCTGGCTCTCGTGCCTAAGGCAGGACTAGAACTCACCGTCTCCTGGTGATTGGCCCAAAATCACCCAGCTGGCTTTCGTGCCTAAGGCAGGACTAGAACTCACTGTCTCCGGTTGATTGGCCCAAAGTCACCCAGCCACTTTCATAGCTAAGGCAGGACTGGACCTCACCATCTCCCCGTTTCTAGCCTAGTGTCTAGACCACTAACCATTGGACCACAGTAACTCTTGCTTTGCCCAGAGAAAAAAACAGTTGCTGTGAGATGCAGACAAATTTAATTTTCCCCACATTTAAATTGTCCTCTAAAACTGCTATTATTTTTTGCTTGCAAGGGACCTCACAGTGACCTTTTGATTCATTACCCACTTCAGCATGGAAACACCGAATCAGGACAGCAAAATGATAACTACCAAAAAGTTAAGGCTGCCCAAAGGCTGAAATCAAGAGGACACACTAAGTCATACATAATCCCAACTGGGATGTCACCAATATCCCTTCTCCCTTGATTGCCCTTAGCCAGGAGTGGGCTGCTGGGGGTTCGCAGGGGTTCGGGAGAGCCCCTAGCTAAGATTTTGTGCAGTTTGGAGAACCCCCAAATCCCACTCCTGGCTGGCCCCGCCCACCCTGTCCCTCCCATCCCAGGAGTCCTCACGCAGCCTGTTTTGGATGCAGGTAAGTGCAGGGCACAGGTAGAGGCTCGGGGAAGGTGAAAAACAGGCCTCCTGGAAGTTTAGGAAGGCCAGAAATGGGCCTGTTTCTGACTTCCAGAGAGCCTCCAGAGCCCGGGGAGGCCATTTTTTGCCCTCCTGTAGGCTCGAGGAAAGCCTCTGGAGCCCGGGGAGGGCAAACCCCTCCCCCAGTGGTGCAGGAGGCTGACTAGGCCACGCCCACCATGGCCACGCCCACCCAGCAACCCATTGCTAAAATTTTTGAAGCCCATCCCTGCCCTTAGCAGAAGCAAACATTTTCTCTTATCTATCCCATTCAATGTGCCACTGCTGTTGACAATGTTCTTCTTTTGCACCAGATGTCATGATTCTCCTTGTCGTCTCACCCGTTGGAGCAGGGAAGGCATCTGGCTTGCTTCTCCAAATCGTTATAGGTTCCCGCTGGGCAAGGCAGTGGATTAGCTGTGCCTTGAGGGCAAAAATATCCTGGAAGAGAAATTGGCCAAGTATTGAAAGCAGCAGGATCCCCTTGTAGCCCAGGCAAGATTGAAGATTAGCACAAAGGAGTTATCTCTCTCTCAGAGCAATTCTGAAAAAGGCTTCTGGAAATAACAAAGGTCTGTGTTTATTTTAGGTCAGGACAAAAAAGAACATGGCACAGACTCTTTTCTAAGAAAAGAGGAAATCATGCTGCAGAGCATCAATCTAAAGACCTGAAAGAAGAAGAACAAAAGTATCTGAGAAAACACTGTATTTTTCTTCTCGGTTTAATTCTTTGGAAGAGAAAAACGCAACCAGTAAGGACATGCACACCTATACGTACCAAAAAATAATAATAATAATATTCCATCAATTCACTCATTTCAGGAGGTTTGTATTAGATTTTGCTCCACACAATTTAAAAAATTGTGACCTGGAGATGCTAATGACTGAATCTTTGCCCTTCTGAGGATATGCTAACCTACTGAGATCTGACCCAGATTTTGGCTGGGGAAATAGATCATTATCTGAAGATCAAATCATCACTTTGTACATAGTATAGTAATCATTAAATAATGTTATAGTAATCATTAAATAATGGCAGGTGTTGTACCAAAGTAGGAAATACAAGTTTGCTGCTTTCCACTTTTAAAAGACACACAGAGACACAAAAACACCCAGAAATGGAATCTCTTGTGGAATAAGAATGTGTTCTCCTTTATAAGGTGAATGGAAAGGCTTAACCCTTTGTTTCAGGGGCAGAAGAAACCAGTGAATGATGAAGAGATGCAACCAGGTGGAGCCTCTAAGCTAAGGAATACCTGGGAGATGCCTTTATAAGATCAGAGTTCCTGAGAAATTGATGCCAGAAGTATCAACAAGTGAAGAACTGAATTATAAAAGCACTGAGAAATCTGCAGGGACTCAGTACTGATTGAATGGGGAGAGATTCTCCAAGTTTTGAGAAACTCCAGGTTAGTTTCTCTTCCCAATCATCCTTTGATCTGTGTTGTAATAACCATATTCTTTTAGAAAGAAAAAAAGTTGCGGCTAAATGGCTGAATGCTAGAAACAGAAGTTCTCCAGAACTTCTCATCAATAGATAACAAAAGGCCATTTCAGTCCAAACTGAAGCTTGTCAAAGACTCAAAGGATAAGAAAAGTCTCCAGAATAAAATAAATAAATAAATAAAAATATAACAAATCTCTGGAAAATTCAAAACATATGCAAAACTGCAGAACCAATTTGGTGTAGTAGTTAAGGTGTTGGCTCAGAAACCAGGAGACTGTGAATTCTAGTCCCACATTAGGCATGAAAGCTTATTGGATAATTTTGGGTCAATTGCTAGAAGATTGTGAGTTCTAGTTCCATTTTAGGCACAAAAGGTGGCTTAGCCTTAGGTGACTTTGGGCCAATCACCAGGAGTTGATAAGTTCTAGTCTCTAAAGCTCTAAAGAGAATCATTAAAACTGCCCAGAATATCATTGGGCTCTGCTCCAGCTACCAGTCCTGGATGACATCTTCCCATCTCACTGTTTGAGGAAGTCCCACAACATTCTCAGAGACTCTTCCCATCCTGCTTACAATCTTTATGAACTGTTGTCTTCTGGCAGAAGATACAGAGCAATTAAAACTCGGACGACACGTTTTCTGAACCATTTTTAATCCCAGAGCTATAATTACATTTAACAATGAACTTAAGGACCATCATCAGCGAGCTGTTGGACAGTATTACTTGGTCTGTTGTGTGGATGCTTGTGTGTTTTTAGGGGTGAGGAATTTTTTTGGGGGGGCATGTTTGGGGATTGTCATGTGGGTGTGCGTGTTGGGTCTGGTCTCTGGGTGTTGTGTAAATTTTGTTTGTAGGTGTAATACTGTGTAAAGAATTTCTATAGTCTCACCTTAGGCATGAAAGCTGGCTGGGTGAGTACTCTCAGCCCAGCCAATCCACAGGGTGCTTCTTGTGGGGAAAATAGAAGGAAGAAGCAGCATTTCTGCCTTGAGTTATTTATAAAAATAATAAAGGTGGGATAAACATCTAATAAATAAATATACCTTGGGGACAAGGACCTCCACTCTGGCTTGTGGTCAGTGGGTTGGAGAACATTGAGCCCAAGATACAAAAGAACCCTTCTTGACATGGTCCGGTGGGGGCTGCCAACCCGGGAGTGTTGCAGAAGTGGCCAGGCACACAAGGGGAGCACTCGACCTGTCACAGAGTAAGAACATCTTTAGGGTGATTTTCCAGCTGAAGTTCACAATGTTCGTGGGAGGGAAAATCCTTTTCAAAGATGTCTTTTCAGTTAGAAATATCTGATTTTTAAACACAGAGGAGATGACCTTCCCTGTATCCCTGAAACTATAGCATGTATTACAGCACCATTGAAAGCACACCAAAAGTTCCATTTTCCAAAGCTGTAATTCCCCTTACTTTAAAACTGCATTGTCTCACCATTCTCTCAAAAAGTTAAAAAGTTTTTGAGTTTTTACAACTCAAAAAGTTTAAGTTGTACGAGTCACACTGATTATTTGTTCACTCTTGTTGTCTTACAATGAAAATCTGAATGGAAATTAATTCTTCTTTATGCATTTTGACTGGGCTTTGACATTGTACTATTCTGGTTCTTGTTTATTTGGGTGAGTGGTTTATCTGCCAATGTGTGTTTTGCGATAGAAATATAGAGCACATATAAAAATAATATATAAATAACAAATTAGGACTGAGATTCTTCTCTGAATCAACCATAAATGTGGTATATAGAGAGAAATAATCTCTACGTACATCTACATACCATTCAAAAGAGACAGTTGGAAAGTTAAAAGACCACAACACCCCCTGGCCAGCAATCAACACCCAGATTGATAAACAGAGATTAACACCAAGTAGTAAACAATACCTCAATCAAGGAACTACCAACTCAATAAACCACAGCCTAATGAAGGAAACATCAAGAACACTTCTACCAACACTGACAGGGTAAGCCACTAGTAAATAAACAGAGAGCAAACCCTTCCAGCACTGATGATGTTACTTAATTGGATAATGAAAGGAAAATAGGAAAACAACCAACCTCAGAGAGCACCAAGGACCCCATAATTCAACCCTGAGCTTCAAGTATTCTCTTCCTTGTGATAGATAATTGCAGTTTTAGAGGGGAAAACATTCTTTGAAAGTTCTGTTCCTTAGGTTAAGGGTTAAATTGGCCACTTAACAAAGAACAACAATCTTCTTGCATTGGCCTTACCTCTGAATGTAACCTCGATTCAGCAGCAAATGTTCCCACTGGACAAGGATTGGGAATAATGGTACCCCTTGGACAGTAATAGCCAGAAGGGCATGCGCCAGCCTGAACTGTGATGGAAAAGAGAGGGGAGAAAGGGCAGAGAAAAACTTTATTGCAAACAATATCTTCCTTGTTTGATTTTCTAATTTAACACTCAGCATTTGGATTTCTAAGCTTTCCTTCGTATGTCTTCACTTCACCCAACTAGATTGAACAAGAACAGGACAATATTCTGACCCAACCCTGTTACTAGCAAGAAAATCTCAAACAAATGCAGCAGCTCAAAGGCGGCAACTCAAACCTTCCCAGCTTTAATCTACAAATAAACTTCTTTGTAGATAAAAGATGACTTGCAGCCGATTAGTCCAACCAGAAACGCCTTGACAGAATTATTCAGATAAGCCAGAGTCTCTATACACAATGCTGGGTCCTTAGAGGCAAAGGCAAAAACCTTTTGAAACCAGGCTTATATTCCCTGGAGGGAGGGGCCATTACATTGCATCCTTACTTCCGAATCGCCTGTGCTGCTCTAGTTGTTCTCTTCTACGAATCATCCTGTGCTCATGCGCACTTGGCACAGGCTCCTTGGGAACTTCCTCATCACTGCTGCCAGCCCCCACAATCCCTGAAGGCAGCAGTCCACTCCCTGATGGTCCCGGCCCTTCATCCGAGTCCTCGCTCTCGTCCACCGTCCACACCTGTTGCCGGCTAACCACAACAGACAACCACTTAGGGGGGAACCAATACAAAAGCCTTCCAAACAAGAGCAAGACTACCATTGAGTTGGGCATTAGGGTTGGGACGATTTGAGCCTTGAGTGCAGTAAAATCCTTCCCAGCATTCTCCCGTGACATCTGTTGCATTATGGTACAGGCAGAACTTCCCGCCATCACAAATGTGGCATTCAACCAAGCTTCTTATTCCTTGGATGGGGTTGTAGGTCCCTGGAGGGCAAGGTTTCCAGTCCAAGCCTGTTCCTTCTGGGCAGTAAAAACCTAGAAGAAAATTGTGGAACTATCTAAATAGACATTGGTTAATACCTTTATGTCAATACCTTTTCTGTTTTTATAGATGCATGCACCATGCATGCAACCATGTGGATCTGTCTGGACTAAGCATCCTGGAATGGATATGGATTATGGAGATATAGGTGTGCATGCAGCTCTCCAATGTGTGATGAACAATTGAAATATTTTAATTGGTGATGAACATTTGTGTGAAATATACTAGCTGTATTGCATTTCTTGTGTTTTACGGCTATGGATGAAGGCACATTATGTAATCAAATTTACCTTCACATGACACTGCTTCTATCATCTATCTGTCTGTCTGTCTATCATCTATCTATCATCTATTTATATCTATTTGTCTGTCTGTCTATCTATCTTGACTCTGTAAACTGTTTAGAGAGGGCTGTAAAGTGGCATATAAGTGTTATTGCTATCTATCTATCACCTATCTAATCTATTTATCAAAAATTTTATGCCATCCAAAACCTGAAACTCTTTGGGTGGCTTAAAATACCGAAATTACTTGACAACTTAGAGTAACTTAGAGGGCAAAATAAGGCAGGTGAACAGAGGGAATTGAAAGGGATTGCAAATAAAAAATATCTTCATTTTACTGATTATTTTGGGAGTTCTCTCATTTGTTTCCCAGGAATGCCAAACTGAGTAAGCCTGTTGACTCACAGAGACAATGAAAAGAGGGAAATCCATTCATATCTATAAAAATGCAGAAACAGCATAAGGGCTAGAAATTTCCTTTTCAAGAAAGAGCCACAGTGAGAAAAGTGTGAAGGTAAGGATCCCTGCAGTGCAGAGTTCCCATAGATGAAACAGGTTTGGTTTGTCCACTAGAAAACTCACCTTTGGGACATAACTGTGGCAAATGACCAGGTATACAATACTTCCCTTCTGGACACGAGGGGCACCGTTCTTTTCCATGGGTCTCTGCCATGTAGGTACCAAGAAGACAGGGAGTTGGGGCTTCACTGCCTGAGGGACAGTAGTGACCTTCAGGACAGGGGGCACCTGAAATCCCATCAGTGGGTCTTGGGGTGGTAGATCCTGCAATGCAATAAAACCTACCAAAGTAGCAAGAGAAACAAATATTGATTAAGAACGAGGGAGGGTAAAGTCACTTGCAGTCATGAAAAAGGAGTCCACCAATGGGTCCATGTTAAGAAGGATTCTGCTGTATCCTGGGCTTAATGCTAGCCAAGCCATTGACCACAAGCCAGAGTGGTGATCCCCAAGATTGATTGATTGATTAATCATTCATTCATTCATCATTCAATCATTCATTCATCCATTTGCCTTTTATCCTACCTTTATTACTTTCATAAGTAACTCAAGGTGGCAAACACACATAATGCTCAATGTCTATGGAGATTCTCCATCAATCCAGGTCATGGTTGTCCCAAAGGTGCTTTATTTTCAAGAGGCAACTGGACTTTCTGGTTTTTCTTTGAAGAAGTTTCTTGGATGTGACACTTCTTCAGAGCTGAAGAAGCTTCTTGGATGAGAAGTGAAACCAGAAAGTCCAGTTGCCTCTTGAAAAAGTACCTTTGGGTTGTACATAATGCTCCTTCCTCCTCCTATTTTCCCCACAATAACAACCCTGTGAGGTGGGTTGGACTGAGAGAGAGAGAGAGACCAGCCTAAAGTCACCCAGCCAGCTTTTGATGCTTAAGATGGGACCAGAACCCACAGTCTCCTAGTCCTGTGATGGCGAACCCATGGCAAGCATGTCAGAAGTGGCACACAGAGCCACTTCTGCCGGCATGTGAGAGCCCCACTGCGCATGCCCGGAAGAGCCCCACTGCGCATGCATGCATGCCCTCCTTCAGCCAGCTGATTGTCAGGTATCTATGCGCGTACACGGGAAAAGACACACTCATGGAAGATGTGTACACATGCACAGAGGTATGCGGCATGCAGGAGGGTTGTGTGCACATGTGCAGAGGCATGCGGTGGGGGGGTCATGCACATATGTTCAGGGCGGCAAGGGGTGTCATGCATGCATTGCATCATGGGTGCAGGCACACGATCGCACAGACTTTTGGCACGCAACATGGAAAAGGTTAGCCCTCACTGTCCTAATTTCTAGACTGGTGCTTTCACCACTAGACCGATCTCGTTAAGGATCAGAGAGAGTTAAGAAATAATTTGCAGAGGAATGTCAAATGTTAATAAAGGGCTGGATAAGATGAGGGAAAGTGAAAGAAGAAATACAGCCGGGCAGTTAGTATCTGCAGCTGAATCTACTCTTTGATTATGTCACACGTACTGTATGTAGACAGAAATATCCACATTCATAAATTAAAAGGGAAAATGTCTCTGGCGGAGATCGTATTCAGCAGGTTCTGACCAGTTCTGGAGAACTGTTAGCGGAAATTTTGAGTAGTTCAGAGAACCGGCAAATACTACCTCTGACTGGCCCTGCCCTCATCTATTCTCTACCACCCGAGTCCCAGCTGATCAGCTGGGTCTTCTTTGGTTGCCCTGCACAGGAGAACAGAGCTGGAAAGCAGGTTAGTGGGTGTGGGGAGGGAATGGAGATTTTGCAGTATCCTTCCTACCAAGCCACACCACACCCACTAAGCCACATGCACAGAACCGGTAATAAAAAATTGTTTGAATCCCACCATTGTTCTCTGGTACATACCCTGCATCACAGGGGCCAGACGGGAACACAAGGCCAGTGCTATTGCAGTAATAGCCTCCAGGGCAAGACTTGCAACTCTGGAGATCTGGGTTCCCATCATCTCCAGACCATTTTCCAGCTGGGCAGGTCAATGGAATGACAGCTCCTAGAAGGAGAGCGATGATGTGGGTCCATTTGACCGAAAAAGAAGAGACATTTGAAGGAGCCAAACTGAAGGAGAGGTTGCTGTACCTGAAAGGCAGTAGTGCCCAGCAGGACAAGGCTGGCCAGATACTCCATCAGTTGGGTTTGGAACTTGAGCTCCACCTTTGCACCAAAATCCTGCAGTACAATCACCTAAACATAAAAGAAAATCTATCTTCATCACACAGGATGACCCAACAATGGAGACAGGTGTTCTCCACACAGTCTCGTGATGTTGTTCCTTGCAGGGAGGCCATGAAGATAATGTTGGCTGGAGGGTCATGGAAACTGAAGCCCATCACAGCCAGAACATGCCAGGTTGAAGGAAATTGATATAGTTGAGGGATGGAAAACAATGGCTCTCCAGGACTACAAATAGTCCTTGACTTACAATCATTCATTTAGTGACCATTCAAAGTTATAATAGCACACACAAAAAAGTGACTTATGGACCAGTCCTCACATTTACAACTTGGGATTTACAAATCCCAAGGTCACATGATCAAATTTTGGGCACTTGGTAACTGGCGTGTATTTACAATGGTTGCCATGTCCCAAGGTCACTATCTCTGACTTTCCCAGCTGGCTTTCAACAAGCAAAGTCAGTGGAGAAGCCTGGACTCGCTTAATGACTGCATGTTTCACTTATCTGCAGTGATTCCCTTAATAACCATGCCAAGAAAGAAAGGTCATAAAATTGGGCACAGGTCACCTAACAAATTCTGGTCTCAATTCTGAACATAAGTCAAGGTCTACTGTGATGATCCGGGGCGTGGCACAAAAGCAACAAACTCACAAAAATAGGTAAAGTCCCTTTAATTCCTCCAACTTGTCCCACAATGTCCAGTTATCATTGGCCGGAGAAAAAACTCTCCCAAGAACAGTTTTTAAAGGGAAGAAATTCCATCAGAACCCAAAGTACATCTAAATTATAAATAAAACCCAACACCAACCACGCAGCAGCAATTAACGAGACAGGGAAGGATAAGAAATTGAAGACTTCAAAAGATAATGAAACACACACAGTTGGGAGGACGCCATCACCCAGATAAGACTTGACAATCCAAAATAATTCATGCTTTGCTTCCAGCAACTTTGCTGTGTGTAGTTTGCCTTTTTAAACAATTTTCCCAGCTGCAGCCAATGAAGGGGATCAGGGCCCTTTCCTCCCCCATAAACGACACAACTCATGTTGCTCCCTTATCCGTTCCTCCCGCGTGCCCTAGGATGAAGAGGGGGTGGGCCTGGGTCTTCCTCTGAATGCCCAGCCAGACTGTGCCCTTCCCCAGTTTCCTCCCCAGCCAAACTCCCCCTCCCTGTCAGCTGTTCCACCTGTCCCTTGGAACCAGATTCCAACTGGGGCATGACACCTACCTATACAAGTGTTAGTCACTCTGCCCATTATGTTACCGTGCTAAGACGTGAAATTCAACAATTCACAAAGGGCCAGGTCTTCATTTCTGGCACAGAGCATATAAGATATGCTGCCTAAAACATTAATACTATCCTTAATATTCACCTTGGACTTCTTTTCCTCCTTACCTGTTGGTCCTGCCAATCCAGGAGATGAACAGTATTTTCCTGGTGGGCAGTTTTGACACTCCAGAATGCTCGTTAACCTTGGTTTGGCTCCGAAGGTCCCCAGGGGGCAGCTGTACTGTGTGGACCACTGTGTCCCTGGGGGGCAGTAATAGCCTTGCGGGCAAGGGTAGAGGGTGTAATTGCTGACAGGTCCTTTCTGACTATCACAGTAGTAACCTAAAACAAGGAAGTAGAGAACTGAAGACACTGATTGAGTGTAATAGGAGAGAAGAAGTCTGCAGTTATTTTTCAGCCAAAGGTGAAGGTCTTGGATGGCGAACATCTCTTGAATTGAGATCTAAACATCTCCTTCATGATTTTCAAGATCTTCTTCCTAGTAGAAGATCTCCCTTACCTTCCTGGTAGGGCCACTTCAGAGGTGGCACTCAGCAGGTTCTGACCGGTGCTGAAGAACCAGTAGCAGAAATTTTGGGTACTTCAAAGAACCAGCAAATACCACCTCTGACTGGCCCCGCCCCCTTCTATTCTCTGCCTCCCAATTCCCAGCTGATCGGCTGGGTCTCCTTTGGTTGCCCTGCATAGGAGAACAGAGCTGGAAAGCAGGTTAGTGGGGTGGGGAGGGAATGGGATTTTGCAGTATCTTTCCCTGCCACATCCACAAAGCCACGCTACGCCCACCAAGCCATGCCACGCTCACCAAACCATGCCCACAGAACCGGTAGTAAAAAAAATTGAATCCCACCACTGGTCCACTTACTTTCCTTGCATTCTCCAGTTGGGATCGTCAGTCCAGAACCTTCACAGTAAAACCCAGAAGGGCAGAGTTGACAGTCAGAAACCGTACTTTGGCCAAATCGATTTGAGAAGGTCCCTGGTGGGCAGAGGCTTGGCGCTGTAGACCCCACAGCTGTGGGAAAAAAGGGGGTTGCAAGAAACAAGAGTTAAATAGACATTAAACCTGAATCATACACTCTCCCTCTATCAAGGTTCTGGATCCAGATACTCCTGTCCAGATCTGGAAAAGAAGAAAAAGATGCTAGATAACAATATGATGTGCCATTTTTTAAAATTCTATCCTTTATTCAAGGTGGCTGGGAGTTTTTCCCCTGTAGAAAAAGCAAATTATAGAAAAGACTGTGCTGCAAACCTCAGAATATATATGGTATTATGAAGGTGAGGTAATATATAGCAGGGGTGGGATTCTACAGGTTTGCACCTATTCACTAGAACCAGTTGTTACATTCTAAGCAGTTCAGAGAACTGGTTGTTAGAAGAAATTACTGGGCTAATCCTGTAAGGAAGGCAGGAAGGAAACATTCTGGTGTTGCTTACAGAAACTGCCTCTCCATTAACCCTTTTTACATTATTGGCAGGACCAGACTTCCTGTCTCTGGAACTTCTCTGGAGTTATTTTTCCCTCCTTTGCTGGTACTTTGCTTGTGTGGAGTGACCATTCAAAGTTATAATGGCACTGAAAAAAGTGACTTATGACCATTTTTCACACTTACGACTGTTGCAGCATCCCCACAGTCATGAGAGGCCAAGGGAGGAGATGCGTGCCTCGATGTGAGTGATGTTGAGTTGGCCACGCCCAGCCAGTCACATGACCACCAAGCCATGCCCACCAACTAAGCCACGCCCACAGAACCGGTTGTTAAAAAAATTGAATCCCACCCCTGATATATAGGGACGTGGTGGCTCAGTGGCTAAGACGCTGAGCTTGTCAGTCAGAAAGGTCAGCAGTTTGGCAGTTCGAATCCCTAGTGCCGCGTAACAGAGTGAGCTCCCATTACTTGTCCCAGCTTCTGCCAACCTAGCAGTTTGAAAGCATGTAAAAATGCAAGTAGAAAAATAGGGACCCCTTTGATGGGAAGGTAACAGCATTCCGTGTGCCTTCAAAGGCATTTAGTCCTGCTGGCCACATAACCACGGAGACGTCTTCAGACAGTGCTGGCTCTTTGGCTTTGTAATGGAGATGAACACCGGCCCCTGGAGCTAGAAATGACTAGCACGCATGTGCAAGGGGAACCTTTACCTTTATGAAGGTGGGAGAAAAATAAGTAATCATTGCCCTGCACATAGTATTTTCAAAAAAGATGTTTTACTTGTATTTTGTATGTGTGAAAACCCAAATAAAACTTTATTAAAAAAAAATGTTACTACATTTCTTAGCCCTCATCTGTCATAGCAACTCCAAGTTTTGCAACCCAGACAGTTTCATCCAAACTGTACCCAGGCTAATACTTGAAGTTATGGCTTAATTAATCACTGTGTACAATTGTATAAATGAATCCTGGTTAATTTAGTCATTAATACAAGTCCTGGTTCTTTGTTTTGGAAATCTGATCACTTTTAAGTATCTAGGCAAGTGATAATGCAACTCACGGCAATATGTCCCTGGAGGACAGATGTCGCCAGCCATCCCATCTAGTGGCCTGGAAGAAGAAGACCCTCCAATGCAGTAAAACCCAGCAGCGCATTCACCGCTTGGAGCTGATAAACCTGGGGAAGAAGCAGGAAAGAAGAGAAACAGAAGCTTACGGTGATTTTTAGTATTAACTTGCACAAAGATTAGCAAAGAAGAGGTAAATTGGTAATAAACAAATGGAGAGAGAGGTCAGCTGAGCCATTAGTTGATGCATCATATGAACGAGGATTTACGGAGCAGGATTGTAAAGTTAAAGCGAAGAATGGTGTGGTGGCCTAGAGGTGGAGCTCTCGCCTCACAGTCAGGAGGCTTGTGAGTTCGATCTTAGGTAGAGGCAGATATTCCTCTCTCTGGGCACCATGAGAATATATCTGAACCAAACTCCTCATTGGCAACAGGAAAGGCATCCGGCCAGTAAACACTCACCTCCATTGAGCTGCCCAAATTCCAACGCAATGCAAGGGAATACCGGGTGATTAAAAGATAAAAAATAAATAAATAAATTGTAAAGTTAAAGAGAGCCAGTTTGGCCTACTGATTAAGGCACCAGGCTACAAACTGGGAGACAGTAATTTCTAGTCCTGCCTTGGGTGCAAAGGCATCTGGGTAACTTTGGGTCAGGCCCTCTCCCTCAGTCCTAGAAATGAAGCAATGACAAACCACTTCCAAAATCTTGCCAAGAACATTGCAAAGACTCTCCAGGCAGTCACCAGGAGTCAACACTAACTCAAAGGCATACACGCAGGGTGTAGATACAGCATATATCTGGGGTTCTTTACATATTCAATATATTGTGCAACAAAGAGTTCGGATGGAGTCAGGAGTCCCATGCATTTAACCCACCAACCCATTCACAATATTGAAATGGTCTCTGTGATTACTGTCCTTCCAACCCACTCATGATGATAAGTCATCTAACTCTTTCTTCAATAGCTCAGTGCCAACTCCATTGATGTTTGCACAATAGTCACTTGTGTTTAAGTGCAATCCGTTGCTTAATTGATTTCCAGATGGCTGGTTGACAAAAATGACAATAAAATATCAGGATTAACGATGCAAGAAACTGTCTATCTGGATATCAGGAGTAATGAATTAGAAAAAGCAATTATAAGACAACTTGCAAATTTCCTCGCATCTGTATTCTGTCATAAACGGTGATTGCGAGCTCTTTGGAGCCATTGTTCTTACGGTCAGAACTTGGTGGAGGATCTAAGAACAGGCAATGGCTTTCATATGACACAAATCTTTCCAGTACTTAAAGAGAGTGATGTGATGAGTCTTATCTTCTGAAGGCTAAACACCCCAAATCCTTCAAATTCTTTGTATAAATTTTAATTTCTGATGGGAGGAAATGTTTAGCTGAGGCTGAAACTGTAGGGTCCTTGATGCTCTCTGAGCTTGGTTTTTTTCTTGCAGACGTTTCATTACCCAACGAGGTAACATCATCAGGGCTAGAAGGAAATGGGGATTGTGGAGTGGAGAAGAAGGGTGCTATCTAACTGGCTAACGAAGTGTCTGCAAGAAAACAACCAAGCTCAGAGACCCCCAAGACTCCACAATTTAATTTCTTTAATCAGTCTCATGACTCATGTCTGAACCTGCTCCAGACTGTCTTAAAACCTGACCATCCTAATTGAGGCCCGACCTAACATAGAATAAGGTGAAACATTGGGTTCTTGCCAGTTCAAAAATTCAAAATTTTTACTACCGGTTCTGTGGGCATGGCTTGTTGGGCATGGCAGGGGAAGATTACTGCAAAATCCCCATTCCCTCCCCCCCCCCCCACTAGCCTGCTTTCCAGCTCCATTCTCCTGTGCAGGGCAACCAAAGAAGACCCAGCCAATCAGCCAGGACTCAATGGGAGGCAGAGAATAGATGGGGGCGGGGCCAGTCAAATGTGGCATTTGCCGATTCTCCGAACTACTCCAAATTTCCACTACCAGTTCTCCAGAACTGGTCAGAACTGGCTGAATACCACCTCTGGTTCTTGCATATACAAACAAAATATACCCTTCACCTAACAACACAGATGGATATTTCTGTAAGAATATTTTTTTAAAAGAGTTTCTGGGCACATGAAGCTTCTAAACTCATACACAAGAGTGATGTGAATCAGAAATGATACACGTATCTTTTCAGTCCCTATGCCTGGTTCCTTTTTACCTGGTGCATTACAGTAAAATCCTGGCGGGCACAGAATGGGTTCAGGACTCCCTTCCGGACAGTAAGATCCAGGAGAACATTTTGCCCCTGTGGCTGTTGCTGGACAAAGACAGTTGCCATTGGTGTAATTATCCAGATCAAAGGGCTGAGGTGTCCAAGCAGCTGAAATGCAGAACCAGCCTGGGGAAGAAATAAGGAGAACGTGAAGAAAGGGTAAATTTATAGAATAACAGAGTTGGAGGGGGACCTTGGAAGTCATCTAGTCCAACCCCCTGCTCAATCAGGAGAGTCCATTCCAAATATTAGCCTCTACCTAGGATCGAACTCACAGCCTCCTGATGGTGAGGCAAGAGCTCCCACTCTAGGCCACCGGAGTTTGCACTATTGAAAATTAATCTTCAATGAGCACAGCCCAAACTCTTTTTGAATTTGGTCAAGAAAAGGAGGCAGGGCACTTAACATCCATTTTAATTTCTTTAATAAAATCATCATTATTATTTTTTTACTAAATCATGTTTTATAAAAGCAAAGCAAAACCAAGCAAAACGCTCATCGGGTTGTTCCCAAATCCCAAAATCAAGAGTCTTGCAAAAGACTCACCTGCCTAACTCTTTCCTACTGTAGATAGATCCACAGTAAGGTGAGATTTACAAGAGGTGAACCAAAAGAGAAGCTGTCACAGAAGAACTGGTTCAAATCAAGAAGACAATCAGAGGAATCCAGGTTAGTGATTCCTCAGATTAAGGAAATTGGCGGGTAGAGCTGGAAATAGATGGAGTTGGGAGTAAAGATGGAGTAGAGATGGAGATGGTGGTGGAGGTAGAAGTGGAGACTGAGATTAAGGTGGATGTGGATGTGGAAACAGAGGTGGAAATGGAGATAGAGATGGAGGTGGAAGGGGAGAGAGCGGAGGAGGTGAAAATGGAGGTAGAGGTGGTGATGGAGATGGAGATGGAGATGGAGATAGAGGCGGAGGTGAAGGTGGAGGTGGAAACAAAGGTGGAGATGACGATTGAAGTGGAGATGTAGGTGGGGATAGAGATAGAGATGGGGATAATTTTGGCAGATATATAGAAACATTTCTTCTTCAACAGGTAACCTCACCTGCATCACACTTTCCTGAAACCATAGTTAAGTTTTCCTTCCCACAGTAGTGTCCTGGAAGGCAGGGTAAACAGCTGTCCAAGCTTTGTGCCATGGGGTCTGGATTATAATAGCCCCGAGGGCATGGAAACTGGATGGCATATCTGGTTCCTTTGGGGCACAACAAAAGAGAGGCAAGAACCAAAATCATTCCTCAAAGATGTAAAATTTGTGATGTGTTTTTGGCCTACCTGTAAGATTGGAAGTAAACTTAAGATCCAGAACACAGGCTCTGGGCTAAATCAAATACTTCTGGATTTACAAACAGCAATAACAGTAGCTTTCCTGGGAGGTTAGCCCCTAAAACATTTTTCCTGTCACGCTAATTTTCTAGACAGTGACTTTTCTTTTGTTTGCTGTTAGCAGAAATAGAACAGAGTATTGTTGAAGAAAATACTGATATATTTCTTTCTGGTTGCTATTTCTTTCTTGGCTACTGATCATGAAAGCAAAAAAGAATTGAGATATGTCATTCTAATAAAATCCAACAATCTAAATGAACAATAAAAAGACTTCAAACAAAAACCAATACTACATTTTAAATCTATCATCTAGTCTGCCTGCCTGCCTGCCTGCCTGCCTGCCTGCCTGCCTATCTATCTATCTATCTATCTATCTATCTATCTATCTATCTATCTATCTATCTATCTATCTATCTATCTATCTATCTATCTATCTATCTATCTACCTATCTATCTATCATCTATTTATCTACTGTATATCTGTATATCATCTATCAACCTATCATCTATCATCTATCTCTCATCTCTTTCACACTATCATCTATCCATCTATATATCCATCCGTCCATCCATCCATCCATCCATCCATCCATCCATCCATCCATCCATCCATCCATCCATCTATCCATCCATCTATCTATCTATCTATCTATCTATCTATCTATCTATCTATCTATCTATCTATCTATCTATCATCTATTTATCTACTGTATATCTGTATATCATCTATCAACCTATCATCTATCATCTATCTCTCATCTCTCTCACACTATCATCTATCCATCCATCCATCCATCCATCCATCCATCCATCCATCCATCCATCCATCCATCCATCCATCCATCCATCCATCCATCCATCCATCCATCCATCCATCCATCCATCTATCTATCTATCTATCTATCTATCTATCTATCTATCTATCTATCTATCTATCTATATAAATGAAGGAAATTTTATTTCAGGAATGGGAATGCTTGAGGATTCTAGATCTGAAGCCCCCAGCCTCTTAGAAGGAATCCATGAAGCCTCTGATGATATAATATTTTTGATTCTCTGTGTAGGGGGAATTTAGAAGAGAACAGAAACAAGAGGTCTCTCTTGGAGTCATACCACTCCGTTCTCCATCCTGAAAACATTCAATTACCCCAAACAGCTGAAACTGCACTGCTTCAATTTGGCTGACCCGTTTTGGGGCTTCTTCTCTTAAGGTCATCTACTGCCAAAGACCATGAATTGTTCACCCATCTCTGGTCAGTGTTCCTACTCGAAACAGGGATGAGGCCGATAACAAAGAGTACTAAGTACACAAAATTGTCTACTACAATGTCCTACCTGTCACTACTTCAGCTTCAACCGCAATAACACACACGGGCAAACAATAGATACAAACTCAGAGTAAACTGCTCCAAACTCTATTGCAGAAAATACAACTTCAGCAAACAGAGTTGTCAACGCCTGCAACTCACTCCCTGACTCTGTTGTTACATCGTGAAACCCCCAAACACTTTAACCTTAAACTGTCGGCTGTGGACCTCACTCTGTTCTTAAGAGGCTGTAAGGGGGCTTGCATAAGTGCACCAGCATGCCTACCATCCCTTCCCTACTGTTCCCATTTATTCATACTCATTTATTATTGATATACTTATACCTGTTTATACTTACATGTTTATATGTTATGTTCATACTTATACTTGTTTTTTTTCTCATGCATGCTTGACAAACAAAATAAATAAATAAAATAAACCACACCTCTCTCATCAAGTGAGGAGATCTTAAAGGCCCTTCAGAGGCAGACCATGAAACCTACTGCTTTGATGATGTGCTTCTTTCTTGTGCTTTGCAAAACTGCACCTGACTGTCAGCAGATGGCACTCCTGTCTCTGGATAGATTGTGAAACTCTGAAATGTTGTGTTTATTTCCCTTTTGAAATCAGATTCGCCCCTTTTCTCAAATGGACCAGTGGGAATTTGTTTCCACTTCATCACAAAAGTTTGTGTGGGTTTTTTTTAAAGGACTTCTGCTTTGAGCTTACCTTCAGGACAATAAAAGCCAGGAGGGCATGGGAAACCATCGTAACTGGTCGTGTTTTCAGGGCAGTAGTAACCCGCTGGACAAAGGGAGCAAACGGACTGCGTGGTGAGATTATTGTAAGTTCCTGCGAGGCAAGGAAGAGGGTGGCTGGTTCCCTCCGGACAATAGTGACCCACAGGACAAAATCCTCCCTGTTCTGGAAATCCTATAAGAAAGAAGAAATGGGAAAATGTACAACGATGCTACTAGTCCTCTAAAAATAAGAGAAGGGGATGGCAAAGAGGATGAGAGAAGCTTGAAAACAAAAACCAACACGCGTGTATGAATCTCCATCCTCCAATTCTTACATTCACTAAACCCAATTCATTTTTCACTTCACTCAGAGAGAAAAGATTGGGAATATTGCTATCTGGGATTAGTCTGCCACAGGGGTGGGATTCATTTTTTTTTTACTACCGGTTCTGTGGGCATGGCTTGGTGGGTGTGGCAGGGGAAGGAAGGATGCTGGAAAATCCCCATTCCCCACACCACTAACCTGCTTTCCAGCTCCGTTCTCCTGGGCAGGCCAACCAAAGGAGACCCAGCCGATCAGCTGGGACTCAATGGGAGGCAGAGAAGAGATGGGGTTGGTGGGGCCAGTCAGAGGTGGGATTTGCCGGATCTCTGAACTACTCAAAATTTCCACTACTGGTTCTCCAGAACTGGTCAGAACCTGTTGAATACCATCTCTGGTCTGCCAGAGCCATTTTATATAAGCTTTTTTTTTTTTCCTGCTATTTTTCTCCGGCAAGATGAGGCAAGGGGAAGACCTTGTAGTGCTTCTGCACACCCTCCCGTTTAAATTATTTTAAATTAAGCTGATTTGATGAGTAACCAGTGGAGCAAGACTGCATTTGCAGTCTTGCCAAGGCTGCCGTCTCACACAGGTCTTCTGGGTAGGAGCAAACCCTATCAGGATATATTCTTAAGCAAATATGGGCAGGATTCCACATCATCTTTAATGACCCCATAATCACTCGTGGGGTAGAATCTGGGCCACTGAATAGAGCTGAGCGATTACTGGTCGGATGCCCTTCCTGTCACCAATGCGGAGTTATATTCAGCAGATATATTCTCAGCATGCCGAGAGAGAGAAATGTCTGCCTCTACCGGGGATCGAACTCACAGCCTCCTGATTGTGAGGTGAGAGCTCCACCTCTAAGCCGCCATACCACTCGGCAGGATTGCACTGTGATGATACCCACTTAATCTTAATGCCTGTACCTGCCGTAGGGGAGGAGAGAATAACCTGTATTAAAGACAACACAACACAGGCGTGCTTCTATGCGTGCGCCTGCAACTACTCACCCATCACCACATCCTGATTAATGGGGATGCCTCATTAGTAAACAAAGCAGTTTTAAATCAATTCATCTGGTTAATCTATTAAACGCTGCAGACCAGATTGGGCGGGATCGGAATGTGAATAAAGTTAGTTTAACACCCACACAGCTGGTTTTGGGTTTGGAAGGAAAGGAGAAGGGGACTTTCTGACGGGGGCTTCGCACAGGGAAGAGACAGATTTGCACCCTGCTTGACAGAACATGGAAGCAGGGTGTCAGCTCGCCCTCTCACCTGCTGGGGAAGGTGAAGTGGCTCCAGGTAGGCAGTAGTAACCAGCCAAACAGGGTCCAGAAGGCACCGAGAGACCAACAGAGGAGCAGTAATACCCAGGCGGGCATGCAATGCAGCTGGTCTCAAGCGAAAGATACCGCCTGGGGAGACAAGAATTCCCAGCTAATTTCATAGAACATAGAATAATAGGGAAGTCTTCTGAAGTAACCTCTTCCTCAAACAGAAGACTTCAATCTGCTAGCAAATCCTTTATTTGACACTGTAATTGGTAGCTTAGGTTAAAGATAATATTGTGTTGACCAAGCAAAGCCAGTATTTCTGGCTCTGCTACTCCAGAGGACCCATGATGCTTGGTTCATCCACAAAAACTACAACTTTTCCTCTTCTTCCAGAAATAACAAAGTTGGAAGGGACTTGGAGGTCTAATCTAGTCCACCTCCACTGCTCAAGCAAGAAACCCTATACCAGCGGTGGCAAACTTTTTTGGCCCTGAGTGCCAAAACAGGAGCGCGTGCGTGCCGAAAATCACAAGAGCAGCTCCCCAACACACATGCGGGAGCACCAAAAACTGGAAGCTCAGCTTCCTGGCACATGCATGCATGCTAGCCACCTGGCCTTCTGATTTCTAATGTGTATGCACGCGTGAAGACCAGCTGGCCGGCGTGGACATGTGTGCCGGGGAGGTGCTCTTCCAGTTTCTGGCGATCCCATGTGCGTGAAGACCAGTGAAGACCGGTGCACATACCCGTGAGAAGGCCAGCTGACCAGCACATGCATATGCGCCAGAGAGCTACTTCTCCGGTTTCCAGTGCTCCGCATGTGCAAAGACCAGTTGGCCGGTGTGCATGTATGTGCTGGAAGCCGGAAGAGCAATGTGTGATGGCTGGCATGCCTGGAGAGATGGCTCTGTGTGCCACTTCCGGCACATCTGGCATAGGTTTGCCATCAAGGCCCTATACTATTTCAAATAGATAGTTGTCCAATCTCTTTTTAAAAACCTCCAGTATTGGAGCACCCACACTTATGGAGGTACTTCCTTCTCAAAAGGACATCACAGTCCCTATGTTCTTAAGAGGCATACCTGTCTGAGAAAGTACCTGCCGGACATGGCAGAGGGATTCTAGTGCCAGCTGGGCAAAAGTGCCCCATTGGACATGGGCCTCCAGCACTAACATTGGTGATTCCATCAGGGTTTGGGACACTGGAGCCTGAAGAGAAAGCCAAGACAAAAAACAATCAGAACAGAAATAGTGGTAATAGCTTAGAAGTCTATGTCAAATATTAGCTGTTTTAGATGTCTGGAAACAGGGTTATAGTTAGGAACAACAAGAAAGATACGTTGAATTATTTCTAAGGAATTTTTCTTTATGGTTCCTCAGCTGTAGACCGAAATCTTGCCAAACTAAAACAACTACTTGCACCATTAAAGATATACATTGAGAACTGCTAAGGGGAAGCCATCTTAACTCTCTTCCTCCCAACCAAACTATCTAAGCTTCTCTGTCTCTTTGCCCTCTGGAAGGCAGCTCCTGACTCCAGGAAATCCAGAATACATTCCACCACAGCTATAGGAAAACGGTAGAACCAGAATCCCAATTGCTGAAATGATTTTCTATGTTTAGCCCAGGACATTCAGAATCCTTGTTTGAATAATGGATCTAACAAACAGTGATTTTAAAATGGTAGCATGTTGATTATCCAGATAAGATGCACAACCCATTATCACACTCCTTTTTTTAAAAAGAATACATACAGCTGGAATTTAAAATGAGAGACATACAACCTGTACCTGTATTACAGAAGAATCCTGGTAAACAGGGGCCACTGGGAGAAGATAATCCTGATTCCCCACAAAAAAATCCTGGATAGAAACACAAATAATCTATTTTCAACTTACAAAACTATCTGAATAAAGTAAAATGGATCCCTTTTACCCAACAGAGCCATGGTGGTGCAGTGGTTAGAGTGCAGTACTGCAGGCTACTTCTGCTGCAGACAGCTGCCTGCAATTTGGCAGTTCGAATCTCACCAGGCTCAAGGTTAACTCAGCCTTCCATCCTTCCAAGGTGGGTAAAATGAGGACCCAGATTGTTGGGGGAAATATGCTGACTCTGTAAACTGCTTAGAGAGGGCTGTAAAGCACTGTGAAGCGGTACATAAGTCCAAGTGCTATTGCTCTGGCCCTGCCATGTTCAACAATGCAAATGCTATGTTCTTTTTTTTAAAAAAACACAGTTTATTTATACATTTCATCTTACACATGTTCAGAGGTGGGATTCAGCTGGTTTGGGTTGGTTCGGGTGAACCGGTAGTTCCGACGATCAGTTGGCCACGCTCACTCACCCCTGCCTTAGTCTGTCCTATATTCCATGTTTTGCAGCTGAGCTGATTTGCGGATTGCCGTGCCTCAGCTGTTTTACTCACTGGGGCTGCAGTAGAAAGTAAGTTTTAGAGCTGAAAATCAGCGGTTCTCAAACGCTGTGCAAGCGCATGCAGTGTGTGCCTGGCAAATCGCGTGCTCATCGAACCAGTTGTTACCCCGGTTGAATCCCACCACTGCACGTGTTTAGTGAATAGCATATTGTCTGGATCATTTTGCTTACATAATAATATTTTTCCCATTCCTAATTTCTACCTCTATTATCCAACCATTTAAAAAACAAATCCCATGTTTCGAAAATACTCTGTATCTTCTTTTTCTTTCATCTTTAATGTTAATCTGTCCATTTCTGCACAATTTAATTTTTTTTTAAATTACATCTTCTTCTGTAGGTGTTTCCTCATTTTTCCAGAGCTGTGCAAATACAATTTTGCTGCTGTCAATGCAGGTAATATTAAATATATATTCCCTTTGTCATACTTTTCTGGTATTATGCTTAACAAAAATATGTTTGGCTTATAATCTAAGTGCTGCTTTCACATTTTTTCTAAGCATGTATGTATTTTTGTGCAATATTTCTTTGCCTTTGCACATGTCCAACACATATGATAATACATACCCAGTGTCTGGTTACATTTCCAACATCTGGCAGACAAGTTTTTAAACATCTTGCAAATGCTATGTTCTTGAAGAAACAACAACCAACCCCACAGCCTTGGAGATCTTGGTCAAAGTTTAAATAGACTGAAGTGAAAATGGCTTTTGTTTCAGAGACAGGAGAGCTCACCTGAAGGGCATTGCTGGCATCTCTGAGCTTGGTCAATGCCAGCAGATGGATTGTAAGTCCCAGGGGGGCAGGGATAAAAGGAGACCCCTGTCCTTGGTGGGCAGTAAAATCCAGGTGGACATTGATATCTTACACCATTTTTACAATAAAGACCAGCTGGGCAGGGGAAACATTCATCTTGGCCTGGGGGAAGAGAGAAAAGATTAAGTAAACCACTGTCTTCTCTTCCTGGTTCTTCTTTGTGAATTCAAATTCTCCTTTAGCTTAAATATCAAGATCATATCTCGAGAGCACCAAGGACCCCTCAGTTTCTCAATCTTTTCCGCTTTGTAGGACCCAAAACCGAATGAGCACATTCTCTTAGACTTGTGAATTACTTGATCACAACAACATGTCTTTCCTCGAACAGAGGGGTGTCAAACTTGATTTAATTGAGGGCTGCATCAGGGTTGTGTTTGACCTCGGGGTGGGTGGTAGGCATGGCTAGGGTGGGTGTGGCCAGCATGAGATCACTCAGGGCAGGGGCACCTGTGATGGTCTGAGAGCTCCACGTTCAGCTGCGACATGGATTCCAAGGCTGCTTTCCCATACTTCTTCCTATTTTGTCAGTAGAGATCCTAGCACAACAGTCTAAGTTGGCTTACTGGACAAAAAGGACAAGACTTC
Source organism: Notechis scutatus (assembly GCF_049901735.1). Lineage (NCBI taxonomy): Eukaryota > Metazoa > Chordata > Lepidosauria > Squamata > Elapidae > Notechis > Notechis scutatus. The sequence goes on along the minus strand of NC_142015.1, from coordinate 22,924,030 downwards.
CAAAGAAGCATCAATAGGACTTTGGGAGAACCTAGACAGAATTAGAACTGGTTTTCTAATAAGTCTACAATCAATTCTAATATTTAGAGGGGCATAGTTGGGTTTATTTCTGAGCCTCTGAGATTAAAGTGGAAACCAACTGAAATCCATCAGCAGCTCCAACCATCAAACCATGAATCCTCCTTTTCACAGCTGACCTGTTATTGCACTGTATTCCCCATCTCGGCATGGAGAGGGCATGGCTGACCCTACAGGGCAGAAGTGACCTTTGGGACACAAGTCTCCAGTTACTCTGTCCATTGGTCTTGCTGCACGTGTCCCACCCCTGCAGTAAAACCCTGAAAACAGAGAGAAAAATCAATTGCATTAAGTCATTTTTCACTGCAGAAGAAAGCAGAAACACAAAACTTGCCCTGGAAACACCAAACCTTCAGATGTGTAGTTTTCTTTTATGTATTGATTTGCATATTGCCAATAACTCAAGAATTTGTTATCACAAACTGGAAGGTAAATTCACTGCAAAGGAATTAAAAGGAACAGAAAAGATCGTTCATCTTTTCAGCATTCCCTAGTCAGGTGCCTTGCAGCGGAGTAGGATCACAGCTCCCAGAATCAGGGGTGGGCTTCAAAATTTTTAGCAACAGGTTCTCTGCCTGGTTGCTGGGTGGGCGTGGCCATGGTGGGTGTGGCCTAGTCAGCCTCCTGCACTACGGCGATGGGGGGGACGGGATGTTTTTTCCCTCTCTGAGCTCTGAACGTTGTTCTTGCACCTCCAGAGGACAAAAACAGCCTCCCTGGGCTCTGGAGGCCCTCTGGAGGATGGAAATGTGCCTGTTTCTGGCCTTCCAGAGGCTCCAGGAGGCCGTTTTTGCCCTCCCCAACTCTCCATGTGGGCCTTGTACTTTTCTGGCATTCAAAATGGGCCACATGGGGACTCCAGAGAGGGGTGGGTGGGGCGGGGTGGGGGCAGCCAGGGATGGGATTTACTGGTTCACCGAACTGGCCATTAAAAATGATAAAATTAGCTACCAGTTCGCATGAACCAGGGTGAATCGGTAGCAGCTCACCCCTGCCGAGAATTCCTAGTGTTGAAATTCTAGAAGTAGCTATCCCCTCAAAATCTGGCAATGAAAAGGTTAGGGCGTGTCTACAATGCGTATTATATTAAAATCCAAAGCAGGTGAAAGTATAAAAAAATATATAACAACTCAAGGCTTCTTTCCTCTGTTGAAATCAGGACTCAACCTTTCAAAGTTACATTTTGATTTAAGATACTTATCTTTGGAGTCCCAGTAAATCCAAGGGAAAGAGGGAAAATTTGGTTTCAAGTGGGCCTTCATAGCTTCAAATGCACTAGAACCCATAGCTTTCCCAGCCCAACCACAGAGCAGAGTTGGTATTCAACAGGTTCTTACCAGTTCTGGAGAACCAGCAGCAGAAATTTTGAGTTGTTCGGAGAACCGGCAAATACCACTATCTCTGACTGGAGATTTTGCAATGTCCTTCTCCTGCCAGGCCCACCAAGCCATGCCCACAGAACCAGTAATAAAAAAAAATTGAATCCCACCACTGCCACAGAGCCAGGGGCGGGCTGCTACCAGTTTTCCCCAGTTTGGGTGAACCGGTAGCTAATTTTATCATTTTTAATTTCCGGTTCAGCAAATCGGTAAATCCCACCCCTGGCTGGCCCTGCCTACCCCGCCCCACCCCTCCCAGGACTCCCCATGTGGCCCGTTTTGGATCCCAGGTAAGTACAGGGACCATGTGGAGGCTCAGAGAGGGCCAAAAAATGGGCCTCCTGGAGGCTCCGGAAGGCCAAAACCGGGCTCATTTCTGGCCTCCAGAGGGCCCCTGGAGCCCAGGGAGGCCATTTTTTCCCTCCTAGAGGCTCAAAGAAAACCTCCAGAGCCCAGGGAGGGCAAAAATGCTCCCCCTGCTGTGGTGCAGGAGGCTGACTAGGCCACGACCACCCATCAACTGGGCAGAGATCCAGTTGCTAAAATTTTTGAAGCCCACCCCTGCGCAGATCTAAATTCAATGCATTAAGATTGCAAAGCTGAAATTACTAAAGCTGGGTGCCGCGGTAAGCCGAAGCACTTATAGAAACAAAACTGTCAGCTTTCCTCTAGGGAAGAAATCATATTATGAGACTTCCTTTCCAAATTGCAATCAAAGACGCGCTTGCAATTTCACCATTATCTTCTCACCTGGAGCACAGGGTCCTGTAGGGGAGACACGGCCGGGGCTGCTACAGAAATATCCAGGTGGGCATAGTCGACACCAGGTGGAATCTCGGCCTCCTTTCTGTTCATTCCATGTGCCAACTGGGCAGGGCATTTCCCTGGGGTCTTTGGTGCCCGCTGGGCAGTAATGCCCAGCAGGACATAGACCCCCAAAGGGTGGTGCAGTCTTAGAAAAGAGAAAGAAGCCAACATATACACAAGAAAGTCATTCTAATGCAGAGCATGCAGTCTTCAGAACTTGATGGAACTACTTAGGGTTTAGATCAAGGATGATCCAAGGTGAGATAGAGCTGATCAAGACTTTCCTGGCCAACTGCTGCCAAGTTCCCAGATTTGAAGGAAGGCAGGGAGTATCTCAAAGCATCTTGGAGGAGGAACAAGGATTTTCCTTTGAGAAGTAACAAGGATTTTCTTTTCCTTGGAACAAGACCAAGCAACATTTTTTATTATTTCAAATGATCCTAGAATCGTCACTGTTGGAGACCAGAACTTTCAAGCAAATAGATTTCTTTCCTGCCTGTTCATGGTCTCCTTGAATCTGCTTTGTTTCCCCTGCTTTTCTGCGTTGTTCACCTCCAAGATAAGAGCACAGAAACTGGGATATATTCCTCCCTAGAAAACAATAATCTGAAACTGACCTTGGACATATGCAACCGGTGATAAAAGTCTAGAAAGTTGCCTTGTATTCAAGCAGATCATTTGTCAACATTGACAAGCAACGTATCCAGGTTGTTCAGTTCACGTTTTTCAGGACTGGAGATGCCAGACATTGAACCTGGCCCCTCCTGAAGGCAGATGGTGGAGCCCATGTGACTCATTTTTATCAAACATCTCTGCTTTTGCAGAATTGACTAGGATAGATGTACTACTGTTGAACTTAAAACTGATGAATAGAGTGGAATGGAATGGACCAGAGCTGGGAGGGACCTTAGAGGTCTTCTAGTCCAGCCCCCTGCTCATGCAGGAGAACCTATACCATCCAGTCTCTTCTTTAAAACCTCCAGTGATGGAGTGCCCACAATTTCTGGAGGCAAGCTGTTCCACTGGTTCATTGTCCTCACTGTTAGGAAGTTTCTCCTTAATTCCAGGTTGCTTCTTTCTTTGATCAATTTCCAACCATTGTTTCTTGTCTTGCTTTCAGGTGGTTTTGGACAATAATTGGATCCCCTTTTCTTTGTGGCAGCCCCTCAAGTACTAAAATACTGCTATCATGTCACCCCTAATTCTTCTTTCCTGTAGACTAGCCAGACCCAAAATCTGCCACCATTCTTCACATGGTTTAGTCTCCAGGCCCTATGATTGATGAGAATGGTCTAAGCTGAACTTCTCCAAATCTTATGTCTAGAAGGAATCACTAGCATTATCTTGACCACTGAAAAAATGGTTGGAAGATTATCAAAACAAAGCAGGATAGAGGATATTAGCAGCGACTTACAGGAGTGGCATTTGTAGATCCTTGGAAGCAATAATAACCTGACTGGCAAAGTCCTTCAGGTGCCACCAAGCCAGGCATGCTACAGTACATGCCCGCTGGGCATTGTTTACAGGCCCCTGGTCCAGTGCCATGAAAAGTATCTGAATAAGTGCCCTAAATCAAAAGAAGGGAAATGTGTCAGAAGGCAAAGGAAATCATAGGAACATAAAAGAAAATTTTATGTCACTCACCGAGCTTTCAAACCCAGAAATCCAAGATTGTACGGGTACATGGAAAATTTGGAACTTGGGTTTGAATTTCCAATATTCACTGGAGTTTCGAGGATAGTCATAGACTCTACTCCAGTGGTGGGATTCAAATTGTTTTACCACCGGTTCAGTGGGCAGGGCTTGGTGGGCGTGCTTTGCTTAATGCCGGTGTGCAGCTTTCCCCATACCAGTTGAGGCTTGCAGCACCAAGCAGCTGAGAGGATACAGAAAAGAAAAGCGCATGAGTGGGTGGGTGGGCCGATCCTGCATTTTTCTTTCTCCTCTCGGCTGATTGTCCTTTTTTCCCTCCTCCCAGCTGATCACGGGAGGCTTTTTTTACTACCTGTTCTGTCAAACCGGTCCACATCGGTAGCATACCACCACTGCTATAGTCCCAGAATAAAAAGAGGGAAGCATTGTCGGTACATCAATCACTTGTCTTGGCCAATTGACCAATCAGTCTGTTCTTCTGTAAGATTTGGAAGTTTACTTAAAGGCCAGTACAGGTTGTCCTTGATTTAACAACTGGTCATTTAGTGACCATGTGTAGTTACCACAGATGTACCTGGAAGTACTTACAACCTGGTTCTGACATTTCAAAGGCTGCCCTCTTCTCATGGCTACTTGCGGGGTGCTCAACACTTGGCCCACATTTTTGCAGTGTGACATGACTTGTTTTGTGACACTTTTGCAGTTTTCGGCAAAGTTGACTCACAGTGACCCATTACTTTACTTAATGACTGTAGTGTTTCTTTACCAACTGCCACAAGAAAGGTTGCGAAATTGGGTCAAATATGGGGATGACCCAATTTACAACTATGATGGGCAGGCTCTGTTATGGTTGTAATTTGAGGACTTCCTATGTATGTAATGAAAGGAGCGATGGATATTGCTTTTGAAGGAGTTTCCATAGATTCCATAGAAGAGCTATGGTGGCACAATGGTTAGAATGCAGTATTGCAGGCTACTTCTGCTGACTGCTAGCTGCCAGAAATTTGGCAATTCAAATCTCACCAGGCTCAAGGTTGACTCAGCCTTCCATCCTTCCAAAGTGGGTAAAATGAGGAGCCAGATTGTTGGGGGGCAAGAGGCTGACACTGTAAACCGCTTGGAGAGGTCTGTAAAGGCACTGTGAAGCGGTATACAAGTCTAGGTGCTATTGCTATTTAGAACTTACCACTGGACAAAGAAGAGGCAGGATGCTTCGAGATGGACAGTAATGCCCTTTGGGACAAGCCAAGGGTTCCACCAGACCAGTGTGGTTGCAAAACATGCCAGCTGGGCATTCTCTGCAGGCAGATTGAGCCAAGCTCTGGAATGAAAAGAAGTAGAGGAGTTTGAAAGGGCAAATCCCACTTAAGTTTCACTGAACAAGTCTCAAAAAGCCTAAATAGTTCTGGGGTGAAAGAGATGAAGTTGATGTCCTCTCAGATCGACTTGCTTTCATACATGACCCTCCTGCTAATCACCATCTGGGGGAGCTAAGAAGAGCAACATAGATGATTAGGGGACGGGAGGCTAGAACATACAAAGAACAGTTGCTGGAACTGGGTATGTCTAGTTTAAAGAAAAGAAGGACAAGGGGTGTCATGATAGCAGTGTCCCAATATATCAGGGGCTGCCTCAAAAAAAGAAGGAGTCAGGCTATTCTCCAAAGCACCTGAGGGTAAGACAAGAAGCAATGGATAGAAATTAATCGAGGAGAGAAGCAACCTCGAACTAAGGAGGAATTTTCCTGACAGTGAGCACAATTAATCAGTGCAACAATTTGCCTCCAGAAACTGTCAATGCTCCAGCACTGGAAGGTTTTAAGAAGAGATTGGATAACCATTTGTTTGAAATGCTATGTAGGGTTTCCTGCCTAAGCAGGGGGTTGGACTAGAAGACCTCCAAGGTCCCTTCCAACTCTGTTATTCTAAGAAGAAGAAAAGACGCAGAAGGTTGCAAGGCAACCAGTATTGTTCTATGTAGATGAGGCACAGGGCCATGGACCCAGAACAGATTTATAATGGCCTGATAATTTGCCTTTTAAGCAATTAGTCAAGTCATTGGTTATGAGAAAAGTAGCAGGCCTAAAAAACTCAAAGCAAGTGCTTCTTCTGAGATATCAAAAGATGAGCCAACTTCCTGTTTAATCACCCAAAGCGACTGTCATTAATTGGTAGGCTGTCTTTCCTACGTTGCTTTTTATTCCTAATTAGGGCTGTACATCAGCACACTCACAAATAAGTCTATCTTCTCATTCTATGCTCCATGCTGAAAATATCCTCTCTGCCTTTTAGATAACTGAAGCTTCAATGCGGCTATTTGTATTCCGTTGACTCTTCTTACCGGCTGAAAAGTCCCGGATGGACACGGTTCGGGTTGGAAAGCCCCTTCCAGAGCATAATGTCCTTCTTTGGCCATCATCTGGGTCGCGGTTCTGGCAGAGCCAGAGCAGAAATAACCAGGTTTGCATGGCCCACTTGGAGCTATGGTGTTTGTTCCATCACAGTAAAGCCTAATATTAGAATGAAAGAAAAGCTTTATTGTATAAACTAGCTCAATACCTGTGGTTTGCTACGAAACTATATGATCGGCTTAGTTTTGGGGGAGGAAAATAATGTGGGGGGGGGAATTGTGCCTCTGCCTACCACGATCTATCGGTATTCATCTGGCTAGGGTTCTGTCAGTGTGTGAGAGAGTTGAGGGCTGTTTGGAAACTGATAGAGTATTTGCTGTGTGAGCAAGAAGCAGACAGCAAGCAGCCTAGGCGTGGCTTAGCTCAACTGTTCTGTACTAAAGCTGCTTGGTGCTCTGAAACTGAAACTCCTCTCCTCCACTTTGGTTTTGCATTTGGAACAGATTTCTTTTCAGGTGGGGAGGGGGAGTAAAACTCCTTAGCATCAGAGCGTGTTAATAATAATATATGAAATATTAATGCTCTGATGGTCATTTCGAAAAATCCTTTTTTGGTCAGCACCTAGAAGCCAAGAGAAATGTACCTGCCAAATTTCAAGTTTGTCGGCTTCACGGTTCTGGAGATTTTGTGAGGATGCATGAGTGGTATTTTGCTTTTATATAGAGGGAGATTTGCTTGCTCTTGTGCTATGTAGGCAAGCTAACTTATGCAGAACATTAACATGGGTGCAACTTGGAGTAGACAAATAAAAGATGTCCTGGGTTTCAATAGTCGTGATATGAATCAATCAATCAGACAGGACATTTTTCAAGATGGCTTTGACTGGGTGGGATTATTTGAATGTCACACATGCAGTTTCAAGATTATGATGTCCGGTAATTTGGATCGTTTAAAGGGGGCTAGGGAAACTCATGGAGGACAAGGGCTCTTTTTTTTTTTTTTTCCTTCCTAGAGTTTTTCTGCAAACGCAGGATTGACTTTTCAGATCCACCAATAGTGATACATTGAAAAAGGAACTGACAGAGTGGCTTGTTGCACAAACCTGATGTTGATGTGATTGAACCCAAAGTCACCCAGCTGGCTTTCATGCCTAAGGAAGGACTAAAATTCACCCACCCCTGGTGATTGGCCCAAAGTCACCCAGCTGGCTTTCATGTGTAAGGCAGAACTAGAATTCACTGTCTCCTAGTGATTGGCTCAAAGTCACCCAATCAGCTTTCATGCCTAAGGTGGAACTAGAACTCCAAATCTCCTGGTGATTGGCCCAAAGTCACCCAGCCAGCTTTCATGACTAAGGCAGGAGTAGAATCCACCCATCCCTGGTGATTGGCCCAAAGTCACCCAATCAGCTTTCATGCCTAAGGTAGAACTAGAATTCACCCTCCCCTGGTGATTGGCCCAAAGTCACCCAGCTGGCTTTCATGTGTAAGGCAGAACTAGAATTCACTGTCTCCTAGTGATTGGCTCAAAGTCACCCAATTAGCTTTCATGCCTAAGGTAGAACTAGAATTCACCTTCCCCTGGTGATTGGCCCAAAGTCACCCAATCAACTTTCATGCCTAAGGTGGAACTAGAACTCCAAATCTCCTGGTGATTGGCCCAAAGTCACCCAGCCAGCTTTCATGACTAAGGCAGGAGTAGAATCCACCCATCCCTGGTGATTGGCCCAAAGTCACCCAATCAGCTTTCATGCCTAAGGTAGAACTAGAATTCACCCTCCCCTGGTGATTGGCCCAAAGTCACCCAGCTGGCTTTCATGTGTAAGGCAGAACTAGAATTCACTGTCTCCTAGTGATTGGCTCAAAGTCACCCAATTAGCTTTCATGCCTAAGGTAGAACTAGAATTCACCTTCCCCTGGTGATTGGCCCAAAGTCACCCAATCAACTTTCATGCCTAAGGTGGAACTAGAACTCCAAATCTCCTGGTGATTGGCCCAAAGTCACCCAACCAGCTTTCATGACTGAGGCAGGAGTAGAATCCACCCATCCCTGGTGATTGGCCCAAAGTCACCCAATCAGCTTTCATGCCTAAGGTAGAACTAGAATTCACCCTCCCTGGTGATTGGCCCAAAGTCACCCAGCTGGCTTTCATGTGTAAGGCAGAACTAGAATTCACTGTCTCCTAGTGATTGGCTCAAAGTCACCCAATCAGCTTTCATGCCTAAGGTAGAACTAGAATTCACCTTCCCCTGGTGATTGGCCCAAAGTCACCCAATCAACTTTCATGCCTAAGGTGGAACTAGAACTCCAAATCTCCTGGTGATTGGCCCAAAGTCATCCAGCCAGCTTTCATGACTAAGGCAGGAGTAGAATCCACCCATCCCTGGTGATTGGCCCAAAGTCACCCAATCAGCTTTCATGCCTAAGGTAGAACTACAATTCACCCTCCCCTGGTGATTGGCCCAAAGTCACCTAATCAGCTTTCATGCCTAAGGTGGAACTAGAACTCCAAATCTCCTGGTGATTGGCCCAAAGTCACCCAACCAGCTTTCATGACTGAAGCAGGACTAGAATTCATCCTCCCCTGGTGATTGGCCCAAAGTCACCTAATCAGCTTTCATGCCTAAGGTGGAACTAGAACTCCAAATCTCCTGGTGATTGGCCCAAAGTCACCCAACCAGCTTTCATGACTGAGGCAGGACTAGAATTCACCCACCCCTAGTGATTGACCCAAAGTCACCCAGCCAACTTTCGGTGATTGGCTCAAAATCACCCGATCATTGACCAAAATCACCCAGCCAGCTTTCATGCCTAAGGTAGAACTAGAACTCACAGTCTCCTGGTTTCTAGCCTGGTGTCTTCACCACTTTCCTACAGAGGACAAGTATACCTATCAAGGAAGATTCACTGTAACCTTGGGATTGGAGGCAACATGCCCATAAAGCACAATTGCAACAACAATGGAAGAGGGTATGTTTTCATCTTTAGTGAGTACCAAGAAACATTTATTTGCCCTTGGTGAAAATACAATAGTTGTTAGTGACCTTTAACCTAAGCCAGCTTGGTTATCCTTATGCTCTTATCTTGTATTTCTATGGAAAAAGTAAAAGGTGCAAGTGAAATATGGACATTTTAAAGAAGGATTTAACTAATAGATGAAGGGTGAGTTTAATAATGCTTTCAATAATCATAATCATAAAAAAGAGCCAACTTGACTTTGACTATTGAGCACTGGGAAAAGGTGACTAACTAATATGGGATAATTATGACTGTGAGACCTTCTTTGTATGCTTTCCAGAGGCATCTGACTTTTTTAAAAAGGAGATTAAAATATTGAAAAAGGCACTTTTACTCTGATCAGCCAAGCCTCGCTTTCTTACACGTTTAATCTAGATGACATGCAGCCCTATTCATCACTGGACTTCAACCAAAGATTAAGCATGGCTCATAACTTAATTCTTCAGTTCCAATTACCATTTTCCCCCCAAATCACTTTGAAACTTGAAACAGGAGAATTAATGCAACTCATACATTATAACAGAAATTGTATTTCCCCAATAGTTATGTAAATTTGGAAGCTTGCACCAGAATATTGAAATTCCACTTCCAACAGATATAATTCTTAGCGTGTAGATTTTTATGTGGTACAATTCATGAACTATTCATGCTATGTTTTTCACCTGACTCAACTTTCCTACAGGTTTCTAGTCCAGTCTCCCTAACTGAGTATCCTTCAAATGTGTTTCATAACACCCCATACAGTTGTCCAACACATAGGAGATTGCTGTACACCTTGTGATATTGTAAAGCTGATTGTGATATTGTAAAGCTGAGTTCTATTTTTTTCAGGATCACCATTTTTTCACTGTAACTGTCAGAATTCCAGCGACCACCCTAAATAAATCATGAGCTTTGGGCCAAACTTCAAAAAACTTCAAAGATTTTATTGGGAGCAACATACTGGCATGATCTGTATGAAGCCAAGTCTGAGACATGTAACTTATGATCACCTATGACCCTGTTTCCCACTCCACCCCTCTGGGTGTATCATAATTCAAATTGTCCAACGGAACATATTCATGGGCTAGGTGTCATCAATCACACTCTTCAATAGAGGATTTTCGTGCCCAGAATACCCAGTTGCCTCAGTTACAATCTCTCTGAGATAAGCTTGGAATGTTCATTTGCTGTCTGCTCCTTAAGGGGTTTCTTCCCCTTGTTCATATGGCAATATGGAAAACCAGCATAGGAATGTTTTACAATTTGACAGTAATAGTATATGGCAGGGGTCTTCAAACTTCACAGCTTTAACTCCCAGAATTTCTCCAGAATTTAACTTGTGCACTTCAACTCCCAGAATCCCTCCTCCAATCATGCTAGCTCAGGAATTCCAGGAGTTGAAGTCCACAAGTCTTAAACTTGCCAAGTTTGAAGACCCTTGGTATGTGGGGATGATCTTGGGAAGAAGGGAAGAGATGCTGCCTAGGAATGATCAGGTAAGAGATGGCATAGTCTGCAGCTGTAAAGGGGCACAGAAAGAAACTCAGAAAAGATCCTCCCTAACTTCTCAGGCTGTAAAAGAGATGGTGGGAGAATTGTACTTTCAGACCTGCACGATTCTGCTAATATAGTCTTACAGTGAAATAGAATTAGCTCATCAGGTAATGGGAAGACTGACACTCACCCAGGTGGGCAGTCCAAGCATTGCTTCTGATATCTCAACCCGCTGGTGTTACTGTAGGTTCCTGCAGGGCAGAGGATGGGTGAAGATGACCCAATGGGGCAATATGTGCCTGGTGGACAAATGTTCCCAGTGACTCCATCGGTGGGCACCTGAAGAAGAGAAGAAGAGCTACATAGATACATATACAGTATATATCAAAGGGAAAAAATGATAAAAGACAGAGACATTCCTCTGTATTTAATTTTCTACAGAGAATAATGATGAATCTTTATTGCTTTCTTAGCAGTCAGTATCACTTTTATATTGGAGTGTCTATGGAGATCCTCAGTCATCCAGGTTATGGTTATCCCAAAGGTGCTTTTTTCAAGAGCCAACTAGACTTTCTGGTTTTTCTTTGAAGATGTTTTGCTTCTCATCCAAGAAGCTTCTTCAGCTCTGACTGAATGGTGGGGAATGGAAGGGTTTACACTCTTTGCAGACAGCTTGTCATTTGCATTCTTTTAACAAGTCATTAAGGTAACCTGGAGATTTATCTGTGTCCTCAGGGTCACCTGAATGATGGAAATCGGTGTGGAGCCTTCTTGGAACTGTGGAAAGGACTGTGTTGCAGACTGGAGGTAGAAGATGCCATAACCCTCCCCCTCTGTAAAGAGAGGGCTGTTCACTTTTAACATAGGTGGCTTCTTTGACCCCCTCTTTCAAACCAGTGGTCCTCTCTGTGCAAAATATGGACTTTGTTGTCTTCAAAAGAGTGGTCTGTCTTTTAATGCAGGTGGACTACTGAATATAGTCCAGATGTGTTTGTTTTCTTATGTTGCACCATGTGCTTATGAAGTGGTTGTTTTATTTCCCCAATCTACAGATCTGCAAATGGCTCGCTGCATTGCACTGCATATACCACGTTGCTTAGTTTCTGTCTGGGTGTTTGATCTCTGGGGTGAACCAGCTTCTGCCTTAGTGTATTCTTGGGTTTCAAGTGTGCATATATGTTGTGTTGGCTGAAGATCCTCCTGAGCTTTTCCAATACGCCTGCAACATACAGAATGACTATGTTGCTTCGTTTATCGTTCTCATCATTGTCTGTTACAGAGGAGCTCCTGTAGGGTCTTTTTTGAGATTTGATGAAGGCCCTTTTATATTTGAGGTCTGAAGGCAGAGGGGAAGAGGAAGTTGGACTGAACGTACATTCCTTTCCATGCTATAAATTACTGAATGCAAGTAGAAGTCATTGATCATTTGCCATCAGGCTGGTGTCAATTCTTATTGACCATATAGATCTTTTCCAGAATGAGCGTAGCCTTTGAATTCTTTCCACAGCATTCCCATTCCTGCCCTAATTGAATTTATCTACACTCCTTCTGACTATCCTCTTCTTTTTCCTTCTACTTTCCCCAGCATTTCTCAAGAGAGTTGGATTTTTGCATAATTAAGTGGAGCAGACAAATATGTACACAGATAGAGGTGTCCCTATCGTTTCTTGGGAATGTGTGGTGAGAGGGACAGAAAATATCTAAGTGAGAGTCAGACTTACCGAAGACACTGCTCTTCTCCAGCAATAAAATCCAGCCTCACACCGGCCGCTCGGGGCAGTCTGTCCTGGAATGGCACAGAAAAACCCTGCTCTGCAGGGGATGCATTCCTGAAGGCTTCTCAACCCCTTCCTGATCCCATAAGTTCCTTCTGGACAAGCTTCAATCTGTGAACTACCAGGAGGACAATAAAACCCCTGAAAAACAAAGACAATGCTGGTGTCTATAGTTGGTGTCTCTCCTGTGAATTAAATCCAATTTGAGGGGTCCTTGGTGCTCTCTGAGCTTGGTTGTTTTCTTGCAGATGTTTCATTACTCAGACTGGCAATGTCATCATACCTAATTTGGGTAATGAAACGTTTTGCAAGAAAACAGCTAAGCTCAGAGTGCACCAAGGACCCTTCATCTCAACCTTGAGCTACATATATTCTCCTTTATTCAATCTGATTTAATTCCTTATCTGCAGATCCTCATGCAAGCAAAAGAATATCTTCCCTAATAAAAGAAGAAAAAAAGGAAATGCCCCTTAGGTGAGAAAAAGAATTTCTAATTAGGCCAACAAAGACTGAAGAACCTGACTATTAGACGGACAAAGAAGTTCCAAAGATGATAGAAAACAGATCTGCAGTATCCTGAAAAATAGATGCTCAGCATCCTGGACAGAAGCACACCATTTATTTACAATCAATATTTTGTTTTCTACCAACTTACCATTGGACAGATTTTAGGTAGGATCATTGCTACAGAATCACAATAGAATCCAGCTGGGCAAGGTTGGCATACATCTCCTCCATTCAGAGTGGAATTATCCCAGTAGAAGCCAGGTACGCATGGGTAAGAGAAGGGGAACCCTGTCCCCAAGGGGCATGCATAGCCCAGGGGGCAATCTCCAGTCTAAAAGAAAACATGCACATACGTAGGAGAAGGAATGGTAGAACCAGGGGTGGAGTTAAAAGAGGGATCAGTTTAGAATCCCTATGTTGCCACAAGCAAACTAAGTTCAACCCTCCTTGAGTGCCATTGGCCCTTACCTATCTCTAACCAAGTGTTCATTCTTAGTTGAGAAGGTCCTTGTGCATAAGCTAGAGCAAGAAATCAGTTATTGAACCTTCACTGTGGACCTGGTCTTTCACACCTGACAACACATGTGTCTATGCTGTCAATTACATGAAGTGCAGCTAGTAGCTATGGAGAGCAGAGTACAATCTGAAAAGAGAAGGTTCTTATTTGAATGTGAGGAGTGTATTTCCAATGGGTGTTTAAATGGGTAAAATAATCCGTCAAGGAAATCCAGGCAGTTCAAAGGAATATAAAGATTTATTGCAAGCTTATTCTCTCTACAAGAATCTAAACTACTAGCAGTCAAAGCAAATAGGCGGTAGATGAAAGTCAATGGAATTCAAGGTGGGCTGGATGTGGATCTCTTATGGGTGCAAAGGGACTCAAGGCTAATGATGCAGTTGACCCCTCCCTCGGGCTCAGCCTGATCATCACCTACGGAATCATGATTATCGAACTAGTCAAAGAATCAAAGGCTGGGAGTGTAGAAGTTCCAGAAATTGAATAGCACACATAATATTTAAAAAGGGGGTTCTATCCTCTTTTTACCCTCTTTCTCTCCAACTGAAGTTTTCTGAAGAAATTAAGACGCCCAGTGTGATGGTTACTTGGGTTTGCCCTTCTGAAAGTATCTCAGTCTGCAAGATATGGTGGGGGAGGGAGATAGGAACACCACTGTCTGGTATTAGAAGATGAGTGGGAAGACATGCAAGGATTGAAATTGGGGAAGAACATTCAGGAGAGGACATAGATAACCAATACTGGAGTCCCTTGACTGAGACATCGGTCAGCGTTCCAAGTAACAACCTCCAAATTAAAAGATTCCGAGACTGTCATCTTCTCAAAGATCCATTTTATTAGAGATGTCATATTGACATGTCGGAGGAAAAGCTGAATCTGAGATTTCTGGGTTTTCCTTAGCCCAAAGAGAATCCAAAATTCAACCCCTGCACCCAATAGTTCATCACGTGGTCCAATCATTAATCTTTTCCAACTGGAGACTATCCCTAGGCACTCCCCTCCAGGTGCAGAGCAACATGTCCTTGACTCTCTGAGAAAGGAATGTTGTTGTGGCTAATTTTCCACCTCTCCTTGAAACCCCACTCCCAAATTCCCAGGCACTGCATGTGGCAGCCCAGAAGCCTTAAAAAAAAAAAAAAAAAAAAAGCTCCCAAGCTGACAACATCATCACTGAAGTACTCACAATTTGGGATATTCCTTGGGGTTCTTGTCCTTCTCCATAACAATACTTGCCCTTAGGACATTGTAAGCATTGTTCTGCTTTGCTTAACCCGCTTTGGTCCCCGTAGGTCCCATTAGGACATGGCTTTGCATGAGGATACTGGAGGTAAAAGAAAGAATGGAAGGTGCTCTTAAAGCAAGTAATGATGGTATAATAGCAATTACTGATGACACATTGAAACGCTCCAAGCTCTTTGTGCTCGCTTCATTCGTTTAAAACTGATTCACTTCCCCCCTTTCCACTGCGGCTCTCAAATTATCCTTGAAAATACCTGCGATTCTGATAGATTTTCTTCTGATAGGTTTCCATGCAACAACTTTGTAAAACAGATTCGGGGAACTAAAGACCATTATATCCTACCAAGTAGATTGCTTACCTACCTTTCTCTGGATTGAATTCCTTCTAATCACAGAATGTAAGAAACCAGAGTGGATGTTAAGAGCTAACTAATCGCACGGTTAAAAATCCTGACTTCACGGTTGTTACGGAAATGGAAATGTCCCCATTCTTACAGCCCAGGGACTGAATCATAAGTTTCCAGTAGGGGGCGCTCTCCACTGGAGGTGGTTGATGGGATAAGAAGATGACCTCACCCTCCTGCCATTCGTCCCCTTGGTTTTAGTCTTGATATAACTTTTCTTTTTAAAAATAATAATAATAAATTTTATTAATTTTCTATTAATTACATCCTTTAGTGCCTAATAAACATCATGTTGCCTGGGTATTTAATTTGCTTAACAATACAAATGTCATTCTTACTCTCCACCCCATTTTTCCAACCACTGGTAAAACAAATTCCAAGTTTGATAATATTCTGTGTCTTCTTTTCTTTTTGATTTTTCAGTGTAAGTCTGTCCATTATAGCACAGTCTAATATCTTCTTAATTATCTCTTCATCTCGTGGTGTTCCTTCATTTTTCCAATATTGTGCAAACTTTTCTTAATTTTAATTGTTTTTTTATTTATTAACTTTTTACTGTTTGTAAGCCTTCTAGAGTCAATGCATCAGTATGGGAGGCTTATAAGTGTAATAAATACATTAAATCAATTAATAAATTTTGCCTCACATCACTGAGGGGAATAGTAAAGTTTCTTGCATCAGAAAGTGCTTACATGAATAGTACGATTTTGGAATTTGGGAATTCCTAGGGGAGAACACAAAATTCTGAAATCTGTACTTGTTCTAAGTTTCCATACTAATTCCCCTCCTGAAATGCAAACAGATATATAAGCAGTTTGCAAGAAAGCACAGACTTTCACTTTACAATATGAGAATAGTATCTTAAAAATTCTCTACCTGTTCTAGGAATTCTGAAAACAAATACGCACAACAGGAAAAACTGCAAATAGAATCTCTGCATTGATTTTTCTCTTCGATGAAATACACTTGCATGGGACAAACAGATGTTGTTTGGGGGGAAGGGAAAGTCTTGATGAAAATCAAGAGACACTGGACCAAACTGATGGATGAATACTCACCATGTTTCCTGGTAGACAGTAGTAGCCCCTTGGACAAGCATGCTCTTCAGTGTTGGGAACAGCTGCCAGGCCTCCAGGGCAAAGCAAACCAGCTGGGCACACCATCCGATCCAACATTATCTCCCGGCTGGTATTTGTGTCTGCACAAAAATGCCCAGCAAGGCAGGAAGAGCAGAAGGTAGATCCAGGTTCCTAACCAGCAAAAAGAAGAAAAAGAAACAAGGACTCAGTTGAAGTGCTCAGAACTTACTAATAAAGGAGAATATTTGTAGCTCGGGGTTGACATGAGGGGTCTTCTGAACTTGCTTGTTTTCTTGCAGATGTTTCATGACCCAAACTAGGCAACATCATCAGTGCTAGAAGGGAATGGGGATTGTGGAGTGGAGAAGGAGGGTGGGAGAAGAGGAGGGGGAAGGAAAGGAGGAGGAGGATTATTGCGGGGCCCTAGGTGCTCTCTGAACTTGCTTTGTTTTCTTGCAGACATTTCATGACCCAAACTAGGTAACATCATCAGTGCTAGAAGAAGTCTGAATGAGAGCAAACTCTCCACCCCCTAGCACTGATGATGTTGCCTACTGTGGGTAATGAAACGTCTGTAAGAAAACAAGCAAATTCAGAGAGTACCAAGCACCCCTCATGCTCAGTGTTCTATATTAGCATACTCCAAATACTATTATCTGATTGGTCCACACATACTGCAAGATGATTGGTTAACTAAGCTACTGTGATTGGCTCGTTATGAATCAACCACGATTGGCCGGACCGATCGCGGGAGATTCAAAGAGCTGTCATTGGCTGGCGAGCCGCGAGCAATCCCTATATGAAGGGCTGCTGCAGCTCCAAGATCTTGTACTGATCTATACATTAAAATAAAGAGTGGAAAAGTCACACTGGTCTCGAGTCTCCTTTCCCGCGATCTAACACTCAGAACTAGAAAGTTCTGGAATCCTAGCATGGAAAATAAGGCAAATTGGAGTAGAAGACATAAAAAAGAACAATGCATAAAGGAAGAACACTCTGCAAGAATCCTGGAGCCTAGTTTATTAAAGACCATGTACGTCACAAAGGGTGAGTGGAAATCAGATTGAGAAGGAATGAACCACACATTAATTAAACAAAGTTATATAGCCACCCAACTTACACATAGCTGACTCTGGGGTGGCTTAAAGTAGCTATTCAAAAAAAATCCATCATATAATAAAAATTCATAATCTCACCCACACCCCCATGGCAGCAACAACACAATCAAATCACTCACTTGATTGGCTCTGTCTCCATTCACCAAATTATGCTTTTAGGCAGTGGTGGGATTCAAATAATTTAACAACCGGCTCTCTTCCCTAATGATTTCTTCCAACAACCAGTTCACCAAACTGCTCTGAAAGTTAACAACCAGTTCTCCCAAACTGGTATGAACTGGCCGAATCCCACCACCGCTTTTAGGGCTTTTCGGAAATGCAATAGGGTGTAGGCCAACCATACTTTGGGGAGAACGATATTCTATAAAAAAGAGGCCACGACTGAGAAGCTCCTTTTTTTGTGGTGCCACCGCATGACAATCCTTAATTGATGGGACCCATAATATGCCCTGCCTTCCTGTCCTAGTGTGTTGGGTGGATGCCATAAGAGAAAAGCAGTCCTTCAAATAACCTGGCTCGAAGGCATGTGAGGCTTTAAAAGTGATAACCCGGCATCTTGAATTGAATTCAGAAGTAGATCGGCAGGAAATTCAGCTCCCGCAGAAGACATGACACATGTGTAAGTCTAGGCTTGATCCCAACAATTGACTGTTTTCTGAGATTGAATTGTTTTGAATCCAACACTGGATTGAAGACTGCATTAACACATTAGGGTCAATTCTTGGCTCAACCTATTGGATGAGCCCATTCAACTCTAGTTTAGCAGGGTTAAAGATTTTACTTTTAGCCTAAGCTGACTAAGTTATCCTCTGTTAAGAGAACTGATGAAGACATTTGTCCAAGAAGACCCCAACCACAGCATGAGGCAACCCTGGAAGTGCTCTGATACTTTTTTTTTTCAATTATACCAATACAAATAATAAATTGCAATGTCATTTTTGTGCTGTGGGTTTTTTTTGGAACTCACACATTGACTGTACTACTTTCTTCAATGGGAAGAAAGCAACTGAAAATAATACATTTGACCCAGGGGGAATTGGGAAGAAAGGGTGTGTCTCTGTAGAGACTCAGAGAGAGAGACTCTGATTAACACTCTGGATATCTTTCATCATTTTTGAAGGCCTGGTTTTAGGCATCTTTGTAAGACTTAGGAAACAGCTTTTGGACTTTGTGCTTGAGATGGGGAAAAAAATGAAACCTTGATTTGGGGTTTTGCAGATTAAATTGGTTTGTTGCTATAGAAATGGCTAGTATATATTATTATGTAAAAGTAAAACATTGAGGTTGTATGTTATGTACCTTATTCTACTATGCCAAAAGGAGTTGGAAGTCAATGCTTTTCTTATTTCTTCTCACTCCTTTACTCTACACGTTTATCTCTTCCCTTTTCCTCCCCTTATTTCCCCCTTATTTTCATTTTTCTTTGTATTCCTGTACTCTATATTTTGATAAACTAATAAAAAATATGAACAGTTCGAGGCATCTTTATAAGATTACTCCTGATTCCTAACCTAACCAGCCTAGGAACATAAGAAAGGCAATAATAAACCACATTATTTGCCATTTGTCTCTGTAATTTAATCCCTAGCTTTGATCATAATAAGCATCTTTGTAATAAAGATCTTTGAACTTAGGCCAAGTGTTGAAGCTGTTATAGAAAGCTAGCCTGGAGCAGATCAGAAGTACAAACTAGAGAGCAACAATGCTTCATTTTGTGTGAAAGGACGCAGGGTTTGGGGCTGGTTTGTTAGAATAAAGGCTTTTGCCATTCTCCTAATCAGTGCTTCTGACATGCTGTTTCCCTTTTGTTAGCAAAATGAACATTCAATTGCATTGCAATTTCATCTCCCCCAGGAGCCAATCAGGAATGCTCCTATCTGCCGCCTTCTTTTTTCCCCTTGCTTGAATCATTCTGAAAATGAAGAACAGAAAACTGTCCTTAGTGCACATTCCTTTTGTTAGAATTTGCGAGTCTCTTTTGCTGGGAGGAAGTCATGGTGGAGAATAAACAAGATATGATCTGCTAGGAGTTAATGGTCACCTAACAACCCAAGAAAACATAGCCAACAGTAGCCGATGGCAAGGAAAGGTGCACGTTGAAGTTTAGCAACTTCAGGAGAACCAGAGTTGGGTAAGTAAATAGGATGAAGAACTGGAGGACTTAAAACAACACTGAGCTTGGAAATACACTGACTTTTAGCTTAGGTAATACCGCAGGAGTATTATGATCTTCTACAGAAGGAAACTCTCTCTCTCTCTCTCTCCCTCTCTATCTATCTATCTATCTATCTACTCTCTTTATAGTCTCTCTCTCTCTGTCTCTGTCTCTGTCTCTGTCTCTCTCTCTCTCTCTCTCTCTCTCTATCTATCTATCTATCTATCTATCTATCTATCTATTTATCTATCTATCTATCTATCTAGTTTCTCTGTCTCTCTCTCTCTCTCTCTCTCTCTCTATATATATATATATATATATATCTATTTATCTATCTACTCTCTTTATAGTTTCTCTCTCTCTCTCTCTCTCTCTCACACACACACACACACACACACACACACACACACACAGAGAGAGAGAGAGAGAGAGAGAGAGAGAGAGAGAGAGAGAGATTTCAGCCCTGTAGAAGAAAAGGTGTTTTCAATGTATATCTGGAAGTTCTAAGCTGAAATATAATGTTACCACAGAGAAAACTGCCAATGATTTCTGTTAGAGAGAAAGAAACATAATCAACCAGCCAATTCCATCCACTTACCGCTATTGAATATCCTTCACATCAAATTCATAAACCCAAAATTGCAGGATGGATCAAGACAGACAGCCAAAGAGCTAAAACAGCAACTTCCCCCAATCAGTTGCCTTGAAGATATTCCGGATTTCAATTTTTATTAGCTTCAGACAGTGAAGTTAATCGCCTCAAAATCAAAATGAAGTCATCACCCCAAACCTCTGGAAATACAGCCACAAAACTGTTGACGTTCTGGACAATTTTTCTTTTGATTGGTTACTTCTTTTGGCTGCTTCTCCATCAGTTTGGTGGTACTTACTGAAAATTTGCCAGATCCGCACAGATGAGGTGCAACAGTGCCCATTATGGGACATTGGTATCCACCTGGGCACAGTACACAATCCTCAGCTGATGTTGCACCTTGCTCTAAACGATACGTCCCCCTGCATCCGAAGAAAGTATGAAATAAAAATCAGTTTGATATGAATTGGGTGAGGTGGGATGAATGGAGAGGAGGGAATATTTAGGTGTTTTTAGTTGGATTAAAAGAAACCTTGATATGAATCCATTGCTTTCCTGATGCCTCTTTAAGTCATCTGGCCTAACCTGGCTTCCTTCACCAGTCCCATAGTGCAGCGGTCTCCAACCTTGGTGACTTGTGGACTTGTGGACTTCAACACCCAGAATTCCTCAGCTAGCCATTTTAGCTGAGGAATTCTGGGAGTTGAAGTCCACAAGTCATCAAGTCGCCAAAGTTGGAGAGCCCCTACATGGTGAATTCAGTACTTAATGCAGCTTGAACAATGTAGAAGAACTGAAGTCTTTTGAGCAGTAGAATGAGATTAGCATAAATAAACCTGTGACAGTCTCCAGGTCATAGCAGCTTCAAAGATCCAACATGTTTCACTCCCTGAGATAAAAATACAAGATTACTTTTGGACTGACAGTTGAAATGTTCCTCAATAAATGTGAGTGGGTGGCACTTGATGTCATGCCCCTGGTGGAGACTGACTCTGAAGGAGAGGAGGAACAGCTGACAGGGAGTGGAGGTGTGGCTCCAGAGGTTGTGGAGGAGGCTGGGGAAGGGCAGAGGCCGGCTGGGCAGTCAGAGGAAGAACCAGGCCATCCCTTATCCATCCTAGGGCACACAGGGAGGAGAGGATAAGGGAGAGACATGGTCTACTCAGGAGAGAAAACTTTACTTTTAACTGGAGGCAAACCCCAGGGAGTGGGGTTTAGAGTCGGGTTTCCTCAGACATGCCAATAGGACATGCCTAATAAATCTATACTTTGAGGAAGATGCCTGCCTTGGGGTTTTGATTCCATTGAGTGTGTTACTTGGACCCTGATACACTGGTGGAACAAGCAATGGTGGAAACCTAGCAATTATTGGAAGTTTTCTTCACATCCCTGATCACATCGTTGACCGTGATGCAATGGTGGTAACTTTGAGGATGGGGTCATAAGTCGCTTTTCCTGAGGCTGTTGTAACTTTGAACTGTCTTTCAATGGATTAACTCGCTATTAACTTGGACTGCAACCTTATGGGAGCTCAAAGGGAGTGAATTCTTATAATGATAAATGCAATGATGGAGTCACATTACGAGGCCCAAAATTTGAGGGACAATTTGAGAGTTTGACTTACAGTGGACAGAATCCTGGTTTGATGGTTGCTTTGGGACAATAGACTCCCTTTGGACAAGCAAGGCAATCATCCACATTCCCATTCCCATGTTTGCTGCTGTACGTTCCTGCTGGGCATGGAAACTGAGTACTTGCTTGACTTCCTGAACCAGAAAGACGGAATACACAAACCATAATCATGGGGAAGAGGGAAAAGAAAGGGAGATGTTTGTCTAACACATTTTTTTTATTATTATTACAGGTCCGTGACTGAACAAAATATATTAAATAAAGCCTACCATGTTTCTACAAGATAGAACACTCTGCGTCGAATAAAGCACGTGCGATAAAATATCTCTATTTGTCTATCAGAAGCAGACAAGTAGCACATAGATAGAAAAAGATGCTATCATGAGTTATAGCAACAAACAAGCTTTTCAGGAGTTTTTTCCCCCTTTGAGACACTATCTAGTCAGCATTTCACAGGCTTGGCAATGTAAGGGTGGGTGGGCTTCAATTCCCAGAATTCCCCAGGCAGCCATACCAGATGGGGAATTCTGGGAGTTGAAGTCCATGCAGACTATGACATTGATCTGGTACAGTGAGGCCATATGGTATATGCCGGTGCATGCTATCCCGGGATAGGCAAGTTTGAAATCCGAACAATCCGTATACAAATTCGGCTAATCCTGATTTTCTTGAATTTGGTAATTGAGAAGTCTGCTAAATGCGTTTGAGCTTGAGTCTCACATCACCACAGACGTGTTATTCTGAGGCCCTTGATCTTATCACCTCGTCTACTGCAGAGGTATCCAATCCGGTTTCATTGAGGGATGCATCAGGGTTGTGTCTGACTTAGGGGGCCAGGGTAGTCATGGCCAGGGGATCATGGTCAGCTCGATGTCACTCATCAAGACTGATTTTGGTCACAACGGCTTCCTGCAGCCCTCTGCCAACCAAAGCAGAGCTTGAGAAGCTGCGTGTGGCTTGCACGGGCTCCATTTTTGCTGGCAGAGGGCTGCAGGAGGCTGCTGCAGCTGAAAATGGAGGGCAGGTGGGCTGTGTGTTGCCCTCCCAAGCTGTTTTTGCTGGCAGAGGCATCATGGACTGGTCCTTCTCTGTTTTCATGGTGGGCCTGCGGACCAGATCTAAGCATCCCTTCAGCTGGATCTGCCCTCCCCCCGCCCCCGGCCTTGAGTTTGACACCCCTGGTCTACTGATTCTGAATTAAAGGTACAAACAAACCAGAGGTGGTATTCCGCCGGTTCTGACCAGTTCTGGAGAACAGGTAGCGGAAATTTGGAGTAGTTCAGAGAACTGGCCAATCCCACCTCTGACTGGCCCCACCAACCCCATCTCTTCTCTGCCTGCCGAGTCCCAGCTGATCGGCTGGGTCTTCTTTGGTTGCCCTGCACAGGAGAACGGAGTTGGAAAGCAGGTTAGTGGGGTGGGGAGGGAATGGGATTTTTTCAGTATCCTTCCCCTGCCATGCCCACCAAGCCAGGCCACACTGACCAAGCCACGCCCACAGAACCGGTAATTAAAAAAAAATTCAATCCCACCACTGAAACAAAGAACACCAGAAGAACATCAACCAGTTCATCTTGGACGGGATTATCTTACCTTCTGGACAAAAATGCCCAGCGCTGCACTTCCCAGATGGAGTACTGGCTCCTGCCAGACAAAACCATCCTGGAGGGCATGGTGCACACTCTTTTTCTGTGGCCAGACCTGTCCTGTTGCTCCATGTGCCAGGGGCACACTTGTATTGCGTTGGATGTTTGGTACCTGGAGGGCAGTAGTGTCCTGTTGGGCATGGGACAGGTGGCCTTTGCTTTCCTCCTGAGCCTTTGAAAAGAATAATGGTCAATGAATTATGAGAATCTGACTTAGATCCAGTAGGACAACTTTGTTGTGTTGACTAGAAACTCTGGTTTTGTAATTCTAATATTTAAGGACACCACTTTGGACATAGATAAAGTTCAGCTTTGTTTTCTTGGGGGGTGATATTTGAATCATGTTCACACAATTTCTATTTAAACCAGGATGGGAAATCTTTGGTTTATCAGTCTAAATTTCTCCTGGAGGCTTTCCTTATATTCCTAAAAGGTGAATCAGAGTATACATGCATAGATTTCCTGAAGATTAAATACTTGTACTTTGGACATGTTCCCTTTGATTTTAGTTCCACCTACCATTACATCTCTTTGAATAATTTCAGGGATGGGATTCTACCAGTTCGCACCTATTTACTAGAACCGGTTGTTAACATTCTAAGCAGTTTGGAGAACCGGTTGTTAGAAGAAATTACTGGCCTAATCCTGTAAGGAAGGCAGAAAGGAAACATTCTGGTCTTGCTTACAGAAACTGCCTCTCCATTAACCCTTATTACATTCTTGGCAGAATTAGACTTCCTGTCTCAGGAACTTCTCTGGAGTTTTTTTTTCCCTTCCTTTGCTGGTACTTTGCTTGTGTGGAGTGACCATTCAAAGTTACAATGGCACTGAAAAAAGTGACTTATGACCATTTTTCATACTTATGACTGTTGCAGCATCCCCAGAGTCATGAGAGGCCAGGCGAGGAGATGCGTGCCTCGATGTGAGTGATATTGAGTTGCCCACGCCCAGCCAGTCACATGACCACCAAGCCATGCCCACCACCTAAGCCATGCCCACAGAACCGGTTTTTAAAAATTTTGAATCCACCCCTGGATAATTTCCATGCTGGATCTCGACTCTTAGATGTTCTCTAGTCCTAGTTTAAACATGCAAGTGAGAATCGTTCTAAAGCTCTGGTGGTTTGTTGGTACATCAGTCCATGTTACTCCAGGATCAGCAGTGGAGACTTACTCATCTTGTCAAAATAACACATACCAAAAAATAAAATAAGATACATCTGGAGCAACATACCTCTTGGACAGACCAATCTCTCTGGACAAGTTTCACACTGGGATTTATCAAAGAGATCAGAACGGTTACTGGATGTTCCAGCAGGACACGCATTGTTGGCGGAATGTGGGCTTGCAGAACCAGTTGGACAAACATACCTAATTAAAAAAATGTCAGAAATTTTACTTCCAGTTTCTTAGTTTCACTACGAAAGTATTTCCTGTCATGACTTTATTGAAGTATAATGGGGTTATCACCATTATTTGTGTCACACAACACACTAAGTTTGGTTAGTTTTCATATATATATATAATTTTTTTAAAAAATATTTTTAACATACAATAAATCCATTCCATTTCAATCATGGATCCATTAGGTACATATTTTGTGGGCTTAACAATTACTAATAATATTCTTCTTACTATTATAACAATATAATAATAATTACATTCCCATATATGTAATATAATATTCAGTATGTCTATTACATTAGTTTCTCTTATTGCTTTATAAATACGTCCCATTCCTTTTAATTAATTTTATTTTCTAGCCATTTATAAAACAAGTCCCATACCATGTAATATTCAGATTCTTCTTTTTCTTTAATTTTTAATGTTAATCTATTCATTTCTGCATATTCAAATATTTTTTCAATTACTTTTTCCTCTGTCGGTATCTTATCCCTTTTCCAATTTTGAGCAAATACAATTCTAGCTGCTGTTAATACATGTAATTCCATTTTTATATTTGAAGAGTGTGTTTTCTAGCTGTCCAACATGTTAAAATATAAACACCATCATAATCATTGTAATCGTGTACATATAGACATACATGCGATCCTATCAATTGTTATTGAAAATTATACTGTCTTCCATTATAATATTGATTATATAACCATCAAAATATTTACTAATCATTTTTTTTTGATGGCCTAGCTTGTTGTGTGAACGCACCCTGATTTGCTGGTTGGTAGTTCACTACATTATACATTGTCAGAAACTGAGTTAATTCAGGAACCAGGTTCTATGCTATCCAAATCTCACCAAGCTGTATTCTATTCTCCTCCCCTAATAGCCATTTCATTATTCAGCCATATGAAATTAGAATCTTTTAGGAGAGGGGGGAGGGAGAGAGAGGATGAGAGGGAGATATTAAACTTTTAAAGCCTTATTTAAAAGGAGGGATTAAAAAAAAAAGAATTTCAAGCATCAGCAAAACATGCCAACAGGCTCAGTGCTTCACATCTATGTCTTTGCAAATAGAGCATGATGCAACCAGGAAACTTTTGCTATTCCTCTAAAGACCGATGCTTTTTTTTTGCCAAATGTCAGACATGCAAGAAACCCACCCACTTGGTGTCATGAAGTTGGCCACTTAGATTCCCCTAAAAGAAGGTAGCTACAGAGAGGAGTAACATACTCACCCCACCATACATTCCGAATCTGGCTGAGCCAAACCAATTTGGGTGCAGGCATTACCAGCAGGGCAGGCTCTACAGTCTGTGGGTTCATCTTGTCCCTGGAGAGGATTATAAGTCCCCACTGGGCATGGATTTGGAAAACTCATTCCATTAGGACAAAAATATCCAACGGGACACCTCAGACACTGTTTGAACTCTGGAGGGAACATCAAAGGGGTACAAAAAGAGAGAGAACAGCAGAAAATAAATACTATCTGACTATCTAATGATATCTTCTTCCCCAGAATTCTAATTTATATGCTTGTGTCCTAGCCATTCCTAACCCTGTCAAACAGGTTGGGGACACAGCAATGGCTGTAGTTGAACTATCATTCTGTAGAGTGATTGAAATTCCTGGTTTTTTTTAAAAAAAATGAATGCAAGTGGATTAAGTTTGGGTGAGCAGAGATAAGCAATTTTTTTTTTCTTGATTCAGAAAGAAGGGACTGTATCAGTTCTTGGGAGAACCAAGAGGCAACTTCTGCCCAGGTTTTTAGATAGGAGAAATTCACCAGCAGCTACTGCCAATAGCTA
This sequence comes from Notechis scutatus, assembly GCF_049901735.1. Taxonomy (NCBI): domain Eukaryota; kingdom Metazoa; phylum Chordata; class Lepidosauria; order Squamata; family Elapidae; genus Notechis; species Notechis scutatus. The sequence goes on along the minus strand of NC_142015.1, from coordinate 22,897,400 downwards.
AGGCTCTTTTGGGTGATAAATAAGATATATAAGAGATAAGATAGGCATAAGATTATATATATATATATATATATATATATATATATATATACATACATACATACATACATACATACATACATGATAGCTAGGTAGATAGGTAGATAGGTAGATAGGTAGATAGAGATAGGTAGGTAGGGTTAGGTAGGTAGGTAGACAGACAGACGGACAGATAAAGACAAACATATCTTATGCATCACCTATATATGTATATACTGTATATATACATGCACACATACATACATACATTCATATACTCATGCACACAAACACATACACACATATACATGCACTGAACAGATACTTTTAAAGGCTATAATAATATGTGTTTGTATGTCTCTCTCTCTCTGTGTGTATGTCTCAGACAAACACACTTGCAGGAAATGATCCACAAGAGAACACAGTTTTGTGCATGTGTGGTTATGGTGGATGGGTGATTCTAAGCCGCATTTGTTTTCTGAATGGAGAGCAATGAATAGATTCCAGAGATTGGTAATAGACTTAGTACAAACATGGAGAGGCCTGCACGAAGGACAAGAAAATCCAAGCACGAGAGGGGGGCTAGGGAAGTGAGCTGTGTGAATAATGGAGCCACATCATTCTGATTCTAAGAGGGGGAGATCTTGAGCTATGCAGGAAGAAGAAGAAGAAGAAGAAGAAGAAGAAGAAGAAGAAGAAGAAGAAGAAGAAGAAGAAGAAGAAGAAGAAGAAGAAGAAGAAGAAGAAGAAGAAGAAGAAGAAGAAGAAGAAGAAGAAGAAGAAGAAGAAGAAGAAGAAGAAGAAGAAGAAGAAGAAGAAGATACTAGAATGACTGTCTGGAATGAATGTCAACATCTATGAATGTCACTATTACTACAGCCCATTTTTGTGGTCCATAAAGTGCCCCCCAAAGGCAAAGACCAATGCATTAAAAATCTGCAATGTGAACCAGTGGAACAGCTTGCCACCAGAAGTTGTGGGTGCTTCCTCCCTGGAGGTTTTCAAGAAAAAAAATGGGCAACCACCTATCTGAAATGGCATAGTGTCTCCTGCTTGAGCAGGGGGTTGGATTAGAGGACCTCCAAGGTCCCTTCCAGCTCTATTCTGATTGATTAACCTCCCCAGCACATCCCATAGAGAAAGAAGGGAGGGAGAAAATATATATGCAAATTAAACCGAAAGGCATAGTTTAAATGCTGGTTAATGCCCTTGAGAAATTGAAGTTCTCCAGCAGCTATGCTTATTTTCTCCATACTACAAGCCTTAAGAGAAAGAATTTAAATCTGCTGGGTGGATTAGTAGTCCTTCTAAAATACAAGAGAAATCCTCTTCTCCCAAATCCACTCAGTTGTCTAAACATCAAGACGCAGCTTTATCTGGGTTGTGTACTTGAATTGAACGATATAAGAAGCTTCCTTACTCAATATCAAACCATTGATCCGATTTTCCCAGCCTCGTACTCTCTAGATTTGTCGAATCGAAAGCTCCAGCTATCCCATACCCAGAGAAAGGTTTTTTTTTTTAAAAAAAAACAATTATGTACACTAAAGTATTTCTATTCTGTCTTCCTCGAGAATATTCCTTGATTGCAGGAAGTACGATTTCAGCAACAAAGTGGTCAATGTCTGGAACTCACTACCTGATTCTGTTGTCACCTGCTCAAACCCCCACTCCTTTACCCTCAAACTAACCTCTGTTGACCTCACCCCATTCCTAAAAGGTCTGTAAGGGGCGTGCATAAGTACACAATCGTGCCTACCGTCCCTGTCCTATTGTCCCCATTTATTAGTTCCTATTTCTTATATTTAAACTTATGTTTATTTTTATTTATATTATATTGTAAGCATTTGACAGAATGAATAAATTAAATAAATAAATAAATAAATACAGCTTCTGGGACAGGTAGTGGGTCTTTGGGATAGCTGATCCAATAAAGGGAGATTTCTGTAAACAGCTATATGATCTTTTAAACCAGAATTGAAGAAGGCAGAAACTGGGACTTCTCTGCGCGTAAAACATTTGTGACTGTCACCCAGCAGAGGTTCTCCCACATCTCTGCTGTTCTCAGCTCCCTATTTTATCAAAACCTGGAGGGAATCTGTGATCATCTAGGCATCGCTTGGATAGTCATGCCGGTTGCAAAGGGCAACAGAAGGCAAGACTCCCCAGATAACAGGAGAACCAGAGGACGTGATGTCATATCTACATTAATTCTGCACAAGTGAGAGATGCAGCTCCCTTGATTTATGACATGCACTTGCTGTGCAAAAGATGTCCCCTCCAGAGCTATGAAAAATGACCTGCAGGGTTATTGAGACATCAAGGCATGGAGTTATGGTGGAAAGCAGAGCTGGATAAAGCATTGAAAGAGATCCAGAAGACAATTAGATCAAAAGGAATAACAGTCACACAGTATTTATTTCTGTGCTTTATCTAAGTGGCCTCTAGGAGTTGTAAATGACTTGATGGCACATAATCAGCCAATCAACCAACCAACCGACTTGATAGGAACCATGGACATTGAATCTGCAAGCAGGAGGCAAGCTAGAAAAGGATAAAATATCCTTAGGGTTGAACCCAAATCCCGATGTCTTATGAACAACTCCACGTAGTTCTCTTGGCAGCTGGGCAGAAGCATGTTGTTATGGCCTTCTTTCAAAATGTTGCGTTATTGCTTCTAATTTCCCAGTCTAGCTTCCATTCCATTCCATTCATTGTCCTACTCTGCTCTGCTCTGCTCTGCTCTACTCTACTCTACTCTACTCTACTCTACTCTACTCTACTCTACTCTACTCTACTCTACTCTACTCTACTCTACTCTACTCTACTCTATTCTTCTCTTCTCTTCTCTTCATTCCATGTTCTGTTCTGTTCTATTCTATTCTATTCTATTCTATTCTATTCTATTCTATTCTATTCTATTCTATTCTATTCTATTCCATTCCATTCCATTCTCTATTCCAGTCCAGTCCAGTCCAATCTACTCTACTCTACTCTACTCTACTCTACTCTACTCTACTCTACTCTACTCTACTCTACTCTACTCTACTCTGTTCTCTAGTCTAGTACACTCCACTCCATCCCATCCCATTTTCCACTCCCCACTTCCCACCCTCCATTCCATTTTTATTATGTCATCCTACACAAATCAATGTGAAGGGTAATTGAAAGAACACAAAAGGAGAAATAGGGGTTCAGCCTCTGTAAGGCAGGGGTCTCCAACCTTGGCAAGTTTAAGCCAAAGCTGGCTGGGGAATTCTGGGAGTTGAAGTCCTCCAGGCTTAAACTTGCCAAGGTTGGAGACCCCTGCTGTAAGGGATGCTTAGGCTGTTGGTTCAATTTACACGAGCAGTTTCGCAAAACATTCTTTCAGCCAGATCCTTCAGCATCACCCCTATCTCTCCTCATTCAGCTCCAAAGCTGATGGGCTGTGCAAGGATTTGGGTAGCAGTCCACAAAGCATCCTTGTTATATATATATAATATGATTTGCTTCACTAGAAAAACAATCATATTTTTATTCCACTCACAAATGTGCTGGGGGAAGGGGCATAATTAAAGACAAATAACAATTATCCAAAGAAATGAGGCAAGAGCAACTGATGAACCATGCCACCCTCATATATTCTTTTTTTTTTTAATTGAGTTTGTGCCCCATTACTTGTTAATTTTCAAAAAAATCCCTCCATCGAATAGAATTCCACGCTCATTACAACACCAGGTCTAAAAATGTTGCTCCGTAAATAATGACGACTAATCCAGAAGGTCAATTAAAAGAAAAGAAAAAAAGGAGGGGTGGAGATTTAGAATGTTTAAAGAACATATGTAGCTGCGATTTGTTTATTTTTAAAGATAAAAACAGATATGGAGAGTCTGACATTTTTTATATTTTCTAGAGCTGCAAATGAAAACCTTCTGGAAAATATTCACACATTGCTTTATTTTTCCTGTAATTATTTGATCTCTTTGGGGGAGGAGATTGGTTACTCTGAATTTCAGTGATGGAGAAAAAAAATCTCCGTTCTTTAAAAAAAAACTTGTAAGGGGTTACTTGCTAGAAACCAATGTCAGAACCAATGGCAAATGTTTATCCAAATGATATTATGATTGTGAAAAGACTATTCGCAATTTATTCTGGAAGGCAAAAATATGCTTTGTGTTTGAACCAATTCAAAATATGCTATAATTCAGGGGTGGGATTCTACTGGTTCACAGCTATTTGCTAAAACCGGTTGTTAACATTCTAAGCAGTTCGGAGAACCGGTTGTTAGAAGAAATTACTGGCCTAATCCTGTAAGGAAGGCAGGAAGGAAACATTCTGGTGTTGCTTACAGAAACTGCCTCTCCGTTAACCCTTTTTACATTCTTGGCAGAACTAGACTTCTTGTCTCTGGAACTTCTCTGGAATTTTTTTCCCCTCCTTTTCTGGTACTTTGCTTGTGTGGAGTGACCATTCAAAGTTAAAATGGCACTGAAAAAAGTGACTTATGACGATTTTCACACTTGTGACTGTTGCAGCATTCCCACAGTCATGAGAGGCCAGGCAAGGAGATGCGTGCCTCGATGTGAGTGATATTGAGTTGGCCACACCCAGGTAGTCACATGACCACCAAGCCATGCCCATCAACTAAGCCATGCTCACAGAACCGGTTTTTAAAAAAATCTATAATTCCTTCAAACACTTGACTCCAGAAGTTTGAAATGGCAATAATTCCCTTGTTAGGATTCTTTTTCAGGCGTTCAAGTAACCCACACTTCACCATCCAAGAAAAGTCTCTGTTTTCCAGGTTTTTAAAGTAGAAACTTCAAAGCCATATCTTTTAACTTCAGGGTAGCTTCTGTTCTCATGCATCTTTTGAAACAGCTGCCCCATTCATGGTTAGGCTAACCCCATCCCTGACATTGCTAATAGCCAATGCTTATATATGAAAAAGGTGGAGAATGTCCTTAACGTGTCTACTACAACAATCTTGCCAATAAAACCAGAAAGGAACTATTATATATGAAATCTGGACAGCAATTTTCTAGCCAAGAAAGGATCAACCCAACTAATAAGAGATGTCCAGAATACATTTTTAAAGAAATCATATTGGGTAAGAACTGAACAATTACTAGGTTGTATTAGATCTGTGTATAGTTCTAATGATGCTTATGTTTTAAGAGAAGAGTTCTGTTGAAAATGTAGGATCACCTAACCCAAAGATTATTGTAACTTTCTATCCTGCTTTGGTTCTTCTGAAGCAGAAGGCAATTATCCAACACAATTTGTTCTATACAACTTTGGATGTGTTGAGTTATCTTTAACAGAATAATAGAGTTGGAAGGGACCTTGTAGGTCATCTAGTCCAATCCCCCGCCCAAGCAGGAGACCCTACACCGTTTCCGACAGATGGCAATCCAGTCTCTTCTTGAAAGCTTCCAGTGATGAAGCTCCCACAACTGTCTACTCCTTTCTAAGTTGAATCTCTCCTTGATCAGTCCCATCCATTATTCCTTGTCTGGCTCTCAGGTACCTTGGAAAATAGGTTGACCCCTTCCTCTATGGGGCAGCCCCTCAAGTATTGGAAGATGGCTGGTCCTTCTCTTCATTAGACTAGCCATGCCCAGTTCCTGCAACTGTTCTTCATATGTTTTAGTCTCCAGTCTCCTAATCATATTTGTTGCTCTTCTCTGCACTCTTTCTAGTGTCTCCACATCTTTTTTATAGTGTGGTGACCAAAACTGGATTCAGTATTCTAGGTGTGGCCTTACTTAGGCTTTATAGAGTTGTATTAGTACCTCACGTGATCTTGATTGTATCCCTCTGTTAATGCAATTTAGGATTGCATTGACTTTTGTGGCTGTCGTTGCATACTGTTGGCTCAATTGGTTGTCCACAAAGACTCCAAGATCCTTCTCACAGTTACTGCTACATTCTACCTGTTTGCATGAAATCTGCTCTTGGATTTTCTTGTAAAATACCAGTGACTTTCAAGAAATCCATCACTCAATTCTCTCTATAGACATGTTTATGATTCTACCCATATTATGATATGTGTATATAGATACAAACACATGCATGCACACACATACTTACGGACACACTAATAATTCTCAACAGTCTTCCCACACACATTTCTAGGAATTTTCCTTGGTTACTTTATGCCACAGGGTAAAAAATAAATGCTATAACTGTCACCTTTGTGGAAGAACCTAATTATCAATCTGATTTAGAATCAGTTTCCCCTATTGTACAAAAGACAGATACACACCTGGAAAGTATGAAGATCTGTTGCTGAGCTTCAGGAATTTATTTCTGGGTTCAAAACTTCCCCTGGGGCATGGAGCTGTAGTCAGTCCAGGACTATGAAAATAACCTGCAAGATGAGATTCATCTTTCAATGTCCCTTCAATAGCATTCCTTTGTCAGGTCAGGTTATTCTTCTAGAGAAGATGACTATTTCCAAGTTGGAGACCTTTGGGTTTGGTTGCACCAGTTGAGACTCGCAGAATGATATTGGGTTAAAATTCCTCTTGAGAAAAACTGAACTGAAGGATCAGCCAGATATTTAGATATCCACATTGCTACTTTAGATGGTATGGGTCTTCTTAGGTCAGGGATGGAACAACTTGCCATAACCAACTCACTGCGGCCAACTCGCCACAGCCAACTCACCATAGGCAACTTTACGAAGGACAACTCGCCACGGCCAACTCACTGAGAGACAACTCACAAAACAATTTAACCATTCTATTTAATTATTTAAAATAAAGAAAAATATTTTAATATTTGTCATTCACATTTAATTCTGTCCCTCCTTTTGCATCCTTTTCTTTTAATGATTCTATTCTACCATTTCTTCGGTATTAGTTTTAACTCTTGTCCTGCAGTGAGTTGCCCTGTGATGAGATAGCCAAGATGAGTTGGCCATGGTGAGTTGGCCATGCAGGATACTGTACCACAAATGATCCCAATCTATTAGGGTCATACATGATATTAAGAGAGGAAAATAATAACTAATAATGTTTATCATGTGTCAAAAGAACAATTGCAGTACTTTTAAGGGATCTGATTATGAAATGAGCTGTCAGGTTCATATGGATGTAGAAGTAGGGGACAATGGCTATAGCAAGTAGCGTAAATTTTGGGCTAAGTGGCAAGGAACAAGTTGGAAGAAATCCAAAACTATGTCAGATGCAAGTGCTGGTTCTGCATCTGAATCTCGAAATAAATTGATATTTTAATTTCTGGATGTATAAAAATATGAAGTCCCAAATATGAAGTAATTTGTATTAAATGATTGATAGAATAGTTGGCGTCTTCAGATAGCAAAAGTGTCAGATGGACTTGTGGTTGGAATGGCTTCCACGGTTTGTTCGACACCACCTAGAACATTCTCACTTCCAAACTTCAATTGTTTTGACAAACAGCTTCAAAAATTAAATTAACTTGGCCCGAATTTCACTCTCTCTGTGATGTAAAAGGAGATTTTGAGTCCCCAAACAATGAGTAGATAAAACAAACCAGCACAACACAAACAAATGCAAAAGTTGAACCTGAAGGACAGAGTTGGCTTTGTAGATCCACAGCAGAGTGAAGAGACTTCCAAGCAAACAACATCTCGGCCATGTTGTCTGGACAACAAGAAGTTTGGTTATCTCTTTGGCACTTGATTTGTCTGGGAGCCTCAGCCCAAGAGCCAGGGGGACAAGGGACTGGCTGAACAGTTCCAAAATTAGGACAATAATGCCCTGCAAAAGCAAACAAACAAGTTAAGGAGCTCAGAATGTGCGTTACTATGGCAACGGTGTGATTGCAAGTCAGTTGGTACAATCAATAAAGACAAAGACATTATTAATATTGATTAATAAGCATTGATTAGTGCTGATGGGAACTCACTCAGGAAAGTAACTTGCCTAAATGAGAAGTTTTGCTGGAGAGAACACTTAGCTGGCTTTCTTCTACATTTCTAACTTTCTAATTGCGTGCGTTTAGAATAGAACAGACTAACAGAGTTGGAAGGGATCTTGGAGGTCTTCTAGTCCAGCCCCGTGCTTTGGCAGAAAACCCTATACCATTTAATTTCCTTCCTTCCTTCCATCCTTCCTTCTGCTTGTCCTCCCTCCTCCCTCTCATATCTTATCTGCCTAGGTTAAGAAACTTTGCCTTATACGGTATATTGTATTCTAATTGTGTATTTATATGTATATTTTTGTACTATTTTAACTGTTTTAATTTTTTTAGAATGATTCACTGCCCAGAGTCACTGGATTGAGATGACTGGCTATAGAAATTAAATAAATAAATCTGAGGCAAGACTATTCTTCCCTGCTCTAATGTTCTTCTCTAATGTTAAGGCGCCGGCACAACAGGTCTCACAAAGACTCATTTCTGGCGGAGTTTGGGGGAGAGAAAGAAAGACTTCTGCTGCTTTTGCATGAAGCCAAAAGTCTCTCTCTCTCTCCCTCTTTCCCTCTCTCTCTCTCTCTCCGAGAACAGAGCTGGAGATGGTATCCTGCGATCCCAAGTAAAGAATAATCGATTGGTAGGAAAACGGGATGGGGAATTTTCCTGCAGAGTTTTTTTCAGGATTTTCCCAGGGTCTCTGGTCTGCAGGATTTAAAATTAATGAGTTTTGTGGTCCCTGAGGTCCAAAAGGTTGGTGACCCCTGTCCTAGTTCATTGCAATGAGAGGCTACCAATGAGTTTGGGTTGCCCTGTCTGACTGCTCAAAAGCTTTTCATTGGTGGTTATTCTAGTTGGCCTTTTACCTTGTGATATCACGACACCCAACATACAGGATAACTTCCTAATTTAATTAAGAGGATTCTCATTATAGGCACAGGGATCCAGTTACCAGGCTCAGTGGAAAGTATCTGAATTACTCAGGATGTGCTCCAGTTTCCACTGGAACAGCAGGTCTTAAACAAGAGATGAGCCTGGTGTTAACAAGGAGCTTTAGTCCTAAACCTTGGACATTGGTGATCTTGTCTGGATTTGTACAGACATTGTACAGATTAACAGAGTTGGAAGGGACCTTGTAGGTCATCTAGTCCAATCCGCCACCTAAGCAGGAGACCCTACACCATTTCTGACAGATGGCAGTCCAGTCTCTTCTTGAAAGCTTCCAGGGATGAAGCTCTCACAACTTCTGAAAGCAACTTCTGTTCCGTTTGGTGGATTGTTCTCAGTGTCAGAAAATTTCTCCTTATTTCCAGGTTGAATCTCTCCTTGTTCAGTTTCCATCCATTATTCCTTGTCTGTCCTTCAGGTGCTTTGAAAAATAGCTTGACCCCTTCCTCCTCTCTTTGGATTTGGAAGCTTAAGCAAGGTTAGGCTGATTAGAATACTTGGATAGGAAACATCCAGGAAAAATGCAGAGAAGAGCAACCAGGATGATTAGGGGACTGGAGACTAAGGCGTATGAAGAACGGTTGCAGGAACTGGGCCTGGCTAGTCTAGTGAAGAGAAGGACCAGGGGAGACAGGATAGCAGTCTTCCAATATTTGAGGGGCTGCCACAGAGAGGAGGAGGGGGTCAAGCTATTTTCCAAGGCACCCAAAGGCCATACAAAGAATAATGGATGGAAACTGAACAAGGGGAGATTCAACCTGGAAATAAGGAGAAATTTTCTGACAGTGAGAACAATCAACCAATGGAACAGAAGTTGCCTTTGGACGTTGTGGGAGCTTCATCACTTGAGACTTTCAAGAGGAGATTGGACTGCCATTTGTCAAAAATGGTGTATGCTCTCCTGCTTGGGTAGGGGGTTGGACTAGATGACCTACAAGATCCCTTCCAACTCTGTTAATCTGTACTCAGGAACACCGGGTTGCAGGTTCGCCCAAAGAAAGTTGAAAACATCCAAGAAGAAAGTAGTGGTAGATCGCTATCTAAATTTTGCCCCACAAAAATCTGCACAATTATGTCTATGATACGTAACAACCTGGAATAGATAGATCCCACAGGAAACTCATTGATTTAAACCAAATTGTCGATCTACCTTGGACTTTTTAAAGAAAAAAGTCTTAGAAGAAAAAGACACATCTTTTCAATTTTTCTCCTAAGGGTTTTTTTTGGGGAGGGGGGGAAGAAACATTCCAATTATTTTCACAGGTTTTCTTCAAGTTTATCCCATTTTCAGAGAAACAGCAAAGAGGGATCTTCATAAGAATTTTCTTTCTTTCTTTTCCCCCCCAAATCCTTGATTCCTTTCCAACCCAATTTTATGGCAGGAGAAACCGTGCAAAACCAAGAGGCCTGGGGTGTTTGCTGATTGTCTTTCCTCATAATTTTCTGAGCCATTACAGCCAATTAATCATCTCTAATAATGTTCTACGCTTCCATAATTCTTAAAAGCAATTGTTTCTTTTTTAAAAAGAAAAGAATAAAGAAAGAAAGAAAGAAAAACCAACAAAAGGCCTGAGTCTACCCTGGCTCATTCTCCTGTCAAAGTTGGTTCAGCGGTAATGTTGTGGTGATGAATTGGCAATACCCTTCTCATTCCCACAAAGATAGGCTAGTGATATCCTGAGGATAGGATTATGAAGACTTCTGGAGAATACTCAGCAGGCAAAGTCCATGGTAGTTAAGAGCCAGCAGCTCTTTCAATGGCTTATAAAGGACAATTGAGAATTAACTTAGGTACTGGTGGAGCGCATTTAATCTTCCCGACATTGTTTCCCAGTTTCCCAAAGCCTTAAATATTGATCTGGCAAGTTGCTTTGAATCCTAGAAACGTGTGACTGAAAAAGAATCTAAATTTATTCAACCCTTCTCTCCCAATTCAGGAAGGATCTTGCCTCCTCCTTCCCTCCCTGACGTTCCCCAAATCAAAACAGTTAAGTTTGCACTATTTACATAAAACCTGAGGTCAATTTTTGTTGTGGAATACAGAGCTATGACATAGTGGTGGGGAAAATCTTGGCCAAGAGTTCCAGATGGTAAGAGTTGAATTTAAGAAAAAGTTTGGTCTACTGGTTAAGGTATCAGGCTAGAAACCAGGAGATGGTGAGTTCTAATCCACTTTAGGCATGAAAGACATCTGCGTGTCTTTGAGCTGATCACCAGGAGATTGTGAGTTCTAGTCCTAACTTAGGCATGAAAGACAGCTGGTGACTTTGAGCTGATCACCAGGAGACTGAGTTCTAGTTCCACCTTAGGTATGAAAGACAGCTGGGTGACTCTGAGCTGATCACCAGGAGACTGTGAGTTCTAGTTCCACCTTAGACATGAAAGAGAGCTAGGTGACTTTGAGCTGATCACTAGGAGACTGTGAGTTCTAGTTCCACCTTAGGTATGAAAGATAGCTGGGTGACTTTGGGCTGATTACCAGTAGATGGTGAGTTCTAGTCCCACCTTAGGCATGAAAGACAGCTGGGTGACTTTGGGCAAATCACCAGGAGACTGTGAGTTCTAGCCCCACCTTAGGCATGAAAGCCAGCTGGGTGACTTTGGGCTGATTACCAGGAGACAATAATTTCTAGTCCCACTTTAGGCATGAAAGCCAGCTGGATGACTTTGGTCAAATCACCAGGAGACTGTGAGTTCTACTCCCACTTTAGGAAGGCCATAGTTACCTAGTTCTTGATGGGGATGCCCAAGATGTCAGCTTACCTGCTAGACAGGGCTGGCATTCCAGAGATCCCTCAGTGGAGAAAAAACCCAGGAAACAGGGAACACAAGATGTGTGGCTGGCATCAGGTTCGTGACCTCCAAGACAACGCTAGAGGGAGACAACAGAGGAAATGTGCTCATCCACAATCACGTGTGCATGCATGCATGTGGGTGTACATGTGTGAATATGTACACACATTACCTAGAGATCACCATAACTGACATAAGACCTTGTACATGTATGTACAGAGTCATGCATACATGTGCTGCTCACATGTCAAAGGTTTGCTCAGCTTCGTGACTACCCAACCAATGTGTGTTTCATTCAGTACTTCACTGGTTATGAACAATTTTTCCCTACGCAAAAATTTGGTGTTCAGATATCAGACTCTGGTAATATCCCCATGTCTTCTCTAATGCTGTTTCTTGGATTGCGTGTGTGAGTCTGTGCATATATTGAAAAATATATACACAATTGAAAAAGTCTAGAAATATTTCACAAGAAGAGTTCTCCGCTCCTCTACTCATTGCAGAATACCTTATGCCACCAGACTTGAAATTCTAGAAAAGCTAGAATTACGCTGCCTCCGGTCCGATCTAAATATAATATATAAAATCATACATTGCAATGTCCTACCTGCAAATGAATACTTCAGCTTCAATCATAACAATACAAGAGCACACAATAGATACAAACTCAAGGTTAACCAAACCGAACTTGACTGCAGAAAATATGACTTCAGCAACAGAGTGGTCAATGTTTGGAATACTCTACCTGACTCTGTGGTTTCTTCCCCAAACCCCAAAAACTTTAACCTAGGCTATCTACTATTGACCTCACCCCCTTCCGAAGAGGACTGTAGGGGGCATGCATAAGTGCACCAATCGTGCCTACTGTCCCTGTCCTATTGTTTCTTTTTATTTTTCTTATAAGTATCTATCTCGTGTATTCAAAACTATGTTTATTCTTATACCTGTATCTTGTAAGTGATTGACAAATCAAATAAATACTAAAATGTACATGCACTCTTGTTGCACGTACACAACACACATCTATAAATCTACCTACGTATCATGAATGTTTCAAAACCAGGCTGGGCCTTGCACACAGACATGGGATGGCCATTACAAAGACAAACATAACATGTGTGCCTGCCCACACATTCTCTCTCTCTCTCTCTCTCTCTCTCTCTCTCTCTCTCTCTCTCTCTCTCTCTCTCTCTCTCTCATGGATTTCTAGTGTGAGTTTGAAACATTTACTACAGATGGAATAGATCGACTGCGTTTCCTTTACTCATCCCACATTTATTCTTTTCAATTCCAGGTTTCTACAGATGCATTTATGTCTTCTGGAGGTGCTTTAATTCTACCTATATATATAATCAAACGGAGAGCTGCTTCTCCGGAGTCATCTTTCAGGGCGAGATGATATGATACCCTCTTTGCCTTTCGTAAGAGAACTCCCAGTGGAAATGAGTTCCTTGTAAATTGTCCATGCCTCATTATTCATATTATGACAATAATGGGGTTTAAAAAACCCTGAGCTAAAATGTTTAATGTTGTTGGGAAAGAAAGCGGAACCTCTTTTGTCTACCGAAGGCAAAAATTAAATATATATATATGGAAATTTGGAGAGGAGAATGTAAAACTTGTGTACGATCACCGCTAGCTGATATATCAGTTTGGCTTAGTGGAGAAGGCACCAAGCTAGAAACTGGGAGATGATGAGTTCTAGTCTCAGCTTAGGTATGAAAGTCACCTGGGTGATTTCGGGCCGTTCACCAGGAGACTGTGAGTTCTAGTTCCATCTTAGCCATGAAAGCTTTTTTAGTGACTTTGGGCCAGCCATTCTCTCTCAGACCAACAAAACTCACAGGGTTTGTTGTTGTGGGAAAAATAGGAGGAGAAAGGAGTATTGGGTATGTCCGCCACCTTGAATTATTTATAAAAATAATGAAGGCGAGATGAAAATGAATGAATGAATGTGTCAGGGCTCTGGTAGTTACCTCCATTTAAATCATGAGTCTCTAGCCAGATTTTCAAGCTCAAAAAAAGATTTATTAGGAGTAGACATGCCGGTGCTGCCTGGGTGTAGCCTACTCTGAAACACATCATTAATTGTCACCCTTGACCCTGGTTTTCCCCCACCCACTAGGTGTATCATAATTCATATTCTCCAATGGGACACATCCATAGCCAAGAGTCATTAATCATACTCTCCAGTTAGAATTTTGCACGGCAGAAACTTCAGTCATTCAGTCATGAATGAATGAATGAATGAATGAATGATTGAATGAATGAATGAATGAATGAATGAATGACCATACTTGTTTCTCTTGTCCATTAGGGCAGATGTATCCTTTTGGGCATTCCTGACAGTCCACCTCTCCTTCTGGTGAATATTGGCCAGGGATACAAGCTCCTTGCCAACCTCTCTGGGGGTCGCACCAAAAGCCCCCAGGACATGGCCTGCAACCAGCTCTGGTTTCCAAGCTGATGTAACCATCTGGGCATGCCTGTTGAAGAGAAGAGAAGTCATTAGTCACTAACTTATGGAGTAGGGTCAGTGGTGGGATTCAATTTTTTTAACTACCAGTTCTGTGGGTCTGGCTTGGTGGGCGTGGCATGGCTTGGTGGTGTGGGTTGGTGGGCATGGCAGGGGAAGGATACTGCAAAATCCCCATTCCTTTCCCAGCCCACTAACCTGCTTTCCAGCTCCGTTCTCCTGGGCAGGGCAACAAAAGAAGACCCAGCCTATCAGCTGGGACTCGGAAGGCAGAGAACAGATGGGGGCGGGGCCAGTCAGAGGTGGGATTTATCGGTTCTCCAAACTACTCAAAATTTCCACTACCGGTTCTCCAGAACTGGTCAGAACCTGCTGAATACCACCTCTGAGGAGGAGGATGAAAAAAACAACAACACATCCAGGCCAATGATTTCCAAGTGTCCAGCTGGGAATCACTGGTGCGTTCCTGATTCTCCAACAGTTGGCATTTGGTGGAACACTAAGATCTTCTTATTTCTTCTCATGAGTCATACATTGTTGGCCGCTCTACATGAGGTCCTCTGCAATCTATTTCCTGACCAAATATTTACCTTGGTAGGAAAATAAACACCACTTGTTCCTGCTTACAACTCTTGCCTTTTTTTTTTTTTTTGGCTATAATGTGGACATCTCTTGGAAGACGCTTGAAGCCTGACAATTGGATATGAGGGCCAACAGATGGATGGAAGAGGCCCATTTCCTTGTCAATAAACATAGATAGAAGACCTGGCTCACATCCTATTTGATTGATATACCAAACAAATGACCCATTGGGATCCTCATATCAAAACAACTTTACCTTATGTGCGGCCAGAATCTGAAAATAACATTTTTTTTAACCCTGCATTTCTCTTTTTTTAAAATTAATATGTTTTTTTTATTTTGAATACAAATACTACAAACATAATACATATAAATCTAAATGCAAAAAAAAGGAAAAAAAAATACAAATATTACAGTGCACCCACCCACCCTTGGAGACCACTTTTATTAATGATCTTTCTTCTTCTATCTATAACAAGTAGGGGAAGGAAAAGAGAAGAGAAATGTGTAGAAAACAAGGGTGGGGGGAAAAGAAAAGGCATTGACTCTCCACTCCCTTTGGTGCAGTAGAATAAGATAATAGCATCAAACCTCAACTTTTTACTTTTACATAATAGTATAAACTAGCCATCTTTATAACAACAAATGTATCTAATCAATAAAACCCAAAATCAAAGTTTCATTTTTTCCCACCTCACGCACCAAGTCCAGAAGTGGTTTCCAAGTAGAAAAAAAAGTAATTGTGTGTGTGTTTTTCTTTTATCAAAGCAGTCAATTTAGCCTTTAACCTTTTCAGTCCACATAATTATGTCCACTTAACATGTTAAATCACCTACATGCATAGGTAGATTTGGTCCCCTTCAACCTCTCCTTTTACCTGGCAGGACGTAACATCAGATTGAGCTGTGAGTTGGTTGAATGTGCCTATCGGGCACCGCTGTGGAGTCTTTTGACCTCCTGGGCAGCTGTAATTTAGAACAAGAGTGATTTGGATTATATAAAGCATGGTTGGTTATTTTTTTGTTATTTTCTTACAACTTCTCCAAACCTGTGCCTTCCCTGTTCCTTTTTAACATATATATATATTTTTATATTATATTATATTATATTTTATATATGTATAATATATATATATATACATATTATTTTAATTATAAGAATACAACACGGTGCAGCCCATCCGGCATTACAATTGTTATACATATATACATTTTATTTCATCATTTATAATCTCCTTGTTGGATATATTATTTACTAATTATTCTAATCATCATAGTTCTGACCTTGCCTTCTTCTATGTAACCATTGATAAAATTTATTCCATGTTTCATAGTATTTAGATGAATTAAAAAACAAAGGAGAATTAACCTATCTGATTCTGCACATGCCATAATTTTTCTTATTATCTCTGTTTCTGGAGGTATGTTTTCATTTTTCCAGTATTGTGCATATATTATTTTAGCCGCCATCAATACATGTACTATTAGATACATTAAATCCTTCCTATATCTTTCTGATATTGTTCCTAGAAGAAAAATTTCTGGTTTAAATGGAATACACTCTCCCACCATTTGTTCTACCCATGTCTGAATCAGTCTCCAATATTATTTTTTTTGCAGCATTGCAAGTCCACCACATGTGAAAAATGTGCCTGATGCATCTTTGCATTTCCAACAATTGGGAGATATGTTCCTTATCCACATGGAAAATTGATTAAGGTATCCCTTAGATTCCTTCTTAGGATAATCGGTGCTCAAATTCTGCTTGCAGGTAGCAATAAGACTTATATACCACTTCACAGTGCTTTACAGCCCCCTCTAAGTGGCTTACAGAATCAGCCTATTCCCCCCAACAATCTGGGTCCTCCTTTTACCCACCTCAGAAGGATGGAAGGCTGAGTCAACCTTGAGCCAGTCATGATCGAACTGCTGGCAGCTGGCAGAATTAGCCTGCAATACTGAATTCTAACCACTGTGAAGGAAAGGAAGGAAGGAAGGAAGGAAGGAAGGAAGGAAGGAAGGAAGGAAGGAAGGAAGGAAGGAAGGAAGGAAGGAAGGAAGGAAGGAAGGAAGGAAAGAAGGAAAGAAAGAAAGAAGGAAAGAAAGACGGGAGGAAGGAAGGAAGGAAGGAAGGAAGGAAGGAAGGAAGGAAGGAAGGAAAACAGCAATAGCACTTAGACTTATATATCACTTCACAGTGCTTTACAGCCCTCTCTAAGCAGTTTACAGAGTCAGCCTCTTGCCCCCAACAATCTGGGTCCTCATTTTACCAACCTCGGAAGGATGGAAGGCTGAGTCAACCTTGAGCCTGGTGAGATTTGAACTGCCAAATTTCTGGCAGCTAGCAGTCAGCAGAAGTAGCCTGCAATACTGCATTCTAACCACTGTCACCACCATAGCTCTTCTATGGAATCTATGGAAACTCCTTCAAAAGCAATATCCATCGCTCCTTTCATTACATACATAGGAAGTCCTCAAATTACAACCATAACAGAGCCTGCCCATCATAGTTGTAAATTGGGTCATCCCCATATTTGACCCAATTTCACAACCTTTCTTGTGGCAGTTGGTAAAGAAACACTACAGTCATTAAGTAAAGTAATGGGTCACTGTGAGTCAACTTTGCCGAAAACTGCAAAAGTGTCACAAAACAATCGAACTGCCGAACTGCAGCCAGTAGTCAGCAGAAGTAGCTTGCAATACTGCAGTCTAACCATGGCTCACCCCATTGTAAGGAGTCCTTACAATAAATCATTTAGTGACTGTTTGAAGTTACAACAACACTGAAAAAAGCCACTTTTGACCAGTTCTCATGCTTATGACCATCGTAGCATGCCCATGGTCACAGGATCAAAATTCAGGTGCTTCATGACAACCATTTATGATGGTTGCAGCATCCTAGGGTCGTGTGATTTTGAGACCTTCTGACACGCAAAATTAGTGGGGGAAATTGGATTCACTGAACAACTGATTTGCTTAATAACCATGGCAAAAAAAAAAAAGGTTGCAACCTTGGGTATGACTCACTAACCAACTGCCTTGCTTAGCAACTCAAATTCTGATTCTCAATTGAGTTTGTAAGTTGAGGATTACCTGTATTGTAAACCCATATCAAGAAGCAAACTAGGGCATTCAAAACCTTTGCTAGACCAATACTTGAATTCAGCTCTGCTGCCTGGAATCTGCACTGTATATCAGACATTAATACAATTGATCGAGTCCAGAAGTATTTTACCAGAAGAGTACTACATTCCTCTGTTCGCAACAGAATACCCTACAGCACCAGACTTGAGATTCTAGGCTTAGACAGCCTTGAACTACACCAGCTAAGACTAGACTTAAGCATAGTACATAAAATCATATGTAACAACATCTTACCAGTTAATGAATATTTCAGCTTCAGCCACAACAACACAAGAGCACACAACAGATATAAACTTAATATAAACCACTCCAAACTTGATTGCAGGAAGTACGATTTCAGCAACAGAGTGGTCAATATCTGGAACTCACTCCCTGATTCTGTTGTTACATCCTCTAACCCCCACTCCTTTACCCTCAAACTATCCACTATTGACCTCATCCCATTCCTAAGAGGTCTGTAAGGGGCGTGCATAAGTGCACCATCGTGCTTACTGTCCCTTTCTATTGCCCCAATTATTAGTTCCTATTTCTTATATTTAAACTTATGTTTATTCTTATTTCTATTGTATTGTAGGGTTTTGACAAAGTAAATAAATAAAAAAAAATTAAAAAAAATAAAATAAGCACCCCGATGGAATCAACAGAAAAGGATTTAACCATCGAAAGACATCATACATCTTAGCATCAGGAATTCCAGAATACACAGCCATGACCTTGCTCACCCTTTAAGATTTGGGAGGAGCAAGAAACGTATTGTTTTGCTTTCCTTGCATATGTGTTATGTTTACTGATCATTGGCATGTATGATCAAGTCCCTGCTCTTAATCAACTGTGATTCTCTTCGTTGCATCAGACAGTCGATAGCTATTGAGCAGTGACACTAGTGTTAGCTACCAGCAATGTATGACAAAATATTCCACCAATATTCAGTCTACAAAGACCAACAGCTTACAGGAGGGTGTGTTCCAGGCCTGCCAGTTCTAAAACTATCAAAAATGCTGCCAAGAGCTATTGGGCTGTAAATTCACATTCAGTTCATTTTTTGCCAATTGCTTTGCAAATATGAAAGGTCGTCATTGTAATAATAGTATCTTAAAATCCAAATGTCAGTGTTTTGGCTGTGAACCTTGAGTATCAAAACTGGAACGTGGGTGAATTTCAAGTATTGACTCATATTTATTTTCTGTTCTAATCCTTAAGCTCTTTCATCCAAAAAAATAATGGGAAGGGAGGGAGGGAGGGAGGGAGGGAGGAGGGAGGGGAGGCATGGGGAAGGGAGGGGATGGAAGGAAGAAGGGACTGAGAGTGAAGAAGGAAAGGAGGGAGGGCCATGGGAGGGGAGGGAAGGGGATGGATGGAAGGAGTGAGGAAGGAAGGAGAGGAGAGGGGGGAAGAGACAGGGGAGGCATGGAGAAGAGAGGGGTGGGGAGATGAGAGAGCCAGGGGAGGGGAGGTGTGGAGAAGGAAGGGGATGGATGGAGTGAATGAGGAAGGAAGGACGATAGAAAAAAGGAAAGAAGGAAGGAAGACAGAGATACGGAAAGAAGGAAGGAAGATAGAGAAAAGGAAGGAAGGAGCATAGAAGGAAGGAAGGAAGGAAGGAAGGAAGGAAGGAAGGAAGGAAGGAAGGAAGGAAGGAAGGAAGGAAGGAAGGAAGGAAGGAAGGAAGGAAGGACTGATGATGTTGCCTAGCTGGGTAATGAAACATCTGCAAGCCAACAACCAAGCTCAGAGAGCACCAAGGACCCCACAATCCAACTCTGAGCTACCAAAATTATCCTCTATTAGCACAGTATTCTAATCATGCAAACCACTTCCAGCAGAACAGGTTTCCTTACAAATATCCAGCTGGGCAGGGCAGGCAAGTTCCAGAAGTGTGCAAATGTCCTTCTGGGCACTGGATGAGGCACTCTCTGTCACAGTCTGCACCGCCATGGCTCAGGAGGGAAGACCCAAAGGCTGCAAAGAAGAACCGCACATATTGTCAGGCTCCAAGTAAGCTCATTTTCTCAATATGGTTATCTCTATAAAAATGCTTCCTGAAAGATAAGCAGGTGGATAGATCTTTAGATATCAAACTATTAATTTGACCTTCCTTCCTTCCTTCCTTCAATTATTTTCCAATTGTGAGAGCCTTTAATCTATGACTTGAGCTTTGGACCATAGAATTGTTGATTTCTTACTGTAAGTCAGTGGTTCTCAATCTCTTCTCCATCACGGATTCCCTTTAAATGCCATTTTTGGATAACTACGGATAACCAAGACTTAAGGTAAAGGTAAAGGTTCCCCTCGCACATACGTGCTAGTCATTTCCGGCTCTAGGGGGCGGTGCTCATCTCCGTTACAAAGCCGAAGAGCCAGCGCTGTCCGAAGACGTCTCCGTGGTCACGTGGCCGGCAGGACTAAACACCGAAGGCTCATGGAACGCTGTTACCTTCCCACCAAAGTGGTCCCTATTTTTCGATTTGCATTTTTTACATGCTTTCAAACTGCTAGGTTGGCAGAAGCTGGGACAAGTAACGGGAGCTCACTCCATTACGCGGCACTAGGGATTCAAACCGCCAAACTACCAATCTTTCTGATCGACAAGCTCAGCGTCTTAGCCACTGAGCCACTGTGTCCCTTTAAAAAAACAATCACCATATTTACAGTCATTTAGGGCCTTAGGAAACACAGGTATATCCCTGAGCCTCTAATCTAGAGTATGGGATTTATTTTTTAAAAGAAAAAAAAAGTGTTTATTAACCTTATTGGCCTTGAAAAATGAAAGATTTCGTGGCTTGACTGCCAAACCTTAAGAGCTTAAGTCATCTTTCTCAAATCTTTAGAACTTGTTGGGTACAATTTATTTATTTATTAAATTTATTGGCTACCCAGTCTTACCACAGCTCACTCCGTTACACGGCACTAGGGATTTGAACCGCCAAATTACCAACCTTTCTGATCGACAAGCTCAGCTTCTTCTCCACTGAGCCACGGCATCCCTAACCAAGACTTAACTCAAGATTTAAATCATAACATTTTTTCACGCCTTCATGGATCCTCTGTGACAACATCATTCCCGCTCCCCCAGGGATCTGCAGACCACAGGTTGAGAACCATTGCTCTAAGTTGTGGTTTTAAGTCCTTAATTCTTATTTTGTACACGGTTCCTAGTATACAAAGACATTTTATAAATAATTAAACATAAATAGCACTTCATCCACCCAAAGCAATATTGACATAGACGTCTATGGATTTCAGAGCAAGGAAGTTGTTTTTTTTTTTTTTAACATTTCAGGATTCCTATGTCCCATAAAAGCACATTTTATCTGCTGTTTATAAAACTGTCCTCTTTTCTATTGTTTAACTGTCAAAACATAGTTACCAGAGTTCAAAACAAAAAAACAAAAAACAAGCAAATGTTCAACAGGTGTGCTATGAAATATATTTGCATGGTTTTGTTTTTTTAAAAAAAATGCAAGCAGGAAAAGGTGTTCTTTTCAGTTTTCTAATTTGAATCTTGAACTCCTAGTGGCAAATCTTTAAACAGCTAACATAATTCTATTGCTTCTGGTGAAGGAAGACTTAAATCATTGTGCTCTAAAAAGAAAATTAACCTGACAAAAAGATGAGAGATTTTCCCTCAAATAATTCACCTTTAAAATGGGATGGTTGTCTTATATTAGCAGAAAACAGAGTAATGACAAATATGTTGTTATATTTTTCCTCTGATTGAGTTTTTTAGGGGGAGGAAAAGACTTAAAGTCAGGATAATTTTCCCTTTTGATAAATACTGGGCTGTTTGAAAAAGAGGAGATAGCTGAATTTTGAAAAGCACTGCTTTTGTGCAGAACAACAACAAAAAATGTGTATTTCTTTTTTCACAAGTATTACTGGAATTCTATTGTATGCTATTTGGGTCATCTGTGGATGCATTTAAATAACATGAAAAGAAGATTCTAGTTTAATGAAAAGAAGGACTAAGGGTGACATGATAGCGGTGTTCCAATATTTGAGAGGCTGCCACAAAGAAGGTGAGACAAGAAGCAATGGGTGAAAACTCATCAAAGAGATGGAGTAGTCACAGGACTGGCCCTTTGGTCTTCCTGGACCTCCAGTCCATGGCAGGCCGGTGCACTTGGGTGGAGGAGTAGCTGCTCCAGGATGACCAAAGGGCCAGTCCTGTGACTACTGCAGCTCTGGAATATGGGACCGGTTTTCTCACCAACGTCAGCAAGCCACTGTGAGTCAAAATTCATATTAGTGGTCCACGGGATTTAAAACTATGAGTTTGGTGGTCCCTGAGGTCCAAAAGGTTGGCGATCCCTGTGCTAGACCATATCTAAGATGAAATCCATGATGAATAGAGAGCTATGCTGACTCAGGATTTTGGAAGGGAAGTAAACTCAACATTACCGAATTAAACTAAGAATTGAATGGAGGCGGCTATTATACCCTCAGAGGAAGTACAGGTAACCCTCAACTTACAACAGTTCATTTAGTGACCATTCAAATTTACAACAGCACTGAAAAAAAGGGAATTAAGACAGTTTTTACGGCCTTATAACCATTGCAGCATTTCCAGGGTCACATGATCAGAATTCAGATGCTTGGCAACTGACGCATATTTATGACAGTTGCAATGTCCACGTGTTCCCTTTTTGCAACCTTCTGACAAGCAAAGTCAGCAAGAAAGCCAGATTTACTTAACAACTGTGTCACTAACTTAGTAACTTCAGTGATTCACATAACAACTGCGGCAAGAAAGATCTAAAAATGGGGCAAAATTCACTTAACAAATCCCTCATTTAGTAACCAAAAACTGAGCCTCCATTGTAGAGGATTACACGTAATCAGAAGTCCTTCTTTGTGTGTGTCTGACTCACAGACGAACACAATGCAGAAGCCTGATGATGGTAGATGAGATTCTGCCGAAATGTTGCTACAACTTTAAAAGCACAACTATAATGACGTGGGAAAATACCCGAACAAAGCTGAATACCATACATGTAAGTACCCACGAAAACTTAAGAAAACACACACACACACACACACACACACACACACACACATATATATGTTTCCCTTTCTTTTCTTTCCTTTTATTTTTCTTTTTCTGTATTTCCCTCTCTTTCCTCTTTATCTTTTTCTTGATTGTGAGTTTACATTGTTTTTTAGATGTACGTTTTGTAAAATTCAATCGAACTATGATGGCAAACTATGAAGGAAACTCAAATCCTGTTGAGACGTTACAAGAGGGAGTCAGCCATCTTGCCCAACCTGTTGGATTGCACCTGTAAAATCCAAGCAGTTAAAAAAAAGAGAGGGAAAAGCAGGCCTACCTGTTGAGATGCAAGCAAAGGCAGAAAATAAAACGAAGACATTCCAGGGTTCAGCCATCTAGCTGCAGTGAGACCGGTCCAAGAAGAGAAGCCAAAGAGCCAACAGACTTTGCTAAGGCTTTCTCTGCCCCAATGAGCAAAGTCTTCCTATGCACGGGCCAAATGTGTAACCAAATCTCTCATGAATAATTACTTTCCGATAGAAGCTGAAGTGAAATGAATACCAAGTAGCTGGGAAGTGGAAAAACAAGAGAGTGCAGATAGGCAATAAGGATGTCTCAGGGAACTGGAAAAAGCAGGAGAAAATGAGCTCCTAGCAAAAGGCAGGATATTTAGAATAGAATAGCACAGTTGGAAGGGACCTTGGAGGTCTTCTAGTCCAACCCCCTGCTTAGGCAGGAAACCCTATAGCATTTCAGACAAATGGTTATCCAATCACTTCTTTAAAACTTCCAGAATTGGAGCATTTACAACTTCTGGAGGCAAGTTGTTCCACTGGTTAATTGTTCTCATTTTCAGGAAATTTCTCCTTAGTTCTAGGTTGCTTCTCTCCTTGATTAGTTTCCATCCTTTGCTTCTTGTCCTGCCTTCAGATGCTTTGGACAATAGGTTGATCCCCTCTTCTTTGGGGCAGCCCCTGAGATATTGGATCACTGCTATCATGTTATCCCTGGTCCTTCTTTTCATTAAATTAGACCTACTCTGCTGAATATCACCTCTGGACAGAATCTTTATTCTTCCCAAAGCTCCTGAAAAAAATTGTCCTCTTCAGTATGAAGAAAAAGATGCAAATTCAAAAAGATTGGACATGGCATTCACACGTACCTCTTAGCCAACATCTTGCCAAATAAATGTAAGAATGTTACACTCCACCCATGAGAGCAATTTTCTTTTTTGAGGGAAGTGTTTTTGAAAGCAACCTCTCTCTTTCCTCCAAGGGAACGAAGGCTGGGAAGAAAAAAATTGCAGGAGAATTTCAATGCTCAGGTTGAATGCTTTCTTGAAGTTTCCTGCCCCGCTTCCTTTAAACCAGGCATGAGCGTGGCCAGTGTGTGATCATGTATCCGGCCCACAGCCCATGAGTTTGACACCCCTGGGCTACAGCATGTACCAAGGATGAACAAATGGGGCCTCCTTTGAGTAGGCTAAATGCTGAAGACACACAGAACACAGTTACCTTCCCACTGAAGTGGTACCTACTGATCTACTTGCAGTTGCACATGACTGACAGGGAAACCTTTACCTTTTTAGGCTAGGCAGGAGGATCAAGATGAGAAGATCTGTTAGCATGGACGTCAATACTATACAGTATTCTGCTGTATAGTGCAGTGTTGGTGTGGTGTCGGGGGTTTTCGGTTCAATGTGTGAAGGGTGAAGGATTTGTGTTTGTGTTTATTTTCATGGTCATGGTCATGATGTGCACTGAAGATGGTGTTTGATTTCATTGTACGAGTTGCAATGGCAATAAAGTAAACTAAAACTAAACAAAAGAGACATGTAGGTGATTGTCTTCCTTGATTTGACACGAGATTTATACAGCTCCCTAAAATGCATAAGTCTTTGGAGGACACAAGAAACAGACTTGTGAACAGAGTAAGGACTACTGAGAGGAGCACATTAAATCAGTGGGGAGAAAAACCTCCTCTGAGTCGCTGAAATACCAGCCAAGCCTTCCACCTCCCTGCTCCTCTAGCTAGGAAATGCCATCTGTTGAACTTTTATAAAGTCTTTAATTAAACTCCTCCGATACATCTCCAATGCATCTGTTTCCCTCCACTCTATAAACAATTCTTGGGAATATCTGCAATTATCTTATATTATAGACAAGAATTGCCAATTAAATCTTTATCAACACAATGTTAAAGAGAGGCAGCAAGCCAAATTCACCGGCGCTGGTTTTACCGCATCCTTCTCAGCTAGTAGCTGTCTGAGAAACCAATAAATGTATTGACTGGGGAAAGCAGACTGTCCTATCGGGCAACCAGTCCATTACTGGTTGAATTGATAAAACTAAGCTTTGCTGATAACCAGTAAAGGGATTGAAAAAAGGTATAAAGTCCTTCCTCATTCTGCTATGTCATGTCCATCATTGACAACGTTTAAAGTCATTCAAAGAATGATATTGGATTCTGCTTTTCATCTGTGTAACTTCGACTTCCATGGAGAAACTTTTCTATATCCAAATGTAGTCTACTCCATGGGTTGAATTCTATTCTTGTCCGGTAGCTGTCATACTTTTGAAACTGGGTTGCAAATACCTTTTGGGGATCTGTCATAACTTGGAACTTTTGCCAAGCTGATGAGTTTTGAGTGCCCAACTTCACTTAGATTTAATTAACAAAAAAAAAAACTTCTACCAAACTAAATCCCTAAGCCAAATCTTCACACTGCTAGATGAGCATATAATACAAAAATGAACAATAGAAAACCATCCGTTCGTACATTTCTCAATTTTTGTAATATTACTCAAGTCATCTTCCAAATGCTGTGGCATACACACAGACATGCCCAAGGATATCTAACCCTTAAAATTCATTTTTTAAAGTAGGGACTGTCACTTCATTTAACAAAATAACAGAAGAGTTGGAAGGGACCTTGGAGGTCTTCTAGACCAGCCCCCTGCTTAGGCAGGAAACCCTACACCACTTCAGACAAATGGTTGTCCAAACTTTTCTTAAAAGCTTCCAGTGTTGGAGCATTCACGACTTCTGGAGGCAAGTTGTTCCACTGGTTAATTGTTCTAACTGTCAAGAAATTTATCCTTAATTCTAGGTTGCTTTCTCTCCTTGATTAGTTTCCATCCGTTGCTTTTTGTCCTGCCCTCAGGTGCTTTGGAGAATAGTTTGACTCCCTCTTCTTTGGGGCAGCCCCTGAGATTTTGGATCACTGCTATCATGTCATCCCTGGTCCTTCTTTTCATTAAACTAGACCTACCCAATTCCCGAAAATTAATTAATTTCTCTCAGCATCCCAACTCCAAGCTGAGTCCACTTGTGCTAGCCAATCCCTTCTGATGCCAAAGAAGAACAATTTGCATGATTTCATGTCAGCCTTTGACTGGTGTGGTACCCTGTAATTCCAGCCTTCCAAAGAGATGTTAACACTTTGGGAACAAGGCCGCTTTGACAAGATAATGATACCTCCCTGACAATGTTGCCTGAGATACATTTGGAGGGCAGCTCAGCAGCAAAAACACTATTTTAAATCTTTCACCAATCCACCAAAGCCACACAGTAGATGAGAAGATGGGAGGATGTCAGCCACAGAAGCTGAAACTGGGGACACTCACTCACACACACACACACACACACACACACACACACACACACACACACAAAGGAAAATGCACATCAGCCTCCCTTCCATCAGCCTAAACTGCATGATTCCTTGTGAAAATTAAGGATTATGGACAACGCTTCTTGGTTTTTATTGTCAGCACTATCTCTGAAGCTATTTCTCTTCCTACAGAATGTTAAGACAGATTATAGATGGAAGAGAATATTTGCGGTTCAGGGTTGAACCGCGGGGTCCTGTCTGAGCTTGGTTGTTTTCTTGCAGACGTTTCATGACCCAACTAGGTAACATCATCAGTGCTAGAAGGAAGGGGATTTGTGGAGAGGAGGAGGAGGAGGAGGAGGAGGAGGAGGAGGAGGAGGAGGAGGAGGAGGAGGAGGAGGAGGAGGAGGAAGAGGAGGAGGACTGTAGAGTCCCTTGGTGCTCTCTGACCTTGGTGGTTTTCTTGCAGACATTTCATGACCCAACTAGGTAACATCATCAGTGCTGGAAAGGAGTAGGTTTATATTGTACCAATAGTCCTCGACTTAAGCTCACACTTGAACCGAAAATTTCTGTTGTTCAGTGAGACATTTGTTAAGTGGATTTTGCCCCCATTTTATGACCTTTCTTACCCCAGTTGTTAAGTGAATCACTTCATTTGATTAGTTAGTAGCCCGGTTGTTAAGTGAATCTGGCTTGCCCATGGACTCTGCTCGTCAAAAGGTCATAAAAGATGACCCCATGAGATTGGGACATAGCAATGGTGATAAATATGAACCAGATGCCAAGCATCTGAATTTCGAGCACAATATTCATGAGGATGCTGCAAAGGTTGTAACTGTGAAAAACAGGTCATATTTTTCAATAACGTTGTAACTTTGAACAGTCACTAAACAGTTGTAAGTTGAGGACTACTTGTATATAAATGGAGAGCAACAACCCAGAGGTGGTATTCAGCAGGTTCTGACCAGTTCTGGAGAACCAGTAGCGGAAATTTTTAGTAGTTTGGAAAACCAGCAAATCCCACCTCTGACTGGCCCCTCCCCCATCTATTCTCTACCTCCCATTGAGTCCCAGCTGATTGGCTGGGTCTTCTTTGGTTGCCCTGCACAGGAGAATGGAGCTGGAAAGCAGGTTAGTGGGGTGGGGTGGGAATGGAGATTTTACAGTATCCTTCCCCTGGATTGGGGAGGGAATGGGATTTTGCAATATCCTTTCCCTGCCAGGCCCACCAAGCCACGCCCACAGAACCAGTAGTAAAATTTTTGAATCCCACCACTGAAACATATGTAGTACTCTTTCCTCCTCCTACTTTTCCTGCAACAACCACCCTGTGAAGTGAGTTGGCCTGGGACAGAGGGACCCTAATTCACTCATCTGGCTTTCATGCCTAATGCAGAACTTGAACTCACAGTCTCCAGGTTTCTTGCCTGTTGCTATAATCACTAGATCAAACTGGCTCCATTAATCTCTGTCATTAAATACCTTGTTATTGTATATAAAGTCCTAAACACTTAATCTGATTATACTCACACACCATCATAACAACATTTAACTGTACAAAATGAATTCTGTGATAGTGATTTCTTTCACAAATTGTCTGGATTTTTCTGCATCAATTTCTGGATGGGACAGAAGAATATAAATGTACTAAATTAATATTGGATAGATATGCTTCTATCACCTCAGGTGCAGTTTCTAAAAATGATAACAATCAATCCCACCACTGCAACAACCCCTCCCTCTTCTAGCACTGATGATGTTACCTAGTTGAGTCGTGAAATACGTGCAAGAAAACAACCAAGCTCAAAGTGTGCCAAGGACCCCATAAGTTATATAGTATATTTTCTAAATCAATTTTGCACTTATCACATTTGTAATCCCCAAGGACTCTTGGTGGTTTTACACCAGATTTAACATTAAGGAGCAATTTCAAAAATGTTAACATCCATGGTAATCACACTATACAGCATATAAAAGAATTCATTTTCAAATGGAGCAAAGAACAATAGACATCAATAATAACCATGGAATCACCCAATTAAGTCCCAAATACCTACAACCATGTGTTGCCTCCCTTGAATAAAGTTTTTTTTTCCTTTACAGTGAGGATATGATGCTAAAATGCTATAAAATAACCTTCTCATAAAAACATGGTACAGCTCAATAACATCAGCAAGAACCAAAATGTGAATGGGATATTTTGCTGCAAGAATGTAAGAAGAGGTTTTAGCTTGGCCTTATCATTCTTTGAGCATTTGATATTAAATGTTAAGGTTACTCTCTTCCAGCAAAAACTAGTACAGTTTTTTTTTCTTTTTTTAAAAAAAGACAGTATTGCTTTGCCAAGTTTTTGTTGTGGTTTAAATCAGAGGGTAAAGGAAGGAATCTGTCATGACTTAAAAATAAAGCCATAAAATATAATGCTGTGAAACAGATTCTGGTTTGGTGCTACTGCTGGCCATCAAAACTCAGATTATTATAGTGGAAAAGCAGTGAATCAGAGCACAAAGTTCTATAAAATAAGCAGAGGCTTGGAGTTACTGTGGAGAATTTGTGTCAATCTAATATCTCTAGAAAGAGGACATGGTGGCTCAGGGGCTAAGACGTTGAACTTGTCGATCAGAAAGGTCAGCAGTTCGGCAGTTTGAATCCCTAGCGCCGCGTAATGGAGTGAGCTCCCGTTACTTGTCCCAGCTTCTACCAACCTAGCAGTTCGAAAGCACGTAAAAAAAATGCAAGTAGAAAAATAGGGACCCCTTTGGTGGGAAGGTAACAGCGTTCCGTGTGCCTTCGGCATTTAGTCATGCCGGCCACATGACCACAGAGGCATCTTTGAACAGCACTGGCTCTTCAGCTTTGTGACGGAGATGAGCACCGCCCCTTAGAATCAGAAATGACTAGCAAGTAAGTGCAAGGGGAACCTTTACCTTTACCTTAATATCTCTAGAATTGGTTATAGAAAACTGGAAATAACACAAGGTGGAAAGGCCAGAGAAAATATTTAAGGAACGTGAATGTCAGAAAAAAAAGATGTTGGGAGAGAGGTTTAGAAGTCACAGTACAGTTCTGCTTAAATGACTATTATTAAGTATTGTACCTTATGATTCTTGACTCTTGACGAATGTAACTTTTATGTATAGTGAGAGCATTTGCACCAAGACAAATTCCTTGTGTGTCCAATCACACTTGGCCAATAAAGAATATCTATCTATCTATCTATCTATCTATCTATCTATCTATCTATCTATCTATCTATCTATCTATCTATCTATCCATCTATCTATCTATCTATCTATCTATCAGACAGCATCCTTCAATAAACTCTGTTTCAGTCTGAATTATTCATAGCTAAATGGACAGAACTCTCTGAACAACAAGGTTAGGCCAATAAAATACATATTCTCCATGCTGCAGCCTGGGAGCATTATAGGTTTTCTTTGAGTGCTCTGGACCTTGATAACCAAGTTGTTGAATGTGGGAGATGGATGGAGTGCTACGTGCAATCCTATTTGCGCTGTAAATGGAAACATTTCGCTGATATTTAGGCCAAAAAATTTCTAAGATGAGAGCATCACGTGGTGAAAAAAAAGGAGAAAGCCTCAAAGCAATGACAGCCAGGGTTATTTATTTAAACTTAAACGTACTCTCTTTTCACCTTAACCTCCTACAACCTGTTATATTACAGCAAAGCCAGAGGTGGTATTACAGAACAGATCAAACAGATAATCAGAGTTGGAAGGGACCTTGTACATCATCTAGTCCAACCCCCGCCACCCAAGTGGGAGACCCTACACCATTTCTGACAAATGGCAGTCCAATCACTTCTTGAAAGCCTCCAGTGATGAAGCTCCCACAACTTCCGAGGGCAACTTCTGTTTCATTGGTTGATTGTTCTCACTGTCAGAAAGTTTATCCTTATTTCCAGGTTAAATCTCTCCTTGTTCAGTTTCCATCCATTATTCCTTGTCTGGCCTACAGGCACTTTAGAAAATAGCTTGACCCCTTCCTCCCTGTGGCAGCCCCTCAAATATTGGAAGACTGCTATCATGTCTCCCCTGGTCCTTCTTTTTACTAGACTGGCCAAGCCCAGACTGTTCTTTAGTGGACTGACTGTTTCCTTGATTTTTTTCTTGTTATTTATATGTTGGAAGAAACTTTTTTTTTATTATCTTTGACTTTTTTTACTAGTCTTTGTTCGTTCTGAGCCTTTGCTATCCTGACTTCGTCTTTGCAGATTCTGGCTATCTGCTGATATTCTGCCTTAGTTGTATGTCCCTCTTTCCATTTTTTGTACTTGTCCTTTTTTTCTTTCAAATTACCAGAGAGATCTTTGTTCAGCCATGCTGGTTTCTTCTTGGATTTCTTGTTTTTCTTTCTCAGTGGTATTGTGCTGGTCTGGGCTTCTATGATCATACTTTTTAGAGTTTCCCAAGATTCTTGAGTTGTTTTCCCCTTTAGGATTTTCATCCATGGAATCTTTCCCAAGTTCTCTCTGAGTTTATTGAAATCAGCTCTTTTAAAATCCAAGACTCTGGTGTCATTATGTTCTGTTGCTTGTGTTTGTGTTATGTTGAATTCTAGTATGACATGGTCACTCTCACCCAAGGTTCCTGCAATTTCAACTCCCTCTATCACTTCTTCTCTGTTTGTAAGAATTAAATCCAGTATGGCTTTCCCTCTAGTTTCACCCTCTACCTTTTGGACAACAAAGTTGTCAGCTAGGTTGGTTAGGAACTTATTTGATTTCTCACTTGGTGCAGTATTCAGCAGGTTCTGACCGGTTCTGGAGAACTGGTAGCAGAAATTTTGAGTAGTTCAGAGAACCAGCAAATCCCGCCTCTGACTGGCCCTGCCCTCATCTATTCTCTGCCTCCTGAGTCCCAGCTGATTGTCTGGGTCTTCTTTGGTTTCCCTACCCAGGAGAACAGAGCTGGAAATCAGGTTAGTGGGGTGGAGAGCAGAGGGGATATTCAGCAGGTTCTGACCAGTTCTGGAGAACCAGTAGCAGAAATTTTGAGCAGTTCAGAGAACCGGCAAAAACCACCTCCGACTGGAGATTTTACAGTATCCTTCCCCTGCCACGCCCACCAAGCCACGCCCACAGAACCGGTAGTAAAAAAAATTGAATCCCACCACAGGGAAAAGCGATAACTTTCTTCTAGACTGGATGTGAGGAGTTTTCTTGGGAAAAAAGTGAAGACAACAAAACAATCTGACTTGGATCTTCGCAAGAAATGCCCATATTCAGTGATTTTGAGAAGAGAGACAAAGGTTGAGGACTATGTCAATACAGTGTGTGTTGGAGGGCATGTCTTTCTTCATTGGTTTAATTTGTAACTCCCCCTTTTTATTTTTTTTACAAATAAACCAAGGTGGAGGATGCATCCAATACAACTTCTTCCTCCTATTTTCCCCACAACAGCCATGTGAGGTGGGCTGGCCCAAGGGAAAGGGATTAGCCCAAGATCACCAATCTGGTTTACATGGCTAAGGCGGAACTAGAACTGACTGTTTCCTGGTGCTTGGCACAAAGTCACCCTGCCAGCTTTCATGCCTAAAACAGGACTAGAATTCTCAGTCTCCTGGTGATTGGCTTTCATGCTAAGATAGCCTAGAACTCACTGTCTCCCAGTTTCTAGCCCGCTGCCTTAACAGTTGGCTTTCATGCTAAGATGGGACTAGAACTCACTGTCCCCTGTTTTCTAGCCTGGTGCCTGAACAGTTGACTTTCATGCTAAGACAAACAGCTGGCTTTGAGGCTAAGATGGGACTAGAACTCACTATCTCCCAGTTTCTAGCCTGGTGTGCCTTAACCACTAATCCAACCTGGTTGCAGGCACTCTCAAAACATGGATGTGATGCAACATTTCCTGGATGTGATGCAACATGGAATAATACATACTCAACAGAAGGG
The DNA here is from genome assembly GCF_049901735.1 of Notechis scutatus. NCBI lineage: Eukaryota > Metazoa > Chordata > Lepidosauria > Squamata > Elapidae > Notechis > Notechis scutatus. The sequence continues at coordinate 22,865,039 of NC_142015.1, read as the reverse complement.
TGGGAGATACCATATCTTACATCAACCAGTCAAAGAGTGTAGTATCATAGCGGTCACTGCCCATGACAAATGCTATTGTGAAGAAAGCGAACTGGTGGGTTTGCACCACCAAACCACTCTGCCCCTGATCTGCTCTACACTGTTGCTTTTTTCTTTTTGTCCCCCCTACTCCTTCCCTTCTAACTGTTGTGACTTCCTCCAGACAAAACACTTGGGTGCATTTATGTGCTTTTCCCCCTCCCTTTTTAATTCTATAAATGTCTAAAAATGCCTCTGATGCTTTTTGGCATTTAAGACTTCCAACAGAATTCTTCTCCTTTTGTTAAGAATGAAAGCAATGCTCGATATTGTTTTTTTTTTCACCTACATATTGATATCTGAATATTATTGATTAATCTACATATTGATATTTGAATACTATTGACTACCTAATTTTAAATCTATATGAAATAATTACTAATATATAGAAATATCCCTTTCCCTTTTCACCCTTATGGGTGTTATGCGTCTTCCTCAATGTCAGGTTCTCTAATAGTAGCATATATATATGTCTCTCAATCTCTCTCTCTCTCTCTGTGTGTGTGTGTGTATAAAATCAATGCCAGCAGAGCTTTGCCTGCACCATGATTTGCCGAATCATAAAATGGAAGGAGGAGGCGAAACAGACTAGAGGAAACTGATTTCTGAAGTACCATAAAGCAAAAATGGTTAAACTAGGACTAAAGAAACTGTTTATGAGGTGTTTTTACAAGTTTAATTTGCTGATATGGCCCCATCAGAGTGTCCAAGATTTGGGGGAAGGGAGTTCCTGGCACCCACTCCAAAATGAAGGGGAAAACTTATATTAATTAATGAAAAGGGGAAAAGAAGAAAATGAGGCAGCCAACTTTTTCAGAGGAGTACAGATGGGTAGAACCCTCTCTGAAAACTTTCGAAAGATCTAAGAAAGGGGAAATATATCTTCCCTCTAATGCAGGGTATCCAACTTTGGCAACTGTAAGACTAGTGGACTTCAACTCCCAGAATCCCCCATGCTGGCTGGGGAATTCTGGAAGTTGAAGTCCACACGTCTTACAGTTGCCAAGGATGGACACCCCTGCTCTAAATGAAATTGTAGCATTGAAAAAGTGCAAGGGGTAGGATTCCCTAACCCTGAAACTAACAGCAGAGCAGGACAGGAATGGACAATGAAATATGTCAGGTCATCTCCTGATAAAGAAATAACAAGGAAGCAGCAAAAAGGAAGTGGTAAATATGGTGTGTGGTGGTGGTGGGAGATATGGCTTTATTTTGTCCCCACCAGGCAAGAACAAGAATTAATCTTGCTGGCTTCTGGAAATCTGTTGTTATAAACAACCATCACTCTATGTCTTCTTTTTCACCTCTGACTCATCACGGACAGCAGACTGAACTTAGAAGACAGATCCTTAATCATGAAGGCAGCAATGGGAGCAGAGGATGGATATCTACATCCCTAAACGGAATGATTACTTGATAAGACATCATTTTAGGGGAATAAAACACCTTCCTCTTTGGGCAATAAATGTATCCTAATACATAGTAAGAGTCTCTCATTCTTTGGATGGTATCTGTCCAACAGTCTAGTGGTTAAGGCACCAGACTAGAAACTGGGAAACTGGGAGTTCTAGCCCTACCTTATCCATGAAAGCCAGCTGGGTGGCTTTGGGCCAATCACCAGGAGATAGTGAGTTCTAATCCTACAGTATCCACGAAAGCCAGCTGGGTGGCTTTGGGCCAATCACCAGGAGACAGTGAGTTCTAGCCCTACCTTATCCATGAAAGCCAGCTGGGTGGCTTTGGGCCAATTACCAGGAGACAGTGAGTTCTAGCCCTACCTTATCCATGAAAGCCAGCTGGGTGGCTTTGGGCCAATCACCAGGAGACAGTGAGTTCTAATCCTACAGTATCCATGAAAGCCAACTGGGTGGCTTTGGGCCAATCACCAGGAGACAGTGAGTTCTAGCCCTACCTTATCCATGAAAGCCAGCTGGGTGGCTTTGGGCCAATCACTCTCTCAGACCAACTCACCACACAGGATTGTCATTGTGGGGAGAACAGGAGGAAGAAGTTGTGTTGAACGTCTTCTCTACCATGAGTTATCTGTAAAAATAATAAAGACAGCATACAAATAAGTAAATAAATCAGAGGTTGAGTGGGAAATTTCAAATCAAAAGACGAGTTGGCTCTTTGAGCCTGGAGCTCTATTTACTGTTCAAGCTGATTGAAAGTATAGCCATCTGTTGACTGTTTTGGCAGCATCCAATATGAACTGCTAGCTGTTGTTGGCTGTTAAGGAAGACCAATTCATGTAAATGTCAAGTAAGTCTGTATGTCAATATCTAATTATTGTCTAATATGAGATCACAATGTTCAATAACTCACTTGCAGGGGTATAAGATATCAAAAACTGAGATGAATGATCACCAGATGCAAAACCCAATATTATTATGAAGACAAATATTGTCCAGGGGGGAAATGTTGGGCAGAGATATATTAGCTCTCTGGACCTGGGATCCGGAAAAAAAAAAAAATCATTTCCTGCAACTTCATAAACTACAGCCTCGTATTTTCCTGATTTACTGAGTGCTTTTCAGTCACAGTTCAAACTAATTGTGCATTTTGCTTATTTTATTGTCAAAGCTTGGGTTACAAAATGGTTTTTATCGTTTCCCTGTTTAGTCTAGTGTGAAATTGTTTGCAGGTAGCGATTAATTCTGCCCCGGTGTTCGTTCCCATTGTTGGACTGTTTGTAATGTTTCAGAAAACACTTCACTAATGGGGAACTTTTTTTCTCTCCTTATCGAGCTGCAATTACAGCTGTGTTGACTTCCAAGGCAAGAGATTGGAAGAAGAAACCTTATTGCCTCCACTGTCGCTTATGAATGTTCATATCTACTTTATTGGCTTCTTTATTTATGAGTAAGGCAAACGTTTATCTGAAATGAAGTCGAGAGACACGTCAAAGCAAAAAGGCATCTGGATTGGAAGCCTAACAGGTGAGCTGAGAGGTAGTCCAGAGGTTTAAATCAGAATCTGGAAGTCTTTTGAGACTATTATAAACCCTGATGCAATCTATGCAATGATAGCCAGATCTGTGAAGTGGTAAAATGCTAGTCTAAAAACCAGGAGACCATGAGTTCTAGTCCAACCTTAGGAATGGAAGTTGGCTGAGTGATTTTGGGTCAATCACCAGGAGACTTTGAGTTCTAGTTCTGCCAGTAGGTGATTGGACTGATCACCAGGAGATGGTGAGTTCTAGTCCTACCTTAGATACGAAAGCCAATTGAGTAATTTTGGGTCAATCACCAGTAGACCATGACTTCTAGTTCTGCCAGTAAGTTACTAGGCCAATCAGCAGGAGACAGTGAGTTCTAATCCTGCCTTAGGCATGAAAGCCAGTTGAGTGACTTTGGGTCAATCACCAGATTAGTTCTGCCAGTAGGTGAATGGGCCAATCACCAGGAGATGGTGAGTTCTAGTTCTACCTTAGACATGAAAGCCAATTGAGTAGTTTTGGGTCAATCACCAGGAGACTGTGAGTTCTAGTTCTGCTAGTAGGTAACTGGGCCAATCACCAGGAGATGATGAGTTCTACTCCTGCCTTAATCATGAAAACCCTCTGGGTGATTTTGGACCAGTCATTCCATCTCACCCCAACTCACCTCTCAGGCTTGTTGTTGTGGGGAAAATAGACCAAGGAAGGAGCACTAGGCATATTTATTGCCTTGGGTTACTTATAAAGTAATAAAGATGGGATATAAAAAAAAACCCTAATAATAAATAATAATAAAACCAGGTAATGTCCTTCAGGAGTTCAGCTGCAGCAGAGACCTGTAATGTCATTTCCTTGCCTATTTCCATTTGGTAAGTGTTCCTGGCATGGTTTCCCTTACAAAAAGTATTAATAGAGATATGATGGCTACTGCTTTGCTTGGTTTACGCAGCTCACTGGGAAACGTTTGACTCTGAATTTTGCCCAGATTTCTAAATCTCAGTGAGTTGATTTCCCCAGTGAAGTGAGTCTTACTTCCTCGAGCAAAGAGCAGTGTTTAGTCCAAGGAAACTCATCCCATCTTTCCAGTGCCTTTAGCTACAGAGAAGAGCACATGATATCTGTTTTCAAAATGAAGTATTCATCAAAGGCCCACGCGTTGATTAATAAAAGAAGCCTTCCCCTCAAGTCTGCAGAGCAAAAAATGCAGAATTTCTATCACTTGCCTGGCTTTAGAGACAATCCAATTCTAAAGCGCGGAAGAAACCAAGCCCAGAAGTACTGTGAGCAAGGAGGATATATCCCTGGAGTTTCTGCAGAGGACTAAATAATTTAAAACTAGGGAGCTACAGACCTTTCAAGCCAAATCACACAGCACTGATAAGGATAAAAGGAGAAACAGCATAACAGACTAATCGAGTTGGAAGGGACCTTGGAGGTCTTCTAGTCCAACCCTTGCTCAAGCAGGAGATCCCATACCAATTCAGACAACTGGCTGTCCAGTCTCGTCTTAAGACTTTTAGTGGGAAATCCTCAAGATTAAAACTTCATTGAGCAGGGAAATCCCAACTCACAATACTCCCTTTATTGTCTGCTGCATGTTTATTACTTATTTTATTACTTATTTTATTTTATTTTATTTTATTTTATTTATACTTGCTCTGGGTCATCTGCTCCTTGGGCAGTTACACATGTTTAGTGGCTGAGTTTTTTGGGTATTTTTATCTCAAGAAAAGAAAGAACTCAAGACTGCAGAAGTCAAACAGAATTGAAGGAGGAAGAATTAATTCTCAGGTCATCATTTACCTAAATTTAAAAGTAACCTCCTCTTTGCTAGAGCCAGAGTCTGTCATGCTAAAAGTAGTCATGACAGGGACTTCAATTCATCAAGATCAATATAAGGTCCATTGAATGGAATGGATCCAGTTACAAACATGATAAAAGCTAGATGCTACCCACTATCTGAAAAAAAGGCCCTACTATAAAATATGTAGCCATCAACTGAGACTTTAGAAAAAGTGCAGAGAACAGCAGCCAGGATGATTAGGGGACTGGAGACTAAAACATATGAAGAACAGTTGCAGGAACTGGTTATGGCTATTATAGAGAAGAGGAAGACCAGGGGAGACAGGATAGCAGTCTTCCAATATTTGAGGGGCTGCCACAGAAAGGAGGAAGGGGTTAAGCTATTCTCCAAAGACCCTGAAGGCCAGACAAGGTACAATGGATGGAAACTGAACAAGGAGAGATTCAACCTGGAAATAAGGAGAAATTTTCTGACAGAGAGCAATCAACCAATGGAACAGAAGTTGCCTTTGGAAGTTGTGGGAGCTTCACTACTGGAAGCTTTCAAGAAGAGACTGGACTGCCATCTGTCAGAAATGGTGTAGGGTCTCCTTCCTGGGCAGGGGGTTGGACTAGATGACCTACAAGGTCCCTTCCAACTCTGTTAATCTGTTGAGCCTGTTGAGACAGATGAATTATGTGCATTGCAATTTTATTATTATTTTTTGAATCAAGGAAGATTGCACGAAGGGGTGGAGAGTCCAGAAAAAGCAAAGATTACACAAAAGACCAAAAAGTATGCTTGGATCCTTTAAAAATGTGAAACAAAAGAAATGGTATATCATCATTTATGAAGAAATTGTTTCTTTAAAACTCAAAATTATAGAATGAGAAAATTTAGGCATATTGAAAGACACCATTATATTTTTCTATTAAGATTCTGGTCTAGGCTTCATAGAAGAGAAACACATGTTGTTCCTCAAATGCTTTGCTGGGAGCATTTTATTGGAAAGTGATTCTGTTTCTCTTATCACATTTATTTCCAGATGCAGGAAAAATGCAATTAGCAGTGCCAATAAAGTTAACTTCCCTCCACCCTTCTGTGAGGAAAGCCAAATGACTTCCCTCAGGCTTGAAAAGCCAGAACTCTACAGATTTCTGGAAAAGGAATTATAGAATGGAAGAAAGGGAATTAAAACTCAGCCTTTGGCAAGGATAAATTCAACTCTAATTCCAATTTCTATTCTAATTCTATTCCAATTCCAACCAGGGAAAAAAATTCTCCAAACCATTCTTCTCCTTTGGTATAAAATTTGAAAGTAATCTCTTTCATTAAGCTGAATGTAAAGTATTAGGAAATCTAGAATATGATTTGTGCATAGCATTTATTTTACTTGTTTTTCCAAAGAAGAATATATTGGGAAAAATTGTAAAGCTGCAAATGGGGTTTCTGTATTTGCCTTAAAAAATAAGTTGACAAGTAGCATGAGAATCCTATTTGCAAACTTGCAACCATTCTTTCTGTGGCTTTCTGTGATTCAAGAACATTTCAGTTTAAAATGTATTGAAACTTCTCCCTCTTTTTTTGCAGATTAGGATTTGCAGATAGACTAGGAGTGTCAGGGAAATGAAAAATAAATGCAACTACATGACACCTATCCCCAGAGCCATACTGTAAAAAAAATTTTTTTTCAGAGAAAATAAATCTTAGTGATGTTAGAGGATAGATTTTGATTCAATATTATTGACCCAAACACACAAAAACATTGTTTAAAACCAATGAGCAGATATTAAGATTTCAGGACCCTGGACAGATCATCAGGAAATAGCTGTTAGAAAAGAGATTAACTCTTGTCTATCATGCTTAAAGATTTTGCTTTAGGTAAGTGAAGGAAAAGAACTTTAGCTCCGCTGCAAAGGGAAAAAAATGCAGGTTGAGTTTATATATGAATTACTGCCCAATTATAACTGTATCTTTTTGTCTTGAATTTTCTCCTTTACAAAGTGCTCAAACTTTTCTGTACAAGCCAAGGACACATGATTAATTAAATCAGTCACACTAACCAATTAGGACGGTTTGGCTTGATATTTTTTTTTATTTTTTATTTGGAAAACTGATGTTGCTTAATTGGCCATCTGTTTTGACAAGGTACTGAAGGATCATTAGATGAACTCTTGTCCACACATTTTTTTCCTCCTTGTCTCCGACTTTTTGAGAACTGAAATAATTGTGTTAACAACTGTATGTATAAGCCCACAAAAAGCTGAATGTGACCCAGGTTGTTTGTTCTGTTCAGAAACTTTGTGTAACAAGCAATCCAGATAAAAGATGGTGACTAATATGTACAGATGTACCAATGTACACTTAGCTTGTATCATCTTCTTCAAAAAAATTAGCATGGACACATCTCCATGCTAAAGGAAGAACTTTCAAGCAGGGGTGTTGGATCACCTCCTTCCAGAAGCTTTGCTTTATTTCTGAGCTCAGAAATGTTCCAGAAGAGGCCAACTTCACAAGAACATTTTCTAATTATTTTATGTTGGTGAAAGCATTGCTAGTCATCAGTGAATCACAGGAAAATGAAGGAGAATCAGAAAAACAACAACAGTTCTCTGTGGCTCTCAGTTTCCTCAAATGCCTGTAGTGTCAATTTACTCCCAATGTTTTCCCTACCAACCAAACAGAATAATATAGTTAAGCACTGAGGTGCATGCAGAGTAGGAGAAAGTAATTCGATTTGCAATTTGAGCAACTCCTTGCTTTGGGAAATGGTCTTCGGCAATTAGCAAATGGAGCAGCAGGGGAACGCTAAGATAACAGTAGATACGGCTATGAAAAAAAGGTTTCAACTTCCTTGGGAAAAGACTGAATTCCAGGCATGGGCAACTGTGCCAACTTTGCAGCCTGTAGACATCAACTTCTAGAATTCTTGTGCCTTCAGTTCTGGGAGTTGAAGTCCACAAGTCGTAAAGTTGCCATAGCTTCCCATCCCTGTTGCATTCTCCTTTTTGAAAAAGGCTAGTCAAGCAGATATGAAGAACAAACTAGAGATTATAGGCAAATTTTGTATAATTAATATAAAACTACCTACATAAGTTTAAGAACTGAACTGGAAGAGAAGAGCAGGAGAAAGGCATGGTTCATCCTTTATCACAAGCAGAAATTAGCACCAAGATGAATGCTAGATCAACAATCAAGCAATAGCAATAAGGAACCACAAATCCAGGCAAAGAAGCTAACAGGAAACAATAGCTCAATCAAGGAACGACCAAAAACATTCCCACCATTGACAGTTTATAAACAGAGAGGAAACCCGCTCCCTTCTAACCCTGAAATTGTTCCCTAGTTGCATCATGAAATATCTGCAAGAAAACAACCAAGCTCAGAGAAGTCCCAAAGGTGCTTTTTTCAAGAGGCAACTAGACTTAATGTTTTTTCTTTGAATATGTTTTGCTTCTCATCCAAGAAGCTTCTTGAAGTCTGACTGGATGGTGGGAAATGGAAGAATTTATACTCCTTGCAGACAGCTTGTCATTTGCATTCTTTCAGGGAGTCGTTGAGGCAACTGGAGGTTTTTCTGTGTCCTCAGGGTCACCTGAGTGATGCAAATGGGTGTGGAGCCTTCTTGAAACTGTTGTCCAGGTGTCTGCAAGGAGTCTAAACAGGGGTGGGATTCAATTTTTTTTACTATGGGTTCTGTAGGTGTGGCTTGGTGGGCATGGCAGGGGAAGGATACCGTAAAATATCCAATCAGAGGTGGTATTTGCCAGTTCTCCAAACTACTCATAATTTCTGCTACCAGTTCTCCAGAACTGGTCAGAACCTGCTGAATACCATCTCTGAGTCTAAATCCTTCCATTTCCCACCTCCAGTCAGAGCTGAAGAAGCTTCTTGGATGAGAAGTGAAATGCCTTCAAAGAAAAACCAGAAAGTCCAGTTGCCTCTTGAAAAAAGCACCTTTGGGACAACCAGGACCTGGATGACTGAGAAGCTCCATAGACATCAAGCTCAGAGAACATAAAGGACCCCATAGAGAAAGCTTTTCATACATCGGCATACAGATCAAATATATCATTCAAAGGGACAGAGTGATCTAATACAAATTTAGGAGCCCTGCCTAACAATTGCCAGCTCACTGTTAAAATGGATTTCATTTGCATATCTGGAATCATTCCAGCTTTATAATTTCTAGCGGGCTGAATAGCTATCATCAAAAGAGAGAAATTCATTATGGCACCATAATAATTGCATCTTAGTCACCTTGTTCTGATTTCTCTTTTCTTGGCATTTTTCATCTGGGTTACTATTGCAGGAGTTAAAAAGCAGACAGTAAGGAAAGTGCAGCACACTTACACTAAGTTTAATATAGGAAACTCAACTCTAGACAGGTGTTTAACCATGGAAAGTACTAAGTGAGCAAACGCCTAAATTTATCTTATGGAGCTACTCTGAAATTGGAGCAGAAAACTCATTTAGGCAGCACTTCCTTATTAAGGAGAAGACGGACAGTACGTTTGTGATGAATGATCCTTATGCAGGGAAATCAGGTTCTGTGATTTGATCCCAGCCATTAAAAAGGCCCTAGTTATTCCAGAAAATGCCTTGATAGAACCATCAAATTAATGAAGGGCCCATCAAAGGCTGGGGCCATCAATAGCTCGACAGACAACAACTCTAACAGCCTTGATGCCTCTCAATGATCAAATCCCAAAAGGTCTAATTAGCAGACTCTAGAAGGAAGCAGGTTGCCTCACATAAATTGGGCTTTCTTCATGGTTAACTTTTCCCTACACCAAGCAAGCAACCTGATAGTTTGGAAGGTGTTCTGATGTCATAGAATCACAGGGCTGAAAGATACCTTGGAGGTCTTCTACTCCAATCCCCTGCCTAAGACAGGGGTCCTTAGGCCATCCAGGACTGATGGTTGTCCAATCTTTTTCTTGAAAACCTCCAGTGATGGAGCCTCCACGGCTCCCAGGAGGCAAGCTGTTCTATTGATTAACAGTTCTCACTTTCAGGAAATTCCTCCTTCTTTCCAGGTTGGATGACCCTCTGACCAGCTGCCATCCATTGCTTCTTGTCCTGCCTTCAGGTGCTTTGCAGAACAAATTGATGTCTTCTTCCTATGACAACCCTTCAAGGATTGGAAGATGCTATCATGTCTCACCTAATGTCTTTTTTGCTGGGCTAAACATACATAGTTTCCTTAAATCTCTGCTTGAGTTGGGTTTTGGATTAGAAGACCTCCAAGGTCCATTTCAAATCTGTTATTCTGTTATTGGGTTGAATCATACAAGACTCCAGACTCCTGATCATCTTGGTTGTTTTTCTTCATACTCCTTCTAGGGCTTTGGCATCTTTTTCGTTGTAAGATTTCCCGGGATCCTAACAGACAGATTAACAGATTGTTGGAAAGGACCTTGGAGGTCATCTAGTCCAACCCCCTACCCAAGCAGGAGACCCTACATTATTTCTGACCAATGGCGGTCCAATCTCTTCTTGAAAGTCTCAAGTGATGAAGCTCCCACAACTTCTGAAGGCAACTTCTGTTCCCCTGGTTGATTGCTCTCCCTGTCAGAAAATTTCCCCTTATTTCCAGGTTGAATCTCTCCTTGGTCATTTTCCACCCACTATTCCTTGTCTGGCCTACAGGTGCTTTAGAAAATGGCTTGACCCCTCTCCTATCTGTAGCAGCCCCTCAAATATCAGAAGACTGCTATCCTGTCTCCCCTGGTCCTTCTCTTCCCTAGACTAACCATGCCCAGTTCCTGTAACCGTAATTCTTCTGAGGTTGCATCACCTTTTCCATAGACTAGAGGTCTCCAAACTTGGCAACTTTAAGACTTGTGGACTTCAACTCCCCGAATTCCACAGCAGGAATTCGGGGAGCTGAAGTCCACAACTCTTAAAGTTGCCAAGTTTGGGGACCCCTGCCATAGACAATGATCTGGCCATGTCTGCCTCCCTCCCATCCTTCTTGGAAGCCACCATAGCTCTCCATCCCCCTTCCCATCAAGGCAGATCTCCAGTTACCCAGGGGTTGGCCTTGTGACTGTTCTCCTGCAAGAAGGACATCTGGCTAATGGGCCAAAAGTTGTCATTATGATTATTGTTGCTGCCGCTCCTGCTATCATTATCACTAAATTATTGTTATCATTAGCAGCAGCAGAAATAATTGGCTTAGGGGGTTGCCAAGTACCCAGCAGTCAGACCATCTGAAAAGCAAAACGAAGCATGCTTTGCCCTCCCTGATAAAGAGAGAGAGAGATACAGAGAGACAGCTAGGGAGAAAGAGAGGGGGGCGGAGGGAGGGAGGGAGGGAGGGAGGGAGGGGAGGGGAGGGAGGGAGGGAGAGAGAGAGAGAGAGAGAGAGAGAGAGAGAGAGAGAGAGAGAGAGAGATTTCTCCTTTATTGCAACTAGAAATCAGCATCCAGCAACAGACTGCAAGCATGCCTTGAGGATATCATTAGAGTAGGCAATTTTCCAGGCCTTATACTGCATCGCAGTGTGCTCACCAGATGCTCTTGCCTTTCTTACTTAGCTGTTCCTGCCCGCCTTATTGGCTCACTTCCTCTCATTCTCACTCTCGGCAGTTAGTTGTATCCTACTGAGGAGGTAGAAAGGTTGGCCCACTCCTTCTCTAGCTATTCTGCATCTGAGTAGGATTGTGCGTTGTCCAGTATCATTTGTACCTCTCTGAATCCTCCTGACACAAAGGAGAAGGCTTTCACTGATGCAAGAGGGCACAATTCTGAACAACTGAAGACTGTGTCGGGCTTGCTGTGGCTCGTTACAAGCCCCCTCTCAAAAGGGAGCAGAGCCAGGGATCAACCATGAGAGATAGGAGAGCCAGTTTGCTATAGCATTTAAGGTGTTGGGTTAAAAACCAGGAGACTGTGAGTTCTGGTCCTGCCTTAGGCATGAAAGCTGGCGGGTGACTTTGGGCCAATCATCAGGAGACAGCGAATTTTGGTCCTGCCATTGGCAGGAAATCGAGCTGGTTGCCTTTGGGCCAATCACCAGGAGACCAAGAGTTCTAGCACTAGTGATAGCCCTTAGACTTATATACCAATTCACAGTGTTTTAATAGCCCTCTCTAAGCAGTCAGCCTATTGCCCCCAACTATCTGGGTCCTCATTTTACTGACCTTGGAAGGACGGAAGGCTGAGTCAACCTTGACCCTGGGGAGATTCGATCTGCCAAATTGCAGGTAGCCGGCAGGCAGCAGAAGTAGCCTGCAGTACTGCACTCTAACCACTGCGCCATTGCACCTCTAGCCTTGTCTTATGCCCTAAAACTGGCTGAATGACTTTAAGCCAGTCCTCTCCCTCAACCCACCTCACACGGTGGTTATGGCAAGGAAAAAGAGGAGGAAGAAGGAATGTTATGCATGTTTGCTATTTTGAGTTACTTATAAAATAATAAAGGTGTATAAAAATGAGTTAAATAAATACATAACTGAGTAAGTAAGTTCTGGAGTTTAAGCGATGAAAAAGATGCTATATGAATCTGTACGGCTTAAGGCCGTTATTTTGCCTCTTAAGCCCTCAGTTGTCCGAAGGCTCTAAGCCATTAGTCCCACTCACTCTAAAGAGACGGAGGGCAGAAAAGCAATTTTGATAGTCTATTTTGGACAAATGCAAGGGTAAATAACCTGTGGATCTCTTGTCACCCCAAGCAACTTCATGGTTGTAAGAGACAATTCCCAAACTGTTAAAGATTTGGGAGACCATTACATAAATAGCTTATTGCAAGCTTCTCCATTATCACTTAAGAGACCTGTTTCTTTACTGGACCATAGGAAGTAAATCAGAATGGCTGGTTCTTAATGCACCCAGGATAGACTGGTTTCTAAGTGAGAAATAGTTCAGTTGTGTTACACGATCCCATCCATCGCAATAAATCTGCTAATGAGAACAGCCTGAAAATACCGAGATATTTTGCTTCAGTTGGCAACAGGAAGTTTTACGTGTGTGCGGAAACCCTGGTTGCTGAAGACAAGAAGGAAATGTAAGCAGATCATTTTTTTCTGTGGAACAGGTGTCCTGTGCTCAAGATGGCAGAGCCTAGAGATGGGGCACAGCTGATCCATCTTGGCATATCCATCTGAAAAGCCCATGGTAGCTGTAAAGAAATATAGGGAATCATCTAACTGTATAACACAGAGGTCTCCAAACTTGGCAACTTTAAGACTTGTGGGCTTCAGTTCCCAGAATTCTCCAGCTTTGCTGGCTGGAGAATTCTGGGGGTTGAAGTCCACAAGTCTTAAAGTTGCCAAGTTTGGGGATCCCTGATATAACACATATATGGAATAGAACAATTAACCAGTGGAACGACTTGCCTTGTGAATTCTCCAACATTGGAAGTTTTTTAGAAGAGATTGGACAATCCTTTGTCTGAAATGGTATAGGGCTTCCTGTCTGATCAGGGGGTTAGACTAGAAGACCTCCAAGGTCCCTTACCACTCTGTTATTCTATTCTATTTTGCATAGTGAAGCATGGGACAACAAATAAGAAGCTTGAAAAACAGGAGGAAGAGCTGCTATGGAGGCATCCATTAGATAATGGTTTCCGGAGCCCAGAGCCAAGAAAATAACATGAAAAAGCATCTCAGATAAGCCCCTCCTTAGTTTGTATGGGGATTGTGACACAGTGTAATCAGGAAGTGGATTCCTAGAGAGGTTGTAGAGAGATGATATGCAGTCCACAGGAGGAAGAGGCAACTCAGCCCAGATATCATGTGTGAGAGAAAGAGGATGAAGACAGCCCTTCCCCAATAGTGCACAGAGTATAAATCAGTGGTGGTATTCGACCAGTTCTGCCCGGTTCTGGAGAGCCGGTAGCAGCGATGAGCAGTGGAGACCGAACCAGTTCTCTTCGCAGCTCTGTGTTTGGCCCACCCACCCGCCTGGGCTCCCATACTCACTTTTATGGCCAGAATTCAAAGCGCAGCTGCTTTGCATGGTGCAGAATAGCACCGTGCAGCAGCTGCTGCAGTGACCAGCATCGTGCAGGCTTGCAGGAGGCAAGTTAGAATGCCTCTGCACCTGCGCGAAACGTGTGTTTGGCGCGCGCATGCACGCAAAGTGTGCACGTGCGCAAAGTGCCGCCACCAAGCCACGCCCACCGAACCGGTGGCAACTTGAGTTGAATACCATCACTGGTATACGTAGATACAGATGCTCAATCTGGCAAGAGTTTGTCTCTAGATAGGAAACAATAAAGAACTCAGCTTGAAAGAATCACCAGGTGTAATTCCTTGTTTTGGGTCCAACAAAAATAAGGTGAAGAAGGAGGAAGAACATTCAGGCTTCCAAGGTCTTGCCACTATAGCTACTACAATAAAAGTAGTACCGACCTATATGTCAGGAATCAGAATGACACTGTGAGCTGATCAGAATTGCTTCTTGATTGTTGCTCACCTATTTACAGGAATCTCCCCAGACGAACAGCACGCTCTTGGGAACAGGCAGATAAAAGCTTCAGGGATTTTAGGAAAGGGGAGATTCAAGTCTTCTTTGTTTCCTCCTTTGTGGGGATTTCAGGCTGATCAATCTCTTCATTCCACCCACCACTCTAGCTGGAGGCTCTACCAGTATATGGTTTGATTTCTTAGTTGTTGTTGTCTTTGCCATCAGTCATTCAGTCAATGTTCAACCCTCAGCCACTCTATGGATCAGCTCCCTCCATGCCCCTCTGTCTCACACCACCTCCTTCAGATCTGCCATAGTCATCCTGCTGTCATCCTTTATAGTATCCAGCAGGCAGGCAGCAGGCAGCAGAATTAGCCTGCAGTACTACATTGTAACCACTGTGCACCAAGGAAGGAAGGAAGGAAGGAAGGAAGGAAGGAAGGAAGGAGGGAGGGAGGGAGGGAGGAAGGAAGGAAGGAAGGAAGGAAGGAAGGAAGGAAGGAAGGAAGGAAGGAAGGAAGGAAGGAAGGAAGGAAGGAAGGAAGGAAGGAAGGAAGGAGAAAAGGAAGAACAATCCCACTAGCACTTAGACTTATGTACTGCTTTACGAGCTTTCCAGCCCTCTCTAAGCAGTTTACAGAGTCAGCATATTGCCCCCAACAATTTGGGTCCTCATTTTATCTTGGGCAGCCCATTCTTCTTTTCCCACTGATCACTCCCAGCCTGACTGACTTTTCAAGTGAATCACTGCTCATGACAGGACCAAAGTATAACAGCGATCTGGGCTTCAAGTGATATTCTTTGGCAAGGATGGTGTAGAAGAAGGAGTCAAGCTATTCTCCAAAACACCTGAAGGCAGGACAAGAAGCAATGGATAGAAAGTAATCCAGGAGAGAAGCAACCTAGAAGGAGAGGCTTCCTGACAGTGAGAACAATTTGCCTGCAGAAGTTGTGGGTGCTCCAACACTGGAGGTTTTCAAGAAGAGACTAGACATCTGATTGGTCTAGGACTTCTTTGAGGTTTTTTTGTTTGTTTGCAGTCCATGGGATGCATAATAAGTCACTTCCAGCACCACAGTTCGAAGGCATCCACCCTTCTCCCATCTGCCCTTTTCAGAGGTGTCTTAGTCTGATCTTCCTTATTGGGCTGATGCCATGAAGCTAATGGCACAGCCCATCTTCCCATCACCTCTGCAGGGCAACCCAACAGCTGCCTTCCACCATCTGACAGAGCTGGTATTTCCTCACTTTTTGTGGGGAGAAGCAGTAGTTTAACTATGCAAGCTCTTGGGTAATTAAGCTCCAAGTACAGCTGCAAAATGAATTCGAGCTCCAAATTAATCTATCCCGTTTCTTGGTTATTAGAGGTACACTCAACGATAATATCCATTTGATGCACAGAGAGGATCTGGATTCCCTTTCCAAATGTCACACTGGAATGGCGTTGTTCATTTGATGGGATCCATCTGTAACGGTCCCAAATCCATAGCACTAATTGCCAAGAAAGCCAAGAAAGCGGTAATGCACAGAATAAACAAGTAAAAAAAGATCAAAACAGTTTTTATACCTCTTCAGTCAGAATGCTGACTGGTCTCTTAGTCCCTTTAGTGTGCAAATATTTTCAACCAGGCTTCCTCTTTTCTTTTCTTTTACTTCATTTGTACTTATTTATAACGATCTGTTTATATTTAGCTATAGTGGCATTTGAGGAATGCACGGAGTAGAAGCTCAAAAACCTACCCCAAGCTAGCATAGGCTACATTTTCCTCCCCTGCTTTAGAGTCTATAAATTGTACCAGTTTAGGTCCCCGTAGACCTTGTTAAGAGTAAACGGGACAATCTCTAAACTTCACATGCTTCTAAATTTGTTTACTGCCTCCATTCATCGGTTCTCCCAAACCAATAATTGGCAGCTTGTGCAATTTATCCCCAAGAATGCACTTTCCCAGCTTGGGAAGCTGAGATAACAAATGAAGAAGTAAGCTATCATTGTTTCAATAACAGAAGAAAGCCATTAAAGCTCCTTGTTGGGTTTTCAGATGCCTTAATGCTCCTTCTACTCCTTGCAAATGGCCCTTCCTAGCTCTGTTTGAAATTAACAAACATCCAGAAGCCTTGAATGTCACTTGTGGTCTGTATTTGTATTTGTTGTAACTGTTGTGGCCTGCTGGTGACTGACAGAACTGGCAGCATAGTTGGAGAGTAGCGAGGAGGTTGGGGAAGAACCTGGGCCAGTCTTGGAGGCTGAGGAGGGCTCGGATGAGGGCTCTGCATCAGAGGCAGAGGTGGGGCCAGGCAGGCTGGCAGTCATTCGCTGCCTTCAGACTCAGACAGCAGTGAGGCAGGGGAGTTTCTGGAACCGGTTCCCAGCCTGCACACGCACAGGGCTACCAGAAGGCAAGAACAATTGAGAAAGCAGGTGTGATGATCCGGGATGTGGCACAAAGGCAACACAGTCAAATAAGCAAAAAATGTCCCTTTAATAACTCCAACTTTGCCCCCAATGTCCAGGTTACCTTTGGCTAGAGAAAAAACTCTCCCAAGAACAATATTTAAATGGAGGAAATTCAGTCCGATAACAAAGTACATAGAAACTGTAAATAAAAATCCACACAAACCATGCTGCAGTAATTAACTTGACAGGGCAGGAGAAGGAATTGCAGATTTGAAAGCACAGCCAAACACACACAGTTTGGAAGATGCCAGGAACCCAGATAAGCCTCGATGATACCAGATAATTCACAACAACTTTGCTGTGTGCAGCTTCCCTTTTTAAACACTGTGTTCCCAACTGCAGTTAATGAAGGGAATCAGGGCCCTTTCCTCCCCCGTAAGCCATGCAACTCACGTTGCTCCCTTCTCTGTTCCTCCCTGTGTTCCCTAGAATGAAGAGGGGATGGGCCTGGGTCTTCCTTCAGATTCCCTCTCTTTTCTCTCCCCTGTTCTGCCCAGCTGGCCTTTGCCCTTCCTCAGTTTCTTTTACAGCCAACAGAGCCACACTCCCACTCCCTGTCAGCTGCTCAGCCTCCCCCTCCAAATCAGATTCCAACAGGGGCATGACAGCAGAGTCAACTCAGGAGTAAGGCCACACCTCAGAGATAATTGGTCTCTCCCATAGGACATAAAAGAGGAGCGAACAGGACATGAGCTTTTGCAGGAAGCAATTAGTTCGTTTGGCTGATTCAAGTTTGAAAAATTCTGTTTGACTCTGTGTCAAATTTGGCCTTGTCCTGTGTTTGGCCATTAGTTCTCTGGCAGCATTCCAAGTGTGATAAGGTGGGTGTTTATAAACATCCCCCTGAAAGACTGTTTGTGAAGCCTTGCAGGATGGGAATGAACGTAATTCACAGCTGGAAATAAAAGAGGTTTTGCCAGGACTAAGATTATGTTTGATGCTTTCTAAGGAAGCCTAGGTCAGAACAGTAATTTTGAATGGTTACTAAGTGAACAGTTGTAACCCAGGGACTACTTCTAGTTTTATAACCGCCCCAAGGTACGACAGAAATTCTGGTCCTGATTGCAGTTGTAAGTCAAAGGACTAATTGTATAAGAGAAGCAATTTAGGATCTAAACATAATATTGAAGTTTAAAGCTTGTATGTTAAGAAGTCAAAGAAAAAGACATATTAGAAAGTTTTGATTTAAAGAGAGAAAAGACAAGAGTGTTTTTTTCTTTTTGTTAAAAAAAAGTTTAGTACTTTGAAGGAAAGTACTTTTTTTTCCAGTAAGGTCAAAGAATTTGAAATAATACAATGACTTTTGTAAAGAAAAATGGTGACAGTTCATAAAGATTAATAGGTGCAAATAGAAATATACATTATTTCCATAGCAAGGAAGATAAAGATGGAATGGTTAAATGGATGATTTTATTCAAAGAGGAAAATGTGTTTTTATTTGGATATCATTTCTGGAATTTGTGCTTGTGAAGAAAAAAATATGAAACTTTGATTTTGGTTTTGTTGATTAGAAAGATTTGATGTTATGGGAATGGCTAGTTATTTATCAATTAATGTGTAAAAGCAAAAAGGTGGTTGGAGTGTGTTTATCTTGTACTCTACTAAGAATTGGGAGCCAATGCCCCCTTTTCTTGCTTTTCTCTCTTCCCACTTATATCTCACACCCACCTTTCCCAGCTCCCTTCCCTTCCCTTAATTTCCTCTTCATTCTTCTCTGTTTTGTACTTTATATAATAAAAAATATAAATAAGTAAGAGAAGCAATTTAAAGAAGAAACAAGGTTATTCTGCAGAACATTCTGACTTGACCAAATTCCCTACAAATAAGCCAATTCTGCCTCTTGAATATGATACTGTTGGGGCTAAAATGAGCCTGCAAGGGATTAAGAAGTCCCTGTCACTACAAATATTCCAATTGTCTCGTTCCTTGTTTACAGCTGAGTGAATCTGCAGCCCTGCAAGGCTTCATAAATGAATGGAATAGTTGTGCCGAGCCCTCTCTGTTGATTTTTTTTTTTATTGAGCTGATGTGTATGAAATTACCTAGTCATGGAGAAAAGGAATTGCTATTGGACCGGCTCCTCTCCCTCTACGCCGCAATATCACACTTTGTATATCAAAAAAATCACTGTCATTGGGTCAAAACTGTCAGTGCATCCCATAATAGGCTCCCTTCTAAATTAATCACAGCAACACACAGCACTGCTGCTACAAGGGAATCGTGGTGCCTTGAATTTAACCTGCGAGGATTTAGTGGAAAGAAATCCTGAAATAGAAAAGGAACAAATGTAAAACACGGTAGTAACAGAATCGTGCAAATGGGTCCAAGCCATTCCTTATCTGCCTCTTAACCTCATAAAGCCTAGGTTGATAACTTCTTCATGCTTTCCAGTTTCCCCAGGGCTGAATGACCATTCTACTATTTCCATTTCCTTCTCAAAATTAGAGCTAAATTTTTCTGCATCACCACCCCGTCAGAATAATTCCCCATTCCTGTTCACAAACATGGGCCAAGCAAGCCATCTATAGGAAAGGACAGATAAATTGGGGACTTAGACCAAACTCTTCCTTGTTTAGGTAGCAAAGATCTGACTGGATCCAACTCTGATAGTATTTAAAGGTAAAAGTAAAGGTTCCCTTCGCTAGTTGTTTCCAGCTCTAGGGGGCAGTGTTCATCTCCGTTACAAAGCCGAAGAGCCAGCGCTGTCCGAAGATGTCTCCATGGTCATGTGGCCGGCATGACTAAACACCAAAGGCACACAGATCACTGTTACCTTCCCACCAAAGCATTTTTACGTGCTTTTGAACTGCTAGGTTGGCAGAAGCTGGGACAAGTAATGGGAGCTCACTCCATTATGCGATGCTAGGGATTCTAACCACCGAACTTCAAACCTTTCTGATCAACAAGCTCAGTGTCAGGATTCCGGCAGTTACTCCAATTAAATCATGAACCTCGAGCCACACTCCTAAAACTAAAGAGGATTGATTTGAAGTTAACATTCTACATCTGGCACTAACCTGGGTGTAGCCAACTCTGACATACGTAATTCACTGTCACCCTTGATCCTGCTTTTCCCCCACCCACTCCTCTGGTTGTATCATCCAACGAAAAACGTCCATAGCCAAGAGTCATCAATCATGCTCTCCAATTATATTTTTGCGCTGCAGAAGCTTCAGTCATCTAATCAGTCTTTGAAGAAAATATGAATGGAATGTACTTTCGATTCCACACTGTTGTCTGCTCTTTGAAACTCCCCCCCCACTTCTTTCTATTGTCAACTATAAAACATGTATACAAAATGTTTTTTGAGTTGACACTCAGCACCTTAGCCACTGAGCCACCGCATCCCTCAATAGTATTTAGTATTTAGTAGTATAGGAATGCCTTAAAATATGGGTGTGGAGCTGAGAAGGTTAAGAATGCAACCTGGATATGTGGCGAGAACTTGCCAGTGTGTTATGTGACAGACAAATGCCCATTTGTCTTAAATCTAAGATTTACAAGACCACCATCTGCCCTGTTGCACTGCATGGCACTGAATGTTGGACAGCAACAACAGGGACCGAAAGCTCTCTCCATGCCATGGAAATGAGAAGGCTCTGTTGGATATTGGGCACCTCCCTTCTTGACCACATCACAAATGACACCATTCAACAACATTTTGGTGTGGCACCAATTATAGAGAAGATGAGAGAAGGCCGACTCTACTGGTATTTCATTTGTTTTTATAGTGTGTACGTGATATTGGGGTGTAATTTTAAAAAAGGGGGGGGGGGTAAAGGAAAAAAAAAAAGAGAAAAAAAAAAGAAGGGGGGGGGGGGGGGGGGGGGGGGGGGGGGGGGGGGGCGGGCCGCCGCCGGGGGGGGGGGGGGGGGGGGGGGGGGGGGGGGGGGAAAGGGGTGGGGGGGGGGGGGGGGGGTTTTGGGGGGGGGGGGGGGGGTGGGGGGGGGGGGGTGGTTTTTTGGGGGGTTTTTTGTGGTTTTGGGGGGGGTGTTTGGGGGGTTTTTTGTTGGTTTGGGGTGGTGGGGTGGTGGGGGGTTTGGGGGGGGGGGGTGTGTGGGGGGGGGGTGTGGGGGGGGGGCGCGGGGAGGGGGGGGGGGGTTGGTTGGTTTTTGTTGGGGGGGGGGGGGGGGGGGGGTGGGGGGGGGGGGGGGGGGAATTTTTTTGGGAATTTTTTGTTTTTTTTTTGTTTTAAAATAGGGGGGGGGGTGGGTTTGTTTATTGTATTTTTTTTATTTTTTTTTTATATTTTTTTTTTTTTTTTTGTTTTTTTTATATTAAGGGAAAAAAGTGGACATGTCCTGAGAACAGCACCTTCCACCATGGCCAAGACTGCCTACCAACTAGAAATCAATGGGCCATGACCTCGCAGCTGTCCAAAACGGAGATAGCAAGACACCATCAACAAGAATTGCAAACTGCAGGCCTGTGCCCTGGAGATGGAACTGACTGTGAAAAGTGGTGTTCAGTGATCTGAAAAGCGGACCCTGCTCTTGTGGGAATACGCTAGGAAGAAGAAGAAGAAGATGAGAAGGTTAGGGAGATCCATGTGTCAGGTGCAAAAGTTCAGGTCCACACATGAGGGTACAATTAAATTGAATTATTGCTACTCGTGACTATGTGCAGGGATCTTCTCAATTCAGGGTTAGCACCTGCTTGGACTTAAATAAGGGACAACAGAATTCAAAGGGTGTTGGACTTAGACTCTTTGTGGCTACATAGGGATTCTAGTTTGATCCCTCTTTTAACTCCACCTCCAGGTTCTGTCACTTCTTCTCCTACACCATGGGATATCTGTTGTCCCTGTCATATATGCAGCAGCAACATGTAGAAGCATCAAGCTAATCTCTAGACACTTGTTTTCACATCAAAAACAATCCGAATGTAGACCTAGAAAATTCTCCACAAGACTGAGGAATCCAGAACAACTAGTGCATGGTTGGGTATTATTGTTATAGATTCTTGCACAAGAAGAGAACTCTAACTTTACAGACTAGAGATAACCAATTAGGAAGTTTACAGATGTTCTGAACTGTTATTCTTAGGCAGCATGGCTGATGTCAGGGACAATAAGGCTTAAAACATCTGGAATGTTCTCTTTCATTTCTTTCTTCAGATGTTCATCTAAAAACATAATAGTTGAGGGGGGGAAGTCCACTAAGTCCATGGCTGAATCACTAGTTCCATTTAGTAATTTGTAGCCTGCTAAATCTTTGCCAGTTCTACCCTTATGTAGGTAGGAGAGTCAAAATAGGAATATTGTAAATGGCGCTATTATTGTAACCATCCCTCATGAGTTTTATTTATTTGCTTCGCCTTGATTTATAGACCCCACAAGTCTGCTTATATACTGTGCTGGGAGAATTGCTCAATTATTTAACATGGCAAACCAAATATGGTTTAATCAGCTCTTTACATCTATCATGGAAAGTCATAAGTATTCACACCTCATTCATCATGGAATCTCAAAAGCCAGCATATGAGCTGATGTTTTATAAGACAAGCTCTGATCCCGGACACTGCAACTTAATGGGAGGAAACGAGGTCATTGAAACTTTGCAAGACCCATGGTACATAAAAAAAAATGGGGAGAAGTCAAGGGATAGATTCCGTCCCCCAAGTGTGACCAGGTTATGACCAGGCAGAATTATTTGTTGGCAGAATTCAAAAGTTCAATTCATCCTTGATTTGGAGCAACAGTTGGATGACATCAGTTAAGGCTGAGATAAAGGGGTCTTCAATTGACATCTTAGTGGACCTCTAATGAAGAGGCATTCCAAAGAATCTGTGTCACAACCTGAGAGATCTTCAGGATTATTTTACATTATGTCTGTCTGCCTGTCTATCTGTCTCTCTCCATCCATCCATCCATCCATCCATCCATCCATCCATCCATCCATCCATCCATATTTATCATTCCATCTCTCGGTCTGTGTCTGTGTCTGTGTCTGTGTCTGTGTCTGTGTCTGTGTCTGTGTCTGTCTCTGTGTCTGTGTCTGTCTCTGTGTCTGTCTCTGTCTGTCTATCTATCTATCTATCTATCTATCTATCTATCTATCTATCTATCTATCTATCTATCTATCTATCTATCATATATCCATCCATCAGAGGTGGTATTCAGCAGGTTCTGACCAGTTCTGGAGAACCGGTAGCAGAAATTTTGAGTAATTCGGAGAACCAGCAAATACTACCTCTGACTGACCCTGCCCCCATCTTTTCTCTGCCTCCCGAGTCCCAGCTGATCACCTGGGTCTTCTTTTGTTGACCTGCACAGGAGAACAGAGCTGGAAAGCAGGTTAGTGGGGTGGGGAGGGAATAGAATTTTGCAGTAACCTTCCCCTGCCACACCCACCAAGCCACGCCCACAGAACCGATAGTAAAAAAAATTGAATCCCACCACTGCCATCCATCCATCCATCCATCCATCCATCCATCCATCTATCTATCATTCAAACTCTTCATCATATATCCATTCATCCATCCTTTTAATGTGATGGTTTAAGCCTGTGCCGATTCACGGGTGAGTACTGAAATCCTTGGCAATTATGGAATGTAAAGTTTAATTCCACTTATGTAGTAATGCTGTGGAGCACTTCAAGTTTAGAAGGCAAAAAGTTGCTTTGGAGTGTCGAGGGGGTTTGCCTAGCACCTCTCTGCAACTCCTTAAATCAAATATTTCTTTTCTTGAGAGGCCATCTGTGCAATGTTGGGAAAAGAGGCATCTGTACAGAGATACAGTGGGAGTGTCCCCACGATTCGGGCCTCAAATCCAAATTTGCCTTTAAACTGAGCTAAAAAAAAAAAAATGTGTAATCTGTCCTACTGGAATGTACCAAGTGAGCAGAAACAATGGGAGGCAGGTGGTCCTTGTGGTAACCAACACCTATGCTATGAACAGCTTTAAAGATCACAACCAGTACTTTGGACTGGTTGCACCCAGAACCCAACTGGCAGCCCATGTAGCTCACCTAGCAGTGGTGGCACAATGAAAAAGGTCTCTTATTCCTCACCCCTGCTGCTTTTTGACCCTGGCAATTGCATATTTCAAACACCAGTTTTTCAAGAAAAGATTGGACAACCATTTATCCAAGATGGCATGAGAACTTGTGTCTTGAGCAGGGAGTTGGACAGAAGATCTCTAAAGCTCCTTCCAGCCCTATAATATGCATGTTGCCCAACCCATCACCTCCTTGGTCCAGTTTAGTAAATTTTGTGAGCTCAAGACATTGTAGCCTCTTCAGCAAGAACTTGTTAAGCTATGGCTTAATGTGATGTATGAACTCTGCCAGCTCATTGGTGCATCCATTAAATGGCATCCTTGAAGCAATTTATCCTGCTTAAAGGAAGAAATGACCCAATGAGCTTTTACAGATCTAACCTATTACTTGACCACGTTTTGGTTGCTTGAGATTTGCCCACCCGGGGTGCTAAAAAAGCAACTTCAGAAGAAGAAGTCATTTTCTGATAAATGGCAGGCTTCCTATGATAGTACTACCAGCTGAGTTAAAGAGGCAGACTTGACCATCCAAATAGGATTTATACAAGGGGGTGAGGAGAGGGAATCCTGGTTAAAATCAATTGCAAATAGCAATAGCACTTAGACTTATATACCACTTCACAGTGCTTTACAGCACACTCTAAGCAGTTTACAGAGTCAGCACATTGTCCTCAACAATCTGGGTCCTTATTTTACTGACCTCAGAAGGTTGAATGAACCTTGAGCTGATCAGGATCCAACTCCTGGCTGTGGACAAAGTTAGCCTGCAATACTGCATTCTAACCACTGTGTCATCACAGCCCTTCCTTCCTTCCTTCCTTCCTTCCTTCCTTCCTTCCTTCCTTCCTTCCTTCCTTCCTTCCTTCCTTCCTTCCTTCCTTCCTTCCTTCCTTCCTTCTCACCTAGCAATAGCACTTAGACTTATATACCACTTCACAGTTCTTTTACAGCCCTCTCTAAGTGGTTTACAGAGTCAGCCTCTTGCCCCCAACAATCTGGGTCCTCATTTTACCGACCTTGGAAGGATGGAAGGCTGAATCAACCTTGAGCTGGTCAGGATCAAACTGCTGGCAGATGGCAGAATTAGCCTGCAGTACGGCATTCTAGCCACTGGGAAGGAAGGAAGGAAGGAAGAAGCAATAAGCAGGAAAGACTTATATACTGCTTCATAGTGCTATACAGCCCTCTCTAAGTGTTTTACAGAGTCAGCATATTGGCCTGAAAAAGCTTCTTGGATGAGAAGCAAAATGCCTTCAATGAAAAACCAAGGAACTCCAGTTACCTTTTGAAAAACAACCTTTTGGACAATTATGACTTAGATGAATGAAAATCTCTACAGAGTTTGCCACCAGTGGTGGGATTCAAAAAAATTTACTACCGGTTCTGTGGGCGTGACTTGGTGGGCATGGCAGGGGAAGGATACAGTCAGAGGTGGTATTTGCCAGTTCTCCAAACTACTCAAAAATTCCGCTACCGGTTCTCCAGAACTTGTCAGAACCTGTTGAATACCACCTCTGATTGCCACCAGCTTCACCATTCCGTTTTTGGAACACCACGAGCGAATTATCAAGCAATTCGAAGAACAAAGAATGACAATAATCAATTCCAGTGGTAATAAAAGGACCGAGCTAAGCATTCTGCTTCGCTAAGATTCACGCAGCCCATAATTTCAGAAATAGCGCGTCAGCAAAGGAGAGGGGAAAGGGCTGCTCACTCCCTCTGCAATTACTCCCCCCTCTCCAACATATGAATACATATTTATTAGTTTTTATGCAAATAAACATTGCGAGCTAAAGAGTGGGAATATATGAACCTAATAATCGATCCCCAGATGGATGAAACCTCTACAAATAGGACAATAGAACGTCTCAACAGCTTTGTGTCAAGCTCCTTACTTTAATATCGCCCTTGTCCCAAAACAAGGAGACAATTTAGTTGCTCCAAAGGGGGGAAAAAAAGAAGGGAAATGAGGAACGGAAGGATAGCAATATAGAAGGGCCTGCCCTGTTCAAAGACAGCTTTGGCTGAGAACAGGTGGTGGTGGAAAGAGAATTCCTAGGATAAGATCATGGGGCTGGAAGATACCTTGGAGGTCTTCTACTCCAACCCTGAATACTCAAGGCAGATGGCCTTATACCACTCTGGACAATGGTTGTTCAGTCTATTCTTGAAAACCTCCAGCGACGGAGCAGTCACAACTCCAGGAGGCAAGCTGCTCCATTGATTAATTATTCTCACGGTTGGGAAATTGCTCTTTAATTCCAGGTTGGATCTCTCCTTAACTAGCTTCCACCGATTGGTAGTCATCCTGCCCTCAAGTGCTTTGGAGGTCAACTTCTCTGTCAAGTACTGGATGACAGCCAGTGGTGGGATTCAAATGTTTTTTATTACCGGTTCGGTGGGCATGGCTTGGTGGGCGTGGCAGGGGAAGGATACTGCAAAATCCCATTCGCTTTCCACCCCACTAACCTGCTTTCTAGCTCCATTCTCCTATGCAGGGCAACCAAAGAAGACCCAGCCAATCAGCTGGGACTCAATGGGAGGCAGAGAATAGATGGGGGCGGGGCCAGTCAGAGGTGGGATTGGCCGGTTCTCCGCACTACTCAAAATTTCCACTACCGGTTCTCCAGAACTGGTTAGAACCGGCTGAAGTCCACCTCTAATGACAGCTATCATGAACTAGATCTAGACATGCCTAGTTTCCTTAACAATTTGTCACATAGTTTACTCTCTAGACCTCTTTTGTTTGACATGACGGATACATGATGGTAGAAACAGCTTTCTGTGAAAATAAGGGGGTTCTAGGTTTGGACAGCCACACTATTTTTCTACTGCAATGGGATAGATCCAGATATAGTCTAAAACTAGCCTAATCAAGGATTTTTTAAAAACCTTTAGCTTCTTCTTTGCTGAACAAACTCCAATTGGCTACATTCACATCAAACCCTATGCCATGATCCATGATTTGTAAACCTCAATAGATGAGTAGAGACAGGCGTGGGCTTCAAAAATATTAGCAAGGAGTTCTCTGCCCAGTTGCTGGGTGGGCGGTGCCATGGTAGGTGTGGCCTGGTCGGCCTCCTGCACCACAGCAGTGGGGGTTGCATTGTTGCCCTCCCCGGGCTCCGGAGGCTTTCCTTGAGCTTCCAAGAGGACGAAAACAGCCTCCCTGGGCTTCGGGGGCTCTCTGGAAGCAGGAAATGGGCCCATTTCTGGCCTTCCCAAACTTCCAGGAGGCCCATTTTTCACCCTCCCTGACCTTTGCACACGTCCTGCACTTACCTGTGTCCAAAACAGGCCGTGTGCGTACTCCTGGGAGGGGAGGGTCAGGGTGAGTGGGGCCAGCCAGGAGTGGGATTTGGGGGTTCTCTGAACTGTGCAGAATCTTAGGGGTTCGCCCAAACCCCCATGAACCCCCAGCAACCTCACCCCTGAGTCGAGACCATATTCTAAGGCAGAGGTGGGATTCAACTTTTTTAACAACCGGTTCTGTGGGCGTGGCTAAGTTGGTGGGCGTGACTTGGTAGTCATGTTATTGGCTGAGCGTGGCCAACTCAATATCACTCACATCGAGGCATGCATCTCCTCGCCTGGCCTCTCATGACTGTGGAAATGCTGCAACAATTGTTAAGTGTGAAAAATGGTCATAAGTCACTTTTTTCAGTGCCATTGTAACTTTGAATGGTCCCTCCACACAAGCAAAGTACCAGCAAAGGAGGGGGGGAAAAAACTCCAGAGAAGTTCCTGAGACAGGAAGTCTAGTCCAAGAATGTAATAAGGGTTAACGGAGAGGCAGTTTCTGTAAGCAACACCAGAATGTTTCCTTCCTGCCTTCCTTACGGGATTAGGCCAGTAATTTCTTCTAACAACCGGTTTTCTGAACTGCTTAGAATGTTAACAACCGGTTCTAGCGAATAGGTGCGAACTGGTAGAATCCCACCCCTGCTCTTAGATGAAAGAAAGCTACATTTGGAATTAGAATATTGTGAGCCACAAGTGTTTAGAGAGAACTCACTAATCTCAAACTAGAGCTAATTAACTGAAATCCCATTGATTACAGGGGTCACTTCTAAGCATGAATAAATCTGGATACAAGCCTACATTTGGATGTAAAACATGCCCTGGAGATAAATGAATTGTGGGTAGGTGAGATGGGTGAAGACAGCCATTGGATTTACTGGAAATCAGGAATGTTTCCTCTTTCTCTAAATCAGAAAACCACCTGAATATTCCCCTCTTGAATTGACCAAGGCTAGTGAGATACACACAAATCATAGAACGTAAAGACCGAAAGAAGGGTTATTTCTAAACTATTTGAGCAGACGTAATAATGCAGGTCTTGGGAGAGGGTCAAGAAATATCTGCCTACTCTATTGGAAATGTTGATTTGTGTTGTTTTAGAAAGAGTTAGATGGAGGATCATATGTTTCCAGTTGCTGAGAAGGCAGCTTGCAATGTCCATGTTAAAGAATATTCTCTTCGTCTTTGGAACTGGCTGTAAACAATGTGCAATAAACTGATTTGCATTTGCCAACATACTTCTTGAAGGAGTATTAAACAATTAGGGTAACCCTTGGCCACCACTGATTCTCATGAGGCCTCAAAGGCAATATTAATAGAAGTTGAAAGACCAGCATTATGCAATGAAAGAACAACAGGTATCAATAGTAAGGGTATGCTTGTTGGTGCTGCCATTTCAAGTTGGAAAGGGTTATTTGGATGGGGTTAGGATCCTACTGTGCTGCTGGAGAAGATTTCTGCAAGTCCCTTGGAGTGCAAGGAGATCCAACCAGTCGATCCTAGAGGAGATCAACCTTGATTGCTCTTTAGAAGGCCAGATCCTGAAGATGAAACTCAAATACTTTGGCTACCTCATGAGAAGGAAGGATTCAATGGAGAAGAACCTAATGCTGGGAACAATTGAGGGCAAAAGGAGAAGGGGACGGCAGAGAAGGAGGTGGCTGGATGGAGTCACGGAAGCAGTCGGTGTGAGCTTAAATGGACTCCGGGGGATGGTAGAGGACAGGAAGGTCTGGAGGAATGTTGTACATGGGTTTGCAATGGGTCAGACATAACTTCACAACTAACAACAACAACAACAACAAGGATCCTACTTCTCCGCCCCCCAGAAAAACAGTTGGTTTGGGTGCTGGTGATTAACTGGTC
Source organism: Notechis scutatus (assembly GCF_049901735.1). Lineage (NCBI taxonomy): Eukaryota > Metazoa > Chordata > Lepidosauria > Squamata > Elapidae > Notechis > Notechis scutatus. Next base: position 22,836,208 of record NC_142015.1, on the reverse strand, counting down.
AAAGAGGGCTGGTCTCACAAGGAGAGGTCTTCAAAAGAAAAAAACAAGAATGTCCAGTTGCCTCCTGAAAAAAGCACCTTTGGGACAGCCATGACCTGGATGACAGAGAATCTCTACAGACTTTTTAGCCATACAATTTGGGATGAACATCCTTGGAATGGTGTGGGAGTAGGAATGAATTCCCAGAGGAAAATACTGCAGACTACAGGAATTAGTAGCATCACTCAGGTGGCCCTGAGGACACAGATAAACCTCCAAGTAGCTTCAAGGACCTTCTAAAAAGGATGCAAATGACCAGCTGTCTGCAAGGAGTATAAATCCTTCCATTCCCCATTATCCTGTCAGAGCTGAAGAAGCTTCTTGAATGAAAAGCAAAACATTTTTTAAAAAACAACAACAACCCCAAACCCAAGAAAGTCTCATTGCCTCCTGAAAATGCATCTTTGACCTGGATGATGGAGGATCTCTACAGACTTTAAGGAGAAGGTTAAGTTTACCTTGAGACCTACCACAAATGCTTGCTTAATGGAGAAGGCGATTCAAGAGACTCAACAAATAGAAGCTGGTGGAAACAGGACCTATAAAAATGTATTTGATGATTCACAGGCTTCTGAAATTACCAGCCATCTAATGTGGCTGGTAATGAGAAATGAAGAATGAGAATGCTTCATTTTAGGTCACAGGGTGCAAAGCTGGGATCATGAATGCGGTGTTTCCTAGAGTCATCTTCTAAAATTGGGTGAGACTAACATTTCCAGATTCTTTTAGTAAAGGTTGGAGGGGAGAGGGTTATGGCAGTTAAGGGGCAATGTATTGCTTATCCCTGGCCCATGATGATATCTGGTGTGATCCACAAGCACGGGTGGGATGCTGCCAGGGTAACAACCAGTTCAGTGATTGTGTATGCGTGCCAAATGCACGCTGCGCGTGCATGAACGGCTTTCTAAAAACACTCACCCGCTATGTTACTACTGGGGAGTAACGCAGCTGAGAAGCGGCAATCCGTTCTGCAGCACGAATCAGGTGAGAGGATATAGTAAGTACGGCGCAGGGATGGGCGGATGGGCCCACATGATCCTCAGAGGGAACTGGTTCACTGCCAGCTGATCGTTGGAGTTAGGGGTTCACTCAAACTGATCCGAACCAGTAGAATCCCACCCCTGCCCACAAGTCAATGGAAGCTATACCTTCCTGTTTTAATTGGAGCCAAATAATAGGAACCAAGACTGGAGATTTAAACTAAGCTGCTACACTTTTCTTAAAGGATTCCTCTGTCTGGACCATTGCAACAGTGAGATTTGCAGTTTTGAAACTAGTAAGGCCAAATAGACACAGAGCACTCTGAACATTCAGACTGAGAATTGTTCTTCAAAGCTGTTCTGACCAAGGCTTCTGAGACCACAATTACACACACGCTTATTTTAAAAACAAGTCTTGTTTTATTGCAACGCTGGGAATTATTTTCATTCCCAGCTGGTAATGAATCTCAAACAATCCTTCAAGATAAGCACCCACCTTTCTTCCCTGTGAAGTACTGCCAATAACAGAAGTGTCCAATGAACTAGAAAAAAAACCCAACCAAAGTACAAAGAGCTTCAAAAATGAATCTGAACCAAACGAACGACTTTGCTTCCTGCAAAGGTTTCTCTACCTTTGCCTGTCCTTTATACCTTATGGGAGGGGCAATCACCTCCCAGCCTTACTCCCAAGTCACCCCTTTTGTTTCAGCTGCTCTCGCCTTCTAGCAGCTCTGTGCTAGAGCTGCACTGGGAACAGGCTCCCTGGGTCCTCTGACTCGCTGCTGCCAAACTCCACAGGCTCCTGGCCCCATCTCTGCATCGGATGCAGGACCCTCATCCAAGTCCTCTCCAGACCCCCACACTGATCCTCTTTCTTCCCCACTGTCAGATTCCTCTGCCGTCTGCACAGGCTGCCAACAAACCACAACAAAAGCACCCGAAGGCAGCACAAGAAGCCATGGACGAAAATCAGTCAAGAAGAGGACCAATCTAGGACCAAGGAGAAATTTCTTGACAGTTAGAACAAATGATCAGTGGAACAGCTTGCCTCCAGAAATTGTGAATGCTCCAACACTGGAAGTTTTTTTTAAAAGATGTTGAATAACCATTTGTGTGGTGTAGAGTATCCTGCCTGAGCAGGGGGTTGGACTAGAAGACCTCCAAGGTCCCTTTCAACTCTGCTATTCTGATAGTATGAGAAAAGAATATAGTAAAGTCTGAATATATACAATTTCCCACCCGCCCCCGTGCTTAATGGCAAGAGGTGATTGAATAGTGCAACTCTACAGTTTGACTCCCACAATATCTCTAATTCAAGATGTCTTCTGCCATTTCAGATATAAACATTGTGTCAACTCCTTAGAAACCGAACAGTTGAGGACCAAGGAGTCAGCCTACTTACATAGCATTTTTTTTTTTTTTTGGTCTTAACTTAGCTTGGTGATAGATTGCACACCCTCCACTGTTAATTGGTTGGGCTGTAGTAAAGCTGCTAGTCACAATGAATCAGCGTGGAGGCCTTTTTGTCAATTTTGGCAAAGCCTCCAAGCAGACGAGGGGAATTTTATGCATCTGGTTGTGCGATCTACACACACCAATAATTTGTGGTAGGATGCTGCCATGCAAAAATTTACGATATACCCTCGGCCAGGTAATAGAAGCAGAGGATAAAATTCTCCAGTGTGGTAAAAGGGAATAAATCAATCTGCAGATAAGAATTTCACATTTAAACATTTGCTTCGTTGTGGCAATTCCTTGCCAACACAAAATGGAAGTCTTCTTCTCTATATAACAGATGACACTACTTAACTGACCTTGGCTGATTCTAAAACAAAACAAAAAAAAAACTAAGCAGGGTTGAATTTGATTTATACTTTGAAGGCAAACCACCCAAAAAATAAAAAAATAATCTTGAAGTGTAAATTAAACTGGGAGTCTAGGAATCCCAATGACAACCCACCTCTGCGTTGTTGCCAAGAAAACAAAATTAATGAATGAAGTTCTTATGACAGCTAAAGGCCAGAGCTTAATATCATCCACACGCATTAATAAGTCTAGACACTAAAGTGATAGGAAAACAAATGTAATGATAATATCAACAGGACTTTGTGGGCAACGGGGATTGAGATGGATGGAGTAATATTTTGCTGGCGAGGTTCATCTTCAGTTGAGGAATGGGGCAACTCACCCCGGCCAACTCAAGAGAGGCAGGCAGGCAGAATTGCAGCTCACCCCAGTCTTGAGGACTTCTAACTTGAGAAGGCTCAAACCAGAAGCAAAGTGAACAATTCAATTCTCTGTTATCCCATGTACAGTTGTCCTAAAGTGAGTTGGCCAGGGTGAGACGATGGGGGCAAATTGGCCAGGGCGAAGTGTCCTACACCCCGTCTATTGATGCTCTGCATGCAAACATCTACTCCCTTGTAAGTGGCAGCAGGTTGCTTGCTCCTGAGTAACAGGGTGGGCAAGAATTCTGTTGTCCTGGAAATCTGTTAACGAAGTTATTAAAAGTTTATTGCGTGGATACCTATAATATTTGCAGTATAGCAGGAAACTATATTTAGCTACATTCCTGACAGTAAACTAATTAAAGTTGCCTTTTGCCCATATGTTTCACTTTCTCCGAGGCTAACAGGCCAAACCACAATCCTTACTGATGTAGAAAAAGAAGCCTACATTTTTATCTTACTGTAAGTAAGAAATCTTTTTTTAAAAAATTCCAAAGAGGTGGGCAAATTTCGTTCTCGCTGCTATCCTGCAAAAAGACCTTGCCTTTCTTCAGAGTTGATCTCTCAAAAACGGGGTGCATGGGAATGTAAACAGGCCATCTCTGGAGCTCTTTTAAGCAGCCCCAACTTTAACAGCTACAGAAGGCGATTTTATCCTTGTTTATTTTCCTCTAGGCTACCCTGTTGATCTGATGGCGTTTGGCAGCTGGAGAAGATACATAAAAACATGAAAAGCATGGAAATAAGACAGCTAGGCATTTTTTAAAAAGCACACCCCGAGAATGGTGAATATTGTAAGAATTCATAATGCCAGCTTTTGGAAACCTAAACCTTGCACAGGTGAACACAGAAAAGTGATATCTCTTTTGCAATAGAGTATCTTTTGATGTGGCCCAACAGAGTATATCTATATCTATATCTATATCTATATCTATATCTATATCTATATCTATATCTATATCTATATCTATATCTATCTAGAAAAACCACTCACGCATCGTCATAAAATCTCCAGAACCATAAAGCCTACAAACTTGAAATTTGGCACGTATGTTCCTCTTGTCATGCTCCTGTCAGAGTCTGAATCCGAGGAGGAAGATGAACAGCTGACAGGGAGCGTGCTCTGTTGGTTGTGGAGGAAACTGGGGAAGGGCAAAGTCCGGCTGGACAGAGCAGGGTAGAGGTAGAACAAGGGAGACGGAGTTCAGAGGAAGACCCAGGCCCACCCTCTCTTCATCCTAGGGTACACAGGGAGGAACGCAGAAGAGAGCAACTTGGGTTGTGTGGCTTACGGGGGAGGAAAGGGCCCTGATTCCCTTCATTAGCCACACCTGGGAATGAGAGTTTAAAAGAGATGCATGCTGAGTGCGGCAGCTGCTGGGAGCAAACAAGTTTATCTTGTGTTGACTTTAGTTATCTGTGTTCCTGGCGTCTTCCCAATCAGGTTGTGTTATTGCTGTGCCTTCATGTCTGGAATTCTTGCTCCTGCCCTGCCAAACTAATTACCTCATTTTGCCTTGTTTGGACTTGTAGTTACACTTTTGTTGACCACATTTTGGACTTGATTTTCTGCAGCCAAAGGCTGCTCCTGGGAGAGTTTTTCTCCAGTCAGAAGATAACCAGGACATTGAGGGCAAAGTTGGAGCTAATAAAGGGACTCCTACTGATTATCTGACTGTGTTGCCTTTGTGCCATACCCAGAGTCATCACACCTCTTGGCTTCTAGGTAATCACTAAGAAAGGATTTTTCGAAATGACCGTCAGAGCATTAGTATTTCCTATATTATTATTAACACGCTCTGATGCTAAGGAGTTCTACTCCCACTCCACACCTGAAAATAAATCTGTTCCAAATGCAAAACACAAGCAGAGGAGAGGAGCTTTAGTTTCAGATTTAGTTTCTCAGCACCAAGCAGCTTTAGTACAAACAGATGAGCTAAGCCATGCCCAGCCTCCTTGCTGTCTCCTTCTTACTCACACAGCAAATACTGTTTCAGTTTCCAAACAGCCCTAAACTCTCTCACACACTGACAGGAAGCTAGCCAGATGAATACTGACGGATGCTGGTAGGCAGAGGCAGCATTTTTCCCCTTATTTTCCTCCCCAAAAACTAAGCCCGATCACATAGTTTCATAGTGAAGCATGGGTATAGAGCTCGTAACACATAAAGGAGATGAGTAAAAGATTTAACTTGAATTCTATTTTCTCCCTGGCCAATTTCAGTGGCCAATCAAGTGAATTATTACTGCCAAATGGAATAGCTAGAAACCGATTTATAAGTATACTTTCACTGCCATTCCCAAGTTACTTTTTTCCCTCCCATTTATATCTGCAATAAACATGCCCTTGGAGCTGCAAAACCATTAATGTCTTTTTGGTGTGTAGTCCTGATACAATTCCTAATTTAATAACTAGCAATGTGAAATGTTTGGCTGGTTCCCGAGAAGAACTTGTTTAATGCTTTAATTGGTACTTATTTTAAACAGTTCATTAGATAGGCTGGTTTTCCGATGGCATTTTACAGCGGAGCTGACCTCCCAAGCAGTAGGCTGGCACTGCTGATCAAGAAGAAGACGAATTAACAAGCTTCGGGTCAGGCCTGAATTTGTGAACATATTTCAAGAGGTGCTCTGCAGGAGTAAGGAATAGATCTAAAGTACAGTATTCCGGATTTCACTTGGGTTTTTTTTAATCTAGCTTTTCTTTTTGGAAGATGAATGAAATACGCAGAGCTTGTAGCTCAGGATGTAACTTTGGGCAACCAACTCAAAATTAAATGAGGAAATGAAGAGATGTTGAAGTTTTGTCCCAAATGGAGTGAAATAGATGGCCTGTTACTTAAAAATGGTTAGTTTGCATTGATTGGGACCTCCATCATTTATCAATTAGATTCTTTATCCTGATTTTATTACTAGTACTCAGTCTCCCGATGATTGGTGCTGAAAGCCGACTGGGTGATTTTGACCCAATCACCAAGAGATTATGAGTTCTAGTCCCACACTAGGCATAAAAGCCAACTGGGTAATTTTGGGACAATCACCAGGAGACTGTGAGTTCTAGTCCCGCCTTAGGCATGAAAGCCAATTGGGTGGCTTTGGGCCAATCACCAAGAGAAGGTGAGTTCTAGTCCTGTCTTTAGGCATAAAAGCCAACTGGATGATTTTGGAACAATCACCAGGAGATGGTGAGTTCTAGTCCTGCCTTAGGCATGAAAGCCAATTGGGTGGCTTTGGGTCAATAACCAGGAGACATGAATTCTAGTACTGCCTTAGGGATAAAAGCCAACTGGGTAATTTTGGGACAATCACCAGGAGACTGTGAGTTCTAGTCCCGCCTTAGGCATGAAAGCCAATTGGGTGGCTTTGGGCCAATCACCAAGAGAAGGTGAGTTCTAGTCCCACCTTAGGCATGAAAGCCAATTGGGTGGCTTTGGGCCAATCACCAAGAGAAGGTGAGTTCTAGTCCTGCCTTTAGGCATAAAAGCCAACTGGATGATTTTGGAACAATAACCAGGAGATGGTGAGTTCTAGTCCCGCCTTAGGAATGAAAGCCAATTGGGTGGCTTTGGGTCAATAACCAGGAGACATGAATTCTAGTCCTGCCTTAGGGATAAAAGCCAACTGGGTGATTTTGGGACAATCACCAGGAGATGGTGAGTTCTAGTCCCACATGAAAGCCAGCTGGCTGACTTTGATCCAATCACTTTTCATCATCTCAACCGAGCTCACAGCATAGCTATGGGGAAAATATGAGAAAGAAGTATCGTGTGTGTTCCTCACCTTGAATTATTTGCAAAAATAACACTAACACAGGCAGTCTTAAAAAAATCTGATTTCCCTCCTCCCAGAATTTGAGAGAATAATGAATCACACCAGTTGAAAACTTGTCACCTCTGCACCTGCCTTCCATAGCTCATTCTGTGCAGGTGGGCTGAACCCTTTCATTACCTTTTGTCACAGTTCCACGGGCAAAGTTTGTTGAAAGATGGGATAATCTGCCACCCTCGAAGGAGAGGTTTGCTTCCTGATAAGAATGAAAAACAACCCAACAGATGGCCATGGCTGGAGATGAACGGACCAGGAATGGCAGCCCAGTTCGTCTGGTGCTAAATCAACCTCAGATGGTCACATACAATGAGATTGTAAAAACAATGCATCTATCATCGCCAAGTGGTAGAAGCCATTCAGAAATGTTGGGAACATATAGACAAATCGTGAGATGAGGCCTGCTCAGGCTGGTGCCCAGGGGTGGGATTCTACTGGTTCAGACTGGTTTGGGTGAACCGGATGCTAAATTTACATCTGGTTCACTGAACCGGTAGATGAACCGACTGGCTGGCCCCACCCAAACCAACCCGTTTGTTAGATCTGGAGGAGTGGGCGCAATAACGGAGACGAGGCATCTATAGTGACTCAACTCAACTCTTTAATAGTGACTTCAGAACAGAACAACAACTAGGGCAGCAGCAGCTCTTTTATAGAACTGGCTGCTGTCACAACAACCAATGAACTTGAATTAACCGCTCTAAAAGCGTCCAATCAGAGACGGCCCGCTGTCAGCCAATCAGGTCAGCCAGAGGCGGCTAATCACGATTCGCTTATCCGCGGCCAATCAGAAGTGCAGCATTACGAGCCTGCTGTTGAAGTAAAGCTAGTATGGTTATTGATGAATGAGTTTGCTTAGTTCGTAACACCGTTCCTCCCAGGAGTCTCCACACAGCCCGTTTTGGATGCAGGTAAGTGCAGAGTCTGCATGGAGGTTCTGGGAGGGCAAAAAAATGGGCCAAACCAGAAGTTCTGGAAGTCCAGAAATGGGCTTTATAGACATTTATAGACCTATTATTTCTCTATTCAGGTAACCACCATTCCAGATCTGACATCCACACAAACCGTGGTATGGTTAAAAAAAATATACAGAAATAAAAGCTTTAGCTGCATGCAACATGGAAGGAGAGAAAACAGTTTTTTTCCAGTGTGAGAAAATGACTCTTGTTACAAAATACTCTGCCTATTTTCACTTGCATAATACTAAAATCGATGTTTTAGATGGAGCCCCAAACTTTATATCAAATTCCTGCTCTTGTGAAAATGCATGTTATATCAAGTAGATCAGATGCCTCAGAAGACTGACTTCATTCCACACATAGTAATTCAACTGAGAATTGAATCTTACAACTTAATAATGACAATGATACGGTTCTTCCATCCTATTAGCAGTTGTCAGATTTATTTAGAACATTCAGGAAAGGAAAGATGAAAAAAGGGCCTTTTCATTTCAAGATGAATGATAATCGTGAGATATTTTTAAAAACCTTGCATGAATTGGGGAGGAAGTAGATATATTGGAGGATCCCATATCTATTTGTCTGAGCTCTTAAATGAAGCCATCCAACCACACTGCTTATAAACTACTCCAAACCCAGAAGACAGAGAACCATATAAAAATGTACTAATTTAAAATACATCATCATACAACTTTGGCTTGTTACCAGAATATTTACAAGGCCCTGTTGGGAGAGGTCCCATAAAATAAGGGCTGCCACATAGAATAAGAAACACAACCTAGCTTTTAATAATCTACGAAGATGTTCTAATTTAGATCTCACTCATAATTTAACCCCATACTGTACATGTGTAATATGGTGGATGCAGCAGTTCTTTTGGAACCTAGAGTTTTCAAGCTGTAGCATTTCAAGGTCGTGTTTCTATGGGGTCCTTGGTGCTCTCTGAGCTTGGTTGTTTTCTTGCAGACATTCCATTACCCAACTTGGTAACATCATCAATGCTAAAAGGAAGTGGAGTTTGCCGTCTAGCACTGATGATGTTACCTAGTTGGGTAACGTAACATTGGCAAGAAAACAACCAAGCTCAGAGATCACCAAGGACTCCACAGTTCAACCCTGAGAAACAAATAAGCTCTTCTATTGGCAGTGTTTCTGAAGGATGTGCCATGACCTTGAGTAGAGTTGTGGTGGCACTGTGGTTAGAACGCAGTATTGGATGTTAATTCTGCCGACTGCAAGAAGTTCGATACTGACCAGTTCAAGGTTAACTCAACCTTCCACCCTTCCAAGGTCTGTGAAAGGAAGACCCAGATTGTTGGGAGCAAGAGGCTGACTCTGTAAACTTCTTAGAGAGGGTTGTAAAGCACTGTAAAGTGGCATATAAGTCTAAGTGCTATTGCTATATGTCAGTGATGGCTAATCTTTTCATTGTCGCGTGCCGGAAGTGCATACATGCCTGAACCCATAATGCAATGCATGTGTGACACCCCTCACCCATGCATGTGTGCACGACCCCCCTCCCCACATGCACTACTGCACAGCCGGCAGAAATGGCTCTATGTGCCACTTCTGGCACAAGTGCCATAGGTTCGCCATCACGGCTATATGAGTTTTTCTTCAGGATGTTTGCCTTCTATGTCCTCATTCAGACATTACTCCAGAGTGTTCTCTGAAACCTGATCCAGGGCAAAACTGGTGCTAGTGGCTGCTTAGGGGGACAACTGGGTGAAGTTTCTTTTCTTTTCTTTTTTTTTACTCCTGGGTGGGCATCCACATCTCAGTCTGCAGATTTATAATTCCATCTCCTTTCCATGTTGCTTCTTCCCACCTGCTGCCTTTGAAGGAGGATGACAAAGCCCACCGCAACCTCCAAGGTCATTAGCATCTGAATTTATTCCATGGCACACCATCCATCCATAACATTGCATTATTCATTGGCACATACCTCCTATTTATCATGTGCAAGCAGCATTCTTCACCGGGCATGTAGTGTGAGGTATCCGATAATGAAACTATCACACTTATGAATTACTTCCAGCAATGGAAATGATTGGGTCAGGCTGGTTTCTAACATAATTTAACAATGAGTTCCTCGGTGATTACAGCTTTGTTCAGACAAGAACTTTAGTGAGTGGAGGGAGGGGGGAATAGAGGTGTGAAAAGAGGTGTTGAAAGAGTGAGTTATCCAGTTATTGCTGTTTGTGAGCTGGTGTATCATCTCTGCTCATCCACCCATGCATTTGTAGAGTTGTTGTTTGTTGGAACTTCCTTCTTACCAAATATTAATTCCAAAGTTGGAATCTTTTGCTCCATTGATCTCAGTCAAACGCTGACTTCGGTCTGTAAATCCATAGTCATGTTTGATGCATTGTGCTCCTGCTTGTGGGTGTGATTTATGGACATCTGTAAATTACCCGTGCTAATGGGGGCATTTGCCTAGTGAAAATTTCTAATTTGCAAGTTCATCCCTCTTAGTGCCTCCTCACTTTGTACTACTACAGGCTTAATACTTCATTTGCCTACTAAATTAGTTCACCTTTGAACTGAGATGGGTTGAGTTGTGTTAAGTTGAGTTACAGTGTGGTGGCTCACCTGGTTAGGATGCTGGACTGACAATCAGCAAGCCTGTGTTCCTGATTGTTGCCATGTGGTGGTGTGAGTGTGGGGATAGATAGATAGATAGATAGATAGATAGATAGATAGATAGATAGATAGATAGATAGATAGATAGATAGATAGATAGATAGATAGATAGATAGAGATCAGAGAAGCCATGAGTAATATTACTGATAGCCAATGATGGGATCTGATCTTTAGATCCCTCTGCAGCCCTTATGTTAACTTCCTACCTCAATAATATTGCCAACATTATTAAATATTATTGAAAGAAAGTCTCCCATTTTACTAGAATACGTGGTCCCTCCATCAAAACATTTTCCTTTAAAATATATGCATTATATATTGAAAATGAACAGTTGCCGAATATAAAAACTTGCCAACCATTGGGAGAATCTCTCTGCTTGTTGCCTTTTCTATTCAAAAAAGAAAGAATCATTTTCAAAACATGGCAGGAATTGATTAAACAGGAAATTAATCTGTTGACTTATTGTATTAAGAGGGAATGGATTTAATTTCTCCTGTCATGGATTTTATGAGGTTGAAATATGACACTCCTAAGGATATCAAGAAAAGTGACCTAGACAGTGATGGATGGTTTTAAAAAAATCTAATCATTCTTATTGATATTAGTCATTTTCATACTGATGAGAAAATATGAGATTATAAAGCCATTTCTGGCTTTGGATATATCGATGCCATCACAAGAGGCCCACATTAACATAAGATATTGGCTACTAATCAAGTTCTTCCCACCTTAATAACAAACCCTATACTTCCATCATGGGTTGTACTCCAGTTATATGGATGAAAGGAAGGAGTGAAAAGAAAGTGAGGCTACATGAAGGAAACAAAATGAAGAAATTAGTTTCCAACTAATATCACTGTTTGCTCACTAGCTTGTTTGGTCCTGGTTGTTGTTGTTTTTTTTGACTCTGATGCAGGAAAGTCATATTGAAAATGTCTCTGTCTATCTCTCTGTCTTGATTAGGTGCCGTGGCTTGCAATTTAGCTAGCTACTGGTTTTCACACTTCAAATGGAATTGCTCAGCTCCAAATCTGGTTGACAGTTCCACCTCAACTGCCAGGATATGTGAAAACTGGAGGATAGGTTGGGCCAGCCCTATTTTATTTATTTAATTTCTTAAGGGTTTTTTAAAATCCCATCTTTATTACTTTGTAAGTAACTCAAGGTGACTAACATAATACCCCTTCTTCCTCCTATTCCCCCACCCACAACAACACACTGTGAGGTGCATTGGGCTGAGAGAGAGTAACTCGCCTGAAGTCACCCAGTTGGTTTTTGTCCCTAAGGCTAGACTAGAACTCACTGTCACCCAGCCAGCTTTCGTGCCTAACATGGGATTAGCACTCACCATCTCCTGGCAATTAACCCAAAGTCATCCACCTGGCTTTTCTGCCTAAGGCAGGACTTAGTCTCCTAGTTTCTAGACCAGCATGTTAACTACAACATCAAATTATTGTTAAACTGATTGTGCATACTCTTATTTCAAGATGCAGAGCTAATCTATGGACTACACTATTATCTTAATATCCATTCGTCTCGGCGTCTTTAGAGAAAACCAAGCTAGTTCTATCAATAGAAAATAACATTTGTAGCTCATGGTTGACTGTAGAGTCCTTGATGGTTCCTGAATGTGGTTATTTTCTTGCAGACATTTCATGACTCAACTAAGTAACATCATCAGGGTCATTGATAGATTGGTGGTAGCAATAGCAATAACACTTAAGACTTATATACTGCTTTACAGTGCTTTATAGCCCTTTCTAAGAGGTTTACAGAGTCAGCATTTCCCCCCCAACAATCTGGGCCCTCATTTTACCGACCTCAAAAGGATGGGAGTCAATCTTGAGCTGGTGAGACTCAAACCGCTGAACTGCAGTCTGCATTCTACCCACTGAGTCACCATGACTCTTGAAGCTGTTACCTACTTGGGTCATGAAATGCCTGCAAGAAACTAATCACATTCAGAAAACACCAAGGACCCCACAGCCAACCAAGAGTTATAAAGTTCAAACTCATTGTATCGCACAAATGCTAGAGAATCCCTTTTGTATTGTAGTTGGTCTTGGTTATTTACTATGTAAATTATCTTGAATCTTTGACTATTTGCTCACTACAATCTGGATGACTTTTATCGGAAAAAAAGAAACACGTACATTTGGAACATTAACAAACTCCTAATCTTTCCCAAATAAGAAAACAATTTTGATCACCTCCCATCTCTCTTTGCTTATTATCATCAATTTATTTTAGAACATACTGCTGTGATTTGACTGAGAATTAGTCATTTTATCTGTGTGCAGACCTAGGATTTGAAGAAGATAGACATAAAATATATGTGCTTTAGGAAATAGCGGTAAGGAAGCTGCAGGGCTTTGTGAGGTGTAGCCCAACATCTTTATTTAATAATGATAATTCAGATGCATCTGCAACTTGATGGATTTGATGGTAGAATATTGGAGTCCTATAGAGACAAGCTCTAGAGGCGTAGATTACTAGCTCATAGGCGGGGATCTTCAGCTAGTCTATAAAATCATTCAGGGATGCAAAGATAATGAAAGTTGATGAAAATTTAAGTGCTTCATCTGGACAATTTTGAATGCAAGGATTTGTCATTAGCAAATTCCGGTCGAAAACTGTCTCAGTGCATCTAAAGTTTGTTGCCTGAAGTATGGTAAACTGAGTTTTATCGTATTGCTTTGGGCCTTCTTTAAGTTAATAAGTGTATGGAATACACTTCTGATGAAATGATTCCTTTCAACAACACTACCTATCTCATACTACTGAATCCATCACTGCTGAATAGGCAGAAAGATTTCCAGAAAACGCAAAACAGCCGCATTGAAAATGCAAAAGATCTTGTTCTTCTTCTCCTTCTCCTGCAAGCTTAGCTGGCTAAGGGGAATGTATTCTTCTACATTTCTAATTTTCTGAAAGCATACATTTAGTCTTCCTTCCTTCCTGTCTTCCTTCCTTCCTTCCTGTCTTCCTTCTTTCCTTCCTGTGTCTTCCTTCCTTCCTTCCTTCCTGTCTTCCTTCCTTCCTTCCTTCCTTCCTTCCTTCCTTCCTTCCTTCCTTCCTCCCTCCCTCCCTCTTAGTCGACAAGTACATCCAAGACAGAACATACAAAACAATGAACAACTACTTCCATTTTTAAAAGCACTGCAACAATTTTTTTTTTAAAAAAAGATCTATGCAGAACATACATCAAAGTCAAGCCAACAGCATAATAAAGTAGTGCAAAAAGCTCTACGCCTTAAAAAGCAGTTCTCAAATGCTAGTGATAAAAACAAGCAATTTGCTTGGAGATTTTGCCCCCATACCTTAGCCTAGTTCTGGCTGAACCTGCTGCCCTTCCTTTATTGAGGCAGAATAAAAGAGCCCCCTGTTGTGAGTTGTGGTGGTTCACACAGGCACTTTTCCCCCCTCCCTTTCTTTTCAGCTGTTGAAAACCAGTCAAATTGGCTCCAGCGAGGAGTTTCAAAACACTGCAGGCTTGTATTTGAAATTCTTCTGCATCTGTTAAACAAGGTGCAAGCAAGTGAATGTAAATAAACACAGCTGGGGAAAAAAAACACCACCAGACCAAGCTCATAACAATAGGCAGAGCTAAAATCCTATCTGAAGCATCATTTTTTTCTCATTCCTCTGCATGAAACAGCAGTCCTCAAGACACGCACAAATACCCATTTGTATCAGAGGTGGCATTCAGCAGGTTCTGACCAGTTCTGGACAACTGGTAGCGGAAATTTTGAGTAGTTTGGAGAACCGGCAAGTCCCACCTCTGACTGGCCCCGCCCCCATCTCTTCTCTGCCTCCCATAGAGTCCCAGCTGATTGGCTGGCTCTTCTTTTGTTGCCTTGCACAGGAGAACGGAGCTGGAAAGCAGGTTAGTGGGATGGGGAGGGAATGGGGATTTTGCAGTAACCTCCCCTGCCATGCCCACCAAGCCACACCCACCAAACCACACCACACCCACCAAGCCACACCCACAGAACCAGTAGTAAAAAAAATTGAATCCCACCACTGATTGCACCACCATTTGAATGGCGCTCTCCTGCTTGAGAAAGAGTTTTGGACTAAGAAGACCTAAGAAGTGGGAGCTTCTTCACTGGAAGCTTTCAAGAAGAGATTGGACTGCCATTTGTGTAGGGTCTTCTGCTTGGGTAGGGGGGGGGGTTGGACTAGATGACCTACAAGGTCCCTTACCACTCTGTTAATCTGACCTACAAGGTCACCTTTAACTCTGTCATTCTGAAAGAGGCAAAGCATAGATTCAGATTCAGATTTTACCCTTACTGGAGCAGAGCTGACTGTCATGCAAGAAAATCTCCAAGCATTGTGTGATCCAGAAAATCGGATGAATTCACACATGATTATCTACATTCTGTGGTATCTTCCCCTTGTGAAGAAATGAAACAACACTGAAGAACATGGCCATGGAGTTTCTGTAAAGGGGCCTTTTACAACAGGTATCACCACCGGAGAATCTCACTCCTGCGTGGTCCTCACCATGCCCTCCTTAAAGTAGGTTTAGATGTAAAAATCCCAGATCCCATTTGAAGCAACTGTGGGACAAGTCTCGGGAGAACAAGAAAGCCCAATGGTTGAATATTTCTGCATTCAAATCTGTTTTCCCATTTCCAAAAAAAAAAAAAAAAAAAAATCTTCCCCCATCTCACAAGAGAGGCTTTTGTTTTCAACTGAATTCTCAGGCTGCTCCAGAGGAATTTTTTAAAATTATTTTGGTTATGTTTTGAAGCTTAATTTTTTTTTTTTTTTTTTTGCAAAGTGGCAGATGGTCCTACTTACTTTGTAGAGTTGACTTCTCCCTCTCTTCCATATCTTTTATTTAATGTGTTGGTTTTTTTCCCTTGAAAGCACACCAGCAACTTATAAAACTTCCAATTAGCATCCCTGCTGTAGAATTTTTTGTGGGGGATTTCAAAAGGCTTGAAAAGAAGTCCTGCCCCCGTATCAAATCTGCCTTGTAGAAAAAGATCAGAGGATGTGGCTTCCTCTGACAGGAACAGCTGCCTACAAAATGGCCAGCACAGTGGTGGTATGCTACCAGTTTGGCTCGGTTTGGCTGAACAGATAGTAAAAATCACTACCGGTTAGGCCGAATCGGTAGTAAAAACAGCCTCCAATCAGCTGAAAGGATGAAAGATCGAAAAGCGCATGGGAGGGTGGGAGGGTCAATCTTAGTTTTTTGTTTCTTCATCCTCTCAGTTGATTGGCTTGTTAGGTGCGTGCGCGTTAGGTGGCGTGTTAGGTGCATGCGTGTGTGTGCATGCACAATCACCCACCAGACCGGTAGCGACTAAGGTAGGATCCCACTACTGAGCCAGCAGTTATGTTCCTGGTGCCCTGTCACTTTAAGTCCTCTTCCTAACCAGCACAGTAACTGTGGACTATAGATTATAAGCAGAGAGGCAGCTGGGTGTGGTGACGTTGATGGGTATTCTTTTTTTTTATTTAAATAAAATTTTATTGGTTTTTAAAAACAAACCTAAAAACATCTTTTTTGAATGCAGCATCATCCCGGATTACATCTCTTCGTACAGACACAAATTCAAGTCCATGCTCATTTTTATATTCCATTCCATATCTTATTACTATTCTACATTTTCTACATAGCTTCTCCCCTCTTTTAACTTTCTTAATTTTATTTTATTTATTTCATCTCAATTCAAATCATTGTACTTGTATTCTTTGTCTGTCCTGTTTCAACTGTCTACTATCTTTTCTCATTAAACAAAATTTCCCCTAAAATTATAAACCCTTCCGGTTTGAAGGGCTTCGGCGACAGATAGGAATCCGCGATCGTGCGTGGTTTCTGCCTGGGCTCGCCGCTGGAGCGCCCCGAGCCGGCTGGCTTCAGGGCTAAGCCACACCGTAGAGGTGGTGAAGAAGGGGGAGACTGCCAGCAGGGTTGAGGAGAGCCGCATCTCTCCTCCTCAGCTGGCCAAACTGCCTTTCCCGATGTTGATGTGTATTCTTCAAACAGGTAGAAAGAGATAGTGTTCTCAGTAGTAGGACTCAAAGAAATAGTAGTAGTTGGAGGAGCAGTGGCAGGATATTAGTGTCAGCCATTTTTTACTTGGAAGCTTCGAGGCTGCCAAATTCAGTGACTGGGAATTTGAGAGGGGGGATTTCATAGTGAGATAGAAGATGAGACACAACAACATCTTTTCTCAGAGAGTCAAGGACATGTTGCCCTGTACCTGGATAGGAGTGTCTGGAGAGATGTCTCCAGTTGATTGGATTGGCCCATGTGATGGACTGGTGGGTGCAAGGAATGGATCTTTGATTTTTCTTTTGGGAAGAGAAAACCCGGAACTCTGAGATTCAGGTTTTCCCAGATGTACCAATATGACAACTCTAATACGATGGAACTTTGGGGAAATCTTTGTCTTGGAGTTTATTGGTTTGGCGTTGGTTAGTTGGAACGCTGACAATTAGTAGAAGTGGGAAAGAGTAGAGTAGTGAGCAGTGAGTAGTATAGTTTGAGTATGGAGATTCTCAATCATTCAGGTTCATGGTTGTCCCAAAGAAGCTTTTCCAAAGGCAACTGGGCTTTTGTTCTTTCTTCCTTGAAAACATTTCACTTTTATCCAAGAAGCTTCTTCTGAAGAACCAAAGAAGCTTCTTGGATGAGAAGCGAAATGTTTTCAAGGAAGAAAGACATCTAATTGCCTTTTGAAAAATGCCTTTGGGACTACTAGCCTTTGAGTGTGTGTGTGTTGCTTCAGAACCACTATAGTTGTGTTGATACTTGAGCTTGGGGTTATGTAAAGGAACCCATGACAAACTGGTGGTAGTGACTGGGATATCCAAAAGGTGGGATATCATCTTAATTATCCTGGCCCTGTAAATTAGTGGTTCCCAACCTTTGTGGCACTAGGGACTGGTTTCATGGAAGACAATTTTTCCCCCGGATAGTGGGTGGGTGAGTGGAGGAGCAGTGTGCAACCTAGATTCCTCGCATGCCCAATTTACAATAGGGTCCTATGAGATCCTGATTATCTCAGGTAGAGCTGAGGCAGTGATGCTAGAGCTGGGGACCAGTTGCAAATATAGATGAAGCTTTGGGAGAGGCTCAAACTCCACATCAGCATTTCCCAAATTTCATGGGGGCAGGAGGGGGACATTGAATACTGGAGGGTAAGCAGGGAATCATTTTTTCCCCCTAAAATTCTAACTTTTCTTTCACTGGGGTTTTTTAAGAAAAGCCTGCACAGCCACCTGTCTGACATGGTATAGGGACTGCTGCTTGAGCAGGTGGTTGGACTAGAACAGGGGTCGCCAACCTTTTGGACCTCAGGGACCACCAAACTCATAAGGGGGAGGGCGTCGCTGGCGTCGCAACGATACGGCATGCGATCTTGGAGGTCTGAGATCGCTGCCGATATCTTTGCTCCTGGACGATCCAATTGGACCTAAACCAACCCGAAGAGATGGTGAAAGTGAAGAGCGCATCCTGCTGATCCCAGGGACACCGCAAAGTCCCTGATAGATCCAGGAAAAGCTCTTCTTGCCAGCGGCAAAGAGGCAGCCATTAAAGCTGCTGAAGTTGGGACAGCTCCGAAAGGGAAGAGAGCAGAAAGAGAGAGTGCGCCGGTTTGGTGAGAACTTTTTTTTAACTTTAAGATCTGAAAGGACACCCTAAGGGAAAGAAAGAATCTGTAAAAGTTTTGGCATGGCCTAATTTGTGGGTGTGGCTTGGAGGTCATGTGACTAACTGGGCATGGCTTGTATGTAAATATTATAAATATTATATAAATATTGAATTTTTTATGAAAAAGAGCAACTTTTACCCAAAATCAGGCAAAGCAGGCAGGCAGATTGAGTTGCTCACAGAATCATTCAGTGATGTATCTATCTGCCATCAGTAGTTCAGTCTCTCAAATTTGCTTGCTGTGAGTCTGCACTGAATTTGCTTGCAAGCAAACCTTCAGTCCTAAGAGAGATTCGGCTGTGCTGAGCCGAAGATCTAAAGAGTAGCTAGAAAGCAAGAAATCCAACCATTTCCTGCTTCCTAGCTAATCTAAATCTCCCGGCACAGCAGAACAGATGATGGTCGGAAAAAGGAAAAATAGCAACTTAGCAGACAAGTTTGCTGGGAAAGGAGTGAGTCGGCGGGGAGGGTTCCCGCAGGCCATGTGGGTGGCGTAGCCTTGTATTTCTGCACAGCCTGGATTAATTGCTTTGGGGTGTGTGTGCTCTGGGCGTGAGATTTCTCTGCAGCCCACCAAAATTTTCTCACAGCCCACCAGTGGGCCGCAGCTGGATTAGAAGACCTCCTAAGTCCCTTCCAGAGGGTTGGGATTCAGCCGGTTCAGACCAGTTCGGGCAAATTGGTAGTTCTGTGATTACTTGGCCCCAGCCGCCCACCGCTGCCCTAGTTTGTCCTGTATTTCCATGTTTTACAGCCCAGCTGATTAGTGTGGCACAACTGTTTTACTCACCAGGACTGAAGCTGAAAATGGGTGATTTTCAAATGCAGCACGCTCGTGCAAAACACCTGCTCACCGAACCGGTTGTTACACTGTTTGAATCCCATCACTGCCCTTCCAGCTCTATTCCGATTCAAATGCTTGCCTGCCACTCACCTCCAGCTGTGTAGCCCACTTCCTAACAGACCCGGTACCAGTCCATGGCCTTGGGGGGGTTGGGGGACCTCTACTATATAAATAAATTAACAAAAAGTTCTCCACTCCCTGGAAAAATTCAGAGAAACCTTTCCTTCCCATTTCTCAGCCTATGAATCTAGCAAGGAATTTTACAAGGCTCCCGATGTCCAACTCATCAATGAGAGTTGAACCCCGAGACGTGTTTCGAATGAACAATGTTTCTAACTTACTACCTTACAGTTTTCCTGTTGATCTATGTCTTGAGGGGTGACAGTAGCACCTTTTCTTTGTGGTGCCTGTAATATCTTTCCTGGCAGTGTGTGTGTGTGTGGGGGAAAAACCCTTTGTTATGATTCCTGTTTATTGCACTTAATATTCAGCCTGGATGGTGCTTCCAGAAAGCGTTCCCCATTAGCAGCATGTAGATTTATGCTGCATTTGCTCTGCATATTGAATATTCTCTCCCGCCACTAAATCTGTCTCTTTTTCTTGCAATCTCCCTGATGTTTACTTTGTCTTAATATACTGGTGAGGTTAAAAAGCAGCGATGGTGAGACTATTTGTTATCAATTTCCCCAAAGTGTCACTGCTTAATTTCTCCAAGCCTAAATGGGCTTTTGCTGAAGTGTTTACAAGAGTCAGATGGGGAGCGAACTTTCACGGAAGGAACGAGAACAAAAACGGCTTTGCTAATTCAGACGTTTTCTACCTGAAAACTCTTTCCTCTGTTGATGTGCTGGGAAAGGAAAAAGGTCCACCCAGAGGCTTCTATACCGCTAGCCTGATGAGACAGGGAAGCCTGCCAGACTATTCTGGGATATATATTTCCAAATTATTGTACCATAATTTATATGCTTTATAACTGTGATTTACCGCACAGACTGAACCTAGTAGAACGCAGCCTTCTATGTGATTTGATTCAAGTTAATTTTAAAGGTAATTGATTAATTAATTAAATATAACTCACAGGGCTATTTTTCACATTTTCAATCATGTCACTCTTTCGGGTCATCTGGAAGAAGCCTTGAGATTACTGGTTCAAGACCCTTGGGGTAGATGATGTAACATAAGGGAAGACCCCCTTCTCCTAGAAGAATGAAATATTTTGAGAAATATTAAAAAGGCAGAATATTATATTTCCCTGGATGTGAAATGGAGAAACATGCTCTTGGAAAGCAGCTCCCACCTTTGTTAATATCCCTCAGGGGTAGATGTCAACACTTAAGAGATAAAGAGATAGATAGCTCTATTCATAAGCAAAGTTATTGCAGCAAGGTCTGAACAAAGGTAGGGTTATCCCTCAGCCACAATAGGAATTGCCCAAAAAGCCCCTTCATTGCATCATCCCAACCTTCAACCAAACTTAGCTCAGACAAACTTCTAGAATTTGTACATGGCCCATGGGAGTCTGACAACAACCAATAGAATACATGTTCTTGCACAGGAACAGGAAGCTCAAGTTCAAAGCCCAAGAGAAGGTATAAATATCCCTCATTCTCCACTCCATGTGGTCAGCTGCCCAGGACCTCAAACCCATGTGGTTCTGCTTCATCATTAAACCATCTTTCCAATAGCCTCCATGTTTCCAGCATCTTTCTCCCAGCTTGGTACTGAACCAGATGGATATTTCTTCCAACATAAGCAATAATATGTAAGGTTTCACATTGTGTAATTCTGGATTTCTCTATTGCTCGGGTTATTCTGCTTTTGGGTGTTGAGGAGAGGAATAAACAGGTCCAAGAACTGTATTTCCTCCTAGAAAATCCAACCTTTTTACTCTGAGTATTATCAAGGGTCCACAAATTTGAAATGTTTCCCATGGATCTTTAGGTCTGAAAAACTGAATTTTGTTCCCATTTTGCCTCATGTGTTTTCTTTTGCCACGTGCATACAGATAGTTCTTGCTTAATGACCAGTTGCTTAGAGACTGTTCAACAATACAATGAACCCTTGCCCCCTCCCCCAAGAACTAGGTACTTAGGGTTCAATTCTGGAGTTCTAGCATACATACATACATACATACATACATATATAATAAAGAAACAAACACACACACCGCACAATCACATGACTGCATTTTCAGGTGCTTGACACTTGGCTCACTTTTATGAGGGGTTGTAGCATTACACAGTCATGTAATCATGATTTACAGTATATTTTTGCCCATTTCTGGCCTTTTCAGAAAATTTTTGATTAAAAAGACACACATAGGAACATATTGATTCCCTTATTGACCATGGCATTCACTTAACAACTGTCACAAAAATGTAAAAACAGGTATGATCACAGGATTGTCTCTCCTAACAACCATTGTGACTTAAAATGACATTCCATTGTAGCTGTTAAGTTAAAGACTCCTTGTAATTCTGGTAGTTATTCTGCATATCATTATATACCCCCTAGTAGATGCTGACAACTAAATGAAATGCAATGAAAAATACTCATTGTTTCTTTTTACACCAAAGGCAACACTTCAGTTTTGATAAAAAGCTTGTCTTTTTTCCCAATGCAGGGCCAATTGCAAACACTTTCTCGAATTGCCGTTGATCTGATTATGGAAAATAGTTCTTCCAAAATCAGTAAAATAATTGGACTCACAGAACCCCTCTGTCAGATTTAGCTATTATTTTCCGTTGTTCCCGAGAAGAAAGCATGTCTTTTCAGGAACGCTAAGATCTCACAATGAAATCAAGAGTTCTGCACTCAACTCCTACAATTCATTTCCCAATCATCTGCTCAACAACCTACAGACTCCCAGGCTTTCTAGATTTTAGTTCAACCCCAAAAGAAGACATCTTTATGGTAAATAATGCATCCAGTTTTGGTCAGCACACATTACAAAAAAGATGTTGAGACTTTGGGAAAAGTGCAGAGAAGAGCAACTAAGATGATTAAGGCCCTGGAGGCAAAAACATATGGAGAATGGTTGCAGGAATTGGGTTTGGCTAGTTTAATGACAAGAAGGACTAGGGGTGACATGATAGCAATATTCCAGTATTTGAGGGGCTGCCCCAAAGAAGAGGGGGTCAACTTATTTTCCAAAGCATCAGAAGGCAAGACAAGAAACAATGGATTGGAACTACTCAAGGAGAGAAGCAACTTGGAATTAAGGAGAAACAGTGAGGACAATTAATCAATGGACCGGCTCACCTTCTAAGTCGTTAAGCATTTCATCTCTAGAGGTATTTAAGAAGAGAGTGGACAGCCACCTGTCTGAAATGGTATAGGGTCTCCTACTTGAGCAGTGGGGTTTGACTAGAAGACCTCCAAGGTCCCTTCCAAGTCTATTCTGTTTGATTGTAATCCTTTCTTAGAAATGTTCCAAATTAGGATGTATGAGCAGCCACACGGATTATGGGGTAATGAAGGGTTTTAGGGTTAGGGTTAGGATAACCTCCTCTTGACACTTCCAACAAGGGAAGTAAACTCAAAAATTCCATCAAAAGAAATTGAAAGAAAGTTTTAAGCATCCTGAATATCAGATACAAACAAACAAAAAACAAAACAAAAAACCGGCGTTCCTTTCCAGTGGAAGAAAATATTTGAGGATTTGCAAAGTAAGATTCTTGTACAGTATTAATTCATAACGGTATCGACAAAAGATCGTGAAGAGAAGATAGATTGAGAATGAAATGTGACTATGGAGAAAGTAATGTGACAGTAGTTGAAAAATAAGGTCTGGAGAGAAAGGGGCTGACAACAGTCTTAATCTCAAATATGCAAAGACATGCAGAAACCTCTCATTTTTCTCTGCAGCGGCCTCTTCCAAAACATAGTTACTCTTGGACCTATATATGCCTAAATAGGGATACCCCTCCCCAATTTTTTTCTAATAAGTAATACTATACTGGTCTCTTGACAATGTACTGGAGAATGATGTTGCTAGGCAACAGAGACAGTTCTTCCTCCCTTTTTTGAAAAAAAAAAAAAAAGGTAGCAAAATGTAGAGAGAGAAAAAAAAAAAGCAAGGAGAATTTGTCCTAGTGGCAATTCCGAAGAATGGCTACCACTGGAGAATTATTTCTCCCCAGGAGAAATAATGGATCTTTTTTTGTATACCGATGATTCTTTGAGGATGACAGATAGATGTTATCCTTTTCCTATCCAAGTTGTTCCCATCACTTTTATCTCCAAATACTTCAACGAGGGATAATGACTTGCTAAATGCTGGAAACTATAGTAACAGAGAGATTTAGAGGACCAAGCAGGGATTAGAGTCATCAATTAGAGGCAGTTGGGGAAAGGAGGTTATCTCTTTCTGTAGAACAATGCAGAAACATCTTATTAGGATATTTATGAGTTTTGCCCACGTGATCCTTGTCTTATAGCAAGTGGCAGAACTTAGTTGACCTTGAAGGATCCCAAAAGATCTGTAGAGCTAGACGTCTTTAGGTTTTGGATATGGACTATGAAAATAAAATAAAAAATTCCAAGATGGGGAAATTAAAAGAGAGCCAGTTTGGTCTACTGTTTAAGGCATCAGGCCAGAAGCTAGGAGAAGTTGAGTTATAGTCCCGCCTAAGGCATGAAAGCAGGCTTAGGTGACTTTGTGCCAATCATCAGGAGAAGATGAGTTCTGGTTCCATTTTAGGCATGAAAGCCAGCTGGGTGACTTTTGGCCAATAACCAGCAGATTTGGGGTTCTAGTTCCACTTTAGTCATGAAAGCTGGGTAGGTGACTTTGTGCCAATCATCAGGAGAAGATGAGTTCTAGTTCCATTTTAGGCATGAAAGCTGGCTGGGTGACTTTTGGCCAATCACCAAGAGATTTGGGGTTCTAGTCCCTCCTTAGTCATGAAAGCTGGGTAGGTTTGAGCCAATCACCAGCAGATTTGGAATTCTAGTTCCGTCTTAGGCATGAAAGCTGACTGGGTGACTTTGGGCCAATCACCAAGAGATTTGGGGTTCTAGTTCCACTTTAGTCATGAAAGCTGGGTAGGTGATTTTGAGCCAATCACCAGGAGATTTAGAATTCTAGTTCCGTCTTAGGCATGAAAGCTGACTGGGTGACTTTGGGCCAATCACCAAGAGATTTGGGGTTCTAGTTCCACTTTAGTCATGAAAGCTGGGTAGGCGTCTTTGAGCCAATCACCAGGAGATTTGGAATTCTAGTTCCGTCTTAGGCATGAAAGCTGACTGGGTGACTTTGGGCCAATCACCAAAAGATTTGGGGTTCTAGTTCCACTTTAGTCATGAAAGCTGGGTAGGTGTCTTTGAGCCAATCACCAGCAGATTTGGAATTCTAGTTCCGCCTTAGGCATGAAAGCTGACTGGGTGACTTTGGGCCAATCACCAAAGATTTGGGGTTCTAGTTCCACTTTAGTCATGAAAGCTGGGTAGGTGACTTTGAGCCAATCACCAGGAGATTTGGAATTCTAGTTCCGTCTTAGGCATGAAAGCTGACTGGGTGACTTTGGGCCAATCACCAAAAGATTTGGGGTTCTAGTTCCACTTTAGTCATGAAAGCTGGGTAGGTGACTTTGAGCCAATCACCAGGAGATTTGGAATTCTAGTTCCGTCTTAGGCATGAAAGCTGACTGGGTGACTTTGGGCCAATCACCAAAAGATTTGGGGTTCTAGTTCCACTTTAGTCATGAAAGCTGGGTAGGTGACTTTGAGCCAATCACCGGGAGATTTGGAATTCTAGTTCCGTCTTAGGCATGAAAGCTGACTGGGTGACTTTGGGCCAATCACCAAAAGATTTGGGGTTCTAGTTCCACTTTAGTCATGAAAGCTGGGTAGGTGACTTTGAGCCAATCACCAGGAGATTTGGAATTCTAGTTCCGTCTTAGGCATGAAAGCTGACTGGGTGACTTTGGGCCAATCACCAAAAGATTTGGGGTTCTAGTTCCACTTTAGTCATGAAAGCTGGGTAGGTGACTTTGAGCCAATCACCAGGAGATTTGGAATTCTAGTTCCGTCTTAGGCATGAAAGCTGACTGGGTGACTTTGGGCCAATCACCAAAAGATTTGGGGTTCTAGTTCCACTTTAGTCATGAAAGCTGGGTAGGTGTCTTTGAGCCAATCACCAGGAGATTTGGAATTCTAGTTCCGTCTTAGGCATGAAAGCCAGCTGGGTGACTTTGGGCCAATCACCGGGAGATTTGGAGTTCTAGTTCCGTCTTAGGCATGAAAGCCAGCTGGGTGACTTTTGGCCAATCTTGAAAGCTGACTTGAAAGCCGACAGGAGTGTTGTGGGGAAAAATAGGTAGGTTGACCACCTTGAGTTATTTCTAAAAATAATAAAGATAGGATATAAATAAATGAATGTCATTTCTACACTGCTTCCCCCAAACCAACAAGGACATAGATATGGGATCAAATTGAGAGAGTCTTTACATTGCTGTGCTCCATCTAGGAAGATGAAGATATTCAGCCACATCTTGAGCACTGTTTGGAAGGAAAGCATGCTGTGCCCATGGTCTGTGCTTTTGACATTTTATGATGGTCTTCATTTCTTTAGATGTGCAGTCAGATATATTGCCAAAGAAGTGGAAATCACTTTTGTTGGACAACTGTTCTAATCTGGATATGAAGGCTTCAAAGGAGTGGGAGAAATGAGAGAAAGAGAACCCATTCCTCTCTCAATCTAATGAAAATGGAATTAAATTTAATGAAAATATTTTATAATGATACGGCCAGACAGGAAAATAGATTGCAATGACCTCACTTCCCATCAAAAAAGCATTTAGTAATTATGGAACTCACTGGTATTACAATGAGAAATGGCCATTGGATAAATCATCATATTTTTTATTGACATTTGAGATAAATTGCTTGGAAAATCCTTTGTATCTCAATTCCACTATTATTTCTTTTTCAGTGATGTGAGTCTATACACGATCACTGCAGCAACCTCTCTAATCTGAATCTGATTTTTCGTATGTGAGTACAGCCGAAAACCATTTGGAAGGAGATTAAATCACTGGTTTATGTCAATGTTCTTGACATTTTAGTCCTGGTTCAATCCAAATTATAGCTCCTACGAGAATGTAACTGATTCAGCATATGCTCCAGAAAAAAATATGGAGGTACGGTGAGATCTTCACCCTGTCTTCCTTCTTCTAAGAGACTACCTAGAGATTCAGAGATGCGATTGCTTTGTGCTGATATCACAGCAAGCAGACACTAGTAAGTGTTTTGATCTCTCTCTGGCTGATAGTATCAGAGTAACAGCTGGGTTTTCAGATATTAAATGTCAGCCAAAAAGGCATAAAACATGCTGGGATTTTTCTTGACAAAGAACGAGGAGATTTATCATTGAATTATTGAAAATCTTCCAGAGTCTACAGTCACAATGGGCAGATAAGGAGGTTGCAGATTTCAGCCAGATGGCAGGACCTTCCCCTAAGAATTCACAGTTGGGTTAGGAAATCTGCTCCCAGAAGGTCCACTGGTTTGGATTGCCTGCTTATAGGTCTAGAGTAGCATTTCTCAACCTTAGTAACTTGAAGATATGTGGGCTAGCAGTATTCCCCAGCCAGTGATGCCTGAAACTAACCATAATGGTATGTAAGAAAGACTTAGTCAAAGATTGGGTGAAAAAAGATTGCTGATCAGCTGGGTCTTCTTTGGTTGCCCTGCACAGGAGAACAGAGCTGGAAAGCAGGATAGTGGGGTGTGAGGGAACGAGATTTTGCAGTTACCTTCCCCTGCCACACCCACCAAGCCACGCCAACAGAACCGGTAGTAAAAAAAATTTGAATCCCACCACTGGGAAGGAAAGGGAAGGGAGGGAGGGAGGGAGGGAGGGAGGGAAGGAAGGAAGGAAGGAAGGAAGGAAGGAAGGAAGGAAGGAAGGAAGGAAGGAAGGAAGGAAGGAAGGAAGGAAGGAAGGAAGGAGAAAGGGGAAGGGAATACTAGTCAGAGTTAAAACCAACCAAGCATTGTTGGCTTAAAAAAGTAAGCAAGATAAGTGAATGTGTGGCTGAAATGCTGTTCTTATATTTTCTTAGTTCAAAAACAGGATTCTTATAAACATGAATTGTTGACAGAACATCATGTCTATTCACCTCTTGAATGATGGAAGGGAAGCAAATTCCATTTCTTAAACCCAATCAGGAAATTGTAGATTTCTCTGTGGAATGGAATAATAAGGAACTAACTCTGGGCTTATTCACATATTAGTCTCAACCAAAGATGTTTGCTTTACTTTCAGTCGAGTGTACTGCGTGCATCTAGCCTTTGCATTGTGTAAATCACAGCTTTCAGCTTAATGTTTCTAGAAGCTCATCCAATTGTGGTTTCTTTAAAAAAAAGAAAGAAAAAGAAAAGCAGAGAAGGATTAAACATCCAATGGCTCAAGGTGAACCTGTGAGCCTGACAAAGAGAGCTGTTAGCTCAAGGCTAATGCAACCACTTTCTTTCTGATTCTCCTTTTTCTTTTCCTCCTTCTTATGTTACAGAAATTGCATTCCTTTGTTAACAAGAAATGTAGGCTCCCACCATGTCTTTTCAAACCAGAACTCTCCGTGGCATTGTGAAAGAAGAAATAACCTTTCACAATCATTACAGGTAATGAAGTGAAGGAAAGGGCAAGAAGGCACAGAGATAAAATAACTTTCTGTAGCAGGGGGCAGATAGGAAAAAAAAAAAACCAAGCCAAAAAGAAGGTAATTTTTGCTTAGTGCTGAAGAGGCCTCTATATTCAGTTTTCAATGCAGGATTCCAAGTTTTACAGTTGTATTTGCTTCAGCACACACACACACACACACACACACACACACACACACACATAACACATTATCAGCCCTCTTTTCATCCACCCAAAACTTTCCCCTGAAAGGAAAAAGAAGAGCACTTAAAAGCCCTTGGAGGAAGGCAAGGTCAGGAAACGAGCTGCATAGAAACTTTCCCAAGGCAGGTAGGGCATTGTAACAGAATCTTGGAATCCTGCCAAAAACCTTCCCTACTCCAACTTATATCTAACTCAGTTGAGAAGGAGTTAATTGGAGTTCATAATCACAAGCTTTCTATTTTTTTAGACATGATAGATAGATGATTGATAGACAGACAGACAGACTGATTGATTGTTAGATGATAAATTGAGGATAGATGACAGCTCGTTAGCTAGCTAGCTAAACCGGATAATCGGGATTGAATGGCTTGGCCATCTTTGGTAAAAGATGTAAAAGGGCGCTGGGGGGAGCTCAGCTCCAGCGTAGGCGTCTGGGGGGGGGGGCTGGGGGGGGGGGGGGGGGGGGGGGGGGGGGGGGGGGGGGGGGGGGGGGGGGGGGGGGGGGGGGGGGGGGGGGGAAAGGGGGGGTAGATTGATTGATGATGGATTGATTGATAGATGATAGATAGCTAGATAGCTAGTTAGCTAAATGATAGATAGATGATAGATAGATAGATAGATAGATAGATAGATAGATAGATAGATAGATAGATAGATAGATAGATTGATGGATATTAGATAGATAGATAGATAGATAGATAGATAGATAGATAGATAGATAGGTAGGTAGGTAGGTAGATGATAAATTGATGATAGATGATAGCTAGTTAGCTAGCTAAATGATAGATAGATTGATGATAGATAGATTGATAGATGATAGATAGCTAGTTAGCTAAATGATAGATAGATGATAGATAGATAGATAGATAGATAGATAGATAGATAGATAGATATTGATAGATATTAGATAGATAGATAGATAGATAGATAGATAGATAGATGATTGATGGATATTAGATAGATAGATAGATAGATAGATAGATAGATAGATAGATAGATAGAGGTAGGTAGGTAGGTAGATAGGTAGATGATAAATTGATGATAGATGATAGCTAGTTAGCTAGCTAAATGATAGATAGATTGATGATAGATAGATTGATAGATGATAGATAGCTAGTTAGCTAAATGATAGATAGATTATAGATAGATGATAGGTTGATGATAGATAGATTGATAGCTAGTTATCTAGATGATAGATAGATAGATAGATGAGAGAGAGAGAGAGAGAGAGAGAGAGAGAGAGAAAGAGAGAGAGAGATGGGTAGGTAGGTAGGTAGGTAGGTAGATGATAAATTGATGATAGATTATAGCTAGTTAGCTAGCTAGCTAAATGATAGGTAGATTGATTGATGATAGATAGATTGATAGATGATAGATAGCTAGTTAGCTAAATGATAGATAGATAGATAGATAGATAGATAGATAGATAGATAGATAGATAGATAGATAGATAATAGATGATAGATAGATTGATAGCTAGTTAGCTAAATGATAGATTGCTAGATAGATTGGTAGATGATTGATCGGTGATAGATTAATAGATAGATTGATGATAGATAACTAGATAGCTAGTTGGCTAAATGATAGGTAGGTAGATAGATAGATAGATAGATAGATAGATAGATAGATAGATAGATAGATAGATAGATAGAAGCAACCTGGTTTCAAAAGAATTCAGGAAGATGAAATGCAGAAGACATGTCAGGGCATTGCTAGAGAGAAATGAAGAGTGGATCCGACCAGTCCAGTAAGAGCCTTTATTAAGGGTCACACCATGGTGATAAGAGTATGAAAACAGAATCTCTTTCTCATTTTTATCTCTTTAGAACAGGGATGTTCCAGAGCCATCATGTGCCATTTAGAAGGTCCATCTGTTTTCTGAGATTTTTCATTTAAAATTTCCTTCACCCAGCAGAGTGCTACCAAAATAGCTTAATTCTTATAAAAGAAATACTCCAAGATCATGCTTATTTAAGTGGTTTTAATGCAGCCCAATTAAAAGCAAGGTACCCTCTAAATTAGAAGTCGAATTTATGACTACTTTGTAGACATTAAGATAAATAATGCAGGGTATTGCTGCTGTAACCCGGCATGGCATCTACCATTAATGTCACTCGTGGACAGAGTTCATAAAAGTCTCAGAAAGAATTACAACACTCAGGGCTGAAATATGAAGGAATCCTATATGTGGATAGCTTCCCTTTCACCCATCACTTGATAATGGGATTTCTCTGACAATCTTATTACCAGCTTACATTGTATATCACTAGCAAAGCAAGTATTTGTCATTGCTAATAGTTGGCAGCTGGACTATCAAATGTATGCTCCCCCTTGAAAACTGGTGGTTGGGGTGAAGTCTTGTTGCTTTGATGAACAGCGTATCTGGATCATCAGGACTTAAGTTTACAATTGGTTTCAAATTTGGGAGTTGAGAGATAAGAAGTTGGCATGGAACTTGCCTTCATTCTTAAGAGGGCAGAATAAGATATAAATTTATTATGGATAGCTTGAATCAACAGTCGTTCCTTGACCTGGTGCAGACATTACTATCACTTATTTTACTATAATTAATTGAATACACCATGTTTGGTTGGATTTGCACAACACACTGAACCAGAAAGCAGGCATTGGCCAGTTCCCACATACATGATACTGTCTGATTGGCCGTATAATTGATCAGGTAACATGATAGCTGCCTTCCAATATTTGAGGGGCTGCCACAAAGGGGTGGGGGAGTCAACTTATTTCCCAAAGCATCAGAAAGTAGGACAAGAAACAACCAAGAAGAGAAGCATCTTGGAATTAAGGAGAAATTGTCTGACAGGGAGAACAATTAACCAGTGGAACAACTTGCCTCCAAAGGTTATGAATGCTCCAACACTGGAAGTTTTTTAAAAGATGTTGGATAACCATTTGCCTGAAGTGATGTACGGTTTCCTGCCTAGGCAGGGGGTTGGACTAGAAGACCTCCAAGGTCGCTTCCAACTCTATTATTCTGTAGATTGAAGCAATTGGTTTGAGCAATTGCTCAAAGTTGTGTTGCAGGGACTCACTAGAGGTTTATTCTATAAATGTTGTTAGTGTTCAAGTAGGGTTCAACTGCCAGTCTTGTACACATGTGTACATAATATGGAGAAGGTGCCCTCTTATGTTTTCAATGTGTCTAACTAGGGTGTTGTTGTTGTTGGTTGCAAAGTTGTGTCCGACCCATCACAACCCCATGGACAATGTTACTCCAGGCCTAGAGTAAAGGTAAAGGTTCCCCTCGCCCATATCTGCTAGTTGTTTCCCGCTCTAGGGGGCAGTGCTCATGTCCGTTTCTAAGCTAAAGAGCCAGCTCTGTCCAAAGACGTCTCTGTGGTCATGTGGCCAGCATGACTAAACACCGATAAGGCGCATGGAACACTGTACCCTTCCCACCAAAGTAGTACTTATTTTTCTACTTGCATTTTTTACATGCTTTCGAACTGCTAGGTTGGCAGAAGCTGGGACAAGTAATGGGAGCTCACTCCATTACACGGTGCTAGGGATTCGAACCGCCGAACTGCCGACCTTTCTGATTGACAAGCTCAGCGTCTTAGCCACTGAGCCACCGCGTCCCTCAGGCCTAGGGTAGGATCACTCAAAAGAAACCCTTGGACTGCAAGGAGATCAAATCAGTCAATCCTAAAGGAAATCAGTGAGAAGAGAGGACTCAGAAAAGGCCCTGATGTTGGGAAATATGGAAGGCAAAAGGAGAAAGGAGACAGCAGAGGAGAAGATGGTTAGACAGTGTCATCAACGCAATGAACATGAACTTGGGCCAATTCTGGGAGGCAGGGTAGGGCAGGGGAGCCTGGCGTGCTGTGCTCCATAGAGTCACGAAGAGTCGGACATGACTTAGAGACCGATCAACAACAACAGGTCCATTGAAATGAATAGAACTTAAGAATTATGAAACTGCCCCCAAATGATTACATTGGATTTGCTTTAAGCATGGCTAAACCTAGATCATTTTTGTAGGTAGAAAATAAAAATATTTCCCCTCTGGGGGTGAATCTGTGATGGCTCAACCATGCATACAAGCCATCATTTGGCCACAAGATGCCATTTGATCTATGAACTGAGCTTTATTGCAGCTCCTTCATATTTCTGAACAGTTGTTATAATATCCAAAGCAAAGTTAATAACTGTGACTGTTAGAAATGTCACATATTGACATGTATACCTTGGAGCAAATATTGCCATTGTCTTTTAATTTTCAGAGATCTGTACAGATAAGCTATGCCTGTTGCATCCCCTTACTCCACCAGAATTCATTGTCTTCGCAAAAGCTCTCGACAATCTTTTTCTGGTGTGCAGCGAATAGCCTTGTGAAAATCCCAGAGCTAATGCATCAATTTAGTTTCACTCGTTATCCTATTAAGTGCTCTTGGCTTTAACAAAAATAATTGTGTGTTCAAGAAAGTGAGAGATGATAGCACTAGCTAGAGATGGATCTAATGGAGGCTTGTTAGCTATGGCATCGCTCAGGGGTTTTTGTGTATGGGTGTGAAATTATCTTGGTCTCCATCAGAAAAGAATGCCATCTTTTTTAGGTTGTTTTTGTAGAGATAGTTGAGTTGAAGCTATCCATCACTGCAAAAGGTCGAAAAACCTCTCATTTTCCACCACTTGCACATTTTTACTGACTTCACAGGTCCTCTCTTTCCTTCATTATCCTCAGATTCATTTTCCCTCTTGACTGTTCATTGCTATAAATTGGGAAAGCTCACATGGTTTTGCTGGTGATGTCACGAACCCAACAACTGGACCTTGAGATTTCATGGGTTGAAGTAGAATTAAGGGCAAATGATGGCAAGGATGTTGGAGACAAAAAGAAAATTGGCACCAAGTTATGGGAAGAAATAACTTCAGACCAGCCTCTACTTTCATTCTGGTGGAAATAAAACCTCGGTTTCCAGCTCAACCTCATTCTGATAAAAAGCATAAACATTTGCTTAGCCTGTAGGGTTAAAGGCTGGAAAAACTGTTTCCCTACCTTCTCTAACCTTAACCCGCTACCTGTTGGCGAGAAATGTTCCTTTCTAGTTATGAAAGTTTGTCATATCTTTTGTCATCCTCATTTCAAAGATTGCCTCCACAGTTTGCTCTTGGATTCTGTAAGCAAAAGAGTGCCATCAAAAGATCTGGACTCAAATGACTTGAAGAAAGTCCTCTTCGTCTGTCTTTATGGGTAGGTAATTGCACAGGGGTCCCAGATCATCAAATTTACCTGGATTTTTCTCAGGATGGTTTATTGGCAGGAAGCTCACCATTAAATTAGGAGAGCAATATAACACACACAAAGCAAAAGTCAAAGATATGTTGCTTTAGCTTCATGTGAGGAAACCAGTGGTGGGATTCAAAATGTTTATTACCAATTGTGTGGGCGTGGCTTGGTGGGCATGGCATGGTTTGGTGGGTGTGGCGTGGCGTGGCGTGGCTTGGTGGGTGTGGCATGGCTTGGTGGGTGTGGCATGGCTTGGTGGGCATGGCGTGGCTTGGTGGGTATGGCGTGGCTTGGTGGGTATGACGTGGCTTGGTGGGCATGACAGGGGAAGGTTACTGCAAAATCCCCATTCCCACCCCACCCCACTAACCTGCTTTCCAGCTCCATTCTCCTGTGCAAGGCAACCAAAGAAGACCCAGCCAATCAGCTGGGACTCAGGAGGCAGAGAATAGATGGGGGAGGGCCAGTTAGAGGTGGTATTGGCCGGTTCTCCGAACTACTCAAAATTTCCACTACCGGTTCTCCAGAACTGGTCAGAACCTGCTGAAGACCACCTCTGGAGGAAGCCATAAGGCAGGGTTGGGCATAGTTGACCTGTGGACTTCAATACCCAGAATTCCTAAACCAGCCATTCTGGAAGTTGAAGTCTACATGTTATAAAGGGGCCATAGTTACCCATCCATGTCATAAGGGAAGGGATGGCATCTGCAAAAAGGGAACATGCATAAAATTGCACGTTTGTGTACCAGGAAAAGAAACTCAAACTTTCTCTGAAAAATGATTGCTGTGTAATCTTGGTTCTCCTCTAGTTACAAAGTCACAGCAGAGGGATGCTTTCTGCATAAATGTGGCAGCTACTGAATTAATAACTCAAACATCAAGGTATCCTGTTGACATTTTTGTAATCCTGATGGCTTACAGTCATCCCAAATGCTAAACAATTTCTTTTGTGATACATGGAGCTTCCGGTTTAATTGTCCATTTACATTCATTTATTCTGATAGGTATGGGAAAAATGTAACTAGGCTCCTTATCTTATAAAACACATTTTTGCCCATGAAATAGAAAGTAGTTTTGAGTCTGGTGCACATAGTAGGCAGTCTGGGAACATCATACTATTTTTTTTTAAGTTGCAAGGCAAAATAGATGGAATAAGTGAAATAGTTACAGCAATCATTTTATCCATTCCAAAATACACTGAAGGCAATTTGTAAATATAATTTGTGTTGGCTCAGGCAATGCACTGCTAGGAATGGAATACACACACACACACACACACACACAAATAGATGACATAGAGATGTTATAGAGACAGACAGAGATATGAAAGACAAATGGATACAAACTCAATTCCAGATGTGCCACTTACCTTGGGTACTAATGCTTCTAAATAAACCCAGCCAAATCATTGTATTAGAAAATTACAACTGAATGCACTGCTTATATCTGTTTGCAAAAGTTAAAACTAATACTGCATAACCCTTTCGGGCAATACTTATGTTTGGGGAAAGTAAAATCACACAATGCATAAATTGTGGTGGGTTTTTGTTTGTTTGCTTGCTTGCTTCTTTTCCAATGGCTCCCAAGTGACTGAACAAGCTCAAGAGAAAAACAAACCCTGGTGTTAATTTCAGATGTGACTTTTAGCTGTGAGCAGTTGGTCCTCGGTTGGTAGAAATAAAATCTCTCAAGTCAGTGATTTCCCTGTTGAAGTTTTGGAGAATTGTTTGTGAACTTACTAACTAGCTCAGCATTGCAAAAGATTGTCAGCACGTAGGCACAGATGTAGCTGTATGTGTAAAAAGATCAGAGCTCAAAAGCTGTAGAACAATGACAATATTAGCTATTTTAAGTAATGGATATAAATGGAAAAATTAATCTCTCTCTTTCTCTCTCTCTTTTAGATCCAGCTAAAATAAGTACTTTTTAAATAGCAATTGACTGCCACCACCACAAAACAAAAATGTCTAAAGAGTTTTGTGAGCCAATTTAATGTAGTGAAGGCATAAGACTAGAAGCTGGGTGACTCTGAGTTCTAGTTCCACCTGAGGCTTAAAAGTCAGTTGGGTGACTTTGGGCCAGCCCCTCTTTCTCGGCCCTATGAAGAAGGCAATGGCAAACAACAGCAACAGAGTGGTCAACGCCTGAAATACTCTGTGGTTTCTTCCCCAAACCCCAAAAACTTTAACCTTAAACTGTCTACTATTGACCTCACCCCTTTCCTAAGAGGCCTGTAGGGGGCGTGCATAAGCGCACCAATGTGCCTACTGTCCCTGTCCTATTGTTTCTTTTATTTTTTATTTTTTATTTTTCTTATACGTATCCATGTATTCATATTCACTTATACCTATTATCTTGTAAGCAATTGACAAAAATATTTTTTTTAAAAAAAACCCCACTTCTGAACAACATTGCCAAGAAAACTACAGGGACTTGCCCGGGCAATCACCAGAAGTCAGCACTGACTCAAACACACACATTCACACAAAACTATGAGCTATAGGCTCTATACACTTGTCCACCAGTGACTACTAACCATGATTTAGAGCATTGTAGAATAGTAGTTAAGATGTTGGAGTGGCAGCATGGAAATCCAGCTTTGGTCCTAGAGTAGAGTAGAGTAGAGTAGAGTAGAGTAGAGTAGAGTACAATACAATACAATACAATACAATACAATACAATACAATACAATACAATACAATAGAATTAGGAATAGAATAGAATAGAATAGAATAGAATAGAATAGAATAGAATAGAATAGAATAGAATAGAATAGAATAGAATAGAATAGAATAGAATAGAGAAGAGAAGAGAAGAGAAGAGAAGAGAAGAGAAGAGAAGAGAAGAGAAGAGAAGAGTTGGAAGGGACCTTGAAGGTTTTCTAGTCTAACCCCCTGCTTAGGCAGGAAACTCTCTACCATTTCAGAGAAATGGTTGTCCAATC
The DNA here is from genome assembly GCF_049901735.1 of Notechis scutatus. Taxonomy (NCBI): domain Eukaryota; kingdom Metazoa; phylum Chordata; class Lepidosauria; order Squamata; family Elapidae; genus Notechis; species Notechis scutatus. The sequence continues at coordinate 22,799,969 of NC_142015.1, read as the reverse complement.
TCTTCTTTAAAATGTCCAGTGTTGGATCACCCACTACATCTGGAGGAAAGCTGTTCCACTAATTAATTGTTCTAACTGTCAGGAAATTTCTCCTTAGTTTGAAGTTGCTTCTCTCCTTGATTAGTTTATTCCATAGATATGGAAGCTCTCTGGGTGACTTGGGGCCTCCCACTCTCTCTCTCACCCCAACCTACTTCACAGAATGGCCATTGTGGGGGGGGGAGAGAATAGGAGAGGGGAGAGGGAGCCCACCTTGAATTGCTAGATGAATTACAGGCTAGATATCTAATAAATCATAACTAAGTCTGTATTTCGATTCAGAAAGCAGGACGCCTCTCCACGCTATGCAAGCTTCAGGTATTAGAAGCTTGAAATTGCTTTCCTGTCCACATTTTCCTGGTTGACTGACCAAAGGCCTCTATTGACCGCGGTGGGAGGAACATTCTGAACATTCTTTGGTTTCATCCAGCACAGCTTGTATGGTGTATGCAATGGTACAAGAGACTGAAATTATTTTGAAACCACCCACCCTTTCACAGTGAAGGAATGATTCTAAGCAACAGTGAGCAATAAGTTAGATAGGCAGGTTCTGTGTCCACTGATTGGTTCAAAATTGGGAAAGGAGTTTGGCAAGGCTGTATACTGTCACCCTACCTATTTAACTTTTATGCAGAGCACATCGTGAGAAAGGCAGGGCTAGATGAATCAAAAATTGGAATTCAGATTGCCGGGAGAAATATCAACAACCTCAGATATGCAGATGATACCACTCTAATGGCAGAAAGAGAATAGGAACTAAAGAGCCTCTTGATGTGGGTAAAGAAGGAGAGTACAAACATTGGCCTGAAACTCAACATTAAGAAAAGTGAGATTATGGCATCCGGCCCTCTCAATTCCTGGCAAATAGATGGGGAAGAAAGGGAGGTAGTGACAGATTTTATTTTCCTGGGCTCCAAGATCACCGCAGATGGGGACTGCAGCCAAGAAATTAAAAGATGCTTGTTCCTGGGGAGGAAAGCTATGGCAAATCTAGACAGCCTACTACAAAGCAGAGACCTCACCCTGCCAACAAAAGTGCGTCTAGTCAAGGCTGTGGTGTTCCCAGTTGCAATGTATGGCTGTGAAAGTTGGACCATAAGGAAGGCTGAGTGCCAAAGAATGGAGGCCTTTGAACTCTGGTGCTGGAGGAGAGGATTCCTGCGAGTCCCTTGGACTGCAAGGCGATCCAACCTGTCAGTCCTAGAGGAGATCCAGCCTGACTGCTCTTTAGAAGGCCAGATCCTGAAGATGAAACTCAAAGACTTTGGCTACCTCGTGAGAAGGAAGGACACACTGGAGCTTAATGCTGGGAACGATGGAGGGCAAAAGAAGAAGAAGGGACAGCAGAGAAGGAGGTGGCTGGATGGAGTCACTAAAACAATCGACGTGAGCTTAAATGGACTCCAGAGGATGGTAGAGGACAGGAAGCCCTGAAGGAATGTTGTCCATGGGGTCGCGATGGGTCGTACATGACTTTGCAACTAACAACAACAAATAGCTTTCATTGAGGGATTAACTGCACAGCAGAAACCCAACTGAAGACATTCGGTAGGAAAATCAATCTAGTGGAGAGATCTAGATTGCTTGTTTTCAAGATCTTCCCCTTCCTTTAATGGGGTTCTCAAGTTGAGTTTTGAACCGATTATCTTCAAGGGAAAACACTTAGTCCCCCCTTGTAATCAGATTGTAACACTGACTTGCAATGCCTTCTGTGGGTTTGCCCTTAATCAGATGCAAATGTGTGTAACTCATTTAGACATTTGCATAATAAAATGTTTCTGTACGATGCCTGTACTGGCAATTCCCAAATGTTTTGTTATTAATTTTGTTTACAGAATTAAAGGGGAAAAAAAGGTCATCAGGATAAAAGAGCAGCTTTGAATGTTTTCTGTGCTAGGTAATAAAAAAGGAAATCTGATCGGGACACCTGTGATTTGGAATTGTTGAAGGGAAGGAGGGAAGAGAGAGACTCAAAGGGAAAATAGTTGGCCAAGTTTTCCAAATTTCCTTGCCATGGGAAATGCAACCATAGAGAGGTTTTTTTTTAATGATTTTCTTTTTGGAAAAGGCCACCACAATTGTGTGCATTTCAGCTGAGAGTCTGTAGAGATTCTCAATTATGTGACTGTGTTGCCTTTGTGCCACGCCTCGAGTCATCACAAGTTGTTAGCAGAAAAAAAAAATTCAACAGAATAATTGTGAGGAGTCTTTGGTGCCCTCTGAGTTTGCTTGTTTTCTTGCAGATGTTTCATTACCCAACTAGGTTACATCATCAGTGGTAACTGAGTGCTGGCACTCCTAGCGGAGTAGTTTTCATCCATGTTTCTGCATGCATAGAAAAGCTTTGGTTCCATTGTCAACCATCTGCTGTGTGTGGCCTAGGGACGGACTGACTCATTATACAAAGCAAATTTCACCATGATTAACCATCATCTGTGCTCCTATAAAATTGCTGTCTTCGTTTTGGCCATTTAAAAAAAAATATCATTAGAGCAATTTTCCAGTATCATTGTTGATCGATGGATATATTCACGTCCTATCCTGTTTTTCCTAGATCTTGCTCAAAACCTGTGTTTCTGCAAGAAATAATGCACAAAAAGAGGAGAACATAACTTCTAACCCTGTTGTGGAAGAGTCCATCAATAACATTTGTGTATTTATTTTCTTAATCTCCTCGGCCAGGCAGGTTGCCAAATCTACTCTATTACAGAGCTACCTGTATTTGAAGTACACTAGGGTCCTAAATTTATCCTCTGCTTTGCCAGTTTAATTCCTATCATCTTTAAAACTTTCTCACCCAAAAGAAAGTATGGGCAAAGAAGGTTGCAAGCCTTATTTTTATTTGCATCTATCTTTTCAGTATGTTTGTATTGCCTCCTCTCCTGAACAGCCCCTGAGGACAAAAGGTGAGAAGGTATTAAATATGAATTATCTTCCACTGGCTTAGTGGCTCGACATAAAACTCTGGAATTCAGCCAGCTGCTCTCAATGGCAATGCAAAAAAAAAAAAAAAATCTGCTATCTGGAGAATAAACCAAAGCAATGAGAAGTTTTCACTTACTCCCTGCCCATCAAAGGCAGGCAAGATTTTGGCAAGAGAACTCCAGTGCTATAAAAATTAATGGGCTTAACTGCAGCTGTCCATAAAATTCCAGATCTGGCTATTATTTCATTATTTCAAAATGTTAAGGAAGGGGTTTCATAAAATTGTGACTTATTAACTCTAGGAAGTCTCGGGCAATAGAAGGACCAAAAAGAACCTTCTGTTTTACTCATGAAGTCTTCTACAGGTTTCATATTTTTCTCCCTGTTTTTTTTTTTTTTTAAACACTATCCGGTAGAATAATGTATTATGAAAATCAATGCATTTAGGAGGCTCTTTCATTCCATATGCAAATAGAAGATAGGGAAGAAATGAAACATCGTAATTAGCTGGATCTATATTCTGGGAGAAGGGAGAGATGGAAGACCTGTATCAAAACCATATATTTTTGCATTTATAATGGTTGATTTCAATTCCATGTTTCTCCACCATTACCCCATTTTATGTAATGGGAATTGAATTACTCGGCAGTAAAATTGGTCTTCAAGAGGTCAGTCGGTGAAGTCGTGGCCATTTTATTTTTCACAGTGAGATGGATCTGTAATTATTTTTGAAGTTAATGGTCCCCAATCCAGAAATGGTGAGTGACAATTCACTGCAGGACAGAGGAAATCCCTGGTTCATATGCTCATTTACCATATGCATACATATGTATGTATCCACAGATGGTGAAGGAGCATATGAACACACACACACACACACACACACACACACATCCATCCATTCACGCATACATGAATGGATATGAGTATATGAGTACATACTGTACACACATACACCATTGTTCTGGGTAATGTATAAACCACATTAAATGTGCATAAAGCATACTCATCAGAAGAGATGCATAGATCACTCTATGTCCACTTTCTTATGAAAAAAAAAAATCTTTCTTGAATGGATCTAGAATGTTTGGGATTCCTTTACTTTGAAAAAGAATGATTGAGTTTAGAAGATTTTCAACAAAAAGGATGGGAAGGAAGGAAGGAGGGAAGGGAAGGGAGGGCGGAAGAAGGAAGGAAGGAATTATCAGCTATTGTGGTAGAAAGAAAGTATATATATTCATGGAAGATCAGTCTATCAAATAACAACAACATGTCTTAAAATGGGAATGTAATGGGAGACAGACCACTCAGATTTCTGCTTGTGAGCATGCTAAGGTCATCCAAATGCCTTTTGTAAGCAACCAAAGCGCTGAACAAAATGGACTCTGGGCTAATTCGGCAGCATCCATATTATGTCCACCATCATAAGTTTTCCACCATCGGTCACCTTCATCAATGTTCTTCACCATTTTTCCATTTAATAATAGAGAGCAGCCAGGGACGAATTCATTCTAGAACTTATCTTCCCATAATATACCCATTTTGTCATTTGGACAGCTGTAATATGCTAATGTCTGGGGAAATATTGCACTTACTTTGAAGTCTAATCTTGTACTAAGAAATAATTCAGAGCGATAGAAACAAATAGGCAACATTCTAATTCATAAGCAGAAGAAGACAAGTAAAGAATGGGAAATGGGTAACTATCCTATTTGTGTCCAGTGACCATATAGATTTTCAGCCTCTCTAAATGGATACGATTCCTACACATCACTTTCCATCCTGTGGTCTTTATAAATCTTGGCTCTACCTTAATTTCTTCCTCAGCAGGTTAGATGCCACCAAGTTGTGGAGAAGAATTGCATTAATCATAGAAATCCTACTCATGAATATTTAAAATTTTAATGAAGGAGGGAAGGAAAGGTTAAGCCATGAAACTGTATAATCAAGGCTCTACATGTTTTTATATGCATGATGAGTGCAACACATTAAAAAATTAACGCAACTTTGATGGTGCCATGGCCACTGTCTTTATTTATTTTGCCATATGCTGTGAGGAAGGAAGAGAGGAAGAGGAAGGAAGGAAGGAAGGAAGGAAGGAAGGAAGGAAGGAAGGAAGGAAGGAAGGAAGGAAGGAAGGAAGGAAATTGAAGAAGAAAGGGGAGGGGAAGAGAGGAGAGGGGAAGGGAGGAGAGAAGAGGAGGAATGGAGGAGGGGGAGGAAAGGGGAGGTGAAGGGAGGAGAGAAGAGAAGGAATGGAGGAGAGAAGAGGAGAGGAGAGGTGAAGGAAGGGGAGAAGAGGAGGAATGGAGGAGAGGAGAGGAGAGGAGAGGTGAAGGAAGGAGAGAAGAGGCAGAATGGAGGAGAGGGGAGAAGAGAAGAGGAGAAGTGAAGGGAGGAGAGGAGAGGAGGAATGGAGAAAATGGGAGGAGAGCAGAGGAGAGAACAAATACATTTGCTATGGTTACTTCTTATTTCTCTAATGAGAGGACAGTCAATGCAGGCCAGTTATAAGTGTGAGTATTGACATAAACAGTATTATTGATCCATCCATATTTAAAACGGTGATTACTTATGCCAATAGTCATTCAATCAGTATCATGGTGTGCTTGCTTAAGCATGCTCACACACATGTACACCAGTGGTGGGTTTCAATTTTTTTTACTACTGGTTCTGTGGGTGTGGCTTGGTGGGCGTAGCAGGGGAAGGATACTGTAAAATCTCCAGTCAGAGGTGGTATTTGCCGATTCTCTGAACTACTCAAAATTTCTGCTACTGGTTCTCCAGAACTAGTCAGAACCTGCTGAATACCACCTCTGGTGTACACAATGATGTGAACCAAAATTCAACTTTCTTCCACCGTTCTCCCCAATGAATCTCTTGATGTATGGAAATCTAACTTTCTAACACCTCCAAATTCACTGCAAAATGGTTTTGTACATCAGTAAAGGTAGAAAATAAGGTTACCAAAAAAATGAATCAATGGGTGATAGCCCAAGAATGGTTCTAGATTTTTTTTTAATTGGGTTAATAGTGAAAAACCAAAAGCTACAGTACCAAGAGCATTAATAAGAAATTATAAATCATGTTTATATGGCTGGAAAAAGAACCTCAGACATATTGTGCTAATTACCATAAACTAAATGTGATTTAAAAGAGTAATTAACAGGAAAAGTGAGAGAAAAGATCCATATAATGTCTACTAGTATCGATATAACACTAATTCAGTCCTTAAGTTTATCATTATATCTACTTCATATCAAAATAAATTGTTTTTATTTCTCATATTTAAAACACAAAGACAGGATTTCTTTTTCTGTCACTCCCTAGCACTTTGTTGCATAAGGCATTGTTAGGAATGAATGAATGGATGGATGGATATTAAAATGTTAAGGTCACATTTTCTTTTTCTTTTTTTAATAAATTTTATTAATTTTCTATTCATTACATTCCTTGGTGTTTAATAAACATCGGGGGTCACATTTTCTTTTTAAAAAAAAAAAAAAAATTTACTGTGCATTTTACATCGCAATTTCAATTTTGCAACAATGATATGCTGGTTGTATCAACACCTTTTTAAATATACATGATATTATACATCTAGTTACAACCATTTTTTCTCTTTTTCATCCATAGAAAAAAGAATAAAAACTTGATAGTATACAACATACATTTTCTAAGACAAAAAAACCCACTTTTTAATAGGTGACATATAATCTTATGTGCCTTCTAGCAGGGCACCTAATTAATCTGTTATCTCTTGTTTCCTACTATTTATGTAAATTGTGGACCCTATCTCTTCACGGATACTTTGAAGATAACCAAAGGGATCAAGGACAGCTCACCATGGCTGAGAGAATATATCAAAAATAACAAGTCTATGATAATCCGATCCATAGGATGCTTAATTACACAAGATACTGCAGTACCGGACCCCTAACCCCAAAACAACCATTTTAGAAGAAAGGAGACACTCCCTTTTAGTACACACACCTTATATAGGGTCATTGCATCTAACAGATTACATAGTACTTCCTGTTTTCCATACATAGAAGTTATACAGCGTTTCTCATAAGAAAGTCCCATCCTCCCACGGAAATCTCCCAATTTTCTTCACTTCACCATTTATCTTCAGATTTCCTGTTTTCTCCTTACAAGATTACACAAGAGATCATTAATATCCTATACTGTCAAAACAACCTTCTTATGAATCTCAAATCAAGCCAAGGACATATTATTTTGCAACTGGACAGGACATTAACAAAACAAGAAGTTACACAACTGTTCTGATCTCTAACAGGTCACATAGAGAACAAATATGGCATCAGTCTTGCTCTTTATATCGTAGGTGTATAGGCAAATTTCCATATATAACAAGGGCCAACTCAACATGGGACAGGAGTTATGCTAATATCAAAGAAATAGTGGAATAGAATCATTTTTAAAAAAGGATGCAAAAGCAGGGACAGAAGGAAATGTGAATGACAAAAATAAAACATTTTTTCATTATTCTAAACAATTAAATTGAATAGTTTGTTGAATTGTCCTGGCAAGTTGTCCTGTGTTGAGTTGGCCATGGTGAGTTACCCAATTCCAAACCAAGAGAGCATATGAAATGCTGCCTTACAAATTTTGTATCTCACCTTCACGAGATACCAAACCTTTTCCCCATCTCACACAATATAACCGTGCTATTTATTTATTTATTTCCCTGCTCCCCCAGGGCTCATGATAGTGCACAATTAAAATAAAAAGCTATTGCAACAAATCAATAAGCCAACCTAATAAATCAAAAACTAATAAAATCACACTTCAGCAAGAGGAGCATGATTTAGGAAGAAATCAAGTGGAAGGGCATTTTCCCCTATTCCATTGATTATCACGAGGTCCTACTGAGACTTTTTAGGGGAATCAGAATGTACTTATTCACACATGCAACTTTACATCCATCATGACTACATGGATGAAGGACCCATGGGATGCAGTGATTAAAAGTTTTCCTGAAAATATATTCTTTGGAAGGCTCTTTCTTATACTGCAATCTATTCTATTCTGTTCTGTTCTGTTCTGTTCTGTTCTGTTCTGTTCTGTTCTATTCTATTCTATTCTATTCTATTCTATTCTATTCTATTCTATTCTATTCTAGACATTTCTCTTCTCATCCAAGAAGCTTCTTCAGCTCTGACTGGATGGTGGGGAATGGAAGGATTGAAACTCCTTGCAGACAGCTGGTCATTTGCATTCTTTTAGAGAGTCGTTAAGGCCACCTGGAGGTTTATCTGTGTCCTCGGGGTCTCCTCTAAAAGACTCTCTAAACTCAAACAGCAGATTGGGACAGATTTGATACAATGGGAAAAACTGCAACTATCATTGATTGGGAGAATATCTACAATTAAGATGAATATATTGCCTAGAGTTTTATATTTATTCCAGACAATTCCTATTCGACTAGGGAAAGAGTTTTTTGAAAATTTAAATAGAATTGTGTTGAAATATATTTGGCAGGGTAAAAAAGCAAGAATAAAATTAAAACTGTTACAAGATGCAAGACTAAGAGGAGGGTTTGCCCTGCCCAATTGGGAGCTATATTACCAGGCGTCAAGTTTGATGTGGGTAAAGGAATGGATAACACTAAGAAACAGTAGATTATTGACTTTAGAAGGACATAACTTGCTGTTGGGATGGCATGCCTTTCTCTGGTATAAGGGAACTAAAACACAGGGGTATTTTAGAAGACGTTATATTCGAGAGGCATTGTTTTTGAACTGGGAGAAGATAAAAAGACAATATTACTTAAAAATTCCAGCATGGATATCAACCATTGAAGCTTTTTCTTATCCAATAATATATAAAAAGGAACAAAAGTTAGATATGGCGAGATATTGAATGAAAAGGGTGAACTTAAATCTATGCAAGCAGTGGAAGAACAAGGTGTAAAAATGAATTGCAAATGAATATTTGCAAATACAATCTAGGTTTGATAAAGACTCTAAAGCAGAAGGTATTTATGATAAGTTGACTGATTTAGATAAAATTTTGATGGGTATTGACGAAAAGGTAATTAAAAAACTTTATGGACATTATTAGAATTTAAATTGGAGGAGGAACAAGTTAAAGAAACAATTGCTTGGGGGGAAAATTTTTGATTTAGAATTGATTTAGAAAAATGGCAAAAATTGTAGTCTTAAAATTATAAAATGACAATATCAACTACATATAAAGAAAATTTGTATAAGATGTTTTACAGGTGGCACCTACCCCCGATGAGACTTGCGAGAATGTTTAAGAATACATCGGATAAATGCTGGAAATGTCATCAGATACCTGGTTCATATTACCATATGTGGTGGACATGTTCGGACGCAAAGAAATATTGGACTAAAATCCACACATGGTTGGAAAAAATGATAAAACAACGTATAGACTTTTTATTGGGAGTCATACCGGACATATACAATAAAGAATTGAAATATTTGATTGTAAATGTTTTAACAGTGGCTAGAATTGTATTTGTGAAGAACTGGAAAAATGACAAAATACCTATGTAAGAGGAAGTTATTAAAAAATTATGGACTGTGCTGAAATCAGTAAACTGACATTTGAAATTAGAGAACAAGAAGACAAGCAATTTTATATGGTATGGGATTTGTTTTATCAATGGTTGGATAAAAAGACATGGTAAGGTAACAGAATAGATAATTTTGTTATAGAAGTTTAATAGACTGATACAAAATATAATGTAGACATATATAACCATTGGATGACAGCATAATATAATATTGATGGAATAAATAGCAGGATAATTAATAATTGATAAATAGATAAGCATATGTTAGTTTGACAATGTGTGATTGATATAAATAGTGAACAATGATTATGAAAGGATCACACAAAAGATTCTAAACCAACTGACACACTGTATTTACAAAATGGAAGATGGTTTTATGGTTTTTTATGTATTGTCTGTGTATGTTTATCTTAAAATAATTTTTTTTTTATAAAAATAAATAAATATGAAATAATAATGTGGTAATAATGTCAATAAACTTTGTTGTTGTTTAAAAAAAGACTCTCTTTTTTTGTATTTCCAGTAAGAGGGAACTTTTTTCCATATGCGGTGGTCCTGTACAGAAGCTCAAAAATATTGACAGAAAATTAGAATTTGGCTGGAAGAAATGACAAGAGAGCAGATCGAATACAAACCAGAGTCCTTTTTGTTAGGGATCTTTGACAAACAAATATCAAAAAAAGCGAAATACATAATAATACACATTTTGACAGCAGCCAGATTAGCTTTTGCCCAATGTTGGAAGCAGCCTCAGGTTCCATCAGAGGAAATGATCATTCAAAAAATTTCAAGTTGTGCAAAAATGGACAAATTAACTTTGGCACTAAAAAATATAGACACCTCAATATACTACAATAGCTGGAACTGCTGGTACAAATGGATAGACCAAAGATAGATATTACACTATAAGGTAAAAGAGGATAGGATAAACCCATAGTAGTGATATACAGATATATGTAAGGATTAGGTGTGTGTATATGGCATAAATTAAGGGTTAAAAAAAAGAGAGATCTTACAAACTGTTGAAGATGAGAATGTTTTTAATTGTTTTCTTTTTTTCTTTCTATTTTCTTCTTTTTTCTTTTCTTTTCTTTCATTTGTGTATGTGTTGTTGGTTTGTTTTAATTGTAAAATTAATAAAATTTATTTATACATAAGAAAAAAGACTCTCTAGAAGAATGCACATGATCAACTGTCCTGTCAGAGGTGAAGAAGCTTCTTGGATGAGAAGCGAAATGTCTTCAAACTAAAACCAGAAAGTCCAGTTGCCTCTTCAAAAAGCCCCTTTGGGTCTTCATCTAGAACCACCAAGAATTACGGTCATGTGAATTCAGTGTTTCACATTTCAGTGTGGTTTGATTTCCATGATAATCATCAACAGTTTGCATCACTGAAAACACAAGCTACAACAACTGAGTTACCTTAAGCAAAAGGCAACAAACCACCATATTGTGACAGACCAACCCATCCAATGACACTTTTAAGCAACTTTTTGTTTTCAAACAAGCATGCATAGTAAGTTTCTAGTATTTTCATGAAAAAAAGTAACTTGGAAAGTTGTCCCCTCCGTATTCAATAAACCTCTAAGATTTTGGTTAACGTAGCTAAAGGGAATAAATTAAAATGAATCTATCTTATCTCTAGGCACCTTTGGAATTACAAGTTGCAAACAAGCTGAGGCAATCATTTGCATGTCACCTTGAGGTCGCAGATCAAACATTTTGCCTTGTCCCACTGACAGATAACATGGGAGAAGAGCCTGAGCCAAGAAAGGGGATGAGTAAGTCTTTTGAAAATTGAGCACCACTCAGAAAAATTACAGCAGCGTTCCTCCTGAAGAAATAACTTGGTGGGTACTTCAGCCAGATTTGAATTAACTCCCATGTGCAGCCAAGATGACGTGCGCACATTTTGTTCAAATGAGAGTGCAACAAAAGGTGTTATTGGGAAAGGGGTTCTTTTGTGTCTAGCATTTCAGTAGTTTTTCAAACACTTCGATACTTTACGCTACTGGGTAAAACTTTCCAAGACAGGGAAAAAGAAGCAAAATGGCCGGGAAACTCAATTTAGCCAAGACAAATGAGCTTGGAGGCTTCAATGTTGCCACACTGGTGAACAGGAGACAGATTCACCTGCTTGAGCAGGGGCTGGACTAGAAGACCTCCAAGGTCTTCCAACTCTATTCTATTCTATTTCTAACAAGAAGATAAGCCCAGTTGCCATGACTCAACCTTCAGACTGATGTAGCCATTGCACAGTTGAAATCAACTGGTTCTCCTCTCCAAATTCTCCATATTTGATGCTCAATAATCACTAAATTCTTTCTTGGTATTCAAAAGAGTTGCCCCATTTTTGCCAGCTGAGTTTCACATCCAGAAACCGTGGAAGACTGAATGATCAAATACTAAACACGGAAAGGAATTTGTGATAGTTGATCAGTAATTTGGCAAAGGTTTAATAGCTGACATTTGAATCTGCTGAGAACTGCAAAGGATGGTAAAATGATTTGCACAATTGTCAGAGGGGGAAAAAATCCTTCCCAGATCTCTGTTCTGAACAGCATTTCCTTATTAGAGTTACAAAACAGCTCTCACAAAATTTAACTATAAGGAAGTAATATTAAGAACAATACAATATAAACTACAATAATAAAGGGGAAATAACAATATGTCCACCAGTAGATGGGTTGATGTATCTTTATATCCATTAAAGTCACCCCCCCACCCAAAAAATGCAGCATCTTTCCCTGATGCCAAAAAGATTTATTTTATTATTTATTATAAAAGTTAACCAAAAAAGATAACTGAACATTTTTCCTTGGAGACTTTCTTTCCACAAATTTTTCTCAAGCCTCCTTCCTTTAACCAGAAAACGCATTTGATCTTAAAAGATAGCCAATCATAAAAAGAGCCAGAAACGTTTGTTTCTCGTAAAACTACATGGCTCTGTGTGGGAGAGAGTTCTGTTGTTGCTGTACAATAGAAGGAAGAGACTTCTGTTTAGACATGTAGCCTACATGCTAAATAATTCAGTGGGAACAGGAATCAATGATCCTTCTCACTTTGGGTATCAGGGGTGGGGGGAAACCCTGAGGTTGTAATGCCACGACTGTGTATTTGAAAATAAAGGCTATTGGCCTCAATGGACATTTTTAAAAAGATGTGATACATGATATTATGGTATTAATTCCCACTTCTCAGCAACCTACTGTTGATTCCCCTTCAGCGTATTGCTGATTTTTTTTGATGAAGGTATAACTCCCGTTAGATTTTCCATGTTCCTTTTTCCAACTCCACTTTGTAAATTATGTTATAACCCTAAATAATGGCAAGAATTAAAGCTAAAGAGCAGCTTCTGATGCTAATGTGAGATATTTATTTTAGTTGTTAGATTTTATCTTATTACAAAATATCGTTTCCTATAGATGCATGCATGATTTGTTGGCAAATAATGGACTTGATCTAAAATTCTTCTCCTTTCTGTCCTTTCTGATAAAAATCCTTGTACTGTTCAGAAAATAATGAATCTGCCAGCTGAGGCAATCCCACAGGGCCTCGATTCAAAATAACCTTCGCTGGATTTCTATGTTTGCCTCTTTACACAACCTGAGCTTCTTATCGTGTAGCAAAGATGCATAAAGTCTATACAGAATCTCAATCATCCAGATCATGGTTGTCCCAAAGGTGCTTTTTCGAAGAGGCAACTGGACTTTCTGTTTTTTCTTTGAAGATTTTTTGCTTCTCATCCAAGAAGCTTCAGCGCTGAATGGATGGAGGGGAATGGAAGGATTTATACTTGCAGATAGTTGGTCATTTGCATTCTTCTAGAGAGTCTTTTAAAACAGACCCTGAGGACACAGATAAGCCTCCAGGTGGCCTCAACGACCCTCTAAAAGAACGCAAATGACCAGCTGTCTGCAAGGAGTATAAATCCTTCCATTCCCTACCATCCAGTCAAAGCTGAAGAAGCTTCTTGGATGAGAAGTGAAACATCTTCAAAGAAAAACCAGAAAGTCCAGTTGCCTCTTGAAAAAGCACATTTGAGACAAAGATACACAAGGAACACAGAAGCACAGACTGATACAAATAATAGTACAGGATACAGGATGCAAGTTAGGGAAACAGTAAGCTGCTGGGCATCAGCCCTGAAGAAAAACTATAGGAAGATCTCACTGAACTACTGCCCTGTTTAGTAACTCTTTGAACTTATAGCAGCACTGAGAAAGCAAATGTGATGATACCTACAGAGCAGCAAATGGTGGTGTGCTGGACTACAGTGAACTAGAAGTTTCCCAGGAAGGAAGGAGCCCATTCCAGAAAGGAAAGCGAGACAAGAGGTAACATAGTCTGGAGCTGGATAGAAGTCAGAGGAAGAGAATTGGGATAGCCACTCCCTACAATTTCCCAGAATATATCTGTATGAGTGAGTGTAGTTAAGATGAAATTTCTCTAACAGCATGGGGCAACTTGCTGCAGCCAACTTGACATAGCTAAGTCACCATATGTGATGACCCAGAGTCTTTCAGAAATATAACAAAATCCAAAACATAACTAAAAGTCCTTTAATGCTTTCAACTTGGCTTCACTGTTTAATTGTTCACAGTGGAAGAGTAAACTATTTTCAAAGTAACATTTCAAAGGCAAGAAACACAGTTCACATTCAAAGAGCCGATAACAAAGTAAAAACCAAAAACAAACCGCACTGAATAAAGTTCCTCAACAGACCAGGATAGATAATTGCCAACTTCAGGAAGATAACCAGGGACAGTCCATCGGAAGAACGCCAACCAAGATAAACCTTTTTAGGAACAAAACACCAAATTGTCCCCAGCATCTGTTAGCATGCAGGTCCAACCTTTTATGCAGATCTCATACCTGCAACCCATGAAGAGAATCATGGCCCTCTCCTCCTGAGTAGACCATGTTTTACCCTTATCCTCTCCTCCCTGCTTGCCCTAGGATGGATAGGGGATGGGCCTGGGTCCTCCTCTGACTACTCAGCCAGTCTCTGCCCTTCCCCAGCTTCCTCCAGCACCTCTGGAGCCACACCTCCACTCCTTGTTGGCTGTTCCTCCTCTTCTTTAGAGTCAGTCTCCACCAGGGGCATGACGCCATAGGACAGCTTGCTATGGAACAACTTCACTAAATACAAAAGTTAAATTAATTTTGACAGAACCATGGCCAATTACATAATAAAATAAAGAAAGTCAATCCAGAAATACAAGAGTTACAATCATTTCAACAAAAATGTGGTCACCAATAATAAAAGTAACTGGATGAAATGATTAATACAACACTGAATTGTCCCATGGCAAGTTGGCCATGGCAAGTTGGCCATGGTGAGTTGGCCACAGCAAATTGTCCTAGACCTTCACTTCACCTATTCACAAGAGACTATGACTGTTTGTGCATAACAGGTAGTTAGCTAAGTTCACAACTGCCTGTGCTTTTCCAAAACTTTTGTATATGGCTTTCAGAGCCCTTCCCCGAATTGTAATATCCTAACTTGGCAGAAAGGATATATTAAACACTTGGAGAGGAAATGAATTCATTCTAGTCCATGCATCTAATTTAAATGAAAATTTAGGTTTCCTTCTGACCTTGGCAATTTCTTTATCATAAGTTACATTTGTGGAATGTATTTTTTTGCATACTAAAAGCATTAAAATATAGAGGAAGAGGGAAAGCACACACACACACACACACACACTTCAATTTCTGCCCCAGTTTTGCATGCAGGCAGGAAAGCCAACTTGAACAAGATAAATTTAATTACAATGATTAAATTTTGGGGAAAAAACTAATAAGGAACAGTACACACTGCCAAAGATTTAATGAATTCATTAACTATCCATAAATATTCAAGGGGAAACTTTATGCCATTGTAGCAAGGGGAAACAGTAGTTTCAAACTGCTTTACTCCTTGAGGCAAACAACTCTATCCTGATATCTTGCTTGTATTTCCACACACACACACACACACACACACACACACACACACACACACCCTAATGTCAGAGCCTGGGGATCAATCTACTGTACCCATCAAAGGATAACTTTTCAACAATCACCCAATTTAAGTACCACGGACAGCTCCTTCAGCTCAGCTGGTGCTGTTCCTGGCTATTCCCAAGGTAAGATCCCTGCCACGTTGTGAGACAACAATTGTTCATTAATCTCAACAGTTGTCAGAAGCCATTACAAATCCTCCCCTTTGCTTCTGGTAATCAAACAACTAATTGCATCGTTTCCTTTAGGAGCAAGGGAATGCAATGACAAATGGATGGGGGTAGAGAGCATGTATATTCACAAACTCTGCGGGCCCATTAAAACAGAACCAGGATTTCAACCGCAATTGCTTAAACAAGCCATAATGGCCTGCTTTATACAGTATGCCAAGCTATAAACCGCTGTTAGGAAACCATCGGAGCTAGGTCCAAAATAATGTGACAGATTAAGCCTTTCTCCAATATTTGATGTTAGGATAATGCCTATCTTTGCTCCATCTAACCTAGGAATATTGATGTCAACATCCCAGAATTTTCTAAGACTTTCCAACCATTTTCTTTTTTCAATTTTATGTGGAGTAGCCAAGAGCTGAATTAAGGCTGTTCTACACTGACAACAACTCCGGTAAAACTGACTGTCCTTCCTTCAGTGATTTGTCATCTAAGAAGCCCATACATAAAACAACTCTTGGGGGCTTCAAAGAATGCAATTCTTTTTACATTTTTTGCTGATTCTCTCTCCTCCCCTCAATTATATGGGTTTTATGCTAAATTGCTATTACTTCCTACTTTTTCTAGGAAATATGCTCTTTTACTAATTTGATATACTGTACCCTTTCCTTTGATTTTGCAGTGCTTATTTGAAATTAGAATGCATTTTTTAAATTAAGAGGGGGAAAACTATCAAAATGAGATAAATCCTGCATAAATAAGCAACTCATTTTCCTGATGCTTTTAGCACTTTTTAAAAAATCTATTGCTTTCCCTTATTTATTATTGAATGTTCTAGAAATTCAAAAAGGGCAGGGACAAATGGTGTTTCAGCAAGTGGGCTGGGCCAGTGGTGGTATTCAAAACTTTTTACTACCGGTTCTGTGGGCATGGCTTGGTGGGCATGGCAGGATAAGGATACTGTAAAATCTGCATTCCCACCCGACTCCTGGGAGGAAGGTTACTGCAAAATCTCCATTCCCTCCCCATCCCACTAACCTGCTTTCCAGCTCCGTTCTCCTGCTCAGGGCAACCAAAGATGACCCAGCCAAACAGCTGGGACTCCGGAGGCAGAGATTATATGGAGGAGGGACAGTCCGAGGTGGTATTTTCTGGTTCTCCTAACCACTCAAACTTTCTGTTACCTGTTCTGACCCACACCCTTTTCCAACAAATCAAACACAATCCAAAGAGAACAGAAACCTTTTAATGCTTCTGTAAAATAATTAGCTGTGATAAGCACAAGCCTTTCCAAACTGTGCGAGACTGCCAAAAAATAACAGACAAGAAATAATTTGCAATACAAGAATCTTCAAATACAAACTCAGGATATTGGAATGTCCTCGAGGCTGGAGTTTCAAAACATCTTTGGCTTCTGCAAAGAATGTTCGTTTCACAGCTGGCTTTTAACTTCTTGAAGGAGGGGACATTGCTTTGCAGCCTTACTCCCAAGTCATCTGTGCTGTTGCAGCTGCTCTTTCTTGTGAACAACCCTGCGTGCACGTGCACTTGGCACAGGCTCCTCGGGAACCTCCTCATTGCTGCTGCCAGCCCCCACAATCTCTGAAGGCAGCAGTCTACTCCCGATGGTCCTGGCCCCTCATCTGTGTCCTCTCTCTCCTCAGCCATCTGCACCTGCTGCCAGCTAACCACAACACTACTGGTTCTCCAAAACTGGTCAGAACTGGCTCAATACCACCTCTGAGCTGGGCCGAAGGGCGCAGGGTGGAGAGGCAGAGGCCCATTGGGAGAATGGTTGGGGGAAGGCCAGCTGAGGACAAAAGCTGAAAGTAAATGGGTGGAGGTGGAAGCCTGGGGGAGAAGGAGGTGCAGCCATGGGTAGGAGCCTGAAGGTCCCATTCCATCCCTGAACCACTGAATGTTCCAGAAAAATGCTTCTGACAACTTGACATGAAAGAGCAGGGAAGGATCAGTGGTGTGATTCAACCAGTTCACACCACTTCGGGAGAACTGGTTGTTAAGTTTCTGAGCAGTTTGATGAACTGGTTGTTGGAAGAAATCATTAGGGCAGAGAACCGGTTGTTAAATTATTTGATCCCACCATCATGACAAATTTGTGATAGGACTAGGAAATTAAGCAAAATTAAAATCAGCTGCTGTTTTATTATCTTGGTCTCTTACTTCCATCTCCTGGCCTTTCACCTTAATTACTCTTCTTTTCTTGAGACAGCTACCCTCTTTCTCATGTGTCATGTTGCACTCAAATCAAGCTTCCACATCCTCAACAGAAGTTGGCAATAAGTTTGTCCCAGTTAGCTGGAACTCCATGACTTTAGAGCATGCTAACTTTCATGAACATCAATCAGAGAATTAGATTCAAAAGACTTTTGACCTTACCTGCTTGTTTGATTGAAGCCATTTAGGATTAGCCATCAGAACTATGTCAACATGCTTATGTATTCCCCTTTTCCTTTTAAAGTACTGGATGGAAAACCAGCAAAGGAAGCAATTAGATGACAAGAACATTTGAAGGATACTAAATCAGAATATGGATATTGAGGAATAAATGGATTGCTTCTGCCTTTATGTAAAAAATATAGGACACGTATATAAGCATAGATTCATCTTTTTAAAAAGGCAATCTGAAGAATTGAAGCAAACAGTAGTTATCTATGCCTTTATCAACAAATTAAAAATTAACAAATCATTATCATTTGATCGGATTCATTAACAGTTATTGAAAAAGTTCAATACGATAGCTTATCTAACCTAAGTTGTTAGTTAAAGTTTATTAGACCAGGATCTTTTACCACAAATATAAAACTTGTCTTCAATTTAGCCAGATTGCCATTTACCTAGGGGGGGGGAAAGTCTATATTTTTTTACTACGAAAATTACTAAAATTTTACTACTGAAATGTCCACTCTGGAATCTGAATGAATCAACGCAAGCTCGCATCCAAAACAACTTCCTGAATTAACCCAGTCTGGTTTCGATTTTATGTCCATGTTTAACAATTGTTAGGGATTTTGCTTAATGAAGTCCCCTAACATTAAGAGAACCCTGCATTTATTTTAGTGGCGGGAGACATTTGGCAATTTATTTCTTGAGATACGTATTTATTTCAGAAATGTATGTAGCATTTCTTCACCTTGAAAAGGATCATAGAATAGAAACCCCCTGAATTTAATAGCCAATGCCAGAGGGGCTATGCCAGTGTTTTGTGGCCAGTATGTGGCCTATAAAAATAGGGGCTGCTTTTTGAAAAGTAATGGGTGCTGTCAGAGCAAACACACTAAATCTATAATGAAGTCATTTGCATTTAATTAAAATTAAGTACAGTCAACAAGTTTCATCGGCTTCTGCACCTGTCACATTAAAAAGTTATAATTTAGTCACAAACTTTAGACAACACTTGAGGTTGCACTCAGGAGTTATCAGGGGCTTCCCTTTCTATATCCGTCATAAACAAAAAAGCAAATTAACATTTAAAAAAGAAGACTTGTGAAACCAAGAGTTTTTAAATCGTGGCAAAGGCAGGAGCACAGATGAAAAGACCAGAAATTCAGCAATGTTCCACGAATTTAGAAGTCTGTTTATTTTGTGGCCCAGCATGTTAAAGATTCACATCTTCTAATTTATAGAAGATGGGATAAAACAAAACTATCTGAAAAAGGAAGAGACACAGTGGCGCAGTGGTTAGAGTGCAGTACTACAGGCTACTTCTGCTTGACTGCCAGCTGCCTGCAATTTGTCAGTTCGAATCCCACCAGGCTCAAGGTTGACTCAACCTTCCATCCTTCCAAGGTCAGTAAAATGAGGACCCAGATTGTTGGGGGGCAAGAGGCCAACTCTGTAAACCGCTTAGAGAGGGCTGTAAAGCACTATGAAATGGCATATAAGTCTAAGTGCTGTTCCTATTTTTCTTGCAAGCCTATTTTGGATCACCTTGGAATTTGTCAAAAATAATTGCAAGTAAATGATGTAAGAATTGTATTACAAAGAAGCAATTATTAGTATTTTAAGTACAGTTGTTATTATTAATATTACTCAGTTTATTAATACTTTGTATGAACAAATGGATCCAGTCACTGGATACTGCTCATTAAGCACTTATGGTACGGTATGTAACTTAAGGAAGAAGAAAAATGTATAAATAAACAATTTTTTTAAAAAGAAATTTGTCAAAAATTATATTAACTATCTTAAATATCCAAATGTCAATTGCCTTTATAGTTTTATGTGCAATGCAAGAGGTACAAAAATAGCAATACAGCAGGTGTTTTATTATATCTGTTTGTGTGAAAACTTCCCCAACCAATGGAAAGAAAAATGTTGAAACCCCCTGAGGGAATACAATACTGTTATTTTTCCTTTTTATTTAAGAACAGCCTTTAAAAATGGGTAGTGAGCTAACACCGGTCTGTTGCTATCATGACAATTCTTAACATTTCTTCTATTCATAACACATTTTATTCATGTTAACTTCCACTGTGGGAGGCTTCTCAAATGTCACAGTGCTACTTTGAAAATACTGTAAATTCTTCCAATTTGACTTTCTGCATGTACAATTAGGACTACTTTCCTGGCGGGAAAGCATCTAAATTGACCACTAGAGGGTGGGAAAGAGTTTGAATCTTCTGTGTGTCTTTGCTGACATCTAGTGGGGGTATGAATTTGGGCAACCTAGAGATAATTACCGTAGGATAACATCTCGCTGCCTGAATGTATAGCCAACAGGGACAATGGTGGCTACATTTTCAGGGTTTTATTGCCCAATGAACTGGGATACAAAGGTGGGGCTAAGTAATCCCTGCAACCTTTAGACAAGTCTTTCTCAACCATACTAAACTAAAACATACGATGAATGGTTGCAGGAACTGGGCATGGCTAGACTAATGAAGAGAAGGACCAGGGAAAACAAGATAACAGTGTTCTAGTATTTGAGGGGCTGCCACAGAGAGGAGGGGTTCAAGCTGTTTTCCAAAGCACCCGAAGGCCAGACAAGGAATAATGGATGGAAACTGATCAAGGAGAGATTCAACCTGGAAATAAGGAGGAATTTTCTGACAGGGAGAACAATCAACCCCTGGAACAAAAGTTGCCTTCAGAAGTTGTGGGAGCTTCATCACTGGAGGCTTCCAATAAGAGACTGGACTGCCATCTGTCAGAAATGGTGTTGAGTCTCCTGCTTGGGCAGGGGTTGGACTAGATGGCCTACAAGGTCCCATCAAACTCTGTCAATCTGTTAAAACCATGGCAACTTTAAAATTTATGGACTTCAACTTCCAGAAATCCACAGCCAGCATGAAAATCCATGCATCTTAAGGTGGTTGAGATTGAGAAATACTGTATAGTGGTTAGTGTGGGAATCCAGATGTGATGTGCCAAATAATCTACATTGCCTAGAGAGATATAGGAGGAACACCTGGGCCAATCAGAGAAGATCTGTCCTCACATTGGAAAAATATGAAGTAGCCATAGCAAATGTATTTATTCTCTCCTCCCTTCCCTCCTTCCACTCATTTTGCAACATTTCCAAATGTGCATCCATCTGCATGTCTCACACTTCATACCTGATTTTGCTTTCTCATAGCCATGTCACAGAAAGTATGGATTAAAGGATAACGGCAGGATTATGGCCATTCAAAGATACTTTGCTTTGTCTTCATTTCAGCATCCATTTTCTTTCCCACACCACCAAGGAAAAAAAAAGGAAAAAATATTGAAAAGGTGTACAAACATATATTTCCTGGAAGGAATACTTTTCTTACACGGGTAACCTATCTTTTGCCTTAACACTTATTTTTTTTGTGTGTGGCACTTCTTCTTAAGATATGCCTTCTCCACATATTTTGAGTGTTGCAGAGTGCAACACAATGGTAAAATCTGAAACCCAAAAAAGAAAGAAAGAAAAATAATCTCAAGACAAATGTTCCAGCCTTTCCAAGTAAATGAGTAATAACAAACTCATCACCATTTTGTATGAGAAAAAGTGAGTAATGATAGCCTGTTACTATGCCCAAAAACAATCCATTTGTCCCTTCTTCCAAAATACACACAGACGCAGACACAGAGGGCGGGGGGAGAGAGAGAGAGAATATGGTGACACAGTGGTTAGAGTGCAGTACTGCAGGCTACTTCTGATGACTGCCAGGTGCCTGCAATTCGGCAGTTCCAATCTCACCAGGCTCAAGGTTGACTCAACCTTCCATCCTTCCGAGGTGGGTCAAATGAGGACCCAGAGTGTTGAGGGTAATATGCTGACTCTGTAAACCACTTAGAGAGGGCTGTAAAGCGGTATATAAGTCTAAGTGCTGTTGCTATTGCTATACATGCAGCAAAGACCATTGGGTCTCCCCATTTACCTCTTCTACAGATTTAGGAATGAATCAGAAGATGAAGCAAAGCCTGACTCCTATTCATTAGAACAGGGATGTTCAATCTTGGCCACTTGCTTGTGGATTTCAACTCCCAGAATTCCCCAGAATTGCTGGCTGGACTTGAAATCCACAGGTCTTAAAGTGGCCAAGGTTGGACACCCCTGCTTTAGAATGTGAGAATCAGGATCAGGTCAAAGTTCATTCTAGTCTGGTATTTTGCTCCTTGCAATGGCCAACCGTATGCCTCTCAGGTGCTCACACACAGGCGATGGTGTTTTAATTCACTTGGGCCATAGTTTTTCCACTTAATGTTATGTAGAGTTGTGCTGTTCCCAGGCAGGACATTCCATTGAGCCCTAATGATGTTACCTAGTTTGGTAATGAAATATCTGCAAGAGAACAAGCAAGCTCAGAGAGCACCAAGGACCCCACATCTCATTGAAATCAATGGCCCTTAACAGATCTCTCCCCTCTGAATTTATCCAGTTCCCCCTTTCAATGGCCTTGGGGTTAGTGGCTATCACAACACCCTATGGTAACATAATCCACAAATTAATTAGGGGTGTGTAAAGAACTCTTTTTCTCATCTTCTAATTCTCCTTCTAATCTCCTTTATGGGACAACCTCTGGACTTGTATATTCTGTTTTCTCCCTGTATCGTTAATCCACACTATGCATCATTTTGCACACCTTAATCATATTCCTCCCAGGTGCTCCTTTTCGAATCTAAAAAAAGTTCCCATCCATTCTATTTTTATTATTGGCCTATTCATAGAATTAAACCTGTTGGCCTTCCAAGAAGTCAAAGTGGTGTGCATAACACCCCCTTTGTTCTAATTTTCCTGATTTTAACACTTTGCTCATAGAAAAACTAGACAGATTAATCCGTTCACCTCTAACTAATGAGCTACGATGCAATGAAGAGCCTCCAAGGTTGTAGGCTGGGTGGGAGGGGGTTAGGCTCGAGAAACCAAGAGAGACGCACAGAAGTTCTTCTCAGCAGTTTCCTGGATTGTTCCTTGCCCATAGATAGAAATCTGGCCAAACCAAGGCGAACTCCTTGGTCTCTATTGACATTTTGGAATCCGGAGCTGAGTTGGAAGGAGGAATGAAACTGCCTACTAGCCTTAAGTCACTGATTAGCAGGAAGCAGTTGAAAGGAGACCCTCCCTAAAACTTTGCAGTGTTTATCTAGTAATTGTAAAATGAGTGCTTTAGTGCAGGGGTCCCCAACCATCGGTCCCCGGACCGGTACCGGTCCGTGGATCATTTTTTACCGGGCCACAAAGCTTGGGCGACGCCATCTTGTTTCGACAGCGCTTCCGGGTTTTCGGTTGCTTCTGGGTTTTTGGTTGGAAAGTACTTCCGGTTTTTCAGTTGGAAAGCGGCATTTGGGTGCTCGCACCTTAGTTTCGTCGAAGGGGGAGGGGCGGCTTCGAATGAAGAGCTGTCCCGATGGCGGTGGAGTCTCCCGTTACTCAGGTACCGGTCCGTGGAAGAATAAATAATCATGAAACCAGTTCCTGGTTCGAAAAAGGTTGGGGGCCACTGCTTTAGCGTAGTGAGATTCCTGTCTATTGGTGAGCAGCAATAAACATATCATTCTGATCAGTTCCTTATGTTGTTTCTGGCTTCTTGTATCTGACAACTCTGAGAATTCTTAGGGAGGGGTTGCCTTAACTCTTGTCCGCTCATCCAAACTATCTAAACTTTGCTATCTCCTGTTCCTCTGGAATGCAGACTCTCCCTCTTGGGAATCCAGACTACGTTCCACCACACTTCTTTGGAGACTAGCTTTATCGGTCTCAGCTTACTTCTGGGTAAGTATGTGTGACATCTGGAATGTGGTTTCATGTTTTTAAAGGGTGTTGCCACGGAGGCATTCAGTTCTGAGTCATGAGACACAGAGGAATGCAATTCTGTACATAGGAGAACCAGATGCACACAGGAGGACTCTTCTCCGCAAACTGTAGAAAATAACCAATCATTGGGCAGTTGACTTTCACATGAATCATGCTGAGAGATATCTTGGAAGATCAACATTTTCCTTTCCTGCCTACAGCAGGATTTCCTGATATAGCAAGAAAAATCTATAAGAAGGGAAAGGGGGAGTGAGAAGATCCTCAATTGTTTAATCACAGCTGCTGCTCTCCCCCTCCCCATCTGTATCTGTGCTATTGTTGTCATGGTAACCACAGCTCCTTTTGTTCGAGTCTATGGGTAGCATAAGGCCCAAGAGAAGTTAGCTGGCTAATTGAGCCTTGTAGCGTGGGGTCAGACGGAAGGGGAAGGGGATTGGGAAGGAGGTCATAAGGTATTGGACATTTGGGTTAGGTATTGTTTTTATCCATTCTGAGGGAAGCTGGGAGGTCTTGGGTTTCTGGAAAATAGCAAGGGATTAGTGAATTGGCTGCTCTTTGTTCCCCATTCCTATTGAGTTTTGCCAGTACTGAAGGCCAAGAATATGGAAGGGTTTATATTTTATTGAGTGTTATATGTTTGGAGCTGCAGAATACTATTAGGCAGATCAGTGGTCAGATTCCTCCTCCTCCTCCTCCTTCCTCCTCCTCCTCTCCATAAAGCCCACTCCTTTCTAGCATTGATGATGTTACCTAGTTTGGGTAATGAAATGTCTGCAAGAAAACAAACAAGCTCAGAGAGTACCAAGGATGCCACAAACCACCACCACTACCTCCTCCTCCTCCTCCTCCTCCCTCCTCCTCCTCCTCTTTCCATGCAGCACGAGGCACCAAATTCTACCAATATCTGGATGTTCCAAGCATATTCCTCCCCCAAGCTCAACATACTAGCTGAGGTGGTAGCTTACCAAACATATTTGACACCCTGAATGAATCATGAACATTCTTCTTCCTCTATTGCCAAAGAGATTGTTTGGTGTGATGGTAAAAGCATCAGGGTAGATACCACCAGGCAAAAAATGCAGGTAGGAAGTTTTAAGCCAGTCATGCTGTCTCCGCCCTGGGGAAGAGGCCATGGCAAACCACTTCCAAAAATGATGGCAACCTAAATGCAAGGGACAGTTGATAGACTTGATGAAAGGATTGTGTGGCATCAAGTTGTTTTCAACTTGATAGATTTTTTCCATCATCTCTCCCTAACCTGATCCTTCAAGACTTCTAGCACTGGATTCTTCACCACTGCATCTGAGTCCATCCACCTTGTTGCTAGCCATGCCATTCAGAGGTGGTATTCGGTGGGTTCTGACCTGTTCTGGAGAGCAGGTGGTGGAAATTTTGAGTAGCGAAATACTTTGTTTTTAAAAGAAAGCTTAGAGAACAATAACGCCATTTCTCCCGTGGCTCATCTAGTAAAAAGATTTATTTATTTTGTCATGTAAGTACGGCTCAGAAGAAGTGTCCCCATTAAAGAAATTGCAAAGGTCTTGAATATTTATGGATTTGAATTGAATGGGGGTATGAAAAGCTGCCATGCCTCTTGTTTTTGCTGTTGTTCCTTTGACTCAGTATTGACTTCTGGAGTCTGCATAGAGTAGTCCATGTGGTTTTATTGGCAAGGTTTTTTTGGGGAAGTGGCTCGCTATTGCCTCGTTCCTGGACCCGGGAGGAAGTAACCAGCCTGCAGTCTGTTGGCTTTCATGCCTAAGCAGAGGTGGTCTTCAGCAGGTTCTGACCGGTTCTGGAGAACCAGTAGTGGAAATTTTGAGTAGTTCAGAGAACCGGCCAATACCACCTCTAACTGGCCCCGCCCCCATCTATTCTCTGCCTCCTGAGTCCCAGCTGATCGGCTGGGTCCTCTTTGGTTGCCCTGCACAGGAGAACGGAGCTGGGAAGCGGGTTAGTGGGATGGGGTGGGAATGGGGATTTTGCAGTAACCTTCCCCCTGGAGTGGGGAGGGAATGGAGAGTTTACAGTATCCTTTCCCTGCCATTCCCACCAAGCTACACCCACAGTGCAGAACCAGAAGTAAAAATAAATAAATCCCACCACACATTCCCTTCCATTTCCTTCCATCATTCCAAGAATTTCCAAGCATTAGGGTCTTCTCCAGATAGATTTTCACTTGATATGTCAGAAGTAGGATAATTTGAGCTTGGTTGTGCCTTGACTGAGAACTCCGAATTGATTTGTTTGATGATCCATCACTTTTGTTTTACTTGACCGTCCATGTTATTCTCGGGAGTCTTCTCTGACAACAGAGTTCAAAAATATCAATGCTCAAAAATCCAAAAGTAGCTTGAAGGCACGTATTTTTTTTCCCCCGTACCTGCTGACAGCCAGCAACTGATGGGCATATTGGCAGCACCAACCTGTTTCTACACCTGCTTCTAGCTTCCTAGTCTTCTTTGCCAACCCCTCTTTTTATTGTCTGCTCCTAGGATGGATGCTGGTTTCGAACCTGGGGAGGAGACTCTTGAGAGTCCCTTGGACTGCAAGGAGATCCAATCAGTCCATCCTAAAGGAAATCAACCCAGGCTCTCCTTTGGAAGGACAAGTGCTGAAGCGGAAGCTCAAATACTTTGGCCACCCAATGAGAAGATCCATTGGAAAACACCCTGATGTTGGGAGAGATGGGAAGGCAAAAGAAGAAGGGGACAGCAGAGGGTGAGATGGTTAGTTGGTATCATCCATGAAATGAACATGAATTTGAGCAAAGAGGCAGTGAAAGACAGAGCGGGGAGGTGTCCTTGGGGTTGGACAGAATTGGACACAACATAGTGACTGAAGAATGGAGTGGTGTGGAGGTCTAGAGGTGGAACTCTCGCCTCATAATCAGGAGGCTGTGAGTTCGATCCTGGGTAGAGGCAGATATTTCTCTCTCTGGGCACAATGAGAATATATCTGCTGAACAAAAACTCCGCATTGGCAACAGGAAGTGCATTCGGCCATTAAAACACTCTGCTAGCTCCATTGATTTGCCCAGACTCCATCTCGCAAGGGATTATGGGGTCATTAAAAGAAGATGATGTTAGTGACTGAAGAACAAGAATGGACTCAGCCCTGCCCCAACCTGGGTATAGATGATTCCCAGGGTTTCATTTGAAAACTAGAATTAATCGGTGTCAAAATGCCGTTCTTGGCAAAATACAGTCAGCACATTTCTAGCTCAAGTTTTTAATCTAGTCTCTTTTGTTTTTCCTTTTCTTTTTTTCCTTCGCAGTTAACTTTTTGTCTTCTGATTTTAATTTG
This sequence comes from Notechis scutatus, assembly GCF_049901735.1. Classification (NCBI taxonomy): domain Eukaryota; kingdom Metazoa; phylum Chordata; class Lepidosauria; order Squamata; family Elapidae; genus Notechis; species Notechis scutatus. The sequence continues at coordinate 22,772,708 of NC_142015.1, read as the reverse complement.
TTCTTCGACATTTTTTTCTTCTTCTTTTTCATCCCTCACTGGCATGTTCTGCCAATGATAAATAGATAAATAATGGCAAGGCAGCCAGAGTGAAAATTATCCCACACATCTGATGGACCATTGGAGCGGATGGCAGATTTTTTTTAAAAGAAAGAAAGAAAGAAAGAGAGAGAAAGAAAGAAAGAGAGAAAGAAAGAGAGAGAGAAAGAAGGGAGGGAGGCTCACACCATCTGTTTTGCAAAGCGGATCCTCCTTGGGCACACAGCTTTCAAGTATGAAATAGTAAAGAATTTGACATCTGCAATATCGTGTGGCGTGAATAATATGGCACTAATATGGGAGGAGATGGGAGCCTGACAGCAGCAACCAAAGTGAAGGTCAAAGGTTGGAGTCAAACCATGAAAACAACTGACAACTTGTTTCTACATGCATGTGGAACCACACCCATGTGCAAAAGAAGGGGAGTTTGTAGCATGATTTTATTGATTAGATTTCTATCCTGCATTTATTACTCAATATTCAAAGAATTTGAAGTGCTGGATTATCAGTGCTAGAAGGGAGCAAGCCTCAATTCCTTCTAGCTCTGATGATGTTACCGAGTTGGGTAATGAAACGTCTGCAAGGTAATAACCAAGCATAGAGAATAACAAGAACCCCAGCGTCCTCCTCCTTAACTCTACAAACTCCACTCTTCTAGTACTAATGATGTTACCTAATTGGATAATGCAACATCTGAAAAACAACCAAACTCAGAGAGCACCAAGGACCCCACAATCATCTTCCTCCTCCTCTCCTCTTCCTCCTTCCTGCAAACCCCACTCCCTTCTAGCACTGATGATGTCACCTAGTTGATTAATGAAACAATTGCAAGGAAATAACAAAGCTCAGAGAAAACCAAGAAGCCTACACTGTAGAATCTCTCATAGTATATCTATTAGGTTAGAAGGTTATAACCAGGGGTGGGATTCAAATTTTTAACAACCGGTTCTGTGGGAGTGGCTTAGGTGGTGGGCGTGGCTTGGTGGTCATGTGACTGGGTGGTCATGGCTTGGTGGTCATGCTATTGGCTGGGTGTGGCCAACTCAATATCACTCACATCGAGGCATGAATCTCCTCCCCTAGCCTCTCATGACTGTGGGGATGCTGCAACAGTCATAAGTGTGAAAAATGGTCATAAGTCACTTTTTTCAGTGCCATTGTAACTTTGAATGGTCACTCCACACAAGCAAAGTACCAGCAAAGGAGGGAAAAATAACTCCAGAGAAGTTCCAGAGACAGGAAGTCTAGTCCTGCCAAGAATGTAATAAGGATTAACGGAGAGGCAGTTTCTGTAAGCAACACCAGAATGTTTCCTTCCTGCCTTCCTTACAGGATTAGGCCAGTAATTTCTTCTAACAACCGGTTCTCCGAACTGCTTAGAATGTTAACAACCGGTTCTAGTGAATAGGTGCGAACTGGTAGAATCCCACCCCTGGTTATAACTTCAATCTGGCAAGACTGAAGTCGGGCACAATCCCAAAGACAACACCGTGAAATCCAATTGAGTCCAATTCTTTATTTGCTTATGCCTAATAGACAGAATTTTGCCAGCTTACTAGGCTAACTTGATCCCATTACCTTACTAGATCGAAAGCAGCCAGATGGAATGAGCTTTCTTTTTTTTATATATATTCCTAAAAAAAGTTAAATTGTCATAGACAAGGGCTGCAGAAGGGAATAGGAGGTTGTTTTAGAGCAAGGCAGCCGATCTAGGCTGTTCTTGTTTAATCATCTTCTTATTGAGCCATCTGCCCACCACTTAATAAAATCTTCTGGCTCTTTCTTCCTCATCTAATTGGCCACACAAACACACACACACACACACACACATACACACACACACACACACACACACAAAGGCACCCAGAGACACATTTTCTTTTTCCAAAGTCAAAGAGCTAGGAGATGTCAGCTACACAAAATTCTATTTTACTAAAGGTGGGAAAACATAAATTGTCTGATATTGCGAATGACCTCAATAAAATATACATAGCTGTGAGTGATGATATGTTTTGCTACAAATACAAGTGCTTGCACTTAGGACACATTTTCTCAGCAGGAGGAATTTCCCTCTGCTGACTACAAAATATAAAAAGGGATGGATTTTAAGAGCTTTATTTAAGATGTCCCTCTACACTCTGAAGAGAAGATTGAAGTCATGGTAATTTAAGCCAAGGATGGGGAACATGGTACCCTGGAGTCACAGGCATCCCAAATCTTCTTTATTCTGCCCCTGGAACCTCCTTTGAGTACAGTTGCTAAACATTGGTGCCATGGTTTGCTGTAATGTGGAGATGGGGAAACACTTGTCCTGCATTTTTGGTCGCCAAGATGTAAAAAAGATGTTGAGACTCTAGAAAGAGTGCAGAGAAGAGCCACAAAGAGGATTGGAGGCTAAAACATATGAAGAATGGTTGCAGGAACTGGGTATGTCTAGTTTGATGAAAAGGACTGGGGGAGATATGATAAAAGTATTCCAATATTTGAGGGCTGCCCCAAAGAAGGGGGGTCAAGCTATATTCCATTCCATTCCATTCTCTATTCTATTCTATTCTATTCTATTCTATTCTATTCTATTCTATTCTATTCTATTCTATTCTATTCTATTCTATTCTATTCTATTCTATTCTAGACATTTCTCTTCTCATTCAAGAAGCTTCTTCAGCTCTGACTGGATGGTGGGAATGGAAGGATTGATACTCCTTGCAGACAGCTGGTCATTTGCATTCTTTTAGAGAGTCGTTAGGCCACCTGAGGTTCTATCTGTATCCTCGGGTCTCCTCTAAAACAGGGTCCCCAACCACCGGTCCATGGTCCATTCCGTGGAACAAGTCTATGGTCTGGGCGCCGCCATTTTTGATGAAAAGTGCTTCCGGTGATTCTTTTCCGGGTATTCACCGGAGCCTTATCAAGATGCGGCATTCAGATGCATTCCAAAAAGGTTGGGGATCACTGCTCTAAAAGACTCTCTAAACTCAAACAGCTATTGCTACAGATTTGATACAATGGGAAAAACTGCAACTATCATTGATTCTAGAATATCTACAATTAAGATGAATATATTGCCTAGAGTGCAACCATTGCATTCTACAGTTCTCTGCAGTGATAAATGAATTTGAGTGATCCTCTGTGTCATAGATTATTCTATTTGGAGACAGTGGTAGTATCAACCCTTTTGGGTAGACCAGAGCACAAAATTAACTCCACAAGAAGGTTCCTCAAGATTAGCTATAATAACAGAAATTTGCAAGTCTAACTGAAGTGTATCTCCTCCCCTTCTTTTACACAGTGAATAGGGTGGTGTCTGCTGGAGCCTCTTCTGAACGTTATCTCATTGTTCTGAACTTTATAAAAAATGTTTCAGCCCCTTTTGCCTAAATAATGGCACGGTATGTTATGAGTCTCCTCATTTAAGGATGTCCATGTAGTGTTCTAACCTAGGCTTCCCCAACAGCACGAAGCTGACTCCTTGTCCCAATAAACCCCTTTTATTTAGTTTACAGTGAATTCCTCTCCAGCAATGTCCCTGCCAACAGTCTTTCAAGATATTTCAAAATTACAGACCTTTATCAGGCTCGGAGAGGTGCCAGGCTGATATCTTTCAGAGGCCACACTGTAGCAGACAATAATTGGCAAGAATGCAGGAACAGATCTTCACCCAAATGAACTAATTGTCTCCTGCAAAACCCCACTCCCCTTTCACTCTTCTTTTATTCTCAAGGGGAAGAGCCATTCACCATCCACCTGTGGCTTTACTCCCAAGTCGACCCTTGTTCCTTAGCTGTTCCCTTCCACTGGCCGCTCTGCACATGCACACACTGGGAACAGGCTCCAGCTGTTCTTCTGCCTCACTGATGTCCGACTCCAAAGACAGCTGATAAATGTCAAATGGCCCTGGTCCCATCTCTGCCTCTGACGCAGAGCACTCATCAGAGCCTTCCTCAGACTCCAGGACTGGTCCAAGTTCTTCCCCAACCTCCTCACTGTCCAAATCTGCTACCAGCTCCACTGGCCGCTGGTGGGCCACAACACCTAGTGAGATGAAGAAGAGTCTTCTCCATGGTGGTCCCCTCACTCTGGAACATCATCTCTGCAGCAATAAGATAGCCTTTCGAAAGGCCCTCAAGGAATGTTTTTGCCATGTACAATGTACAATATTTGGGCGTGCCTTCATTCCATACCTATATAGAGAAGCTGTACTCTCCAAAATTTTGGCAGGTCTTTTCCTCGGTTATTCTCTTCTGCACAAAATGTACTCATTCTAAGAATACTTTGAGATGAAACATCAGAGCATATATATGCCAAGCGAAATAATTTGTTTGTTTGTTTTTAAAAGAAAGCTTAGAGAACAATAACGCCATTTCTCCCATGGCTCATCTAGTAAAAAGATTTATTTATTTTGTCATGTAAGTACGGCTCAGAAGAAGTGTCCACATTAAAGAAATTGCAAAGGTCTTGAATATTTATGGATTTGAATTGAATGGGGGTATGAAAAGCTGCCATGCCTCTTGTTTGTTGCTGTTGTTCCTTTGACTCAGTATTGACTTCTGGAGTCTGCATAGAGTAGTCCATGAGGTTTTATTGGCAAGGTTTTTTTGGGAAGTGGCTTGCTATTGCCTCGTTCCTGGACCCGGGAGGAAGTAACCAGCCTGCAGTCTGTTGGCTTTCATGCCTAAGCAGAGGTGGTATTCAGCAGGTTCTGACTGGTTCTGGAGAACCAGTAGTGGAAATTTTGAGTAGTTTGGAGAACTGGAAAATACCACCTCTAACTGACCCTTCCCCCATCTATTCTCTGCCTCCTGAGTCCCAGCTGATCAACTGGGTCTTCTCTGGCTGTCCTGCACAGGAGAACGGAGCTGGAAAGCAAGTTAGTGGGATGGGGTGGGAATGGAGATTTTGCAGTATCCTTTCTCCTGCCACGCCCACCAAGCCACTCCTACCAAGCCATGCCACACCCACCAAGCCACTCCCACAGAACCGTTAGTAAATTTGGAATCCCACCACTGTGCCTAAGGACTAGAACTCACCATCTTCTGGAGATTGGTCCATCCTCCAGCCAGCTTTCATGCCTAATGTAGGAGATGACCTAGCACCTAAGGAGAAACTAGAACTCACTCTCTTCTGGTGATTGGCCCAAAGCCAACCGTCAACTAGCTTTCATACTTAAGGCAAGAGATTGGTTTTCTACCTAAAGTGGGCTCCCAGTTTCTAGCTGGTGCCTTCACCACTTCATCAAACTGACTTTCCTAATTTTTTTTTTTAAGTTGGGCAATTTTGATTTTCATTGAACACCCCCTGAAAGTTTTTATTTTCAGCCAGCCCATCTGGAATTGAAGGGGATAAATGTTACTTAAACAAAACAAACAAACAGAAGATTGACGCCAGGCCACTGGCAAAACTCACAGAAGATACTTTGAGATGAATTTCAAATGCTGCAGTTTGTCTTTCTTCCTTTCTTTTTCTTTCTCTCTTCTTTCTCTCTCTCTCTTTTCTTTCTCTTTCTCTTTTTCTTTCTTTCTCTTTCTTTTTTCTTTCTCTCTTATTTTTCTCTCCTTCTTTTTTCTTTCTCTTATTTTGTCTCTTTTCTTCTTTCTTTCTTTCTTTCTTTCTTTCTTTCTTTCTTTCTTTCTTTCTTTCTTTCTTTCTTTCTTTCTTTCTTTCTTTCTTTCTTTCTTTCTTTCTTTCTTTCTTTCTTTCTCTTTCTCTCTCTCTCTCTCTTTTCTTTCTGTTTCTTTCTCTCTTCTTTCTTTCTTTTTTTTAACAACCAACACTTAAAACCAAGTAGCCCTTGTGGGGGTAGACCGGCTGGATTGGTGGTTTAAGAGAGAAGGTATCCAGGATTTTCAAAATATGTTGCCCAGGGAGAAGAAAACCGCTCCACTGCTGTTACTTCCAGGTGGCCTAGCCTCCCTTTCTTATCTGAAGTGCCTTTAGCAGGACGAAAGAGGTACATTTGTGGTTAAGCTTGATGGATTATGCTGCCCAAGTGGGCCATCTGGCTAGTGTTCATCCTTTTTCCTTAAGACCTGGAACTCTACTTTTCTCTTGAACTATTCTGGTCATACAAACATTTATAATGAGATATTTACCCTGTCCTGCTGGATCATGAGTTTCCTTCAATGAGAGGAGAGGGAAAACGGTGATGGGCTCTTTATGTTCAGAGAAAGAACCGTGAATATGACAATTGCACTGTATAATAGTTTACTTTATAGTCATTGCACCTCGTACAACAAAATCAAACACCATCTTCAGTGCACATCCTGACCATGAAAATAAACACAAACACACATCCTTCACCCTTCACACATTGAACCAGAAACCCCGACACCACACCAACACTGCACTATACAGCAGAATTCAAAAGAGCTACTGCCCTGGGAAGAAGCTGTTTTTCAGCCTATTTGTCCTTGTTTATATTATTCTGTACCGTCTGCCAGATAGTTATAGTTCAAAAAATGGGTTCCCAGGATGAGATGGATCTTTGAGAATGTTTTGAACTTTCTTAGGGCAGCGGGAGCTGTAAAGCTCTTCCAGAGAGGGGAGAGGGTAACCAATGATCTTCTGGGCAATGACGTTAACCCTCTGGAGTGCTTTCCTATCTGCCAATGTGCAATTGGCAAACCATACAGAGGTGCAGCAAGTTAAGATACTCTCTATGGTGCAGCAGTAGAAGCTCACCAGCAGTTTTCCATTCAGTTGTTGTTTTCTGAGAAGTCTCAGGTAGTCTAATCTCTTCTGGGCCCTTTTGACCAGTCCTGCAATGTGGGCACCCCAGGTCAGGTCCTCTTTTAGGGAAACACCCAGAAACTTAAAACTGGCCACTTGCTCCACTCAGTCTCCATTGATAAGCAAGGGCTGGATGTCTGAACTTTTCCTTCTATAGTCCACTATAAGCTCCTTGGTCTTATTGGTGTTGAGGACCAAGTTATTGTCTCCACACCACGAAAGCAACTGGTCCACCTCATCTCGGTAGTATAATCCCGCCTTCTCTCTTTCTCTCCACTATTGCTCTGTAAAATAAAGTTTCTACAAACTAGCACGTGAGTCTGGGATGGGAACCAAAACTCTGAGATTTTAACAGCCTATGGAGATTCTCAGTCATCCAAGTCATGGTTGTCCCAAACATGCTTTTTTTTCAAGAGGCAATTAGACTTTCTGGTTTTTCTTTGAAGACATTTTGCTTCTCATCCAAGAAGCTTCTTCAGCTCTGGATGGATGGAGGGAAATGGAAGGATTTATACTCCTTGCAGACAGCTGGTCATTTGCATCCTTTTAGAGGAGACATGAGGGCACAGATAAAGCTCGAGGTGGACTCAATGACCTCTACAATCCTCTAAAAAGGATGCAAATGACCAGCTGTCTGCAAGGACTATAAATCCTTCCATTCCCCTCCATCCAGTCAGAGCTGAAGAAGCTTCTTGGATGAGAAGCGAAATGCCTTCCAAAGGAAAAAACAAGAAAGCCCAGTTGCCTCCTGAAAAAAAAAAAAGCACCTTAGGTGGATTTTAACAGGTTTCCTGCTCTGTGAAGACACCCCCTCTCCCTTCTTCTTTATTCAGCAAAGACAACTGGAAAACATGCAGATTATCTCAGAATGAGTTCTAAACTTCTGGACATTTCTTCATATGAAGAAGAAATCAAAATATACCATACTCAGCCTTGACTCAGCCTTCCATCCTTCCGAGGTGGGTAAAATGAGGACCTAAATCGTTGGGGACAATAAGTTGACTCTGTAAAACTGCTTAGAGAGGGCTGTAAAGTACTGTAAAGCGGTATATAAGTCTAAGTGCTATTGCTATACCTCGGAATAACAATGGACTTCCACATTGCCACTACAGTCTCCAACCAGTGGTGGTATTCAAATTGTTTTACCACCAGTTTGGTGGGCGTGGCTTGATGGGCGTGCTTTGTCTGTCGCCCGTGCGTGCAGCTTTCCCCACACCAGCTGAGGCCTGCAACACAGTGGTGGGATTCAAAAATTTTTACTACCAGTTCTGTGAGCATGACTTGGTGGGCGTGGCAGGGGATTGATACCATAAAATCTCCAGTCAGAGGTGGTATTTGCCGTTCTCTGAAGTACTCAAAATTTCCGTTACCGGTTCTCCAGAACTGGTCACAACCTGCTGAATACCACCTCGTCGGAGGCTTTTTTTTTTTTACTCCTGGTTCAGCTGAACCAGTCCAAATCGGTAGCATACCACCAATGTCTCCAACTCTTTGGAAGGAAGTACAAAGGGGACATCCTGATAGCCCTGCTTATGACTACAGTCCATGGCTCTGCTTCACCAGCAGATATTTGCCCTGTAAGAGGGTCCTTTTTACAACTGCTCCTGCCTGTTTCTTGGACAGCAAAGGTGACGAACCAGCAAATGTAGCGCATAGCACCAGACATGTCACTAGAAGTCAAAATCATGCAAATGCATCTTACTTACTTTGGCCATGTCGTGCGAGGAAATTCACTGGAGGAAGCAATTATGTTTGGAAGACTTAGCGGTAAAAGGAAACCAGGTCATCACAGAACACGATGACTGGGCACCATCAAAGCTGACACCAGCCAGAGCATAGAAAAATTCAAAGAAACAGTGCAAGATCAGAAGAGGTGGAGAGACCTGGCCCACAGAATTGCCAAAATTTGGACTCAACTGAATGGATAACATCATCATAATCATCATTTTACAACTGAGCTCATTATGGAAACAGAGACATGGATTGCAGGAGGTGATGTATTCCTTTTCTGAAACAAACCCAAAGGTGCTTTTTGAAGAGGCAACTGGACATTCTTGTTTTTTTTTTCTTCTTTTGAAGACATTTCACTTCTCATCCTAGAAGCTTCTTCAGCTCTGACTGGATGGTGGGGAATGGAAGGATTTATATTCCTTGCAGACAGCTGGTCATTTGTATCCTTTTAGAGCAACACTGAGGCCACTTGGAGGCTTATCTGTGTCCTCAAGGTCACCTGGGTAATGCAATTGGGTGTGGAGCTTTCTTGGAACTGCTAGAAAGTATAAGATGAAAGACCAGCTGCCTCTTGAAAAAGCACCTTTGGGACAACCAGAACCTGGATGACTGAGAACCTTCATAGACTTTTCTGAGACAACTTTCTCATTTCCCAACAAGCATTGTTTGAAAATCCTCCACCCTTTGAAGACAAAATTAAGAGTGCAGGGTGCATCAGCAAGCTTCATACGTTGCAACTAGTAATAACAGCCTAGTTTCTGATTTCAAGAGGCAGAGAATTACAGGTACAATTTCATACCTCCCCATCCACTCCCAATGCTTTAAGGGAGTTGGTTTTGCTATCAAATGCAGAAAATGCCTCCATTTCAAAGGGATTCCTCTCGCTCCACCCTTCCCGCAAACTAAACTGACGGAAAGAAGAAGAAGGGATCTGCTCCAATCCTCCTTTGCATAGAAAAAACAAATGCGGAGATATTTTCAGTTTCAGCATCTGCACGGCGTGTGACTGACAGAATGGGAACGCAATTACATATGGAAAAAAGGGTTTGGGGCAAGGCAGGGGAAGGCTAGCTAAAGGAAGGAAGGAAGATTCCTTAATACCGGGCAAAAACTGAGATTTCTTACAACCCCTGACCTGTATCTGTGGATAAGGAATTTTTGAGTCTGTTTTCTTTCTCTCCCTCTCTCTCTCTCTCTCTCTCTTTTTTTGTTGAAAAAAACAAAATCTAAGTTTTCTTTCCTGCTTTGAGCCAAGTTAAAAATAAATAAAGGCACAATAAATAACAACAACAACAATAATATAATAAATAGTGAGCTCCAGCCATAAATTGGTGTTCATCCCCCCATTTACTATTCTTATTAGGTGTAATGAGTGTCCTCTCCCATCCCACTCTCCCCTCCCCTCCCTTTTTGAACCTGAGAATTCTGTTTTACAAGCCTTCATTTTGGGATAATGGGCCCATAAAATACAAGGGCAGTGCAGTGTGGAGAGGGCTAAATTAAAAATTAATGGCCCCTGCCACTGTCTGGCGATGGGAAAGACAGGCGGAGGTGTTTCCGTAGTCTGTGGTGAAGAATACAACAACACAGGATCTGATAGGAATTCACATGACAGCCTCCATTGGAATGTTTTTCAGAATAACAGTTGGAAGGGACCTTGGAAGTCTTCTAATCCAATCGCCTGTTCAGACAGAAAACTCTACACCATTTCAAACTAGTATCTTCTTAAAACTTCCAGTGTTGGAGCATTCACAACTTCTGGAAGCAAGTTGTTCCACTGATTAATTGTTCTAACTCTCAGGAAATTTCTCCTCGGTTCTAAGTTGTTTTTCTTCTTGATTAGTTTCCATCCATGGCTTCTTGTCCTGCCTTCAGGTGCTTTGGAGAATAGCTTGACCTTCCTTTTTCTTTGTAGGAGCCCCAGCCCCTCAAATATTGGAATGCCATTATCATGTTACCCTGAGTCTTTCTTTTCACTAAACTAGAGACACCTAAGTCCTGCAACCATTCTTCACATGTTTTAGTTTCTTTAGTTTCCCCTGAGAAAGAAAATCCTCAAAAGCTGCATATCTGCTAACCTCCGCTTTTCTTTTGTCTTCTGCTAAACTCTACCGTGTTTCCATCATCTAGAGTTGACATCTTGGGGCAGTCTTCAAAATCTACTCAAAGCAAATTTGGAGTGTTGTTGAAAGATGTGTTCAAATTTAATTTACTGAAACAAGAGAAGAGTGGATTCATTGCAGGGAAGGTCAGCTCAAGTCTTTTGCTAAGCTCATTCTCCGTATCTGAAAATATTTTCCATCATACAGAAGGTCCCTTAAGCAAAGCCTATGCAAGAGAGCCAGGTTTGTGTTGTAAGGATTGCTTCATCTGGATGAAAAGAACCTTCATTGCCCAAAAAACAAGCTGATGACTTCTCTTTTTCTTGTGCTATGTTGAAGGTGTCTCATGTCTTGTATCAGTTGGAAACAGAATATATCCTTTGGGTTTGTTTTTTTTTAAAAAAAGAAGAAGTCTGGCTGTTCCTTTTGAAAATGTTTAGAAAACATTTCCTTGAAGTATTTAGTACCTGCAATCTTCAAGATTGTGTTGAACTGTAATCCTCAACTGAGTAGTTTTATTTAGAGGCTCACAGATTTTCTACATCTGGCCTAGAAGAAGATCATTGATGGAGATGATTACAAGAAACAGAAGAATGGTGGTGGAGAAGAAGGCCTTGAATTCTTCTCAGAGGCTTTAGAAGGGGAGAAGGTCACCATCTGGTTGGCCTAAATCCAACCTTTGTGGTCATTTGATCTCTAACCAATTCTACCACATCTCCTCATTGGGACAAGCAAGCATCACTGATCTTCAACAAGGCTTGTAAAAGACAGGAAATTGACAGTGATAGATATCATACTATAAGTGAACCATCTTGTCCAGATGTACATCAGTGAAGCTCCACTGGATTCCAAGGACACTGCTGCGAATATCACATTTCACAGCTGGAAGCCTGACAGATGGATCTTTTAGATTAGCATTAATGTGTCAGTTGCATTTTTCCAGGCAGATAACAACAACCAACCACAATAACCAGATTGGTTGGTGTCCATGATAGTTTGAAAGTGTGCAAGTGTGGTAATTTGCCAGGAGGCTTCCATAGTTAGCATCCTTGGAAGAACCAGTGGGAAAGTGAACGGTTTCCATAGAAACCTAACGGAAAAGGCCTCTCTATCAACTTTCTCCAAGCAGTTCCTTCTTCCAAGTGCAAAAAAAAAAAAAAAAAGATCCTGACATGACAAAGAGAGAAATAGAATTGATACAAAGAGCAGCTGCTGGTTTCTACCTCTGGCATCTTCAGGACAACAGCAGGAAAGAGAAACAGGAGAATTTCTACTGGTCTTTGGTCAGGTACCAAGAGCTGAACCATCTGACTTCTTTGGCTCTTCGTCAACGTTGATAGTGATTATTTTTGTTAGTCAGAAATGGCACTGAGCATTATCTCCTAAAGGGTTCATTCCCATCTTACAACACAGTACCTCATTTAGTGTGTCTCTGTGTCACGGCCCTGAATGTTGATTTATTTGCAGTGGGCAACACATTGACCAAGAAAGTCTCATCAACTTGGCTCACCTCTTGTACTTGGTCACAGCTTGCTTGGCTTAGATTAGTTTGTCATATAGAAATTGTCATTTTGGTCACCTCGCTCATGGTTGATGACTTTGTATGTTTGTGGATCTTGAAAATAAAAGTCCATCCAATGAGCAGCAAAGCCAAGTCGTGGTTAAGAACTCCTGAAAGTGCCAGAGAATTGGGAAAATGGACTTTTCTTCCTGAATGCTCTATTTGTTTGCAGAAAATGGAAGGGAAACATGGAAGCTGCAGGGTGCAAATTATTGGTGGAGTTTTAAAGAAGGGCGTAAATGTGTTTGAGAAGATTTGTCAGCATGACAAATTTGCACATTTAGCAATTTCACCTTTGTACATAGGATTTGTTTGCAGCCAGGTGTTCTTTCTCCTTTTTAAACACTTTTTTGGTAAATCTAACTTGCCATCTCAAATTGGACTTTGGTGGATATGATTGTCTTGGGAAGAGGTGGTTTTCAGCAGGTTCTGAGCTGTTCTGGAGAACTGGTAGCGGAAATTTTGAGGAGTTGGGAGAACCAGCAAATACCACCTCTGACTGGCCCCTCCTCCATCTCTTCTCTACCTCCTGAGTCCCAGCTGATTGGCTGGGTCTTCTTTGGTTGCCCTGCACAGGAGAACGGAGCTGGAAAGTACGTTAGTGGAGGGAATGGAGATTTTGCAGTATCCTTCCCCTGCCACGCCCACCAAGCCCTGCCCACCAAGCCACACCACACCCACCAAACCATGCCCACAGAACCAGTAGTAAAAAAATTTGAATCCCACCACTGGTCTTGGGCCAGAATATCCTATGTAAGACATTGCATTTTAAATCACCCAGAGTTGCTCTCGATAGTAAGGTGGGCATCATATAAGTTTAATGAATGCTAATACCTCTGTGTCAGAAGCACCAAAGTATTTCTGTGATGAGAGGATTTACCGGTTGCCTGGAGGATGCCCAATTGAGGGGCGCCTTTCGCATCCCTTGAACTTGCCCACCAAAGTGGTAGCCATTTATCTACTTGCCTGCTTTTGAACCACTGGATGAGTGAGAGCTGGAGCATGTGATGGGAACTCACTCCACCCCACAGCAGCAACAGGTCTCGAACGCGAGGCTGCCAATCATCAGCTCATCATTCTAACCTCATTTCTTATCAATTTATTGAATAATAAATAGATGCAAAAGTTAGGGGCACTCTTGAGAAAGACAGATAGATCCTCCTGAGATAAGTGGTGGGATTTAAATATTTTGAGGGAAAAACAGCTCATTTAAGGAGATGGCTCTACTAAAAAATTGAAAAAACAATTGCTACCAACCTGCCTTCCATCGAGGACCTGTATACTGCATGAATCAAAACGAGGACTGTGAAAATATTTACAGACCCCTCACATCCTGGACATAAACTGTTTCAACTCCTACCCTCAAAATGACGCTATAGAGCACTGCACACAAAAACAATTAGACACAAGGATATTTTCCCCCGAATGCCATCACTCTGCTAAACAATTAATTCCCACAACACTGTCATTTACTAAGACTGTATTACTATTATTCTTCTCATCCTTCCTATTAACTATCTCCTTCTACTTATGATTATAACCTTGTTGCTTGTATCTCTACAATTTATATTGCTTTATTTGTTTCCTAGTATGACTTGATTGCTTATTTAGTGACCTACGACTATCACTAAGTGTTGTGTCTTATGATTCTTGATGAATATTTTTTTCCTTTCTATGTACACTGAGAGCATATGCACCGAAGACAAATTCCTTGTGTGTCCAATCACACTTGGCCAATAAAGAATTCTACTCTATTCTATTCTATTTGATTCAATTCAATTCTAATGGTGGCTCCTTATCCTTGGAGAAACATTCTCATGAATGGATGTGAATTCTTCATTCATTAAGAGCAACAAATTCTTAACAAACGAACCAACCCTTTAACTAGAAACTAGTTGAGCTAGATTTTTTTGATTATTGAGTAGGAGATGTGCAAAATCCTCTGTGAATCTTTTTTTTTTTTTGTCTCTACTTCACCTCCTTGACACAATTGTGGAAGCTTTCGGTAAAGAAGATGCTTCAGCCACTGTAGATAATTAAATATTATTGCCTTTGATTAGCCGCAGGATGGAGGTGCAATGGCAATTATCATTGTTGTGTCAAAAAATTCTGATGAGGAAACAACAGGGAGTTTTATTTATAAGCTGATGAGAAGAATATTTTGGCTTATTTGTTTTCACAGTAGACATGGCAAAATTGCAGATTAGCATGCTTACTCCTGAATACCTTTTGAATTGATATGAAGAGCTACTGGAAATTGTCCATTCTGATTCAGCCTAATTGTCATCCTTGGAAGCCATATTTTACTTGGAAGCTTAGAGACTGCCACATTGAGTGCCTGGGAATTTGGGAGGGAGGATTTCGTAGAGAGGTGGAAGATTAGACTCAACAACATTCTTTCTCAGAAAGTCAAGGCCATGTTGCCCTGCACCTGGAGAGAAGTGTCTGGAGGAAGGTCTCCAGTTAGGACAACATTTGATTGGATCATGTGATGGATTGGTGCAGAGGTGGTATTCAGCAAGTTCTGACCAGTTCGGGAGAACCGGTAGCAGAAATTTTGAGTAATTCAGAGAACCAATAAATCCCACCTCTGACTGGCCCTGCCTCCATCTATTATCTGCCTCCCGAGTCCCAGCTGATTGGCTGGGTCTTCTTTGGTTGCCCTGCACAGGAGAACGGAGCTGTAAAGCAGGTTACTGGGGTGGGGAGGGAATGGGGATTTTGCAGTAAACTTCCCCCAGGAATGGGGTGGGAATGGAGATTTTACAATATCCTTCCCCTGCCACACCCACTGGAACTCTCAGATTCAAACTTTCCAGATGTGCCAATATGACAACTCTAATAAAATGGAACTTTGAGAAGATGCTTGTCTTGGAGTTTATTGGGTTGGAGTTTGTTAGTTCGAACACTGACACTAATGGCATCTTAAAACAATGTTTTGTGCAAGGTTTTACTTTGAAGATGAGACCCTCATATGTGTCACTTGTCATATATGTCACCAAATATCACATGTGTAAAAGCAAATAAATATTGGACAAAAATACATATGTGGTTGGAGGAAATGTTTAAAAAACACATTGATTTTAAGCAAGAAATATTTTTGCTAGGCATAATACCTGAAACGTATGATAAAGGGAACTTATACTTAATATTACACATCTTGACAGCAGCAAGAATTGTATTTCCACAGTATTGGGAAAATGAGGAAACATCTACAGAGGATGATGTAATTTTAAAAAAAATAGATTGTGCAGAAATGGATAGACTGACCCTAAAAATAAAAGAAAAAGAAGATACAGAATATTTTTGAACATGGGACTTTTTTAATATACAGTTTGATAGCAAAAAAATAGGAGTGGGAAAAGTATTATTGTATAAAAATAAATTGATCCAGACAATACACTATTCATTAAGCACTTATGTAATGTGAAAATATATCAATAAATTTATTTGTTTGTGTGTGTGTGTGTGTGTGTGTGTGTGTGTGTGTGTGTGTGTGTGTGTGTGTGTGTGGGAGAGAGAGAGAGAGAGAGAGAGAGAGAGAGAGAGAGAGAGAGAGAGAGAGAGAGAATATGAGACCAAAGCAAAGAAAGGCCATCAATAAACCTATTAATTTTCTGGCAGGATAACATTTTGAATTCAAATTAAAAGTTGTTAAAAATTGGATTGGGGATTGGATTAATCTTGTACTTGTAGAAATGGCTTCTGATTATGAGAAACACAAAGTAAAAAGTTGAGATTCTAACTCTATTTATTCTTGTATTTACTGAAAAAAAAGACAGAAATCCTTGCTTTTTTCCCTTTTCGCTCACATTATCTTTTCTTTTTTCTGATCTTTGTTTTTGATTTGGATTTTATATGGTAATATAAAATGTCTTGGGAAAAAATTGTCAATGTGCTGAAGAGCAACATTGTACATCTGAGTTGGTTTGCTGACACTTGCAATTATCTTGTTTTAAATTCTGCAAGTTTGAAGAAACCCAAGAAAACACAATTTTCAATGTCTTGTCTATTTCCCCCTCATTTCCACAATATTACCAGCTTTATTTTGTACAACTTTAAAAACACAACTATAATGACATGGGAAAATACCCGAACAGAGCTGAATACCATACATTTTATATATATATCTATATGGGTATCTATATGTATGGTATTCAGCTTTGTTCGGTATTTTCCCATGTCATTATAGTTGTGCTTTAAAGTTGTAGCAATGTTTCGGCAGAATCTCATCTGCCATCATCAGGCTTGTGTATTGTGTTCATCTGTGAGTCAGACTTTCACAGCCGTTTCTGTTTTAAATTTGGGGCTAGCCTACTGCTGTGCCAGAATGGTTTTTCTTCATCCTGATTGGTTGGGAGTCTTGGTCTGTGTTTATTGGTCTTGGAGTTTGTTGTGTTCTGCTTGATTAGTGTTTCTAATATCTTCTGTCTGTTTTGTAGCTTTTTTTTGTCTTGATTGGCTGGCAACATTGTGTTTCCTGTATTGGAGGCTTTTAGTGTGGCTTGGCTCTGAGTAAATGGACGGCTATCATTTATTAGGAAGCTAGGTTTCATCTGGGTGCCTGGTTGGGGTGTGTTTGAGCTGGAGGTATCAGAGGGAGTCTGTTTGTGCCCAGGTGTTTGCCTGGCTAGTGGTGTGGAGAATTTTTGTTTGTGAGTGCAGGCTTCCAGATAATTGACAGTCTGGTGGAGTCATCTCTTCTATTCATGCTTTCAGGTCTTTTTTCAATCTCTATGGCTTCTCTGATAATTCTGTGGCTGGGGTTTTCTATAGTGGCTAGGGTTTTGGTGCCATTGAAGTCGATGCTATGACCTGTGGTTTTCATGTGTTGGACTAGTGAGGAAGTGTGTTCCAGATTTTTTACTGCATTTTTGTGTTCATCCAGGTGGGTACTTATTCTTCTATTGGTCTGTCCAATGCATTATGCCCTGCCACATACATTGGACAGACCAATAGAAGAATAAGGACTCACAGACTCACAGACGAACACAGTACAGAAGCCTGATGATGGCAGATGAGATTCTGCTGAAACGTTGCTACAACTTTAAAAGCACAACTATAATAACGTGGGAAAATACCCAAACAAAGCTGAATACCATACATGTAAGTACCCGCGAAAACTTAAGAAAACATTATATATATATAACGTTGCTACAACTTTAAAAGCACCACTACTATGACGTGGGAAAATACCCGGACAAAGCTGAAGGCCATACATACATATATATATATATGATTTCTTTTCTTTCTGTAACTGCTGAGCAGTTTATTATTGCTGTGTACTTGTTGTTAGCAGAATGTGACAGGTTTCCCGTTATTTCTGCTAGCTCCCGCTGATAGCTATATAATGCTGAATGTCACAATCAGCCCTATAGATTGCAGTGTTTCAAACTGAAATCCGTATGTGAAAAGGTGGAGGATAGAAAAGACTGGCTTGAATAGTGCTATTTTAACATCGGTTCTGTTTTTGACATATCGCAACAATGGATGCAGAATGTGGGAAAGAAATGCATTCAGGTGTCGAGTAATTAATTTTTTGAATGTTTTGTTTTTGAAGGAGAAGGAGGAGGAGGAGGAGGAGGAGGAGGAGGAGGAGGAGGAGGTTGTTTTAAGGAATCTACTTGTTAATATTTAAGGGATCCTTAAAGCAGCATCATTAGGTTTTTTATCTAAAAATGTTGCTCTGCTTCAAGGAATAATGAAGAACCTGTCAGAGTTCAGTTCCAGGCTGAGGAGGAACCAGGAGACAGTTAAGTAAACAGCTAGCTGCAAGTTTCTCTATTATCTATGAAAAAGCAGTCAACATCTCAGATCATAGGAAGGCAATTAGAAAGAAAACCCAAAAATATCTGCTGTAATGTATGCAGGGATATATATGTGTGTATTGATCCTAGATGAAAAATAGCTCAGTTGCTGATAGTCTGGGAACCCCTCCTTTTCCTTCTCAATATGTCTTGCTAAAGAGCCTCTGTGAGAATCAAAGTTTGAAAAATAATTAGTTTGTGTTTAGAGCAAAAACCAAGCTTGACACTGGAGTTGAGTTCACTCAAGGACCAAAGCACTTCTGAGTTATTTTCTCAGCCTGCGCAACTCAAAAAGTCAACAGCACTCCTTTCCAGCTACTTATTTATTGTATACCTCTTTGGGAGCATGCACTCAAGACTTCCAGCAGTCTTTGGTAGTCCAAAGCTTTAAGATGGTTCCTCTCCGTGATGGAGTAGTTTTCAAGAGTGCTACTGGACTGAATGTGAAGCTGTCTCCAGAAAGCATCTGGTCCAATTTTATCATATAAAAGTTCTACCCACAACAGCTAATTTCCTGCCCTTCTGAGATTAAATAGGATGTTAGTGAAGAGGGACATCTGTAGATGCGGATGGCTGAAATTCTGTCTTCACCAGCACTATTAAAAAGCTGTTTTCTTCCTGAGCACCTGGTCACCCTGTTAATAATGCAGTATTCTTCATTTTTCTCATGTTCACCAGGCCACCCCAAAGGCCTAATCAAATGAAATCATCGAGACACCTTCCCCAGCACTGTCAGGAATGACTTCAACTCTCATTATTATCTTAATACATTATAGATTAGAGTATGATTTAATTGGGTTCCGTGTGACAGATTGGAGAGGAGCGGGGGAAACAGGAGACCACGAGCTCGAGGGAAAGTTGTGCAGATAATGGGACCGTATCAGCACAGCACACAGCACAAAAGTGTCTGCAGGTTTTAAAGAGTGACAGGGCAAGCACTTTGTGCTAAAATCACCAGTCAGGGATGCAATTTGCGACTTCATTCTCCAGCAAACAGCGACGTCACGGCACTGAGTGAAAACACAAAGCCGAGAAGAAAACTGCATTCTAAGCCATGCACTGAATCACAACGTGCAATTTAAGTTTGTGGTCTTTTAAAAGTAGACAAGGCTTTTTATATATCACTTTGCCTGAAATGCTAGGATGCCTCTTTTATTTCCTAGAGAATGATCACAAATTAGATTCACTGAGCCGATTCACATATCACCCTGAGCCATAGGAGAAGGGAATGGTTTATCCATGGACTATTTGGATGGTACACCACTATTACTTCCATGGGGTGTTAACCCCAGAGCAAATTTTTGTCTGTGGTTAGAGCAACCCAGACACAACCATCACATTTTATTTGAAAGAATAATTGTGTAGCTTGTCTCTTCAAAGAAACAGAAGGTTGCCACTGAATGTTTTCTAGAGCTTTGTGTGACCTACAGATGCAACCATTCCACAAAAGGTTTACATGACCTGGTTGTCAAGGTAATGATGATTTAATAGCTGACCAGCTGCTGTAATGCTGTAATGATGATGCAATGGTAGGTATGAGTCAGCAGAGTTATTTGACTGTTACCACTTTAAGAGTCTGTATTATAAGAGAGGCCTAGTTGGGGTGTATCTCTCTCTCCATGTGTTCTTCCCTGCTGTAGCTGCTGACTGATTGTTTGACTTTTGCCAAGTATATGTATGTATATTCTTTTGTAGAGATAAACCACTATTTATTATCTGTTTGATGTTATTGCTCCTGGGTTGTCTCATAATTGCACAGGGGCAGATAGGACAGCACTCCAGAGGTTTAACGTCATTGCCCAGAAGATCATTGGTTGCCCTCTCCCCACTTTGGAAGAGCTTTATAGCTCCCACTGCCTTAAGAAAGTTCAAAACATTCTCAAAGATCCATCTCATCCTGGGCACCCTTTTTTTTTTAACTATTACCATCTGGCAGACGGTACAGGATAATAAAAACAAGGACAAATAGGCTGAAAAACAGCTTCTATCCCACAGCAGTAGCTATAAAGAATTCTACTGTAGAGTGCAGTCTTAATGCAGTATCAGGGGTTTTCAATTAAATGTATAGAATGTGAAGGATGTGTGTTTGTGTTTATTTTCATAGCCATAATGTACACTGAAGATGTTATTTAATTTCATTGTACGAGGTGCCATGACAATAAAGTAAAGTAAACTAAACTAAGCATAGTCATACTGTGCGCACTCTGACACAATATAAGTAGTAGGTTCACTTACCACATTGAGCCAAAGCCAACTTATGTGATGGTGTTTCATTGGCCAACAGGTTTCTTCACAGAAAAATCTGGAAAGAAAGCATCCATCAATATATACAGGGAGGGATTTGGAGAATTCCATTAAGTGAGGCACATTTTGTTCAGCTTTTGAATGCCGCATTGTGTAACAGAATTTCATATTGCTTCAAAGATTGTATAAGAGAGAAACATCACTGCACTATCATTCATGGCTGCAACTGACATATATAGCCTTACTCAGCTAAAAATATCCCTTTTTCAATAAAGCATGGCATTTTTAATTCCGTAAGGATCACACATAGCTGATAATTGGAACCAATGTTCCTTGCCACATCATACAATAATCTGTATTATTTGATAACGATTAGGCATTTTCCAAAAAAAGAGAACACAGCAGATGAATTTCAAAGCTATATTTCTATACAATGAGTTGCTATTTTTGGGGTCGTTTTCCTTTTCGCAAGATATTTCTAATGGATGAATTAATGCCTTTCACTGAACCCTTGCTTAGCTAAAAATGCCATTTTCCAAGAAATTATAAATAGTTCTTCCTTCACAAAGCCTGAAATAAAGTTATTTCATTCGTAGCAAATCACAAAAGTGTAATGGAGAGAGGTAGGATAGTGAAGAGAGAAGAAGGTTGATAGGCATTTATTTCTATTTATGCTAAGACACAGATGCAACAGTACTGATTTAAAAGATAGTGAGAACAATTAATCAGTGGAACAACTTGCCTCCAGAAGTTGTAAATGCTACAACAGTGGAAGATTTTAAAAAGATGTTGGATAACCATTTGAAGTGGTGGAGGGTTTCTGCCTAGGCAGGGGGTTGGACTAGAAGACCTCTAAGGTCCCTTCCAACTCTGTTATTCAAATTCTAATTCTAAATATTTGTCCCAATGCTAAAGAGTGTGAAGCTTCTAAGCCATGAACAATTGCAGGAAGTGAGTGTGCCTAATTTAATGAAGAGAAGGACCAGAGGTGGCATAATGGCAGTCTTTCAATATCTGTGGTGAGGCAGTAGTTAGAACTGCAGTACTGCAGGCTACTTCTGCTGATTGTTGGCTGCCTGCAATTTGGCAGTTCAATCCTGACCAGCTCAAAGTTGACTCAACCTTCCATCCTTCTGAGGTTGGTCAAACGAGGACCCAGATTCTTGGGAGTAAAACGCAGACTCTGTAAACCATTGAGAAAGGGCTGTAAAGCGGTATATAAGTCTACGTGCTATTGCTATCCAACGGGCTGCCACAAAGAAGAGGGGGTTGATTTTTTCTCCAAGGAAGAGAGGGTTGACTTATTCTCTCACCTGAGGGCAGGAGAAGAAGCAACGAGTGGAAGATCATTAAAGACAAAATCCCAAATGATGTAATGTGCAAAAATGTGAAAATTGACATTAGCAATAGGATAGAATACTTTATTTGGTCAAGTGTGATTGGACACACAAGGAATTTGTCTTGGTGTAAATACTCAGAGAGCAAGAAGATAAAGAATATTGTAAAATTTGGGATTTATTTTATCAATGGTTAGATAAGAAAATAGAGGAGTAAACTATGTCATGAAAAGGAATAGTATAATATGTAAGATAATATGAGGTAATGATGTTATATAATTGAATATAAGGAAATGAATTGCATGTTCCCAGGTATGTTAAAACTGAGATTTGCTTGATAAGAAATATATCAGTTTATGGTTGAGTCTAATAACGATACAATAATAATGCAATATAACATAATATAATATGTATAGTTGACCTATGTAATATGAATGTATGTTTGGAAGAGAAGACTGTTGATATTGTGACATTGCACGAAATAAATGTACCAACCGATACGCTGTATTTTGGAAGACAGTTTTATGTTGATGTTTTATGTCTGTGTTTGTTAGTGTTTGTCTTTAAAAAAAAAAACTTTTAAAAAAAGACAAAATCCAATCTAAAAATAAGAAGAAATTTCCTGACAGTAAGTAAGTACAATTATCAGTGGAAGAGCATGTTTCCAGAAGTTGTGGGTGCTCCGTCACTTGAGGTTTTTAAGAAGAGATCGGGTAGCCATTGTCCAGAATGATATAGGGCAGTGATGGCTAACCTTTTTGACACCAAGTGCCCAAAGCGTGCATGCGCATCCCCAAAATGCAACATGTGTGTGTGCCTTGCACATGCACCCCGCCCCCCCACGCATGCACGCACAACCCCCTGCCCCCCCACATGTGTGTGCAACCCCCCCCATGCCCCCGCACATGTGCCCATGACCAGGGGTGTGATTCAATTTTTTTAACAACCGGTTCTGTGGGCGTGGCTTAGTTGGTGGGTGTGGCTTGGTGGTCATGTTATTGGCTGGGCGTGGCCAACTCAATATCACTCACATCGAGGAATGCATCTCCTCATCTGGCCTCTCATGACTGTGGGGAAGCTGCAACAGTTGTAAGTGTGAAAAATGGTCATAAGTCACTTTTTTCAGTGCCATTGTAACTTTGAATGGTCACTCCACACAAGCAAAGTACCAGCAAAGGAGGGGAAGACAACTCCAGAGAAGTTCCAGAGACAGAAAATCTAGTCCTGCCAAGAATGTAATAAGGCTTAACGGAGAGGCAGTTTCTGTAAGCAACACCAGAATGTTTCCTTCCTGCCTTCCTTACAGGATTAGCCCAGTAATTTCTTCTAACAACCGGTTCTCCAAACTGCTTAGAATGTTAACAATCGGTTCTAGAGAATAGGTGCGAACTGGTAGACTCCCACCTCTGCCCATGACCCCCATGTGTGCGCTTCGCCCCCCCCCCCATGCATACATGGCAGAAACCTGAAGACCATCTGGCTGGCGGAAGGGCACGTGTTCACATGCACGGCAGAGCTGAGCTGGGGCGATGGCTTGCATGCCCAGAGAGAGGCCTCTGTGTGCCACCTCTGGCACGTGTGCCATGTATTTGCCATCACAGGTATGGGTTCTCCTACTTGAGAAAGAGGTTTGTTTAGAAGATCTCCAAGGTCCCTTCTAAGTTCTAACTCTATTACATTATTTGATTCAACTTTCCTCCAGGATCAGGTAAGAAGAAGATCCCCACTAGACCAAGCTAAAGGCCTATTGCATCAATCAAGCCATTAAACACTACCATCTGGACATGTATTTTTACCTTGTCCTGTGGATCATCCCTACAATGGCCAACCAGAAGTCACGAATTTGGTAAGCATAGATGGGGAAAGATGACCTCTCCTAAGTGTAGTTTCTCCTACTGTAGTAAGCCTGCCTTTACTAGTCCTTTCATATGAGCAATCCCTTTGGTGGACAGGCTGATTATTTCACTCCTAGTTTCTGTTTTTCCAATGAACTTAGCAAGACAACAGTAAGTTTCCATTCTCTTAATAACTTTCTTCATTGAACTGTTTGGCTTTAAATTAAATTTCTCAAGTGGAACCATCTGAGTACTTGGAATAAAGGACCTTATTCACTTGATTATTAAGCTAAAAGTTATGCCTTTTATATTGCAACCATGATCTGAATAATTGGTGCTTTTATCAGTTTGTTCTCTGTGTCTCTGATAGAACAGCATATATTTTTTTCGCCTTTCCAATCCTCTCCTGTGCAGTTTAGCTTTTATCAAACCACTGGGTCTGGATTTTTATATCCATGTGTAATCAGCCAAACCGAAAACAAAAGACAATGTTAATTAATTTTTAAAAATTACAGATTTTA
This sequence comes from Notechis scutatus, assembly GCF_049901735.1. NCBI lineage: Eukaryota > Metazoa > Chordata > Lepidosauria > Squamata > Elapidae > Notechis > Notechis scutatus. Next base: position 22,748,805 of record NC_142015.1, on the reverse strand, counting down.
AAAAATGAATATTGCACTGTATTTTATGAGGGCTATCCACAAAATAGATTACGTTTTCGTCTGTAGCAAGAAGGGGCGGAGCTAGCGTGGCCATCTTTGGTTTGTGCGTCCGCCGCTCAGTCTGCATCTAGTGGTGCTAGTGGGAGGTTCGTATCGTTGCCCGTTATTTCACAGCAAACGTTTGAAATGTGTGCTGCAATTGAAAATCCCGCGAGATGTGAGGTGCGATCAGTGATAAGGTTTTGTTTGCAAAAAACCATAAACCGATTGAAATTATTGTGAAACGTTGCAAAAACTAAGAAAAGCAATTCAGAACAAGCGTAGAGGAAAGTTAAGCTCAAAAATTTTGTTTTTGCATGACAATGCCCGACCACACACAGCAAATCGCACTCGAGAAGTCCTGAATGCTTTCAAGTGGGAGATTTTTCCTCATCCGCCCTACAGCAAGATCGGGGCTTTTCTCGAGGGATTTTCAATTGCAGCACACATTTCAAACGTTTGCTGTGAAATAACGGGCAACGATACGAACCTCCCACTAGCACGACTAGGTGCAGACTGAGAGGCGGACGCACAGACCAAAGATGGCCATGCTAGCTCCGCCCCTTCTTGCTACAGACGAAAACATAATCTATTTTGTGGATAGCCCTCGTATTTAGTTGTGACTCATAGCTGACTTTCAGGGACTACCTAGGTAAGTCCCTGCAGCTTTCTTAGCAAGATTTCAGAAGTGGTTTGACACTACTTCTTTCCTAGGGCTGAGAGAGAATGACTGGCTCAAGGGCACCCAGCTGGCTTCATGCTGAAGGCAGGACTAGAACTCACCATCTCCTGGTGATTGGCCCAGAATCACGGGGTTGGCTTTCATGCCTAAGGTGACACTAGAACTCGGGGTCTCCTGGTGATTGGAATAAAAGCTCCAATTAATTTTATTTTATGAGATCTGATTTTGGTATTGGACTTCTTCAAGTAAAGATGCCTTCAAAAAAGACAACTATTCTCTGTGAAATGAAACAAAGCCATGTATTCTCTGAAAACAAAGCCATGTAATGCTAACAATGGACCAAGGAGACAGCAATAAGAATAATAACTTTATTTATTATAGAGGAAGGCAATTTACAAATTAACTCAAATCTCACTAAACATAGATAGCGTGGCCAAAAATGCTGGGAATTGTAGTTTGACAACAGTATGTAGCCTACCCATTATCAACTGAGAACAAACAACCTCCTCAAATTTTACACAAAATTGAGGAATGGCTCTTTGATTCACTCTGACCTCTAGAAGAAAAAACCTTCTGGGGTTGATTTCCACCCAAGTGAGAACAGTACACATTGATGAATCCTGCATTTGTTGTGGGCTTCAAGCATTCAAAGTTCACCTTTCTTGTTTTGCTTGCCTAAGTGAACTTGGTAATTTGTGGTACCTGAACAAAATCATCGTGGTTTATAAACAGGGCCTACTAGAGCTTACAAGGATGTATAGTGATGAAACAAGCCATAATGGTTTGGTCAACATGGCACAGTTAAACAATCCATGGTTTAGAGAGAACCAAAAGGTTTCCAGCCTGAAGAATAGGGATTGCACATTAAGTTCCAGTTAAGATGATTTATTGCTCATGGGTGCGCACAAAAACCTAGTCAACTACAGGTCATGACTAAATTGGTGTTAGATAAGAGTAAACGGAATTCAAGAGAAATTGGACTTAGACAGTTTGTGGGAACATAATGATGCTAGGCTTCATACTCTCTTGACACCACCCCCAGCCCCTGCCTGCCTTCTCCTCTATATGGAAACCCCAGTATGTTCTTGTTTAGCCTACAACTCTGCTCTTCTTCCCTAGTAAAAAGCTCATATTTCATCTTTGTCAGCTAGGAATTTGGATCTCTTCCCAGCCAGTTCCAGTTTACAGAAACAGACAAATATACATTCTTGTTCTTTTCTTTTGCTTTGTCAACACTTTTGCCTGTTGCATCGTAGAGAGGGAGGGAGGGAGGGAGGGAGGAGAGAGAGAGAGAAAGTGAAAGAGAGAAAGGAAAGAAAGTGATAGGATATTTCCATAATTCATGCAAACTGCAGGACCGATTCTCTCCTTTTTATTTTTAGCGGAATCTGGATCACCCGCGTGCAGTGTTTTAATTGAAATTTGAGTATGCAGTAGCCACTGATGTGAAACCACCCCCTCTAACTGGCATCCATTAGTAATGCCTTGACATTGGCAGATGGCAATGGATTTTTTTTATAAAAAAAAAATTACACCAAGCACCAGTCTCTTCGCATTCTGCCTGCTGAAGACTGTTTTGGAGAAAAAGCACACTAAATAAAGCATTTACCTGGCATTTTAGTTTTAAGTGCCAGGTAACCCAGCTCCGTTCTATATAATTGCCTCTGCCTACAAGCATTTTACGTAAGGATGCTGAAAGGCAAATGGCCTGCTAATTCATCTTGAGTTCAAATATTTGTGTTATTGCCTTCCCAAATGGTGGGATTTCACATTTGGGTGGCGCAGGTTCCAAAGGCATTCGTGCCACAGTGATGCTGAGCAGCCAGACAGCTTGGCTGGAGAGAAAAGCCTGAAAGGGAATAAAACATGAACAGTTTGGAAAGAAGGAGGGAGAGGAGAAGAGGGACTGGGGGGTGGGGGGGAGTAGGATCCCTGCAGGCTAAATCTTCAACCCTTGTTAGCCTTTGGTAAGCCTCAATGCTGAACCCCTTTGCTTTGGGAAGGATCAGTGATTGATCTACAGCAAATGTTACAAGAGGAAAAATCTGCCTCCTAGAGAGATGGAGGAGGAAGAAATGGGCTGGATCTGTCCATTTGCTTTGCAATCGGCAACTATTTGGAAATGTTTTTTTTCTGAAATGCCATTTATTCCCTGTCCTCAGATTACTCATCTCTCTCTCTCTCTCTCTATCTATCTATCTATCTATCTATCTATCTATCTATCTATCTATCATCTCTTTCCATTTTTCTCTGTGTCTGTCTCTCCCTCTGCCTCTTTCTCTCCCCCTCTATATCTATCTATCTATCTATCTATCTATCTATCTATCTATCTATCTATCTATCTATCTATCTATCTATCATCATCATCTATCTATTATTCTAAGGTATCTATCTAACAATCATCTATCTGTCATCTATCTCTATTTCTCTCCATCTCTCTCCATCTTTGTCTAACTGTCTTTCTCTCTCTCCCCATCTCCATCTCTCTCTATGTCTATGTCTATATCATCATCTATATCTATTTATATCTAAACCTACATCTATATCTGCTAACCACATGCCTGTCACAACCACAGTAGTGCCTGACACAATCACAATAGTGCCTGTCACAACCACAATAGTGCCTGTCACAACCACAATACGGCTGGCAGGCATTCAGCAAGTTAAGCATAATTTTCAAGAACAACTTCCCCCTATGTCCGAAGAGAAAAAGTTTTTGATCAGTGCGTGCCACTTGTTCTAACCTATGCCAGTGAAACACGGAAACTAACTTCACAATCGCTACAAAAGCTATGAGGGGCGCAAAGAGACATGGAAAGATACATGCTCAGCATTACAAGACATGATAGAAAGACATGCGTGGATTAAAGAACAAACGAAAGTATACGATGCCATCAAGAGAGTAAAAGGGTTGAAATGGAAACAGGCTGGTCACAGAGCAAGAAGAACTGAGGGCAGGTGGAGCAAGGCAGTCCTACAATGGATCCCATTTGATAAAAAGCATCCACAGTAGAGATCTAAAACAAGATGGGGGCATCAGCAAGTATTATGTGCCGCGGTGGCGCAGTGATTAGAGTGCAGTCTACTTCTGCTTGACTGCCAGCTGCCTGCAATTTGTCAGTTTGAATCCCACCAGGCTCAAGGTTTGACTCAGCCTTCCATCCTTCCAAGGTGGGTAAAATGAGGACCCAGATTGTTGGGGGCGGGGAGCAATAGGCTGACTCTGTAAATCACTTCGAGAGGGTTTATAAAGCACTGTAAAGCAGTAGATAAGTCTAAGGCCTATTGCTATTGTGGGCCCAAATGATAAAAAACAAAACAAAACTCAAGACTGTATTGGTTGCAAGAGGTCTTCATTCTGCAGTGGCCAGACAATGGCTAGAATGATGAAAGATGATGACATATATATATATCTAAGCGATAACTAGAATAGAATAGAGCTGGAAGGGACCCTGAAGGACTTCTAGTCCAATCTATAGCGATATATAATTCATCACACAATCAGCCAGATGTTCAGACTAAATTTTGCATTTTTACCCACCTATCCTATGGAGTCTTTTCAAAGGATCTGGAATAGACATGTGTTGATATTTGAGGGCAGATGTCAGAGACATTGTCACAGAACATAAACTTTCTGAGTAAAGCTATCTTTTGCAATTGATTGATGGCGAATTTGTCAGTGTTGATGATGTTCAAGTGGTCTCTCTCACTATCCTCCCCCCTCTTTCTATTTGTGGTGTATGTGTGTGTGTGTGTGTAAAGTTTCAATTCATTCGGACAAATCTCTGCTGTTTTTTGAGCAAGATTTTTCACAAGTGGTTTGCCATCGCCCCCTTCCCAGAGCTGGTGAAAATGATTGGTCCAAAGTCACCTAGCCAGCCAGGTCTAGGGCAGGATTAGAACTCACACTCTCCCAGTTTGTATCCTGTCTTCACCGCTATCTCAAACTGGCTCTCGCTCGGGTTAGTAGATTTTACTTTGCTGAAAGTTACCAACTCTTCTCATAGCAGAGCTCCAGTCCTTTTCACAGGCAAGCAAATAACGTAGCAAATCACTGTGAATGGGAGCAAGGACGATATTCAGTGTTCTGCTTGCTAATGATTACATACCCCACAGCACAAAAGAAGTGCAAGGGAAGAAAAGGTTGGCATTTAGCAAATGCAATTTATTGGTCACCTTATAATTGAACACTTATTGTTAACTGCACCCATATGCTAATTTAACCCAGGAAACTTAGCAAAAAAAGGGCCAGGGGTAATGGCATTGCAAGTGATCACGAAGGTGGTTTTAAATCTGCTATTTTGATCTAATTCTGATCTCAAAGAGCGAGGGACTCATTCTTCCATCTTGTTGTCTGCGGGTCCCACAATGTAGGGCTGCCTCAGAATGGGACCCCCCACCATTTCCATAAATTACACCCAAACTGCTTCAGCATTTCTTTCAACGTTTAACTTCAAGGTATGTGACATGCTTTAGAAGCTTCAAAGAGATGATTCAATTTGAAAGTGACAGTATCAAATTAGCCCTTTGAATTGAACCTTCAAATCTGTTGGAGGTTGAATTAGATAAAGTGCCTTTGCATGGCTTTGCAGAGTTGCAAAGGCAATTTCGGAGATTGGAAAAAAAAATCTCTTTTGAATGTCAAAGGAAGTCTCAAAAATGGCCACCACTATATATATATATCTCCAGTTTATCATTACCACTGAGTTCTAACAATCATCCTAGCAGTGGTGAGAATCATCTGCTGTTTATATCTCAGTCTCCTGCCAGAATTTGTATAGGAAGTTTCATTTGGAGGGACACCGAAAGAAAGATTATTGATTATTGACAATGACAGTATTGGTATGAGTGGTAGTGGTGCTGTGGTTAGAATATAGCACCTGCCAGGTGCCTGCAATTCGGCAGTTCAAATCTCACCAGGCTCAAGGTTGACTCAGCCTTCCATCCTTCCGAGGTGGGTAAAACGAGGACCCAGATTGTTGAGGGAAAGAGGCTGACTCTGTAAACCGCTTAGAGAGGGCTGTAAAAGTGGTATATAAGTCTAAATGCTAGTGCTTTTGCTTCCTTCCTCCTTCCTTCCTTTTTTCCTTCCTTCCCCTCCCTCCCTCCCTCCCTCCCTCCCTCCCTCCCTTCCTTCCATGGTGCACAGTGATTACAATGTAGTACTGCAGGCTACTTCTGCTGCCTGCTGGCTGCCTGCAATTTGATAATTCAAATCTCACCAGGCTCAAGGTTGACTCAGCCTTCCATCCTTCCAAGGTGGGTAAAATGAGGACCCAGATTGTTAGGAGCAATATACTGACTCTATAAACTACTTAGAGAGGGCTGTAAAGCACCGTGAAGTGGTATATAAGTCAAAGAGCAATGGCTGTTGCTATTGGTATGGTGCAGAAAACTAAATATTGCACAGTACATGGTTTGACTACATTTTAGGTAGTTATCAGATGTTGCAGGGTATGTATGTGTATTGATTTCAAAAGCATCTGACTCCAGATCATTTTGGGTACCTTACATCATCATCATCATCATCATCATCATCATCATCATCATCATCATCATCAAGCAGGACAATAGTAATAGCACTTAGACTTATATACCACTTCACAATGCTTTACAGCCCTCTCTAAACGGTTTACAGAGTCAGCCTATTGCCCCAAACAATCTGGGTCCTCATTTTATTGACCTCGGAAGAATGGAAGGCTGAGTCAACCTTGAGTCGGTCAGAACTACCTACAAATGCAGTCAAAACAAGTACTGTGCAATATCTAGTTTTCTGTACCATATCACTATCATCCTATCAGGGAACAATATCTGAGTGGCTTTGTCTCAGAAGTAAACTGATATTGTTTCCTAATAGGATGATAGTAGTCTTCATCCAAACTTGAAAACAACTCCCAACATGTCCCAAAGATGCTTTTTCAAGAGGCATCTGGACTTTCTGGTTTTTCTTTGAGGACGTTTCACTTCTCATCCAAGAAGCTTCTTCAGAAAGTCAAGATGAAAAAGCACCTTTGGGACAACCACGACCTGGTTGCCTGGGAATCTCCATAAACTCCCAAAATCACTTCAATACCTGGGAGAAAATTACTCAGACAATCCAGTCTTGTTTATTCAAACCGCCCCCCATTGCCACCATCTCCATCCCAAGAAACATTGCGCCTCCAAAAGTTGTAAGAACAGGCTAACCATTCTCACGATGGGATCTACCCACCAGAGGAGCTTAAAAGTAATAAATGACTTTACGTAGGCATTCCTAACTCCAGAAAATGTATGTTTTTTCCCTCTTCATCTTCTATTTCATAAGCATGATTAACCTCCATCATTTCTAATAAATTGGCAGTTGCTTACAGCACTTTGCACCTAAGTGGCATAGTAGCTTTATAGATGCAAAAAGTGTCAAAGCCCCATATTAACATTAAACATCTAATTAGCAGCCTAATCCTTGGGGTTTGTTTGTTCACTGTTATGTAACTTATTATAATAAAACTTGTGATGACTTAATACATAATTTGAAAATAATTACATTCTAATTGGAAATTTGCCCCTAAATCAAATAAATATTTATTTTCCAGTTTGTAATAAGGGTCAAAACAGTTTTAGAATATAAATTATTAAAATTAGCATGTATTTCATCTAAGGAATAGTCTTTTCTCTGTGTTGAAGAAGTATTTATTCTTCCTAAAAGAGATATGCACTTCTGGCTTTGAGTAAATGTTGAAAATAAGATGGTAGGATTATTTCCCCTCTCTCTCTTTCTCTGATTCACACTTTCATTTTCAGCATGTTGACCAAGAATAACCTTTGAACTGATGCTACATCATGATGCAACATCTATTCAAAGACTATTCTTGACCATTCCATAGTTCACATAAGCCAAAAAGCTATTCAAATAGTCTAAGACCAAAAGTCAGAATAGCTACATCAGACAATATAACCAAAACCTTTAGAGTCTGAACTATAAAATCAATAATATACCATAAACAGTCAGAGTTTCCAGACAGTTCTTGCAAACCTTGAAATCATCACTTTCAAAGGATTGCTCTGATCATCTGATATATTGCTCTTGAGGGAGAAGGACATCTTCTGCCCAAGTTTTAGTCATAGGCTAACCAGGTTTCTATTCTACCTTCTACTTTTCTCCTAAAAAGAGGAAGATGACTTGTCCAAGGGACAGCAGGAGGAAAAGAAAAGCTGCTACTTCTCCCATTGCCAGAACTGAACCCTGTAACTCTTTAAAATCATTTTACCATGATCATGAGAATGAGTGAATGAAAAACAAATCTACAAACTAGCCACTTTCTAAAGTTAAAAATGCATATATTTCACCTGAATAACATGTTCGTTTTCTATTTTTTTGTTTCCCTTTGTTTAGTTTGATTATAGTGGAAGGGAAAAGGCCTCAGCAATGAAGCATTTTTGGTAGGGTCTGTTCACATCTTTCCAGAGTTCATGGCAGGTTTTGGTAGGGTTCCATTTGCAGCCTTACCCAATGCAACAATGCAATAATATCAAGAATATGACAGCAACTCATACTGTACATTTCTCTAGCCTTTCGGCATCCTTGGGAAGCTTAGCCTCTGAAAATTTTAGGAATAGAGGAAAAAATCATGGCAGTGAAGTAAGACTATCGTCTTCCAGATCGTGGTAAAAACCCACCACAAAACCTTCAATTGTTGCCCAGAGTAAACACTGGCTGGTGGCTATTCTCTCCAAAGCAATTGGAGCTAGATGGAGAATTGATAACCTATCCATAGAACTCATATTTTTGATATCTGGGATATCTTGGAGGAAAGAAGGTAGCCAACACATTTGGCAGAGGCCTTCCCTGATTATTGTTGTACACAGCTAATATGAAATATTTTTCCTTTCTCCTTTTATGGAAAACATGATGAGAGAGAGAGATATAATTAATAATAATAATAACAACAAGTTGACCATTTAATCAGTGGATGCAGCAAAATTTCATAAACTGACTACCTAGAATGCCTTAACCAGTTGCTAAAATCATTCACTGGAAACTGTCAAGTTTGGATTTGAGTATAGTAAAAACTACTGGGAACATCAGGTTGAGAAGGTTCTAGAGAATGAAAAAGTCAAGATCTTGTGTGACTTCAGAATTCAGACTGACAGGCATTTGGCCCACAACACACCTGACATAACAATAGTTGAAAAGAAAAAGGGTTGGTTCATTGACATTGCAATGCACGAATTGAAGACACGCAGCAAGAAAAAATCACAAAGTGTCGGGACTTACAAATTGAAGTTGAGCGACTTTGGAAAAAGAAATCCTGTGTTATCCCAATTGTAATTGGAGCCCTTGGAGCAATACTGAAAGGGCTGCCTCACTATTTGAAAATCCTGAATTTATCAGACTTGAATACCCTGATTTTACAAAAAAACCACTCTACTTGGAATAGCTTATATCCTCCAATGCTACCTGAACAGTTCCTAGGTCCTTGGTTAAGACTCAAGCTGTTGAGCTACCAACCAGCCTCAAGGCTGTGAATCTCACTAAATGTTAAATAATAATAATAATAATAATAATAATAATAATAATAATAATAATAATAATAATAACAACAACAACAACAATAATAATAATATATCAAAAATGAGCATGCAAAACTACTGTGGGACTTCGGAATACAGACTGACAAAGTTTTGGAACACAATACCCTGGATATCATGATTGTGGAGAAGAAAAAAGTGTGGATCGTCGACATTGCCATATCTGGTGACAGCAGAATCGACGAGAAACAACTTGAAAAAGTCACCAGATATCAGGACTTGAGAATCGAACTGCAGAGACTCTGGCATAAACCAGTGCAGGTGGTTCCAGTGGTAATCGGCACACTGGGTGCTGTACCTAAAGACCTAGGCAAGCACTTAAAAACAATTGGCACTGACATTGGTCAGCTGCAGAAGGCCACCGTACTGGGATCTGCTCGCATAATCCGCCGATACATCACGCAGTCCTAAACACTTGGGAAGTGTTAGACTAGTGATTTGTGATACGAAACCCAGCATGGATATCTCGTCTGCTGTGTACACTGTCATTTTTGTGTATAATAATAATAATAATAATAATAATAATAATAATAATAATAATAATAATAATAATAATAATAATAACAACAACAACAACAACAACAACATTGTGTTATATAATAAGTGATACCCATTGTCTTCAGGGCACTTGGTATCATGTCCAAGAATTTTATAAAATACATCAAAAAATTCCAGCTTCCTGCAATAACACCAGTGGGACTGCAAAAAACTGCTACTTGGAACATCATACATTTTAAGAAGATACTTGGTTGATACCTAAAATGCTGGCAGCAACCCGTATCAACCATCAGAGCCAGTCAATGATATTTGTGATACATTTTTAAATGTTCAGTTGACTGAGTTCCCTGTTTAATGAATAAAAGATATTATAACAACAACAACAAAATAACATACTTGGGAGGGACCTTGGAGGTCTTCTAGTCCAAGCGGGAGACCCTATACCATTTCAGCCTCTTTTTAAGAGCCTCCAGTGATGGATCACCAACAACTTCTGAAGGGAAGCTGTTCCATTAGTTATCTGTTCTCACTGTTAGAAGAAGTTTCTTCTTAGTTCTTAGGTTTGTTCTTTCCTTGTTTAGTTTCCATCCATTGATCTTGTCCTGACTTCTGGTGCTTTGGGGAATAGGTTGACCTCCTCCTCTCTGTGGCAGCCCCTCAAATATTGGAAGACTGCTATCATGTCACCCCTGGTCCTTCTTTTCTCTAGACTAACCATGTCCAATTCCTGCAACGGTTCTTCATATGTTTTAGTCTCCTGACCCCATAGCCCCAAACAAATAAAACAAAGTATTTCTGCTTTCAGATGATAAATACTCCAAAGTCTTTCCTTACTCCCTTTCCACCCCTCTTCCATTTGTCTTTGACAGTGTCAGACGTGGCACAAAGATTCTTGCTCCAATCAAAACCTCTGCTTTGCCAGAGAAAGACCACACTGGGCTTCTGAAGATACGATACCATAAATCAAAGATAATTAAATGCTGGCTGCTGAGTGTGTTTTGGGCAAAGCCATTGCTAGGAAAAAGAAGGGAGACTCTGATGCATAGAACAGTTTGGCAGAGAGGAAAAACCTGATCTGTACTCACCAAAGCTGTACATACAGGATTACTACAGGAGTATAACAATAGCAATGAGCACTTAAACTTATATAGAACTTCACAGTGCTTTACACCCCCCTATAAGTGGTTTACAGAGTCAACCTCTTGCCCCCAATAATCTGGGTTCTCATTTTACCAACCTCGGAAGGATGGAAGGCTGCGTCAACCTTGAACCAGTCAGGATCGAACTGCTGGCAGTCAGCAGAATTTGCCTACAATACTGCATTCTAACTACTGGGGAGGGAAGGGAAGGGAAGGGAAGGGAGGGAGGGAGGGAGATAGAGGGAGGATAGCCCTTAGACTTATATAACAATTCACAGTGTTTCCCAGCCCTCTCTAAGCAGTTTACAGAGTCAGCACCTTGCCCCCAACCATCTGGGTCCTCATTTTACTGACCTCATATATATGTATGTATGGTATGTATGTTGTGCCATATGCTAAATAAATAAATTTATTGAACAAAGCCTTCACTGGTCACCACTTGCATCCCAGTGGTGACCATCCTTCACCAGAAATCCACATTATGAAGCAGGAACGCATATCTCAGCCAACATCCATAACTGAATCTCATAAGGCAGGGCTCTCCCAACTTGGCAACTTGAAGACTTGTGGACTTCAACTCCCAGAATTCCCCAGCCCACAAGTCTTCGAATTGCTAAGTGTGGGCCTGTCATAAGGCCTCCAAAATAAGCCCCCAGGCTGTCATTTCTCTACATATCAGAGCATTAAATCAACTCATTTAAAGTCTAATCGTTTTTAAAATGCCAATTAAAGCAAATCAGGTTCAGTTCTAGCTCTGCCTTCTTTGTTGCCCTTGTCTTCAGACACCTCCCTGCACTAGGAAGTCCTTCTCCTCCCGTCCTTCACCAGAAGGCCTCCGAACATGGTTTGTGGCTTATCTCTCACTGTGTTAATCTTTTGGGTGACTTTTTCTTTTTTTTTAAAAAAAAAATGTGCATTCCATTTCACATCCTGGATGCGCAATCTGCACGCACGATTTAGCCATCAGACAAAATGGCACCCTTGCCCATTAGGGTCTATAAATCTATCTTCCTCTCTGCTCTACAAGCTGCTGGCACTATTTATTAGGGAGGTTGAGAGGCAACAGAGCACTTCGTTTCAAGGAGGCAACGCAATGCACCTGGGCTGAAGCAAACAGGCCTCATATTTCTTCTTGATGAGCTACTTCTCATCTCCTGAAGCCTTGGCCACTAATTTCCAAACCCCAAAGAAGGCTGAGGCCGCCGTGTTCACACAGAAGGCTCTATCCTCATTTCCATGCACTGTCTGGAAGATGAAAAAGAGATGCGGGAGCGCCTGCCAGCAATTGGAACTGTTGAACCAGGTGGCTCTGCCTTGCAAGAAGCAAACCAGAGGGCATTCGTTCCTGACGTCACTTCATGTGGGAGCTTCACAGGAAGCTCCAACCAAGCAAAGCACCGTTTTAAAGCTGTGTAGTCCAGAGAGACGTATGAAGAATGAAGGGGTGGGGAGATGGATGCCTTGGGATCAACAAGACAGGGTGGCCTAGTTCTTATCCCATGTCTTTAAAACTCCACTCCTGCCTGCAGAAGGCCCTAACAGAAGCCATAACAGGAAGAAAGGAGGGAGGGACGGAGGGAGGGGGGATGGAAGGAAGGAAGGAGAGAGGGAAGGAAGGAAGGAATAGAGCATGAAGAAGGGTGGAAGAGAGGGAGGGAGGGACAGAGTATGAAGAAGGGAGGGAGGAAGGTATAGAGCATGGAGAAGGAAGGAAGGAAAGAAGGAAGGAGGGATAGAGCATGAGGAAGGGAGGGAGGAATAGAGCATGAACAAGGAAGGAAGGAAGGAAGGAAGGAAGGAAGGAAGGAAGGAAGGAAGGAAGGAAGGAAGGAAGGAAGGAAGGAAGGAAGGAAGGGATAAAGCATGAAGAAGGGAGGGAGGGAGGAGGGAGGGAGGGATAGAGCATGAAGGAAGGAAAGAAGAAAGGAAGGAAAGAAGAAAGGAAGGAAGGAAGGAAGGAAGGAAGGAAGGAAGGAAGGAAGGAAGGAAGGAAGGAAGGAAGGAAGGAAGGAAGGAAGGAAGGAAGGAAGGAAGGACCACCATAATGCTGTTACTACCTCCTCCTTATCTGTTGCTGCCTCCAAGTCATCTGTCATCTCAGTCAGCAGCTACCACCAATCTCTTCATCATCTCCTCCGTCAAGGAAGGAATACTTTGTGATGACTGTGGGAGGCCTTAAAGGGCTCAGATCTTCTGACGTTGTGGTGAGAGGCAGCCAAGGGAAACAGCTTCTCCTCCCCTTGGCTCTCCTCTCTGAGAGATTGCAGCCTGGAGGAGCTCAGCTTCTGAACTTTCTTCCCATGAGGAGACCTTATTTGGGTCCCTCACAGATTTACTTCCAGTATGGATTATAGTTCTACACCTCATGAATGATGGCATGACAGAAAACCCTTGAGAAATGTCCTTTAGGCTCAGAAACCAAAATGGTCATCAATTTCCTGGATCTCTAAATCCAGCCATGGAGAAAGATGACAAGGATTGTATAGAACATAGAATAATAGGGTTGGGGGGACCTTGGAGGTCTTCTAGTCTAACCCTCTGCTCCAGGCAGGAGAGCTTATACCATCCCAGTCAAATGGTTGTCTATTCTATTTTTGAAAACCTCCAGTGATGGAGCACCCACAATTTCTGGAGGCAAGCTGTTCCACTGGTTAATTGTCCTCACTGTTAGGAATTTTCTCCAAAATTCCAAATTGCTACTTTCCTAGATTAGTTTCCATCCATTGTTTCTTGTCCTGCCTTCTGGTGCTTTGGAGAACAAAACAGCCCCCTTTTCTCTGTGACAGCCCCTCAAGTACCAGAAGATATCTATCGTGTCCCCTCCTTCCTTAATCCTTCTCTTTGATAGTCTGGACATATCTAGTCCTCTTAACATTCTTTTATTTATTTGGGGAACTGCTTTCAGGCTAAAAATCGTACAGAGCCAATTGTAAAGAGCGTGATTTGCCACAGTTCACAATACGTGAAGAGGCCTCCTGGATTAATTGATTATAGAGAAAGCTTTCAGATCACCCCATTCCGTCTCCAGCACCATCTAATTAAGTGGAAACATTTTATGCATTTATCTGCAAGCTGTACATTGCAGAGTAATAAAAATTTTAAATCATGGGATGTACCCGCAAGGTATCTACCATCATTCATCCCCTTCCCCTAAGAAAGGAATAATTAACATGCTTCCAGTGTTTTCTGCAATTACAGTTACCCATCTCTGAACGAAATGAAATGAAACTTTCTCACTTTTGCAAAAGTTTTAAACAATCTCTCTCTCTCTCTCTCTCTCTCTCTCTCACACACACACACACACACGTTAAGCATACATTTTGGCCACATTTCTCTAAAATTATTCATTTTTTAATGCACGTTTCCTAATATACACTTTGGCTCAAGCAATTTTCTTGAATAAAATATATTTTTCTACACAGACTCAAGTCTATAGGTCTACCTAAAACACACAAGGAAGGAAGCATCACCTTTTTTTTTTTACTATAGGTGTAAATTATATTGCAAAATTCCAGAGCAGAATAGACTTCGGAGGACTACAGATTCCACTGTTCGTTGGGCTTGAGAAGTGGAAATTGGAAAAAGGCTCACATTAAAATACTGTCTGTGCATTTTTCACTGTATACCCCATTCCTTAGGTAGGGGACATTAGAAACCTGCAATTCCAAGTCCAGTTGAAATAAATCAAAGTGGATTTATAGGTTGCCAAAGGAATGTTTATTCCATCCAATTTGAGAAACTCATTAGTACAGAACAAATCTGATGACGATGCTTTCCACTCCGGAAAGCTGATTTCAGAAGTTGCAGCTCCAAGCCGTCCATCATCTTCGCTATGAGATTGCTGTGAACCTCCCTAAAAACAGTTTGGCTTGACATCATTCGGAGGACTGGCTATTTTGCCAGTAATAGATCTCTCTTCCAATTGAAAAACAGGGCATAAATCCAGACACCAAAGCAAGCATCCTGTCAAAGTGATGTAATCTGCACCCATAGGAAATATTTATTTGTAAACAAAAGTTTCTGATAGGCTGGAGAAAGATGGATGAAATACCTGGCAGATAAACAGGTTGTATTTCTTTCGATCAGTTCACATTCTGCCAGTGGAAAGAGAATTTGCTTTAAAATTTCTTTCCAAGGAGAAAGAATTTGAGGGACTTTTCTGTGGGTGGTGGGTGGTGTCGGTGGGGGGGAGTGACAATGCATCGGAGGTGGTATTTAGCAGGTTCTGAGCAGTTCTGGAAAACCGGTCATGGAAATTTTGAGTAGTTTGTACAACTGGCAAATCCCACCTCTGACTGGCTCCACCCCCTCTATTCTCTGCCTCCCGAGTCCCAGCTGATTGGCTGGGTCTTCTTTGGTTGCCCTGCCCAGGAGAATGGAGCTGGGAAGCAGGTTAGTGGGGTGGGGAGGAATGGGGATTTTGCAGTAACCTTCCCCCAGGAGTGGGGAGGGAATGGAGATTTTTCAATATCCTTCCCCTACTAAGCCCACCAAACCACAGCATGCCCACAGAACTGGAAGTAAAAAAAAAATTGGATCTCACCACTGCAATGCATGTTGTTCCCTCTTTCTTATAATGCCTTCGTAAGACCACATTTGGAATACTGCATCTAGTTTTGTTGCCATGGTATAAAAAAAAGATTTCAAGACTCTAGAAAGAGTGCAGAAAAGAGCAACAAAGATGATTAGGGGGCTGGAGGATAAAACATATGAAAAAATGTTGTGGGAATTAGATATGTCTAATTTAATGAAAAGAAGGACTAAGAGTGACATGATAGCAGTCTTCTAATCTAGGGGGCTGTCACAAAGAAGAGAAAGTTAATCTGTTTTCCAAAGCATCTGAAGGCAAGACAAGAAACAATGGATGGAAACTGATCAAGGGGAGAATTACCCACAAATAAGGAGAAATTTCCTGATAGCTAGAACAATTAATCAGTGGAACAACCTGCTTCCGGAAGTTATAGATGCTCCAACACCAGAAGATTTTAAGAAGAGTTCGGACAGGCAATTGTCTGGAATTGTATAAGGTTGGATTGGTAGACCTCCAAAGTCCCTTCTGTTATTCTTCACTAGTATCCATTCTCCTGTGTGCCACACTCCCTTTAAATCCAAAGCGAAAAGATAAGGTGACCAACCGTCCTCCTTTAGGGAGGACAATCTTTCTTTTGTAAGTTCTGTCCTCTCTGGAAAAGTGTCCTCCTACATGTCCTCCTTTTCGATATTTGAAGACTAATCTGTAAATCTCCGTATTTGATCGATGCCGATCCGATCCGTTGTGTGTGATGTGACGTATTTGTATTTGACATGGCGATTCATCAAGGCTCGGTACAGTGCGGCGAGACGCGATTATGAGACGCATGAGCTCCACACAGGAGAATTGTTTTGAGAGAATGTGCCATGTGCAAGAGTATACCATGCGCAAGAGTTGCCATGCACAAGAGGGCGGCGCATGCAAGAGTGCGCTGTGCTCAAGTGGCTTTGTTTTTTTTCTTCAATTTATTTGTGTCCTCTTTCTCATTGTAAAAAAGTTGGTCACCAGAGAAAAGATCCAGAGGAAACATCTCCCTGTGTTCTTGTGGCTTCCTTGTTGCACTGCTTTGAAGTTAGGTGGACAGCACCGTCTGGCCCACAGGCCACTGCTTTCCAAAATTTTGCCCCCTCCCCAGCTTGCTGAATTGCCTGTTAGCCACCATGCTGTTACAATCGTGGCCTGAGCCAAAGGCTTTATTTATTTATTTATTTATTTATTTATTTATTTATTTATTTATTTATTTATTTATTTATTTATTTATTTACACGTTGACAGGCCAGACAAATTTATTGCTGCGTGTCATCCCCAGTGAACCTTTAATTTATTTTCTGACTGATAACCCACAAAGGGTTTGGAGATGGCGGGCTTGGCTGATTGCTTTCAAGAAGCCCAAATGACACATTTTAACTGTTGCCGCTTTTGTCAGCTTTTACCCTGAGGTTCTGGTGGTAACTGCTCTTAATTGCTCCTGGAGAGAGCCAACCCTGACGAGAAGTCATGATGCATGATGGAGCAAATACTTTGACTATTTTGCAAAGATTGGTGCCCTGTGACCTCATAAACCACCCTGCGGGGACTTTTAGTCTCAGCGTCCTATCCGTTCTCCAATTTAGTTCAGGAATAACTCTTTCCCTCTGCGGGGTGTGCTTGCCTGCCACTGAGCTTGGGTTGATGAACTAAGAACCTTGGAGAAGATTGCATTGTCCAAGTCTTCAACCGGATCATGCTTGGTCCTTGTCCACGTAAACATGAGTCATCCCTCAGACATCACTGACTTTTTGAGGAAATGTTAGGCCCTGCTATTTTTTAAAAGCCCCTTGAGTTCCCTGGATCTTTGGAGGCAACGTGAGGAAGACCACAGCAGATGGCTACTGTAATAGAAGCATCTCTAAGAGCCGCGGTGGCTCAGTGGTTAGAATGCAGTACTGCAGGCTACTTTTGCTGACTGCCGGCTGTCTACAGTTTAGCAGTTCGATTCTCACTAGATTTAAGGTTGACTCAGCCTTCCATCCTTCCGAGGTGGATAAAATGAGGACCCAGATGGTTGGGGGCAATAAACTGACTCTGTAAACCACTTATAGAGGGCTGTAAAGCACTGTGAAGTGGTATATTAAGTCTAAGTGCTATCGCTATTGCTATCTATCTATCTATCTATCTATCATTTGTCTATCATCTATCTATCTATCTATCTATCTATCATTTGTCCATCATCTCATTTGTCCATCATCATCTCAAGGCTCAAGGTTGACTCAGCCTTCCATCCTTCCGAGGTGGATAAAATGAGGACCCAGATTGTTGGGTGCAAGAGGCTGACTCTGTAAACTGTTTAGAGAGGGCTGTAAAAGCACTGCAAAGCGGTATATAAGTCTAAATGCTATTGCTATCTCTCCAAGAATTGCTCAATGATTGCAAGTATAAATTTAAAATGATGTTTTCTTGCCCTATAGGTCACCACCACCTCCTTAGAAAGAGAGCCAATTTGATCTAGAGCAGGGGTTCCTAACCCCCGAACTGTGGCCTGTTTGAAACTGGGCCACAGGAGAAAAAGGCAAGCATATGCATGTAAAGCTCCACTCAATGGAGGGCATGAGTGGAGCGCACTTCTACTCACATACAAAGCTCCAGTCATACGATCAGAGGGTGTTTGCACGATCACCTCCACTTGTATTCACACAAGGGAAGGGTGCACATATGCACCACTCACACAAATGGGACTGTGCACATATGTGTGTGCCTCTGTCTCTGTCTCTCTGTCTCTCTGTCTCTCTGTCTCTCTCTCTTACACACACACACACACACACACACACACACACACACACACAAACACACACTGCCTGGGCAGGCCACCAAGTGACAATGGTTGTGGACCACTGGTCTAAAGATTAAGGCAGCAGGCTCAAAAAAACATGAGTTTTAGTCCCTCCTTAGACACAAAGTTAGTTTGGAGACCTTGGGCCAGCCACTCTCTCCCAGCCCTAGGAAGGAAGCAATGGGAAACCAATTCACAATCTCGCCCAGAAAACTGCAAGGATTGTTCCAGGTAGTTGCCAGGACTCAAAATTGACTTGAAGACACACACAAAATAAATACCCCCCCACTCCCAAAGATGTGAAAAAATCATAATTCTGATATATCAAAAAATGTAAAATTACTTGTCAAGAAAAACTCCTAGTAACTTCATAATTGTGACCCTACTGGGATTGGAAGGCTCTTGCCATAGTAATTCCAGCTATCAACCTCACATTTTTAGATTACTGAAGTGCACTGTAAATGGAGCTGCATCTGAAAAATACTACATTTGGCCAAATGCAGTGGCCTGTAGATTAGCAAACCATAGTAATTTTTCAATGGTTTTTGTTTTGCTATTTTATTATTATTCTTAGCAAAAGTTTTACAGAAAGGTTACAAGTGTAAAAACAAAGAAGAGGCATACATGAAAAACTACAAAAACAATCAACCCAATAAAACAACAGAAAGGGGGGAAATTATCAATACATAGCTGATGTTTGATGAATGAGGGTCTATATGTAGTACATAGCCATTAATCAAATGTCAGATAGATTTTTTTTAATCTGTTTTAGCTGGAAAAATAATAAATGATTATCTCAGATTGCAAAGTTGGGGAGAGATCATTATGCAGCAAAATCTATGTGGTCGCTAAGATTTAACAATAGTTTGATGGCACAGAATGAATCAGATCAATCAACATTACAAAATATCCTAAAATCTATGCCATGGGAAAACACACTGAATCATTCATTGATTAGCAGATAAAATATTAGTGGATAAATGGAAAGCTACAAGGAATCAACACTGGATGGAACCAATGGAGGAGCTAGCAGCTCTGTCTGATAAAAGCTGGGAAGTATGGAAAAGGAAAAGGAGCTTATAGTGGACTATAGAAGGAACAGATCCGACATCGGAGCCATTGCTTATCAATGGAGACTGAGTAGAGCAAGTGGCCAGTTTTAAGTTTCTGGGTGTTACCCTCAAAGAGGACCTGACCTGGGGGTGCCCACATTGCAGCCCTGGTCAAAAGGGCCCAGCAGAGATTATATTACCTGAGACTTCTCAGGAAACAACAACGGAATGAAAAACTGCTGGTGACCTTCTACTGCTGCACCATAGAGAGTATCTTAACTTACTGCACCTCTGTATGGTTTGCCAATTGCACTGGGGCAGATAGGAAAGCGCTCCAGAGGGTTAACGTCATTGCCCAGAAGATTGTTGGTTGCCCTCTCTCCTCTTTGGAAGAGCTTTATAGCTCCCGCTGCCTTAAGAAAGTTCAAAACATTATCAAAGATCCATCTCATCCTGGGAACTCTTTTTTTGAACTATGACCATCTGGCAGACGGTACCGGATAATAAAAACAAGGACAAATAGGCTGAAACACAGCTTCTATCCCAGGGCAGTAGCTCTATTGAATTATACTGTATAGCACAATATTAATGCAATATCAGGGGTTTTCAATTCAATTGCATAGAATGTGAAGGATGTGTGTTTGTGTTTTATTTTTTTATAGTTTTCTTATGGATAATGTACACTGAAGGTGGCATTTAATTTCATTGTACCAGGTGCAATAACAATAAAGTAAAATAAAGTAAATTGTCGAATAGATACAGGGGCCCAACAAGATCCAGACACATCCTGAACAAATGGGACTATCCAGTGGCTACTGTTCTTTGCGATTCTGGTGAAGATATGCAGACAACACCACATATGTACACCTGTCCTTTGTGCCCTCATCAGTGTAGACCTGAGAACCTCACAGCACGACAGAACACAATTAATGTGGCTAGTATCTGGACAAGATTTGTTTAATTCATCCACATTTTAATCTCGTATTTGATATTTGATATCTGCTAGAAGCACGACAACCCCAAAACTAGAAGCATTTGAAATGTGGATTTACAAAACGGCTGTTATGTATAAGCTGGGTTGACAAAATCAGAAACGAGGAAGTGATAATCCACTTGGGAAAGCCAAGGGAAATCATCAAAACCATTAAAAAAGTAAAAATTAGAATATTTTGGACATGTGATTCTATACCCGGAAAAAAATGGCATACTTCACTTAATCCTCCAGGTAAAGATTGAAGGCAAACGAGGTCTGGGTAGAAGAAGAACATTATGGCTTCAAAATCTAAGGGTTTGGTTTGGACAAAATTCAGCAGCCCTTTTCCCCGCAGCTGTTGATAAAAATAGGATCACCAACACGATCACCAACATCCGATGACAGATAAGGCACAAGAAGAGGAAGAAGATTTGATATTTTAAATTAATGTCATATAGTATGCCTTATTTTAATTGCAATGCTTCTGACACAAATAAATAAACAAGCAGATAAAATGGACTTTTCAAAAATGGATGTTGTGCATCAATTAAATCCAATTCTTAATAACATTACTACTTTTTCCAATTTCTCAAAATAATTCTCTTACCCAGGCCCGATACAACTATAACTCCTCAAAAATAGTCCAATGTCCAAAGCTTTGGGGCATAATTTAATAGATCATCATCTTTAACATTAAATATTTTGTCCAGGAATATTTTAAAATATTATTCAAAAAAGGATGTCATTATAATCATATAATACAATTGCTGCATTGGTTAGTTTCTGGGTATCATTCAAGGTTTTGACTGGGTAACAAGTAAGGTGAAAGATTTGAAAGAATACAATGAATTTTGTAAATAAAAAAGGTGACAGTTCACAAAGATTACTAGGTGCAAATAGAAATACCCATTATTTCCATAGCAAGGGAGATAAAGCAGGAATGGTTAAATTGATTATTTTATTCAAACAGAAAAATATTTGGATATCACTTTTGGAATTTGTGCTTGCGAAGAAAAAAAAATGAAACATTGACTTTGGTTTTGTTGATTAGAACGATTTGGTGTTATAGGAATGGCTAGCTATATATTAATGTGTAAAAGCACAAAATTGAGGTTGGAGTGTGTTTACCTTGTATTGTGCTAAGAAGAATTGGGAGTCAATGGCCCCTTTCTTTCTTTTTCTCTTTCCCCTTGTATCTCACACACACCCTTTCTCCTTCCTTCCCTTAATTTCCTCTTTTTTTTTCTTCTCTTCTTTGTATTTTATATAATAACAGATAACAGATAATCAGAGTTGGAAAAGACCTTTTAAGTCATCTAGTCCAACCCCCTGCCCAAGCAGGAGGCCCTACTAATAAAATAGGAGACTCTAATAAAATAAAACCTTAATAAAAAGCGGGGGGAAGTTTTGACTTGGTAGCTTAGCAGCGAAGTATTTAGAAGATGATCTTTTCTGCATCAGAGATGGTCCATCCAATTCGTCTTGTGGATGTGCCAGGAACATTTAATTCTGCTCCGTTGGGAGGTGAAGGTAGAAAGCTCAAGTGAACTACTAATACCACTCTATAAAGCCTTAGTACCTAGAGTACTGCATCCAGTTTTGGTCACCACACTCTAAAAAAGATGCTGAGACTCTAGAAAGAGTGCAGAGAAGAGCGACCAGGATGATTAGGGGACTGGAGGCTAAAACATATGATGAACAGTTGCAGGAACTGGGCCTGGCTAGTCTAGGGAAGAGAAGGACCAGGGGAGACAGGATAGCAGTCTTCCAATATTTGAGGGGCTGCCACAGAGAGGCTATTTCCCAAAGCCACTGAAGGCCACACAAGGAATAATGCATGGAAACTGAACAAGGAGAGATTCAACCTGGAAATAAGGAGAAATTTTCTGACAATGAGAGCAATCAATCAATGGAACAGAAGTTGCCTTCAGAAGTTGTGGGAGCTTCATCACTGGAAGCTTTCAAAAAGAGACTGGACTGCCATCTGTCAGAAATGTTGTAGGGTCTGTTTGGGCAGGGGGCTGGACTAGATGACCTACAAGATCTCTTCCAATTCTGTTGATCTGTATCTGTAAAGTCTAACAAGCAGCCCGATGTTACAGATCTCTTTCCTACTTGTGATTAGATTGACATCCTCACTGTTGGTCTTCCAGAAATTGTTAAAGATAACTGAATTGTTCCAGAGGGTCTTAGAGCAATGAGTGGTCACCCTTACACTCCTACTTTGTACCAGTTTATATCTTTATTACCTTATAGGTCCTTCCTCTGCTTTTATGTTGTAAACTACAGGGAGTCATTTTTATTGAATCCAGTGGTATATGAAGACTATAAATAAATGAATACTCAAAGCCAAAAGCCAAATTTACCCTGTTCTAAGCTGTTTGACTTCTCGGTTGTTAACATAGGGATTAGGAGGTGAGGGACAATCATAACCATGGCAACAGAACAGTCATAACTTCTTAATATAGTTTAATAATAATACCAGGACCAGCCACATAGCAGAAGGTGGCCGCTATAACTGAGGTATTACCTTCATAGGAAATCTCTTTTAGAAGATTGGAGAAAATTTGCATCTACTTGCAAAATGCATAAGATTTAGCCAAAGTTTTCAGAGGTCCAGAGTCTGGGACTGCAATTCATCTGGACCCATAGATGGCATGGGGATAATTTGTCAATCTATTCTCACACTTTTGCAGGTTTTTTTAAAAAGAAAGTCAGATGAGCCAAGGAACTTGGTTGGTTGGCATCAAGGGTAATTCTGCTATATCTGAGCGGCAGGGATTCGGATGACCACTGGGTGGCAGCAAACAGTTGGACTTTTTTATGTCTCTCTGCTGCTATCTTGTGACTATATGGAGCTATGCAGCCCATATTTAGTAGCCTTACCAAACTTTAATAATCTTAGCACTCTCTGAGCTTGGCTGTTTTCTTGCAGACATTTCATTACCCAACTAGGTAACATCATCACTGCTAATTCAGAAGCATAGCAAGGATCAAGGAATATATGAACAGGCACACCGATATCCATAGTCTTTCTCTTAGGACTCAGGACATGTATCATAAAGATTTGGGAGGGAGGGAAATTCCTTGCCTCCTTATTTATTTATTTAGTTTAGTTTGTCAAGCATGTATGAAAAAAATAAGTATAAGTATGAACATAACATATAAAATATAAGTATAAACAGGTATAAGTAAATGACTATTAATAAATGGGGACAGTAGGACAGGGATGATAGGCATGCTGGTGCACTTATGCATGCCCCCTTACAGACCTCTTAGGAATGGAGTAAGGTCCATGGTAGACAGTTTAACATTTAAGTTTTGGGGGTTTGAGGATGTAACAACAGGTAGTGAGTTCCAGACATTGACCACTCTGTTGCTGAAGTCGTATTTTCTGCAATCAAGTTTTGAGCGGTTTATGTTGTGTTTGTATCTATTGTTTGCCTGTGTGTTGTTGTGGTTGAAGCTGAAGTAGTCACTGACAGGTAGAATGTTATAGCAGACAATTTTGCGTAAGGTCAGACTGTAGGCGGCATAGTTCTAAGTTCTCCAGCCCCAAATTTCAAGCCTGGTGACATAACAGATTCTATTGCGAGCAGAGGAATGGAGGACTCTTCTCGTGAAATATCTCTGGACTCACTCAGTTGTATTAATGTCCATTATACAGTGTGGATTCCAGGCAGATGAACTGTATTCAAGAATTGGTCCGGCAAAGGTTTTGTATGCCCTGGTTTGCAGTTCAATGTTACCAGAGCAGAAGCTTCACAAAATGAAATCTCATTAACACTGGGGAACATTTTTTCAGTTTCAAGGCATCTCTCCAACATGTATACTTATCAAAGCAATTCAGACCCAAGGCAAATAATCAACTTAATTACTGCCAAAGACATTTGCCATTGGGGAGGGGGGGCTGCCTTCAATGCCCCCAAATATCTGCGGAGACAAGCAAAACAGGTGGTCGACTGTGGTTGACTCCTTGATCTGTAGCTGCCTTAATTTATCCCCATCTTAGAATACCTGCCAATTCACCCAATAAAAGGGGAAGAAAGTCATATCTCAAGGTTACGATGTCGTCAGAGAGCCGTATATTTTATATCTTATCGTGCTCTGGCAATAAAGCAAAGAATGGCGGGTGGGGCAGGGGGGGTGAGTTGGATATTACTTTTACTTTCACACAATGTATCCTAGAAAGAATGACATGCTGCAGCTACACAAATAAATTAATTCCGTCTCCATCATTGTGGCTTCACTCACAGGCATACAAAAAAAAACGGTTCTAGGAAATTTCAAGGGCAGCTTTTTCTACAATGCATCTTGGAAGCTCATAAGGTTTGTGGGAGGGTCTTTCTCTGGGTTATGAGTTTCTTTTCGGAAATAAACAGATTGTGCAAATTGAGGATGGATCCCAAACAGATATCAAGACCCCAAGATAATTACATGTCCTTGAAGCAAGAATTTTCCTTCTTGCCAGCAATCTTTTGGGGTCTGCTTTCTGTTTTGTTTTGTTTTTTTCCTTCCTATAATGAAATCACTCAAGATGTCTTTAAGCTCTAAGGCAGAGGTGTCTAATCTTGGCAATTTTAAGACCCAGAATTCCCCAGCCAGCCAAGGTTGGATACTTCTGTCCTAAAAGAAATTCACTTGGGCAGATTTCTTAGGTTCGCCTAGTAGACTCACATCTGTCGGTTTGTTATTTCTTTTTTTTAAAGCAAAGCTGTTGTAGATATCTTCCGAATGCATCACATATCTCTTAAAGCTCACAATAATCCTGAGAGGGAGTTACTGCTTTAAGAAAACTTACCACTTAGAAGTTCTGCCTGTGAAACATCAAGGGAGGAAATTCATTCTTAAAGGCACAGGGATGGCAGTGATTTCTGGTTTGATTGCATTAGTGTGCAGGCACAAAAGAGACAAGGAAAACATGTTTCTACAATGTGTTTGTGTTCCATGATCTACACAACTATAAACAAACCACACCAACTGAGTTCACCTAGCATTCTATCCTAAAACATGGTGGGGTAGTTATTGGAGCATCAATCTTGGAACATTTTAAACATAACAAACATATTGGAACATGCAGCATAGTATGTAACAGATGCATTAAATATTATCCAGAAAGAAATTATTATCCTTACAGGTGGCTGAGCACAAGTATCAACTGAGTCAGGTCATCCACTAAACCATGATTATAAAACCTGTTCTGACAAAGGCTTTCAAGAATGTAATGACGCACACACTTATTTTAAAAACAAGTCTTGTTTTATTGCAACTCTGGGAATTATTTTCATTCCCAGCTGGTAATGAATCTCAAACAGTCCCTCGAGATAAGCACCCACCTTTCTTTCCTGTGAAGTGCTGCCAATAACAGAAGTGTCAAATGAACTAGAAAAAAAAAAAACCAACCGAAGTACAAAGAGCTTCAAGAATGAATCTGAACTAAATGAACGACTTTGCTTCCTGCAAAGGTTTCATCATCTTTTCCTGTCCTTTATATCTTATGGGAGGGACAATCACCTCCCAAACTTGCTCCCAAGTCGCCACTTTTGTTTCAGCTGCTCTCGCCTTCTAGCAGCTCTGTGCACTGGGAACAGGCTCCTCTGGGTCCTCTGCCTTGCTGCTGCCAGACTCCGAAGGCAGCACCCCACTCCCAGATGGTCCTGGCTCCATCTCTGCATTGGACACAGGACCTTCATCCGAGTCCACTTCCAGACCGGTCCCCATTCTTCCCCACTGTCTGATTCCACTGCTGTCTGCACAGACTGCCAACAAACCACAACAAAACCAATGGTCTGTGCAAAAGCTGCTACGGTTTGTTATTTGAAATTATTTGCCATATTGTGGTGGAACATAGTCTGGAGTCGCAGGAGGGAGAAGTTGTTCCCCAGAAGGCAAAGAGGGAGCAGAACGTGGAATGTCTGGTAGGCAGGAAGAAAGTAAAGACAGTCCCTCCCTAGCAGTTCACAGAGTATATCTCTAATCATGCAGAAAGGTGCTTTAGTCTGGCAAGATTCTGTTTGTAGATGAATGATAAAGGAACTACTCAGAAATAATTCGGTATGTTGTTCTTGGGGCCCAACACATATTTTTCCCATATATGGAAAGCACTCTTTCTAGGACACACTTCCAAAAGGGCATTTAAAAATGTTTAAAAGTTCTATGGCTCTTCTTTTTAATTTTGGAAATATATAGTTAGCCTCTAATTAAAATGAGAAAGATCTGATTCGGCAAAGTTATCTTTAGAAACAAATATTCTGCAAGAGTGCAGTTCAGCTCCTGGAGGGAGGGAAAACCTCCCAATTTGTGACCTTGTTCCAATTTGTGACCTTTAACCATTGAAACTTTCTACTGGTGTGAAATATGTATGCTACTTACTCCCTCCCCCCCATGGTTTAAATCCTTTCCCAATACACAAATTTTAAATTAGTTGATTGTAAGGTGACCAACTTTTTTACAATGAAAAGGAGGACACAAATAAATTGAAGAAAAAAAACAAAGCCACTTGCGCACGGCGCACTCTCTCAAAACAATTCTCCTGTGTGGAGCTCATGCCTCTCATAATCGCGTCTCGCCGCACTGTACCGAGCCTTGACGAATCGCCATGTCAAATACAAATACGTCACATCACACACAATGGATCGGATAGGTATCGATCAAATACGGAGATTTACAGATTAGTCTTCAAATATCAAAAAAAAAAAGGACATGTAGGAGGACACTTTTTGAACTTACAAAAGGAGGACTGTCCTCCCTAAAGGAGGACGGTTGGCCACCTTATTGATTGGATCCTCTCTTCCTCTTTTCTTTCTAATACAAATTAGTTCCTTCCTTCTTTTCTTTCTAATACAGATTGGTTCCTTCCTTCTTCTTTTCTTTCTACTACAAATTGGTGCCCTTCCTTTCTCTTTTCTTTCTAATATAAATTGGTTCCTTCCGCTTTTCTTTCTAATACAAATTGGTTCTCTTCCTTTCTCTTATCTTTCTAATACAAATTGGTTCCTTCCTTCTTCTTTTCTTTCTAATATAAATGTAGGTACTCCCATTGTATTATTTGCTTTTTCTATTCCTAGGCAAATTCAAAACATGTTGAACCACCAATGAACTGGAGAATGACTCATTCCTTTGATTTTCTGAAAGCCATTCCATTATCTACTATTCAGCTCCAACTCACCCATCCGATTTAAACCTTGATGTGCAAAAAAGCACTATTTTCCCCACTATTTTCAGCTGATAAAGAGTGACCACTTCTGGATAATTACAGTCTCACCTTTAATTAAAACCCCCTCTGTGCTGTGATGCCAGCAGAGCACTTGACACTGATTAAGAAACTCTCATTCTGTCATCTTTTATTTTGCTAAATGTAATGATTGCCTTTCTGTGATCTTTGTTTAATCTGGCTCTTAGCTAAAATCTCATTGGGTCACTGATGTTCTGTGCCTCATACATAATCTTCCCTGTCACTCTGGCTAGCAAAAAAGTCTCTTGCACATTTCTACAAAGGCATCTCTGAAGTAGTAAGACCTGCCATTTATGGAGCACTTAAGCTGTTATTAATTAGCGCTCTACCTAATATTTCTCTTTTATTTTAAAACCGTTCTCATTCAGTTCTATGAAAAGATATTGCCTTTGAATTTTTTTCTCTCTCCCCGAAGCAGAAGAATGGCTCTCTGAAATGTGTGTAGCTAATGTGTGGGTTCTTCCAGTTAGGCGTAAAGATTCTCATAAATTGCGCCTGATTCCTCTTGACTGAAGCCATGCAATTTTCTTGGCAGCTCCACAAAAGAATTTGCCATTGTTTTCTTCCAGGAGACAGCTGGATAGATTGATGGACAGAGGTTTTTTTTTTAAAAAAAATAAAAAATAAAATCTAGCCTTCCATAGAAGGTCTAAATAAAAAAGAGAAGTTTTTTGTAGTTACCAAAACAATGCATGATTCTTGAATATTAGCATAGAACATTTTGAGGATCAGGGGCCATCATTGACAAGACCTGTACAGAAATGACCATAAGATGAAAAAGCTACAATAGTGGCAAATAGCTATAAGCTCAGGTATAAGATGAGAGTGGCGGTTTATCCTCCAAGCTTGTGGGTTGTTTTCTGAATGTTATGTTACTAGGCTAAGTAATGTCTTCAGTGCAATTTAGGGAATGTCAGTATTGGTGTTCTTCTGTGTTATGGCCTGTCAGCTGCCAGCCCCTCCAGCAGCCAATCAAATAAGGAGACAGCGTGGGAGTCAGAACCAGCATCAAGGCAACCTGAGAGCTCCAATGGGGAAGAGGGAATGGAGCTGTCAGAGAGAAAGAGAGAGAGAGAGAGAGAGAGAGTGGAGCCTGGGCCGTCCATCAGCCCTCAAATGAAGGTGGCTGATGAAGAAGAAGAGGAACAGCTGGGTCCAGTGCCTGATTTGTGGATATGCAGAAGGCAGAGGAGAGGAGAGCAGTGGAAATCTATGGGCCAATATAAGGGCTTTGTGTCTTGTGTAGGTCTTGTGATGGGAGGGTCATATCAGGTAAGGGTTTAGTGATGGCTCTTGCGATGAGTAGGTGTGGATCACATTAGTTGGAAGTCTTGTGATAAGCTACAATTTGTGACAACAATGATAAGCTACAATTTGTGACTTCCAGAGGGCTTCCAGAGTGATCCTAACAATCTATTAACTGAGATTCAAACTCTTGAAGCTTGCTTGGTAGCTCTATGTGACTCAGTGGGATAGCTTCTACAGAGGGATAACTTGTGCTTTAGCAGACCAAATATAAAGATAGATGAACTTGGAGTGCGTTAAACATGAAGTTACCATCACATGGTAACAAAGAGACCGAAGCAGAACCCTCTCCATCCAACTGTCCAACTTAGGAACAACACATGGAAGGAAATAGCATTCCATGAATCCTAATCTCAAGTCATTAATTTAACATCTACATCATTAAAGTACAGTGGTACCCTGATACCCAACTGCTTTGAAACTCATCAAATTTGGTACTCAATGCATTTTGACATGAAAAGTTTGACCCAGTACTCATTGTTTGTTTAGTGCTCAAGGCACAAGCTAGAAATTGCCGGTGTCGGCTACCTTGTGACTCACTATGGGAAAATATTTCCTTATGGGAAAAATTGGTTTGGCACTCATCATTTTTGGTACTCGGTGGCGTGGTGGTTAGAATGCAGTACTGCAGGCTACTTCTGCTGACTGCTGGCTGCCTGCAATTTGGCAGAATCTCACCAGGCTCCAAGTTGACTCGTCCTTCCAAGGTCGGTAAAATGAGGACCCAGATTGTTGTGGGGCAATATGCTGACTGTAAACTGCTTAGAGAGGGCCGTAAAGCACCGTGAAGCAGTTTATAAGTCTAAATGCTATGCTATTGCTATTGATCATGCCTCCTAAAACCAATTAATAATGAGTAACAAGGTACTACTACTGTAGCACAACTGCTCATTTCCTACATCAAGGAGAAAATAGCCCTAGAATGAGAAATACGTAATATAACTGGCTTAATATAAGCCTGTCTCTGCAAGGCAGAGGTTTCCAAACTTGTCAAGTTTAAGACTTGCGGACTTCAACTGCCAGAGAATTCTGGAAGTTGAAGTCCACAAGTCTTAAAGTTGACAAGTTTGGGGACCCATGTTCCAAAGCATGGCTGTCAGTGTGTGCTCCCTTCAAGATCCAAGAAAGAAATACTCAGACTCCATGGATTAGAGCAAAGTTCTCCTTTTACTGGAAATCAAAGTGGAAGCTACAGATTGAATTCAATCTGAGGAATTGTACGCAGATCACATATACAAAGGAATGGAATTGTTCCCACCCCCAAAGTCCAAATGACTCTTTCAATTAAAAGTTCTGAATATGATCATGTGGGCATCTTCAGGTGGTGATGAGGCCTCTGTCCGTTGACCTTGACATATTTTGATAAAACTTCGCAGCTGCGCAAAAGGGATAGAAGCTAGCAAGGAAATGGAAAGTTAAAGACAAGAATTCATACACCCTCCCCTTGCTTACCCACAGCAAAGAATGCAAAACACCTCCAGCTCTCTTCCCCTCCAGGTCCCCCTCCCCGTTGCTAATGACAGCCGAAAGAAATGAGAAAGAAAAGATGCAGCAGATAGGATGCAAAAGATATAAGATGTAGAAGATATCTTGAGGCTGACAATGGCATTCAGAAAATCAAAGGGCTGGAAGAGATCTTGCTGGTGTCTTCTAGTTCAAGCCCCTTACCCAAGGGGGGAGTCCTTAAATGATCCATGGTGAATGGTTGTCCAATTGTTTCTTGAAAGCCTCCATTGATTAATTGTTCTTCCTGTCAGGAAATTCCTCCTGATTTGCAAGTTGGATCTCCCTCTGACCAACTTTCACTGGTTGCTTCTTGTCCTGCTCCAGATGCTATGGAGAATTCAGAAAGGAAGAGGGAGAAAAAAAGAGGAAAAAAAAAACCTTAAACAAATTTTGAATCTATCTTTCAAGAAGAGATTGGATTGCCATTTGTCAGTAGGGTCTCCCTGCTTCGGTGGGGGGGGGTTGGACTAGATGACCTACAAGGTCCCTTCCAACTCTGTTAATCTAATCCTCCTGCACCAAACATCATGAGCAACCCAGCGCATCATGTATCATGAGCAAAGGCACTTAACCCTATATGCAAATAAATAAATTCAGATGGGGAATTTGGAACAAAGGCAGGTAAAAGAAAAGAAGCAAACACAGCTGGCTGGCTGTGAAATAATCCTACATTTTTCGAAGCCTATTAGCATTGGCTTCTCTTTATCTCAGTCTACCAACAATCCCAGGGAAATGATAGTTCAAAAGCTTCTGTTGGAAAAGAAGTAAAAATTGGCACTAGCACTGCCTGCTTTCCGGTATCTGTTATTCTCTTGCCAGGGGACAAAACCCAGCATCCACCATTAAATGAGTCCGACCCTTCGGGTTGAAATGCTTCCTGACACTCCTTTGGAGAAAGAGAAAAAAAGGAGAAGTAGACCTCAAAGAACTGGATCATCCTTTTGTCCATGTTCTGCCACTTCCAACGTTTTAATGTTCCTTATGTTCTGTCCCCGGGTATAAACAGTGTGAAAAATTGAGGTAGACATCTCAGGGTAACTGCCATCCTCATTTGTAGAATCCTTGAAATGCAAAATATCCTTCTGGGGTGAACATTTTCCTTCTCTTGCTACACAATCTGAGATTGTGTACATGCTGGCTGGGGACTTCTGGGAGTTGAAGGCCACACATTTTTAAGTTTGGCAGGGTTCTCAGAATCAGAATAGAGCTAGAAAGGGCCTTGGAAGTCTTCTAGTCCAGCCCCCTGCCCAAGAAGGGGATCCTACACCAATTCATATGCAAGTTAAGAAACACTGCTCTACAAAATGTCAGTGAACCAAATCCTAAGGGGTCTTTAGAATTTCTCTAAGCTTGGTTGTTTTCTTGCAGACGTTTCATTACCCAACTAGGTAACATCATCAGTGACAGCACATGATCATCTAGCACCAATGATGTTTCCTAGTTTGGGTAATGAAACCTCTGTAAGAAAACAACCAAGCTCAGGGAGCACCTAAGACCCCTTATTTCAACCCCAAGCTGCAAATATTATTTATTGGAACCAAATCCTGTCCTCTTTGTTCTAAACATGTTCTAAAGTTCCAAGAACTTTCCCCAATCCATTTATCAGAGTCCAGCAGGGATTATGATCTATCCCATGCTCAAACTCACAATTTAAGCACAAGGAAAGTAATTTCACGGAGTATATACACAGCATCCACCTCTGCAAAATCAAAGCTTTGGCTATCATTTGTAAGTGTAAACACAGATTAATAGAATCACTCAAGGGCACATTCAAAGTTAGAAGCTTGAGAGATAATTTGCATCTTCCATTTCTCTTTTAAAGCTGAATCCGTTTTTTTATCCAAAGTCCTAACTCAAAACCGTAACAGAAGATAAGAAAAAATATTACAGTGATTGTCTTTGGAGAATACAAGCATGAGTAAATTCTTGAGTTCCTATCATATCCTACTTCATACATAAACTAAAGGGCTAAGGATGTATGGTAGGTTAAACTCAGTTTGCTAGGGAAGGCTGTCTTGCAGACATGGCTGTCAATGCAGACATGGTTTCAGTTGGAAGATTGCCTTTAGCTTCAGCCAATAGCTGCAACCCTCAGAGGAATGATAGTTTAGCAGAACTAGCATTTGGAGATTCATGGGAAAGCCTTTTGTGTGTGTGTGACTCCCAGATACTATAAAAGTACTTCCTGCCGGGCAGGAAATGAGGCTGTTTGGTGAAGAGCATTGCAGGTGAGTTTTCTTTTTGGGTGTGGGTTGTGTTTGCAGAAGAAAACCCTTTTTGTGGGAAGATGCTTAATAGAACTGACAAGCATTAAGTAGAATGCTAGGCTAAGGGTTATATCTCCCTCTGAAAAGATATTGATTACAGCAGGGAAGTATGTAGCTATCAATAAAGGTTGCTCTTTTATAGCTTTATGGTATGTAAATTATGCCATTAGCTTGTACAGTCAATGGCAGGCATTCTATAAAACTAATTGCAAATAAAGCCACTACAGGGTGGTGGGCCCATGTTTGACTTCAGAAGGTGGGATATTAACACCAGGCAAGCAAATGTGCTGATACAATTGCCTGGGGAAACTGAGGCCCATAATTCTTTTAGCTCTGTGTCTGAGTTCACACATTCTACTAAGCCATAAGATGGTTAAGCTTGCTTAGTGGGCTGTGTGAACCCAGTTACTTTGGAACCCAGTTTATAACTAGAATCACCATCGATTAACAACCCCATAATCCCTTGTGGGGTGGAGTCTGGACAACAGACTGGAGCTAGCAGAGTGTTTTAATGGCCAGATGCCTTTCCTGTTGCCAATGGGGAATTTTGTTCAGCAGATATATTCTCAGTGTGCCCAGAGGGAAAAAATATCTGTCTCTACCTAGGATTGAACTCTATAGGATTTATAGGGTCAAATTCTACAGAATAGAATGTTGGTCAAATTTATCCAATGGTGAGTTTATTCAATAAACCATGGGTTCTTCAGCTATAATGATACAAACCATGGTGCAAAGTTAAACTAAGCCTTTCACTATGGTAACTTAAACCAGTTAGCTAGTTTGGATGGTTTAATTTATTGCCTACACAGGAACTATACAGGGAGATGGAAAAGACCATTTATCCTTCACCTCAAACTACAGAATGTCCTCCTATATTAACAAGATTAATCAAGTTGCTGTACTGAAGTTGGTTTGCTGCCAGAGGATGTTGACTAAGCCAAAGCGATGAATTGGCTTGGCTTCTTAATCTGTACTTGGTGCCAAAGTTCAATTCTGGTCCTGTAAAACAGGCTTTGTACTTATTCTAGGGCAACTAGTCCACGTGAAGCTAAATAGAGAAAGTGTCTTCCAGATGGGACCATTGAAGTTCTGTCATGGGGATAGAAAATCTGGTGCTCTCTAGATACTTTGGAATATCTTCTCCAGTCCCTTGCCTCTGATAATGCTGGCTTAAGCTGGGAGAAAAATATTTTAAACATCTGGAGGTATCTGATTACTTGCCCCTGGTCTACTAGGGGTGAGCTGGTCAAAAGCTTTTTTTTTTTAATCTAGC
This sequence comes from Notechis scutatus, assembly GCF_049901735.1. Lineage (NCBI taxonomy): Eukaryota > Metazoa > Chordata > Lepidosauria > Squamata > Elapidae > Notechis > Notechis scutatus. Next base: position 22,714,929 of record NC_142015.1, on the reverse strand, counting down.
CAGCTTCAAGCTTAGGAAACATATCATTATCCTCTCTGCAATTGTGAACAAATCTTGGGTGTTCTCACAAAATAGCTGCAGGAGTGGTCCTGATGTCACAAACACTAGTTTGTCGGGGAATGTGGAATTGTTCCATCCATCCAAGCTTATTTTACTGTTTTCATTTTTTAAGATTGCCAGCTGGGATTATGATGCTACAGTCAGATGCTCTTTCTTTCCACTGCTGTGTTTCTGGGAAAAGAGATTTAAGTGTCTGTTGTGTAGTTGATGCACCACAGGTGTCTCTCAGCCTAGTTGTGTCCACCCCACAATTTCCTGTTACCCCACTATCATCTGAAGGCCCTGATGATCCAACATGACATATATCATGCTTCCTCTTGAAATTGAATGCCCCTTTTCCCCCCCCCACCTAGTTGTTTCAATGAGCAACTTTTTCATTACAGTCATAATAAAATATCAATAACTCACGGTGGTGTTTTCATCCAGGTGATTTCTCACTGCAACTTTGCTGCTGCTGCTTGCCATTTCCATAATAGATCAGTTCCTTGGCCTGTTGTGTCGCTGCCAATTGAGAGATGGGAGATAGGATGAGCAAGTGTGAGTACTCCAGCGTCCAAGAAGAAACTTTTCAACCGAGCGATTACACTCCTGAAGCCATCCCTGAAGTTCCTAATCCAGGAGGAGAAGAACCGCATCCTACCGCTGAAATTCCAGTTGAAATGCCCCACCTAGAACCCGAATCATCTATGGCACAAGAAGAAAATGAAATAGTAGAGACGGAAACAGGAGAAGTTGGACCTCCACCTGAGGAGGAATTGCCACCTAACGAACAGCCTCTACTTCCACCAGCCTCTGGAAATGACTCTGACTAGCCTGCTTTAGATGGTTCTTCCGCCCCAGAAGGATCTTGGATTTGCTAAAGAACTCTTGAGATAACCTCTTCAAAGGTTCTTTCAAAGAACAAAGTATTTTGAGATGTTGAGCTTGGCTTACTGATTGGGAACTCTTTCTTCTGCTTCATTGGCTGCTAGAAATGACCTTCTGGGTTCTAAAGTGGAAGGGTTTTTCATCTTGTGTTCCATGAAGTCCTGAAATATATTTCCAGTGCAGCCATAGGAAACAAATGCAGGGATCCTGAAGCACAGCAGTTAAACAGGGCTGCTCTTAAATCTGCCTGTCATCCTTAAAAATGTAATTTATATATCCTTGACCTCATCCCTGCTTTGCTCTTCTCAACTTTCCATTGTGCCTAAAACTACGCAATTGATATATTCCAATGTATTACTACTTAAATAAGTCCCATTAGTATGTTTCTAATTATTGATGGAGATAAATAATATTGCTGCGTAGTCTTTCTTCATGAAACATTTTGTGTTTTGCTGCCAATAAAGTGCCATTTTGTAACTGCAACTTATGAGTTTTTGTCTTCCTCAGCAAGAAATGTTCATGTTATTTAAGATGCATGAAGACGTTGCTTTTTTTTTTCCATAGTTTTAGCAACACTTCACAACACACAAAGGTGCTGATTCAAAAACTCAGTTCAGAAACTTTGCCAAACTTTTTTTTCACACCTACCTGAACTGAAATAGTCTTGAAACAGATACAACGGGCATTATAATAGAGAAGGCAAGGATAGAGGATGAGGGAAGGTAAATAGGAATATTAGAAAGAAGGCCAACAAACAGGCTAAATTATTTTCTGGAAAATTGACGCTTTGGAGAAATCAGGAAGAAAAATCTTAGAAATTTCTCATAATTCAGCTCAGCTAATACTGTATAAAAGCACACTGCTGTTTTAACAACAAGCTGCAAACAACATAATATGTCCAACTCCTTTTAGCCATATTAAACAATATAAAAGCAGATTGATTAAATTATACTGGCAATGTTCCCTTCATTTGTAGGCAGCAACACTGATAAGCAGTTTTGCTAAATATTCTCCAAGGAGAGGGCTGAATCTGTCAAGATCAGGGGTGTCCAACCTTGGCAACTTTTAAGACTTGTGGACTTCAACTCCCACGTTGGCTGGGGAATTCTGGGAGTTGAAATCCACAAGTCTTAAAAGTTGCCAAGGTTGGATGCTCCTACTCAAGGGGTTTCTGCAGTCGTATCAGAGGACACCTCCATGCAAAGAAAAACATCCACAGAACTATAAAAGCAAAGATATTCATTCAGTTATTTGCTGAGGCAAAGGAGGGAGGGAAGCAAAATGTTTAATTAGACAGAACATGATCGTTCATAATCAGGGTATCAGGAGAAATTCTATTCCCCTATTAGATTAAAACCTCTGTCGGTGTGTAATGGTTGAGGCAACTGCAAACATGCTGGGACATTTAAAACATATTTTTAATTGTCCTCCCGAGCACATTCTTCCCAGCAATTAAGGCCATCTCTGACCTTGTTGAAACAGGTACAGTAGGATGTGTAGAACAGCAATGAGTTGACAACTTCCAAATTCTCCCTTGCTGCTTCTCCTGCACTTCTTTGAATCTACGGTTTTTAAATTAAGGTCAACTCAAGTGAGATGTCCCTAAAGTCCTCTTTGGTCCAGGTGAGTAAAACTCATTCTTGGGCATCATGTTCTTTTCTTTTCCTTTCCTTTTTTCTTTTTTCTTTTTCTTTTCTTCCTGCTGGTTTCTTGAGGCTTGCGAACCAACCAAGCATTTTACACATAATCAAATCAAAGAAGCAAATTAAGTTTCCTTGGAAGCACGAGGGGGAAACAACCCAGCCAAATATCTCGGGGCCTATCTTCACTTTACCATTTCCAATTGCTTATTTGCATGTCTCAGATGAACTGAAATTAATTCTGCAGGATGAGATGAACAATGGAAATCTTGAGCTGGCAATTACGCTCTTGTGTTCTGAACAACAACTCTGAAATCAACCCTATCATGAAAGGCTGGGGGATGGATGGAGGGATGGAGGGATGGAATGAGTGCCTCCAAGTCAATGTCTATAGGGATTATCAGTCATCCAGGTCATGGTTGTTCCAGAGGCAACTGGAGTTTCTGGTTTTTCTTTTGAAGATGTTTCGATTCTCATCCAAGAAGCTTCTTCAGGTCTGACAGGATGGTGGGGAATGGAAGGATCTCTCCTTGCAGACAGCTGGTCATTTGCATCCTTTTAGAGGGTCATTGAAGCACTGAGAGGTTTTTCTGTGTCTTCAGGGTCACCTGAGTGGCATAAATGGTTCCTGTAGTCTTCAAGTCAGAAATGATTGTTAGCGACCACACAGATAGACCTCGTCTCAGAAGATCTGTCCCCGATCTGACTCCTTCAGGTCTCTCCATAGCACACCAAACACTCTTATCTTCAAGTTCATATATCCTTGTAGGTTAATCTCCACCCCAATGGATTTAAATCAAGAAGATGGGAGGGAAATCACTTCCTGGATTGTCCCAAAGATGCTCCTTCAAGTGGCAACTAGAGTTTTTTCGTTTTTCCCTGAAGATGTTTCACTTCACATGCAAGAAGCTTCTTCAGTTCAAACTGAATGGGGGCAATTGGAAGGATTTATATATGTGGCAAGGGGACCAAGGCAGTCATAGAATGGATCCCACCTGGTCAAAAGAGAAGAGAATAGAGAATACCTTTATTGTCGTTGCATTCCACGAATACAATGAAATTTGAAAACTACTCCAGCATAGTGCCCCAAACACCACATCACAATCACACTAGAGTATTTAAAAATAACAACAATGACAACGACAATGACAAAAGACAATGACAATAACAACAATAACAACAACAATAACAATAACAAACCCAGTCTAAAACCTATCTATTTAGTAAGTTAAATAGTTTAAAAATGCCACTATATACATGTACATAGGTCTAAATCACAAATGCACTGTTTGATTTAAGACAATTATTGCCTTGGAAAAGAAACTGTTTCTCAGTCTATTAGTCCTCATTTTAAGACACCTATAATGTCTCCCTGATGGTAACAGTTCGAAATATGAATGCATCCACAAAAGAGACCTGAAACAAGATGGATTGATGACATCAGCATATATTACAATTGGCAAAAGGAAGTTCTGGACCATATTGGTTGGAAACATGTGGAAGAAGCCTTCATCCTGCAGTGGACAGACAATGGCTAAAATGATGATGATGATATCAGTCATGACTATATCCTCCATTCCCCACCATTCAGTCAGAACCAAAGAAGCTTCTTGGATGAGAAGTGAAACGTCTTCAAGCAGAACAAGTAAGTCCAGTTGCCTTTTGAACAAGAACCTTGGGACAACCATGACCTGGAGGACTGAGAATCTCCATACATACTTCTTGGATTTCTTCTTGGCGCAATACACATAATTGGATTTTTCGTTGGGAATCAGTCTTGGGTTTCTCAGGTTTTCCTTTCTAAGTAAACCCGGGATGGGAACAAGTTACTAGAAAGTTGCTTCACAAGATTGATGTACACAGAGACTGGTACCATGCTGTAGTTACTGGGTCATGTCCCACCATTTGGTAAGTCTGCATCTAGAGTTCTATCCTCAAAAAAAGAGACAAAGGAAGAACATTTGAACAGGCCTACACAACAGCCTCCTGCATATGTTTTGTATGTTGCAAAGGTGACTTGGGAAACAACACAGTGTGACATAGGATTGTGTCAAAAGAAATAAATATACAGAGGAAATAGACACAGCAACAGATGGTGATTTGATCATTTGTTTATGTTTCCCCATCACATAAACTCAGCAGTTACTTATTAATTCCATTGGTGTCGGGGATGTGTTTCTAAAACAAACCATGGGAGAATTCCTTCCTTTGTTCTCCAATATTGTGTTTCTAAAACAAATCATGGGAGAATTCCTTCCTTTGTTCTCCAATATTGGGTCACATAGAAATGAAACTTTTGCAGGCTAGGATGTTAAACCCTAACTTGGTTGGGTTTGCTTTGGCTTAGACAGTGTGGCTTACAAACCATGATTGATTGCAGATGTGAACCTCGCTGATATACAGTGAAATGGCTGAATTTTGGCCCTACAACTATGCCAATTTTATTTTCAAAATCAAATATCGAATAATAATTTGACCTTTTTTCTTCGTGCTTTTTTTCCAGTTTTCAAAAGTGACAAATCATTTTGATTCCAATCCTTAAAACTGCCTCCCCAAAAAACACAGTTGTAATTGGCTTCAAAGGCCAAATGAAAATTTTCAGGATGTTGGGAGGTGAACCAGGACAATTGCCTTCACGATAAACCATGATCACCCTAAAAACAGGAGGGGGGAGGTTGGGTTTAAAAATTTGGCCAGGCCAAACAAACCAAAACATTATGGGTTGGTGGGTGTGGGGGAGGGAAGGATACTGCAAAATCTCCATTCCCTCCAAACCCCAGTAACCTGCTTTCCAGCTCCATTCTCCTGTGCAGGGCAACCAAAGAAGACCCAGCCGATCAGCTGGGACTCGATGGGAGGCAGAGAATAGATGGAGGTGGGGCCAGTCAGAGGTGGTATTTGCCGGTTCTCCAAACTACTCAAAATTTCTGCTACCAGTTCTCCAGAACTGTTCAGAACCGGCTGAATACCACCTCTGGTTGTCATCCATATCTGGTTAGTCTGATGCTTACCATTTTAGTGATAGTACCATATCACCAAGTAGTCTCCAGTAGCTTCCTACTGGTAGTAGCTTGGAAGAGTCTGGACAGCAAGATGGGTGGCATATCAATTTAATAAATAAATATAAAGATGGAATTACTGCTGCTCATCGCTCAAATAATATGAATGACTGATCTGTGTTTCAGCCCAATTCTTTTTTTAAAATAAGTTTTATTAAAAGTCTTGCAAAAAACATCAAAACGCAAACCAATGAAGAGCAGAAGCAAGAAGTGAAGAAAGAAAAAAAGGAAAAGTGCAGAAAGAAAGAATAAGTAGCAGTTTCTGTTGGGTTTTGCAGCAAATAAAAGTGCAATTTGCAAACTCATCTCTTATACTAGGGTTACAAAACAGCTGAGGTTTTTTCCCCCTATTATCCAGGTTTTTTCTGAATTAGGATAACCACAAACAATAAGTGATTTTTTCCCCCTGTTTCATGGTAAAGGTCTGTAAGTCAGCCATAAATGTAAGTAACATTTTCCATGATCAAAAGCTAATTTAGCCATCTCTGCAAGTTCCATCATCTTCACCAACCGTTTTCCATTGTGGGTATATGACTTAACCTATTTTATAATTTTAGGAAACTGGATCTTCTTGGGCTTATTAAATAACTTTCTTTTTACTCTTACAGATTTAGCAGACCTAAATGTTAAAAGTAATCTTGCACTCCTTTCTACAGGAAACACTTAAGGGTCTTGATATGTAAACCTATGATCACTTTAATAAAATATGCTGGGCTTGTGGGAGATGAATTAAGAGAGGTCGTAACTCATTTTGAACTAATTTCTCCCTGGAAACTCTCTTATCTTGACTGATAAAAGAGACTGAGCATATCTTATATGGGAGCTATGTTTCACAAGAGCCTGCTTGATTGGTTTTCCTTTGAAGTCTTGATCTCAGGAGCTCCTTGAACAATGTTGAACGGAATGGTGAGGCTCATAATAAAAAATCAAGGCAATTCAATTTTCCTCTAACAAGAACAGCCAACTGAACTCCTTAACCTCTGTCAACAGAAGGGCTGACAGCTACAATCCTGAATAGAATTAAGCAGCTATAAACTTCTCTGGCTCCAAATGGGAAGGTAAGGACCATGTTTTTCAGAGAGGCTCCGGGTTCTAAAAGGCATTCTCCCAAATGTTGGTTTACACTTTGTCGGAAGAAAATATCCATCTGGTTCAGTCCCAAGCTGGGAGAAAGACACTGGAAACATGGAGGCTGGTTGGGAAGGTGGTTTATTGAATGAAGCAGAACCTCATGGGTTTGTGGTTCTGGGCAGCTGACAAGATGGAGTTGAGTGTGGAAGGTTTTTATACCTTCTTTGGGCTTTGTGTTTGAGCTTCCTGTTCTATTGGCTGTGGTCAGATTCCTATGGGGTCATATAGGGGTCATAGCTGGCTCTATAGGCAAAAGAGGAAATGCAAACCCTAGGTGTTTGTCTGAACTAATCTGGTCAACCTCTGGATTATTGTTTTTCTTTCTTCTTTTTTGTATTTTTTTGTATTTTTTTGTATTTTTTAACAACAAACATAAACAAACACAAAACAACAAATAAAACCTTCTTTTAGTTGTACAGTGTGCTGGTTGGTACATATTTCTTGTGCACAATATCAATAGTCTAACCCTCTTAGATTTAAATTTATATTCATATTATATTAATCAACTTTCCATGTCATATTATGTTATTACATCATCATTAGACTTTAATTGCAAGTTCACATTATCCTTTTCGAGCAAATCTCAATTTTTACAAGTTCTGATTCATATAATTCCTCCCATAATAATCAATTATAACATATCATTACCATTGTATTATATTTATATTATAATATATTTCATTTTCCTATTTTTCTATCTAACCACTGATAAAATAAATCCCATATTTTATAATATTCTTTTTCTTCTTGTTAATTGCCAATGTCAATCTACTCATCTTTGCACATTCCATTAGTTTCTTTATCACCTCCTCTTCTATTGGAATTTTTTCATTTTTCCAGTTGTGAGCAAATACAATTCTAGCTACAGTTAAAACGTTAACAATCAAATATGTCAATTCTCTATTGTATCCTTCAAGTAAGATTATTATTGTTTTTCTGTGACTTTGAAGTTTGGACTGTTCTGGGGTGGTGCAATGAAGGGGCTTGTGTTCTGAAAGGCATTGGGCAATTCCTATTGTGGCTAATGGCTTTCGTCTTGTGTTGGATCTTGGGCGAGGAGATGCTTTCTAATCCTACCATTCTTCCAAGGAGTCTCAAAACATCCTGTCTTGAATGGATTACCAAATCTGTATTTCTAAAAGCTGGCCTCCTCAGTTTCTGCTTGGGGGCCAGGAGACTGGGGCTGGTTTCTGTCTTCCTTAAGAGCATGTGTTTCCATTTCTCCCTTTGGGGAAATATAATATCTATCTATATATATATAGATAGTTTCCATTTCTCCCTTTGGGGAAATATAATATCTATCTATATATATATACCTTTTTTAATATTCCTCAAAATATTTCATTCTTCCTATGGGGGGGGGGGGTTCCCCCAGTGGTGGGTTTCAGTTGGGTGTGAGACTGTGTGATCATTGGAACTGCCAGTTCGGCTGAACCACGCCCAACTGGTAGAATACCACTGCTGGTGTTCCCACAACTTAATGCTAAATTGTAACAGGGTTTTTTTTTTAATTGCAATTGTACAAACTCAGTCATTTAGGGGTTTTCTCTCTACATATAAACCAGTCTAAGGAGGTTCAACGGAAGTTAGCTACCGATATCCTGGCTTAGTCTAAGTTTGGGAGGAGGGATTTCAAGTGAAGCTTTATCCTGCCAAAAGTCCCTTTTCTGCCCAGCTATTTAAAAAAAAAAAAAATAGAGATCTGGATCACTATTACCTTAAACCTGATGGGATCTTTAGTGTGTGGGAGGACAGTGCTCACAACCTCTTTTTGTTAGAGTTTATGGGAGCTGTAAGCATCCAAAGTCTAAACTATCTGAAGAACATCGGCTTAACTAGAGTGATTCTAGACCAGCATAAATCTGCGGATCAGACACATGTATGATTTTGTCATTGTAAAAGACATTCCCCATCAAAAGCTATTGGTCTTAATTATTAAAAGGTAATGGAGCTACACACAGAGTGGTGCTGTGGCCTAGAGGTAGAGCTCTCGCCTCACAATCAGGAGGCTGTGAGTTCAACCCTAGATAGAGGCATATATTTCTCTCTCTAAGCACAATGAGAATATATCTGCTGAAGAAAACTCCACATTGGCAAAAGGAAAGGCATCTGGCCATTAAACACTCAGCTCCATTCAGTTGCCTAGACTCCACCCCACAAGGGATTAAGGGGTTATTAAAAGAAGATGATGATGAATGGAGCTATACACACAGAGCCAAGATGGATGTCAGCAATGTTTATCTAGAGTTGATGTCTGCAGCTGACTGATTTTCCAACTTATCTGATATTGCAGTACTTAATCGGATTTTGGCCCAGCATGTTATCCCCCTACCTGAAGTGAGTGTGGCGTGTGATAACTATGGCTGGTCTAACAAACCATGCTTAAACCAAATCAAAATTGTGCGCAGACCAATGTTTGTGTGCAGACCAATGTTTGAATCTCACACTTAAGGGTGGTTGGGAAGTATCACTTTGCTGATAGCAATAGAAACTTTCTAGGTATTTTTCTTTAAAGAAATCCCAACATTTCACCCAGATCTACTTATGGAAGCAAGGTTTTGTCATGGTTACAGGGCTGAATAAGTTTCTCAGCTGCATGGATTCACAAAACGGAGCAGAGCAGTGCCTTGAGGCAATTCCAAGAGGTGCCAATCGCTTGGTGATAAAATCAGCCTAACAATGTCAGGATCTCTACTTTTGAAAGCAACAGAGCTGTAGATAAATTAGGAATTGGACAATCATTATAACAGTTTCCCTTTTAATAGAAGCAATTATTGACTCGACTTCTGCAGCTTGGGAGAGTCATGCAGCCAAAGGAGATCCACTGATCATAATTATCACAGTCAACCAGGAAAATGGATCTTGGGCAGTTAGTCCCCAGCTTATTAGGGAGTTTAAAGATTATTTAGAAGCTGTTGAGGTAATTCCCCATTAGGAGAATGAGCGCATACAGGGAGATGTATTTGAGCGTAGTGTTTGAATAATACCCATACACAGCACACAGATACACTGTACAGTAAATGTAGGTTTTTACTTCCAGAAACGTTAAGCAAAGTCCAAACAAGCAATTCAAAGTCATTCACAAGTTAAATCAGTCAGTTTTCAATCCAGGGATAATCCAGTAACAAATTCCAGTGTCAAAAACAGTTCAGTATCAGACTTACGTCAAATCCAGAAATATCAATTAGGAAAAATGCAGGAACGGCAATACTTTCCAACAGAAGGAAACAGAGATTCACTCTCTTCTGAGACTAAGGCTAAAACGAAACAATCCAGGTTTCTGGCTCCATCTTATGGCCATTTGAGAAACTACACCCAATTGCATGTTCTTGCATTCCCTTAAAGAGACAGTAGTAAAATGTCTATCCTGGCTTATATATTTCTAACCCAAATACCTGTTAAGTGACTTATATTCCTAACAGAAGCCTAGCACAAAACAATTTGTAAACCAACTGGCACACTGTATGTATATATATGGAAGATGGCTTGATGTTTTTATGTTTTGTTTGTCTATGTTTAAAACCAATAAAAATTAAAAAAAAAAGATTATTTAGAAGCCCAAACAGATTGGAAAGGCAAGCAGTGAATAGCCTGGCTTTAATCTTGCACCAAACTGCAGTTTGCTTAATCATGGTTAATCAAATAATCCAGTAGCGACTGGGTTTGTTCCATGAACAAAGCCATAAATTGTGGTTTATACATCACAAGGCAAGGCTAATAAATGATGCTAGGCTACATTGTGGTTTTGGCTGAAGAGTAGTGTATGACTCAGAGAACAGCACATCAAAAATATGCTATGCATTGCTGAAAAAAAGTAGCCACTTGCTTTTAGATTTTCTAATCTCCCAAGCATCAGTCAAAACCAGTATTTCAATATTTTAGGTTTCTAAACCTTCCTTCCTTCCTTCCCTTCACAGTGGTTAGAATGCAGTAATCCTGGCTAACTCTGCCCATAGCCAGGAGTTCGATCCTGACCAGCGCAAGGTTGACTCAGCCTTCCATACTTCCGAGGTCGGTAAAATGAACTCAAATTGTTTTGAGTCAATATGCTGACTCGGTAAACTGCTTAGAGAGGGCTGGAAAGCACTGTGAAGCAGTACATAAGTCTAAGTGCTATTGCCATTTTCCTTCCTTCCTTCCTTCCTTCCTTCCTTCCTTCCTTCCTTCCTTCCTTCCTTCCTTCCTTCCTTCCTTCCTTCCTTCCTTCTTTCCTTCCCCTACCACATTTTATCTGAACTTGGATCTAACACACCATACATATCTCCTATTTTTCCTCCTTTGCAATTCCTTTTAACATCTGGAGAGGGGGAAATTTTCTGTGTCTGGAACACAAATGGAGGCCAGGGTTAACATCCTACATTCTTTCTTTAATTTCAAGATTGGAATTCGTCTATCAATTCTGATTATTCTAGTACTTTCCTGGAAGGTGAGTTGTAATAAATTCTCATTCCATTTTTCTTACTCTTGCCCAGTGCTGCATATTCCTGGCCCAGTTTTGTTGATTCCAATAAATTATCGTGGTTTTGTTTTATAGGCGTTCCTTGCAGAGAAATAATATAAGCCTTGTTTTGGAAAAAATACACTGTGCAAAATTAAGAAGAGGGTGTATTATGGGTTGGCTGTCAGGCTAGAGCAGCAGGGACTCAGACTTAAATCTAAAATCAGTTGCAATCGACTATTGTTGTTTTTCTGACTGCAGAATTATTTTCTTTTTCAATTTCTGAGCTGTGTTGGCAAAAGGTGAGTTTATTTGGCCCAAGGAGAAAGTTGGCTCAAACAATTGGTTTGAATCAACAGATAAGCAACTGGCAATGGAAAATATAATCCTCAATATTACGTCTAGTTTTTTATAGTTGGAGGAGAAACAAAGGGTTGGATAACACCAGTGGCTGGCCCAAGTATTCTCAATCAAACTGGCTCTCCCACAAAAGTGTACTTTTAAAGATTACAATATTAACAGAAATTTAAAACTGCAACAATAACGCAAGGACTAATGGGTAAAGAGGCATAAAACATCTGAAAGAAAACAGAAGGGAAGGAAAACATTTTAAAAGCCTGATTTCTGAAGCAGCAAAAATCAAATGCAAAACAAAAAATTCATGAAGTAAAGTAGTCATTAGAAAACCAAGTATATCGAGTGTCTATGGAGATTCTCAATCATCCAGGTCATGATTATCTCAAAGGTGCTTTTTTCAAAAGACAACTGGACTTTCTTGGTTTTAGTGCTTGAAAAGGTTTCACTTCTCACCCTAGAAGCTTCTTCAGTTCATGAAGAAGCTTCTTGGAAGAGAAGCGAAACCTTTTCAAGGAAAAGACCAAGAAAGTCCACTTGCATTTTGGAAAAGCACCTTTGGAACAAGATATGAAAGGCTAGAAAATATTTATGGGCAAAAAAGCTTAAGTGGTTCATTGTTTTGTGATACAGAAGTCACTTTCTTTCCACAAGATTCTACAACAAGGATATCTAATCTTGATATGACTTGTGGACTTACACTCCCAGAATTCCCCAGCCAGCATGTGGAAGTGGAAGTCCACAAGTCTTAAAGTGGCCAAGGTCAGACACCATTGCTCTACAACTCAGAAGAATGTCTGATTGTCCTTGTTTTTCACCAACGTCCCATGCAAGGGTCTACCTGGAGGGTTCTTCGTGCTCTCTGTTTTCTTGCAAACATTTCATTATCCAAACTAGGTGACATCATCAGCATGTTAGGATTCCGGTGATCACCCTAATTAAATCAGCCTTGAGCCAAACTTCAAAAAACTTCAAAAGATTTATTAGGGGCAACATGCTGGCATGGCCTGTATGAAGCTGACTCTGAGACACATAATTTACAATCCCTGTCTTCCCTCACCCCCCTGAGTGTATCATAATTCAGATTCTCCAACCGAAACACATTCATGGGCTGGGTATCATCAATCACGTTCTCCAATAAAGGATTTTCGTGGGCAGAATACCCGGTTGCCTAAGTTACAATCTTTGTGAAATAAGCTTGGAATGTGCTTCTGATTTTATTTTCCATATGCTCTTCCATATTTTATTTGCTGTATGCTCTTTCCCCCCGTCTTTCTCATGGCAACCTGGAAACAGGCATAGGAGTATTCTACAAGATGACACAGTGCTTATAAAGAGTGGGCTCTGCTCTTGATTTATAGTCTAGTGCAGGGGTTCCCAACCTGGGGTGCGAGACGATATTCCAGGGGGTGCGAGAAAAGTCCAGGTAAATAATAGGATATTGGCTATATGTTGGCATTTTTATTTTCTTTTGAAATGGATTAACTTTGTTTTCATTTTAGAGTTAAGTATCATTATTTAGTGGCCGTCACATACATAGCTGAAAAGATTCAATCCTACCATATATTTAACGCGTTCAGTAGTTCCTAAAGTCTAAATTTCAGGGGGTACGAGGTTCGAGTGAAATTTCTTTAGGGGTGCGGGACGAAAAAAAGGTTGGGAACCACTGGTCTAGTGGCTTGCCCCGTCAGTGTTGGTGTGAATGATCCTAGAGGTTGTTTGTCCTATGATACTCATGTGCTGATTTCTCATTTCCCACCATAGGTGCAATTTTTCAGAATTAATCCAGTATGCTAGAAAAAGCTTCCAAACCAATTAACCTCATTCTTTGCCATTCATCAAAGCATAAATCATGATGGCTGAATCAAGCCATTGGAGCCCAATGGAGCTGGCAGTACCTGGAAAAGTTATCATCTAATAGAAAGGGGAAAGAAGAACACTTCTCAGATGGAACAAAGTATTGGAAGTTGAGAAGATTTAGAGTGACTCTGTTGCCTTGTCCTTAAATAAGAGACTGTAAGAAATGTTGACAATGGGAAAGGAGTTTGTGCAGACTGCTTTTGAATGGCCAGGTCTGTTTATTCTTTTGTTTAGGATGGCACTGTCCTTCTCCGATGCTTTTTTTTTTCACCAATAAAACAGAATATTTGTAGCTCAGGGTTGAAATGAGGGGTCCTTGGTGCTCTCTGAGCTTGGTGGTTTTCTTGCAGATGTTTCATTACCCAAACTCAGTGACCTCATCGGATGCTGTTTTTCTGTGCATGCTTGTTTAATGTGATGCAGTTTGCAACAGGCCTGGAAAATATATTTCAATCATCAGCTGAATCAGGAAACACTTAGCATTGTACTCTCTTATGCTGTTGATAAATGGTTCTTAAATATAAATGTGCAGTTATGGCATAACATTTTCCTCTGCAGTCACTAAAACATTCCTTTAGACGCTTGCAATGTCAGTTCTCACCATTTCTGCCTCGCCGGCTATGTAGCCGGCTAACAATTGTGAATGCTAAAATGTAACGTAGTAGAACGCAGAAACATGCATTTTAAGAATAAGTTAGCTAAAGTAATAAAGTGCCTGTCTACAGGGTTTAACAAAAACATGCTTTAAGCCAACAAGTAAGTCTAGAAATGACTAAACTGAATTGTAGGTTGCAGAAGCTGGGTTTGTGCAGGCTGTTAGAGCCCCCAAAAAATCAAACCGTGCTTTAACATGTCTTGCAAATTTAAACACAGTTGTTAAAGCTGGCATTTCAAACTGCCTAGAATTGTGTATCCCCCCCCCCCCATAATAGCTTTTCTTTCCTTCTGAAAAGCTGTTGAACAAACCCTTTTGAATACATTAAAAGTTAAAGTGGGCTGACATTAACTCATAGGGTTCTTGCAACTCGAGAAAGTCCTTGAATCATAAGCTTCCATTATCGGTGGAGTGGGAAAGCTACAAAAGAAGCAGAGAGCGGGTATGAAAAGCTTCAGCTAGGCTTTGTGGCTGTAAAATTAGGATTATAAAGGCAGTCCTTGAGTTACAACTGTAATGGGGTCCGACAATTGCAGTTGGAAGTGGTGACAGTTATAAAGCAAGTCATTGCATGACCCAACCTGATTGTACAACATTTTTCATGGTAAAGTGAATGCTGAGGACATTAAGGGGGGCCATGGTTCATTACAGGCCAGTTTTTGACAGAAACCCAAAGTATAAACCAGATTTTGCAAATCACTATGATGTGACCATATTGTTGTTGTTGTTGTTGTTAGCTGTGAAGTTGTGTCTGACCCATCATGACCCCATGGACAACGTTCCTCCAAGCCTTCCTGCCCTCTACCATCTTCTGGAGTCCATTTAAGCTCATGCAGATTGCTCCAGTGAGTCCAACCAGCCACCTCCTTCTCTGCAGCCCCCTTCTTCTTCGTTTGCCCTCCATCATTCCCAGCATTAGGCTCTTCTCCAGGGAGTCTTCCTGCTCATTAAGTGGGCAAAGTCTTTGAGTTTCATCTTCAGGATCTGGCCTTCTAAAGAGCAGTCAGGGCGGATCTCCTGTAGGACTTGATCAGGTGCCCATAGGGCACTGTAAAAGTCAGTTTTCCCATTACAGGCACGCAATTCTTCTAACTGTTGTTTAAAATCTTGTTCATTTGGCTTAGCTGGAAACCATCTGTGGGAAGAAATATCCATCTGGTTCAGATCCAAGTCAGGAGAAAGGCAATGGAGACTGGAGGCTGATTAGGAAGAGGGTCCATTTATTGATGAACAGAACCACATGTTTTTGGTTCTGGTGCAGCTGACCACATGCAGTTGAGAGTGAGGGATATATATATAATCCATGGCATCATGTAGGGGTTATGTAAGGGTCATCGCTGGCTCTATACGCAAAGTACAAATCCTAGGTGTTTGTCTGAGCTAAGTTTGGTTGAAGCTTCTGAGGGCGATGGAATGAGGGGGCTGTTCTTAAAGGGTGTTGGGAAATAGAATGGCCCCCACTCTAACACTCTGCCAGATTCTCAAACAATGTAAACAGAAGTAAGGAAACAGAAGCCTGTTAAGGTAATGAAGATTTAATAGCTGACCAGATGCTGTAAGGCTGTAAGCCAAGAAGATGAACTGAGGATGAGTCAGCAGGGTACTTTAAGAAGCTGTCTATATAAAGGGAGCCATGTGAGGGCATCTCTCTCTGTCTCTCTCCTCATGTTCTATCTCCATTGTAGTTCTCCATGTAGAGTTGAAGATTGATTGATTGCCTGGTATTTGCCTAACACGTGTATGTATGTATATAGTAGTGCATATAAACCACTGTTAAAAGACAAAGCCTCTGTATCCTGTGTTTTGCTCATGGGTTATCTCACAATAGTAGTCATGCTGACATTCTGACAAAGCCTCTTTCTGGTGATGGGTAGGAAATATTGGAGAAATTATCTTAGTTCTCATCAATTAGTCTTTTGTTCTGACACTACCCCGCTTTTAATCTCCTTATACCCAGGCTGCAGTACTGAAGGAAAATCTGAAGCTTCCTACTATCTGAGTTTGGCATCTTTGGGGGGAAGCTGTCATTGAAATGATGGATGACAAAAGCTTAAAATAAACTGTTGTCAAACAAGCAGCATCCATCACAATTGTGCGGACATCTCCTGGAGTTTGTAGCACCCGTTAAAGAAACCCCCAAGATCTTTTAAAAAGTAATCTCCAACATTCTTACCGGTGGTGGACTGGAGATGGCTCAAAACACCAGCAAATCCACAGCCAACTCGCCTGCACTTCTCCGAGGGAAACGGCACTATCAATAAATTCTGGCTGTCTGCACTGATGAGTGAGACAAATTTCATCTCCAGCTGCCCACCCATTAAATTTATTATACTTTAAAATGCTTGGATGTGTGGTGCTGTAGATCATTGCAAGCTTCATCTCCTGGAAGAGAGAGCGCAAACCATGTTCTGGGCCTTACTGGGAGCTGCTTTTGACTTCTTTGAGGAAAGGCCTGGAGGCTGTCAGTTCAAATTTATCTCCATGGAAGTGGATCAGAAAGGGCAGGTGTAAAGTTGGCTTGATGTTCATCATTGGAAACTCCTTGAGTCTTTTTTTTCCAGCCCACCAGCTATTGTGAGAAGCACCGTCTTTGGTGCTTAGTATAAATGAAGGATAGATTGAGTGGCTGTTTCGGATGGGTGTGTTCTATCTGGCACTATTTACTTAGGGGTAAATATAAATATGTAGGTAAATACAAATATGTGAGGGATCATCTTTGGCAGGCAATCAATGTACAACAGCAACGGAGAGCAGAATTTCCATGGCTAAGCATGTTGATTGTTAAGTGAGTCTTGCCCGATTTTATGATCTTTTCCCCATGTTCATTAGGTGAATCATTGCAGTTGTTTACCATATCACAACGTTGTTAAGTGAATCTGGCTTCCCCCATTGACTTTCCTTAGAAAAAGCCATCTAAGAAGGCTGTCAGTGGCACTTCGGTAGCCCTGGGACCCTGCAAAAAATTTATAAATACATGCCAGTTATAAAATGTCTGGATTGTGATCTGGTAGTTTAGTTACAATCTTTTAAAGATGAAGAGTTGGAATGTACTTCCGCTTTCAAACTGTGGCGCTGCTCTTCCAGATTTCTTTCCTCCCCCCCATTTTTTATGGCAACTACTAAAACAGGCATAGGAATGTTTTATGAGTTGACAGCCAGCTTCACGCCACTCCCCAAACTTCTGGCATGTTTCCTTTTCGCACTAGGGTAGACCGGGCCGAAGCGACGTGAGTTGGCCCCTTACGTGGTCCAGGATGATCCCATGGGCTGGATCCAGCTCACAGGGCCTTGTGTTTGACACCTCTGCACTAGGACCTGTGTATTGTGGGTTTGTGCTGCTTGAGGAAGCCCAGGTAAAAGCCTGCTGGTTTTTCCCACTGTGCAACTGCCTTGCGTATCTCCCCAGCTTCAAAGTAAGACGCAATTAAAGCTGTCACTAATTAGCATCCCCTTCAAATGTCCTCTTCCGCTTTTCCTTTTCCTTCCCTTCTATCCATGAAGAGAGAAAGGGCCATCTGCTCCATGCCCATTGTTTTAAATTTCAATCAAGGCACGGTTTTTAAAAGGGAGTTCACTCACTCCTCCCCACCCCACCCCTTTTCTCTGACCAGACAAATTATGAAGCTTCTCAAACTTTGGGAGAACGATTTGAACGAATTGCTACAGCTTATTGGAAGCGATTGACCCAATATTGAAAAACAGAAAAGATCCATGAAAAGTCTATTTTTTTTCTGTGTTCCCTTCTGTTTTAAGCCCACTTTAAAACAGGTATTTTCATATTCGTGCCATGCCGAAATCTTTTTTTTTCCCCCTCACTTTTGTGCCACTTGCAACAGATGTTTTCTTTATCAAAAGCTTGTGTTGGGAATAAATCTTGCACAACAACATGTTTGATGACAAGCACAGTCTCACTGCAAATCTGGGTTCTCAATACTTGCTTTAATTATCCCCATCCTGTTCTGGTATCAATCTACCTACTGTTCTGCATTGAGGACAGTATTTTTTCCCACTGAAACATTAGGTAGATCCCTGACACTTCTTTTCACTGATGTGCTGTAGATTTATTTATTAATTTTTTATCTCGCCTTTCTTATTTTTTATATATAACTCAAGACGGCAAACATACATAATATTCCTTCCTCCTATTTTTCACACGGCAACCCTGTGAGGTGAATTGGACTGAAAGAGAGAGAGAGAGAGACTAGCCCAAAGTCACCCAGCTGGCTTTCATGCCTAAGGTGGTACTAGAACTCCCACTCTCCTGGTAATTGGCCCAGAATCACCCAGACAGCTTTTATGCTTAAGGCAAATTACAACTTCCAATCTCCTGGTGACTGACCCAAAGTCACCCAGCTGGCTTTCATGCCTAAGGTGGTACTAGAACTCCCAGACTCCTGGTAATTGGCCCAAAGTCACCCAACCGGTTTCCCTGCCAAGGTGGGACTTGAACTCACAGTCTCCTGGTTTCTAGTCTGGGGCCTTGACCACTTCTCCAAACTGGTCGAATCTGCTTTAAGAGATGCACTGCTAGTTGTAGCCTTCAAGGTACAACTCAAGGTGCTGGTTAACATTTTCAAGGCTTAGGACCACCTACTCTGAGTTGAATCTGCCTATTAGCTAAGATCTCAGAGGGAAGGGTTGCTGTGCTTCCCAACCATTAGGAAGTTTTGGCAGCAGGTTCCTCTGTAACTATCCTCTTACAGTAACATAACCATTGAGATAAAGCAGGGGTGTCAAACTCAAGGCGAATCTGGCCTGTGGGGCCACCCTGGAAACAGGGAAGGACTGGCTCGCGATGCCTCTGCCAGTGAAAATGGAGACCTGAGGGGGCCCGTGCGCAGCCCCCAGGCCCCATTTTTGGCCATGATGGCCTCCTGCAGCCCTCTGCCATTTTCACAGGCAGAGGGCTATCAAAACAAGCTAAAAACAAAACAAAAGGAGAAATGTTTCCCCATTTGCATTTGAGCATCCAGGAAGGGACAGGAAAGGAGAAAAAGGAAGAGGGAGGACAAAGGAAAAGAAGGAAAGAGGGGAAGAGGGGAAGAGAGCAAGGAAGGAAAAAGAAGGAAAGAGGGGAAGGAAGGAGAAGGAAGAAGGAAGGAAGGAAGGAAGGAAGGAAGGAAGGAAGGAAGGAAGGAAGGAAGGAAGGAAGGAAGGAAGGAAGGAAGGAAGGAAGGAAGGAAGGAAAGGGAGGAAAGAAGGAAGGAAGGAAAGGAAGGAAGGAAAGGAAAGGAAGGAAGGAAGGAAGGAAGGAGATTATAATGAGAAGGAGGGAGAGTCTGAAGGACTTAGCACTTGGCTACCACAGGTGCCCCCCACAAGAGTGACATTGAGCTGGCCATGCTCCCCCAGCCATGCCCCCCCCCAGAGGTCAAACACAACCCTGATGCGGCCCTCAATGAAATCAAATTTGACACCACCTGAGATAAAAGAAGCTCATCCTTACAAGCATTCCAGAAGGTGATTAAAACCTGCCTCTTCCAGGAGAATTCCCTGAGGAGCTTGTAAATGTTGATTGCTCTGGAAGAACTGATGCTTGGACATCATTGGGGATTATGTTATTATGGCTAGTCAGGTTGTTCTATAACCTATTTTAATCTTATTGCTGCATTAATGCAGTCTAAGCCGCTCAGAGTTGCCTTCATAAATTAAGGCATAAATAAATCTGTTAGCGCCAAATACTAAAGGACAAAGATTACCACTGTACTAATTCCACTACGAGGAATTCTCTCAAAGGTCTCTTCCAAAGCTGTTATTCTATTCATTAGACGTCCATTTTGACTAGCTCTCAAACTCATCTCACCACTTTTTGTATCTGAGATCTTACAAAAGGTTTTGCTCTTCTCTTTCATTTCTAGACAGATTTTTTTTTTAAGGGTGAGATTATCCAAAAATGGCCAGCGAACATAACAAGCATGGAGAAGAAATCCAGATTTCAGGGTTCTGGGTTTTTTTTCAGAAACAGGAGCTGGAGTAGAGAGAGCCAAGAAACCTACAAGCCAGGTAGGATTTCAGATCTGAAGTTGTGCCATCCAACTTTGCTTCGTATCTTTTCCCCGCATCTTTTTCCTCTCCTTGCAGAGCTGCCAGAATATTTTCCTTATTGAATTACATATTTTACCCAAAAGCAAATTGTTTACCTTATTGCTTGAAGTTCATACCACATTTAAAAAAAAAAAAAAAACACCCACACAAGCAAGGTTTGATTTAATGAGGAATAATAGAGTCTTTTTCTTGGGAGGCAGTCCAAGATAGACATTTGACAGTTCAAAAACCTAACTCTGTTCTTTGTAGCAACATAGATTTGCATGTTCATCTGTTCCACATCAAAATGAATAAAGTTATGCAAAATAGATATTGTCCTTCCATACTAGTTTCTGCTGGCTTTTGTCAGACTTTGTGAAATAATCAATGCTTCAAAAGCTTAATTCCTGAATAGAAGGGTGATTACAGCTGAACGTAAATTATAGAATCATAGAATTAAGAATTAAGAGGGGGCACTAAGACCCTGGGGTTATAAAGCTTTTCTCATTGTAAGAATCTAAACTAAAACAGCCAGAACGACCCTTTAGCCTTGGATTTTGTCAAGGAGACTTCATCTAATTTAGGTAGATTCTGCTACTGATTTGCTCTTATTCTTACTTTTTTTTTTTCTAAAATTCTATCAGAATTTAACAACCCATTGTTCCACATCCTGCACTCTGAACAAATCTCGACCTTGTATTTATTTTTATTTATATATTTATTTGTCAAGCAAGTATTAGACAACAGGTATAAGTATAAACATAGTTATGAATACATGAAATGGATACAAATAAAAAAGAAACAATAGGACAGGGACGGTAGGCACGTTGGTGCGCTTATGCACGCCCCCTACAGACCTCTTAGGAAAGGGGTGAGGTCAATAGTAGACAGTCTAAGGTTAAAGTTTTTGGGGTTTGGGGAAGAAACCACAGAGTCAGGTAGAGGATTCCAGACATTGACCCCTCTGTTGCTGAAGTTGTATTTCCTGCAATCAAGTTTGGTGCAATTAACCTTGAGTTTGTACATATTGTGTGCTCTTGTATTGTTGTATTGTTGTGATATCCATTTATGCATTTCAAAACTATCCATTTTCACTCCCAAATCTCCTCAAAGTGAACTAAATCCTGTTCCTCCCGTCTCTTTTCATGGGACTTAGCTTCTAGTCCCTTGATGATCTTCCTTGTCCTTCTCTGAACCCCTTCTGGTTTCCTTTCTTAAAGTTTGGTGTCCAGAATTGCGCTCAATATCTGAGACAGAGGAAAGTACACTCTTGCTATCCCGTTTTGAAACACTGCAAGGAGACGATCGGCCATTGTCATAGTTAAAGAGGAGGAACTCGTCTCTGCTGGTGACACTTCTCCACTCAATTGCTGCCGTTTATGCCTTTTTTTGTAAGAACTTTGAGATCTGTGCCGAGCTGTGAAATAAAAATGAAGGTTTATCAGCTGTCTGATGACATACTACACCTGTCACAGTCTTTGTGGGGACATGACCAGTGAAATGACCTGGGCTACACTTTTTTCACTGGGGATGCAGTGGTTCAGTGGCTAAGACACTGAGCTTGTCGATCAGAAAGGTCAGCAGGTCGGCGGTTCGAATCCCTAGCGCTGCATAATGGAGTGAGCTCCCATGACTTGTCCCAGCTTCTGCCAACCTAGCAGTTCGAAAGGATGTAAAAAATGCAAGTAGAAAAAAAATACCTTTGGTGGGAAGGTAACAGCTCTCTGTGTCTTCAAAGGTGTTTAGTCCTGCCGGCCACATGACCACGGAGACGTCATCGGACAGCACTGGCTCTTTGGCTTTGTAATGGAGATGAGCACCGCCCCCAGAGCCCAAAACGACTAGCATGTATGTGCGAGGGGAACCTTTACCTTTACCTTTTTACACTCTTTAAGTTTGTTTTGATTTTGTTCCTTTCTTATCTACTCAACATCAAAACCTCCCTATAGCTCCATTCTCTTGAAGATTCTCTGGCTGCGTTTGCACCACCCGTTTAGGATTAAGATATTTGAGTTTCAAACAGACATGGAGCCCTAAAGTAAACAAACAGGCAAGAGTTGCATAACATCAGCCAAATTTTGTCTGGTCAAGGCCATCAGGCGAGAAACCAGGAAACTGATAAGTTCTAGTCCCACCTTAGGCATAAAAGCCAGCAGGGTGACAAGTCAAAATGAAAATCTTGAGTCCTTGACAGAGAGGACCCCCAGAAAATAGGAGCACAATTTAGTCAAGGGGGAATTACCTTAGTGAAAATTAAAATTGAGTTGTGCTTAGTTATGCCACAGGAGTGTCTTACCAATGATGCTAAATCATTAACAATGAGATTATGAAATGCCATCAGTGATTGCTGACAGAGGCTCAAGATGCTGAGAATATATTAAACTTTGATGGCTTTATATTTGCATTATTCCAATGTAGGGCAGCATGTCTCAAGCAGTGATTATTCTCCAGAGAAATTTGCTGTTCTTCTTCTTCCACCAACATATTATTATGATGGGTGGTTACACAGTCAGCCAGATGTCTATACTGGATTTGGCCGATGGTTTTTAAGGGGTGTTCCAGATGTTTGGGGATTGCACCCAAGGCACCCATTGCTATTGGTACTCTCTGCTTTTTTTTTTTTTTTTTTTGGCCACAGTTATTCTATTTCTATTTATTACGACTGGTTGAACAGTCAGCCAAATGTTTACACTGGATTTGGCATGTTTATCTACCTTTCCTGTCCTATCCAAGGATGTGGGATGGGTAGATGGTATAGTTTGGTGGTGCCATCACAGAATGTAAGCTGTTCTGAGTAAAGCTGCCTTTTGCAATTGACTGGTCTTGAATTTGTCAATGTCAGGGGTTTTCAAGTGGTGCTCCAGGTGTTTGGGGATTACACCCAAGGCACCTATTACTATTGGCACTCTCTTTGTTTTCTTTGGCCACAGTCATTCTATTTCTATTTATTATGGCTGGTTGCACAGTCAGCCAGATGTTTACACTAGATTTGGCACTTTTATCCACTTGAGTCTTTTCCAAGGACATGTATGTATGTATGCATGTATATTATTTACCTAGTACTATGCAGAACCCGCTGGGTCTTACATCAATTTTACACTTTGGAATCTACCTTTGTGGTGCTAAATCTAAGACAAAAGTTTAAAATCTAAGTGACATTGGGATAAATGTTTTTTTTGCTGATAAATACTTTGAAGAATTGTCTTAATAGAAAGAAAGAAAGAAAGAAAGAAAGAAAGAAAGAAAGAAAGAAAGAAAGAAAGAAAGAAAGAAAGAAAGAAAGAAAGAAAGAAAGAAAGAAAGAAAGAAAGAAAGAAAGAAAGAAAGAAAGAAAGACTATTTTGGCCATATCAAGGAGCTACTAATAACTTTAAATTAAGATGGTATCAAATGATCATCAGGATTTTTCTTTTCTTTTCAAACAGAAACAGGAACACTTGGAAGATTGGATCTAATGAAAAGATTTCTGTTCCGCAACTATTTTGATTTTATAGCCCTCGTGTCTATCTTGTTCCTTCCTTCTATCTAAAAAGTCCTATCCATGATCCCCTCCTAAGAACCACATTAGGAGGAGGCTGATATTACAGCTGTGTATTTGATGTGATCCTACCATCAGCCATTAATAAAACAACCTCACAATAACCCAAACAATCATATTATTCAGCACCAGAAAGTGAAAAAAAAAAAAAAGCTGGGATGTAGTAAGAAAGGATTCCTGAAAATCATCAATCATTTGGACTGAACTTTAGTGCTCCAAAGTTGGAGCAAAATTAGACATAAGCAAATATCCCTCCATTTGGTTCAGAATTAGAGTCAAAAGGAGCCTTAAAATAAAAATAAAACCTTACATTGGAGACTTCACCAAAATTTCTTCTTGACTGAAGGATGATGAAATGGGAATGAAGAAGTGGAGAAGGCTTGCAAAGGAGTCTCGCTTGCAAAGCAGGGAGAAAAATGTGAAAACAACTTCCATATTCATGTATTTTGCATTCACTTATCTTTGGTGATTGATGTGGTGATTACCCATGCCGAGTTGACATCATCTGTCATGACATCATCTCTTTTACAAAGCAATCTCTGATTGGTTGAGTCTTGGAATAAAATCTGGGGTGGAAGGAGAAGGGGGGATGCCTGCTTATGCCTTCAAAATTGCAGGAGGGATATAACTTCATGCAAGCTGGATCATCCCAACAGTCAGTGGCATTTCTATGCAAAAGACATTTCCTTCAGCAAATGCTGAGGTGCTCAAAACTACATGAATAATGAATGCTTGTTATGGTTCCAACTCTCTTTTCAAGCAACTCAGCAGAACGATGCCTGGCTACTGACTAACCTATCTTTGTTCAGTTAAAAAAAAAATTTATATGAGGAGTTCCCTTGCCAAGATGCTTTCTCTTTCCATTTGCCCAGCTGCTCTTCCTGATGCTTAAATAACATGACATTGTTGTTTTGAAATTTAAAAAGTGCCTCTGTGTTCATCATTTTTTATAGCCATGGAAAGCCAGGCTTGATTGAACAATAATGAAAGCCTTTGTTTTTTAAAAAAAATAAAAATAGGAATGAAAATGCAAAAGAACTGGCTTAAGGCTTGTTCTCTCTCTTCTTTAGTTCCTGGACCTTTTGAAGTTCTAAATTTGCCAGAACACTCAATAAAAAGTAACAATACTATAGAGCAAACAACCAAGAGTGAAACAGGAAACAATAGCTGAATTATGGAACCACCAAAAACACTCCTGGAACCCTAATGGGACAAGTCATGTGTGCATAAACAGAGAGCAAACCCCACTCTCTTCTCGCACTGATGATATTACATAGTTGAGTAGTGAAATGTCTGCAAAAAAACAAACCACCCAGTTCAGAGAGCTCCGAGGACCCCACAAACCGTCCATCCAATTGTCCTGCCTGCATTTCTGATGTTGACTGATTTAAAATATATATTTCAGGGCCTCCAGTTATAAAATTCCTCTCCACAACTTCCTATTTGGGGGAAATTAAGGAATGGACAGGAGAAGAGGTGAATAATTCATTAAGAGAAGTAGTCTGTTTTCCTGTATTCCGAGATAATAAGAAGATACTTAAGGTTGAGAGGAAGGAAATTGTCGGTTTTCAAGGGCAGAACCCAATGAACAATGTCAACTTTCAATAATTTCTCCAATGACTTCCTCTTTTTCCACACAACAGAACTTTGTAGGTTGAGTTGAGAGAGAGAGTGTGACTGGCTCAAAGTTACCAAGTCAGCTTTTGTGCCTGAGATAGGACCATAACTCAGAGTCTACAAGTGATTGGCTCCAAAATCACCCAGCAGGCTTTCATGCCTAGGGCAGGACTAGAACTCTCTGTCAACTGATTTCTAGGGCAGGATCTAGAGCAAACTGGCTCTTATGCTAAAGTCCAGCAAAAATGTGCCTTAGGAACCAGAACGTCAACAGCTAAGATAGAGCTACATTGCCTAAGAGTCTATGGGCGTTTTGTAGTATAGAATTGCTGGTGAAATTGGGATTTTCTTGGTCAGGGAACTTAAACATTCAGATAAGATAAACATCCTGAATGTTTTCTTGCTGTTTTCTGGGAAGAAAAGCAGAGATGGAGGAAGAGAGGAGGGAGGGAGGGAGGGAGGGAGGGAGGGAGGGAGGGAGGGAGGAAGGAAGGAAGGAAGGAAGGAAGGAAGGAAGGAAGGAAGGAAGGAAGGAAGGAAAAAGAAAGGGAGGAAAAAGAAAGGGAGGGAGGAAAGGAAAGGAAAGAAAATGGAGGGAGGAAAAATGGGAGGGAGGGAGGGAGGGAGGGAGGGAGGAAGGAAAGAAAAGAAAATGGAAGGGAGGAAAATGGGAAAAAGGAAAGAAGAAAAAATGGAAGGGAGGAAAAATGGAAGGAATGGAGGAAGGAAGGAAAAGAAAAGAAAATGGAAGGGAGGAAAAATGGGAGGGAGGAAAAATGGGAGGGAGGGAGGAAGAAAGGAAGGAAAGAAAGAAAAGAAAATGGAAGGGAGGAAAATGGGAGGGAGGGAGGGAGGGAGGAAAGAAAAGAAAAGAAAATGGAAGGGAGGAAAAATGGGAGAAAGGAAGGAAGGAAAAAAATGGGACGGAGAAAAAATGGGAGGGAGGAAGGAAGGAAGGAAGGAAATAATAGCGAAGAACATAGTTTTGTGCCCTACTCTTTACCCCTCCTCTCACAATAGCTAGATGAGATATTTACAACGAAGGTATACTTCTAGAAGAGATAATATCAATAAACAGGCCAAGAAAATAGCTGCAGTTATACAATTAATGCTCAGTTTAATGTTAGAAGCATTTTGATTGCTGGTGTTGATTGGTGGAATCCGAATGTGTTCTTTAATTGCTGCAAAATCAATATGAGTTTGCAGAATATAAAGCCTGTCTTGAAATCAATGTCCTGCAGGTCTTAATTGTCCATTTAGACTTTAAGAGTGTACTCAAGCCTCTTGGGGAAACCTTGGCACTGTAGCCAAATCTTTTCTTGAAGGTTCTTGGCAAAGAACAATATAGGCTATGGTGCAATAAACACCCATTTGTGAGCAAAAAAGGGAGGGGAGGCAGGTGATTTTGCAACATTTTCTTGAGTATGATTATGCAGGCATTCATTTAAATCCATCATAAGTGATCAAGGGCATTGGGTCAAAACATGCTCTCTACTACAGAATAGGAATGTACTGTACATAAAGAAATAAATTGTACCAGTCAGAGGACTATTTATAGCTCAGGTTCGAACTGTGAGGCTCTTGGTACTCTCTGAGTTTGGGTATTTTCTTGCAGATGTTTCATTACCCAACGAGGTACCATCATCAGTGCTAGGAGGCTGATGATGACGTTACTTAGTTGGATAATGAAACATCTGCAAGAAAACAACCAAGCTCAGAGAGCACCGCAGAAATAAATGAACAGGATCCTTTAGATAAGACTAGATCTCATCCTAATTATGTGTGCAATTTTGAAGTCTTTCTTGACCCTGAACTTCTAGTCTTGGCACCTGCATCTGGCACAGCTGGGCAAGAGTTGAGTTCCTCCAACCTTGAGGTCTTAATAAGGCAATTAATGGCATCCGTTAAAAATTCTGGCTAGAATGTTAATGAAAACTTCTGAGCAAAGGGGCCACCACAGCCAATAACATCTTACTATTGGAAAATACGTGATGGGAAAAAGTTTGGTGTTTAGCAGGGAAACAGCAAACTTAGAGCTGGGTTAATGCCATATGAAAAAAAAAAAGCTGTATTATTAAAAAAAAATCAATTCTCACTCATTTTAAAGAAAGCAAATTCTCTCCAAAGAAAAGGAGAATATCAGGGAGACATTTTTTGTGGGTGAGTGTGGTCTTGCACTCGCCTAGTGGTGAGATAACCAAAGCCTGGCTGGTGTACAAATATCCCATTTCCCACCTCCATGGCTTTCCACCCTTCTACTGAATTCCGTGGGAAGAACACAAAAAGAGAAATCAGTCCATGGGTCTTTTTCAGAGTGGGGAAATGCAAGGATGCTTCAAAGTGATCGAAAAATACATCCCCCCCCCAAACTACCTTCACGCCCCCGTCGGAGTCTGAATCCGAGGAGGAACACAAACAGCCATCAGGGAGCAGGAGAGTGGCTTCTTTGGCTGTGGAGGAAACTGGGTAAGGGCAAAGTCAGGCTGGACAGAGCAGGGAAGAAGTAGAACAAGGGGTTCAGAGGAAGACCAAACTCCCCCTCTTCATCCTAGGGCATGCAGGGAAGATCAGAGAAGAGAGCAACATGGGTTGCGTGGCTTACGAGAGAGGAAAGGGCCCTGATTCCCTTCACAAGGCATCCCTGGGGATGGAGTTTAAAGGAGAGGCAGTTGGGAGGGGCATTTGTCAGGAACAAAAGTTGAGTTTATGTAATGTTGGCTTGTTGTTATCTGAATTCCTAGCATTCTCCCAACTGGTTTGATTTACTGCTTAGTTACTTCACTCCTGGAACTCCTTATCTTGCCCTGCCAGATTTATCACCTTATCTTGCCTTGTTGGATTTATAATTTTAAGTTTTCTGTTTACAATGTTTGGACTGGAATATCTGCAGCCAAAGGCTGTTGCAGGTTCATGGGAGAGTTTTTTTTTTCCAGATTGGAAGGTACCTGGACCATTGGGGGCAAAGTTGGAGTTAATAAAGGGACCCATACTTATTCTCTGGCTGAGTTACCTTTGTGCCATACCCTGGGTCATCACATTACCATTCTCTACTACTTCTAATCACCAAGCTCAGAAAATACTCAAGTATCTTATATTTAATATTAACAGCAGGGAGGACTGTATTTGCGCAGCACTGGAAAAAATGAAGAAGTACCACTAGATGAAGACATAATTAAGAAGATACTGGACTATACACAAATGGATGGACTTACATTGAAGATCAAACAGAAAGAAGATACAGGATGCTATCAAACATGGAATTTGTCTTATCAATGGTTGGAAAAAGGGGGTAAAGATAAGGAAGATAATTTGTATTGTTAAGCAAACAAAATAACCCAGACAACGCAATGTTTATTAAGCACTAATTTAATGCAATAGTCAAAAATTAATAAAACTTTAAAAAAAGAAAAGAAAATACTCAAGTATCTTGAGAATGAAACAGAAAAGCAGAAGGCCTCTTTGCAAGAGAAGAAAACACTGGAGATTTCTGCAGGGAGAACATTTCCACTCAACCTTAACCATAGGTCAAACTCTGCTGTTTTCCTTTGCTACTTGAAGGACAGTAGAATGAAGGTTGGTGATGTCTGAATAAAAGTGTTCTCAGCCCCTTGGAATCTGTTGTCTCTCTAGAAATCCATTGCAGTGAAATTTCCCTTTTGTATAAGAGGGCTTGAATGCATGTTCAGTGACTCATGCTTTTATCTGTCTTTGGTTTGTACTTGGCTTCTTGGATCCCATCCAATTCTTTGAATTGACCAGTGTAGGCCATCTGGGACCATTCTTGAAAGCTTGTTTGCATGAACTCTTTTTTTTTTTTCTTAACTACAGGTCGGCAAAATCCTACCCTTCCTTTCAGACTTGGAGTTTTGTGTCTTATTTCACCAGCCGATGGCTTGAACAGCTTGATGTAGAGTTGGTAGTTGACATTGTCTCCCTGGCTTCAGATCAGTTGCTGACTAAGCCACCCCGGAGAACTTCAGTCCAAATAGAAGAACCTATCAAAAGTCCTGTGGGATCAGAAGAAGGCCTGTCTTGGTTCAATGTCTTGTTTCTCACGATGGCCAAGCTTCTGAGTGTTTTCAAACAGGAGGTAGGAACATACAATCATAGAGTCATAGGGCTGGAATGGACCTTGGAGGTCTTCTGGTCCAATCTCTTGCCTAGGGCTGGAGACTTTATTGCATTCTGGATAAATAGCTGTCCAATATTTAATCAGTAATCAATACTGCCCCTTCACCATTGTTCTCCTACAAGAGCTACTTACAGGAATGTTGTGCTTGATGGAAGGTAACTCGACTCCTCAAGATTAATAGCCCTCCAGAGACCTGTCTTCCATGAATGTATCTAATCCCTTTTAAGTTCATGCTAGTTAGTGGACATCACCATGCCTTGTAAGGGGTATCATAGGTTAATTCTGTTCTATTCATTTTCTTAATCTGTTCTACATCTCAGCTTGTTGAATGAAAAGGGAAGAAGGGGGAGAGACAGAGACAGAGAGACATACACAGAGAGAGGCATAGAGACAGAGAGAGACAGACAGAGAGAGACAGAAACAGAGCGACAGAGACAGACAGACAGACAAACTGACTGACTGACAGACAGAGACACACAGAGAGAGAAACAGAGAGACAGAGAGAGAGAAGAGAGAGAGAGGAAAAAAGGAGGGGAGAGAGACCTTGGTTGTGTTCTCCCATGGTGGCCCTTTTTTTTCAAGCTAAGGTCTCTCAAATTTCTTAGCACGACTGAAATATAAATGTGTTTACCCCAAATATCCTGAATATGGCACACTCCAGATGAGTTACAACCGCATCTCTCTCCACAGTTACTCTTTCACTGGCCTACAGCTCTTCACATGCTGTTGGAAAGTGGCCTCTTTAAAAAGTGTGCTCGGAGGCAACCCTGGGAAACAAATCTAAGAATCTTTGATGGAATTACAGAGATGATGCTGTTTAGACACACACATCTTTCATTCATAGGGCTTTCTAGGGTTCTTTTGAGAGCCAGCCCTTCAAGTAAAATATCATATCAAACAATTCATAGTATTCATTACTCCAGGGACAGCAGAGGTGTTGCATTTTCTCATAAAGCAATAATGCAAATGAATATATAACAACAAAGGCAATAGATTCTCTTTGGAGAGAAATGAAATCTACACCTTTCATCTCTGATTGAGGCAGTTAATAAAGAATTTATTACTTTTTTTAAAAAAAAAATCTCCTCCTTCCCTCTCTTGGCTGTATTTGGTCCTGTTGGACAGGAGTCCCCAACCACGGATCTGTGGACTGGCACTGGGTCACAGCAAGCTGGAAACTGGACCGCACAAACAAGTGAAGCCCCATTTGCAGGATGCAGGCAGCATGCAAAACCACACTGTCCGCTTTGGAAGCCATATTAGCACCAGAAGCTTCCGCGCTGCCACATTCCTGTGCCTGGGAAATTGGGAGGGTTGGTTTTTTTTTTTTTTGAAGAGTTAGACATAATAGCATTCTTCTTTACAGTCAAGGTCGTGTTATTCCTGCACCTGGGTGAGGAGTGCTTAAGGGATGTCTTCAGTTGGAACGGATGGTGATTGGAGCACGTGATGGAGTGGTGGGTGCAGGGGATGAATTTTGGGATTTTTAATTATTGGAGGAAAACCTGGAATTCTCAGATTCGGGTTTTCCCAGATGTGCCAGTATGGCAACTTTAATAAAATGGAACTTCTGAGAAAATGCCTGTCTCAGAGTTTTGGTGTTGGAGTTTGTTTTTCTGGATCACTGACACATACCCTCCCTGGTCCATGGAACAACCTCTCTCCGTGGAGCTAGTTCTTAGTGCCAGTCCCAGGGGCCACTGCTATTGGACACCCAGTCCTTGGCACACCATTGGTAACCTGCTTTAGGTGTATATTGGGATGGACCATATGCTTAGCAGTTGGAATATGTTGCCATAGATTGTACCAGATGCTATATGGGGATATTTAAAGAATGCTTCCCTACAGATAGATTCCCAGTCTATTATAATCAGAAATCAGAAGAGCAACCAGGATGATTAGGGTTTGGAGGCTAAAACATACGACGAACGCTTACAGGAACTGGGCCTGGCTAGTCTAGGGAAGAGAAGGACCAGGGGAGACATGATAGCAGTCTTCCGATATTTGAGGGGCTGCCACAGAGAGGAGGAAGGGGTCAAGCTATTTTCTCAGGCACCTGAAGGCCAAGGAATAATGGATGGAAACTGAACAAGGAGAAATTCAACCTGGAAATATGAAGAAATTTTCTGACAGTGAGATCAATCAACCAATGGAACAGAAGTTGCCTTCAGAAGTTGTGGGAGCTTCATTCCTGGAAGCTTTCAAGAAGAGACTGGACTGCCATCTGTCAAAAATGGTGTAGGGGTCTGCTTGGGCAGGGGGGTGGGGGGTGGAGTAGATGACCTACAAGGTCCCTTCCAACTCTGTTAATCTGTAAAGTAAAGAAATCAAATGGAAAGCTCATATTGAAGAAAAAGTGGTAGAAAGAACCTTGCTGGATCTGCCACAATGGCTCAAATTAGACATCTAAGAGAAGATCATAAAAGAGCTTAAAAGCGATAACTATTCTCTACCCGTTCCTCTGCAGAGAGTGATAATTTAGAGGTATGAACTTCACGGCGCCATAAAAGCTATCATGGCAAATCGCCAGTAATGGATTTCTGTTCTGCCATGAATTTGTTTAAACTAGAGGTATTTTCCATTTCAACTAAGCTCAATCCACTGAGCATCTGTGGTTGAACTGGCTGGGGAAGTAGATCTGAGGTGTCTCCATTGGAGAGAAACAAGGTGTCTGTTCCTGGATTAACTAGGATCTTTAAGAGAATAACATATCTCTAGCTATCAGAAGACCTTGAACCCTTGAACTGGATTTCTCAAACATTTGTGGTTTTGCGATCTGGTCAAAGATAACAGAAACATGTAGAAAAGTCCCATACCTCCAAAGGGTCTACAGGTAACGATAGATACATTGTGGTCCCAATAAATGAGCCAATTCAAGGCACCCCTGAAAAATGTACAATTAGAATTCAAATTGTAATTCAATTTAGAATCCTAAATTTTCAGAGTCACTCAGTTGAGTTGGGGGGCTATAGAAATTGATGGAATGAATGAACGAATCAATCAATCAATCAATCAATCAATGAGTGAATGAATCAATGAATTAAGCAATTAAGCAATCAATCAGTTTATGAAAATTCAAAATTGGGCCTTCCTGTTTGTAGATCAGCTATTAAATCTGGTAGCGTGTGTGCGGTGTGTGTGTGTGTGTGTGTGTGTTTGAGAGAAAAAGAACTGCTGTGAGTCCCCTCCCGTGTTAGTAGCAGCATAGTAGTTTCTGCTTAAGGTTATCTTATCCGGATGCAAGAACTTTGAAATATAGAGGTCCTCTTGATTTGTTTTCTTCCCTAGGCCAAATGAATCAGTCTGACGATAAAGAATCATTCTGGTGTTCATTCTAACTCTTGACTCTGGGCTTACATCTTCATAAAACTGAAGACCAGACGTGCCTATCTGCCAAGTTGCATGAACAAAGTTCCTTTCAGAGTGGCATCTAGCCAATTTAGCATGCCATCCTGGGCATTTTAATTATCTTCTTTCCTGACCATTTCTCTTTGAAGTGAGCACGGATTTTTTGCCCCCTTTTTCGGTTTAGAGAAATCTGCTGATCAAATGACACTTTTGCCTTCCCAAATGGGTTCCACAGTGTGAATGACACTTAACGCTGGTTCGTCTGAATACATGGTAGCCATGGCAACCACCCATTTATGAAGCCTGGAGGTTGAGACACACAGGTGTAGATAGAGAATCTGATTTCATTCCTGCTTCGATTTTATTTTTTTACATCTCTCTCTCTCTCCCCCACCACCCCTGCAAATTGGAGGCCAGACTAAAAGTTGAATCTGAATGACAGGTTCATTTTGCCATACCCTGTAGTGCCATGTTGTGGAGTGGTTAATTAACAAGCATGCCCTGAATTCACAAATATCTACAATGGATTTGAGCTCTACTCAGAGATCAAGGAAGGGAAAGGAAGCTGATTGAATGGCGAAACCGAGAGCTGTGGTTTTGCACTATTTATTCCCTTTAAAGCACTGGTGCTCAGAAATGATATTCAGCAGGTTCTGACCAGTTCTGGAGAACCGATAACGGAAATTTTGAGTAGTTTGGAGAAACGGCAAATACCACCTCTGGTTGGCCTGGCCCCCATCTATTATCCACCTCCCAAGTCCCAGCTGATTGGCTGGGTCTTCTTCTGTTGCCCTGCACAGGAGAACGGAGCTGGAAAGCAGGTTAGTGGGGTGGGGGAGAGAATGGGGATTTTGCAGTATCCTTCCCCTGCCATGCCCACCAAGCCACGCCAACAGAATTGGTAGTAAAAAAAATTGAATCCCACCACTGCTGATGCTGGGTTGTCTGGAGGCACCTGAGAAAGAAGAAACACTGCTAAATGAAAGAGAGGCGTCTCTCTAGGAAGAAGTCCGCTCTGCCATCTCATTCATTTGAATTGTAACTTTGGATGGGTGACCAGGAACCCAGAAAGAAAACGCGGGACGCGATTCTGGCATGGTCAGGCACAAAGGATCAGGACCATGAGTTAAGGTGCTATTCAGAAATATATATATATATATATATATATATATATATATATATATATATATATATATATATATATATATATATATATATATATATACGGATCTTTGGTTATTCGGGTTTTCTCCCGCGTAAGATTCAAAGTATCTAGGCAACGTTTGGCGAGGTCCCACTCGCCATCTTCAGGCTGGTGCTTTCGGCTTAGTGCCAGTGCAAGCAGTGTGTGACCGGAGCTGCCATCTCTCTATATATACAAGTGGTGGGGGATGGTGTGCTGGGCTGGTTGGCTGTGCTGCAGCCTCTTGATTGGTTGATGGAGTTGATGTTGGTATAATGGGCTGTGTAATGGCCTTTTGTTGTAGAGATATCCTGGATCTTGTGCTGTCATCTCCTGGGTCGTTAGCCTCTTGTGTTTTAACGGCTTGGGTAATGGGTTGTGTGATGGGCTTGTGAGTTCTTTTGTTGTGGTATCCTGGGTCTTGCGTTGTAATCTCCTGGGTCGTTTGTGTTTTGATCTCTTTTCCATTAGCCTCCTGTGTAGTAACAGCTTGGGTAATGGGTTGTGTGATGACCTTGTGAGATTTATTGCTGTGGTATCTTTGGTTTTGTGCTGTGATATCCTGGATCATTTGCTGTGTTGTGACTTCTTGAGTTCTTGAGGTGTAATTTCTTGAGTTTTCTGATGTGATGTCCTGAGCGGGTGGCTGTGATGTAGCATTTTGGGTTTTTAATATGGCTTTGAGTTTGGGGTCTGGGTCTGTGTTCGTTTGGCTTCGAGTTCGTGGTGGTGCCACATCTTCATGGTGGGGTCAGTTCGCTTCATGTATGGTTCAGAGGAGTTTGAAGTGGGTAGTGATGCAGCTGCAGTGCGGCTTCTGGTCTGTGGTCGTGTCTCATCTTCTGTGTGGGTGTGAGTCTGATTTTTACGTGGAAGTGTGGTGGTGGCATCTTGTGTGGCCCTCATGGGTGTGGGTCTGGTGTCATTTATCATGTTGGGTACTGTCTGTTCATGAGGGCGGGTTTCCAAATGGCTGGTAAGCGGGAGGTGTCATCTCTTTTATTCATGCTGTGTGGGCGTTTTCTATCTCTATGGCTTCTCTGATTATTCTGCTGCTGTGGTGTTCAGTTTTGGCGATAGTTCTGGTATTTTTAAGGTCAATCTCATGTCCTGTGGCTTTGAGGTGTTGGACCAGGGAAGAGGTTGGTTCTTCTTTTTGATTGAGTTCTTATGTTCTTCAACGCGTGCACTTATTCTTCTGTTAGTTTGTCCAATGTATGTGGTGAGGCAGGCAGTGCAGGGGATTTCATATACTCCTTGGTTTTCTAACCTCGATTTTGTCTTTAGGGTTTCTTAGGATGGTGGATATTTTTCTGTTTGTGCAGAATGCTGTTTTAATGTTGTGTTTTTGGAGGATCTTGCTGATTTTGTCTGTAGTGCCTTTTATATATGGGAGGAGGGCTTTGCCGTTCTCTTGTTCTCTGTCTTGGATTTTGGTTGGGGTTTCTTTTTGGATTAGGTGGGTGATCTTCTTTCTTTGAAATCCATTGGCTGTTAGTACGTTGGTGAGAGTGTTTAGTTCGGTTTTTAGGTGTTGTTCATCAGCTAAGCATTTTGTTCTGGAGATGAGTGTCTCAGCTACGGAATTGATCTGTGCTGGGTGGTGGTGTGAGAGTGCGTGTAGATAGCGGTTTGTATGTGTTTTCTTTTGGTAGATGGTGTGTCCTAGGGAGCCATTGGGTTTTTGTATACCAAGACATCTAGGAAGGAAGTTGATTGTTAGCTTCTGTTTCCATGGTGAATTGTATTTTGGGGTGTAGGCTGTTGAGGTGTGTGAGGAAGTTGTTCAGTTTTTCTTTCCCGTGTGGCCAGATTATGAAGGTGTCATCTACGTATCTGAGCCAGAGTTTGGGTTTGTGATCATATTTTTCTAGAGCTTGTGTTTCAAAGTGTTCCATGTAGAGGTTTTGCGATGACAGGTGAGAGGGGTGATCCCATGGGTGCTCCTTCTATTTGTTTGTATTTTTGTCCATTGTAGGTGAAGTATGTATTGGATAGACAGTGGTTGGTCAGATCTAGGATGTGCTTGGGGGTTGTATTTGTTTTGGATGGCTGTCAAGGCTTCTTTTATTGGCACTTGGGTGAAGAGGGATATGACATCGAAGCTAACTAGTAGGTCGCTGGGTTGTAAGTTTTGTTTCTTTATGATCTCGATGAACTGGAATGAGTTTCTTACATGTGAGTTGATGGATTCTGCATAGGGCTGTAGTTGTTTGGCAGAAATTTGGCTAGGTTTTGTAGAGGTGAGCCTATGGAGCTGACTATTGGTCTAAGTGGAGTTCCTTCTTTGTGTATCTTGGGGAGACCATAAAGCTTAGGGCATCTGGATGATTTCTCTCTGGGTATGATTCTTTGCTGGATTTCTTCACTGATGGGGAGGCTTTTATTTTGGATCTGGTGGTTTTTTCTAGGTAGGTGGTGGGGTCTGTCTTTAGGGGTTTGTATGTGGGGTCTAGGAGTAGGTTGGTTAACTTGGTTTGGTAGTCAGATGTGTTCATAACCACTGTTGCGTTGCCCTTGTCTGCTGGTAGGATTATTATGCTGGTGTCTTCTTTCAGGTTACGTAGTGCAGTTTGTTCTTCTTTGGATAAGTTGCTTTTGGGTGGTTTGCTAGTGCAGAGGATGTTGGTGATTTCGAGTCTGATTCTATTAGCCTCATCAGGGTTGGTTTTGGTCAGGCTGGTTTCAACTCCGCATATGATGGTTTCTGTGGGGATGTGTTTGGGAGCAACAGCAAAGTTGAATCCTTTTGAAAGGACCTTGGTTTCGGCTTCAGTGAGGATCTTGTCTGAGATGTTGTGCACTGTTTGTTTCATGTGTGGCTGTGAGGGGGGAGTTGGTTTCTGGCATTGTTGTAGTTTTCTGAGTTTGTTGGTGTGTGTGTCTGTCTTGAGGGTGGTCTGTGTTTCGGCTCTCCAGACAGCGAGTTGTTTGGTTTGTCCCAAAGTAAGGGGTGAATCTTGTTGCTGAGTCTGAGGTGAAGTGTAAGAAGATCTTTGTTGATTTGGTCTAGGAGAAATCTTAAGTTTTGAGGTGTGTTGGGTAGAATTTGTGCACTCATCTGGTTAATAGGGAAAGCACTGCATTTTCTAGACCATTGATTTACCATCATTAAGGAACCAAAAACAGCGTTCCAATAAACCAGGGACCAGGAATATATTTCTCCTCGTATATTGCCTCTGCAGTCTGCCTGCAATCCCCTTTAGCGATGGAAGTTTAAAATGGAATTGCTTTCCATTTTTTATTATCTTTATCCCTCACTTGGTCTTTGACCCCTTGTGTGACACCAGTTCAGGGAAGGGCTAGAGATTTTGTCTCCCAGTTCCCCATCCAAATTAAATCGGTGGCTTTAATCCTTTGTAGAGGGAGGAAAAGGAGTAGGAGGAAGAAGAAGAAGGGAGGAGGAAGAAGGAAGGAGGAAGAGAATAAGGGAGGAGAGAAAAGGGAGGAGAAGAAGGAAGAAGAAAGGAGGAGAGAGGAAGAAGGAAATAGGAGGAGGAAGAAGAAGAAGGGAGGAGGAAGAGAAGAAGGGAGAAGGGAAAAGGGAGGAGGAGAAGGGAGAAGGAAGGAAGGAGGAGGAGGAGGAAGAAGAAAGGATGAGGACAAAGGAGAAGAAGAAGGGAGGAGGAGGGAGAAAGGAGGAAGAAGAAGGGAGGAGGAAGTAGGGTGAAAAGGGAGGAGGAGGAGTGGCCCCCCTGACAGATTGTTCTTTCTAAGCCATATCAGCACAAGCCCAGCTCTGATTAATGACGTAGAGAGCATCTGTACTAATGATGGCAAAATCCCTTCCAGGGGAGAGCAGGCAAGAATTTAAGCATCTGCACTCATCTAAGGCCCTGTCACAAAATCCAATGACAATCTACTCTTGGAGTCCTGTAGCTATAAAACAACCCTCTCCTGCTTGACAGTTACTTCCTTGTGATGAGTGCATTTGGTTACTGTCACAGTTGCAACCCAGCGCAAAGGTTGAGACAGGGTGCCAAATGGGTGGATTTAGGAGCTCAAAAGAGTAGATTGCACGACATTTTTAGATGGATGATTGGAATTTGTATGATTGATGGACCTTTTATTCCAGAGAAAAGCCTTAATGCTAGATGATCAATTCCTCGCATAGCTCAATTTTATTCAGTGGCCTTCAATGAGCTACAATATTTTAAACTTACTTTAATATTAGCCTCCCTTCCATCTTAGGAGGCATAGAAAGGTTTTAGATCTGGCTGAATAATAATAAATCTCAGCCATCGTAACTAAGAAGACCACTGGTGAAGGCTGAGCTCTAGCACACAAATGTCTAAAAGAGCAGAATTTCTCTCTGTCCACCTACCCTTAGAAATAAAGATTATAACTCTGCGAGTAAGGTTCTGCTTCTTACAAGTTTGGAGAGTCTAGAGAAAAGAAGGACTGGGGTGACATGATAGCAAGATTCCAGTATCTGAGAGACTGCCTCACAAAGAAGAGGGAGCCAAGCTATTCTCCAAAGCACCTGGAGGCAGGACAAGAAGCAACGGATGGAAACCAATCAAGGAGAGAAGCAACCTAGAACTAAGGAAGAATTTCCTGACAGTGAGCACAATTAATCAGTTGAATGACTTGCCTCCAATTCAAAAGTTATAAATGCTCCAACACTGGAAGTTTTTAAGAAGATGTTGGACAATCATTTATCTGAAATGGTATAGGGTTTCCTGTCTGAACAAGGGGTTGAACTAGAAGACTTCCAAGGTCCCTTCCAACACTTCTATTCATATTCTATATTCTATATTCTATATTCTATATTCTACAGTCTACATTCTATATTCTATGTTCTATATTCCATATTCCATATTCTACAATCTACAGTTTACAGTCTCCAGTCTACTGTCTATATTCCATATTCCATATTCCATATTCTATGTTCCATGTTCCATGTTCCATGTTCTATATTCTACAGTCTACAGTCTATATTCTATATTCTATGTTCCATATTCCATATTCCATATTCTATGTTCCATATTCCATATTCCATATTCTACAGTCTACTGTCTATATTCTATATTCCATATTCCATATTCTACAGTCTACAGTCTACAGTATATATATTCTATATTCCATGTTCCATATTCCATATTCCATATTCCATATTCCATATTCCATATTCCATATTCCATATTCTATGTTCTATGTTCCATGTTCCATGTTCTATATTCTACACTACAGTCTACAGTCTACTGTCTATATTCTATATTCCATATTCTATAGTCTATAGTCTATAGTCTACTGTCTATAGTCTATAGTCCATATTCTATGTTCCATATTCTATATTCTACAGTCTACAGTCCATATTCCATATTCCATATTCCATATTCCATATTCTATATTCTATATTCTACAGTCTACTGTCTATATTCTATATTCCATATTCTATATTCTACAGTCTACTGTCTATATTCTATATTCTATAGTATATTCCATATTC
Organism: Notechis scutatus; assembly: GCF_049901735.1. Lineage (NCBI taxonomy): Eukaryota > Metazoa > Chordata > Lepidosauria > Squamata > Elapidae > Notechis > Notechis scutatus. The sequence goes on along the minus strand of NC_142015.1, from coordinate 22,675,571 downwards.
TACAGTCTACAGTCTACTCTCTATATTCTATATTCCATATTCCATTTTCCATATTCCATATTCTATATTCTACAGTCTACTCTCTATATTCTATATTCCATATTCTATATTCTACAGTCTACAGTCTATATTCTATATTCTACAGTATATTCCATATTCTATATTCTACAGTCTACTGTCTATATTCTATATTCCATATTCCATATTCCATATTCTATATTCTATTCTTCTATCTGAAAGTCATGAGCCAAGAAACTGAAGGAACAGTATTTTTTTTTTCACACACTAGTAGACTTCACTTTACAATTGTTTGTTTAGTGACTATTCAAAACTACAACACTAAGAAAAGTGACTCACAATCCTGACCTGATCAAAATTTGGACGCTTCGCTATGGACCTGTATTTACGACAGTTCCAGTGTCCTCGGCTTATGTGATCCTCATTTATTACCTCAACTGGCTTCTGGCAAACAGTCAATGAAGGAATACGGTCTTGTTTCATAACTGTGTTATTCACTTAAGAACTGCAATGATTCACTTAAGAACGGTGGCCCAAATCAGGTACGACTTCCTTAACAACGGCCTTGCCTAGCCAAGGAAATTCTGATCCCAACTGTAGTTGTTAGCCAAGGACTACCTGTAACCTGTCATTGATGTGTCATTATAACTGTCCTGTTCTATATTTCATTGCCTCAGGAGGCCAGGTTGAAAATAAAGGTAGTTTGAAATACTAAAAAGAACAAGAGATGATGGTTAGATATAGAATACTTCTTAATATGGTAACTGCTTTATTAAGGGTTAGAAAATAGAGGTAGAAAGTAGAAATTGGGAAAATAGCATTATGCATACTGAGATATAATAGAATACATTATAATTATAATGTATACGTAAATGTTAGAAGTTGAAAGATTATTTATATGCACATCTAAATAGCATTGTTGTTATTGTTATTAGTATTGTGTATAATATACATTATATACATTGACCCAAACAATTCATTGTTCACCAAGCACTTATGAATGTTAAAGAAAAAAAACTATAAATAAAATTACAAAAAGAAAAGAAAGGTGGTTATGCAAGGGTTACTACAATTCCTTTTGATGGCAGATTCCCCAGTGAATTCAAAAACTGTAGGCTAGAGTAAGGAGTCGAATCAAAAAGACAAAACAATACAAAATAACTATCTCTGGAAGAAGTCAGCGGCAAACCACTTTGATATTGTCACCAAGAAAACTGTTCAGAAACATTCATGAAGTCATTTGTCAGGCTCAACACAACTACCCTATTTACTTGTTCCCGCTTTCCCTACCAGGAATTAAGGGTACTTCGCAACTTATGACCACAATTTGGAATAGAATAAGCCTCCAGTGTTTAAAAATATGTCCAGCAAATTTTGGAAATGTAACCAAAAAACGGGCACATTTTATCATATGTGGTGGACTTGTGTTAAAGGGGAAAAAAATGGGCAAAGTTACACAGGTGGTTAGAAAAGATGATAGGGAAACATGTAGATGAACTGTTCTTATTAGGTATAACACCAGAAAAAACTTGATAAGCAAAGTATATATTTCACATTGTATGTCTTAACAGCAGCGAGGATTACATTCACACAATATTGGAAAAATGAAGAAACATCGCAAGATGAAGAGATAATTAGGAAGATACTGCATTGTGCAGAAAGGGATAGATGGACTTGAAAATTAAACGAAAGAAGATACAGATTATTATCAAATGTGGAATTTATTTTACCAGTGGTTGGAAATAAAGGGGTGGAGATTAAAAATGTAATCTGTATTGTTAAGCAAATTAAACACCCAGATGACACACACACACACACACACACACACACACACATACATACACACACAGAGAGAGAATTGAATTCTGGGAGTTGAAGTCCACCCAACTTACAGTTTTCAAGGTTGAGACAACACTACTCTATAGTCCCATTTCCATTTAAAAGGGGTTTCACGTCTCCCTTTCCTATGCTTGCGTTCTGTTTTCCAATATTATTTTTGCAGCGGTAATAACATCCATCTCGCCACCTACCCCACTATTGTGTTGATTTGAATTTTATTACTGTTTTACTTGATTTCATATATTATCTCCAGTGCCTATTAACCAACAAGACTGTTCATAAATATATTAAATAAACAACAAATCAATAACCCGCCTCCTCCCCCCCCTTTTTTGTGGCAGGATAAAACTCCGTATTTCTCCCAAGCAATGTATGTTGGTTCTGGTTGTTATTTATAATATGTTTAGGCTTTAATCCTTGTACGCACCTAGAATGTCTGTATTGTGAGATTGGGTGGATATATAAATTGAATACATACATACATCTAAGCCTGATTTTAAAACACAGTTACATTTGCCCTATTTTTTTAAGAGTAGTGTACTATTTTTCCTTAGGAGTGTTATGTTTGGTGTGTGTGTGTGTGTGCATGTTTGTGTACATACTTGTGCATGTACATGTATCAAAACTGGGTTTTGATCAGCCAGTACTGTAGCTTACATAGCAGTCAGTTAATCTAATTCCTGTGTGCAAGCATTGACCTGGGTTAATGTAATTGCCCCATGTTGAGCCTCTGTGGCACAGTGGTTAGAGTGTAGTACTGCAGGCTACTTCTGCTGACTGCTGGCTGCCTGCAATTTGCAGTTCAAATCTCACCAGGCTCAAGGTTGACTCAGCCTTCCATCCTTCCGAGGTGGGTAAAATGAGGACCCAGATTGTTGGGGGCAAATCGGCTGACTCTGTAAACCACTTAGAGAGGGCGTAAAACCACTGTGAAGTGGTATATAATGCTATTGCTATCATGTGCTGTAGGTACCACATTATCACGCCTTGGTAAGACTATACTTAGAATACTACATCCAGTTTTGGTCACCATATTATACAAAAGATGTTGAGACTCTGGAAAGAGTGCAGAGAAGAGCAACAAAGATGATTAGGGGGCTGGAGGCTAAAACATACAAAGAATGATTGCTGGAATTGGATATGTCTAGTTTAATGAAAAGAAGGAGTAGGGGTGACATGATAGCAGTGTTCCAATATTTGAGAGGCTGCCACAAAGAAGAGGGGGTCAACCTATTGTCCAAAGCACCAGAAGGTAAGACAATGGATGGTGTTGTGGTTAGCCAGCAGCAGGTGCAGATGGCTGAGGAGACCGAGGACTCAGATGAGGGGCCAGGACCATTAGGGAGTGGACTGCTGCCTTCAGAGATTGTGGGGGCTGGCAGCAGCGATGAGGAGGTTCCCGAGGAGCCTGTGCCAAGTGCACGTGTGCACAGGATTGCTTGCAGGAAAGAGCAGCTGCAACAGCATGGGCAACTCAGGAGTAAGGCTGCAAGGTAATGGCCCCTCCTTCAAGAAGATAAAAGCCAGCTGTGAAGCAAATGTTCTTTGCAGGAAGCAAAGACGTTTTGAAACTCAGCCTCGTGGACATTACAGTTGGTATTTGAAGACTCTTGTAAACTGTTTCTTATCTGTTGTTTTTTGGCAGCCTTGCCAAAACTTGGCAAGGCTCTTTCTTGTCGGAGCTAATTAGTTGGAAGCAGCCTTTTATCTGCAAAGAAACAGGATTCACAGATGAAACGTTAAAAGGTTGTGCTGCTGCCTTTGTCTTATGTTTGCTCTCTTGGAACCAGGTTTGGGTCAGAACAGATGGAAACTAACCATGGAGAAAAGCAACCCAGAACTAAGGAAAAAATTCCTAGCAGTGAGGACAAGCAACCAATGGAATGACTTGCCTTCAGAAGTTATGGGTGCTCCAACACTGGAAGTTTTAAAGAATAAATTGGACCGTCACTGACAGTCGCTTGAGCAGTGGGGTTGGATTAGAAGACCTCCAAGGTCCCTTCCAACTCCGTTATTCTGTTCTGTGATTCTGTTAAGTGGCCTCCTCAGGCCAACCCAAAATGCCAAACATGATCCCCAAACAGAGGAGCCCTGCTTGTGACAGTCAGCCAGCAGATGGGCTGGGATAATACACAAAAGCCCATTTGCTAAACGCCACTTGAAAAATCATAGGCAGCATAATTGACTTTTCTGCAGCTTGGATAATGTAGGTCACTGCTTCAACGTAACAGGAAAATTAATGTATGTCACAATGAAAGGCAGAAGGGAACTAATTACCCAATAGTAATTGAACAATCATCAGATAACAAGTGTAATAATAAGCATTGCTTTGGTGGATAGGAAAAAATGTGTGTATGTGGGGGGGGAGTAGTTATTTAAATGCACTGTGGCACTTGTTGTTTTCAATATAGCCTTTTCATCAATCTGCAATAGACGGGCCGTCTGGAACACTTTGGATGAGTCGCTGCACACATAGCAACTCCCAGCAAGGAGGTGAGTGAGTGGAGAAAAGCTGTTGCCAGGTTAACAGGCTAAAAATCATTGTACAGGTAGTTCTCACCTCACAAGTATTTGTTCAGTGCCCATTCAGACATAGGAAGACATATAAATGATTGGGTAGGGGGTTGACTAGAAGACCTATAAGATCCCTTCCAACTCTGCTATTCTAGTCTATTCTAATTCTAATTCTAATTCTATTCATTCTTTCCTAATTTCATTCTATTCTATACTGAGAGTATTTGCACCAAGACAAATTCCTTGTGTGTCCAATCACACTTGGCCAATAAAGAACTCTATTCTATTCTATTTATTCTTTCCTAATTTCATTCTATTCTATTCTATTCTATTCTATTCTATTCTATTCTATTCTATTCTATTCTATTCTGTTCTGTTCTGTTCTATTCTATTCTATTCTATTCTATTCTTTCCTAATTCTACTCTACTCTACTCTACTCTACTCTACTCTATTTTCTATTCCATTCCATATTTTCTACTCTATTCTTTCCCTATTCTTTCCCTATTCTATTCTATTCTATTCTATTCTATTCTATTCTATTCTATTCTATTCTATTCTATTCTATTCTATTCTATTCTATTCCACTCCCTATATTCTATATTCTATATTCTATATTCTATATTCTATATTCTATATTCTATATTCTATATTCTATATTCTATATTCTATATTCTATTCTGTTTTCTATTCTGTTCTATTCTTTCCTAATTCTATTCTATTCTATTTTCTATTCTAATTCTATTCTCCTCTCCTCTACTCCATAGAATAGAGACTTACAACCAGCCTCCCCACCGTCATGGGATCAAAACTGGGGCAACAGGCATATATTTATAATGGTTGCAGCATCCCGGGGTCATTTGATGGCCATTTCTGACCTTGTGGACAAGCAAAATCAAAGGGGGCAGCCAGATGCACTTAACCATTGTGTGATAACAATGGCAACGATTCGCTTAACAACAATGGCAAAAAAGGGGGGGCATCAAATCAGAGACAGCTCACTTAACCATTTCCTTGCGTAGGAACTGAAATTCTGATAGTACACTGAGGACTCTCCGTGCAGACATGTTCAATTGGTTTGACTCTTGAATCCATTTGAAGATTTCCCATTGATGATACTGTTTGACTTTTCCCATTCAGTTTGAAGTTTCAACTCATAATTGCCTGGGAAAGCAAAGCTTTGTGGACTCTTAATAAGAAACCCTGTTGCATCCCATGGGTCTGATTCCCCCACCAGAAAAAGGCAATGACTAATCACCCTCGTTCAGCCCAACTCACCTCTAAGGAATATTGATGTGAGGATGAAATGGGAGATAGATTTGTACACGGCTCTAAGCGCTCAGGGAAATCCTTATAATGTACTAAGGCTATAACTATAACCTGCAAATCTTGATAAATACTCCCTGGATTGTAGGGCTAAGTAAATTCCTTCCAGCTCAGCCTTGGTTTGGTGATTATGAGTTTTCTCAGCAAATGCTCTCTATAAAAATATTATATTATATTATATTATATTATATTATATTATATTATATTATATTATATATATATATATATATATATATATATATATATATATATATATATATATATATATATATATATATATATATATATATATTATATATATATATATATATATATATATATATATATATATATATTATATATATATATTTGTTTTCTGAGGTTCTCGGGTATTTGTATGTGGATCTTTGGTTATTCGGGTTTTCTCCGCGTAAGATTGGAAGTATCTAGGCAATTGGAATAAGATTGGAAGTATCTTACGCGGGAGAAAACCAGAATAACCATAGATCCATATGTGTGTGTGTGTGTGTGTGTGTGTGTGTGTGTGTGTGTGTGTGTGTGTGTATATATATATATATACACACACACACACAACACACACACACATATGTCTATCTATATATATATATTGCCCATCAGACTTTTCCCAGCTTGCATCCTTGCAAATCTATGCATGGACAACAGTGGTGGACAAGAAGCCATATGGCTGTGCATTCTTAAAATCCCTGAGAAAAATGCCTTTTGCACTGTCTACCTGTGAATTGCACTTCATTAGCACTAAAGATGGGATCCAGTTTGGCCTAGTGGTTAAGACACCAGGCTAGAAACCGGGAGATTGTAAATTCTAGTCTCTCCTCAAGCATGAAAGCTGGATGGGTAACTTTGAGCTAATCACCAGGAGACTGGGAGTTCCAATCCCATTTCAAGCACAAAAGCCAGCTGGGTGACTTAGTTCTAGTCCTGCCTTAGTCATGAAAACCAGCTGGATGACCTTGGAACAATCGCCAGGAGATTGGGAGTTCTAGTCCTGCCTTAGATATGAAAGCTGGCTGGGTAACTCTGAGCCAATCACCAGGAGACTGGGAGTTCTAGTCTCCCTTTAGGCTCAAAAGCCAGTTAGGTGACCTAGTTCTAGTCCTGCCTTAGGCATGTAAGCTGGCTGGGTGACCTTGAGCCAATTACCAGGAGAGTGGGAGTTCTAGTCCTGCCCTAGATATGAAAACTGGCTGAGTAACTTCGAGGCAATCACCAGGAGACTGTGAGTTCTAGTTCTACCTTAGTCATGACAGCCAGTTGGGTGACCTTGAGCCAACCATTCTCTCTCTCAGCTCAACCCACCTCAGTGTTACCGTTGTGAGCAAAATAGGAGGAGAAAGGTGTGTTGGATATTTTTGCCATCTTGACTTATTTATAAAAATAATAAAGGTGAGGTGTAAACAAACAAACAAACACCCCTAGTTCCTCTGAGAGTGAGGAATGAGAAAAGAGAAACCATGCTGATGACATTGGGAAAGGTCTGGCTACTCTTCCTGGGAGCAGGTTGAGGATTGAGCCTGGTCCGATGGGTTCTTGTTGATAGGTTTGATTCAGGATACTGATTAATCTTTTAGGGCTCCGCTCTCTCTTCTTTTTAACTACAAGTCAGTAAGAATGATCATGAATCATCCAGCCTCCAAATGACTTAAATAAATACATAGGTGATCCTAAATCGTAATGCAGCCCAAAGTGATGAACTTGTTTATGCATCGCCAATTACAGCTGCCTCAGCTGGCTTCAGCTATAACAGCAAAGAAAAGGGTGACTTGGGCAGATTGAAGAGCAAGGTCCCACCTCTTCCTTCTCCCCTCACCTCTTGGTTACTTAAAATATTACCCCTAGATTCATTTAATCTATTCTCTCTTCTGTAATTGACCTGTTCAAAACCTATCCCAAAAGCACAACCCTCTTAAATTGACGGATTCGGGTTATTTTGACCTTTCCAAATAACTTAATTCTCCGATGTTCTTAAATCATCCTCTGAGCTGCCAGCTCTTTCATTGATGCTCTTTTGTTCTTTACACAATCAGCACAAAAGGCCTTTGTGTGGGTTTTTTTTTTCTCCAGAGATAGCTAAGCTTACTTATTGGCCTGCAATCATGGCTTCTATTGTATGATATCAGAGGTCAGAACTGGACTTGCTTTCCAGTCGTATTCTCATATTTTTTCTGGCAAAGAACTTTTCTTTGGGATGGCAGACAGGGGAATGAACCCATTCCACTAGCGGGGATCGTGGGTGCTTTATTCCTTTATTTGAAATGTGTGCATCCTGCCCACCTTCCACAAACTTCTAGGCAATTTTGCTGGGCAATAAACACACTATAGCACAGAAACAGAGAAACTCAATAGCAGACACAAAAACAATCTAATATCTAGGAGGAAGGGAGGAAGGGAGGAAGACAGGAGGAAGGGAAAGAAGGAGGGAAACAAGAGGGATGGATCTTGGTCGACATTTGCTTTAAGAGCAATTCCAAAGTAGAGAAATTTATAAACATGATTAAGACAATATACTATAGACAAACAGCAGAAGTAATAGTTGAGGACTTTACTGGGGATAAATGGGGACTTTACAGAGAATTTTAGTATAAAAAAAGGCACAAGACAAGGATGTTCACTGTCCCCATTGCTATTTATATTAACCTTGGAAGTGTTAAACAGGAATATTAGACAAGACCTAGAAATAAAAGATATGGAAATAAAAATAAAGAAAAATACAAAGAACAATTCCAAAGAAGTTGAGATTTTGTGTGAGCATAACACTGCTCTGCTTATTAAAATCAGAAGGTTTTGTGCAATCTTGGATGTGAGTTTGAAACAAAGATTATTAGTATTATTTATTAAATTTGTTTGTTGCCCACTAAGAGTCTCCATTAACTTGATCGAGTGAAAGGGTTGAAACACTTCTTCAGAATAAATTTCAGAATATATATCTTGGTACTCAAACAGTGATCTCTCACCTAGTCCACATTTCAGAGCCTGCTGGATCTTGACAAGAGCTGTTTTTCAAACCAGTTGGGCTCCAAGAATTGGATGTCCTCTCAGATGGGTAGGATTCCTGGTCCAAGCAAGAAGAATCAGAAACAGGTCTACCTCTTCCCAATTAGCCACTGCTACTTCCAAAACTCAGGACATATATCTCCAAGGAGATGATAGGTCCAGGAAAAAGATTAGCAGATCAAACCAGCTACAGCAGTCAATTAAAGGCTAATATGCCAACCAATCACACATGAACTACCCTGCAATTAAATACATCCACAAATGGGCAACAGGCATTTGCATCTTATTAACAGGGAAGCAGGCACAATACTGGCATGAAAATTAAGTAATTAGACACAATTATCGTCTCTGAAACTGGAACTTGGGAGGAGGGAAGTGGGACTTTTCTTTTGGTACACTAAAACTCACTTTCTTCTTAATTAGCAGGATGAGAGACGGTTTGATATCTTTAATGCTTTGTAGAAACTTTGTAGGTGTAATAAATAATTTATGATGGATACCACCTTCTCCCTTCATTCCATTCCATTCCATTCCCCACCAGAAGGGAGACTTGTTCTCCAATCATCTTAAATTAAGCCAGGATGGTAGGTAAACTTCCAGGATTATGAGTCTAAAGGCTGTATAATTCTATTCTGGTGCTTAGTGAATGCAGTAGAAGACCGGCTGGTGATAGAACCCAACTTTGCTGATCTATCAGAAGGGTTGGTCTGAAAAGATTGTTCTGATTATCTTCTCTGCATGCTAGTAAGGGTTTCTATCAGATCCTTTGATGGAAATGGCATAAACCTCAGAATCCCACAATCTCTTACCATAGAGTATACCATAGACTCATGGAGCTGAAAGCGACATTGGAGGTCTTCTAGTGCAACCCCTTGCCCAAGGCAGGAATCCTTATTCCACCCTGGATTAATAGTTGTGCTACCTTTTCTTGAAAACACCAGCGATGTAGCATCCACAACTTCAGGAGGCAAGCTATTTCACTGATTAATTGTTCTCATTGTCAGGACGTTTCTTCTTAGTTCTTGGTTGGATCTCCCTCTGACCAGCTTCCATTCATTTCTTCTTGTCCTACCTTCAGGTGTATGGAGAATAAATTGATCCCTTCTTCCCTGTGACAGCCATTCAAATATTGGATGACTGCTATCATGGAGTTTATGCATTAATTTGCTACAGTTTGCTTGTGGGGGAAGAAGTGGGATCTTGCAACGTTCGATCAATACATTAGAAGATCCCTGACTTCTTCTGAATGGTCTTGGCCTTTATTTATTTATTTTTTTAGCATCAATCAAGCTTCTTTCAGCACCTTTCCCCAAGCGAGGTAATATCTGGGCACTTACTTTGAGAGTCTCTGAACAAGAACATTGGAAAACGAAGAAGATCAACAATGACTTAGTTTTTTTTTTTTTTTTTTGGTACCTATGCTCTCATTCAGTCGCCATATTATTCAGACAACTGTAAAGGTAATTGTCACGTTTAAGGGTTGAGGGCAAAACTTTTCTCAGAGGTTGTCAGTAACAACCAATCAAGCAACCCTACAAAATAAAAAGAAGTGACAAGAAAGGAAATAATCTATCCAGTTAAAATCCGTTTACCTTCTGCTGCTTCACATGTCATTGTTCATTTCTGTTTTGAAGTGACATTGTCTTGAATACTCTTAACAAGCTGTTTCTAAAGGGGAAAATGGAAGAAATGTAGGGATCCAGAAGGTGGGAACCTGATGAAGGGAACACAATATTTGTTTTGTGGCAACCCAACTTCTTAGTTTATCGCTTAGTATGAAACTGGAATAAATTTTGGTTTAGGTGGAGAAATGCTCAAGTAGAATTTTCCAGGATGGACTTTCCTAACATCTTTCAAATTCAATTTTTAATGTAGAATGTCCTTTCCTGAAAATGTGGGCTTAGTTGGCAGTAAGCTGTTGTGTTTAATGTTTGTATCAATGTATACAAGCATGTCAATGCATCAGTGATGTAAAGGTAAAGGTTCCCCTCGCACATACATGCTAGTTATTTCTGGCTTTAGTGGGCAGTGCTCATCTCTGTTACAAAGCCAAAGAGCCAACACTGTCCGAAGACGTCTCCACGGTCATGTGGTCAGCATGACTAAATGCCGAAGGTGCATGGAACACTGTTGTCTTCCCATCAAAGTGGTCCTTATTTTTCTACTTGCATTTTTGATGTGCTTTCGAACTGCTAGATTGGCAGAAGCTGGGACAAGTCACGGGAGCTCACTCCACTAAGCGGCGCTAGGGATTCGAACCGCCGAACTGCCAACCTTTCTGATCAACAAGCTCAGCGTCTTAGTCACTGAGCCACCGTGTCCCTTATTAGTATGTAGAGGGGGGACAAAAAGGCAAATAACTTGAAAAAGAACTACACATCCAATTCCAGGATTCATTTAAGAAATTGTCATACTTGCCTCACTACCAGCCCTGCTTACAATTGGACAACAGGAATGGAAAGAGGGGAAATGAGGCATTGGCATGTAAGGGAGGTTTGGGAGGAAGCTCTGGAATGCAAATATCCACCTGGAAGCATGGGACAGACCCAAATCCCAAGGACATCACCTGGGAACGGTCCGAGGCAGAAAGACTCTTCCCAAAATAAAGCAAGTCCAACTGATTGATGACAATGAATGGAGGTCCAGGGAGAGGGGGAGGAAAAGTTTCCCTATGCTGTTTGTGTGCAAAAATGTCAGAACTGGCTTTTCTCTTTCTGTACCTTTATGGCATTTCAGTAAAGTGATAGCCTTGGCGGGGGAAAAATGTCCCAGGAATTTCTTTGGCTATTTAATGCAGTGGGATGATTGACAGAAATGTTCTTGGTTAAATCTAGAGTGGAAAACAAAACCAATAGAGACAATGATTTTTATTTTTTTATTTTTTGCTTAGCCCTGCAACTTCCATTATCTTGAGTCATAGCGTCAAGATCATGGGATGAGATAAGTAACACTCCAGGCCACGTTGGTGAGGCCGCCTTTGGAATATTGTGTCCAGTTCTGGTCCCCAGGATAAAAATAAGAGATGCTACGTCCCTAGAAAGAATTCTGAGAAGAGCAACAAAGATGATAAAGGGGCTGTAAGTTAAACCATATGATGAATGGCTAAAGGAACTAGGTATATTTAGCCTAATGAAGAGAAGGGTTAGGAGAGACCTGATAGCATCGTCCAATACAAGAATTGTCACAGGGAAGAGGGTGTTAATTTATTTTCCATAGCACCTGAGGGCAGCATAAGAAGTAATGGGTGGAAGCTTATCAGTAGGAGATCCAACCTGGAAATAGAGGTATTTCCTGATAGTGAATTAATTGACAGAATAGCTTGTCTCCCGGAGTTGTGGGTGCTCCAATCACTGGAGGTTTTCAAGAGAAAAAAAAATTGGACAACCATTTGTCCCCAATGATATAATCTTTACTTTGGCAGGAGGTTGGACTGGAAGACCTCCAAGGCCCCTTCTAGCCCTTTGAATCTATGGTTCTACACAGGCTTTCTCTAGCATGTTAAAGCCACACTTCAAAATTGGGTATGACAAGGAACTCTTTTGCTAAAAGGGTTCAAGGGATTGAAGAGTTGCATCTTTCAGAGACAACCTGTTAAAGCATCTGCCAAGCTTAAGGCCAACTCAACTCTTCTTTTCTCCCTTTCCCTCCCCTCCCCTCTCTTAACCTCCCCTCCTCTCCTCTCCTCTCCTCTCCCTCCTCTCCTCTCTCTCTCCTCCCTCCCTCTCCTCTCTCTTCTCTTTCTTCTCTTCTCTTCTCTTCTCTTCTCTTCATTCCAATACTCTCTTCTCTTTCATTCTATTATATTCTTTATTCCAATACTCTCTTCTCTCTCTCTTCTCTTCTCTTCTCTTCTCTTCTCTTCTCTCTCTTCTCTTCTCTTCTCTTCTCTTCTCCTCTCCTCTCCTCTCTCTCCTCTCCTCTCCTCTCTTCTCTTCTCTTTCCCTATTAAAGCCTCCTTCCACCTCCAGAAATGGACCACTTCTTATTTTCAGCCATTCTGAAGATCCTCAAAAGGAGCAAAGGCCAAAACCCATATAGTCCCCAACTACGCTGTTTGTATTCGCGTTCTCTGTTGCCTGTAGGAATCACATAGTTCCAGAAACAATTGGTGTCAAACTGGAAAATAATCATGCAATTGCCATTCTGTGCCACCAACAACCACCTTTTCATCCTCCAGAAAGAAGAATATGATACATCTTAGTTAATTGAATTCAGAGTTGCCCTTTCCTCAGATCCATTGAGATGACAGATTAATATGCATCTGTTGAATCTGCAGCCCGGCTAATAATGGAAAACAATATTTATGTTAATGAGAGGAACTACAGAAGAGCTTTGCAAATGAACCATTCTTTGTTAACTAGCCAAGATGTAGCTGATCAGAAAAGACCTTTCGATTGATAGCTCAGTCCATTTTTTGGTGTATCTCCCCAATTTTACTCTTCTTACAGCTGACTTTCCCTTTTTTCTATTTTTGCATTTAGAGAATGTCCTTCTTTGTATATTGAGAACTGGATGTTATTTATGTCTTTTTTTAAAAAAAAAGTGGAGAAAAAGTCCTCTTGAATATTGCCCCATTGAGTGGAGATGACACCACTTCCAGAAAAGGAGACAAGGCTTTAGCTGTAATGGATTTATTAGAATCTCATCACTGAAAGTTTAATCTCCACCCAACTGAGCATCTTTTTCCACCACCCAGCCCCTATCTGTATCTCAAGTTGGTCTCTATATTTTTTAGGAGGGCAATTGGTAGAAAGAGAAGTTTTATTTATGATGAGGACCAACCAGAGAACCATGAATGACTCTTAATTTTCCAAATGAAAGGGGCTATGTCCTCAGTCAAAAATGTAACTTTCTAAATTCCTCTTGTTTAATTCGGTCTTATGCTTCCAGTTGGAAGGAATAGAAGCAGCAAAAGACCAGAGACTTCAAGAAGTTCGTGAAGAACCAGGTTAGCCATCATGAAAGACAGAATGGTAGAATGACCTTGAAATTGGAGACTTAGAATTTAGAATAGAATAGAGCTGGAAGGGACCTTGGAGGTCTTCTAGTCCAGCACCTGGCTCAAGCAGGAGAACCTATACCATCTCAGACAAGAGACAGTCCAGTCTCTTCTTAAAAACCTCCAGTGATGAAGCACCCACAAATTCTGGAGGCAAGTAGTTCCACTGGTTAATTGTTCTCACTTTTAGGAATTTTCTCCTTAATTCCAGGTTGCTTTCTCTCTTTGGTTAGTTTCCAACCATTGTTTCTTGGCCTGCCGTCCGGTACTTTGTTGGATAATTTGACCCCCTCTTTTTTGTGGTAGCCCCCTCAAATACTGGAAGTAATATTTGGAATAAGAATGTCAACTATTCATTTGGGTTCAAGCCACCTTTATCAGTATTCTCCCGGCAGATCATTCAGTGTTTTCTCTATACTGTACTAATTCTGCATTTTAAAAAGTCCACATGCATATTTAACATATGACTTCTTTCTTTATGTGTGTGTGTGTGTGTGTGTGTGTGTGTGTGTGTGTGTGTGTGTGTGTTTGTGTGTGCTCTGAGAAAGTGTCAAATAAAATTGCCAAAGCCAATTAGTTCCCAGTTCACACATCAGCCCAGGAAATAATATCTAATTTATTTCATTTTGGCATTTGCAAAAGTTCATATTTACCGAAATTGTCCCTTGCCAACAGATCTGTGTACCATCACTTCTTTCAATGAGCTTTTTGGTGCATCAATAAGGCCTTGGCAAAACTCTGGGACTCCAGCTGAAAATCAGCATTAACACAGGCAGCAGAGGGTCCAGATAGCAAAAAACATGGCCTAAGGTGGGACAAGAACTCACAGTCTCCTGGTTATTGTTGTTGAGACTCTAGAAAGAGTACAGATAAGATCAACCAGGAGGATTAGGGGAATGGAGACTTAAACATACGACGAACGGTTGCAGGAACTGGGCCTGGCTAGTCTAGTGAAGAGAAGGACCAGGGGAGAAATGATAGCAGTCTTCTAATATTTGAGGGGCTGCCACAGAGAGGAGGGGGCCAAGCTATTTTCCAAAGCACCTGAAGGCCAGATGAGGAATAATGGATGGAAACTGATCAAGAAGAGATTCAACCTGGATATAAGGAGACATTTTCTGACAGTGAGAACCATCAACCAATGGAACAGAAGTTGCCTTCAGAAGTGATGAGAGCTTCATCACTGGAAGCTTTCAAGAAGAGACTGGACTGCCATCTGTCAAAAAGTGGTATAGCGTCTGCTTGGGCAGGAGGTTGGACTAGATGACCTACAAGGTCCCTTCCAACTCTGTTAATCTGTATCTGTGTTGGCCCAAAGTCATCCAGACAGCTTCCATGCCTTTAGATAAAACTAGAACTCATCATCTCCTGGTGATTGACCCAAAGTCACTTAGCCAGCTTTTGTTCCTTTAAGGCAAGACTAGAATTCCCAATCTCCCAGTTTCTAGCCTAGTGCCTTATTACATGATACCAGCTGCAACCAGATGAGGAATCAATAGCCGGCTTAGCTGTAAAGTAATGGATGCAAAGCAGACTCTTTATCTGAAATAGTGCAATTGTGTTCCTCCAACAACAATTCGATCTTCCATTTGAATTTTCCTTTACACCTGCATGGAAGTTAAGTCTCATGAATTACACAATTGCATTTGTTCTCTATGTACGTAGAGATATCAATATGTAAGAAAGTCAGCTTTGTTTAAATGCATGAAGTCAGCGAATCAAGTTAAGACACTGACTATATAATCAATATGTAAGAAAGTCAGCATTGCTTTAAATGCCTTCAAACACACACACACACACACACACACACACAGAGAGAGAGAGAGAGAGAGAGAGAGAGAGTATATACAAAATACTCATGCATCATCACAAAATCTCCACAACCATAAAGCCTACAAACTTGCAATTTGGCACATATGTTCCTCTTGGCTTCTAGGTGCTCACTAAGAAAGGATTTTTCGAAATGACCATCAGAGCATTAGAATTTCCTATATTATTACTATTAGCATGTTCTGATGCTAAGGAGTTCTACTCCCCCTCCCTACCTGAAAATAAATCTGTTCCAAATGCAAAACACAAGCAGAGGAGAGGAGTTTCACAGCACCAAGCAGCTTTAGTACAGAACAGTTGAGCTAAGCCAAGCCCAGGCTTCTTGCTGTCTCCTTGCTCACACAGCAAATACTGTTTCAGTTCCCAAACAGCCCTCAACTCTCTCACACACTGACAGGACGCTAGCCCGATGAATACCGATGGATGCTGGTAGGCAGAGGCAGAATTTTTTTTCCTCTTATTTTCCTCCCCCAAAACTAAGCCCAACCACATAGTTTTGTAGCGAAGCACGGGTATTGAGCTAGTAATCATATAAGCTGTAATTAATTAAAATGAAATCAAAGATAGGTTTCCCCCCAATACTTTGAATTGCAAGCTATCCCTTTTCTGAGAGACCCTTGGCCTCCCAAAAGTCATGTACTCCTGTTTTAGAGAGAGTAAGTGTAAAAGTAAAAAAAGAACACAGGAGAAAATCACAGGCGTGTCACACGTGCGGTGTGCAAAGCCAAGCCATAAATAGTGAATTTTGTCACATCTCTGGAGGATCCAGCTGGATGTAACACAGTGGAGATGAGTGAGCACTAATCAGATTGATAGTAAAATATACATTTAAAAGGGAATTCTTTTGGGTGGATGTTACAGAACAGAATTCTCCTTTTCCGTTGTATATCTTTTCAAGGGTCTTCAAGGCACACGACGCAAAGCAGTTCCAAACCGGAAGGAAGGACTTTATTAGGGAACTAGAAGGATCCTGACAGTGAGATCTGCGTTGTCTTCAGTATTGTCCAAAGATTGTCCTGTTTCTAAAGAGATCGCTGCCCCAATTCTCAATGGGCAAAGCCCATTCAGATCTCCAGGAAGGGCCCTTCAAAAGACACGAGTTTCTTTAAAAGATAGACAGCAGGTACAGTGTTAATGCCTTTAATAAAAGCTGGAGAAAGCATGCTATTAAGAGATTGGCCATAAGGGTGTTTAAATTAAAAAAAAAAAAGATACAATAGTGTATTGCTCATTAGTGGCTTGCTAAAATTAACTCCATTACCGTGTTTGCTTTCATTGCAAACTTCCTATTTAATTCCAATTACTATTCAACTGCAAAGATAGACACCTGAGCGGAGATACCAGAAGGTCTGTCAGACATAAAGTGGTGTAGCCGAAGGCAGCAGATGCGACTTCTAAATATTATCTCACAAGAGACCTCAATGCCTCCTTCGGATGATTTTCTGGACCCATTTCATCCAGGGTTTTCAGTTATTTGATAAAATACTGAGACTGCTTTGGTTGCCTTAGCAGGTGACCTAAACCAGAAGATTATGTTTTGAAGGAGAATATAATCCGCTAAATCCTCTAGGATTTCTTAGCAGTTTGGGATCCCATCAACAACTTTCCTGGACTATTTGGGGGGATTGGTCTAAGGCCGTGATGGTGAACCTATGGCACGTGTGCCACAGGTGGCACGCAGAGCCATTTGTGCCGGCATGAAAGCCGCAGGCAAACATACCTTACTGTGCATGCGCATGCCTCCCAGCTGTTTTTCAGGCCTTTTTCGGCCTCCCAGAGGCTTGAGGGAAGCCTCTGCAGGCTTTGCAGGCTGAAAAAATAGGCCCGTTTTGTCACTTCCTGTATTTCCGGAAATACCAGAAGTGATGAAATGGGCCCATTTTTCGGCCTACAAATCCTGCAGAGGCCTCAAACAGGCCAAAAATCAGCTGGGAGGTGCAGTGTAGGTAAGGGGGCGGCGTGGGGGTGGAAATTGCACACGCATGCACAGGGGGCATGGGGGGGGGGGGCGCTCACTGCCTTCTGGGTGCTCCATGCTCGTGCAAATACACACACAATTTTTGGCACAGGAGCTCAAAAAGGTTAGCCATCGTTGGTCTAAGGGATTATTTTGCAATGTTTCTGGTCCTTTTTTTTGACTCGCATTCAGATAAAGGCATTCAGACATGCTGTTCAATCCCTAGACCAGGGGTGTCAAACCCAATTTCATTGAGGGTCACATCACAGTTGTGTCTGATTTTGGAGGGCGTGGTCATGGTGAGCATGTCGGGGGCACCTGTGGTGGCCAAGTGCTAAGGCAGGACTTCCTTCAGACCCTCCCTCCCTCTCATTATAATCTCCTTCCTTCCTTCCTTTTCTTCTTTTTCCTTCCCTCTTCCTTCTCCTTTCTTCTTCCTTCCCCTCTTTCCTTCTTTTTCCTTCCTTGCTCTCTTCCCATCTTTCCTGCTTTTTCTTTGTCTTTTCTCTTTCCCTTTCTTCATCTTCTTCCAAATGCAAAAGGGGAAACATTTATTATTAATTTTATTTGTTTGTCAAACATGTACAAGATAACAAGTTATAAGCATGAACATAAACAAGAACAAAGGGAATAAATACAGATAAATGGGGACATTAGGACAGGAACGGTAGGCATGCTGGTGCACTTATGCACACACCCTTTAAGGACCTCTTAGGAATGAGGTGAGGTCCATGGTAGACAGTTTGAGGTCGAAGCTGTGAGGGGTTGTGTGATGACCCGGGGCATGGCACAAAAATAACAAAGTCACCAAAAGCAGATAAATTCCCTTTAATGCCTCCAACTTGGCCCACAATCTCCAATTATCCTGGTCGGGAGATGAAACTCTTCCAAAAACAGTCTACAAAGGGAAGAAATGCAGTCCGAACCCAAAATACACATAAAGTAGAAATAAAAAAAACAACACAAACCACGCTGAAGTAATTAACACGACAGGCCAGGATAATAACTTGCACACTTCCAAAAGATAACGAGGCACACACAGTTGGGAGGACACCAAAACCCAGATAAGCCTTGACAAAGATAATGCACGCTTTGCTTCCAGCAACTTTACCATATGCAGTTTGCTCTTTAAACAGTCCTCCCAGCTGCAGCCCATGAAGGGGATCAGAGCCCTTTCCTCCCCCGTAAACCACGTTGCTCCCTTATCCGTTCCTCCCTGCGTGCCCTAGGATGAAGGGGGTGGGCCTTGGTCTTCCTCTGAATGCCCAGCTGGACTGTGCCCTTCCCCAGTTTCCTCCACAGCCACTGGAGCCACACTCCCACTCCGTCGGCTGTCCCACCTCTCCCTCGGAATCAGATTCCAACTGGGGCGTGACAGGTCGAGGCTGTAACCACAGAATCAGGTAGGGCGTTCCAGGCATTGACCACTCTGTGGTTGAAGTCCTATTTTCTGTCGTATTGAAGTCGTATTTTCACATTTCTCCTTTTGTTTTGTTTTTAGTTTGTTTGGATAGCCCTAACGGACCCCACAACCCATTTTCAGCCGTGATGACCTCCTGCAACCCTCTGCCAGCAAAAACAGAGCTCCATTTTCGCCGACAGAGGCACTGCGGGCTGGTTCTTTACTGTTTCCCTGAGGGCTGGATCCAGCCCCTGGGCCTTGAGTTTGACACCCCTGCCCTCGACCATTGCTATACTGTGACCCTCAAAAAAAGGAAAACTGGGAATAAATCCCTATAAAAATCTGGGAGATGCATCGCTCTTAGGAAGCTGATATGTGTCTGGATGAGTCATAGTTGATAATGCTATAATACCAAAGTTATTATCTAAACAATCTTAGCCAATGTAGCTTTGAGGAAGTTCTTAGGGTGCTTATCCAGCCGCAATCTCTCCAGCAAGATGAGACGCCAAGAGTGAAAATTGCTGCTCTTGAGGAAACACCATGGCAAGTTTTTGGATTCCCCTCCTTTGTCTAATCTAACCAGCTTAATACGTTCCAACATGAAAAATGTCCTAGTCTTCGTCTAATTGGCAATTTTTCCCCTTCTCCTGAATAATTTGCAGAACAAGCAACACCACCACCCCCCCCAAAAAAAATGCTATTATGTACCAGCTGCAATTTGGTCTCATTAGAAAGTGGAAGATACTCTTTCTTCCTCCTATTCTTCTTCTCCTCAGGTCTTGGATGAACGGTACTTGTATCTTTCCATATTAGCATAATCTGAGGGGGCTTATTTTTTGTTCCAGGGTTCTGAATGATACCTTAGATATCTTCCTTGACAGGCTGATGAAAAAGCTAAAAGAGAGAGATAAATCTCCAAGTGCTTCAACGACCCTCTAGCTGTCTGCAAGGAATATCAATCCTGCCATTCCTCACTATCCTGTCAGAGCTGAAGAAGCTCCTTGGATGAGAAGCGAAACATCTTCAAAGAAAAACCAGAAAGTCCAGTTGCCTCCTGAAAAAGCACATTTGGGACAACCATGACCTGGATGACTGAGAATCTCTACAGAATTTAAGTTTGGGCTGTTGTTTACTGTTTAATTGTTTATCTGAGTTGTCAGTTCCTTGATTGAGGTATTGTTTACCGTTTGATTGTTGGTCAGGTATTAATGTTGGTCTATTCTCTGCTTATCTGGTTGTTGGTTGCTGGCTAGGAGTTGTTTTGGCAGCCCAATCAAGGAACCAGCAAAAAGAAAACAACACTCCCACCAATTCTGACAGAGGAAGCCATTTTGTATAGTAGCCAAACTTAAGTAAAAACAAATTTGATTTCTGTCTAGCATGGATGATGTTACTTAGATGGGTAATGAAATGTTTTCTTGGCAAAGGGGCAATATAGGCTACAGTGCAATAAAAATTTAAAAAGCAGATGGAAAGACGCTCATTTTGCAACACTTCCTTGGATATGATTACCTGGAAATTCACTTAAATTCATCATAAATGATCAAGGGCATTGGGTCAAACATGCTATCTACTGCCAAACAGGAATGTATATAAAGTAATAAATGTTACCAATAGAAGAGAATATTTATAGCTAGGGGTTGAACTGGGGGTCCTTGGTATTTTGCAAACCCCACTCCCTCCTAATACTGATGATATTACTTAGTTGGATAATGAGATGTCTGCAAGTAAACAACCACAGTTCAACAATGAGTTATAAATATTCTGTTGGCATAAGTCCTTTGCTAACCCCTCGATATCCACCAATACAGATCGAGGTTTTTTTTTTTAGGTTCATTGCTTCAATGGGTTTGTTTTCAGGCAATAAGTCCAAAGAAATCAGAAAGAAGAGAGGCATCTCGGCAAGAAAGATAAGACCAAATCCACACAGCTCCCAATTTGCCAAACTGAATTCAAACACAAAGAAACATATATTGTGTGGCCCTCACGAGGACTTCGCTAATCTGCCTGGAATTGACTGTTCTCAAGAGCCTCCCTGATAACTGAGGAGGCTACAAAGCCTTTTGCAAAATAACTGAGGCGGACCAGGCTTGAGTTAAAACCAACCCACAGAATGTGCAAAAAGAGGATTTTCTTTCCATGGCCAATGAATTAGCATCACAATGGGCCAGACTCTAGATTGGTAACTAAGCCTTTTTGCTACTCCTGGTAAGTGTCCTTGAAAATTAAGGAGACTTAGACTCCGAAACAGCGTCTCTTGTTCTAAAAGAGGTGAACAAGAAAGAAAGGATGCCAGCTGCAGATTTTGCATCACTAAAAAGGTGGGTGGAGGGGGAGGAAATTGGCAGAGCTGATGCCCACAGAGGGAGAAGCTGGTGTGATGGACTGCAGTGAAAGCAAGTTTCCCAGGAAGGAGGGAACACACTCCAGAAAGGGAGAGCAGACAAGAGACAGAGGAAGAGAGTAAGAATAACCAATCCCAAGAATCTCCACAAGCTAGGAGTATTAGGAGTTTAATTTGGCAGGTTTCTGTTCTGACCCAGCTCTCCAAACACGACAAACCCTCTGAAGTTAACTCAAAGATTCCTTTATTAGGAGTGTTGGTAGCCCCGTCAAAAAGTATCTCTCTCAACAGGCTAACAAGATCAATAGTTATCTGCCACACCTATTCATCTCCACCCCCTGCCTTTTATCCCCAGAGCTAGGGTGGGGCTTTACTAGCAGCAGTGGCTCTTCCGTCCCAAGGACCGGCCCATAGATTTCCACTGCTCTCCTCTCCTCTGCCTTCTGTGTATCTGCGCATCAGGCACTGGACCCAGCTGTTCCTCTTCTTCTTCATCAACCACCTCCAGACCTGGGGCTGTTGACTCTCCATCTGAGGGCTGATAGACAGCCCAGGGTCCACCTCTCTCTCTCTCTGCCAGATCCATTCCCTCTTCCCCCTCGAAGCTCTCAGCTTGCCTTGATGTTGGCCCTGACTCCCACACCTCCTCCTCCTCCTCTGATTCAGCTGCTGGAGGGGCCAGCAGCCGACAGGCCCCAATAGTTTTTGTCTATATGAAACAGAGCCATGCCTCAGTGCTTAAGGCATCGGAAAGGAAAGTGAGGGACCGTGAGTTCAAGTCCTGCCTTAGCCATAAAAGCTAGCTGAGTGAAACTTGGCCCAATCACCAGGAGAATGTGAGTTTTAGCCCCGCCTTAGACATGAAAGCCAACAGGGGGGACTTTAGGCCAGTCACTCTCAGCTCACCTCAGAGGGTTGTTGTTGTGGGGACAATAGAAGGAGGAAGATGGGTTGGATATGTTTGCCACCAAATCTTGAGTTATTTGTGAAAATAATAAAGGCAGGATATAAATAAATAAACAAACAATGAATTAAAAATAAAGAAAAATGAAAGTGAGAGGAGAGAAAAAAAGGAAGGAAGGAAGGAAGGAAGAAAGGAAGGAAGGAAGAAAGGAAGGAAGGAAGAAAGAAAGGAAGAAAGAAAGAAAGAAAGAAAGAAAGAAAGAAAGAAAGAAAGAAAGAAAGAAAGAAAGAAAGAAAGAAAGAAAGAAAGAAAGAAAGAGCAAATAAAGAACTGAACTCTGAGTGAATTGCTCTTTCGCATCCCTGGTCTTAGCCTGCCAGAAATGGATTCAACTGGCTGTAATCCAAAATAATTTCTTCCTTCACAGCCTGCATTCTATCGAATTTGAAAAACCTCCTAAAAAACTCACATCTTGCAAGTAATCCAACAAATCCACTTCCACAGCATGTCTCTCTCTCTCTCTCTCTCTCTCTCTCTCTCACACACACACACACACACACACACACGCACACACACACACACACACTCACACTCACTAATGAAGCAGCACCTACTGCTGAATCTTCTCTGTTGTGGCACCTGGAACAGGATCTTCTGAAGATACAGATTGCTCCCATCCTTGGTTCTTTTCAAAAACATGACTTGCTCCCACATCTGAGGCTACTGTGGTCGCTGAACCCCAACAATCCTTGTTATGGTTTTGTGTATGTGGTGTGTGTGTTTTTCCCCCTGAATATGAACGGTTCTTTTCTCTATTGTTATTGAGATGTAAGCCCCTTTTCCTCCCCCTCCAGAACTCAGTAAAGTAGGCAACTTCCAAAGACAGTGAAATAATGTCCAACTTGCACCAAGGGGAGGAAACCAGCCTAATCCAGACCCTAAAGGAGATAAGAGAACCAGGGTCTGGACATGCGGGCTACAGGAGGCGCTACTAAAAACTCTGGAGAATCTGCCACAATTTTGGTTCAGCGCACACATTCGCTGGATTAACACACTAAAATCTTCCAGTGGTCCTTTTGGGTTACTCCAAAGGATTCTGTTAAAAGTTTTGCAAAATGACTGCAGCGTGCATAGCGCATTGGGGCGGTTGTCTGCAGGTGCATATTAAGAAGGGATAAATAACTTGACCAAATTTGGAGGGACTTGATGATACTCAAATTTGATGCTCTTTCCATTTCTCTCTCCTGCATCCCCACACAGATATGCCATTTTACTTTCCCTACAGCAAATGTTAATTATACATGAAGGTTTGCCACAGCAGAAGGGTTTATAATTAATTTATATTTGAACTATAATAGATTTCACTACAAGCTGCATTTCACTCCATCAAAGAGTATTATGACTGTTGCTTTGCTGCCAATTATTTACATAAGCCAACCACAGAAAGTCCTGCCCATTAATCCCGCAATGTGGAAGAACACAAGACAGAGCAGTCTATTTAGGGGAAGGAAGGGAGGAAGGAAGGAAGGAAGGAAGAAAGGAAGGGAGGGAGGGAGGAAGGAAGGAAGGAAGGAAGGAAGGAAGGAAGGAAGAAAGAAAGAAAGAAAGAAAGAAAGAAAGAAAGAAAGAAAGAAAGAAAGAAAGAAAGAAAGAAAGAAAGAAAGAAAGATGAGAAGAAGGAAGGAAGGAAGGAAGGAAGGAAGGAAGGAAGGTTGGTTCTCAATTTCAGAACTGAGTACCTGAATTTTGTTGAATTTGAAAGGTCAGTGAAGAAATTCATAATGCATAGAAGAAAACTAAATCTGAATCTAAAACTAAATCTCATGAAAAGGGAGAAAGGGAGAGTGTAAATTAACATTTACAAGATTACTATAAAACTAAGTTAGCCATTTTGTGCTTACATATTTCTTATCTGAAATGTGAAGAAAGGTGTTTTCAGGCACAACCTGCATTCATATCTGTTCCATATTCTCCATATGGCATATCTGAAAAATGTTTTTTTTAAATCTACATTAACTTCAGCTTTGTCACATCATAAATATCCATGCCACCCAAATCTCAAGTCATGTTCTTCTAGCTCCAAATGCCTTCCGTTTCTCAGCAATGTCTCCTTTTTCATCCAAACTAAACGGCAAGCTGCCAACGATAATTTCAAAAACGATTACAATTTAACTTTTCTCACCCTTTTCTTCCTTTCTCTTTTGTGTGCCAAATAACCCAGTAATCTCTTCAAAAGTTTGAAGGGAGAACATCTGTTACCAAGGCAGCAGTTTCAAGTAGAAATGTAGGGCTTCATTTATAGGAAGAGTAGAGGAAGCCTAAATTTTTGGACCTATAAAGGGACTGTGTGGGTAATACCAGTAAAGTCAGTAAATGATTCCACCAATTTCAATTCTATGGAATGTGGAAAAGGAGAAAGTGATTTTGAATTCAAACTTGCCTCATGGGGAAGAAAGCCTCAGTAAGGTCAATGAGATACTCTCCTTGGAAAATTGGGCACCCCACGTGAATCCCTAGGGTGCTTTTCCAAAAGGCAACTGGATTTTTTATTTCTTTGAAAATTATTTGTTCCTCATCCAAGATGCTTCTTCAGTTCTGAAGAACTGAACTGAAAAACTGAAGTATGTCTATTTTAATGAAAAGGAGAAATAAGGGGGACGTGATAGCACTGTTCCAATATCTCAGGGAATGCCCCAAAGAAGAGGCGGTCAACCTGTTCTCCAAAGCACCAAAAGGTAGGACAAGAAGCAACGGATGAAAATGAATCAAGGAGAGAAGCAACCTCGAACTAAGGAGGGATTTTCTGACAGTTAGAACAATTGATCAGTGAAACAGCTTGCCTCCAGAAGTTGTGGAAGCTCCAACACTGGAGGTTTTAAAGAAGAGATTGGACAAACTCCTTTAACCTCAAACTATCCACTATTGACCTCACCCCATTCCTAAGAGGTCTGTAAAGGGCGTGCATAAGTGCACAATCGTGCCTACCGTCCCTGTCCTATTGTCCTCATGTATTCGTACCTATTTCCTGTATTCTTACTCATGTTTATACTTAGACCTATTATCTTGTAAGCGATTGACAAATCAGATCAATAAAATAAATAAATAAACATTTTTCTAAAATGATAAAGGGTATGATAAACTCTCTCCTGCCTGAGGAGAGAGTTGGCTTAGAAGGCCTCCAAGTCCTTTCCAACTTTGCTATTCTCTTATTCTGTTATTCATTGTTTTCTGGAAAAGCATTGGGACAACAATGAGTTGGATGATCGAGAATCTCCATAGCCACCCATTTGAGTGAAGCCAAGTGGGGGGTCACTGTAGATATGTACTTAGGAAAAAAAAATATAGCCCGTTGCTAGACTTTCCCTCTAGTTTCCAACTTTCCATGAAGGAGACTTCATTGATCTGGACCTAAAGTCAATCTCCTAGTAGCCTGCAGCCATATCTCCATCTATCACATTTATGGGTAAAAGAGCCAGAAGCCTTAATACAACCTTTGCTACGCTTACTCATCAAGCAACTGAAGGAGAATGAGGAAATCCATCATGCAGGATGAGAATGCAAACAAGCTAGTGGGGTTGTGAGGTTCTGATATTGATCATTCACTCTGGAAGTCCAGGAAAACAGAGAAAGGATTAAAAGTATTTCATTTTTTTTTCTATCATCTTTCTAAATTGATAAAAGCGTGAATTAAAAAGACGGCTTTAAGACTGAAGCGGGAAGGCCTGTAGAAATCTCCTTTGGTACTCAATCTCTTCCCCGCCCCCCTTCTTCTCTTCCTCCTCCTCCACTCCAACTCCCTCTCCCTCTCTCCTGCATAAAAAAACATCTGTGGACAACATATTAAACATGTATTGCATTTATATCCTGCAATTTTGACTCAATAAACTTCAAGGTGGCTTCAGATTTTAAAAAATCAATAGCAATATTCAGAAGCATATCCACAAAAACAGTTAATTAAAGACCAGAATATTAAATAAAGGATCTGCTTTTCTTGCTCGTCAAAACCTAGCTTGCTAAAGAAAGAAAAGTGGCTGCTTGTCTAAAGCTTCAACACAGGTCAATAGGCCTCTCTGCTATTAGAGGTGTGGGTAACACAGTAGAGAGGCCCTCCTTTTACCATAGCTACAATCGGTGCGGGCTAGACGAACAAGAAATTATGGTCTTGGTACATAGGCAGGTAGAGTAATTTGAAAATAGGTTATCCTGAGTATTTTTATAAAGTCAAGACCAGATTTTTTTTTTTTTTAAGGTCAAGACTGCAGAAAAAACAATTACTACCAACCTGCCTTCTATCGAGGACCTGTATACTGCACGAGTCAAAAAGAGGGCTGTGAAAATATTTATAGACCCCTCACATCCTGGACATAAACTGTTTCAACTCCTTCCCTCAAAACGACGCTATAGAGCACTGCACACCAGAACAACTAGACATAAGAACAGTTCTTCCCCAAACACCATCACTCTGCTAAACAAATTATTCCCTCAACACTGTCCAACTATTTATTAAGTCTGCATACTATTGCTACTAATCCTCCCATCCTTCCTGGAATAGAATAGAATAGAATAGAATAGAATAGAATAGAATAGAATAGAATAGAATAGAATAGAATAGAATAGAATAGAATGAGATTAGGAAAGAATGGAATGGAATGGAATGGAATAGAATAGAATAGAATAGAATAGAATAGAATAGAATAGAATAGAATAGAATAGAATAGAATAGAATAGAATAGAATAGAATAGAATTCTTTATTGGCCAAGTGTGATTGGACACACAAGGAATTTATCTTGGTGCAAATGCTCTCAGTGTACATAAAAGAAGAGATTCATTCGTCAAGAGTCAAGAATCATAAGATACAACACTTAATGATAGTCATAGGGTAAAATAAGCAATCAAATCATACTAGGAAGCAGTCAATACAAATCATAAGGATGCAAGCCACAAAGTTACAGTCATATAGTCACAAGTGGGAGGGGATGGGTAATAAGGAGTGATGAGAAGATTAATAGTAATAGTAGTGCAGACTTTGTAAATAGTCCTTTGTAAAAATTCCTTTCACCCATCTCCTCACACTTGTGACTGTATGACTGTAACCTTGTTGCTTGTATCCTAACGATTTTTATTGACTGTTTCCTAATATGATTTGATAGCTTATTGTACCCTATGACTATTATTAAGTGTTGTACCTGATGATTCTTGACTCTTGACGAATGTCTCTTTTCTTTTATGTACACTGAGAGCATTTGCACCAAGACAAATTCCTTGTGTGTCCAATCACACTTGGCCAATAAAGAATTCTAGTCTAGTCTAAATTACAAGCACCCTCTTTCAAGGATTATAACCCTCTCTCCTGTTGTTGTGCTAAACTCGTCTCATGACCATAGCAGGGCCATGAAGTCGTGGTGCCTGGCTGTCATAAACATTTTTGGGATGGTTGTTGTTTGTTGGGAACTTCTGCATGGAATCTGGGTAGAACTGGGTGTTGTGGATACTGGCCACTTAGCTATTGTTATTACTTGGTTTTCCAGGTGAATTTTTCTTTTTTAAATCTACAAGATATATGCTGCCCCAAAGTCTTAGGTATCACTGGCCTCCCACCTTCTGAGTGCATAGAGCATCCCTTCCACTTTTTCACAAAGCCAAGGATTATTATACTGAAATTACCAGAGACGTAGAAACTCTGCCTTTGCAGAGAAAACAATTTCACAGAAGACTACACTGAATTAGAACACGAAGCAGAGATACCAACAAAATAAGAAAAGGAGGAGGAGGAGGAGGAGGAGGAGGAGGAGGAGGAGGAGGAGGAGGAGGAGGAGGAGGAGGAGGAGGAGGAGGAGGAGGAGGAGGAGGAGGAGGAAGAAGAGAAGAAGAAGAAGAAGAAGAAGAAGAAGAAGAAGAAGAAGAAGAAGAAGAAGAAGAAGAAGAAGAAGAAGAAGAAAGAAGAAGAAGAAGAAGAAGAAGAAGAAGAAGAAGAAGAAGAAGAAGAAGAAGAAGAAGAAGAAGAAGAAGAAAGACCAATTGCTTTGGGATGCACCAAGATGAAGAGGTGATTAAACCCGAGCACAAAGGGAACTGCCCCCTGAACAATCCATTTTATTTCAAAAAGGTTGAGAAAACGGGCAGGTGCAAAACAACATGGTTTTGTATAGCTTCCTTTGCCAGTTTTATTCCCAGCATGTTTTCAGCTGATCAGGTTGGCTCCTGGTGTGGCTCTTTAGAATCCCTGGGATAGACTATAATACCATTAAGCAAGGGACCTGCAGTCCAAGCAGGGCCTGAAATCCTGTCCCAGACAAAACTTAACAAAACACAGGACAACAAGGCTTTGACCTCTTCGTTGAAGTGAAAATCTTGGGCACAGAGGTGGTATTCAGTCAGTTCTGACAGGTCCTGGAGAACTCATAACGGAAAGTTTGAGTAGTTCGGAGAATCCCACCTCTGACTGACCCCGCCCCCATCTATTCTCCGCCTCCCAAGTCACAGCTGATTGGCTGGGTTTTCTTCTGTTGCCCTGTACAAGAGAAAGGAGCTGGAAAGCAGGTTAGTGGGGTGGGGAGGGAATGGGGATCTTGCAGTATCCTTCTCCTGCCATGCCCACCAAGCCATGCCCACCAAGCCATGCCCACCAAGCCATGCCACACCCACCAAGCCACACTCACAGAACCAGTATTAAAAAAAATTGAATACCACTACTGCTTGGGCACACCCACCTTCTTAAGAAAAGTAGCAAAAAGAAAAGATAGCGGGGGGTTGGACTAGAAGACCTACAAGGTCCCTTCCAACACTGTTATCTGCTAAATGTTAATATTGAATTTACTGCACTAGAAAAAAAACATGGAAGTCACTGTTTTTTTCCTTCCTTCCTTCCTTCCTTCCTTCCTTCCTTCCTTCCTTCCTTCCTTCCTTCCTTCCTTCCTTCCTTCCTTCCTTCCTTCCTTCCTTCCTTCTTTCCTGGCAGGCTAAGACCAGGGATGATAAAGAGCAATTCACTCAGAATTCAGTTCTTTATTTGCTCTTTCTTTCTTTCTTTCTTTCTTTCTTTCTTTCTTTCTTTCTTTCTTTCTTTCTTTCTTTCTTTCTTTCTTTCTTTCTTTCTGCTCTTCCTATTTCCTTTCCCTTTCCCCCCATTGTCTTTATTTTCATTTGTGTGTTATAGTCAGAATTGTTTTTTTAAAAAGAAACAGCTGAAAAAATGCTTTGCTCTGTCTTTGTAAAGTTAGAAATCTGTTTGTGGAGTCCGTTTGTGAACCCATCCTATTAACTACTTGTGCATTTGTGGCAACAGAAAGCAAATTGCCATTTTAGCAACTGTGCCCCCCCCCCCCAGAGCTAAGCCCGAAGCCCTGATGACTTGAAAGCAAGTTGCAAATGGAGAGAAATATATGATATCAAAAGAAGGCATGGATCCGAGATTATATTTAGAAGATGAAATCGAAAACCCAATTGCAGGTGGCAATGTAATATTTAATGGTAACACAGGGAAAGCCTTATTTTGTATAGTCTAGACAGGAATGTTTGTAATTTGTTCTCCACATTGTTTTGTTTCAATATTATGCAGCTTATCAGAGAAACCCACAGTTATTGAATAACATTTTACATTAAGAATCTCAGTCTTATTGAATTCAGGCTGCAGGTGCAGTTCCAGGTTGGTGTGTTGGTACAACGTAGTTAAGATTCAGGTTGGGTTTGCGAAAATAATTCCACTTTTCTGGTTTCAGAGGCAAAAAGGGATGATTTTAATCCCGCTTGATCAAGAATAATGCTGACAATGCGAAAACGGGGTGCGGGAAAGTGTGGGGGAATTATTTACTACCTTGCTTTTATTATTTTTATAAATAACGCAAAGCAATGAGCATCCCTAATAATTTCCTCCCGCTATTTTTCCCACAAAAACAAGGTGGGTTGGGCTGAGAGAAAGTGATTGCCCCAAAGTCACACATCTGGCTTTTATGCCTAAGGTGGGACTAGAACTCACCGTCTCCCAGCTGACTTTCATGTCTAAGGCAGGACTAGAACTCACTGTCTCCTGGTGATTGGCCCAAGTCACCCAATTGACTTTCATGTCTAAGGCGGGACTACAACTCACAATCTCCTGGTGATTGGCCTAAAGCCACCCAGCTGACTTTCATGTCTAAGGCAGGACTAGAACTCACTGTCTCCTGGTGATTGGCCCAAGTCACCCAATTGACTTTCATGTCTAAGGTGGGACCACAACTCACAATCTCTTGGTGATTGGCCTAAAGCCACCCAGCCGACTTTCATGTCTAAGGCAGGACTAGAACTCACTGTCTCCTGGTGATTGGCCCAAGTCACCCAATTGACTTTCATGTCTAAGGCGGGACTACAACTCACAATCTCCTGGTGATTGGCCTAAAGCCACCCAGCCGACTTTCATGTCTAAGGCAGGACTAGAACTCACTGTCTCCTGGTGATTGGCCCAAGTCACCCAATTGACTTTCATGTCTAAGGCGGGACTACAACTCACAATCTCTTGGTGATTGGCCTAAAGCCACCCAGCCGACTTTCATGTCTAAGGCAGGACTAGAACTCACTGTCTCCTGGTCACCCAATTGACTTTCATGTCTAAGGCGGGACTACAACTCACAATCTCCTGGTGATTGGCCTAAAGCCACCCAGCCGACTTTCATGTCTAAGTCATGATTAGAACTCACTGACTCCTGGTGATTTGCCCAAAGTCACCCAGTTGACTTTCATGCCTAAGGCGGGACTAGAATTCACCATCTCCAGATGATTAACCGAAAGTCACCCTGCTGATTTCATAACTAAGGCAGGACTAGAACTCACTGTCTCTTAGTGATTGGTCCAAAGTTACTCAGCCAGTTTTCATGCCTAAGGTGGGACTACAATTCACTGTCTCCTGGTTTCTAGCCTGGTATTTTTAGGCCAGTCAGACTGTCAGAAAGTGAGAGATTGCTTCTCTCCGCTTAAACTGGATACTATTCATACTTGTTATATTCCTCTCAAACCTGGTGACTCTGCACTTCTTCTTAATAAAAGAGGAGAAACGGCCCCACCAGGTCATCTCTTTAAAAAGCAAGAGAGGCTCTCCTGATGATAGGATGGATGTTGGCGAACTGGAATGACTCAGCAGTTCTTTTGCTCCTTCAACCGTTTCAGTTCTGCTTAATACCAAAGAAAATCTACTGTACAAGGAGTCACAAAGCATCAGGCAGCGATAAACACAAACCATTTTCTTTGCAAGGAGCTGTTTTATCAATACAGGTTGATGGCCTGAAGCTTCGAATAATAGGACCTTCCGGGGAAGAGGGGAGAAGAAGCTTGGCTTTTATTCTGCAGGGTAGCAGTTTTCTGGAATGAACATGTCTGTTAGGTTTCATAGGTGAGCGAGGAGGACAGAACAAGAGAGATGTTTTTGTAATCAGGGTTATATCATTGTCTGGAGGCCATTGAACTTCGCAGAAGAATGGATATGAGCAACTGAAGAAGTTGGAGAAGGAGGTGTTGTGGCTCGCCAGCGGCCAGCAGAGCTGGCTGCAGATTTGGACAGTGAGGAGGTTGGGGAGGAACATGGGCCAGTCCTGGAGTCTGCAGAAGGCTCTGCGTCGGAGGCAGAGATGGGACCAGGGCCGTCAGACAGTTATCAGCTGCCTTCGGAGTCGGAGATCAGTGGGGCAGAAGAACAGCTGGAGCCTGTTCCCAGTGTGCACATGAGCAGAGCTGCCAGAAGAAGGGAACAGTTAAGGAACAAGGGTCGACTCAGGAGTAAAGGCTCAGGTGGACAGTGAATGGCCCCTCCCATAGGGAATAAAGAGGAGCGAAAGGGGAGT
This sequence comes from Notechis scutatus, assembly GCF_049901735.1. NCBI lineage: Eukaryota > Metazoa > Chordata > Lepidosauria > Squamata > Elapidae > Notechis > Notechis scutatus. Next base: position 22,643,618 of record NC_142015.1, on the reverse strand, counting down.
GGGGTTTACAGGAGACAATTCGTTTAATACATTAGGGTGAACATCTTTCCTGACTTCCTGCCAAGTAATTGCTGCTACAGCGTGGCTTTTGGAAGACATCAACCTGGCAACTCTCCAAGCCTGATAAAAGTCTGTCGTTGTGAGATCTCACGAAAGACTGTTTGCCGGGACTTGACTGGAGAGGAATTCACTTTAACCTAAATAAAAGGGGGTTTTATCGGGACGAGGAGTCTGCTTTGTGATTTTGGGAAGCCTGGGTCAGAACAGGGGGGAAGGAGGGAGGGAGGAAGAGGAGGAAATATGGCCCAGTCATTGGCTACACAACAGACTGTGAAGATGATGATGTTGGTCTATGACTGCAACAAACATTAAATGGTTAACTGAGAATATGGGGATTAAAGATACAATTAGGAGTTCAGTCTTCTCCAATGAAATTTGCCATCAACTTCCCATTATTTATATAGCATTATCTTTTTTGTTTTCAATTACTTGCTTATATCCCACCTTTATTTTTTATAAATAACTCAAAGCAGTCAACATACCTAGTACTCTGACCTCCTCCTATTTTCCCCAAAACAGCTAGATGAGTTGGGCTGGGAGAGAAAGACTGACCCCAAATCACCCAGTCAGCTTTCATGCCTAAGGCAGGACTAGAACTCACTGTCTCCTGGCTTCTCTTGGATCAAAGAGCCCATAGAAGTGATAAAAGGTAAATGTAAAGGTTCCTTCGCACATAATGTGCTAGTCATTTCCGGCTCTAGGGGGCAGTGCTCATCTCCATTTCAAAGCCAAAGAGCCAGCGCTGTCCGAAGACGCCTCCGTGGTCATGTGGCTGGCATGACTAAACATCGATAAGGCGCATGGAACGCTGTTCCCTTCCCACCAAAAGGATCCCTGTTTTTCTACTTGCATTTTTTTACATGCTTTCGAACTGCTAGGTTGGCAGAAGCCGGGACAAGTAACGGGAGCTCACTCCATTACGCGGTGCTAGGGATTCGAACCACCGAACTGCTCACCTTTCTGATCGACAAGCTCAGCATCTTAGCCACTGAGCGTTCCTTTTATAGAAGTGGACATGGAGACAATTTTGTATCTCTCTCTTTACTTGAACTTCACAATGGAAGTAAGTTTTAAAAAAAAATTAAGATGGATAGGAAGTCACTCAAGAAAGTTCTCATATTCAAGGACACTTGGAGTAACCTTCCCAAGTTTGTTTTTGCGCTTCTCTTAAATAGCACCATTTTTGATTGAGTGTAACACTCACCATAATGTTAAAGTAAGCTACAGTATTCCCTTGCTGGGTTTTACTAAAAGAGCAGCCTTTTTGAAAAATTGTTTTCTACCTGCCTGATGTGATTACTTATATAACATTTAGAGCAACCACATTTCTTGAGGGAGTCTGGCCGTGGCAGGCAAAGACTATGAAATAATATTAAGATCTTTCCTCTTTTATTTTTAGGGAGTTACTGGCTTGAATTTCCATAGGGTTCTCTAGCCCAAAAAGCTAGAGGGTAGCCAAGAATGAGAAGTGCCATTTCTTCTTGGTTGCCATCTCGGTCAGGGGTCTCCAACCTTAGCAACTTTAAGACTTGTGGACTTCAATTCCCAGAATCCAACTCCCAGAATTCCTCAGCCAGCTTCCTCAGCTTGCTGGCTGAGGAATTCTGGGAGTTGAAGTCCACAAATCTTAAAGTTGCTAAGGTTGGAGACCCCTGATCTAGGTCATCCGTCATTCCAAACTGGTGAAGAAGAAAAAATCCCATTTCAGGCTGTATCACCTATAATATCATACTATTCCAGTGAAAATGATTTAACTGGCTGAGCAACATGTGTCCTCGCTTTTTCTGGATTGTTTTGGGATTGTTGTTGGATGGTTTTTGAAGATGCTTTTGCAAGACAATGGAAGCAGGGATGGGCTGCTGGAGATTCGCAGGGGTTCAGGAGAGCCCCTAGCTAAGATTCTGCACAGTTCAGAGAACCCACAAATTCCAACCCTGGCTGGCCCTGCCCACCCTTCCCCTCCCCTCCCCTCCCAGGAGTCCCCACGTGGCCCATTTGGGATGCAGGTAAGTGAAGGGTGTGCAGGGAGGCTTGGGGAGGGCGAAAAACAAGCCGCCCGGAAGTTCGGGAAGGCTGAAAATGGGCCCATTTCCAGCTTCCAGAGAGCCTCCGGAGCCCGGGGAGGCTGTTTTCACCCTCCTGGAGGGTCGAGGAAAGCCTCCGGAGCCCGGAGAGTGAAAAAATGCCCCCCCTGCCGCCATGGTGCAGGAGGCCAACTAGGCCACACCCACCATGGCCACGCCCACCCAGCAACCAGGCAGAGAACCCGTTGCTAAAAAAATTTGAAGCCCACCCCTGAATGGAAGCATGAGGTGAAGAAAGAAGAGGCAGGATGAAGTCTTGGGAAAAGCAAGGGCTGCAAAGAGAAAGGAGAGCATCCCACGGAAGTATAAGAGGACCCCAAAACTATAAAACTGCAAACTAAGTTTGAAGAAGAAATTGAAGTTCTGGGTATCCATGGGGGAAATGGACTGTTGATACTGCAATCCTGGAAGAAAAGAGGAGACAACAGGAATACCTTAGCAGAAGGTCAACTCTGAATGCTGAAAGTCTTTGATTTAATTACTAGTAACTCTAGTTAAAAGCAGAAAGAAGTAATGGGTGGAAAAGTTCTCTGACTCATGCCTGAAACTTTGATGGTGGAGAAAGACCTCCTTCTCCTTCTCTTCCTCTCCTCCTCCCATTCTTCTCCTTCTCCTTCTCCTTCTCCTCCTCCTCCCCTCCTCCTCTTCTCCTCCTCCTCCTGTTCTTCTCCTTCTCCTCCTCCTCCTCCTCCCCTCCTCCTCTTCTTCTCCTCCTCCCATTCTCCTCCTCCTCCTCCTCCCCTTCTCTTCCTCTTCTTCTCCTCCTCCTCCTCTCCTCCTCTCCTCCTCTCCTCTTCTCTCCCATTCTCCTCCTCCATTCTTCTCCTCCTCCTTCCTCTTCTCCTCTTCTCTCCTCCTCCTCCTCCCTCCTCTTCTTCTCTTCTCCTCCTCCTCTTCTCCTTCTCCTCCTCCTCCTTCTCCTCCTCCCGTTCTTCTCCTTCTCCTCCTCCTCCTCCTCCTCTCTCACCAGAACAAAAGGCTGACAATGATTAATCATATATATAAGAACTTCCTATGTTCCTTTTGATTAAGTGCAGATCTGTGACATGATTTTGTTTTTGTTGTCTAAATACAGCAGGATCAATTTCAACTGCTTTTAGATAAACTTACAGACACTCTTAGGGTTTGGATTTGTCTTCGCATTGCCATATTTTGGACTAAAATCCACAGGGAGATCAATGCAACATTATAATGATTGGTGTTTTATGAGGCTTCACTATTTCAGTAGAATTTGAAATCTATCAACACACCAAAAATTATAGATTCCTTGTGCTGGAAAGAAAAGATGCATTACCTAGAAACACTACCCAGAAACATTGAAATGACACATCTGATTTGCCACCATATGCACTGTTGACGTATATTGTCTCTCAACATTTAGATTACGATCTATTTGGCGCTTTTTTTTTTTTTTTTTTACAAAGGGACGACTACTAGAAATTTCACCTAACTTTGGAGCTATTTTCAATAATTCAAGCACCCACAAAAGTGACAGTTTGTTGAAGAAAGCACAAAAGCAGTTTACTGGTTGGGATTTGCTGCCAGCTTTTATCTAAATAGTATAAAATAGACTAGACTGGACTAGACTAGACTAGACTAGAATAGAATAGAATAGAATAGAATAGAATATGGAATAGGAAAAGAATAGAATAGAATAGAATAGAATAGAATAGAATAGAATAGAATAGAATAGAATAGAATAGAATAGAATAGAATAGAATACCAGAGTTGGAAGGGAAGTTGGAGATCAATCTAGTCCAAACCTCTGCTTAAGCAGGAATCCAGGGGTGGGATTCAAATTTTTTTACTACCGGTTCTGTGGGCGTGGCTTGGTGGGTGTGGCAGGGGAAGAATACTACAAAATCCCATTCCCTCACCACCCCACTAACCTGCTTTCCAGCTCCGTTCTCCTGTGCAGGGCAACCAAAGAAGACCCAGCCGATCAGCTGGGATTCAATGGGAGGCAGAGAATAGATGGGGGCAGGGCCAGTCAGAGGTAGTATTTGCCGGTTCTCCGAACTATTCAAAATTTCTGCTACTGGTTCTCCAGAACTGGTCAGAACCGGCTGAAGACCACCTCTGCAGGAAACCCTATAGTATACCATGTTAGACAAATGGTTATCCAATCTCTTCTTAAAAACTTCCAGTGTTGGAGCATTTACAACTTCTGGGGGCAAGTTGTTCCACTGATTAATTGTTCTAACTGACAGGAAATTGGACTGGACTGCCATCTGTCAGAATTGGTGTAGGGTCTCCTGCTTGGGGCGGGCATCAGACTAAAGCACCCACAAAAGTGAGACACCGCAAGGTGTCTTCCAACTGTTCTGTTCTGTTCTGTTCTGTTCTGTTCCGTTCCGTTCCGTTCCATTCCATTCCATTCCATTCTATTTTATTCTATTCTCTATTCCATTCCATTCCATTCCATGGCCATCAAAGATCAAAATGTTCACCCATGCCATTTCCTGACATTTGGAATTTAATCCAACTAGTCTACATCTCTTTGAACCAATTTCATCGTAAAATAGCAGAGCTAAAATTCTCCAAAAAGTTTCATTATGTTCTACTTCTAGAAAGCAAAGCATTCTTGCGTCATGGATCTTTTAATCCATTCAGCAAAGCAAGAGCAACCGGGGCCACACCTAACAGCGACTTTGCAAATGGCACTGTCAAAAATTAATAATCACAGACTGCCTCTCCTGAATTCATTTCCTCGCTGATTATCTTCCCTCTACCTCCACAACCATGTGAGTGCCAATAATGTCTTTGCTCAGAATAATATGTTATCTGTTTGATGAAGTAGCTGTAGCCCATAAATCACAGAATCGTCTGGTTGCAAAACTATTTAAGTCTAACCCACCTGCTTAATGTAAGAATTCGAATTAAAGCATCTTAGGGACTCAGGGGAAGCTGATTCCTCCTCTTGGTCATTGGGCCCACTGTCAAATTGCTACCCTTAGGAAATGATTTCTAACATTCATTTGGAACCTACCACCCTATAAATTAAATAAACTAATAATAAACTGATTTAAGTCTTCAAGATGTCCTGTGTGTCTTTGTTCTTTTGCCTGAAGCTGACGTAGTTGTCCCTCTAGAAAGGCAGATGAAATGTTCCGTTGAGTTGTGTTCTGACCTAGGCTTCCCAAAAAAAAGCATTAAGCAGACTCTTTGTCCTGGCAAAACCCCTTTTATTAAATGAAGGTGAGTTTCTTGCATTCATTTTCAGTCAAAGGCCTGGCAAAGAGTCTTCCAAGGGTCTAATTAGGAGCACAAACTTTATCTAGCTTGGAGAGTTGCCAAGTAAATATTTTCAAACGCAGTACTGACAAGGAAGGGCTTGGCACAGAGCCTCTGAGATGCACAGACAGATCTTCCCACTGTGTTCTGACCCAGGCTTCGTAAACTGTAATTATTCACAAACTTGTTTTAAAATCAAAACCTATTTTATTGCAACGCTGGGAATTGTTTTCATTCCCAGCCAGAATTAAGCTCGAACAGTCCCCCCAAGATAAGCACTCACCTTTCAGTTCTGTGAAATGCTGCCAAAACAGAAGTATCAAATGAACTAGAAAAGAAACCAACTGAAGTACAAAGAGCTTCAAGGATGACTCGAAACCGATCGAACTACTTTGCTTCCTGCAAAGGTTTTGTCATCTTGGCCTGACTTTTATCCCTTATGGGAGGGCAATCACCTCCCAGCCTTATTCTCAAGTCACCCCTTTTGTTTCAGCTGCTTTCACCTTCTAGAAGCTCTGCGCACATGCGCACTGGGAACAGGATCCCCTAGGTCCTCTGTCTTGCCTCTGCCAGACTCCAGAGGCTCCAAAGGCAGCACCCCACTCCCAGATGGTCCTGGCCCTATCTCTGCATCAGATGCAGGACCCTCGTCCAAGTCCTCTCCAGACTCCCTGACTGGTCCCCGTTATTCCCCACTGTCCAATTCCGCTGCCATCTGCACCAGCTGCTAGCGAACCACAACACACTGCTGCAATGAATGAATAGTTTCCTGAAGAAGCCCCCTCCCCTTTTGCTCCCCTTTTAATCCCTATGGGAGGGACCATTCACCGTCCATCTGTGGCTTTATTCCCATGTTAACCCTTAGTTCGTAATTGTTCTTTTCTTTTGGCAGCTCTGTGCATGAGCACACTGGGAACAGGCTCCAGCTGCTCCCCCACCTCACTGCTGTCTGACTCTGAAGGCAGCTGATGACTGCCAGCCTGCCCTGGCCCCATCTCTGCCTCTGACGCAGAGCCCTCGTCCGAGCCCTCCTCAGCTCCAGAACTGGCACATGTTCCTCCCCAACCTCCTCACTGTCTGACTCTGCTGCCAGCTCCGCTAGCCACTGGTGGGTCACAACAGGTTGTGGGGTCCTTGGTGTTCTCTGAGCTCAGTTGTTTTCTTGTTTCATTACCTGACAAAGTTACATCTTCATTATGAGAGATCGTGGGGATTGCTCTCTATTTACATGTAGTAGTTTGCCTAGCCCAGTTTGGTGGGGTTATGATTTTCTCCTTGGAGGAGAATCTTCTTGAATAAGAACCAAGTAGACAACCATACCCCCACCAAAATGGACAGGGCAAATTACTGCATATAAACAGGAAGCAAGCCCCACACTCCCTGATACTGAGGATGTTATCTAGTCAGGTAATGAAATGTCTGCAAAAAAACAACCAAGTTCAGAGCACCAAAGACCTCACAGTTCAACCCTGAGCTACAAAAATATTATTTTCGATTGATTCTACTGAACTTTTACAAGTAACCAAAGCAGTTTTGGAAAACTCTACCAAAAGGAAAAATCAGGTTTTATGCATCCTTCCAAAAAGAGGGGTTAAAAAAATTTCTAATGTGGGACAGTTTTAGAGAAGAATGATACCCAACAAACAAGAGGTGCTGTTCCATGGGAAAAACTGCAATTCAGGAATTGTTCAACAGCGCAACCCAAACATTTCATCCAGAATACAGCAAGATAATGAACAAATGCCAGGATAAAAACGACCCAACGTTGAAGGCAGCCATGCTTTCAACCTTGAAATTTTTTTGCCTGCTTGGCAGAGGAGCTTCCCATTAGCTAACCTAGTTCTCATCAACATCTTTCCAGGTCAAAAAATGATTGCATTTGTCTTTATGATTCTCAGGGGGGTGCCTGTATGGATTGCTACATATGGCTGGTTAGATTAAATTGAATTAGATCAGATTAGTTCGACTGGCAGAGACGGAGAGGCAGGCAGAGAAGCGGTAAATAAAGATGATTTCTTTATTAGGCTGGCTTGGCGGCAGAAATGTGTATGAAAACTTGCGAAGTAGGATGCTCTCACCTGGTTATACACTGATCCGATTTAACTAGTCATATGCCATATTTGGGGAAACAGTAGAATGGCTAATGCAGCAGATGAGTAGTTAAGATCCAGTGTTGGTCACCACACTCTAAAAAAGATGTTGAGACTCTAGAAAGAGTGCAGAGAAGAGCAACCAGGATGATTAAGGGGACTGGAGGCTAAAACATACGATGAACGGTTGCAGGAACTGGGCCTGCTAGTCTAGTGAAGAGAAGGACCAGGGGAGACAGGATAGCAGTCTTCTTGAGGGGCTGCCACAGAGAGGAGGGGGTCAAGCTATTCTCCAAAGCACCTGAAGGCCGGACAAGGAATAATGAGTGGAAACTGAACAAGGAGAGATTCAACCTAGAAATAAGGAGAAATTTTCTGACGGGGAGAACAATCAACCAATGGAACAGAAGTTGCCTTCGGAAGTTGTGGGAGTTTCATCACTGGAAGCTTTCAAGAAGAGACTGAACTGCCATCTGTCAAAAAGTGGTGTAGGGTCTCCTGCTTGAGCGGGGGGTGGGGGTGGACTATATAAGGGGTCACCAACCTTTTGGACCTCAGGGACCACCAAACTCATAATTTTAAATCCCGCAGACCAGAGACCCTGGGAAAATCCCCAAAAAAGGAAAAATCCCCACCCCGTTTTCCTACCAATCGATCCTTCTTTATTTGGGATTGCAGGATACCATCTCCAGCTCCGTTCTGAGGGGGAGAAAGAGAGAGAGAGAGAGAGAGAGACTTTTGGCTTCATGCAAGGAAAGCAGCAGAAGCAGCAGAAGTCTTTCTTTCTCTCCTGCAAACTCCGCCAGAAATGAGTCTTTGCTGGCGCAGCCTCTTGGAGCAGGAGGCCTTGCAGGGTTCCAAAGACTCATATCTGACAGAGTTTGGAGGAGAGAAAGAAAGACTTTTGCTGCTTTCCTTGCATGCAGCCAAAAGCAGCAGAAGAAAGAAGCAGAAAGAAGCAGCCCGGTAGCCAGGCCAGGCGCGTGGGGCAAGTGGGGCAAGTTCCCCCATCCACCCTTTCCCCCCTTCCCTCACTACCTTGTGTTGCTCGCAATGCAAGCGATGCAAGCCTTGTGTTCCCACGGGCCCTGTGAGTGGCGCAGCCTTGTGTTCCTGTGCAGCCTGGAATTAATTGCTTTGGGGGGGACATTTCTCTGCAGACCACTAAAATGTTCTCGTGGACCACCAGTGGTCCCTGGCCCACTGGTTGGCAACCACTGGACTAGATGACCTACAAGGTCCTTTCCAACTCTGTCAATCTGTTAGAATGGGCATTAGTAGACTCACCTCTACTTGAGGGAGAGATTTAAAAATGAAACAGACTGTTCCCAGAACTAGATACCTGAGATACTAACAGAAAGCTTTGATATTGAAACTAGGAGATATTCTTTGGATCTTAAATTCCATGGCATTTCCCCGGGCACCTGTCCTTCTTAGAATGCATGGTCCAACTGGCTCTATGGAATGTGCCATGAATGTTATTTTGGAAGTTTTTGAGAAGAGAGATGAAAAAAAATTTGGAGAACCTCTCACAGACACCTCCAAGCTCGTTGTGAATTCTCCTGGCTTTACGGCCTCCCAAAATATACTCCAAGAGAAATGGGCACCAGGAAGTCAGAGGATCAGCCAAGAATAGCTCTGGATTGGTTTAACTGTTTGATCAATTTTGGCTACCCAAAAATAAAAGCTTTCCCAGAAATGCTCCCCAAATATTTGTCATGCCCTTGTCAGAGTCTGAGTGTGAATGTGGCTCCATTGGCTGTGGAGGAAACCAGGGAAGGGCAAAGTCTGGCTGGGCAGAGCGGGAGAGAGGTAGAACAAGGGAGAGGTATAACAAGGGAGAGGGAGTTCAGAGGAAGACTCAGGCCCACACCCTCTTCATCCTAGGGCACGCAGGGAGGAACGTAGGAGAGAGCAACGTGGATTGCAAGGCTTACGGGGGACGAAAGGGCCCTGATTCCCTTCATTAGCCACAGCTGGGAATGAGAGTTTAAAAGAGATGCATGCTGAGTGCAGCAGCTTCTAGGAGCAAACGTGAGTTTATCTTGTGTTGCCTTTGCTTATCTGTGTTCCTGGTGACTTCCCAGCCATGTTGAGTTATTGTCATGCCTTCACATCTGGAATTCCTTCTTCTGCCCTGCTGGACTAATTACCTCATTTTGCCTTTTTTGGACTTATAGTTACAGTTTTTGTTGACCGTGTTTTGGACTTGATTCTCTGCAGCCCAAGGCTGTTCCTGGGAGAGGTTTTCTCCAGCCACAAGGTAACCAGGAAATTGGGGACAAAGTTGGAGTTAATAAAGGGACTCTTACGATTATCTGACTGTGTTGCCTTTGTGCCACGCCCCTTTGGGTCATCACACTATTTTAAGGAGATGTAGAAAATGACTTGCCTTTGGAAAGCCAGGAGAGTTTCCAGACATGCTCCGTGGAGTTGGCAAGAAGGATATCTCAATATGCAAAGAGCTGTGCTTATTCAGATTAAACACGCTAATCCCTAGAGTGACAATTTTGCTTTGCAGCCTAAGCTGCTTGTCTGCCCGGCTGTTCCTGGCTGTGCTTTAAGCCAGCTTCAGACATTCCAATCCAAATTGTAGGGGGGTTGGCAGAGAGCCAGGCTGGCACTCAATCTGGACTACAGCCACTGCATGACCTGATTGGACATTCCTTTGCTTTTTCCTCTTCCTCATCCCTGCAGGGCCCCTGTGTGGATTAATGTAGCAGAATCTGCTTTTTAACACTGGAGATTGTACTTTCCTCGGCTTTCCTTTGATTTCCCCAGATGTTCGCACAACATCTCTAACAGAATAGTAGAATAACAGAGTCGGAAGAGATCTTGGAGGTCTTCTAGTCCAACCCCTGTCCGTTTGCAGGAAACGCTGGTCACACAAAGGGCTGTACAATCTCTACTCAAAAACCTCCAGAGTTGGAGCACCCACAACATCTGGAGGTGAGTCTCTTCATTTCCCCTCCTCATAGTATCTAAAACTAAACAGATCTCCTCCTCCTCCTCCTCCTCCTCCTCCTCCTCTTCCTCCTCCTCCTCCTCCTCCTGCCATCATTAAAGCAATATGGATCAGATTATTTTTTTCATTCCTAGATTCCTCTGTAGGTCAGTGGCAAGGCGGAGAGCAAAGGATAGCAAACTAGCTGTCTGGTATCCCAGGATGAAATGACTGTACAGCTGTTGGAGGGACAGGGCCAAGCTAGGCCCTGCAGCCAATAAAAGCTAGGCTGCTACTAGAGCAGAATGATATGCTGAAGACTAACTGCTCCAGAGAGCTCACAGTTTTGAATCCAAGGTGGACAACACAGGGTAGATTTGCAATGGGTTGGGAGTGGGAGGAAGACAAAGTTATCCTTTCCATCCTCAGGAGATGGTCAGCCAAGCAGGAAGGGCAAGGATCTGCCCATTGATAGCATCTGTCATGCCCCTGTTGGAATCTGATTCTGAGGGGGAGGCCGAGCAGCTGACAGGGAGTGGGAGTGTGGCTCCATTGGCTGTGGAAGAAACTGGGGAAGGGCACAGTCTGACTGGGCAGATCAGGGGAGAGGCAGAGGGAGAGCAAGGCAGAGGGAATTCAGAGGAAGATCAGGCCCAACCCCTCTTCATCCTAGGGCACGCAGGGAGGGAGCAACGTGAGTTGCATGGCTTACAGAGGAGAGAAGGGCCCTGATTCCCTTCATTAGCTGCAGCTGGGAACACAGTGTTTAAAAAGGGAGTTTGCACACAGCAACTTGTTGGAAATAAATTGTGTATTATCTTGTTTTGTCGAGGCTTATCTGGGTTCCTGGCGTCTTCCCAACTGTGTTTGTTTTGTTGGCCTTTGAAGTCTGCAATTCCTTATCCTGCCCTGTCCAGTTAATTACTGCAGCACGGTTTGTGTGGATTTTTATTTACAGTTTATATGTGCTTTGTTTTTGGACTGAATTTCCTCCACTTAAAGAGTGTTCTTGGGAGAGTTTTTTCTCCAGCCGAAGATAACTGGACATTGTGGGCAAAGTTGGAGGTATTAAAGGGACTTTTCTTACTTACGTGACTGTTTTGCCTTTGTGCCACGCCCCAGGTCATCACAGCATCCTTTAACTCCGTTTCCCTAGCACACTGCATTCAGTATCGGAGACTAAACTATCTGTTGTATCCACGCCTGTATGAGTATCAACACAGAGAAGAAAGTTATCAAGAGACCGGCCCTCTCTGGAAGAGCCATTGCTGATTCTTCTCCTGCCCTTCTGCAAGCTTGCATCTTCTGGGTGATGGAAATGTGGTGAATAATGAAGTGTCATGTTTGTCTAATGGATTTATCGCTCATTGTAAATGCAGCTTCATCAACAAAAGTAGGTAAAAATCAATCAAGAGACACAAAAGCAAAAGGCTCGACTTGGCGCTTATCCACTGCCTCCGCATATTGGATTTTTGAATCTCCAAAGAAAGCTCAGAGCGAATTTTTTTCTGCCTTGTAACATTTGGGCAGTTCTTGGCTGAATGTGTAGAAATGAGAAAGTCAGCTGATGCCAAGATTTGGCCTCCTGTTTTAGGTCCCCTTTTCAAGCCCCTGCTTTAACTAACTTCAAAGCAGGGATAATCACCAAGTATCTTCTCCTGAGAAGCATTTGATTGACAGGGATGAAATTATTGTCCGACTCCTTAACATTCAACTCAACTACTTCTTTACAGAGTCAGCAGGAGGAATGCACCATTATTTATTTATTTATTTATTTATTTATTTATTTATTTATTTATTTATTTATTTATCTATTTATCTATTTATCTATTTATTTATTTATTTATTTATTATTTGTTTGTTTGTTTATTTGTCGAGCAAGTATTAGATAACAGGTATAAGTATAAACATGGTTATGAATACAAGAAATGGATACAAATAAAAAAGAAACAATTGGACAGGGATGGTAGGCATGTTGGTGCGCTAAATGCACGCCCCCTACAGGCCTCTTAGGAAAGGGGTGAGGTCAATAGTAGACAGTCTAAGGTTAAAGTTTTTGAGGTTTGGGGAAGAAACTACAGAGTCAGGTAGAGTATTCCAGACATTGGACACTCTGTTGCTGAAGTTGTATTTCCTGCAATCAAGTTTGGTGCGGCTTACCTTGAGTTTGTATCTATTGTGTGCTCTTGTGTTGTTATGGTTGAAGCTGAAGTATTCATTGACAGGTAGGACATTGAAATGTATGATTTTATAGACTTATACTTAGATCGGACCGAAGGCGGCGTAGTTCTAGGTTTTCTAGGTCTAGAATTTCAAGTCTGGTGGCATAAGCTATTCTGCAATGAGTAGAGGAGTGATATCATGCTAAGTGTTGTACAGGATAGTCCTGGTTGAAGGTAACCATGTGTCTCCTGATCTCATCAATGATCATTAACCAGAAAGCAATATGAGTAACAGAATAACAAAGTTGGAAGGCACCTTGGAAGTTTTCAAGTCCAACCTACTGCTCATGTCTGTCCATGTCAGGCAATTGTTGTCCATTCTTTTCCTAAAAACTTACAGTGTTGGGGTATCCACAATTTCTGAAGGAAAGTCATTCCACTGATGAGTTCTCACTGTCAGGAAATTCCTCCTTAGTTCTTGGTTGGTCCTCCCCTTGATTAGTTTCTATTCATTGCTTCTTGTCCTGCCTTCAGCTGCTTTGGATAATAGCTTGACCCCACTCTTCTTTGGGGCATCTCCTTAGAACACCGCTATCACGTCACCCCTAACTCTTTTTTTTTTTCATTCAACTAGATGTACCCGATTCCAGAAACTGTTCTTTATATATGATAATCAGTGGAAATAGTTTACACCAGGTGTGAGTTCCTGCAGAGCCTCAAAGCATGTCAGCAAATGGGTTAGCTTTCCATCAAATCAATTAGAGCAGTATGTGAGAACAGTGATTGTGTTAGTCCAGGATGGCAAAACAATCCAGGAAAAAGTCAGATTAGTACTTTTTCTGACTCATAAAATTTTATGCACAGGCGTATGCTTTTCACCACAAGGATGTCATACCTTTGAATAAAATGTGTTAGTTTGAAAATGCTACCAGATTCCTGATTTGGGAAAGGAAGACTATGGAAAGAGACAAGTGATAACAATTTACTGTCCATCAATAACTGAACTAAATGGCCGGAGGCATAGTTCAACCATTTAAAGCCACTTATGTGCTCATTAGGATTCATGTCAGCCCCGTAGTTCTAAGAGGAGATTTCTAAATTCTTCGGAGATCAACGGAACAGTTCTATGCTTAGAAGAACCTTTGAAAAGTCCCATTGATCCTTTTACTTTCTTCCCTTTGATATTGTTGTTGTGTCCTCAGTGGGAGGACAACCAAAAGAGAATGGAATGGAATGCAGAATAGAATGTGGAATAGAATGTGGAATAGGATAGGATAGGATAGGATAGATATTGGAATAAAGAATAGAATGGAATAGAAGAGAAGAGAATACTATGTGATGGGTCTAGTGATGTTTGTGATGGGACCCCTCACAAAACCGGGTGTCAGCAACCCGCAGCTCTGGAGCTGCATGCGGCTCTTTGGGCCCTCTGCTGTGACTCCCTGTTGGGTGATCTCACCCCTGGCTGGCCCCGCCCCTCATCCTCCCCTCCCAGTCACTCCTCGCCTGGTCTGAGAAGGTAAAACATAAAAAACAGAAATGAGAGGGAGGGCGAGAGAGATCCATTTTCCCACAGAAAACACCAGGAGCCACAAAGCCTGGGTAGGCGTGATGAGGGGGGGGTCATGTGACTGGGTGGGAGTGGCATTGAGTTGGCCACGCCCACCCAGGTTTTGTGGCTCCCAGTGTTTTGTTTTTTTTCCTGTGGGAAAGGGGTCCAGATGGCTCTTTGAGTGTTTAAGGCTGCAGACCCCTGCACTAGACCCTCACCTGATGTGCCCCTCCCATCACAAGGACTATTGACCACACGAAGCCTTTATAAGCAGAACATCAACACTGACATTCCCTACATTCCGCTGAAGATGTTACCCAGCCTGGTAATGAAATGTTCAGAAACCAACCCACAAGCTTGGAGGACAAACCTCCATCCTCAACCCTTCTGTCTGTTTGAGTGAACAAGGCCAGTCAATTTGTTTTTTTTCCTCTGCATGCTAGCAACCAAATGCTCATTTGATATCATTGGCAGTGCCTCCAGACCTTAGCCAAAGAATCTGATGCCTATTTCCTTCCAAAAAAGCTGGCCGTTCTTGGATATTTGTAACAAGGAACAAAACAAACTGAATTATCCTCAGTCTTGTTTGCAATGCTCTTTGGCTGCTTATTAGCGACTGGCAATTCTCCATGATGTCCTGGTTTGTTAATGGAATTGGATAAGAGGCAATTAAAGTTTATTTTTAAGAGATAATACTGATCTACATGGTTGCTTCCTTGCAGCATCAAGTTCTGGAAAGTTACAGGAGCTGCAGAGATAAATTTGAGAAGCACATCCTTTTTCATTTTAAAATTCTGTTGCGGCTAAGCTAGCATATGGGAATTCTGCACAGAGATGTTATCCTTCGCTCACCAAGAAAAACACAAAAGTCAGCTACATTTCTGGCAGCATCTGGTAGAAGTAGAGAAGAGAACCAGTGTAGATCCAATTGTTTATCACCCCTCTTTGAACAATATTTCAACCAGTCCCAGAAAGAGTTAACTTAGCTCCATCAGTCAGGATGGAGATATCAAAACTAACCTCTCTAAGTGTCAGCCTTGGAAGCCATATTTTGTTTAGAAGCTTCGAGGCTGCCACATTGACTGCCTGGGAATTTGGGAGGGGGGATTTCATAGAGAGTGGAAAATTAGACACAACAACATTCCTTCTTAGAAGTCAAGGACATGTTACCCTGCACCTGGAGAGGAGTGTCTAGAGCAGTGGTGGCTAACCTTTTTGGGCTCCTGTGCCAAAAATTGTGTGCGCGTTTGCATGCTTATGCTTGCGTGCCAGCTCCCAGAAGGCAATGCACACACACCCACACCCTCTACGTATGCACGCACAATCCCCGCTCACCCCCCGCCACCCCCTTACCTCACTGAGCCTCACAGCTGATTTTCAACCACTTTGAGGCCTTTTTTGGCCTCCCAAAGGCTTGAGGAAGGCTTCTGCAGGCTTCTGCAAGCTTTCCAGGCTGAAAACTAGCCCCATTTTGTCACTTCCTGTTTTTCCGAAAATACCGGAAGTGACTAAACGGGGCTAGTTTTCGGCCTACAAAGCTTGCAGAAGCCTGCAGAATCCTTCCTCAAGCTTTTGGGAAGCCAAAAAAGGCCTCAAACTGACCGAAAATGAATTGTGAGGTGCACACATGCTCAGCTCATGTGCCGGCACAAATGGCTCCGCGTACCACCTGTGGCACATGTGCCATAGGTTCACCATCACAGGTCTAGAGGAATGTCTCCAGTTGGGATGAAGATTTGACTGGATCATGTGATTGACTGGTGGGTGCAGGGGATGGATCTTTGAACTTCTATTGGGAAGTGAAACCCCGGAACTCTCAGATTCAGGTTTTCCCAGATGTGCCAATATGACAACTCTAATAAAATGGAACTTTGAGAAAATGCTTGTCTCGGTGTTTATTGTGTTGGAGTTTGTTTATTGGAATGCTGACACTAAGTTTTTTTTAATCCTATCCTCCTGGAGGAACCCTTGACATAATTTTCAGGTCTCAAGGGAGCCCCCAAGGAAGACCTGCATAAAAATTGCAACTGAAGGGGAGAAGAGAGATGTGGTCCCCTCTGCTGAAAAACAAGCCCCTCCCCCATCATTCATTTCAAATATCACCAAGACATCCACCATTTTGTTCCTATTATCCAAACCATTTTATCATCCTAGTTGACTGTGAAGACCTGATCATTTGTGGGATGGCTTCTGCATTTGGTTGTTTCCCCTTCTCCTAAAAATCTCTTCTCTTCCTTCCTGTCTTCCAACTTTCATGTTGTAAGATTTGTTTATTTATTTAAACCATTGATAGGACTGTCCATTTCTTGGAGAGATTCTGTGAGTTCTCTCATGTTCATGCTTCCTTCTCCTTTCCTCCTTCTCCTCCCTTCTGCCTTATTCCCTATCCTTCTCTGTTGTTACTGTTGAATAGTTTCCCCCTCCAATAATTTAAATAAATAATATATCTCCATGTCTCCCGGAGATCAATCTGTCCCACAAGATGGACCTCAAAGGACTGATATAATCACCTGAATAGAACAATGGAAGGTTTTTAAAAACCTCCTTTACTGATAAAGGAGAAGGAATGGGGAAGATAGTGTTGGAAGAAATGTCCATCTGGGTTCAGTTCCAAGTGGGAAGAAGGACATTGAAACATGGAGACTGTTTGGAAGGATGGTTTAATGGTGGACAGCAGGACCACATGAGGTTTGAAGTACTGGGCAAAATGTTGGGCTTTGCACTTGCTTCCTGTTCCTGTGGCAAAATATGTATCCTGATTGGTTGTCAGACTCCCATTGGGCCATGCAGGGGTAACTTTGTAGGTTGTCTTGAGTCCCAGGCTTGGTTGAATCTTGCTGGGTGATGTAATGAAGGGGCTTTGGGCAATTCCTATCACCCTGGAGCTGAAGGTCTTTTGTCTTGTAGATAGGCTCAGTCCTTCTGGGGCTGTTAACAAAGTTGGGGGCTGCTTTCCAAGAGCATGTTTCTCCTTTTCTCATCCAGGGAGGTATAATATTCTTCCTTTTTCCTAGGGTTGGAAGAAATATCCTTCTGGGTTCAGTTCCAAGTGGGGAAAAAGACACTGGAAACATGGTGGCTGTTTGGAAAGATGGTGGCCCCACCTTACTGTTTCCTGTTCCTGTGTACGAAATGTATCCCATTGGCTGTCAGACTCCAAGGGGCTGGGGACTTAGCTGGACCACATGGCCTCACCTGAGTGCTGTCTGATGCAATCTTCCCAGGCCAGGTGGTAAGATGGGTAGAGGCCTTTGTTATGTAGAATACTCTGGCCCAGGCCATAATGACCCACCCATTAACAAAGGAGGGAGGTGAGCTTCTGCCTCTCTGAGTTTCTACTTCCCTTTTAGGGGAAATATTCTGCCTTTTTAATATTTCCTAGAATATTTCATTATTATTCATATATTTCATTATTCATATATTTCAATATTTCTAGGAGAGGGATGGGTACTAACTTTCTACAATAGCAAAGACCCCTCTCCTTTTTTTTTTTTCATCCACTCCCACATATCAGTTTTCGGGGAGATGGAATTATCAAAACTCTAACAGAAGAACTGAGAAAAAAAAAAAAACCTTAGTCTTCAATCCTGTAAATATTGAATGTAGTTCTGTTTTTCTGGATTCCCACTGTGGGGAATGGAGCTTAAGGCTTCGTATCTACCTAAATCAGTAATTTGCAGTGGCAATTTCCAATCTCTTCCGTAGCCCTGAATGGGAAAATCTCCCTGCCCCCTTTCGCTCATGGTCTTTGAGACCTTTCCAAGATCTGACTGGAGCCCATAAAATCCTGGCATCTCTTCGCTTATCAACTCTGAAGCTTCCTATTGATTCTGGCTGCCCAGCACATTGAACTGAGCATCATGCGCCCAGTTCTTCTGGCCACATCAAGCTGCCAAATCCGTTGCTCTTCTTGGCCTGGCACTCTTATTGATCTTTGAATGTTATGCCATATGAATGATGGATTATCGCATATCAAACTTTGCAGTGTTCATTTAACACTTCTGAATAAAACATTACTCACAGATTAACTGAGCAGTTTTAAGTGAACAACCATTTTCATCTGTTTTAAATTTTCATGGCTACTTTTCTGGAGAACAAGTACATGCTTAATAATTGAGAGGTATGAGGGCTGCTCATCTCGTTGTATTTTAATGAGGCCTCTGCTGCAGCTTGGTCATTTAGGAAAGCTCAGGCGGTTTATAAGGATTCAACTTTCCCTCCCTCCTTTTGTTCATCTTGGAAATTATTCCTTGTTACCCTTGCACCTGAGGAATAAACTGCTTGTGAAACAGCAAAAAAAAAAAGAGGGGGGCGGGGACGACTCCAAGCTCAGAAAATGAAATATTAGATCAGTTGGAAAGTATGGTAAGAAGGAGCTGCTTTACAAAAGACAGAGAGAGACAATTGCATTCAAACAGCCCACAGAAACAGAAAGGAAATAAAAAGGTTTCAAAAAGATCCGTTCTGAAAAAGGGACCCACACAGTCAATTTGATTATTAGATAAACAGATTTCCACGTCGGGGATATTTGTTTATATAATATAGCATTTTTGTTAAACACAGGGGGGAAAGCTTATAATTATTTGTAGACCCATTATCTAAGGGGAGGGGGATATATTAGAATTTTTTTTTTTGTAAATTTTATTGGTTTTTAAAGACAAACATAAACAAACAAAACATAAAAACATCAAACTTTCTTCCATAGATATACAAACAGTGTGCCGGTTGGTTTACAAATTATTTTGTGCATCCATTTCGTAGTCTTCAACTACAGTTACATTACATAAAGGCTCATATTATCAATCAAAAATTAAATACCCTAGTACCCTAGATTTTTTTAATGTATCTTTCAGCATTCAGACAGGGTAGATATTTTTTTTAATGTGTAATGTTAAATGTATTTGATATTTGGGTTCGTTTTTTTTACACAGGGTGTTTTTGTTAGTGTTCAATGTTTGCTAGGTCTGTTTTTTATTTTTTATCTTTGGTGACAAAAGAATAAACAAACATTTTTTTAAAAAAGCGGAGGGGACACCATGCAATAGAAGAAATAGTTCTAATTCTAGAACACCCACTGAATATTTTTAGACTAAAAGAAAATAAAGCCTAAACTGTTAGAATTAAACTTATCTTGAGCTACACCACTTCAGATTCGCCACGTGATGGCAAATCAAGTGGCACAAACAGAAAAAGGCCCTTTTATTTAGTAACTTAACATGTGGCATCTAGCTCTGCTTTTCTTTTTATAGGAAGACAAATCACAAGATGGCTTCCAATTCTGAAAGCAAAACAGAAGGTACCATCTGATCGTATGCAGCAGTAAGCCTTAAGCAGAGCAATAAAACAGGAAAAGCAAGCAGGAAATTAATGCATTAGAAGAAATCCCTGTAGCGATAGTTTGAAAAATGCTAAGGAAACTTATAACGAACCTGCAAACAAAGCACGTGTCAAAATGTTGATCTAGTGCTTGGTTGACACCAGGTACACTCTATGGATTGGAAGGAGGGAACATAATTCATATATTTGTATGATATGGTAATTTTGTTTTGTGGTTGGTCACCGCCCAAAATCATTTGCTTGAGATGGGCAGTTAAAACACCAGGCGAGAAGTGGGAGATGCTAAATTCTAACCCCATCTTAGATATGAAAGCTCGTTGGGTGACTTTGGGCCCATTACCAGGAGACTGGGAGTTCTAGTCTTGCCTTTAGGCATGAAAGCCAGATGGGTGACCTTGGGCGGTCCCTCTATCTCTCTCAACCCTATCCATCTCACAGGGTTGTGGTGGTGGTGAAAATAGGAGGAGTATTAAGTCTGTTCACTGCCTCCAGTTATTGATTAAAATAATAAAGGCAGGATAAACAAACAAACATATGTCTTGCTAAATCAGCAATTCATGGACGTTCTCCCAGGTGCCAACTTGCTTCTAAAACTCTAGGCTGCATCATTAGGAGCAGGCCAGGCCTGGTTGCCTGGCACCAATTAAACTTTGTCGGCCTTGAAAAATCAAATTTCCATCATATTTCCAAGGAGATACGGAATTGTATTCCCACCCACCTGTTTTTACTCTCCTTAAAACAGCTTCTTATTTCATGTAGTCTAGCACCTTTCAAGTAGTTTGTGAACCAATAGAGGAACCCAGTCAGGCTTCCAAGTGCTCTCGACATTTATGCTGAATATTTCAAGTTTCTTGTTTTGTAAGTTAGTAAATGAGTTTTCAAATGGATTTGGTGATAGGAAAACATTTCTAAACAGCTGTCATTATTATTCTTTCATGGGGAAGGGAGTTATTTCTCCTGATTGCCATCATTTCTTCACTTGATTCATTTTTTTTTCTTTTTTCCTTTTCCCAAATTACCCATAGATCAGTACAACTAATGAGGGATCATACAGAGAAAGAGCAAAATTCTTCACTCTCCTTCCCTTCTTGGTTGAAAACAAATTATTAGATGTACAATGATGTCAAAATCATGCTATGAAAAGGAGAAATCTTCATTTGAAATAGGTACCCATTTCAGGCCACTTTTTCTGACACTGCTTCTCAATCAGATTTTATTACAAGTTGACAACACCGGGGCCCAATTCAAACTGCAAGCAAATATGGGCAAACAAATGACTTTTGTTTATTTATATCCCACCTTTATTATTTTTACAAATAATTCAAAGTGATGAACGTATCCAATACACCTTCTTCCTCTTATTTTTTTTTCATAACAGTAGCCCTGCATGTTGGGTTGATCTGAAAGGCTGGCTAAAAGTCACCCAGATGGCTTTAATAACTAAAATGGAACCAGAACTCACCAACTCCTGGTGAGTGATTCAAAGTCAACCAACTAACTTTCATGCTTAAGGCAGGATTTGAACTTACCATCTCCTGATGATTGGCCTAAAGTCATCCAGGCAGCTTTCCTGCCTAAGGCAGGACTAGAACTCCCAGTCACCCAGCCAACTTTCATGCCTAATGTGGGACTAGAACTCCCAGTCTCCTTGGGATTATATCAAAGTCACCAAGCTGGTTTTCATGCCTAAGGCAGTTTCGTGGTTTCTAGGCCACCATCTTACCCACTACTCCAGTGTGGCTCTGACGAAACCATTTTTTATCATAAAACCTAATAAACTGTGACTGGTAGTCATATCACTGGAAATCTATCCAGACTGTGTTAAAAAATATCTAGCCGAAATTAAAGTCTTGAAGCACGTGCATTTTTTTAACCACTAAAATTAACCTGGCTCCAATGGGCTTAACTCTGGCTGGCTTATGCCCCCCACCCCCATTTCATTAATATATATTAATAAACTATCACAAACCAATGCAAAGTCATAACATACATGGAATTAATCGGACAAAAATTTAACTCAGCCATTGTGGGCGTTTAATTTGAAATATGCGTAGCTTTTGTTCTTCCAGCATCAAATCTCCTTGCAATAAATTTCAGATTAACCCTAATGGGATAAGCACATTCATTTTAGAATGAGTAAATACAGTTATAGAATGTGGGAGGTTGATTTAGACATGCATTATTACTATTAGCTTCCACGGAAACGGGAAAGGGCATTGATGTTAGAAGGAAATTTGCAGGATTAGTCTGCCTCAATTCGCTTTTTCCCTTTGAAGTGAGATGAAAGTAAAGCAACAACTAGGACATAGTTCTTGATTTGGAACTTTAAAAGGAGAAATGCAAAATTCATAGTGCCATCCTCCAATCTTGCCAGGAGCTCCCTGAGCAAATAGGACTATGTTGGATACAGAGAAGGAGACGTCTATTTGATTTGGATATTCAAACTCTGGGGCAGGGGAAGGACAGCTGAAATGGTTGTAAGCAAATCAAGTTCAGACCACAGGGCATTCCAGAAACAACTGTCAACCCTGGCAGATTCAAAGCTCATTTAGACCAAAGCCAATTGTCTGAAGATCAACCCAATTTGGAATCTATTTGGGTGGTGGGTTTGAGTTTAGAAGGATTCTGAATGACCTCACTTGTCCTTCCTTATTTATATTTATATACTTCTTTCTTATTTATATTTGTTTTTCCTTATGGTCCTTCCAATATCGGAGGGGCTGCCAGAGAGAAGAAGAGGTCAACCTATTGCCAAAAGCATCAGAAGGCAAGGTAAGAAGTAGCAGGTAGAAGAATTAATGTAGAATTAAGGAGACATTTCCTTAAATTAGAACAATTAATCAGTGGAACGGCTTGCTTACAAAAGTTGTAGGTGCTCCATCCCTGGAGATTTTTAAGAATATATTGGACTCTCATTTGTCCAGAATGGTATGGAGTCTTCTGCTTGAGCAGTAGGCTGGACTACAAGATCTCCAAGGTCCCTTCCAACTCTGTTGTTCCATTATCCCTCCAAGGGTTGCACAATTACTATTTCATATGATATGTTAGTTTAATATCCTGCCTTTTCCAGGAGCTCAAATTGTTGCATTAGAATATTCATCCTTCTTCTTTAACAATACAACAAGGTAGGTTAGGATGCGATTGTGTGACTGGCCCTCAAAACACCCAGTGATCTTCCCCAGCTAGGGCGGATGAGAACTTGAACCTTCCTAGTCTTAGCCTTCCACTTTAACCACTGCGCCATGTTGTGTTGTTGTAAGCAAGCCAATATCTCACTTTCCTTTGATAACAAATAGAATTGTCAAATTATTCCGTGGCACTGTGGAAAATGCATCACGGGATGATATTGAATGGCTTAGTACTCGTCTCCAGCTTGGTTTTAGAGAAGAAATGCTATTATCTAACCTTTATTGTGTCATGAATGAACCTGATTTTTTTTTTTAAAGTAAGAGGGATTTGTATTCTCATGCCAACCTTTGAAGTGGTAGCATGGAGCTGCAGAGGAGATAGGGCTGGTAGGATTTACTTCTGACATTTGGGATAGAGGAGAATAATACGGTAAAAGGCTTGCAAGCGAGCACAGCAATAAGTATTAGCCCTCCAGACACTCAAATCCATATTCGGTCACAGCAGAAACTTCTGAAAATTAACACAGCTTGGTAGAACCTTTATTGCAATAAAGGATTCCTATATCTGTAAATAAAGGAGTCATATTAAGAGGGAAGATCTGCCTTTGGCAGAACACACCAACTGAAAGACAAAGAAAAGCAAGAGAAAGAGATAGCCAGATCTAAATATATTTTTTTTACTCTTGCCCTTTTGAGTTGGTGGGCTCTTGGCTGTTCTTTTTCTAGTCTTGGGAGTCAAGGACATCCATTCCTTACTTGCATCATAGTTCTGGCTTCATCAGCTTCATCCCTTAGACAAGTGAACAAATTCCCTTCAACACAGCAAAAGTCAACAGAATTAAGTTGGGACCTTCTGTTCTCTTTCAACTTTTTTCTTCTCCCCACCCTTTTTATTATGTCGGGGCTTCCTTATCATTAACAGCTTTCCAAATTGTCCATAAGCAGGTTGTTGCTGTTTTTTTTAAAAAAAGAATATCTAAGTTCAAGGACAATTGAGTGGAATTGAATTATTTTATTTCCGTAGTTGTTATCTAAAGATAATTTCAGAATAACAGAGTTGGAAAGGAACTTGAAAGTCTTGTAATCCAAACCCTGCTCATCCAGGAGACCCTACACCTTTCCAGACAAATGATTGTCCAGTCTCTTCTTAAAAACCCTCAATGATGGAGCGCCCACAACTTCCGAAGTCAAGCCATTCCTTTGATTAACTGTTCTGTCAGAAATTTTCTCTTTATTTCTTAGGGTGGTTCTATCCTGGATTCGTTTCCATCCATTGCTTCTTGTCCTGCCTTCTGCTACTTTGCAAAATAGGTTGATCTTCTTTGTGGCAACCCTTCAAATTTCCTCATCCCTCACATCTCCGGGTGGACTTAAAGCAAGTTCTTTTGCCCCTTTGTCTCTCTATATTACCCCTCTACCTCCCTGACTCTTCCTCCCTTTTTTCTTCTCATGTGTTCTTCCAACTCCTAAAGCCTTGGGCACTAACGTTCTTTTAACCCTTGAGACCTGAGCAATCTACAGTGGAGAATTGAGGTGAGATAATCCATAAACAGGGGCCTCTGGGTTTTGTCTTCTTTCTCCCTCCTTTCACTTTCCAGGCAGACTAAGCAAGATAGAATATCCATTTCGGCAAAATAACATAGTGTTGCAGTTCAACGGAGGCTGCAGCCATTCAAACATTTCTCCTTCCATGCTGCGAAAAAGCAAGCCATACAGTGTGTTGAGTCATGCATTACTCACACATGAGCTTGCAATTCAACATATTAAAAAGATGCTCCAACAGTGAAGACATCTGTTCAGTCCTTCATTCCCTGTTTCCAGCAAAAATTGGGGCAAAGCAACATCTTCCCTTCCATTTTGTATTTTGGGGATCTAAAAATCAAAACTGGAGACTCCGCTCAGTGAGTGTGGTTCCTTGTATGAAAAGGTAACACATATTCATAACAAGAAGCTGGTTTCTAGCAATACATCTTATGGCACTGCTGTAAAGGAATTGGACCAAGATAGATAACCTACAACTCCTGGTCCAACCTCCTTGAGCCATCAGCCTACTTTGCTTGAAAACATCTGAACTCTCTAGAAATTGAACAGAGAAATAAAATAATGGATGGAAGGAGGGAGGAAAAGAGGGATGGATGGAGAGAGGCATGAATTGATGATGGATTGATAGATAAGACAGCTCAGATATATATTTACTCTTTCACCTGCAACAAGGTGGAACACAAAATATGTTTGCCTTCTTTCTTTCTAAGCAATTTCTCCTCTGTACTTTTTCTTCTTGTTGATGATCCACAACTCACTGTCCCCGAGATGAACTTTTAAATTCTGAGCTTTTTCAAGCAGTTTTCTAGGTTCAGATGCTGAGCTGTGCCAAAAGTTGAATTTGTTTTCATTCACCTCTGGTCCTAGCATTCCACTGGCCCCCTTATTGTGCACCGCATTTAATAGCTTTCAGGAACATTATTGTTGTCAAGAACTTTCTTGATGCACCACAACGCTACCACCGAGGCAGCATTGCAAATGCATTCTCCAGCACACCTCTTTGCCCCAATGTTAATCCTCTTTCAAGGTAGCATAAAGTCAGCTTTGGCTTCGAGAAGTGATCCAATAAATATGAAAACTGTTCCCACCGGACCCAAATATTCGCCAGACAAGCAGAAAGAAAGACTCAATAATATAGCACGTAAGCTTCCCGGTTTTATTAGCTCTGCTTCCTTTCTCTCCCCTTTGCAAAGCATTGCTGTATGCTTATATTAATCTTTACTCCAAAGCAAATTAAACTGAGGGAACAGGTGTCAGAGCAATATTAAGAACTGCCATTAATTAAGCCTCCTTTTGTATCAATTTGTGAAGGGGAAAAAAATAACATTCTTTTGTTTGATTGTACGTATGTCTGCTTCTCTCATTTTCTCACTGTTCCTCACTTTCCTGCTTATGGTGAAATGCTGTTACATTCCCCAAAATGAGTATATCCTGAAGGCTGGCATTGGGGGTGATGTCTGCAGCATATTATAAAAACAAAAATAAATAAATAATCAGATGGCTGAAGCTCTACCTAGGTTATGCCTGTCCTATGTGGCAAGTCATCTTGCCTGAATTTATCCAGGAAGTTGAACATTTGGTAAAGGGTGGAGTGATTTAGCAAAGGCAGAAACACTACAGGTAGTCCCTCGACTTACAATGGGTTGTTTAGCGACTGTTTGAAGTTACAAGCAACCTGAGGAAGGGAACTTATGGACCTGGATACGATGTTCCAATGCTCTCTCTCTCTCTCTCTCTCTCTCCCTCCCTCCCTCCCTCCCTTCCTCCCTCTCTCTCTCTCTCTCTCTCTCTCTCTCTCTCTCTCTCTCTCTCTCTCTCTCTCACACACACACACACACACACACACACACACACACAGAGTCACTTGACCACAGTTCAGGCACTCAGTAACATTTATGACCACTTACAGCATTCCACAGTCATGTAACTATGTGTTATACCACATTCCTCCTGTGAACTTTTTCCACAATTCCTTTCTCTTCTGAAACAATTTCTGAAGTACATTAGTCTCCTTTTAAGGCAGAAGAATTTCTCTGCTTCTGAATAACTGAGTATTTGATATCTTGATCCTGTTTGGTCCTAGCATTCTTGCCTATATGGGAACTAGAGCAAACTTGTGGGAGAGAATCTAGCCCAATTTACATTTAATCTCTGAAGTGAGGTTTTCTTGGAGGAGTGGCCGAGCCTGGAGTTGGGGTCAAAAGAGGGATCAGCCTCGTATCCCTATGTAGCCACAATTGAACTAAATCCCCTGAATCCCATTGACCTTTATCTAACTCTAAGCAGGTATTAACTGTTAGTTGAAAATATTCCTGTGCATAGACATGAGTAGCAATAAATCAGTTTCATTGGACCTTCGTGTGTGGACTTTTGTGCCTGAGAGATCCCAGCTCACAACCCCAATTCTAGAAGAAATGGGCCAAGAAGAGAAGCAGAGCCCAAATGTATATCCAAGACCCAACATTCAACAAGCAGAAATACTGCTCTGTTGGCTTTGCCAAATAAAGAGCTCGGATTGCTCGTCTTTGTGTAAGACTGGCCAGATCAAAAGGATTCCTCTTTCTTATCAATCATAATCACAAGGGTTAATGAGGTATACATATTCCATTACAGGTTTAGAAATCTCTGTGATTCAATTGTTCACTTTATTTATTTTTTTGGCTTGGAAGATCCATCTTCAGGTTACTTGTAATGCTGAGAAGAAACGTCTAGAAGGTTATCCACTTTCATTCCTCCTACCAATGTCCTCGGCTCCTCCCCGTTTGCTCATACAGCATCCTTTAAATCGGTTCCCAGGTAACTGAATTATCCAGGGTTAAGCTGCTCGACTTTATTTAAGCTTTTATCTTTGGAAACTTCAAAGCAATTTTCAGCAAGCGTTGGTTAACGGTGACTGCTTCCCAGGTGGGACACCATCAGATTCAATTTACACAATTGATCCCAGTGAAGGGGAGATTGACTTGACCTCTGAAAGACTTTAAGGCTTGATTCTACAAATTCCATCTTGGCATTGAAGGCACAGTCAAGGTCTCAGAGTTTCAAATTTATGGTCAAGGATCAAAGTTATGGTCAACCTCTCGACCTGTAATCATTTTTCCCCAAATGCCATCACTCTGCTAAACAAATAATTTTCTCAACACCTTCAAACTATTTACTATGTCAGCATTACTATTACTATTAATCCTCCCATCCTTCCTTTCACCCATCTCCTCCCACTTATGACTGTATGACTGTAACCTTGTTGCTTGTATCCTAACGATTTTTATTGACTGTTTCCTAGTATGATTTGATTGCTTATTGTACCCTGTGACTATTATTAAGTGTTATACCTTATGATCCTTGACAAATGTATTTCTTCTTTTATGACACAAAGCATATGCACCAAGACAAATTCCTTGTGTGTCCAATCACACTTGGCCAATAAAGAATTCTATTCTATTTGAGGGTGTAATACATTGTCCTTATCCACAAATAGGCTAGAGAATTCTGGGAAGCCCTTTGCCACTTTAAGGAGCTTTTGCTAAACAGTATGGTAGCTCAAGGACCTGTATTACATGCAGAAAGCCACAGTTTCTACATCTTAAAGGCAGGCTCAAAGATTTGATAATTTAAAAGACACATTTGTGTTGGAAGATGCCAGACAACCACTATGCATCAGAGTGCAGAATTGGATTGCAAAAATTCAGACAACCAGTAGAGGGCAGCAAAGAGTTAGAACTCTGTATATCTCTAACATTTAGTAGTCAACTGGAGCATTTTGGAATTAAACCAAGAGAGATCCCACTGATTTGGACCAAATCAGTGCTTTGGCCTAACTTTCTTTCCTCCAAACTTGAGTAAACTTTCCATTCCATCTTTATATGCAAAAGTGTTATCTTGCTCACCTGACCATCAAATCCTTGCAAAAAATCTCAATGGACCTGCAGTATAGTTCATGGAGAATGTGCTTTTTCACTTCTTAGTCTCCTGCACTGTCGGCTGATTACATTATGATGTGTTATTTACCTCAGCCAGGGAAAGAAAGGCCTTTACCCAGCCTCCCTTGTCAGAAATGTATCACACAAATCACTAATTCAAAATGAGGTTCAGCAGAGTTCACTGCCTGGATAAATGGCTCGCAATCACTCCAAGAATAATGCAGAGATAGTAGAAGGTTAAATGCATCCGTGTCAACAGTCCAAGCTGGGAACTGCTGCCATAATAGAGAGAGGAGAAAGGTGTGGGGGGTGTTAATAGCTGTGGTAATAAATAGCAACAGGAACAGGAGGAAGTTGGGGTCTCATTTGGGCAAAGGGAACAACCCACAGAATAACCATTGCCTTCTGGTCTCCAATTTTTTTTATTAAGTTATAGAATATTATCAAATACAAAATACAAAAGTAAATAGAAGAACCGTGGGAGAGGGGAGGGGGAAGTGAATCGAGGATAGATTGGGGGGAGGAAAAGCATTGACTTCCATCTCTGTTACAATAAAATAAGGCATTAACCTCAAATCACAGCTTTTTGCTTTTCCATAATAGTATAAACATGTCATTTCTATAAAGATCTATCAATCTAATCTGTAAAACCCAAAGTCAGGGTTTCATTCTTTTCCACATCAAGCATGAAGTTCAGAAGTGGTTTCCTTGTGGAAACAAAAGTACTTACTGTATTTTTCGGACTATAAGGCGCACGTTTCCCCACCACACCTCCCCAAAAATGGGTGGAAATGTCTGTGTGTCTTATAGAGCGAATATAGGCCTGTTTTTGGCCTCCCAAACACTTTCCGGGTCCCATATTTGCCCTCCCCGGTGTCCGGAAGTACTCTGCAGGTCAAAAACGGATCCCTTTTCGGCCTGCAGAGCACTTCAGGAATCCGGGGAGGGCAAAAATAGGACACGCGGAGACAAAAAATTAATTTTTTTCGTTGTTTTCTTCCTCTAAACTTAGGTGCATCTTATGGTCCGAAAAATACGGTATGTTCTTTTCTTTAATCCAGGTAGTCAGTTTTGCCATTTCTGACAACTCCCATCAACTTCTTCCACCATTCTTCCATGCTAGGAATCGAGTGTCCTTCCATTTTTGCCCATACAGTAGTCTTGCTGCTGTCAACATATATAGTAACAAAGTTCCAAATTTTTTCTCCGGTTCCTTTTCAATGAGACCCAAAAGGAAAAGTTCTGATTTCATTTTTATCTCAGTTTTCAAAATTTTCTGTATTAAAATATGAATCATATTCCTTTTTTTTTTTTTGCTTTATCACATGTCCACCATAAATGGTAAAAAGTCCCTTCTTTATTTTTACACTTCCAACATTCATTTGACATGCCTTTATACATCTTGGATAATTTATCTGATGTTAAGTACCAATGATACATCATCTTATACAAATTCTCTTTTAAATTATAATTTAATGTAAATTTTAAACCCTTCATCCGCATATTTTCCCATTGTTCAAGCATCACATTATATCCTTGCCCACTGAATAACGATTGCCTTCCGATGCACTGGAGAATACAAGTCGTGATGTGCAGCACATGGATGGAAGGAAACCTCACAGCATCAAGAAAGGAGAATCTGAGATGATTGAGTGGATTATCAGTTTAAACCACAGGCATTGCACTCTTTTCTTGCATTAACAAAAAACAAAACAGAACCTGAAAGTAGGCAGGCAGGCAGGAAACAGTTAGAACATCCCTGCTGTTAAATTGTCATTGATTCTTTTTTTAATTGCAGTGTTTCCTTTCCTTCCTTAAAGTTAGGCTGAAATGACTCAACATTTTGTGCTATGGACAGACGTGTGCAATGAATGTGTCTTAAACCTCTTTCGATAATATTTTCCCAATTTCTCATTGAATTGGAACACATTTTTAAAAAGGGAGTAGTATTAATAGTATTTATTCAATTCCATTATTCATTCATTTATTCATTTATTCAGGCCCTGGTGGGCTAATTCCAGCCTCGCTTGTCATTGCTGCCATTATGGGTTTTCTAGATTTTCAGGACCCTGGATTTGCAGAAGATGGGGTCTCAAGATGGCATGATACCATGTTCTTCTGGGATCATTCTAGAAGCTGGGGATTAATTCCCAGATAGTCTCTGGATGAAGGCAGCTCAGGTACTTTTACACTTGGGCTGAAGGACGCTGAAGATGTTTCAACTGGGAGCTTCATCTGGTGGTATCTTTGGAAGGAGGACATCAACTTCATCTTGGGAACTTCAGCTGCATGGTATCTGGAAAGAGAACCTCAACCTCTACAAGATGGCATTTTGTGAGCAGCAAAATGGGTTTATGTGTGACCATCCTGAACTGCATCCTCAAAAACCCATTTTGCTGCTCACAAAATGCCATGATATCCAAAGCTGCTTAGTTAAATTCCACCT
Organism: Notechis scutatus; assembly: GCF_049901735.1. Lineage (NCBI taxonomy): Eukaryota > Metazoa > Chordata > Lepidosauria > Squamata > Elapidae > Notechis > Notechis scutatus. Next base: position 22,613,122 of record NC_142015.1, on the reverse strand, counting down.
ATTATCTGTGAAACCCAACAACTGAGAGTTCTTTTCTCTTAATGAAGAGACTAGGTGGGCCCAAAGAGCACCAGATAGGAGGATCCTAGGCTGAAGAAATTCAGTTTGTAATGTGGGACCTTGGTCCTGACAGCCCCAGGTTTTCCTAGAGACTTCTATTTAATGTCAACTTTTTTTCTTCAAATTGAATTCCCATATTTATGCATACTTCAATGCTGGATTAGCAGTTTAGGGTGTTAAATTTTTTTTGCTGAAGTAGCTCCATTTTTTTTTAGCCATGGGGCTTCCCTATTCTTTAAAACCAGACCTATGAGCTATTGATTCTGGATGCCTGTGGCATACAACCATTAGAAGCTTTAAATAACATTTGGCCATTAGGGAATTGCAAAGACTGGTTACTGCTGTATTAAAGCTTTGCCATTAACCTTTTTGTTCCATTATTATAGGCTGGAAATACTAATGTGCAGGACCAGGTGAGTAAAAGTTATAGAGTGATCTGGGCTACCATGAAAACGTGGGAATAATTAATGGACTTGGAGGATAGTCCGGGACTCTAGGAAGGAAAAATGCAACCCAGATTGCTTGGGGTGGGACGTAATCCTATCCAGTTTAATGCCCAGATCTGGAAAGATTTTGAAAAGCTGAGCATTATTTGCCCATCCTTACTATAGGAAAATAAGATAGTTACAATGATTTATTAGAATGTATTTATTTATTAAGGAAATTTATATGGGTGGGCAACTCAGTCATGGTGACCCCAGCTAACTTACATGAACAATACCCCCAAATAAAACCTCCTTCCCTCTATAGAACGGAGTGAAGTTGCCCACATCGTACACCTTAATCAGGAAGAGATACAGGGGTTTCAAGGTATATTTCTTAAAAAATGAAATGCTTCTGCTATCATTTTCACACAGAATGTGTAGAAACTGCACTGATGAACGCCTGAGGCAGAGAGCAACAGTACAAAATTTTAGAGAGCAAGCTTCATTGATTGATGGGAGACTGGTTATATGCCATCAAGTTGTCGTGAATTCTTAGCTATCACATAAATGGAGTTTCTCCATGGGGATCTGTCCCTAATTTGGTCTTTTAGGTCTTCCCTTTGGGAGAGATCTTAGGCGGAAAAGCGGAAGAAAGTTGCTTCTAGCCTTTTGCTGCTAATCGCAGTAGATCGTAATGAATCAGAGAGATGAATGGCATGACTCAACTCAAGACAAATAATATTGAACTAGGTGGGCAATTAGATCTGTTATGAAGCCACTTCCTAAGAAGGAAGATGCTAAAGATAAATTTCAGCTGTCCTCTTTGATGGTACCAGGTAAACAATTTTATAATATATTGGTCTGGGATCCAAGAAGCTTCACTGCTCTACGTATTTAGCCATGAATTCGAGAATGAGGAGTGGATTGCTTAGAATTGCTGTGCAACATTTCTAGGGGACAGTCCGACATGCATCCTGGTGCATCTGCCACTGCAGAAGGCTTGGAAAGGATCTGAAGACTAGAAGAAAACACTTTTCATAGCCACCTGCATGGAAAAGAAGGACTGGGGTGACATGATAACCGTCTTCCAATATCTAAGGGCCTTCCACAAAGAAGACAAGGGTCAACCTATTCCCCAAAGCACCTGAAGGCAGAGCAAGAAGCAGTGGATGGAAACTTATCAAGCAGAGAAGCAGGCTGTAACTAAGGAGAATTTTTCGGACCGTTAGAACAATTAATCAGTGGAACAGCTTGCCTCAGAAGTTGTGGGTGCTCCATCACTGGAGGTTTTCAAGAAGAGATTAGGCAATCATTTGTCTAGAATGGTATAGGGGTTCCTGTTTGAGCAGGGGGTTGGACTAGAAGAACTCAAAAGTCCCTTCTAATTCTGTTATTCTTTCTTCTATCACTTTCTTCTACTATCCTGCCTCATCAGTTTTGTTGTGACTTGATTTCCTTCAGCAAAAGATACTGTTAAATAGAACAAAAGCATTAGAATTAACAGCCTTGAATCCTGCACAAAAAGCAGGATGCATCAGATTTCTACAGAAAAGGGATTTGCCATCTGAAATCCCAATTTTTTTTTGAGGGGGTTTGGTTTTCAAGAGATTTCTAGAAGCTGTCACCACAACTGTAATTCTTAGTGTGACAGAGGGGGCAAACTATTAATCACAAGAGAGAAATTAGATGAATTATCATTAATAGGCTAGTGCAAACCAGTTAAAATCCCATTTGTAATTCCATTCAGAATAAATTCAGATCAGGTTTAAAATGTATTGAGAACAGACCTTTTGAACTGATTTTGCACTTGATTTGATCAAAATGGACACGCCCTAAAAATCCATCAGCTCTTTAAATCAACTGGAAAGCCCCTTGATTTGATGTGATGAATCAGCATGTTCCTGTGATTCAATCTGGATGTTTGGTTTTAAGAAGTGAATTGATAAAAATCACAGCTTCGGATCACAGCTTCAGATCAAAGCTTCAAAGTCTCAAACAACCTCTTTACCAATCTCAGCTAAATTTAAATGTAAAGTTGAATTGAATTTAAAAGGAATGAAATCAATGTTTATTTAATACAAATCCATCCTAACCCAAATTCTTAGTGCAATGGCCACAATCTGAGTGAATTGAATGTCATCGAGCATACTTCAGGCTATTATGTGTTGTCCAGCTCCAAAAATCAAAGTTTTGTTCACCACACTATAAAAAAGACTTTGAGACTCTAGAAAAAGTGCAAAGAAGAGCAACCAAGATGATTAGGGGACTGGAGGCTAAAACATATGAAGAACGGCTTCAGGAACTGGCCCTGGTTAGTCTAGTGAAGAGAAGGACCAGGGGAGACAGGATAACAATGTTTCAATATTTGAGGGGCTGCCACAGAAAGAAGAGGGTCAAACTATTTTTCAAAGCAGCCGAAGGTCAGACAAGCAACAATGGATGAAAACTGATCAAGGAGAGATTTAACTTGGAAATAAGGAGAAATTTTCTGACAGTGAGAACAATCAATCAATGGAACAGAAATTGCCTTCAGAAGTTGTGGGAGCTTCATCACTGGAAGCTTTCAAGAAGAGACTGGACTGCCATCTGTAAGAAATAGTGTAGTGTCTTCTGTTTGGGCCAGGGGTTGGACTAGATGATCTACAAGGTCCTTTCCAATCTGTTAATTTGTTAAAACCTGTCAAGGAGGGGCTATCTTCACCCTCTTTCTCTCACACAAACTATCTGAACTTGTCTGTACCTCTTGAGAATCCAGACAACATCCCATCACATGCAGGAGTTCACCAATGCTCCTTTTGATTGCAGATTTTTACATCCATGCAGTTGAGTGAAAACTGAGCAAAAGATCTTCTCCATCTATACTCAGTAAACATCTCCAGAGAGCCAGATCCCACTGGGATGCTGTGATAGACAAATCACTGCTGAAAAGGGGTCCGAAAATTGAATTATTGAGGGTAACGAGGATCTATTTACAATCAGCAGAGATCACCAAGACTGCCTTTGAATTTTCAGAAAGACTCCTCTGTGGAATGGGGAAATTGCCAAGTAAACAAAAGTTGGAAGGATTAAAAGTTGTCTGCTATCATCTGTTTAAAGGTCAGGAAGACAAGAAGGATGGCTGCTAGTTATCTCCAGGACACGTGGAAACACCTCCTGCTGAATCTACGTGGTTGCCTCTGCTATGATGTTCATATTGACAAGGAGAATGGCAAAAATATAATGAACGTAAAATCTTATAATGATGAAATTCAGTAATTCATAATAAAGAAAAAGCAGCAAAATCACACACAAAGAATACATTTTCTTGGAACAAAATAAAAAGATGGGGAAGGGAAGAGGAAGAAAAGAAAGCAATGCCAGAAAGAAATCTTACTCCACGCCCCCCCCCCCCACACCCAATGCTTCTCACTTAGCCAAAAAAGCAATTCTTATTGGGGTGACATTGGATTTCTGCACAGTAATTCTCCCTTATGAGTCAAACTAATTAGTTTAGAAAATTTCTTGTCCCCCACATGAGTTACACAGGCTGAAGTAATAATCCAACCGAGACTGGGAGTGAGAATCAAGCATCTTGCTCACCTGTATAAATTGGCCTTGGGAAATCATTCCAATAGCTTGTGCTTTCCAGGTAGGAAGGCTCATCTTTTTCACGAGAAGGCACCAGTTTGTCATGGTCCCAACTCTGTGCAGCAAACCAGGATGTGGATACCAAGAGTGGGGAATCAGTTCTAAACAAAAAAAAACAAAAAAACAGCTGAAGTTCAGTGGCTATGAATCCTAAATCCAGGACCAGAGTATCAATCGGGTCCTTAAAGACCAAAGTATTTCTGAAATTGGATCCTCAAATGTATATCTTCCTGGTCTAGATACTTCTGAGAAGCACCTTGTTTAACCCATTGTCAGGCAAAGCACAAGACTGGAATAATTCTGAGATCTCAGTTATGAGATGTCAACCAGAGTTATGAGATGTCAACCAGAGTATTATCGGATGCCAGCTGCCTACAATTTGGCACAGCGAATCTCACCAGGCTCAAGCCTTCCATCCTTCCAAGGTCAGTAAACTGAGGACCCAGATTGTTGAAGCAGTGTTCTATCCCAAGAATGAAGACTTCCTGTTGAGTTCAGAGGCTGGTTGTAGCTCTCCAAGGTGCTGTAACTCCAGCCTGAATCTGAATCTCTTTCAGGAATGCTTCACTTCCAGTGTTGTCATAGGTGGAGTGGGTAACAGAAGATACAAGTTTTGCAAGAAGCTACAAAATATGAAATCTTGCAGATCAGTTCATTCCCCATCAAGGACAAAGGCTTGGACCAGTCTTTGAATTTTGAATGCCTTACAGTATTTAAAAGAATACTTTAAAAAAAAACATGAGTGCTTAGACAACACTAGATAAACCTTTCCAACCACTTACTCCAGCTTCTTCTGTTGATTATCTGTCTGCAGCCTCAGCCAAGCCTCTATTAGCACACCACGCACAGAGATCAATAGCCTGAAAAGGAAAACTGCTTAGTTTCCCATTACTGTAGTTCAGAAGTTCTCCAATCTTGCAAAGTGATCCAACACAGTAATAACACTAAATTAACATTCACTGTTAATTTCTTTCCCCTCATTGCTGTGGCAGATTTTACTTTGGGACTTCTTTCAGTGTGACCTCCCTTCTGATTGAAACATGGATGACTTACAAGCTCTCAGATAAAGTTTTATCTCTAATTGCCTGCCAGGATCAAACCCTCCACCAGATTTTTTTAACAGGCAGTCATGATTATTATACTTTCTTAAAAGCTGGCTGTGGTTAAGCCACAGGCAGATCTAAAGAATGTGTGTGCTTTCATAAATAGGTGTTCCGTAAAGCCACTCTGGGAGAGGAGGCCAATTTAGAAACAATGCCTGCTAATTAAGTTGCACACAAAGACTTATCAAAGCTAAGACATATGCATGATGGCTGCTGCATCCCTGTGATAAATACATTTTGTATCTTAGAGCGGTGTGACAATAGCTCAGAGCTGGAGACTGGAATTTTCAGAGTCATACTTCCATTATCATTAGACCACAGATATGGTTGTTTCAAAAGGAGGATGAGAAAAAAAGATGAAAGAGAAGGAGGATGAGGATGAGGATGAGAAGAAAACAAGCAGAAGGATAAGATGGAAGAGGAGGACAAGAAGGAAAAAGGAGGAGGAGAAGGAGGAGATAATCTCCATAGCTACTATTCCAACTGATATATTAACCTTCTTCCACCAAAGGGTAGCTTCTATCCAAGAAGATGTTTAAGGGCTGAGGTTTCTGGTTTCTCTTTGATCCATTGTATTTCACCAATTTCATTGCCTTTCAATCTCTTCCTCATAGCATTTATTCTTTCAGCAGCTTTGGGCAAAATACAGACAGTCCTCAATTTATGACCAAAATGGAGTCCAAAATTTATGTTGCTAAGTGAGACAGTGGATAAGTGAATTTTGTCCCAGTAAAGGAGAATATTTGTAGCTCAGGGTGAAACTGTAGGATCCTCGATGCTCTCTGAGCTTGGTTGTTTTCTTGCAGACGTTTCATTATCCAAACTAAATATCCCCAGAGCTAGATGCTAACACTAGCATTGATGATGTTACCTAGTTTGGGTAATAAAAGGTCTGCAAGGAAATAACTGACCTTAGAGAGCACCAAGGCCCTCTAATTGTGTCCCTTTTTATGACCTTTCTTGCCATAGTTGTTAAGCAAATCACTGCAGTTGTTATTAACATGGTTGTTAAGTGAATCTGGCTTCCTCACTGACTTTGCTTGTCAGAAGGTTGCAAAAGGTGATCACACGATCCAGGGACAATACAACCATCATAAATATGAGTCAGTTGCCAAGTGTCTGAGTTGTGATGATGTGACCATACAGATGTTGCAATGATTGTAAGTGTGGAAAACGGTCCTCTCATTTTTTTTTTAGTGCAATTGTAACTTTGGACCGTCAATAAATGAATTGTAGTAAGTCAAGGGTTACCTGTGCTCCCTCTCTTTGCTTCCCTACTGCCTGCCTTCCTAGTAGATATTTTTCTCTAGGTGAAACTGAGAATATTAATAAAATGCTAGATTCTGCTTAGTGTGTTGGAAGAATTTTGTGCAAGTGGCAATGGATATCTCGCCAAGGAGCATCAATCCTCTGGCCAGGAAAGTAAAGCAATTCATCCAAACTGTCTACTCAAGAAAAAAAAAATGAGTTTGGAAAACTCTATCTGACAATCCTGAAGCCTAATAGAAAACTGTCAGTTAAAAGTGGCTTCTGTTAAGGCAACACTTATATTGAGAAAAGCACGAGCTTTTCTTTAACATGTTTACAGGCTATATATGCATTTGATGATTTACAACCATATCATCAATCTGGTTCTATTGTCAATCCTAAAATTGACTGATTTATTATTCTTTATTAAGCAAACTTATAGAGGTGCCTAAGTCACACATGGGTGAGTCAGGCAACTTACAACATTGAAAAAAAACCCCTCACCATATAATAAAACCCATTTAAAAACCTTCACCCCCATGGAAGCAACAACACAATCAAATCAGCTAGATCAAGAAACTGAAAGAGGTGACCTTCACTGGCTGGCACATGATTCCGAGATGGGAATCAAAAGTCTGAGACTTCCACTGTAAAAAGTTTGCAGCTACCTGAAGATTCCTCCCCTTCTCTTTTGAGATAAACAAGAGTAACAAAACCAAGCAGGTTAGCTCAGAAAGACCTCTAGGTTTTTCTTAATATGAATGAGAAATCAAAATATGTTAATAAACTTGGAATAACAATGGTCATGCATTGTCACTACACACCTGCATTGAAAAAAAACCCGCTCATGATGCTGAATGGGTATGTTGGTACTTGTGCCTAAGAAGTCCGTAAAAGACTTAATGTCTACATGTGTATAACATACTAATCTTGGTTGTCACTTTAATTATGTTTTAAGATGGATAAATCCATACTGGTTTGATTAGTTTATGACTCAAAGCAAAACCCAGAAATTATTTGCAGCCAGAGATTCATTAAATATCCTTAAGGCAGTGTGGAATCATAGTTTCCAATTTTAAACACAGTGACGAATCCTTATCATGGAACTGGTATTCAGAATGGGTGGAACCCCCAGTTTGGTGGAGCCGATCTAAACAATCAGTGTATAACTTTCTGTACATTGTTCTCTAACCTATCAGGTGCATTTGAACAACATCAAATGTAACTTCAAGAAAACACATCTCAAAATTGTAGTCCTGAAATACTTGGAAGATACCAGATTGAGAAAATATAGACTAGGGATCATTACACGACCCAAGGAGGAAAATCTGGCTTCACTCAAATGTAATATATCATATTGCATTTGTAGACATTTCAAGGTTGAGCTTTACAAGTCTGCCATAATGTGAGCTTGCAGCTTTGTCAAACACAGAGGAGACATATTTAGGGATCGTTGTGACACAGAAGTAGCCTGCCTCTGGAGATTCAATTCATGTGTCTTTGCAAACCAATGGGAAATGAATGGCTTGTGCAGCTTCACTGGATACCAACCTGCACATGGCAAAACTGGAATGAGTTTTATTAATGTCTTCAATTGGCTAATCCATCATCTTCTCAACAATGCATTTCTGACAGTTAATTAGGTGCCACACAGTGGAATAATTCACACCGTGTTTAGAATAGTAATCCTTTATTCAACAACAGACCACATTGTGAGCCATCTTGCCAGCATGAGACCTTGGACATCTTAAATGTTTTTTATCCCAGAAGTCTGTTTAATCATGTTGGGTAAATATTTCTGTCGCATGTTTGCAAATGGCTTCATTAGCATTGAAGAGCTAGACTTGGTGCACTGGAAGGTTTCCAGGAGTCATTAACTCCTTCATCTTGCTTCCAAAAAATGTGGCAAAAGCTACTGGCTAAGTGAGCTTTTAAAAAGAGATTGAACACCTTCATGGAGAACAGATCTGTCACTGAATATTAGCCAAGGTTGATATAAGTTTCTATGTTCAGAAACAGTCAACCTCACATCCAAGGGGCAAAGGAAGTCCCATTTAAAACAGGGATTAAAGCAGCCACAACAAGCTATGCTCTCTTTATTCTCTCACTCTCACTACCTCATCATGGTTATGGAACCTTGCTTTGATTCTACCTTTGCTGAAGGGCTGTCAAAACCACCTCACCAGCAACCAACACCCAGAAAAGTAGAGATTAACATCAGGATTAACAACAGACCAAGTAGTAAAATATAGCCCAATCAAGGAGAAAGGAGAACCAAGAAGGAAACATTCCCACCAACATTTGACAGGGAAGGCCCCTTGTATATAAACAAAGAGCAAACCCTACTTCTAGCACTGATTATGTTGCCTAGTTGGGTAATGCAAGCAAAGAGAGAGCACCAAAGACCTCACATTTATCAATCCATTCATCTCTGGAATGAAAATCCCGCCCCTCCTCCCTCCCTCTGAAAGGAACGCCACTCATGGTGGCAGGGGTGGGATCCGACAGAGTTAACTACCAGTTTGGTGATTTACAATGTGCTTCCCTGCACGCTGCGCGCCTGTAAATCGTCATCAGCCTGGTGCCTGGACAGCTGAGCAGCGCTGAGTGCCGAGAAGCAGCCTTTGGAAAAGTACTTTTTTCCTGCTTTTTTAACTGCAGCTGTGCCTCGCGTGGCAGGTGAAGTTGAAAACGCAGGAAATAAAGGTCAGGTAAGAGCCCGGGCGGGCAGGTGGGCAAAAACATCAGGAGACATAGAACTGGTTCTATGACTGCTGCTCTTCAGAGCTACCGGTTCTACAGAGGTGGACGGAACCGGTAGAAACCCACCCCTGCATAGTGGCCTATTTTATTTTACTTTGCCAAGACGCAAACACATCTTCCTCTCCCATGTGACTGAGTTAATTATTTAATGAAAATGCCTTCCTGGTGGGTTTGCATGCCTAGAGCAATGTGACAAAATCTGCCTTTCTCCTCTTAAAGATGCTTCCCTCCCCTCTCCCCCACTGCAACACACTCCTTCCTAGGAAATGTTGTGGCATGCATCAAAAGAGGAGGGGGAAGTGTGATGTAAAATATTTGTTCACAGAGAGTTCGGGAATAAAACTAGAAGAAACATGTGATTGTTTGTTTGTTACTCCCTGCTAAATCCCTTAGAGATGTTTTCCTTCTCGTCACTTTTATTAGCCTCACTTGTGAGTAATCTTTGCAAACCCCCTTCCCCCAACATCTGATTGGGCTGCTAGGAGAAAAAAACAAAACATTGTTAGCTTCAGGAGATATTCGCCCATTAAGAAAATGAAGCAAATTAATGAATCTGTATCCAAACTCAGCCTTTCAACTTGATTACAAACACTTGGGTTTAGGATTTCAGCTCTGAGGTTGCAATGGTTTTGAAACAATTGAAGGATTTTCTAACAAGTGTCTTGCTGCTGATTATTCGGAGTTTTCAAATGAATATTATTACTCACAAAGAAGTAGTACAAGATCAGAACATGTGAAGAGACTTGATCCATAGACTAGCCAAGAGTCAGACACAACTGAATAGAAACATTATTACTCAGAGCTCAGCCTCAAAGTTTCTGGGTTTTGTATTTTAATGTTTGCCTTTATGTTTCTTTTTCAGCCCATCCTGTTCTCTATACATTCCCATTTGTTTCTGAGAACCTTAACAACTCAATACATTGCGATGTAAAATTGGAAAAAGAAAAAAAGAAAAAGCCTAGACCAAATCACTATCCCTTGTTTTGCTTCAAGTCTATGCAAGAGTATTTGATTTTATCTACAGAGGAAGTCTTCTTTAGACCCCATATCTAATACCTGAAAAGATACGGCATAGACAAATGAGGCCAGCTACAATGAATTTAAAAGGGAGCATCTTCAAAGAAAAACTGCTTTTTTAAAAAAAGATAATTGTTCTGTAAGTGTTGCTGCTGGTTCGTGGATCAAAGCAAGAAACTTAATCATTATTATTAAGTGTGAAGCAGATGTCCTCAAAGAGAATCCAAGCTAAAACTGTCAGGGAAATTGGGAATTTGCTCAAAAGCCGTATTTCATATACTGCAGCACAAAAGTGAAACACATTTAGCTATTGACAATGAAGTGGCTTGGACAAGATAGATGTTGTCACTTAGCTTCTGTGGTGATTACTTTCTTTTCACACACTAACAGGTCCTCTTTGTTGTTGCCATTATTATTATTGCTGCTCATTGGTAGTGAAACAAGTAGGACCACCAGAAAAAGAGTGCAGAGCATTTTTCCTCTCTGTTCCAGTCAGCCACAGACAGTTTCCTGTGATATTCACTTTTCCTAAACCCAAAATGGGACAATTGATCACAGCGACATTTTCATGCCCACTTCAGCCCCGCTCCCCACTAGCCAACCTTGTTCAGACATTCACTTATAGATTGATTGATTTGTCAATAGCTTACAATAGATATAAGTATAAACATGAGTAAGAATACAGGAAATAGATACAAATAAATGGGGACAATAGAACAGGGACAGTAGGCACGATGGTGCACTTATGTACGCCCCTTATTATTCACTCTCAGAAGTATGGTGCTGGATTGGCCCTCATATGCCTTTCCAGATCCTACCATTCTGTCCCCTGCCTCCCTGGTGCCCAAGGCCACTGCCAACCAGGGAGAAAGCAGAAATTCCTCGGGTGCAAGGATTGCTGACGTTTAATCATCCCACGCTATGAATCATCCTGACTAAACTACTGACAGCCAACGGCTTCCACAAAAGCAAAATCACCGGCTTGATCCACAAAAACACACTGAGACATAATGGAGACCTAGAAGATGAACAGACCTATGGAACAGCTGTCCTGCCCTACATAAGAGGTACTACAGACAAAATCAGTAAGATACTACACAGGCATCACATCAAAACTGCCTTCAAAACAGACAGAAAAATAGCAGCCATCCTTAGAAACCCCAAAGAGAAAATTGACTTGGAAAACCAAGGCATATACAAAGTCCCCTGTGCATAATGCCCGGCCACATACATTGGACAGACCAATAGAAGAATAAGTACCCACCTGGATGAACACAAAAATGCAGTAAAAAAGCTGGAACACACTTCCTCACTAGTCCAACACATGAAAGCCACAGGTCATAGCATCAACATCAATGGCACCAAAACCCTAGCCACTATAGAAAACCCCAGCCACAGAATTATCAGAGAAGCCATAGAGATTGAAAAAAGACCTGAAAGCATGAATAGAAGAGATGACTCCACCAGACTGTCAATTATTTGGAAGCCTGCACTCACAAACAAAAATTCTCCACACCACTAGCCAGGCAAACACCTGGGCACAAACAGATCCCCCCTGATACCTCCAGCTCAAACACACCCCAACCAGGCACCCAGATGAAACCTAGCTTCCTAACAAATGATAGCCGTCCATTTACTCAGAGCCAAGCTGCACTAAAAGCCTCCAGTACAGGAACACAATGTTGCCAGCCAATCAAGACACACACACAAAAAAAAAGCCACAAAACAGACAGAAGATATTAGAAACCCTAATCAAGCAGAACACAGCAAACTCCAAGACTCCCAACCAAGACTCCCAACCAAGACTCCCAACCAATCAGGATGAAGAAAAAACCATTCTGGCACAGCAGTAGGCTAGCCCCAAATTTAAAACTGAAACAACTGTAAAAGTCTGACTCACAGACGAACATAATACAGAAGCCTGATGATGGCAGATGAGATTCTGCCAAAATTCAAGGCCCTTTTTTCTGTGTTTTGCTTGCTTCTTTCCTTGATTTTCCCTTGTCACAATCCTGTCGAGCATCCCTTGATTTTATTTTCTGGTGCAAAAATTGAATATTATTTTTTCCCGTCTTTTTAAGAAAATAATTTCACGACTGGTATGCTTTGCGTTTGCTTTCTAAGAATTGTGCTTAAATATTAAAAATGGAGGAGGTTTTAATACATAATGTTTTAACCCCCTGAAAGTGCAAATTTGAAATTGTTTTCTTCTTTCTCTATTACAGGAACTCTTCTCTCCACCCAAGTTAAATGTTTTCAAAGGAGGAACTTGTCCAAAAGTGCAAAATAATAAATGGCAGTTTTGGTTGTGTTCCCTTTATTCATGATTTAATTGTGGTTTATGGAACTAGCCATATTTTATGGACGTGATGAATTGTTCTAGACTCCTTAAGCTCACTTCTGCTAAACATCCTTAAGCTGGTGGGCTGTTTTTCCCCCAATTGGCTCATGAACTTAATATTCTGTCATTAATGAGATGTCTTTGGCGCCCCTTTGGTTGCTTTCTCCTAAACACGATGAGAATGATGCCAAGAATGATGTTATTGTTGTTGTTGTCTTGCAGTGAGGAACATTCAGGAACAAAGCTGTCAAGGGAGAGATTGAAGCTTTCCCAAGTCATGCACAGCAATCCCCATAGAGATCAGGACCCAACATCTTCGCTTAATTAAAATAAATTGGTAAAGTCGTTTCTGTGCTACATAAGTACTGCCATTGGTAATTAATGATCCAGAAATGCCCACTCTCAAGTCATCTCCTAGAATGGAATGGCAGGCAGAATGGAATTGGGCTGCTTTGGAAAAATGGAGCCCAAACTTCAATCTTCTCAGCCTTACTTCAATCTTCATTGAACCCCAAACCCTGCTCTCAAGGAGCCTCATCTTGAGAATCAAACAATATGTTGACACGCCATTAAAAGAAAAGAAAGCGTAGCATAAGAAAACTCATAATTTCCCCCCCGTGCAGATAAATTTCAATCACATATTTGCAAAACAAAATTTCTTAAGTAAGGATTCAATTTAGCTTCTCTCAAGTTTCTCATCAGCATTCATTACGCAGGCGATGATTGTAGACAAAGAAACCTTTCACATTTATGAACATCTTCAAAACATCATCTCTTATTTTGTTAGATTCAGCTAATAAAATTAGCCTATTCACACAGATATTCAGAGAGAGAGAGAGAGACAAAGAGACTTATGAATGCACAATCATTTATTTACTCATTCCTGGCCTCATTTAGTTTTGCTGTTATTTGTTTGAGGGATTTCTTTGCTTTTTCTAAAATTGAGCATAATCCTAAATGTAGAAAGGACAAATGAGATACTCTCAGTTATCTATAACAAAATAAATCTGCTTAGCCATCATTGGATAGAATGCTCTGATGTCATGACAACCACCATTGGCTAAAGGATTTAAATTATAGAGCAGAAATGGCCACAAAGATGTGAGACAGAATTTCTCTTAACCTTCTTTTGTGTTATTTTTTTGTTTTTCTATTGTTACTTTTAAATGTTTTTAACAATTTGTTAAATCATTTAGAGTCATGGGGAGATGGCCAGCTTGTAAATATAAACTCTTATGGTTGGTCATATGATCAGCCAGATTTTTAGACTGCATTTGACATTGTTATCCACCTATCGAGTCTTTCCCAAGGACTCGGGATAGGCAGGTGTTGTTTGATGTTGTTAAAGATATTGTTACAGGATGTAAGCTGTTCTGAATAAAGCTTCCATTTGTAATTGACCAATTGTGATGTTGTCAATGCCAATGGTATTCAAGTAGTGCTCCAGAAGTTTTAGAATTGCACCTAAGGTGCCTATTATTATTATTATTATTATTATTATTATTATTATTATTATTATTATTATTATTATTATTGTTGTTGATGATGCTAACTTTGCTTTCTTTTGCCACAGTCATTCTACTTCTTTTGCAGGTCTTTGTATTTTGTTATCTTCTCCAGTTCTTTCTCTTCTATTCTTTTATCTCCAGGTACTGCATTATTATTATGATTATAGGTAACAGAGCTCACATTATCTCCATTAAGCTCATCCCTGTTGCTTATTCCATCAAGGCCTAACATGGACAACTTCTGAAAATATCGCCACGTTTCTAGCAATACCTGTGTCTCACAGAAACCAGATGATACCTTCTTCTCTTTATTAATTGTTTCAAGGTTTGGAGGTTAGTTCTCTAGTTTGTACTTTATTCAACTGCAACACTAAATAAGTCAAAATAAATTTCCTTGTATTCTTATGTTGCAGTGTTTTTCTGAACACCGTAGACAAAGTCATCATAAAATACACTGACAAAACATTAATGCCTTTGATAGCCAATAGACTGAGCAACAGGGAACGACCAGTTCTTACAGGCCTCTTTCTGAGAAGCAGTGATTCATAATTAATCAGACTAGCGTCTGCCTATGATTTTCTTTTCAATAATTATTTAGGAAGAAGTACATCTTGAAAGGCCAGGGATGACCCTCTCAAAAATGGCAACCCTTTGGACTTGACCCAGGGTTAGCATGCGGTTGAGTTTAATTCTTCTTTTATTTGCACTGCAATCTCTTTTTAATTGCTGCTTTTCCATAGTATTCGTCAGCTCAGATTTCCCGCTGGAGAGTCCCACTAACAAGCTATTGATAGGAGCATCTTCCAGAGCCAAAAGTGCTGGGGATTAAAAATGAATGGAGTGTTTACCTGTAGATCATTTTAATGGGCAGCAAAATCCATTCTCATGATGGAGCCATAAATGTCACTTTCAGTCAGCCCCAGCAAAATACATGTGTAATGGATGACATGCTATGGTTATGCTCAACCAGAAGTTTTTCAAGGAAACCTGACTTGCATCCTTCAAGCTGATAAGCCAAATGAGGAATTTAGATCAGCCGATGGAAGGAGAGAAGGGAAACCATCTTCTAATTCGGGGTTTCTCAACCCTGGCAATTTGAAGATGGGTGGACTTCAACTCCCACAATTCCCCAGCCAGCATGGTGATGATGAGAAGCGCCTCCAACTTCCAAAAAGTGGCTTGAAGTGTCTCCAGATCCTATGAACACCTTTTGCGACCTTCTGACAAAGCAAAGTCAATGGGGGAAGCCGGATTCATTTAAAAAACCGGGTTATTAACCACTGCAATGATTCACTTAACGACTGTGGCAAGAGAAGTAATAAAACGGGGCAAAACACAACAAATGTCTCACTTAGTAACATAAATGTTGGGCTCAATTATGGTTGTAAGTTGAGGACGACTTGTATGATGGCATTCCGGACTGTTGCAAAAACAATTCAGCACATTCAAAAGACGGACCAAGGAAGGAAGAGAACAAAATGCAAGAAAATGGTACTAATCAACCTAACAAAGGAGACATTTCCTGACCGTGAGAACAATTGATCAGGGGAACGACTTGCCTCCAGAAGTTGTAAATGCTCCAACACTGGAAGTTTTTAAAAAGATGTTGGATAACCCTTTGTCTGAAATGGTATAGTTTCCTGCTTGAGCTAGGACTAGAAGATCTCCAAGCCCCCTTCCATTTCTGTAAGTCTTATTATTTTGATGATGTGGTGGAATGTAGTCTGGATTCGCAGAAGGGAGGAGCTGCATCCTAGAGGACCAAGGGACAGAGAAGCTTAGATGGCTTGGTTGGGAGAAAAAGAGTTAAGAAGGATCCTGTCTTGGCAATACTCATTGTACATCTTTAAGCGATGCAAATAGTTTGCTTTGGTTTGGCAAGATTTCTGTCTGCAGGTGAGAAACAACAAAGGAAACTGCTCAGAAGTAATTCTACATGTCTTTCTTGGTTCTTTGGGCCTGACAGTTATATAGCAGTTGCTGGAATGCTTTGTTTATAGCTTCTATTTTTCTTTGATAAATATTTATCTTGGATATCTTGTGAGCATTTCTACATAATTCATTCCTGGCTGAGATGCGAATCCTGAACACATGCATTCCCGGAGAATTTTTGGAGTTGTAATGCTACCAGCATAACTGGTTGAAAGAACGTCGCTTTTATTCAAATATTAACGAACAGGCTATTGCCCAAGACACTATATCCGTCCTCATTTGTAGAAAACAAATTCGAATGGATTGGGAAGGAGGGGAGGAAGGCTAGAGAAATGCCTAAATGATCAGTGTGCAAACTAATTTAAGAAAGGGATCCATATTAGTCACTCCATAAATAGTAGTAGAACCCCAGAGGAGTTTTTACAAGATTACAGTTATTAACCTTCTTCAGCCGACTAATTGCTTATTATCTCCTCCAATTCCGTTGGCACCTTCCCATCCTTGTCTTTCTGCCTTGGTGTCACCCTTTTAATAGAGGCGGGAGGGGAGCGGCTGGGAGAAGGCAATAGAACCAAAGTCAACAATTCAGATTGGGGTCATCTTGCGCAGCTCCTGAACTGAGACCCATCTGTCCAAAAGGTTAAACCTGACGAGGATTTCCGAGTTGTGGCAGCCTTACTACCCCAGGGGAAAGCTACTTTTTGAATTTGCTTCACCAGCAGCTTTCCGAAGACAGACAACACAAACATACAATTTGCATAGGCTTTTGTTTAATGCCAGTTTTTTAAGACTCTGGAAGAGATCTCCCCATTTCAAAAAAAAAAAAAAAAAATCCAAGCTTTTAACATTTGTTTGGTAGGTATCTGCCTTCAGAACAGAAGTTATAACTACGGAGTCTTTGTTTGTGGAGATTCTCAGTCATCCAGGTCATGGTTGTCCCAAAAGTGCTTTTTTTCTTTTTCTAAGAGGCAACTGGACTTTCTTGTTTTTTTAAAAAATCCCTTTGAAGATGTTTCACTTCTCATCCAAGAAGCTTCTTCAGCAGAGTTTCTTCAAAAAAAAGAAAAGAAAGTCCAGTTGCCTCTTGAAACAGAGCTGAAGAGAATGAGAATGGATGAGAAGCAAAACATCTTCAAAGAAAAAAAGGAAGTCCAATTGCCTCTTGGGGGGAAAAAAAGCACATTTGGGACATGGAGTCTTTGGTGCTCTCTGAGCTTGGTTGTTTTCTTGCAAATGTTTCTTAGCCAACTACATAACAGCATCTTTGTATTTATACAGTACAGAGAAAAGATCCCACTCTCTTCTAGCACTGATGATGTTATCTAGTTGGCTAGCAAAACGCCTGCAGGAAAACCACCAAGCTCGGAGAGCACCAAGACTCCACTGTCCAACCCTGAGCTACAAATATTCTCTTCTATCAGTACAAGTTAATAGTCCCTTTCTTGATTTCTTTAATTCTCTGTAGTTTTTAAGAGAAAACCAAAGCTGATCTTTAGGAAACAAAGACGGCTCCAAACAAGCATAGTTAAGTCATAAACACAAAAACAAATTTGGAAGTCATTATGTTTCTACGGATGATGACTGATAGGAGAACCGTATGTTTTTCCCCCATGTCAACATGTCCTATTTCAAGTAGCAAGTGCTTCCTATTTGCAGAAGATTGAAATTTGGGGGTGCTGAAACTCTGAACCCTACAACCTTTTGCAGGACTGATTCAATGTCCTGGAGAAGATTTTTATCATTTGCCCATTCTGGTTTATTTGTGGCTAAATCTTATCCATTCTACCGCTTGCAAAAAAAAAACAAACGAGGAGACTTTAATAAATCCAGTGCTAGTCTGGATATTAGTGGGTTTGGAGACTCATGTTTCTCATTCAAATTTGGAGAACATCTATTGCTTCAGGAGATGCCAGGAGTGGATTAGAACATATGGCAATTAATGAACTCCTTGGTGGAGATAATTCTGTCTGAAGGTATTCTGCCTTTGCTTCTGTTTTCTTTTCTTGAGACATTGCACAGAAGCTTTTAATCCTCTTGTTCTCCCACCTGACCGGTTCTCTCTGCAGGTGTTGTCGGAGAAAAATGATAATCCTTTAACCCTGTTATATACTCTTTTTATATACTCTTAAAAGCTGAAATCATAGAAGTAAAGAGGGTATGCATGCACACAGATGAGGCAATAATCCTGCTAGGTAATCATAAGGTTATCCTACTCTAAGAAGCTGTCCAATTTACAGTGAGGAGCTGGGCTTGTTTTGAAGAGAGTGTCAGTGGCTTCTAATCACTGTTTTCTCTCTTCTCACCCTTGAAATCCTTAACCAGATCTCGTAAACAGTGCTTCTGGGAAGTACGGCATCCCTGCGTGAAAAGTGCCACCTGCCAGTTACAAGAGCTTCTTCCCAACCAGCCTCTAGATTCCACACCTTCCTATATATCAGAAGACAGCAGTTATGAGACCTAATCAAAGGAGGTTTTCAGAAGAAGCAGAAGACACAAAGGTTCCACGTGCAAGTTCCGTCTCATTTCTAGACTCCTCTGAAAGGAACCTTTCGTGCGGTACACTATATGCAAGCAGAAATGGATCAGTACGGATGGGCTAGTCTTCCCTTCCTAAGCTGCTTGCTGAGATCGGAACAGGACCAACTGCATTTCGGGGGTGGAGATGCATTATTGTTTAAGAATATCCCAAGAAAGGCCTGGCTCATCTGGAGATGCAAGCTCACAAATGCCTACTTCATATGTTGGACCAGGGGAATTTGGTTATTCTTCTTTTTCTTTTTCTTTTTTTCTTTTTGGAACAGGAAACTGGGTTGGATGAGTCTCAGCTTTCTTCTGGGAAGGAATAATTCTTAGGTGGGTGGAGAATGATTGCAAGAGATATGGCAAGGCCAGTTTGCTTCTTTTAAACTGCTCTCAGCAAGGTTGAAAGTGGTTTTTGGGGGTGGAGGTGTCCTTAATATCTTTCTCCACAGCCCAAATTTTGGCCCCACCATGATTTTCTTAGAATAAGCGAGTTTATGGAACTCACTTAAAGGGAGAGAAGAGGAAAACTCATCATCATTTGGCAAGATTTCCTTCCTTCCTCCCTCCCTCCCTCTCCTTTCTTTCTTCCTTTCTTTCTTTCTTTCTTTCTTTCTTTCTTTCTTTCTTTCTTTCTTTCTTTTTCTTTCTTCCTTCCTTCCTTCCTTCCTTCCTTCCTTCCTCCCTCTCTTTCCATCCTCCCTCCCTCTCCTTCCTTCCTTCCTTCCTTCCTTCCTTCCTTCCTTCCTTCCTTCCTTCCTTCCTCTTTCTTTTTTTCTCTGTCTTCCTTCCTCTTTCTTTCTTTCTTTCTTTCTTTCTTTCTTTCTTTCTTTCTTTCTTTCTTTCTTTCTTTCTTTCTTTCTTTTTCTTTCTTTCTTCCTCCCTCCCTCCCCCTCTTTCCATCCATCCTTCCTTTTCTTTCCTCCCTCCCTCCCTCCCTCCCCTCCCTCCCTCCCTCCCTCCCTTTTTCTCTTCCAAAATGAAAAATGTGTGTGCACAGGCTCTGAAAGGGCCAATTTTAGTCCCTCGTAAGAAGAACCATTGATGTATGCCTCTGAGGCGGTTGGCATGCCTCCCTCCACCTGTTTTAACAACTTTCAGGAACAAAGTGATAGATTAGAGTCTCGTAATCCCAAGAATGCAGAACTGAGAGGGAGCCACACTCTTAATAGGCAATAAAACTACGGCACTAACATTCACACCGCCCGATAAAGCACCAAATTAATTATACATATAGTGTGCAAAAGGAAGGAACTCTCCTAACCTACACACAGGAGCAGCTGCTCAAAGGATGTCCATGTTTTTGTGAGCAACTGGTGGGTGACCTTTGCTGGAATACAGCAAGATACAGTTGGTTTGTTTCTGTGATATTCTTTCCAAACAGGATTATAGATCTCTAAGCTGGCACTTTCTCTCTGGAATAACATCCCCCTAGAGGTTCTGACTAGCCAGACCTTGCAAATCTTTAGATCGTCTTTAAAAACTTGGATTTTCCCTCAAGCCCCGAGATAAATCAGTGCTGCACCCATTTGATGTATAGTCTACCTTGTTAGCTTGTTCCTCCTGATGTTTGGCTCTATTTCATGTTGACTTGTTTGATTTTTAGGTAATTTATATAGCTGCCCATCTCACAAAAACTTACTCTGGGTGACAAACAACAAAGATATAAAAATGATAAACATAGTTTTAATTTTATGCAGTGATAGATAGATGATAGATAGACAGATGATAGATAGATAGATAGATATTAGATAGATAGATAGATAGATAGATAGATAGATAGATAGATAGATAGATAGATAGATAGATAGATAGATAGATAGATAGATAGATAGATAGATAGATAGAATAGATAGATAGATAGATAGATAGATAGATAGATAGATAGATAGATAGATGATAGACGAGAGAGAGAGAGAGAGAGAGAGAGAATAGGTAGATAGTACCATAGGTAGGTAGGTAGGTAGGTAGGTAGATGGGTGGATGGATGATAGATAGATAGATAGATAGATAGATAGATAGATAGATAGATAGATAGATAGATAGATAGATAGACAGATAGATAGATAGGCAGGCAGGCAGGCAGGCAGGCAGGCAGGCAGGCAGGCAGGCAGGCAGGCTGGCTGGCTGGCTGGCTGGCTGGCTGGCTAACTTTAGCGACTGGATGGATGGACGGACAGATGGACTGATCTTGGACAGACAGTAAAAAAGCTTAGGGTAAACATTTATTTAGTTTCCTCTCAAAAGGGAAGGAGGGAGGGAAGGAGAGAAGGAGAGAGAGAGAAGAATGGCTAACCTATTTGTAAGTGTTTGCTTTATTGTTCAGAACAACTTCATATCTGAAAGTAAATCTATTGCAGAACTCCATTCTAATTGGAAATTATTTCTGGACTATATAACTTAATACACAGATTTGTTCCAGACTCAAAACTTGGTATTTCTACATTTAGATTCTTTAACTCAATTTTATGGAAAATTAGATTTCTAGCACTGACCTAATTTATTGCGGCTTATAGCCCTACTTAGTGACGTCTCTTGGGTGAGAAGGGATTCTCAACCTCTTCAAGAAGTGATAGGATTTATTTTGTGACTTCGTAACAAAGGAACATGCAAAAATTGTAATTCCGACAAATTAGATCTCATGTTCACTTCTCTGCATTCTGCTATCTCTGTCCTGCTCTTTTATTTGTTTCCTGTATCTTTTCCCCCCGCTTCTTATAAATCTTTCTTGAAAGTGTTTAATTAAGAAGGAGAATTGTCCAATGGCTTTTGAAGGCTACAAATATTTCCACATGATAAAGGAAATACATTTTTAATCCTTTCAGCCTACAAACAAGATCCTGCTCCATTTGAAAGGAAAACTGATTGAACTGTTTCCTTTTTCCTCTTCAGAATCTGAAAACTAGACAAGATCACTCTTGAACATTTCTTGGGTCGCTAAGGCACCGGCTGCAAGAGCTAGTTCAAACATTAGCAACCCCCACCACAAATGATTACTGGCCCCTTTGATTTTGAAAATTGCATCACGTTCCCATCTTCTATTTTTCCTAAGTTTTCTTTGTCCTCCAAATTGAGGACAAAAGCCATGGAGGTTTTCAGGGCACCAAGTTCCAAGCCAAACCCAGAATGCCATCCTTGAGTGGATTACTCAAGTCCCTTCCCGACAAAAGAAAATAAAATTTATCCCACAGGAAAAATCCACACACAGAAACATACATTTACAAGCTAGCGTCCCTCCGAGATCCTGTCCTATTTCATTCCCCCTTGTGGAATGCTTCCCAAATATTGGTTTAGAGGTGGGGAGAAATGAATGATTAATATCTAACTGCTCTTTCTCTTTTTTAAGAGTTAGGTTTTTAAAGAGGGGGAATGGAGGAGCTAAATTCTTTTTAGGAGAAACACCGTATGCATATTTCATGAAATAATTTCCCTGTCTGGTTAATTGTGAGCTTTCTTTCCTAGTCTCTGAGATGCTAACTGCTCCTCATTAAGTAATTTGAGCTGACGAACAGGGAGGTGACTATAAAAGTGCTCTCTTATTTTTAGTGTTTTTTTAAAAAAAAACAAATTCCAACTTTCCTTGGCTTTGACGGTTGAAGCTCACAGGTGTTCAGGGCTACGGGGTTATAAAAAGCCACACCACTTTCAGGGAAGACCCAAATGGGAAACAAATCTCTAAAAACCAAAGCCATAAGTTATTTCTCACATTTCTCACACACCCACATGCATTACCTCTTTCCCAAGACAGGTTTTCGTTGACTTCAACAGTTGAGTGTTTCCACAGTTCCTCCTAGTTTGCAATTAAAAGCCTAAAGGAGCAGCTTAAAGTAAGAAAATTACAGATTTTTTTTCTGGTGTTGGACTGTCATCTTGGGAACTCTGCTGTAACAGGGTCAGGATAAAGCTAAATTTACTGTAAGTTTAATGCCCAGGTAAATTTAATTAAACCTTATTCTCTTCAAGGCAATGGATAGGATTGCTCCCTAAGTGTTTTGTAATTCTGCCCCCTTTAAGTATTTTTTTTTGTTTTGTTTTAGAATGTGACAAGGTTTGAGTACAGTTGCCCAAGAATTTCAGGGCTCAAGTTGCGTACCCCTGTTTTAAACCGCCAGAGGTGAAAATATAGGCATCCTGCAATCTACCTGCAAAACTCAGCTAACTGCTTCAATTAAAACCTGGTTGGTAAATCGAAGTCTTGAGGGGCCCATTTAAAACAGACAGCCCAAGCTGCGAATTCCTATCACAGTTGTGCCCACAGTCTCTCAGGAATTTCTGATGGTGTGAGTTTTCATAGATAACAGGCCTCTAAATGCAATGTGCTGTAGATTTCCATGGTAGCGACGTGATGCAATCTGCTAAAACAGATCAAGGCATGAAATACATCAACTGACTTGAACAGAGGCAAAGACGAAGACTGTCAGTTTGCAAAGTAGAGATAAACTAATATGTCAACTCTGATTTTGCTTCGATTCTCCTTTCCCAGCTCTTCAGTTGGGTTGGTCTCCTTTCCAATTGTTCAGAGCAATTCCTAAAACATCCCCATGAAAAAAAATGTGTGTGTTCTCTTCATGTGCATTCATCCCACCGTGCTCGTTTTTGCATAACAGCTTCTCTAACGTATGCGTTTGGCCCAGAATTCATCCTACATAATAGAGTTGACATTTTGTTTTTAGCATTACAATTTTTTTGTTCATTTCCCCAGTGTGCCCATTCCTTGTTTGCTAAATTCAAAAACAGGCACATTTTCAAAGGACAAAAGTGTCACGTCTGTGCATTGGTTCCAAAGTACAAAATTAAGCATACTTTCATTAAAATGCAAAGTGAATCACACCCATCTCTAAATGCAACCTATTCATTTTTGTCCTTTAAAAAAACAACAATCAGCTTGTAACTACCGGAAGGGCAGCATGGTGGCTCAGTGGTTAAAACACTGGGCTTGTCAGCTGGAAAGTCCAGGTATGCGATCCAAATGCCACAGGATAAGGTGAGCTCCTGTCCTCACCCCAACTCCTGCCAACCTAGCAGTTCAAAAGCATGCAAATGCGAGTAGATAAATAGGTACCATTTTGGTGCAACGGCAACAGTGCTCCATGATGTCATTCTGGCCACATGACTGTGGAAGTGTCTTTGGACAATGCTGGCTCAATGATCTTGAAACAGAGATGAGACATGCCCTTATAGTCAGCAACAACTAGCCAAGTAAAATCTGTAGAGACTCCTTCAGTTTTTTTTAAAAAAACTAACTACCAAGATTCTATCAAGATGTACAAAGACAATGGCATTTGCCTTCATTCATTCATCTATGCATTTTATTTAAACATATTAAATGGGCTACATTTAAAATATTGCAATTTTTCAATGGCCTATGATACTTTTTACATTCCAACCTAAGAAATATATTCCCATTATTGGCAAGCATCAGAATAATGATTAAAAGAGAGAGGGGGGGGAGGGAGAAAGAGAGATAGATAATACCCTTCTATATCTGAGATAATGTCCTTTTATATCATCCTGGGCTTAAAAACGTTTAAGTCTCCATAGTCCAAGCCAGCATATGTACCACATCCTCAGGATCTTCTTATTTTTGAATTCATCAATAAGGGTAAACCCTCCATTATCCAGGATATGAGTTGACTGCTGTTCAGAGCAAAAGATTAAAATATAGAAAGCTTGAAATGACCATTCTGCAGAATAAGAGTCTATGAATTATAATTGACAAGGCCGTTTTATTTTCCTCTTTTTCCTTTCATTCTTTTCCTGAAATAAAGCTAAATTTATGATCGTCACTAGGATTTTTTTTTCCCTACTTGTATTTTATTTTGTGATCAGTGTGAAATGGGTCACACTGTATAAAATGTGTCGGCGCTTAAGTTTTGGAAAAAAAAACTGCTTCTAAAATAGGAATTCTCCATCCAGCAATAGATTTCAGTGCTACGGTTAAAAGATTATTATCCCACTATTTGAAAATAGAGAATGAGGTTTCCTTGCTTTTGCCATTTAATTTTGAACTCATACATAGACCTACCACAGTTAATAATACACATGAGCCTACTCTTCTGCCCCAAATGCATTGGTGTAAATCAGTTACGATATGTCAGCTGTCTGGAAAAATATATGTTTCTCCTGCTTTGTGTTACTGACTTTTTTCCCTACTGTTTTCTTTTTAATTTCCTTGTGTGTTCACCTTGAGGTTAATCTGTGTATCTGATGCATTGCAGACAAGAGTTTGAAAGATTTTATACAAGCAGGGTAAAATAGGGATTCCTGCTCCTAAAGTTTCCAAAAGGGCACACTGGACAAGAAAGAGTAGGTAGCAGGAGAAGAAGCAAGGAATGGAAGCTGATCAAGGAGAGATCCAAACTAGCAGTATGGAGAAATTTCCTGACAGCCAGAACAATTAACCAGTGGAACGCCTTGCATTCAGAAGTTGTGGGTGCTCCATCACTGGAAGTTTTTAAGAAAAGCTTGGACAACCATTTGTCTGAAATGATATAATGTTTCCTGCTTGAGCAGGGTGTTGGACTAGAAGATCTCCCAGGTCCCTTCCAGCTCTCCTCCTCCTCCTCCTCCTCCTCCTCCTCCTCCTCCTCCTCCTCCTCCTCCTCCTCCTCCTCCTCCTCCTCCTCCTCCTCTCTTCTTCTTCTTCTTCTTCTTCTTCTTCTTCTTCTTCTTCTTCTTCTTCTTCTTCTTCTTCTTCTTCTTCCTCTTCCTCTTCCTCCTCCTCCTCCTCCTCCTCCTCCTCCTCCTCCTCTTCTTCTTCTTCTTCTTCTTCTTCTTCTTCTTCTTCTTCTTCTTCTTCTTCTCTTCCTTCTCCTTCTCCCTTCTCCTTCTCCTTCTCCTTCTCCTTCCTCCTCCTCCTCTCCTCTCTTCTTCTCTTCTTCTCTTCTTCTTCCTCCTCCTCCTCCTCCTCTCCTCTTCTTCTCCTTCTCCTTCTCCTCCTCCTCCTCCTCCTCCTCCTCCTCCTCCTCCTCCTCCTCCTCCTCTCTCCTCCTCCTCCTCCTCTCTTCTTCCTTCTTCTTCTTCTTCTTCTTCTTCTTCTTCTTCTTCTTCTTCTTCTTCTTCTTCTTCTTCTTCTTCTTCTTCCAGTGAGAAGAGCTGGCTGATGATTTTATTCTTTGATCTTTGAACAGATGGACTCAAAGATTGGAGAATTCGCTTCCTGAACAGTTTTTCAGCAACGATGGTTGGCTGTTAACCAGAGCTGCTCTTAGGGTCAACTTCCTGAAATTACATGTGCAAGATTCCTGAAATCCTTTCTAATTCTCTGATCGTATGAGTCCCCCGGCTGTCTTCAATACTGCTTTAGCTTGTTCCACTCAGTGACATCCAGCTAAGCGCTAAAAGCGCAGGGTAAATGTTTTCAAAAAGTTAAGCCGGATCTACGACAACTTCTTACGGTTCTAAATACAATTCTTGGCAGAAGACCCCAAAAACTTTAACCTTAGACTGTCTACTATTGACCTCACCCCCTTCCTAAGAGGTCTGTAGGGGGCGTGCATAAGTGCACCAACGTGCCTACCGTCCCTGTCCTATTGTTTCTCTTATTCTTTTATTTTTTTTATTTTTCTTATATGTACCCATTTCATGTATTCACAACTATGTATACGCTTATACTTATTATCTTGTAAACAATTGGCAAATCAAATAAATAAATAAATAAATAAGATGAATAGGATTGTAGCTCAGGGGGGTTGAATAACCTCTTTGTGTATGCAAAGGCAAATCAAGGTTGAAAAGGAAGCAAACCTGTGAATTTAATGCCCATTTTCAAACTACTATGCTTTTTCCATCATTGTAACTATGTGTTGTGGTTCACCGGCAGCCTGTGCAGACGGCAGCAGAGTCGGACTGTGGGGAGGAACAGGGACCAGTCCAGGATGAGGGTTCTGTATCCAATGCAGAAATGAGGCCAGGACCATCTGGGAGTTATGTGCTGACTCCGGAGCCTCCGGAGTCTGGCAGCAGCAAGGCAGAGGAACAAGGGGAGCCTGTTCCCAGTGCACATCTGCACAAAGCTGCTAGAAGGTAAGAGCAGTTGAGACAAAAGGGGTGACTCAGGAATAAGGCTTGGAGGTGATTGCATGTCCTCCCATAAGGACATGCAAAGGTAGACAAATCTTTGCAGGAAGCAAAGTCGTTCATTCTGTTCGGATTAATCCTTGAAGCTCTGGGTAGACTTTGTACTTCGGTTGGCTTTTTACAATTCATTTGGCATTTTAGTTGTTGGCAGCAATTCAAAGGAGAGAAAGGTGGGTACTTATCTCGAGGGACTGTTTGGGTCTCATTACAGGCTGGGAATGAACATAATTCCCAGCGCTGAAATAAAACAAGAGTTGTTTTAACTAAGTGTGTGCTTAATTACAGTTTCAGGAAGCCTTGGTCAGAACACTATGGTCAGCACATGTCTTGAAAACTTCCAGATCTTGAAAGCTTTTCTTTCTGCAGTTTATCCTTCTCGGTTGTGCCCTCCATATTATGGGATGCTTTGCCTCCAGAGGTGTGTCTGTAATCCTCTGGAGGCGGATGAAGGCTGATGTACCTGAGCAGACATTTAGATGTTGGTCGGTGAATAATTCACTGGGAACCTTTCTGTTCTTGGAGCTCTGTTATTTTACATTTACATGTAAACTTTCAATGGTCAATTTGAAGAAGGGAGGGAGGGAGGAGGAGAGGGAGGGAAAGAAAGAAGGAAGGAAGGAAAGAATGGAAGAAAAGAGGGAGGGAGGGAGGAAAGAAAAAGAGAGTAGGTGAGTGAGTGAGTGAATGAGTGAGTGAAGAAAGAAAGGAATGAGGGAGGGAGGGAAAGAAGGGAGGGAGGGAGGAAAGAATGGAGGGAGGAAAGGAAGAGAGAGGAAGGAAGGAAAGGAAAAGGGAGTGGATGAGTGAGTGAAGGAAGAAAGGAACAAAGGAGGGATGGAGAGAAAGAAGGAGGGAAGAAAGAAAAGGAGGGAGGGAGGGAGGAAAGGGAAGGAAGGAAGGGTGTCATTATTCCATTACTTATGAACTGACTTCATTGCTACTGTTTCCGAATATCTCAGAACAAGCAAATTCTTCTGTTGAACACATTTTCATTTGTATTTGTGTGAAATATATTGGCAGTGCAGAATCTTGATCCAAAGTGCTATTGTGCACTTTTCAATTATTATTAATGATTTATAAATTATAAGTGAAGAGAAATATGGGGGAAAAAATTAATTATGGAAAGTTTAAGGAAGTATGATATTTAATTGAAAAGAAATGTTAAAGATGTTAAGATGTTAATGAACATTAATGATAGAATTGAATTGGAATTGAATGAGTGTTTTATTTACATATATATATATATATAATCTTTTTTTTTTAAGAATATAGCGTATATTTTAAGAATGGACCAAAGAGAATTCGATTGGAAGTTATGTATTATATTGAATGTTATACTCTTAAAGGTATACATTGAAGCTTAAATAAGAGTTGAATGGATAAAATTAAAAGATATAAAGGTGTCATACTCCAATTAGTAACTACAGGAGAACATTTGTTTAATGAGAAAAAATAATATGAAATTGAAACAGGACAGACAAAAGTATAAATATAATGATTTGAATTGAGATGAGATAATCAAAATAAAGTTGAGAAAATTAAAAGAGGGGAAAAACTATGTAGAAAATGTAAAAGTAATAAGATATGGAATAGAACACAAAAATGAGCATGAAATTGAGTTTGTGTCTGTATGAAGAAGTGTAACCTGGGACCATGCTATTTTCAAAAAAAGATGTTTTATTTGTATTATGTTTTTTTTTTTGTAAAAACCCAAATAAAATTTTCAAAAAACAAAACAAAAAAATAAGGTGCTATTGTGCCACTCAGCTTGTTTTGACAAACCAAAGCACGCCAGGTGTCAAACTGGAAATATTGCACTGGGTTAAGATCTAAGCTTAACCCTAATTTAGCCTCACTGCAATAATGAAGATAAAATTGTTTTCAGACTGTCCCAATTGATTAATGGAAGGCAAAACAATGAACAATGTATTTCCCCATGGTGGGTAGAATAATTGTGTAATTACAAAGTTTTTAAAAACATTCTGATTATACAGTATTAAAAAGGTTTCTCGGCTGTAATGCAGAAAGAGAAAAAAAATTCCACCCAACATGTCTGACAACTCACTAGAAAAACAGCTAATTTAGTGCCATAAAAACTGCATTAAAAGCGCATTAAAATTCCATAAAAATTAATAAGAGCGGGAAAATATGACAAAGTAATAAACACAGAAGGAGCAAAAATTAACCTTGTGATAACGAAGCACTGTCCAAAACCTAGGAAAACAACAACTTCAGGACACCTCCAAGAAGGAACCAAGAAACGGTCAGATAGAGGGAAAAATTCTTCTTCTCTAAACTTCAGTGTGCGCGGAGGTTTAGCACATTCAATTGCCTGCAATCTGTAATGTCACAATCCAGTTTTCCTTGGCTCCTTTCTTGATTGACAGGCCTCTGTCTGAAGGCATTTTTTCATCCAGTTTAGTCTACTTTAAACATCAAAAGCGTTATTTTTCTTATATGTATCCGTGTATTCATAACTATGTTTTTACTTATACCTATTATCTTGTAAGCAATTGACAAACCAAATAAAATAAAATAAATAAAGGGTCATTTAAAATTATTTTTTAAAATTAAAAAAATTCTGTTCCTTTGCAATGCTAATTTGCATTGTTTCTACTCCCTAAATTAGATAAGACATTCAGAAATATATTCCCTGTCTGTCTGTCTGTCTGTCTGTCTGTCTGTCTGTCTATCTATCTATCTATCTATCTATCTATCTATCTATCTATCTATCTATCTATCTATCTATCTATCTATCTATCTATCTATCTATCTATCTCTATCTCTATCATCTCAGATAGATAGATAGATAGATAGATAGATAGATAGATAGATAGATAGATAGATAGATAGATAGATAGATAGATAGATAGATAGATAGATAGACAGACAGACAGACAGACAGACAGACAAAGATGGAGGGAGGGAGGGAGGGAGAGAGGGAGA
This sequence comes from Notechis scutatus, assembly GCF_049901735.1. Classification (NCBI taxonomy): domain Eukaryota; kingdom Metazoa; phylum Chordata; class Lepidosauria; order Squamata; family Elapidae; genus Notechis; species Notechis scutatus. The sequence goes on along the minus strand of NC_142015.1, from coordinate 22,583,553 downwards.
GGGAGAGGGAGACAGAGAGGGAGTGGGGGACAACGATTGGACTATTATAAGCAATGGGGATTTCCCTACATCATTATCACCACCACCTCAGCATGCAGGCTTGAGTTGTGGTCAATATGCTAGACATCCACCTGCTACCTTCAGAAGAATGGAAAAGTGCCCAGGGCATTCATGAAATATTGCATCAATACTTTCTGATGCCTCTGTTTACAAAAATAATGCATACAAATAACTACAGAACAGGATAGAAAAGCGATTAGCAAAGGCAATTGAGTCTGGAAGGGTCTAGGGGATGAAAGCAATTGTTGATTAAGGTGCTGGCCTAGAAACCAGGACACTGTTTTATTTAGGCACGAGAGCCATCTGGGTAACTTTGGGCCAATCATTAGGGAAGTTCTAGTCCCACTTTAGGCATGAAAATCTGGCTGGATGACTTGGAGCCAATCACCAGGAGATGGGGAGTTCTAGTTCTGCATTAGCCATGAAAGCCAGCTGGGTGACTTTTGGCTGGGACTTTGATCCTGACTAGCTTAAGGTTGACTTAGCCTTCCGTCCTTTTGAGGTCAGTAAAATGAGGGTCCAGATTGTTGGGGGCAAGAGGCCGACTCTGCAAACTGCTTAGAGAGGACTGTAAAAGTGCTGTGAAGTGGCATATAAGACTAAGGACCATTGCTATTCTTGCTTTCGAGGGCCAAAGATACTCCAGGCTTCCGCAAACAGGGAGGACAACTTCCGAAGCTTTTCCCTGGCTGGTATCTCTCTCCTCCATAAAGCGAGATGCCTGCCTGGCCTTCTGCCTCTGTGCCTATAATCCTCTTATAGATTAACTCCTTGGGTTGCCACTTGGAACAAGGGAGAGGGTGGGAACCGAAGCTTAAATACCGAAAATTGAGAAACAGTGGGACTCTGCTTGAGAGGCTAATGAGAAGAAGCCCAGCGCCGTTTTTCATGCTTTGGAAGCAGAACCAACCAGGCAAAACCTCAACCCATCTCTCTCTCTCTCTCTCTCTCTCTCTCTCTCTCTCTCTCCCTCCCTCCCTCCCTCTCTCTCTCTCTGTTGGAGCACCCACAACTTCTGAAGGCAACTTCTGTTCTACTGATTCATTGTTCTCACTATCGGGAAATGTCTCCTTAGTTCTAGGTTGCTTCTTTCCTTGATTCATTTCGATCCGTTGCTTCCTCTCCTGCCTTCAGGTGCTTTGGAGAATAGCTTGACCCCCTCTTCTTTGTGGCAGCCCCTTAAATTTGGAAGTGCCGCTATTTTCATGAGAATGCAGATGACCTAAATTATGGGGACAAACTTTTCTTTCCATATATTCCCCACTTTAAAAAAAAACCAAAAAAACCAGACTGTTTATTACAATCAAGGGATTGACTTTAGAAATGGCGGTAAGAAGCTTGCTACAGATTTATTTTATATCAAAATGTGTATTCTTCCTCCAAAATGGGTTCCAATAAGACACGGATAAATTTGCTGCAGTCTTTTGTCTTCTGCTAGAAGCATTCATAAAAAAGCCAGCATGCCTTTAGGAAGGTTATGTAAAATTCAGCATATATTTTGGAAAGCGGCTTTAATAATAAAAAAAACAAGAAAAAAAGTCCAGAAAAGCATATTAAGGCGGAATTGTGTTTAAACACAGCAAGAATTAGGAAAGTCATTAGAGAAAAGCCTATATGGAAGGTAGCTGCATAGCCAAAATATGTGCTGTATTGGGACTGTCACATAAATTATAAAGGAAAGTATGTAAATTGGGGAATAAATGCATAGAAAATGTGCAGAAAAGCAGCTTCAGATTTACATAGTTGTTAGGAGAATAAACAATTGGTAGCAGAAACCTGGAAGCCAAAAAAAAAAAAAAAACCAGAAAAAACAAAACCCGAAGACCACCCTAAATGCATGGTAGAAAAACGAAGCTAATGACAAGGGAGCTTTCCTGTTTCTGACAACTTGAAGCAAATGCAGAAATCCACAATCTCACAACTTCTCCAAAGATTGCCCCTGAATCATAATTTTAAATCTGCAGTAAGGTGCAGTGATTATCATTTTTGTCCTGGTTCTACCCATTTTATTTTATTTTTCACATTTTGTTACCTCGGGGAAAATGAGTCCCAGAGTTCCATTCCAAGCACAGATGCAACTTCTGCACCAAAATATCTTACCTCCTCAATTCTAATATCAAGAATCTGGATGATGTAAGAACAGCCCAAAATAAACCACATATGTGAAATCTTGTGAACACTCTCAAAATATGGACAGATCATAATTCCCCAGCTCGGTGTTCTTTTTTAAAAAAATATATGTTTATTATTTTTAAAAAAATATACATCCATATTGTAGCTCAACGTTCTTATGACAGCTTCAACCTTCAAAATCCTCAGATAGATGATAGATAGATAGATAGATAGATAGATAGATAGATAGATAGATAGATAGATAGATAATGTCCCCAAAGTGATGCAGAAAATTCTTTGATGGCATCCACTGGTCCTCCATGTGTTTGCAGCCAACCGGGTGATGGCTCTGAGCTGGGAGGTTTTGGGTTGTGAAGTCCACATATTTAGAGAGCGTTTGGGTGAGAGAAAGCTTTGGTAGGCCTTGATCTGTTTGATAGAAAAGCCTGCACATTGGGAAGCTGGTTATAAGAGGAACGTACCAATGGAAGAGAATATTGGGAGCTCCGAGTTGAACTGTGGGGTCCTTGGTGATCTCTAATCTTGGTTGTTTGCTTGCAGACATTTCATTACCCAACTGGGTAACATCATCAGTCCTATAAGGGAGTCGGGTTTGCAGAAAAGAGGAGGACGTGGTGGTGATGGAGGAAGAGGAGGAGGAGGAAGAGGAAGACGACAGTGACTGTGAGATCTTTGGTATTCTCTGATCTTGGTTGTTGACTTTCATTACCCAACTAGATAACATCATCAGTCCTATAAGGGAGTAGGGTTTGCAAAAAGGAGGAGGAGGAGGAAGGGGGGAGGAGGAAGAGGAGGAGAATGACTGAGATCTTTAGTGTTCTCTGATCTTGGCTGTTGACTTGCCGATGTGTCATTACCAATCTAGGTAACATCATCAGTGCTATAACGGAGTAGGGTTTGAGGAAGGAAGAGGGGGGGGGAGGAGGAGGAGGAAGATTGTGGGATCCTTGATGATCTCTTATTTTGGTTATTGACTTGCAGATGTTTCATTACCCAACTAAGTAACCTCATCAGTTCTAGGATAGATGCACTGGGGAAAGAAACATCTGCAACAAAACAACCAAACTTGGAGCGCGCCTAGAACCCCATGGATAGGAATGTGTAGGTTTGCAGAGAGGGGCTCCATATCTGGAGCCCATTTGCCATTACACAATCCGTTCTTCTAGATTTCTGGGCACGCCAGCCTGGGACAACCAGCTCCAGATCCTACTTCTGCAAAGCTCCTGCTTTTGGGTGGAATCCTGTGCGCCTGAAACTTTTCTAACACCAAACGCTTTTATCTGTTGCTCTGCAGACTCTTCTTTGAGTTAGCTTTTGAAACCCAGCACGTAGCTCTGGGGACTTGTGCCTTGCCAAGACTTCACAATCTTCACAAACAAAGGGAAGCGGGCTCTTCTTCAGCTTCCTTCTTTACTTCTCAGGTTGGTGCAGCATCTTGCCGCCCGTGCCGAAACCCAGCGTGGAAATATTTCCAGCTCAGGGAGGTCCAAATTACGACAGATGTGCTTTGTCCCCAACCAGGGAGAGAGAAGCGCTTGGAAGATGGTATAATAACAATAGCAGCAGAATGGCCGAGCTGAGGGTGGTGATGATGATGATAGTCTGCATAGTAAGATAACGTGGATGATTGCTAAGATTATTTGGCATTTCAAAAAAAATAAAAATAAACGCACGGATAAAGCTCACCAGCCACTTTCTCAGAGATAAAGTTCATAATCAGCAAATGCAGGCCGTGGCATTTTTAGCATCCCTAGGAAGCAAAGCCAGCAGGAAGGATGATGGAAAACACATCTGGAAGTGAGGATTCCTGCATTTCCTATCCTGGTTCTAGGTTTCAGTATCTCAGGAACTCCCTTTGCTGGCTAAAAGTCCGATCTGGACTTAAACTAGGACTCGCATTATATCATTAGAGTAGGGGTTGTTGTTTTTCCCCACAGAGAAAATACAAAGCATGGAACTGTGAATATGTCCACAACTGTGAATGGATTAAGGGAGTAAGGAAGAGGACAAGATTTTATTACTGGGCACTGCATCTTATTTCTATTTTTTCTAACATCTGAAGGTCATAAAATATATGGTTGTGGTGTGTGATATCAAATAAAGGGCAGATCTCCAAAAATATGGGAACATACCCTTCCTTCCTTTCTCTCCTTCCTCCTTCCTTCCTTCTTTTTTCCCTTTCCTCTCTCTTTTTCACCTCCCTCCCTCCCTTCTTTTCCTTCCTTCCTTTTTTCCCTTCTCTCTCTCTTTCTCTCCTTCCTCCCTCTCAACCTTCTTTTCCTTCCTTTCTTCCTTTTTCCCTTCCCTCTCTCTTTCTCACCTTCCTTCCTTTCTTCCTCCCTCCCACCCTCCCTCTCTCCCTCCTTTCCACCACAAATGCACACAATCAAAGTGCTCTTATTTGATGAGCACTTTGGGGTGTGGGATTAGCATAGTAAGGGGCCACAGGTTGACTATCCTGCTGTAAGAGGCTCTGCCTCAACCAAATCAGCCAAATCCTGCCATCCTTCCACCTGGAAAAGCAAAAAAGAAGAAGCCATTTTGGCTTGTTTTCATGGCAACTTTGTTGTTAAAACAAAAATAGAGAGCTTAGCGTAATTAAAGACTGAACAGACAAAGGTGTTTGCTAAGGAACTGCTGAGCTGCTGAATCCACATGGGGCACAATTAACTGATAAGAGTAAACTAATTGTTATTCATATTAAATTAGAGCACAGGTGATTTGGAAAAATCTATAGACCCTCCCATATGTTCAGTGGTTTTTGTTTTTGCTTTGCTTTGTTTAATTTTTAGCTCCCCCACCCCACCCCCCATGGCAGGTTAAAGCTCTCCGAGCCTGTTCCAGAATTCAGATTATAAAACTGGGCATCTATGGGAAGACGCCCTTTTCTTGAATAATGGTGTGGGGGAAAATCATAAACCGAAGTATAAGAGGATTTAATCGCTCATTATTGCTTATAAGTTGTTTTATTATTAACTCCTGGGAGTGGCTGGGGACCTGGGGTAAGTTGCTTGCATTAATGTCAATTAGAGAGATGCAGTTTAAGGGAAGAATTTTATGTGCAAAGATACTAAGATCTGGGACACCTCTTGTTCCTTTTCTATTTGGGAGGGGAGGGTTAAAGATCAGAATTTGGATAGATATCATCTGCTCCTATTCCAACTCTCCAACCCTCCCTAACATTAAACCATAGTCTATTCTCTGCAGCTAACTGACTCATCCTGGACTTCTGAATGTCAAAGATTGTCAGCACGTTCTAAGGATTTAGTCTGTGATGAGAAGCAACAGTAAATAAATAGTCCAGTGGCAAAAAAAAAATGGCAAAAAAAATGAAGAGCGTTGGTGAGTTGTTCGATTTAATCCTCTGTAGTTCTTCATTGAGTTTTGTTAAAAATATATATATTTAGGCATTGGTGAACTGTTCTATTCAAGGCCACTTTAAGCAGTGTTCAAAAAGCCATAGCTACAATCGATGCAACAATCAATCATGGCTACAATCAATGGGAAGCTCTGCTCGCAGTTATTCATGCCCTTAACATCTCTCGTATGGGCTATTCCAATGGGCTCTACATGGAGCTGCCCTTGAAGAGTATCCAGAACTGCAACTGGTGCAAAGTGTGGCATGGCAATCATGGGTGCCCCTAAGACAACACAAAGTAACACCTATGCTTCATGAGTTGTGTTGGTTACCCATGTGCTTCCAGACCCAATACAAGGTGCTAGTTGTAACAGCATGGCATGACATACAGCCCAGTCATCCGAGGGACCACCTCTTCCTGAGGACATCTACCTGTCCCATTAAGTCCAGCAGAAGAGGCATGCTGCAGATCCTGCCTGACCTTCTAGAACAGGTAAGTTTTTTATGAACTTCTGGAAGATCAGGAGATTGAGATCTATCTTGGGTGTCTCTGGAGATTCTCAGTCCTCCAGGCCATGGTTGTCCCAAAGGTGTTTTTTTTTCCCCAAGAGGTAACTGGACTTTCTGGTTTTTCTTTGAAGATGTTTCGCTTCTCATCCCAGAAGCTTCTTCAGCTCTGAAGAAGCTTCTGGAATAAGAAGTGAAATGTCTTCAAAGAAAAACCAGAAAGTCCAGTTGCCTCTTGGGAAAAAAACACCTTTGGAACTATCTTGGATGGTGGGTATTCAGCAGGTTCTGACCAGTTCTGGAGAACTGGTAGTGGAAATTTTGAGTAGTTTGGAGAACCGGCAAATGCCACCTCTGACTGACCCCACCCACATCTATTCTCTGCCTTCCATTGAGTCCCAGCTGATCAGCTGGGTCTTCTTTGGTGGCCCTGCACAGGAGAATGGAGCTGGAAAGCAGGTTTGTGGGGTGGGGAGAGAATGGGGATTTTACAGTAACCTTCCCCTGCCACACCCACCAAGCCACGCCCATAGAACCGGTAGTAAAAATGTTTGAATCCCAAAATATATTATGGTTGGCCACACAGTCAGTCAGATTTTTGGACTCAATTTGGCATGCAAGTGACCATTTGTTCTCTGAGCTTGAGGGTTGGTTTCTGAACATTTCAAAAACAGCTTCCACCCATGGGCTGTCAGACCCCTAAACACAATATAGCACCACAAACAGATTAATATGATGAATTTTATGGTGCCATTACAGTGTGTAATATGTATATATGGTATATATGTATGTAATATATATGGTATAGTATGTAACCATATATACATATTACACATTATCTCATTGGCATATTACACATTATAGTGGCACCAGTGAAATCCACCTGAGCAATATACATGTTGCACAGAATGTGACCTACATATGGAAACCTATGGCTAGGGTTTTTTTTCATAACTACTTGTATAAGGATTATTCTTTATATTATTCGTATTGTCTTGTATTCTTGTATGGACTGTACCAGTGGAGTCTAAACCAATTTCATTGAATACATGATGTACAATGACAATAAAGGCTTTGAATTTGAATTCCACTACCAGGGTAAGTAACATCTTCAGCAGAGTTTTGGGGATAGCAATAGCACTTAGACTTATATACCGCTTCACAGTGCTTTCCAGCCCTCTCTAAGCGGTTTACAGAGTCAACAATCTGGGTCCCCATTTTATTCACCTCGGAAGGATGGAAGGCTGAGTCAACCTTGAGCCTGGTGAGATTTGAACTGTCAAATTGCAGGCATCCAGCAGTCAGCAGTTGTAGCCTGATGTACTACATTGTAACCACTGTGCACCAAGGAAGGAAGGAAGGAAGGAAGGAAGGAAGGAAGGAAGGAAGGAAGGAAGGAAGGAAGGAAGGAAGGAAGGAAGGAAGGAAGGAAGGAAGGAAGGAGAAAAGGAACAGCACTAGCACTAGCACTTAGAGTTATATACCTCTTCGTAGTACTTTCCAGCCCGCTCTAAGCAGTTTACAGAGTCAGCCTCTTGCCCCCAACAATCTGGGTCCTCGTTTTACCGACCTTGGAAGGATGGAAGGCTGAGTCAACCTTGAGCCAATGAGATCCCTAAATTCTGCTGAAGATGTTACCTAGCTTGGTAACAAAGCGTTCAGAAACCAATACACAAGTTCAGACAATGAATCTACACTCTCATCTTACACCTGAGCTACAGATATTTGCCACTACGGATTTGGCTTTCTTGCCCACCAATTGAGTCCTTCTCAAGGACTTGGGATAGGCAGATGCAAGATTACTCTTTGATGGTCATTGTTAATATCCACACAGCAATGCGAAATCACAGCTGCCAATTCTTTAGCAGGTGTTAGTCTCCATTCCTATCAAGTTCTTCCCAAGGACCTAGGATGTTGTAACGTACCACTGTAACAGATGCGTGGATCTAAGCCACGTGGCACTTTTTTTTCATGGACAGCTGGAAATGTTGTCATTGCGCAGATTTTCTAAGTGCCATTGAAGATATTTTGAGGGGGGGGGTGGCACCCCGTGTGGAGATAATATGGTTATCTTTGTTGTCCTTGCTTTTAGAGCTGGGCTGTATCTATTTTGGTTTCCCTCTTGTGACACCTGCTGATAGGTAGGAAAGCTTCCTCCATTTGCAAATCAAGCCCATTACTTTTCCTCACAGCCGGTCCTGATTTCCCGTTCATTTTTGTACATGCTGATTGAATCCCAGGTGGAGATCTGCACAGGGAAAAAAAAAAAAACCCACGTCCCAAAAGCCCGTAAGAGGAATCCAACCGAGTTAGGTCAAAGGATCAACTAATCTAGGCAGACTATTACGTCTTTGTGCCAAGATCCACAGTCTGTTTCACAGAAGAATATAACTGTGGAGAAACTGCATTGCAAATCTGCTATCTATCCATTGCTATCTATCCATTACAACCCGGATAATCCTTCTTCTTCTTCTTTCTAAAATAAGATTGGTTGCCTTGGTCCATCAACAAGATTGTAGCTCAAAAATCTTTGAACGTGGCCTCAGGAAAAGACATCGATTTGGGCTAAACTACTTAATGCATTTATTATGCATGGAAGGATACCGGTTCAGACTTACTTACTATCCATTGGGGGCTCATGATCTATGGCTACCTGAGCCAATTCTGGCAAATGTCTGCAAACAACGGGCTTACTAAGTCAGGGAAAGCCAGCAGGAGTGATTCAATAACCGCCGGATGCATCATCCATCGCCATCTCTTCTCTCTCTGATCACTACCTTGGCTAGAGGCCAGGATGGAGATTGTTTGGGGACTAATGTCTCCTGGTGAGCTGTAAATCACACGCCTTTATAAAGTGTCCTCAGTAGGATTTTAATTCAGTGGCCAAGCCAGACTCACCAAATAAACCCACAAGCAAAAAAAGAAAGGAAGGAAGAAAGAAAACAATACTCTATCTTAGTCTGTCGTGTGCTCTAGCAAAAAATAAAAAAAATTGTGTAACCTACGGGTATGTCATTTCCTGGACTGGAAGGCTTCAGGCATGTTGTACTAATCAAGTGCCAAGCAGAGGGAGAATAACGAGGCTGTTCACGCCGAAAATTGGAATGTCAGAAGGAAAAAAACAAAACAAAACAGAACGAGCTTCCTATCAAGCTAGAACACCTGTTTTGCACACAGAAGTAGTTCCCATGGAGCTATTCCCAGGATCTCCAGCAAGGGATTATCCTAGACCAGGATATCCTAGACCTAGATCAAACTCAAGGCCAGAGGACCAGATCTGGCCCACGGGGAGCTTAGATCTGGCCAATGGGGCTGCCCTGGAAACAGCAAAGGACCGGCCCACGGTGCCTCTGCCAGCGAAAATGCAGCTCGAGAGGGACACTATCCCAACCGAGGCTTCGTTTTCACTGGCAAAACAAACTAAAAACAAAAGAAAAGGAGAAACGTTTCCCCTTTTGCATTTGAGCATGCAAGAGGGGGAAGGGAAGGAGAAAGGGAAAGAGGAAGGACAAGCTTCTTCAAAAGGGAAAAAAAAAACATGACAGTCCAGTTGCCTCCTGAAAAAGCACCTTTAGGAAAGACAATGGAAAAGAAGGGAAGATGAGAAGAGAGCAAGGAAGGAAAAAGGAAAGAGGGGAAGGAAGAAGAAAGGAGAAGGAAGAGGGAAGGAAAAAGAAGGGAAGGAAGGAAGGAAGGAAGGAAGGAAGGAAGGAAGGAAGGAAGGAAGGAAGGAAGGAAGGAAATGAAGGAAGGAAGGAAGGAAGGAAGGAAGGAAAGAAGGAAGGAAGGAAGGGAGGGAGGGAGGAGGGAGGGAGGGAAGGAAGGAAGGAAGGAAGGAAGGAAATGAAGGAAGGAAGGAAGGAAGGAAGGAAGGAAGGAAGGAAGGAAGGAAGGAAGGAAGGAAGGAAGGAAGGAAGGGGAAGGGAAGGGAAGGGAAGGGGAAGGGGAAGGGGAAGGAAGGAAGGAAGGAAGGAAGGAAGGAAGGAAGGAAGGAAGGAAGGAAGGAAGGAAGGAAGGAAGGAAGGAAGGAAGGAAGGAAGGAAGGAAGGAGATTATGATGAAAGTGAGGGAGGGTCTGAGGGAAGTCCTGCCTTAGTACTTGGCTACCACAGGTGACCCCCGACATGAGTGACGTCGAGCTGGCCATGCCCACCACAACCCACTCATCCCTGAGGTCAAACGTAACGCTGATGTGGCCCTCAATGAAGTCAATTTGACACCCCTGTCCTGGACCAAATGGTCCCAAGGTTTAAAGACCACCTGCTCTCTTTCTGATGGGTCCGTTTGTCATGTACAGAGAGATGCATTTGTGGGATTAGTCCCAATCGCATCACATCTTCTCCATCCCTCTGTGGGCCAGATGAGGTCAACAAGTCTTCATAAAGAAAGAAAGAAAAGATCTGTTAATCCCTCTGGGCAAAGGGACTAATAGCGATGGAGTGATTAAGGAGTGTGTGAAAGAGAAAAAAAGAGATGTTGTGAATGCCTATTTTCACTTTTTACAGCAGAAGACATTCTGGGACATCTCTGTAGTCCAGAAGCTACCTAAAACTCTGGTTTCACCTCCCTGCAGAACATTTCCATCTTGACTCCATTTTCTCACTGGAATTTGCTCGTATTGACCCAGACTTAGTTTTGGTGAGAATTTTGCATGGCGTCCAAACCACTGAAAAAAACTGCACCCCGTTTTGTAACAAGGCCATGCTCAAGGACCAGCTATTCCTGTAGATGGAAAACACAGAAATATTGCAAATGTGTCTGCATGTTAGAGTCAATGCTCAAACCCAAGGCTCATGACCGTAGCAGCAGTAGCAACAAGCCAACCATCTGCTCTTAAAACCCTCTACCGCTCGGGCAGTTCTGTGTCTCTTCTTCTTTCCATAGTCCTACAACTTGAAGAGTCTCCATAAACTTCTTCCCTAACTTTGTGTTCCACTCTCACCACTTAAGAAAGCTACTCTTCAGCTCCATCTTCTGGCTCCCAGATTCCAAGGAATGGAAGGCAAAAATAGGTGGATTCAAAACCCAACAAATTATCATCTTAGCCACCACGAAGAGGAAGAAATCATTCCGCAAGAGCTTCAATGTCACCGTTGACCTCGGAGATCAGCGTTGAGGAAAAAAAAGACCATCCTTTTTCTTGAAAAGCGGAGTTGGAAGTTTGGGGGGGAGGAATCCTAAGATGGGTATTATCTATGAACTCCCAACAATCATTATTCAATCCTGGTTAACCCAGTGGGTTGGGTTTCCCCATCTCATTGCTCCCCTCTAGTGGTCATCTGGATCTTTGCAGGCCAGACATGGCAGACTTAGCCCTTAATATTGTACTAACCCACCCTTGCTAGGTCAGTGGAGTGACCAGGCACAGTGAAAGAACAGGAACGAACAGCAGGCAGGATTTCTATCAGGAGAACGATGACTTCTTGCCAAAAATGAAGAATGGAAGTTAAAAGGCTCCGGAGCTTATCAAGATGTCTGGTGCATCAACCCTGCCAGTCTACAGCATTTGCCAGCCCTGAACTTTGTTAGCCAAGAGGAGTTTTCCAAGCCTCCAACCTCATGTTTCCCTTGCTCCCGAGCCCGGGGGTTTCCCCCTACCCCTTCCTCCTTTTTTTTTGCTCCTAGTTGCCCCTGCTGTCCTGGTTCCAAGGAATGTCGGCGTTAGCATTTCCTACCGACTCCAGCAGCAATAAGGTCAGCGGGAGATGCTATGACAAATCGGCCAGCAGAAACCAATTTGGCGAGGGGACCTCAGGGAGGCTGGCGTGGTTTGCCTTCCCTTTGCTAAGAGAAATCCCACCCACCCCTGCTTAAGTGCAATAAATTGGTACAGGCCATTATCCAGCATCAGGAGCCCTCTTATTCTCCAAGGGGGTGGAGGGGGGGGGCGGGGGCCAGGGCTTAAGGAGAGCGAAGCCCATCAGACACAAATGTGAAGCCAGCCTCTTTTTCCCCTGCTCCCTCCCACTGCCCTTTCCCTCCCCTTCCTCGTTCATTCTCTCTTCCTCTCCTCCTCAAGGCTCTCTTCCTCGTTCCTTCCTTCTTTCCTTTCTCTTCGAAGCCGCTCTTGTTGCTATTACTATTATTATTATTATTATTTTCCCTCCCTCCCTTCCGAGGCAAGCCAACGCCAAGCCAGGGTCTTTACAAGAAGACAGAGAAGCAGGCAGAAGGGAGAAACTGGTGTGCTGTGATATATACACACACATATATTATTTTAATCCTCCTCCTGTTTATCGCTCGGAGGAGGCAAGGGAAACGGAGGGGAGATTGCTTGGGATTATTATTTTTTTCCCCTCCCGAAAAAAAAACAAAAACCCCCACAACCACAACAACAACCCAACAAAGCCACAACCAAACCCCCCAAAAAAGGCAAGCGAGCAAGCAATGGGAAGGAGCAGTTTGGAAGAACCTCGTGCAAGGCGATGTTTTGAATTGTGCCTCTGTTTTCAAGGATTAAAGGATGAATAGGCAACGGCTGCGATGAAGAGAGAAGGCGATTCAGGCTCCCTGAACAAGGTACCTCTCTCTCTTTCCCTCCTCTCCTGCTAACCCTCCCCTCCCCCCTCCCTTATTTCTTTTGCAGAACTAGACACAGATCCTTTATGCTCGTCCGTCTCTGGAGGGGCGAAGTGAGGCAGGAGCAGAGGATAAATAGGCTGGTCTTAGATTTAAAAGCTGCAATGGGTTCCCAGTGACCCAGGTTTTGGGTAAAAGGGCAGGAGGTTTGAAGGCGCTGCTGTGGAGCTCTCTAAGCTACTGAGGAGTTGCTAGGGAAGGTGGGGATGAAGCCGGCGGTACCTTCATTGTTGAGTTAAAACCCCTTCCCTTGCTGCCCCCACCCCCCACCCTTGGAACCAGACCAAATATGATTCCCTCTTCTCCATCCTTCCACCTCTTGCATGTAGGACTTGGGGAAGAGAGGTTCCTTTCTCTTTGAACCCACCACATTGCTGGTCTTCCTTCTCTCTCCACCCCAAATGGTCTCGTGGTGGGCAACCGTTCCAGACGTGCCGTGGACAAAGCACTGCAGCTTTCTGATACCCCAACACCCCCCCACCCACCCACCCAGCACCCATGAGGCACACACAAACGCAGGTCAATATAGGCATGGCAATCTCGATGGAGCAAGGAAGAAAGGGTTTTGGGGAGGGCCCTTTGGTTTGTTCCTTGGGGAGGGAGGGTTTGAAGGAAGAAATTGCCTTCTTGCATTTCTTCTTGGTCTTACCAACCTTTCCTCCCGGTCTCTCACCCAACTCCTGGACCGATTGGAAGAGGGGAAGCTAATCTCTTTGTGAAGGGGAGAATGGGAGGCAGGAAATCATATTTTGGGGGGAAGGTTGGGGAGGTATGGAAAGAGACGTCTTTCTCCCGCTTGGGTGGGGAGCGGGGGTTGGACTAGATGACCTAGAAGGTCCCTTCCAACTCTGATTATCTGTTATCTGTTATCATGCTGCAAATCATACTTTCGTGGTGGGGTCTCTGTTAGGGGTTGGTGTTCTCCTGGAATCTCCTGGGTCTCAGAAAGAACAACTTGACCGGGAAAGATTAATGGGGAGCATTGGATTCCGAGCCAAATTTGGTGGAATGAATGATCAAGTCTCGTTTATGCATGAAGCTTTGGCCATCCAGCTCCTGCAGTCAGCCAATGTGTCGGAGGTCCCTCAAACCAGTGGAGTTGCCAAGTTACTCGGCGTGGGGGTTCATGTCTTGGGTTGGAAAACTCAACCCCTTGACTTTTGGAGGGATAAAAGGTTTAATTTCTCAGTCCAGGAGATGCAACAACGGAGACCATCACCTTGTGGGGAGGGGAACCAACCCCCAACTGACAAAAATCCACCCTGGTAATGAACAGAGAGGGGTCTTTGCCTCTGGATCCTATTTACTTGCACTTTCCTAAGCTGTCAATCATGGGAAGATGTCAAAACAGCTAAATCCAAGGCACTAACTGTGCTTTGGGGAGAACTTCCATATCATTTGGATAGTCTGGTCAGGGGAAATGCAGTGAAATTATATGTGGACATCTGGCCTGTAATGGAATTTGGTAGGATTATTAATTTTAAGCATGTTTGGGGCTGTTCATGCCAAAGGATGTTAGTTCAATCTTTGGCATTTTCAGAGGGAGCCCTAAAAAAGGAGGGGGGGAATTGATTGGAACTCAAGTGGGGAAGATCATATTGAGTTAGATAGCTTAAGTTCTGATTTAATCCTTAATATTGTTTCCTTTCTTTGAAAGAATGAGTGGCTTCATTTTTTCTTCTTCTTAGAATCGAATCCATCCAATAGGTAACATCTTAATCGTGTTGCTCTTTAAAGACAGATAGATATAAAATCAATAAATGTTACTGTCTTTTATAGGACTGGGTTGTACAAGAAGGGTAGTTAGGGAGGCTTGTTCGTTGCCCAAGGTATTCTTATTAGATGAAATCTTGGTCGCTCACAGTGAAGACAATGAAAAATGTGGATTTCTGGAAACCAGAGATGATGTAGATAAATGAGCTGGAGATGGAGGTACAGAGGGCATACAGGTATCTGGAAATCTAAGCAACCAATCTTGCAAAAGCTTCAATTGGTCTTCCAAGGCCTGGCACCTAGAGAGAGGCACCAACATCCCCCATTATATGCTTGGGGTATTTTCAAACATAAATGCAGGTTCTTAAATGTAGGTTCAATCAATGACACATATGTATTTTGGGCTTCAGTATCACTGCCCAAGTTCAAAATCCTGGAACAAACAATTGAGTGTGACTCCGATCACCAAGATCGCACAATGCAAGCAAAGGCAACAGCTAGGCAATTGTTCTGATGGGGTTACGTTGCATGCCTTTGGGGTGCAGGATTTCTGAATTGAAAAGGGGTGTGTGGAATGTTTGGAAATGAAAGGAAGGCAAGCTAGGTGAGGATGGGTATGCTAGTGAAAACTCTCACCATGGCTGCAAGCTTTGGCCCATGGCCAAATTACAGCATCTCCTAAAAATAGGAATTCTTCTAATTAAATGCTTCCATCCTATCCAGCATAATAACCAAGAAGTTTTCCAAAGATCACAGATTTCTGATCCAGAAATTTCTGGATGACAATTGGGATAGGTCAGTCTGTCTGTGATTTCTGGGTACCCCATCTCAGCCACTAACTTTTGGGTTGGGACTGCCCCTTTTTGTAGTTGAAAACATCTGGGAAGCAATTATGAAACACCAGCCTTTGTGCTTTAAGGGTCTGTTGGGCATGGCTTAGTGTGGCTTGGGTTTTGCTGATGGCACTTGAGAGACAGCAGTTTTCCCCTGCAAGATTAGTTCCTTCAGAACGGGTTGGATTTTTAGCTATCTTGATGTTCAACCTTCATGGTCTTTGGCTATCTTGGATGAGAGTCTAAGGGCTTTGGGATAGGGAGCCTGCTAGAACTCAACATGAATACACAAAAATTGTATAATATAGCAAGATGTCCCTATTTTGTACTTTGCCATGGTTCAGTCCCCAGCTAGAGGTCTTTGATCGGAAATTTATCCTGCTTTATATAATTTATGTCACTTGACCCACACCTCTTCCCTCTCTGTATCAACTCTAAAGGTTTATTGTGGACTGTTTCGGGAGGGAATAAATGTCATAAAATTCAGCTTCTATCAACAAGACTTAAAAAGGACTGAGATTGTCATGAGATTTGACAGAAAATCAAACTGAACAGGCCATATATCCCATCTAGGTCTAGGATGAACGATATGGAGATTTTTAAGAGGAAGCAAAGCTTTCTTAAAAAGAAAAGGTGGAATTAACTTATCTTAGAATGGCTTCGGATATTGCATAAATCACAAAAAAATTACCACACAAGGTTGTAAAATCTTACTCAGAAAATTCTGTAGAATTATGAGGGAAGGATAATAGCTTTACGCATGGGAGTTAAAACACTTTTTTCACACCATAGGGAATTTGAAAAAAAAAAGAAACAAAGAAAACTTGTTTTTTTTTTTTTAATGAAAATGGATTTTAAACAATAGAGGTGCTCTGAGGGTTTTCCTATTAATCTTCATCAGCTAACAGATCTTTCTTTGGGTGGCAGCCCAAAAGAAATTTCTGGAAGGCTGAACCAGCAGTTGATCTGTTGGTCCCCAGATCTTGAACATTACCCACATTTCCCAATAAAGAAATGTACTGATTTGTCATTATTTACCTAACATCTCAGGTAACCATCTCTGTTTAGCGTAGAGCAGGCTCAGCCTTGTGGAAGAGTTGAGGGGTTGGTCAACAGCTCAAGCAAATCCGCTTCCTTTTGAGGAACAGGACTCTGGCCATCTGAAGAGTCCACAACCAGTTAAACCAATGGAATCAATTTACCATTTGAATTCATGCAGAGAGGGGGGAAAAAAACCTATTATTTTAACTAGCAGGTGGTAATCATAGTGAAGCCATCCAATCAAAATGCAAGGTTATTGGGAAAAGGGCTGACCTGAACTTCACTTTTGTTGTGGTTGTTCAATTGCTAAGTCATGTCTGATTCTTCGCAACCCTATGGACCATAGCTCATCAGTCCCCATCCTCCACTGTCTCCCAGAGTTTGCCAAATTTATGTTCATTGCATTGATGACACTATCTAGCCATCTCATCCACTGCTCCTTTTGCCTTCCCCAACAGCAGATGATAGATAGATAGATAGATAGATAGATAGATAGATAGATAGATAGATAGATAGATAGATAGATAGATAGAGTATAAGATAGATAGATAGATAGATAGATAGATAGATAGAGATAGATAGATAGATAGATAGATAGATAGATAGATAGATAGATAGATAGATGACAGAGACAGATGATAAAGATAGAGAGAGATTAAAGAGAGAGAGAGATACCATAGATAAATAGATGATAGACAGACAGACAGACAGACAGACAGACAGACAGACAGACAGAGATGATAAAAATAGATGGGGGGAGGTAGAGAAGTAGATAAATAGATAAAAAGATAGGTAGATAGATAGATAGACAGACAGACAGAGAAAACAGACAGACACATACACACAAATAAACATTCGCCACAGTTTCTCCCAAGGTCACATCCACAGAGCTGATCTAGAGATTCCCACCAGATTAAGACAGGAATGGTTCCCGCTCCCCGCTATTCTATGCTAGACTGCCTCTGCAATTAGCCTGGTTAACCAATCGATCTTCCCTAATTTATCCCATCTCCCTTAAAATCTTTCAAACCAATCGGTACTCCTACCCAATTTAATATTCTTTAGGTTCAGCAGCATCTTGCCGGCTTAAAGAAAACCGACTCTTAGGAGAGGCCAACCTTTAGGAACTCGTGTGTACTGATTACTGACATTTTCCTCCAGAAAGTAGAAGAAAGAGAAACAGGGTTTTGGAGCAGAGGGAAGAGTCGAGACTTCTGTTCCAGGAATCCTGTTTGCCTTTCTGTTCTGTCCTTGGTGATTTGTGGCTTTCCACCCAGAAGCCTGGAATTGCTTTATCTCTGCCTTCGATTGAGTTTCAAGGAAATGAACCGTAACCTGGCGTAGAGCAGGAAAAGCGATTAATTCTAAATGGGTAAGAATCACATCTGTCTCCTTAATCCAATAGGAAAGAGTTGAACAGTCTACTCTGAGAATCAGCTAAATATTCCCTTCCTTACACAGTATAGTAGGGCACACCACCTGGCTGGGGAATTCTGGGAGCTGAAGTTCACAAGTCTTAAAGTTGCCAAGGTTGGACAACCTTATTATCAAGTAAAGTTTTCATGGTCACAGAGAACAGTGCTTGCTAATGGAAAGTCTAACTTCACAATCCCTGAAACGGGGTGAGATGGATCTCTCTCTCTTTTTGGACTGGTCCAGAGATGGTATTCAACCAGTTCTGACCAGTTTTGGAGAACTGGCAGTGGAAATTTTGAGTAGTTTGGAGAACCGGCAAATGCCACCTCTGACTGGCCCTGCCAACCCCATCTC
Organism: Notechis scutatus; assembly: GCF_049901735.1. NCBI lineage: Eukaryota > Metazoa > Chordata > Lepidosauria > Squamata > Elapidae > Notechis > Notechis scutatus. Next base: position 22,565,559 of record NC_142015.1, on the reverse strand, counting down.
TTCTCTGCCTCCCATTGAGTCCCAACTGATCGGCTGCGTCTTCTTTGGTTGCCCTGCACAGGAGAATGGAGCTGAAAAGCAGGTTCGTGGGGTGAGGAGGGAATGGGGATTTTACAGTATCCTTCCCCTGCCACGCCTACCAAGCCATGCCCACCAAACCATGCCCACAGAACATGTAATTTTTTTTTAATCCCACCACTGGACTAGTCCATTTCAAACAACCAGTGAGGATTCCATTTTTAACCACCTGGCTTTAGAAAAACCTCAAAAGTCATTCAATACCACCTATTACAATTCTTCTAATCAAAGGCTGGAGGTTCCTTTGACTATTATTATTTTTTTAGCAAGTGACTTTTCTTCTTTGCATCTCCTATGAGTTCTTATATCAGACTCCATAGGGAAGATCTCTTTTCCCTTTTCAGCTTCTCTTCTAGTACAACATAGTTAATATTCTACACGCACCTGCGTTGGAAAGAAGCCCAAATTCGCACAAGTTTTGCTGGCAACAGCCTGTGTGCCTTTCTCCCTCAGGGGTCAATAAACTGTCTAAATCTCCCAATTTTGCACACCGAAAGGAGGGAATCAAATGTCTGTCAAACCTCCTCTATGATTCTCAGATACAAACACAGGTGACTCGAGGGTGGTTAGCCAAGGGACTGCCTTCCCTTAAAGCAAGCCCAACATTTGTCACAGAATGAAAAGGATTCCAAAAAAAAGAAAAAAAAAAAAGCAAGCTGCAGCAGATGTTCGTGGAAACCTGGCAACTCTCCCAAATCTTCCTGAGCGATAGATTCTGATAATGCAATTTGCATGGGCTGTTGATATCTAATGGCTGGGCACCTGGAAAAAGCTGGCATGGATTTCTCTTGATGCTTGGAATGAGGAGGAAGGCATTGGGTCATTTCAGGTTACCGAGAGAAAGGATCTTGGGGGGGGGGGAGGAATCAGAAGCAGCAGGCAACTGAAAATAGAAATTCACAACTTTGGACTTCGGTGCCAGCTGGGGTTGCATCAACAATCTTCCGAGAGATGCATGCAAAACCCATGTACTCCCAACAACTGAAGTCCTGCAAAGCAAGGATGAAAACACACAGAGACCTTCTCCGGTTTCTAATGTGGTCCTCAGATCTCTACCGAAAGCCACCGCCGAACAGTATATTTCAAAAGAGAGGAAGGACATGGGGGAGTGATTCATTTAATCCACCTCCTTTGGTTTGGTTAAATCAAAAAGGGAATTAAACCCACTTCGGTTTCATCCTCGTTCCATCTGGTTTTGACGATGGGGACCTGAGGCAGACTCTGTCAAAAGTCTAGTGTGTTTCTTTCCCCCTGGAAAAGAGTCCAAAGATCTTCAATACAGGGAGAATATATCTTCTATCGCCAGCCAATTAAAATTGAGGTTCTAAAGGGAAGGAAGTTTGGACCAGCCCAGGAATGCTGGCTGGGAATTCTAGCCATTGCAGTCCAAACATTTCTGGAAGGTCCAAGATTGGTGAGGCTGGGCTGCTAGGATTTTGTACCTGGCCTCTGTCTTTTTAGATACCTTCCTGGTCAAGGGCAGATCCCAATCCTTGAAGGAGCTTCATTAAGACTGGATAAGTCTAGGATATAGTTATACAATTGTAATATTTTAGGGCACATTCATCAGCCAAACTGGTTCATTGAGAAAGAGGGTTGCGTGAACTCTGAAATCAAAATGGCCTGGCTTTTGTTTGTATCTCTCTGATTGCTTCCTTCAAGCATTGTATGCACAATCAAGGAAATCAAATGAGGTGCTCAGGTGGCATTGTTCAGATCTCATTTTGGGTTGTAATTTGGTTTTAATTCTAGGTGGGGGGGGTTTCCCCCCAGTCGTACGAATCTAATATGGAGAAACTGGGCTGTGATTGGCTAGCTTCATGCAAGAAAGGAGATGGTTAAATTAATTTTTAGGATTTTTTGCACCTGGAGTTGGAAATATGACAGCCCCCCCCCCAAAAAAAAGCTATGTGCATGATTCTCTTGTTCCACTGTACAACACAACTCACATTCATGGTGTTTTACATCCATTGGTTTAGGGGCATCTTTGCTCTATTAGTGTCAGGATGATTCATCATTAGCAACAAGGTGACGCTTTTGTGCCTAAGGCAGGACTAGAACTCACCATCTCCTGGTGATTGGCCCAAACTCATCCAGCCATTTTTCATCTCTAAGGTGGGACTAGAACTCACCATCTCCTGGTGATTGGCCCAAACTCATCCAGCCATTTTTCATCTCTAAGGTGGGACTAGAACTCACCATCTCCTGGTGATTGGCCGAAAGTCATTCAGCCATCTTTCATCTCTAAGGTGGGACTAGAACTCATCTTCTCCTGGTGATTGGCCCAAAGTCATCCAGCCATCTTTCATCTCTAAGGTGGGACTAGAACTCATCTTCTCCTGGTGATTGGCCCAAAGTCATCCAGCCATCTTTCATCTCTAAGGTGGGACTAGAACTCACCATCTCCTGGTGATTGGCCCAAAGTCATCCAGCCACCTTTCATGCTTAAGGTGGGACTAGAACTAACTGTCTCCCGGTGATTGGCCCAAACTTACTCAGCTGACTTTCATGTCTGAGGCAGGATTAATGCTCACACTCTCCTGGTATCCAGCCTGATGCCTTAACAGTTAACCGCGGCACCAACTTGGTTGCTCCCCTTCCATCCAGAGGTGTAGGAATTGAAGAAAAAGATAATTTCTCTAAAGTACGCCCTTTTTTCATCTGCATTCCATTCCTAGAGTGATGGCCAGCTTTGACAAGCTGGTGGGGCCTTTCCTCCTTCTGGAAATTTCTCTCCTGTCCTTACCACCCATCTGCAGTACAGGCAGGTATTTCCAGACGTCATTCATAAAAGTCTCTAACGAGCGCATGATTAATTTAATAATTCATTTGATATATCTGTGAGAGGATTAGCAATTCTGACTGGCGGTTGTTCGCCGTCCAGGTTGATAATCTCAGAAAGTTAAGTCTTTCTTCTCCTCCGCTTGTCAGGTAAAACAACTGGAATTTCAGTTGACATGCCTGCCTGCAGTTGTCCATTTAATGATCCATGAAAACATACAGAAAAAACATGAGAGTCCCCCTTGTAATTGAACACAGGGCAACAAAACATCTTGTAAACCCGTGCACATTTGTAATTCAAGACCCGTTTGCGCAATTGGCACAACGGCAGGGGTGACGTTTTCTTTTGATTGCAAGAGAAAAAGGTGACAGCTCTGAGCTGGAAAGTTCAAATATTGCTTCTCCTACCAAAGCAATAAAATGTACCCAAACACAATATTAATTCCAAAAAATTTTTTTTCCCCGATGGACATGAGTTGTTTCTTATTTGGAGAAGCCCTGAAAGGGTAATAGAGTACGACGCGGGAGAAGAGCAGGCAGAGCTGAGGCTGCAGAGTTAAGTGAGTCATCAGCCTAGCATTGTTATGTTCCCACAAATGGTCTAAGTCCAACTTCTTGCCAATTTAGTATTGAACTTTAATTGGCTAGATTCTTGTGTGTAGGTTTCAGCAGTTAGTCTTCTTAACTGCCATCTCCCACAACATTATCTTCTTCTTTTAAAGACCCCGTAATCCCTTGCGGGGTGGAGTCTTGAGCAACTGAATGGAGCTGGGTGTTTACTGGCCAGATGCCCTTCCTGTCACCAATGTGGAGATTGTTTCAGCAGATATATACTCAGTGTGCCCAGAGAGAGAAATATCTGCCCCTATCTAGGATCGAACTCACAGCCTCCTGATTGTGAGGCAAGAGCTCCACCTCTAGGTCACCGCACCGCTCAACTCCTGCATGGCCCTGATTCTCTGCTACTGATACAACCCAGTTCAAGCTTTGCTATGACTTTAAGGTTCTGTGTGTATCTTATGTGATGGTGTAATGTCATGGCTTCTGAGCGAGATCTTGGGAGACCAGAGGCAGAGCTACTGACTGGACAACCGGTGTGGAAATATATTCTCAGCCCAGAAAAGGAAAAGGGGTGTGAGGAGCATATAAGAAGAAGTCCTCCTTAGTTTTCCAGAGAATAAAAAAATATATGGAGAAATACTTGCAGGATTCTGTTCATGTAACCTTATACAAAAACAGTTAGTATTCCTGCTGAGCTTCCTCCCTGGTCTAACTTGAAGGGCTAAGAGGTGAAGAAGGGAACAATTTTTCATGTTTGGAAACAATCTGACTCACAGTATAGATCAGTGGTGGGGTTGAAGTTGTTTAACGACTAGTTCGGTGGACGTGGCTTGCTGGGCATGCCTTGCCTAAGCCAGCGTGCAGCTTTCCCCACACCAGCTGAGACCGGCAGCACCAATCAGATGAAAGGATACAGAAGAGGGGCAGATGGGAGGGCCAATCCTGTGCTGTTCTCTTCTTTTTCCTCTCAGATTTTTTCCCTCCTATCAGCCGATCATCAGCTTTTTTTTACTACCAGTTCAGGCGAACCGCTCCAAACCGGTAGCATACTACCACTGGTATAGATGAGTATCTCCCAATGGTGTCAACTTTAAGCTGAATGGGCTTCAACTTCCAGAATTACCAAGCCAGCATTGAAAAATTCTGGGAGTTGAAGTCCATGCAGTTTAAAATTGCCATGGTTGAGAGACACCATTATAGATGGACACAAGGCAGGTCAGAATCATATCCTCCGACTTGAGGATCCAGACTCCGGGCATTTTAATTTCATCTTTAACAAGACCGATATGGGGATATTCTTCATTTTCCCGGTGACCAAATTGTGCTAGGCCGAAGCAGGAATGTGAAGCCATGGCCGTAACGGATGGTCTCCATAAATGTTTAATAGTCTTGGCCTCTGGCAGTGCTAAAATAGAATTCACAGCTTCGGATTTTTTAATTGGGGAACTTTCTCCATTATAGGTCAAGCATCTTTGGAGAGAAAGGTGGATTTGCAAAGGCTAAGCTCCCTGTTAAAATATACACATTTAACGCTTTGCAGCTTCTCTCTGGAAAACCAGATGTGGTGGTTGCTCAGGCCCCAGGTGGTTTCGCCCAGGGCTGGGCTAAAAATATCAGGCTGATGTTTGAGCACTGGAGCTGAAATTCTTGATGATTTCTCTCGGTGCCCTCTCTTTCCGCCATAAGCTTTTCTCCAGCAAACCCTGAAGGAGAAGAGAAGTCCCCAGAAAGTGTAAGTGACACTAGGAGAGAAAAAAAGTGAGGTTGGCAGCTGAGTCTCCTTCAAATTATGGAAGAAAGATTTTGCTCTTGGTGGGAAAATGGCATTTTAGAAGCGTCTGTGGTTTTGGTACCATCTTTGGCTCAAACTAGCAATCTTTATACAATGAAGAGGAGGTCCATTTTTCTCTGTTTTGACACACCCCCCCCCAAAAAAAAACCCCATGAAAACTAAAATTATGGCTTACAGAGGCAAGTAGGAGAAACATACAATATGTATTTTGAGTATGCGAAGTTGAACTTCTCCTTATTTTCATTCTCCAAAGAGGTTAAGCTATAGCAATATACTAGTTTCCTGATAAGCACATCTTTTCTTCTTCTTCTTCTTCTTCTTCTTCTTCTTCTTCTTCTTCTTCTTCTTCTTCTTCTTCTTCTTCTTCTTCTTCTTCTTCTTCTTCTTCTTCTTCTTCTTCTTCTTCTTCTTCTTCTTCTTCTTCTTCTTCTTCTTCTTCTTCTCTTCTCCTCCCTCTTCTTCTTCTTCTTTCCTCCTCCTCCTCCTCCTCCTTCCTCCTCCTCCTCTTGGTGCCTCTTTCCTCCTTTTTTCACTCCTTGCTCCAGGAAAGTGCTTGTCACTTCCTTTATGTCAGATTCTGAGACAGAGGTTCTAGAATGCTAGTTACACAGCCTTGCAGCTCCTCCTCAGTAGCCAGAGGAGGAGGAGGGGGGAAACCTGGGGTGAAATTGACCAGTGTTTTCTCTCTTCATCACAGTGGGGAATCCTGGCTAATTTTCCTTCTTCCTTTCCATTTTGTATGGAGCACATTTTTATCACTGCAGTCAAATTTGGCTAAGGCACAAGGACAGATCCAAACTAATTCCAGTTTGGAACCCTGCAGGATTTGCACTCGAAGAGCTTTTCCCGGGTAACTTTCCAAGCTCCATGGAGAGATCCTCACATGGCTGCACATTGAACATCAGCATGCCTGGTCTTTTCCCCACTGACAGCTGCCCAGCTTTCCTGCAGTACCTGCACACAGCTGTATGAATGTTGTTCTTTTGTGACCTCTCATCTTTCTTCTTCATTTCCCAAAGTTAAGAGAACATGAAGAGCTGCAGCTAAGCCAAGCCAAGCCAACCAAACATAGGGCAGGATTTCAGGGGGGCTTGTGAGTAACCAGCAGAGGCTTCCGTGCCAACTATTATTCAGGCACATTAACTAGATGATAAGGTTGAGATTTGCAGGGGTTATTAATTCACATCCATCATCATAACGGAGCTGTAAAATGAGCCATTAATATTGGAACCTAAGTAAAGGGAATGCCACCAACGGATCAGCAAAATGAATAGCAGGATTTTGGGACCCACCCAAAGGAAAACAGCAACTGAGGTGTTTTTCTTTTTTTTCTTTTTTTACAATAACACCTTTTGCCAAGATAAAGATTTACTGTAGAGATACTACGTGCTAAACCTGGCTAAGAATAGCTTGATCCAAGCTATCAATTAGTCTGTGCTTCAGTGCATTATGCAAACTCCGAAAACAAACCCATCAACGATCCATCAAATAAATTTGTGGGAAGACAGCCATAATATACGAAGAAGGGTTGCAGGATTTGGGTCTGGCTAGTCTAGAGAAAAGAAGGACTGGGGGGACATGATAGCAGTCTTCCAATATCTCAGGGGCTGCCCCAAAGAAGAGGGAGTCAAGCTATTCTCCAAAGCACCTGAGAAGGCAGGACAAAGAAGCAATGGATGGAAACTAATCAAGGAGAGAAGCAACCTGGAATTAAGGAGAAATTTCCTGAGTTAGAGCAATTAACCAGTGCCACCAGAAGTTGTAGGTGCTTCATCACTGGAGGTTTTTAAGAAGCAACTGGACAGCCATTTATTCAGAATGTGTAGGGTCTTCTACTTGAGCAGGGGTTGGACTAGAAGACCTCCAAGGTCCCTTCCATCTCTATTCTATCCTATTTGCCCAGCACCAAAAATTATTTGGAAACCTTTCTCACTTCCCAGTACCACAATCAATTTCATGTGCCTCTCTATCATAGAGATGGATAATTCCCATTTTTTTCAGTTCCTTCAGCTGTTTCTATTATAGCTTTACATCGTTCCATTGTTGTATCTGTGGCAAAAATTCCTTTTGAAAATTCAAATACAAACTCACAGGAATTTACACATTTTTTTGCAAGCAAGTTTCTACAACACAAAGCCCTTTTTAATGTCATTTTCCCTAAGTTATGTTTTTTTTTACAGTAACATTTCCCTAATGGATATATTTTTCTGTGCCCAATTTAATGGAAGAACTGCACTACAAATTTGAGGGAACTGTGAACCTCAGAACGTTTAGTCTATTTGTAAATCGTATTATCCTTTTTATCTTTTTTTACTTTGAACTTGGGGGATTGCAAAATAGATTAGCATTCATTAAAATGCAAAATGGATCCATTTTAATTCAGGAAGTGCTTGCTTTGTCTTGAAATTTCAAAACGTTTGGGTATTTGTGATGGCTTGAACTGAGCATCTGATAAACCCAACCCTTTCTGGAACTAATGATAATCTTTTATTCAAACTTGCCTCAAAATCCCTCAAGTCAAGTCTTTTATGATGCTTACATTCTGGGAATGAAGCTGAGAAAAATCTGTAGTGGAGGACCTGGAAAATCACTTTCAACCAAAGTGAATGAACCTGTCAGACATGAAAGATCAGGTTCACATGTGAAGGTCCAACTGAACTGTCTTATTGCTAAAGACTTATGCATAGGAATCTTCTCTAGATTCTTAGAGTAGATTAGAGCTTGCCTGGAGTTAGAGACAAATAAACAGAATTCCAAGGAGGTTGGACTTAGTTTGCTTGTGGCTACGTAGGGATTCTAAGCAGATCCCTCTTTTAACCCCACTGCAGGTTCTATCACTATTTTTGGTACAAAACCTGAATTAAAACAAACATGCCTAACTAGGTCATGAAGCTTCATTCACTCAACATGCTTGGCCAAGGTTAAGCTTGCTTAATTGTGTGTGTGTGTAAACCCAGTTTGTTAGTTTCTGATGCAATGTGCTCTGCAAATTCAGGACATGGATTAATTCAGTTAACCAAGTTTTAGTGTGCTTATATATTAGCATAAGGAAGATCTGGATATTATTCATCTTTGATGGAGAGGTCCTTGACTTCTCACCAAAGTCATAGGTTTCATTTCTTGCCCTGTTGTTACATCCTTCCTCTGGCCTGAGCTGCTGACCACAGAGCCTTGGATGAGCCTGGATTTGTTACTACACTCCCAAGCCTTCAACCCATTTAACCTCAACAATTTATCTTTTAATAACCCTGCCAACATTATTTCTCATCTCTGCTTTGTGCAGTGTTCTCAGCTCACACTTTGCTCATCAATCCCTTTCTTGTCTCACCACCTTATTCTCATGACAACAACACCATAATAGAAAGAGACACCCTGTGATGGCAATTATTTAACAGATGGTAGAGGCTGGGTGGATCCTTGATTCATGCAAATGTGCAAGATATTTGGCAGACTTAGCTCTGTCCCAAGAGCCTGAATTAAGGAGGTGCTCGGTTTCCCCACTGAACCCTAAAGGGTAGCAGCTAGAGGGGGTTTTCAAGCATGGGTGGGGTTCAGCCGGTTCGGACCGGTTCAGGCGAACCGGTTGTTCCGATGGCCCTGCCCTAGTCTGTTCTTTATTTCCGTGTTTTGCGCGGCACAGCAGATTGCCGCGCGTCAGCTGTTTTATTCATTGGGGCTGCAAGTAGAAGGTGAGTTTTAGAGCTGAAAATGGGCAGTTCTCAAATGCTGCATGCACTCGCTCACCGTATCAGTTGTTACACTGGTTGAATCCCAGCAGAGGTGGTATTCAGCAGGTTCTGACCAGTTCTAGATAATGGAAATTTTGAGTAGTTCAGAGAACCAGCAAATCCCACCTCTGACTGGACCTGCCCCCATCTATTCTCTGCCTCTCATTGAGTCCCAGCTGATCGGCTGGGTCTTCTTTGGTTGCCCTGCACCGGAGAACAGAGCTGGAAAGCAGGTTAGTGGGATGGGGAGGGAATGGAGATTTTACAGTAACCTTCCCCTGCCATGCCCACCAAGCCACGCCCACAAAACCAGTAGTAAAAAAAAAAAAAGAATCCCACCCCTGATTTCAAGAACTTCTTTTCATTCTCTCAACTTCATGAAGTTACTTATCTTAAGTGAAAGACTTCCAGCTAATTTCAAGCTTCAATCTGGGGGAAGACTTGAACGCTTCTGCAGACCAACTTTGCACCTCAGAAGTTCCACACCCGGTCAGGTTTCTCACCGGCTGCACTCAGGATCTCCATATCTCTTTTTAAATAAATAACACACTGGTTAAGACACAGTTGAGATAATGAATGGGCTGGAGATATGGGCAAGACATCTCAAGTAGGCTGAAGAGCAGCTAGGCAGGGACGGAAGAGAGATTGCATTTCCACTTAAAGTATTTGGCATGTCTGGCTTTATAAGACCTGATATGTGTTCATTGGACTGTGAAATTAGTTAACTTTCTTCGGGTTATGGACTCCGTTGACAATTGTTAGGATAGTACTACAGTTTAAAGATAACGTGCGGCTGGGTAATTGAAGATCTGGAGCGCTGGTGGGACAATAAGAAACACATGATGTAATCTTTGGAAAAGCACACCAGGATTTTGCTCGACATCCTAAGACCAGGCCTGTAGTGCTGACGATAGCTATTACATCCTTAGACACAGCTTGACTTATAAATCTCTAATACAGGGGTGTCAAACTTGATTTCATTGAGGGCCGCATCAGGGTTGTGTTTGACCTCAGGGGGCCGGGGTGTGCATGGGCAACTCAATGTCACTCATGTCGAGGGCACCAGTGGTGGCCAAGTGCTGAGGTAGGACTTCCCTAAGACCCTTCCTCACTCTCATTATAATCTTCCTTCCTTCCTTCCTTCCTTCCTTCCTTCCTCCCTTCCTTCCTTCCTTCTTCCTTCTCCTTTCTTTCATCCTTCCACTCTTATTTTTCCTTCCTTGCTCTCTCCCATCTTTCCTTCTTTTGCTCTTCCCCTTTCTCCTTTCCTTTCCCTTCCCTTCCTTTCCTTTGCTTTCCCTTTCCTTTCCTTCCCTCTTATTTATTTTTTCCTTCCTTGCTCTCTCCCATCTTTCCTTTTTTTTCCTCTTCCCCTTTCTCCTTTCCTTTCCCTTCCCTTCCTTTCCTTTCCCTTTCCCTTTCCTTCCCTCCTTTCCTTTCCTTTCCTTCCCTCATGCTTCTCCTTTCTTCTTCCTTCCTCTCTTTCCTTATTTTCCCTTCCTTACTCTCTTCCCAACTTCCCTTCTTTTTCTTTCTTTTTCCTCTTTCCCTTTCTCCTTTCCTGTCCCTTCTTGCATGCTCAAATACAAAAGGGGAAACATTTCTCCTTTTTTGTTGTTTTTAGTTTGTTTGGATAGCCCTCTGCCAGCGAAAATGGAGCACACACCCCCCCCCACACACACACAAACAAGCTCTGTTTTTGCTGGCAGAGGCACTGTGGGCCGGTCCTTTGCTGTTTCCAGGAGGGCCCCATGGACCAGATCTAACCACCTTGAATTTGACACCCCTGCTCTAGTGTGTTTTCAATGGATACATGGTTGGAATGTCCACAACTGCCATCTCACTTTGCATAGATTGAAAGTCATTGCTGTCCAATGAAATCCTCCAGATGTTCATTCTACGCTTCTGCCTTTGATTCAAAGTTCTGCTCTTAGCAAAAATGCCCTGAGGGTGGATCTAGCTGAACCTTCCTTCCAGGGATTCAAATTTCTTAACAACTGGTTCTGTGGGCGTGGCTTAATTTGTGGGTGTGGCTTGGTGGTCATGTGACTGGCTAGGTGTGGCTTGCTGACTGAGCATGGCTTGGTGGTCATGTGACTGGCTGGGCGTGGCTTGTATGTAAATATTGTAAATATTGATGTAAATATTGTTGTTGTTTTTAATTAAAAAAGAGCAACTTTTACCCAAAATCAGGCAAAGCAGGCAGGCAGATTGAGTTGCTCACAGAATCACAGATTCACTCAGAGATCTACCATTCTGCTATCTGCTGCCTGAGTCTGCACTGAAAAATAGAAGCTTCAGTTCCTAAGGAAGGTTCAGCTCTGCTTTTAGATTAGCTAGAAAGCAAGAAATCCAACAATTTCCTGCTTTCTAGCTAATCTAAATCTCCCGGCACAGAAGAACGGCTGATGGTTGTGGGGAAAAAAGTAAAAATAGCACTTAGCAGGCAAGTTTGATGGCGCACATGCTAGGTAAGGAGTGAATGGGCAGCGAGGGGAGGAGCCAGCCAGTAGCACGATTTGCCGGTTCTCCGAACTGGGCAGAATCATAACAACTGGTTGGTTCTATAGAACTGGTCTAACCAGGTAGCTTCCTTCCACCCGAATAGAAAACCACAGTCTGTTTCCTCAAAAGCAGGTTTCTAGAATTAATCTTTGGGGTTATGACATCATTCTCGCCTCACAATCGAGAGGCTGAGAGTTCCATCCTAGGTAGAGGCAGATATTTCTCTGGGCACACTGAGAATATAGCTGCTGAACAAAACTCCAGACTGGCTACAGGAAGGGCATCCGGCCAGTAAAAACACTCTGCTAGCTCCATTCAGTTGCCCAGATTCCACCCCATAAGGGATTATGGGGTCATTAAACGAAGATGTTATGACATCATTCGTATTTCCAGAAACCCACCCTTAAGGATCAGGAGACCAGGAGGAAAGGAAAGATGTCTGAATTTTGTTTCATAGCAGTAAAATGGGTGCATTTGCAACTCAGAATAAATACCTTTGGGGTTGTGATGTTTCTGAGGCAATCCACTTTTGAAAAAAAAAAAGAATTTTTTTTAAGCACTTAATGTTAGCTGTGCAATTAGTGGAAAGATGAAGGGGGTGGGCAAGTAGGGTGTTCATGCATCTGTCTGAAATAATGATGACTTGCTATTCATTCAAAGAGTTGGCTAAGTGCCTTTACCAAGCAGGAAACAATATATTTTTTTTCTCTCTCTCTCTCTCCAGAGATGAGATAATGGAATGAGGGTTGGGCAGGGTCTCTGAAGGTCAAAGAATTCAAGTAGCTTCCCAGCGCAGCCGTCCTAACACAGACATCTGTGACAGATGACTCCCCGGCGTGGGTTTGAAAACTTTGAAGGAAAAGTTGTTCATCGTCACTCTGGGTCATTGATTCTGATGTGAAGCAATAGCACTTAGACTTATACATTGCTTCACAGTGCCTTTACAGCCCTCTCTCAGTGATTTACAGAGCCAGCCTCTTGCCCCCAACAATCCAGGTCCTCATTTTATGACCTCGGAAGGATGGAAGGCTGAGTCAACCTTGAGCCGGTGAGGATCGAACTGGTGGCAGAATTAGCTTGCAATACTGCATTCTAGCCACTGCACCAACACAGAAGGGAGGGAGGAAGAAAGGAAGGAAGGACTAGCAATAGCCTTTAAACTTATTACTGCTTCACAGTGCTTTGCAGCCCTCTCTAAGCAGTTTACAGAGTCAGCCTCTTGCCCCCAACAGTCTGGGTCCTCATTTTACCAACCTCGGAAGGATGGAAGGCTGAGTCAACCTTAAGCTAGTCGGGATCAAACTCCTGGCTGTGGGCGGAGTTAGCCTGCAATACTGCAATCTAACTACTGTGAAAGGGAGGGAGGGAGGGAGGGAGGGAGGGAGGGAGGGAGGGAAGGAAGGAAGGAAGGAAGGAAGGAAGGAAGGAAGGAAGGAAGGAAGGAAGGAAGGAAGGAAGGAAGGAAGGAAGGAAGGAAGGAAGGAAGCAAGGAAGCAAGCAAGGAAGCAAGCAAGAAGCAATAGCATTTAGGTTTATAATTTAGTTTTTAAAAAGATGTTGGATAACCATTTGTCTGAAGTGGTGTAGGGTTTCCTGCCTAGGCAGGGGGTTGGACTAGAAGACCTCCAAGGTCTCTTCCAACTCTGTTATTCTATTCTATTCTATTCTTTCCTTATTCTATTCTATTCTAAGAAGGGAGGGAGGGAGGGAGGGAGAGAGGGAGGGAGGAAGGAAGGAAGGAAGGAAGGAAGGAAGGAAGGAAGGAAGGAAGGAAGGAAGGAAGGAAGGAAGGAAGGAAGGAAGGAAGTCATGTTGGTACAGTGGTTATAATGCATAATTGTAGGCTAACTCTGCCCACAGCCAGGAAGTTCGATGCTGACCTGTTCAAGGTTGACAGCCTTCCATCCTTCTGAGGTGGGTAAAATGAGGACCCAGATTGTTGGGGGCAAATAGGCTGACTGTAAACTGCTTAGAGAGGGCTATAAAGCACTATAAAGTGGTATATGTCTAAGTGTCATTGCTATTTACAACTTTCCTTACCACTATTGTTAAGTGAATCACTGAAGTTGTTGTTGTTTTTTTTGTAAATTTTATTGGTTTTTAAAAACAAACATAAACAAAGAAAACATAAAAACATCAAACTTTCTTCCATAGGTATACAAACAGTGTGTCGGTTGGTTTACAAATTATTTTGTGCATCCATTTTGTAGTCTTCAATTACAGTTACATTACATAAAAGCTCATATTATCAATCAAAAATTAAATACCCTAGTATCATTATTAATCAATCATTTGACTATAGTTTTATTCATTCATATTTTATGAGGTAACCATAGTTTACTTAGTTTATTTTATAACAATTCATATTATCCTCCCAAATCTATCCTAAAAACAGTTGTTAAGTGCAGTATCGCAGTCATTAAGTTTAATCTGGCTTCCCCATTGACTTTGCTTGCCAGAAGGTCGCCAGAGGGAAATCACATGATCTCAAGACCCTGCAACCGTCATAAATGCGATCCAGTTGTCAAGTGTTTGAATGTTGATCACGAGATATGCAACGGTTGTAAGCGTGGAAAACGATCCAGAGTTCCTTTTTTTCAGTGCCACTGTAACTTCAAATGGCTGCAACTTGTGGTCTTCCTCTAATCTGTGAATTATTGAGAAGGAGTCTAATGCAAGAATTTTCCCAGTTTCTACCTGGGAAACCCTAGAGAAGGATCGGAGGCATTCAGGAGGACTCTGACATCTTCCATGTTGGATGCATTTATTATCAAGGGGAGGTTCAAAACATTTGAAAGGGCATCAGGTTTAGAACAGAGCAGCCCCCTCCCCAAAGTAAATTTCCCCCAATTTGGTTTGGTTGGATCCAGAGGTGGTATACTCAGCTGGTTCTGACCGGTTCTGGAGAACCAGTAGCAGAAATTTTGGAGTAGTTCCGAAAACCAGCAAATCCCACCTCTGATTGGTCCCACCACCATCTATTCTCCGCCTCCCATCGAGTCCCAGCTGATCGGCTGGGTCTCCTTTGGTTGCCCTGCACCGGAGAACGGAGCTGGAAAGCAGGTTAGTGGGGTGGGGAGGGAATGGGGATTTCGCAGTAACCTTCCCCTGCCATGCCCACCAAGCCACGCCCACAGAACCGGTAGCAAAAAAAATTGAATCCCACCACTGGTTGGATCCATCTCCATTGGAGAGCAACCATCCCAGTTGACAGTAAACTTGTAAAACCTTTCAAATGTTTTCAATCCCCCCCTTGATAATAAATGCATCCAACATGGAAGACATAAACCCACACACGGGGAGTGGATACCAAACTGACAATCCTTCTTCTGCAGGCTCTTTGACGCTTATGTAATGACCCATCTTTGGTGCCAGAACGGTAGTGACAGCTGTAATAATAGCAATAAAATTTGCTGGGTTGATTTGAGCTGCGCTGTAATTACTGCGTGATTACCGTATTCTTACCGCAGCCCATACCAACAAAAACAACAACTACAATTCCTCCTCTGCTGCCGTCATTGGCAGCTCGTGACAAGGATTCATCTCGTGCGTGATCTGTGCCCCCTTCAGGATCTCGTCTGGATCACTCTCAGCTGGTGATGGTGTCCATCAGACACAGATTCTGAATTTCTTTTCTGGCTGCCACCGAATGTGACTCGTGGCTTCAGCACATAACAAAGCAGATCGTTTATTTTAAAAAAGATGCTGAGACTCTAGAAATAGTGCAGAGAAGAGTAACCAAGATGATGAGGGGACTGGAGGTTAAAACATACCGATGAACTGTTGTAGGAACTGGGCCTGGCTAGTCTAGGCAAGAGAAGGACCAGGGGAGACAGGATAGCGGCCTTCCAGTATTTGAGGGGCTGCCACAGAAAAGAAGGGGTCAAGCTATTTTCCAAAGCATCCAAAGGCCGGACAAGGAACAATGGATGGAAACTGAACAAGGAGAGATTCAACCTGGAAATAAGGAGGAATTTTCTGGCAGGGAGAACAAACAACCTATGGAACAGAACTGCAGTGGTGGTATTCAATTTTTTTTACTACCGGTTCTGTAGGCGTAGTTTGGTGGGTGTGGTGTGGCTTGGTGGGTGTGGTGTGGCGTGGCGTGGCGTGGCTTGGTGGGTGTGGTGTGGCTTGGTGTGCGTGGCTTGGTGGGTGTGGCGTGGCTTGGTGGGCGTGGCTTGGTGGGCATAGCAGTGGAAGGATATTGCAAAATACCCATTCCTTCCCCACCACTCTAACCTGCTTTCCAGCTCCGTTCTCCTGTGCAAGGCAACAAAAGAAGACCCAGCCAATCAGCTGGGACTTGGGAGGCGGAGAATAGATGGGGGCGGGGCCAGTCAGAGGCGGGATTTTCTGGTTCTCCAAACTACTCAAAATTTCCACTACCGGTTCTGCAGAACTGGTCAGAACCTGCTGAATACCACTCCCGAACAGAAGTTGCCTTCAGAAGTTGTGGGAGTGCCCATCACTTGAGACTTTCACGAAGAGACTGGACAGCCATCTATCAGGAATGGTGTAGGGTCTCCTGCTTGGGCAGGGAGTTGGACTAGATGACCTACCAGGTCCCTTCCAACTCTGTTAATCTGTTTCTCTGCTTCGTCCATGACTGGCTCTCTGTTCCGTTGATTTTATAGGCAGGTGAAAGAGTCCTTGACGTAGGACCCCAATCGAGCCCCGATTTTCTATAGCTAAAGCGAGACATTTTGTTAAGTGAGTTTTGCCTCATGTTGTGACCTTTCTTGCCACCGTTAAGTGAAGCACTGCAGCGGTTAGTTCTTAAGTGAATCAGGGCTTCCCCGTTGGCTTTGCTTGTCAGAAGTTCACGAAAAGAGGGATCACACGTGACCCCAGGTCAGTGCAACTGTCGTAAATGCGAGCCAGTTGCCAGTTGCTTTTGAAATTCAATCAGGTGAGCATGCGGATGCTGCGATGGTCATAAGTGTGAAACACAGTCATGAAATCACTTTTTTTCAGTGCCGTTGTAACTTCAAACGGTCACTAAATGAACTGTTGTAAATTGAGGACTTCCTGTGTTTGATCTGGATGGATGGGTATGCAACTCAATACATTATTATTGTTTTCTTCTGGGCTCCCCCTTCTTGCTTTAATATGGGTGGCATCACATTTTCCCTTCTCCTATTTCCGTAATATTACAGACTAGCCGGATACCCGTCCACACCAGGATTTTTAGGGTTCAGTCGTAAAGATCTGGGTTTTGATTCTAAAGCTGATCCATCCACTTTCAGATGGAGGAGGGTGGGACTGAGGATAACTGGGGGAAGCTTTGAATTGATGGGAGAGAAAAGGGGGACCAGGGCAGGAATTGCTTCATGAAAATATTCTGGACTAGCTCTATTTCCGTGCTTTGCTATGAAACTATGTGGTTGGGCTTAGTTTTGGGGGAGGAAAATAAGGGGGGGATTTCTGCCTCTGCCTACCAGCATCCATCGGTATTCATCTGGCTAGCGCCCTGTCAGTGTGTGAGAGAGTTGAGGGCTGTTTGGAAACTCAAGCAGTATTTGCTGTGTGAGCAAGAAGGAGACAGCAGGGAGCCTGGGCGTGGCTTAGCTCAACCATTCTGTACTAAAGCTGTTTAGTGCTGTGAACCTAAAACTGAAACTCCTCTCCTCTGCTTGTGTTTTGCATTTGGAACAGATTTCTTTTCAGGTGGGGAGGGGGAGTAGAAGTCCTTAGCATCAGAGTGTATTAATAACAATATACAAAATACTAATTCTCTGATGGTCATTTTGAAAAATCCTTACTTAGTGAGCATCTAGAAGCCAAAAGGAACCTGCGTGCCAAATTTCAAGTTTGTAGGCTTTACGGTTCTGGAGATTTTGTGATGATGCGCAAGTGGTATTTCGCTTTTATATAGAGAGACGATAAATCTGGTTCAGGGCCTCTTTTTAAAAATTGAATGTTCCTTCCGTTTAACAAATCAAATGTAGAAATGAAGATATCTACTGCCTGTAGAGTGCCACGCTCACAGAGTTCCCAGTTGGGAAGTATTTGCTCTATGAATAAGCAATTGACTTTCATCGTTCATTATGTCAGAGTACAATTAACAAATAGAACTCTGCCATGTTCTCAAATACTTGACAACCAATATTAATTCTGGTGGTTTCCAAAGTTACTCGGTGAAATCTGCAAATTCCAATTACAGGCCAGTTGTTCAACACTAGCAGACAGCTTATCAAACAGAGGAAATTTACATTTACAGTGATAATATAAACCAATTTGGATCTGCTTAGTTAATTTCACAAAACCGATGGATTTCTTTGTTCGAATTCTTTGAAAGAGCTGCACGCTTACAAAGGAGCAGTTCAATCCGGCGCGTGTTAGAAGGAAGCCGAGGGCATTTGGTAGTCATTACGCTCAAAATAAGTGTATATAAAAATTAATTTAAAAATAGGGATGGCAAATCTCCAGTGACTTTGTGGGGACATAAATCCCATGTGAGCTTTTTAATTAACTTCAGTGCAATTCAGAGCAAATAATAGGGCTGGGAAGGCCTCCGCTTTCAAACAAGCACAATTTTTGTGTGTGCTGCATTTATGGAGAGAAGCTATACAACCTGGAAAAGACACGACTGTTGTAGGGAGCTGCCAACATGAAGCACTGGCTGGGATCCCTGATCAGGATTTAGAAGAAAACCATAGGTGGATTTAGCCTTGACCAAGATTCCCCAGAAGTCTGGCAGAAAACAGTTAAGCTAAATAAGATGTGCTCGGCACTAAATCTGTAGCTTACAGATGCCTTACCTAAAAGTAAGCCCCACTGCAGTCAAAGGAGTTTAATCTCAGCTTATTTGGGTCCTAATACAAGAGAATATTTGTAGCTCAGGGTTGAACTGTGGGATCCTTGATGCTCTTTGAACTTGGTTGTTTCTTGCAGATGTTTCATTACCCAAGTAGGTAACATCTTCAGTGCTAGAAGGGAGTGGAGTTTGCTCTCTGTTTATATATAAATGGCTTGCTCTGTCTGTCTTTAAGAGGAAGCATTCAGGGGTGGGATTCAAATTTTTTAACAACCGGTTCTGTGGGCATGGCTTAGTTGGTGGGTGTGGCTTGGTGGTCATGTGACTGGCTGGGTGTAGCCAACTCAACATCACTCACATCGAGGCATGCATCTCCTCGCCTGGCCTCTCATGACTGTGGGGAGGCTGCAACAGTCATAAGTCACTTTTTTCAGTGCCATTGTAACTTTGAATGGTCACTCCACACAAGCAAAGTACCAGCAAAGGAGGGGGAAAAAAACTCCAGAGGAGTTCCAGAGACAGGAAGTCTAGTCCTGCCAAGAATGTAATAAGGGTTAACGGAGAGGCAGTTTCTGTAAGCAACACCAGAATGTTTCCTTCCTGCCTTCCTTACAGGATTAGCCCAGTAATTTCTTCTAACAATCGGTTCTCCGAACTGCTTAGAATGTTAACAATCGGTTCTACCAAATAGGTGCAAACTGGTAGAATCCCATCCCTGGAAGCATTGCTTTCTTCTGGATAGTTCCGTACTGGGGCATAGTTTATACTATTTGAATGTTGGTTTGGTATTGATCCTGGTGTTAATCTCTGCTTAAGTAGGTTTTGATTGCTGGTGAGTTTCTGTTTGTGTTCTAGTTTTTTTATTGTCTCTTTTGAATGGTGAAGAGAGCAAACCCCATTCCCTTCTAACACTGATGATGTTACCTAGTTGGGTGATGAAACGTCTGTAAGAAAACAACCAAGCTCAGAGACCATCAAGGACCCCACAATTATTTTGGTCTGGTGGGCACACCTGGAAAGTTGAAGAATGTGGTGGATGCCATGATACATACCATGGTTACCCCAAAGAGGTGTCTGCTCACGAAATGGCTGCTGGAGAAGGCATGATGGGTGACTTACCTGTTAGAATCAAAATGCTGGTACACATTCTTGCTTCAAAATATATATATATATATATATATATATATATATATATATATATATATATATATATATATATACAGGCAATTATGAGCTACAGACATGTTGGGAGCGCCAAAGTGCTTCTGGGTTGAAAGGATTGAATGGTGACATCACCGTTTCCTGGGGGATGCCCAGTTGGGGTCCTTTCATGCAGTGGTGGGATTCAAATTTTTTTACTACATGGCTTGGTGGGCATGGCAGGGGAAGGATACTGTAAAATCTCCATTTCCACCCCACTCCTGGGGAAAGTTACCACCAGTTCTCCGAACTACTCAAAATTTCCGCTACTGGTTCTCCAGAACTGGTCAGAACCTGCTGAATACCACCTCTGCTTTCATGTCCCCAGGACATGTAAGGAGTTCCCAAGTGCTCCTTGAGGTACCCATTTATCTACTCGCAGTCGCTCCCTTTCAAACTGCCGAGTCAGTAGGTACTGGAGCATGTGATGGGAGTTACCCTGTCCTGAGGCAAAAAACCGGGTCTCAAACACGAGCCTGCCAGTCGTCAGCCGAGTGTCCTAACCTCTTGAACCAGTGCACTCTCAAGGCATTTATGGAAAATTCCTGCCACATAAAGCAATTGGAGACAAAGGGCGGATGATATGCCCTCCTCACCACTCACCAACCTTGTCCCCAAGAACAAAACCCAAGCTAGATGTCATTTAGTTTCAGTTCTCTCAGGGCGTTGCTGCCTGTTCTGACCCACACCCTTTTTCAACAAATCAAACACAATCCAAAAGGAACAGAAACCTTGTAATGCTTTTACAAAATAATTAGCTGTGATAAGCACAAGCCTTGCCAAACTGTGCAAGACTTGTCAAAAGATAACAGACAAGAAATAATTTGCAATACAAGAATCTTCAGATACAAACTCAGGATACTGGAATGTCCACGAGGCTGGAGTTTCAAAACGTCTTTGCCTTCTGCAAAGTACATTCCTTTCACAGCTGGCTTTTATCTTCTTGAAGGAGGGGCCATTACCTTGCAGCCTTACTCCTGAGTCACCCGTGCTGTTGCAGCTGCTCTTTCCTACGAGCAGCCCTGCACACACACACACTTGGCACAGGCTCCTCGGGAATCTCCTCATTGCTGCTGCCAGCCCCCACAATCTCTGAAGGCAGCAGTCCACTCCCTGATGGTCCTGGCCCCTCATCTGAGTCCTCGCTCTCCTCAGCCGTCTGCACCTGCTGCCGGCTAACCACAACACTGCCCTGGTTTTGTGTGAAACGAAGCCTAATGGCTAAAGAAAGGTTAATCACAAGCCCCGCTTGCTTTCTAAGCGATGTGTCAGCTGAGCACATTGAGTGGACAGAATGAGGCATGTCCAAAATATCGGTGCCTTTCCTCCCCACCCCACCCATCCATCTCTCTGAGTTATTAAGGGAAATGTCAAATCACAGAATTAAAAAGGACTTCTAGTTATTATTCCTGGCAGATCCCTTTTTAGACTTTCAACGCGCCGTCAGCTCCCTCGGCAATATTCTGGGAACATCGCCCTACATTATGTTATTTTTATTTACTCATTTATTTATTTTGATTTCAGAGCTGGAATTTGTGGGCTCTTCTAAGGCTTAAGTCACTGCAAGTCCATTTCCTTTTCCAATTTCTCCATCTCCTGGTTTGCCCCGAGGAATCCTGATGCATTAAATTGGTAGCCACCCTATTAGAAATGGTGATTGTTACTTATCAGGGAATGGAACTCTGCCAGTTACTGGAATTTTTTAAGAATATATTCAGTTGCAATGTGTTTTTGTTAAAAGAAAACAAAAACTCTTTCTCCCCCCTCACCCCCCTCAAACAGCCTGAGAGAAGCATATACTGAAAACCACCAGGAAGATATGGTAATAAACTAATTTTTACAAACCAAAATGCAAGTCACTTGCTCTTGGCTTAGTTTGTTGTGTGAAACTAATTATTTCAGTATTTAAGTATGATTTGAGGCTTAGTGTGACGTCTGAATTGGACACTGTAATTAGCTCAACAAATCACAGTTGAAACCGATCCATGACTTAGCACAAAATATGCCAGTTTGGTCTAGTGCTTTAAGGCACCAGATTAGAAATCCGGAGATGGTGAATTCTAGTCCTGCCTTAGGTATGAAAGCCAGCTGGGCGACTTTGGGCCAAACGCCAGGAGACTGGGAGTTCTAGTTCCATCTCAGACATGGAAGTTAGCTGGGTGACTTTGGGATAGTCACTCTTTTACCCAACCCAATTCAAAGGGCTGTTGTGGGAAAAATAGGAGGAGGAAGCAGTGTTAGGTATGCTTCTCTCCCTGGATTATTTATAAAAATAAAAAAAGCAAAATATAAATCATCATCTTTTAATGACCCCATAATCCCTTGCGGAGTGGAGTCTGAGCAACTGAATGGAGCTTTGGGTTTACTGGCCGGATGCCCTTCCTGTCACCAATGTGGAGTTTTGTTCAGCGGATATATTCTCATTGTACCCAGAGAGAAAAATATCTGCCTCTACCTAAGATCGAACTCACAGTCTCCTGATTGTGAGGCGAGAGCACCACCTCTAGGCCAGCGCACCACTCAAAAAAAAAAAAGCAAAAATATAAATAAAATCAATACCATATGAAAAATCTAGATGTTTTGTTACCGAATCAGTCCCATTGAAATAAACAGAGGAGACATTCAAATTGGCATTTTTGGCTTTGATTGTTGCACAAACCCACCCAATGATAGTTCACTCAATTAAAGCTAAAACCTAACAATGATTTAAGGTTGCATGAAAAGCAAGTCATCGACTCAGGCAGCCAAATAGCGGCTTCAAGTTCAACCCTTCTCCGATTTACAGGTAGCAAAATATGGGCAAGCAAATGCAATCTCAGCTTGACACTCACTCCTTGTTTTCGCATTAAGTAAACTTATACTTTTTATTACCTGGAGTTATTAATAAACATTTAAAAGGCACCAAGATAAATTGCGCAGGTTCTCCCCGCCCCCCACACTCCCAATGAAGTTTCCATAATTAAAAATAAATCTTGACGGCTAGGAATAGCACTCTGTGTGCAGGAGAATGTGAAGGCACTCAGGTGAGACAACCAGCCTCTTCTGCGGAGGGCAGGCAATAGGAAGGATTTTCCATAGGAGAAAAATTCAGGGGCTGTGAGTTCTAATCCTGCCTTAGGCATGAAAGCTGGGTGGGGAACTTGGAACCCATAACCGGGGGATGGTGAGTTCTAGTTCTGCCTTAGACATAATAGCCAGCTGGATGACTTTCAGCCAATAACCAGGAGATGGTAAGTTCGAGTCCTACCTTAGGCATGAAAGCCAGGTGGGAGACTTTGAGACGACAACCAGGAGACTGGGAGTTGTAGTCTCGTCTTAAGCATGAAAGCCAGCTGGGTGACTATGGGCCAATCACTATCCCTCAGCCTAACTCACCTCACAGTTGCTGTTATGGGGGAAATAGGAGGAAGAAGATTAGATATGTTTGCCACCTTTAATTATTTATTTTTTAAAAAAGAATAAAAAGCTAGGGTACTAATAAATTAGAATAATAAAAACAGAGAATTTGCAGATAATAGATGGAAAGGGGGAAGTCCCAGAGCTTCAGGTAAAGGTAAAGGTTTTTCTCACACATACGTGCCAATCTCTTCCGGCTCTAGGGGGTGATGCTCATCTCCATTACAAAGCCGAAGAGCCAGCGCTGTCTGAAGACGTCTCCGTGGTCATGCGGCCGGCATGACTAAACACCAAAGGCGCACGGAACGCTGTTACCTTCCCACCAAAGGGGTCCCTATTTTTCTACTTGCATTTTTTTTACATGCTTTCAAACTGCTAGGTTGGCAGAAGCTGGGACAAGTAACGGGAGCTCACTCCGTGATGCGGCGCTAGGGATTCAAACCACCAAACTGCCGGCCTTTCTGATCGACAAGCTCAGCATCTTAGCCACTAAGCCACCAACTTTAGCCCAGAATAAAAACGAAGCTTTTACGAGACTGATACCCTACAATGCAGCGTTGTTTCCTACCGAGCTCTACGGTGGGGAATTGTGGGAAAGTTCAAAATGGCAGCTTTCCAAAGACTAGGAACCATTTTAGGTGTTACTAGTCCAGTGATGGCTAACCTATAGCACGCGTGTCACTCGTGACACGCCGAGGCACTTTGACTGACACGCCTGTTGGTGTGGGGAAAACCTGCACATTTAGAGGCTGCCTGTGCCCTGCTCCAATTCCTGCTCCCTGCTTGTTGCGTGGAGGCGTGGTGTCACCGCTGCCGCGAGATCTTTGCAGCAGAGAACCAGTTTTAACCGCCATAAAGTGAGGTTTGTCAGTTTCATTACCTCAGGAACGCTACAGGGGGAAAGGAGATCCATGAGGTTCACAGCCCTGTAAGGTGGCCTTCCGATCCCCACATCCTGCACCTGCAGCCCTGAGACCAGGGAGACGAGTTTCATAGCCCTGTGTAATCACCCCAGCCCAGTCCGTCATAAACCAAATTATTGATATTTCTTGAAGTGACACACGACCCGAGGAAGGCTACACTTTTTCCCGATTTTTGACACACCAAGCTGAAAAGGTTAGCCATCACTGTACTAGTCCTTCCTAATAGGGTCATTGGAAGAGTATTTTTTAAAAAAAGGGAAGATAATGGTCAGAATTGCAGAATGGACACCTAAAAAAAGGGAAGGATTTGGGGTGCCGTTTTGACTTTTTTCCCCCCCTATCTCTCTTGATGTTCTCCCTATCTCTGACAGCCCTCGGATGCTGAATTAAGTAGAAATGATGCAGGCTGGGAGTTGAATTGTATGATTTCTGGCTCTTTTAGCTATTCTTAACATTTATAGGCCAGCTGGAGGCTAAAACTATGGATAGACTCCGTCTTAACCCACTAAGTGATTTGTTTGGGCTTCGCAAGTCATCGTGCGTTTTAAATCATGGTTCTCGGTTAGCACATTTTTATGAATCCAGCCAGTTATAGTTTATTCAATAACTCATGCTTATGGGAGCCATTTAGCAGAGGCTGGGAGGGAAATCCATACTTTTGAACGGAATGAAGTCGAAATGGAGGACGGTGGATGGCAGGTAGGAGGCGGCCATTTTTGAATGGGGCTCCAGCCAAGTAATAAAATAGAAATCCAGGGTCAAAATGTTGTAGCTTAATTCTTTGCCTGTCATGCTATTGTTGTACTTGTGGGGAATTGTGCATACAGGACTGTGAGTTCTAATTCTGCCTTAGCCACGAAAGCTGGTTGGGTAACTGTGGGCCAATCACCAGGAGACGGTGAGTTCTAGTCCCACCTTAGGCATGAAAGCTGGCTGGCTGACTTTGGGCCAGTCCTTCTGTCTCAGCCCAACCCACCTCACAGGGTTGTCGTGAGGAAAATAGGAAAAGCTACTAGGTGTGTTTGCCAGTTTGAGTTGCTTAAAAAAATAATAAAGGTGGGATATAAACAGCCTTCAAGAATCCTGCTTCTGCTTGTCATTCCAGCTGCCATAGAAATGGGTGAGGGAAGATAAATTGGGCTTTGTGGGAGGGGGGAAGAGTGCTGGAGGCTTGAGAGGGTGAACTGAAAAACTTGGGAAAACTTTCTTGACTATGCTTACTTGCTTACTGCACAGCTGTAGCTTCTTATCTATCCAGGCCAAGGTCAACCGTCCTGGCGAGTCAGATGTATGAAACACCACCTGAAGATGCCCCTTATCACATTATACCCATTGCAGATTGGATGGCCAGTTTGAACTATTGGGGGTGGGAACATTGACATAACTTTCTATATATGTGATTTTCGCACCTATTGCGTCAGATCTTGTATTTTCTTGATGCTACCTTATCAATTCTCAGTAAAAGTCCCTTTCGCTAAAACAATGGAGTCTAAGGTTTTCTTTCTTGGATTTTGAATGGAGCCTCACCTGACACTAACTAATTAACTAGTTAACTAACTAACTAATTAGCACAGCTCTCCTCCTGCAGCGTCTTCAGCCACTTTAGTCCTCTAACACTTGATTTTGCTGGAAGGCAGACCAAGTGCTATGAAGGAGCGGAGTGAAAAGGAGAGAATATCCTCCAAAGTTGGATTTGGAAAGAGGGAGGGGCATTCATTGGGCGGTACAGAAGCGATGGAGGAGTCCCAGAAGCCCTGATGTGTGGCCTGCAGACATCCTTCTTGCAGTTGGGCGAGAGCAGAATTCAGCCAGACAGAAAAATAATTACTGGGGGTGGAGGGTTGATTGGGTGTCCCCATCTTTCTTCTCTATAATAACTGCACAATAATTAGTTTCACAATTTTGCTGCTATACTTTATAATAGCCTCCATTAAAGTTATAGGTTTTTTTTAAAAGGCAGTAATGGCTTACAGAGTAATTAATGAGGATGAACTTTATTGCTACTTTTATTGGGTGGGGGTTTGCCCATTCTTCTCTCTTTATTTCCATCTATCTATCTATCATCTATCTATCTATCTATCTATCTATCTATCTATCTATCTATCTATCTATCTATCTATTTATCATCTATCTATCTATCTATCTATCTATCTATCTATCTATCTATCTATCTATCTATCTATCTATCTATCTATCTCTGTTTCTTTCTTTGCCCCTCTGTTTCTCTCTCCCACTCTCCCTCTTCATCTCTCCTTGTCTCCCTCTCTCCTTCTCTCCCTCTTTTTCCTTCTGTTTCTCTCTCCCTCTTTTTCCTTCTCTGTTTCTCTCTTCCTCTCCCTCCTGTCCTCTTCCTCTCCCTTGTTTCCCTCTCTCCTTCTCTCCCTCTTTTTCTTCTGTTTCTCTGTCCCTCTGTTTCTCTCTCCCTCTCTGTTTCTCTCCCTCTCTGTTTCTCTCTCCCTCCTTTCCTTCTCTGTTTTTCTCCCTCTCCCTCTCTGTTTCTCTCTCCCCCTCTCTCACTCATTCTCCCTCCCTCTCCCCCGCCCTCTCTTTCACACACACACACACACACACAAACACAAACACCTTTTCCAAACTGTTTTCCTCTAACTGAAAATCCTTAGCTGCTCCTTTCCTATAATATTAATCTTCCCACTTTTACTAACAGCCCTCTCCCTCCTGCCAATTTTTTTCATGGAATCCTTGAAGCGCTTTCCTGGCCTCTATAGAGAATAGAATTCTTTATTGACTAAGTGTGATTGGACACAAGGAATTTGTCTTTGGTGCCTAAGCTCTCGGGGTACATCAAAGAAATACATTCATCAAGAATCATAAGGTACCACACTCCGTGATAGTCATAGGCTACTAATAAGCAATCAAATCATACTAGGAAACAATATAAATTGTAAAGATACAAGCAACAAGGTTAGTCATATGTGGGAAGAGATAGGTACTAGGAAGGATGAAAAGAATAATAGTAATACATGTACTCACATAAAAGTAATACCTGTATTCACATACAGTGTCATCATACACTGTCCCCCTGTATGTGAATACACACACACACACACACACACACACATTCCCCCACCCCCCAGTTGTCTGCATTGTCAATTGCCTGTCGACATCTCTTTCTTGGTCTCCCGTGATCCAGCCCAACTTCTCTCTCGGATCTGCAAATTATCCACTCCGGACATTGCCACTGAAGTGATGTATACCGCTTGCCAAGATAATGCCCTTGATAAAATACGGCCTGTTTAAATCTTATCTGGGTTCCTATTAGGATCTGAGCTAAACCTTTTGTGTCAACTTAATATACTCCCAGCCTTGAACTTCTTTTGGCAGGACAAGCAGGCGGAGGAGGAAAGAGATGGCACTACAATCTGGAGATAATCTTAAGATTTCTTCTGGTGGAAATCAAACAGGACAAAATGGGTGCTCCATCACTGGAGGTTTTTAGGAAGGGACTGGAACGCCATTTGTTTGGGATGGTATAGGGTCTCCTGATTCAGTAGGGGGTTGGACTAGAAGACCTCCAAGGTCCCTTCCAATGCTGATCTTCTGCTATTCTTCTCTGCGGTACAAATGTGGAACGGGCACTGGGGCCATCCGTCCTTTGGTGTCTACCCTTTTTGTGTGTGTTGCTTTGCAGGCATCCTTCCAGAAGGGATCCTGAAGTCCTGGCCAGTGATATCACCCAGAGGACCATCTTCCCTGCTGGGGACAACCTGGCCTCTCCTCGGTGGCAGCTGCTGCCTCTGCAAACCTGCTTGTGCAATGGGTGGGTTGTGAGCGCTTGGTAAGACTTGTGAGCCTCGCGGCCTTTGCACTGCCTTCTGATCCCTTCTTGCTTTGATCTCCATGTGGTCTCCTGTTCTGTCTCTGGGGTTTCTGCTGTCAGGTAATGAGGAGCTGTGGGTCCCATCAGCCTTGGAGATGCCGAAGCGACGAGACATCTTGGCGATTGTGCTGATTGTGCTTCCCTGGACGCTGCTTATCACCGTCTGGCATCAGAGCGCCATTGCTCCCCTGCTGGCAGTGCATAAGGGTGAGGAGAAAGGCCAGGCCAGCTCTGACCATCACTGGCCCCATCATCCACAACCACCACCACAACTCATCATCAAACTTCCCACTGTTGTATTCATTTCACCACCTGGTCTCTCATGCCTTCCAAGATTCTGAACCCGAAACATCTTAGGGAATAAAAACCTTGTTTCTTATTTAGTTTCTTATTTAGAAAATCCAGAGTGAATACTGAAATTTCTTTATTGGCTATGAACAAAAATCCATCTTACCCAACAGCTTGTGGCTGATGAAGAAGTTTCTATCAGTTCAGTAGGAGTTCAGCTATAGTTCTTCAAGTAGTAGCTGAAGGGAAGGCCTCCTGGAAGGATGGAGGTCAGCAGAGAAAGAACTGTCTCTTCCGGAATGGCCTTTCAAAATAAATTTTAACAACAACAACAACAACAACAACAACAATAATAATAATAATAATAATAATAGTAATAGTAATAGTAATAGGCATTGACAAATTTGCCATCAGTCAGTTGCAGAAGGCAGCTTGACTTGAAACAGCTTCCATCCTGCAGCGATCTCTGTAACACCATCAAATACTCAGATTTTGCCTATCCCAGGTCCTTGGTAAGGACTCGATAGGTAGACAAAAATGCCAAACCCAGTCTGAACATCTGGCTGACTGTGCAATGAATAGTAGTAGTAGTAATAATAATAATAACAACAACAACAACGCTGGCAGAAACCATTAGCACCAGTCACTGGTATTTGTGATATCTTTTTAAATGTAGTTGACTGAGTTTCATATTTAATTAATAAAAGAGATAATAATAATAATATTTTTTTTTAAAAAAATTAAATATGGAAGGATTTTGTATTTTCTTCATGAGTTCTGAGATGATTTCTTGCCCAGAAGAAGAGGCAGGACTTTATTTAAATTTGCAGCTAGCTAACTTATGAAAACCCATAAAATTATATTGCGACCTATTTCTTTGTTCATTTTACAACACCCAACACATGTTCAAACATACAGCACCCATTTCAATAAAGATCCCAAGATTACTATTTTCTCTAAATCAGATTAATGGGATCCAGTATTCTGTTTCCTATCATGGCTAACCCTGCAAGCTTCCAAAGAGGCTGCAGTCAAGTTTAACACCCTTTAAGGATCATGCACTGAAACTTGCCTTGACCCCCACCCTTACTATGTTGTATCCCTAGATGGTCCTCTTGCTTACAAGCTATGGATAGGCTGGGTTTACACATTGTGCTAAGCAAAATATGGCTTGTTTAGTGAGATGTGTGAATACAACCGATCATAGCTTATTCAACCAAGCATAGTACAGGACAAGCTTACAAAATGTCATGTTTTGACATTGGTCAAGCACATTTTCTTCATTGCATCCTCTTCCCTCTATTATCTTATGCATCAGGTTTAGAGTTCCATCTACCTACAGTTCTTTTTCCAACTACTAGATAAATATGGACCCACACAATATAAAAATAATACCTTCTTTCCTCTGGTGTCTTAAGCCCTGAGTTTTAGAGATTCAGGATCTACTCGGTAATCTTCCATGAAGGACAACAGGATTGACTTTGTTCTTTCAATTCCTGAGCCAACACAACACACCAGGATCGAAGAAGGTACCAGTTTTCAAAAAAAAAAAAAAAAGGCCCTAAATCCATTCCTTACAGTATGGAAAAATTTGTACAGGAGCAGGTGAAGCTTGGCTGATAAACCCCAAGGAAGCACTAATATTTAAGTGTAAAATTGTTTTCCTGGAACCCCGAGGAGTCATATCTTGGTCTTTTTTGATTACCTTGAATCAAAAATTGGTAGGTTGACTGATGTTCAGATCAAAAGTGTCCCATGAATCATTTCATCATTCCGTGGGTAGGAATAAACAGATTGTCTGGATGTGCTTTTGAAAACTCTTTTTGACCTTTAAAAGTGTACGGTTTTATTCATACATCTTTATAAGAAGATTTCTATATCTTTTACAAACAACCTTTCATTTGGGGTATGTCGCACGTTAGCTAATTCTTTGCAACTACAAGGCTGTTCCATTTTTTTTTTCATTTCTCCTTTGAAGAATTAGAGACAAGGATGATATCAATACTGTATTTATTAAACTGGTAAAGGCCAATTTCCACACGTAGGATATTGCTATCCATGGTGCTGAAGTCAAAATCTCTAACTTTGACATTAAAACTTTTCGATTTCTTGTCTCCTAGGCCGGTTTCAATGAGTTGCCTTTTTAAAATCTTTTTATAAAGAGCAGAGGTCTCCAAACTTGGCAACTTTAAGACTTGTGGACTTCAACTCCCAGAATTCCTAAGCTAGCCACAAGTCTTCAAGTTGCCAATGTCAACTCATAAAATATTCCTATGCCTGTTTTAGTAGTTGCCATAAAAAAGGGGCAGGGGGAGGAAGGAAATCTGGAAGAGCAGTACAGTAGTTTGAAAGCAGAAGTACATTCCAACTCTTATCTTTAAAAGATTGTAACTAAAATACCAGAGCTTTTGCCCGTGAATATATTTAATTGGAGAATGTGAATGATGACACCCAGCCCGTGAATATGCTCAATTGGAGAATCTGGTTTATGAGACACCCAGGGGAGAGGGGGGAAACAGAGTCACGGGAGACTGTAAATTACATATGCCAGAGTTGGCTTCATACAGGGCAGTACCAGTATGCTGCCTCTAATAAATCCTTTGAATTTTTTTGAAGTTTGGCTTGAGAATCATGATTTAATTAGGGCAATTGCTGGAATCCTGACAGCCAAGTTTGGAGACCCCTGATACAGAGCCCATTCTATTTTCCAATCCATATCAGATGGGTGTCAGTGCCAGCAGACAACCTCACCACTCAATGCCTGTTTCCTCAGCCTTCTTTATTTTTCATTCTTTCACTTCACCCAGGCAGCCAGTTTGCAAATTGTTGGTTTCCTATTGCAGTAGATCGGTAGATTTTTTTGATACCATTAAGAGAATCAGTTGGCTGGGAGAGATGAGATGACTGCTTTGTTTCTCATCACAGTAGGCGAAAAAAGGCAAACTTTCCCTGGGGGGATCCCTTTTGCAGACACAGATCATGTTTTTGAGTCCATGTAATACTTAGTGAATGCCACTGGGCTGTGTTTCTGAAAGCTCCGGATTATTCTCGCCTCCCTAAAGAATTGTGAGAAGTATAATAATAATAATGGAGGTGCACTTCAGCTGACCCTACATCAGATCCTTATCAAATACCCAGTCACCAAGATTTCCTGCTAGGAAAGGCAAGTGCGTTTCTTCAGTTTTATTGTCTGGGAAAAAGATGCCCAACTGAGTCCACCCATTGGCAATTTTTTTTTTTAAGAGCGGACCACAACAACGAAGAAGGAGCAGAGCAAGATTTCCATTCAATTCATTAGCTTTAATTAGAATTGTGTTTGCTTGCTAAAATACACTTAATATGATTATTCCCTGGCTGTGGATGCCTTGCTTATGGAATTAACAAGTTTTCTACAATACTCTGACTCATAAACTAATCAGACTGCATATACGCAATAGGTTGAACCATCCCAAAATTAAATCTAATCAGCTTTGGTAATGTTAGATGAATGAAGTTGCTCAATCTTGATCTAATCTGGGGGTGTAACTTGCCTATGTGGATGCAATTCCCACAGACGCTGTCACATTCCTCATTCCATCATACAGACAGTCCTTGACTCATGACTGAGCCTCAAATTTCTATTGCTAAGCGAGACGTTTGTTAAATGAGCTTTGCCCCATTTTATGACCATTTTTGCCACAGTTGTTAAGTGAATTGGACTTCCCCAATGACTTTGCTTGCCAGAAGGTTGCAAAAGGTGATCTTATGATCCCAAAACACTGCAACCGTCATAAATATGAGTCAGTCCAAGCGTCTAAATTTTGATTACATGCCCATAGGGATGCTGAAACGCTTGTAAGTGGGGAAACTGATCATTAGTCACTTTTTCCAGTGCTGTGGTAACTTTGAACGGTCACTAAATGAATTATTGTAAATTGAAGACCACCTGTATTAAATATTGTGAATTATGCTGGGAAGAAACTCCCAGGGCCATTTATAATAATTGACGTTGCACTTCTCAACTAGCAGATCAACATAAGCAATGGAAATTTAATGTCACTGTTCATTTTTTGTTTTTACGACCCTGTAATCCCTTGATTCGGGATGGAGTCAGGGTGACTGAATGAAGCTGAGATTTCACTGGCCAGATGCCCTTCCTGACACATTTGTGGAAGCTCACAGCAGATATTTTCCCTTTGCGCCCTGGTAGAGAAACATCTGCCGCTGCCTAGGATTGAACTATCAACCTTCCAAGCGGGAGGCAAGAGTCTTCACCACATTGCTGTAACGCCACCGTTCCTTGAGCCCCTTTAGATAAATGAATGCTATCCTGGTGCATTTGTGTTTTCCCCTTTCTTTGTTCCCCTAGGTGCTACTGCCAATTTGCTATCCTTAGTTCAAGACTGACAATGCTTGCCTACTTCTATTTCTTTTATAAAAAATATAAGCAGGACAAAAGGGGTGTTAGCTGAAAAGAATTGTGTTGATGAAGTTGCTTTGCTCCTTTCAAAATGCAGCATTCCAATCTGATGAAGTTTCTGGAGAAATAATTATATTTTGCACCCATACACCCCAAGCTTGATTATTTGCAAATAGACTCAAAAGGAAACGTACGATGTATTTTTTTCAGGGGATGAGGGGGAAAGATCTGAGCTGAAGGAGAGCACAGAGTTGAAGTATAAAATATACGCTTATGTAATCTGATGTAATCCCAGTCACGTTCAGGATTTCAAGTAAACAAGCTGGAGAATCAATAAAATGAATCAATGAAACAAAATAAGGGTAGAGCAATTTCACAAACTGCTTTCTCCTGAAATTACTTTGTCAGTTTTACAGAACTGAGGTTGAATTACTCACACTGGCAGTCCACACACTGGTTGCACCTCCATTTTGGGCTGGAACTTCTAGTACCTTTTAATCTTCCAAAACTATCTTCACTGATCCAAAGCACCTTCCTTAAAATACTATGAAAGCCAGTAGGGTCTAGTGGTTAACAGGCCTAGAAACTAGGAAATGGGGAGTTCTAGTCTTAGGCATGAAAGTGGGCTGGGTGACTTTGGACCAATCACCAGGAGACTGGGAATTCTAGTCCTGCCTTAGGCATGAAAGCCAGCTAGGTGACTCTGGACCGATCTCTCAGCCCAACTCACCTCACAAGGTTGTTGTTGCAGGGAAAATAGGAGGAAGAAAAGGTAGTAGATAAGTTTCCTGCCTTGAATTATTCATTAAAAAAATAAAGATGGGATAAATATCTAAAAAAATATACACCAGGGATCTCCAAAGACCATGTTTCTTAGGGTAGAAACATTACCTTATTGTTCTGGATAGTTACTCTATGCAGGAATAACCAACCAGGATCTCTGTCATTCAACTTGGTGCCCTTCAGATGTTTTCAGCTTCAACTCTCATCGTCTTCAGTTTTCGAAGCCAACCATTCCAAATTCAAAGCATTTGGAATGGCACCGAAGGTTCTTCATCCTTGCAGTAACCATTTCACCCTGATCCATTTGATTCCATTCAGCTTTACCATTGTTTTCTCAGCCAGTTGACTTGATTATTATAGTTTTCCCCCACAAAGAAGTTTTTTACTCCAAATACAAATTATGGATGATGATGATTTATAGAGACGCATCAGCATCTACAGCTTTTGCCACAAAGTCTTACCCCAAAGAACCGATAGTTGAATACAAGGACACGAAGGAGAACCAAGGAGCTTCAGGATTAGAAGATGCTTTGAGTCTTATTATCAGATGCAGAATTGAGAGTGACTTAGGGCATAGGGGAAGATGGTGTGCAATCAAATATCTGCCCGCTTTCCATCCTGTACGCCTGGTGTCTTCTGCTCTTCTGCTTGTTTTCTATTCCTCCTTCTTGATCCTTGGCAAGAGGAGATGTTTATCTGTTTGTTACTTCAGCTCTTCTTCTCTTGTTCCTTCTCTACTACAGAGGATGGTGGGGACACACGTCGTGACTTCTCTCAAGGTTCGGACTCTAAGGAGTATTGCTTATCTGACCGTGACATTGTGGAGGTGGTTAGGACAGAATACGTCTACACCCGCCCACCTCCTTGGTCGGACGCCTTGCCCACTATCCATGTGGTCACTCCTACTTACAGCCGGCCAGTCCAAAAGGCGGAGCTGACACGGTTGTCCAACACCTTTTTGCACGTTCCAAACTTGCATTGGATCTTGGTGGAGGACTCTCAACGTCGGACTGCTCTGGTCACTCGGCTTTTGCGAGACACCGGGCTGAACTACACCCACCTCAATGTAGAGACCCCACGCAACTACAAGCTGAGAGGGGACATGCGGGACCCCCGGATTCCTCGGGGAACCATGCAAAGGAACCTGGCCCTACGGTGGCTGAGGGAGACATTTAATAGAAACAACAGCCAACCAGGGATTGTTTACTTTGCAGATGACGATAACACCTATAGCCTGGAACTTTTTGAGGAGGTAAGATGTTTGTAGGCCACTCAGTCAACTAGGTTAAGTTGCTAATGCTGGCCTGCAATGGATCATGTCCCTCCATTAGGAAGCCTTTGGTGGACCTTCTCCACCAATATGAGATGGTGCAGAAGAGATTGAAGGTAAGTGAAAATACCACACTCACTTCTGGGTCTTTAGTTTTATGTGGGTTGTTTGTTCACTTTAATCTTGACTTTAAGAACCACAGTGGCAATGTGGTTAGAATGTAGTACTGCAAGCTACTTCTGCTGACTGCTGGTTGACTGCAATTTGGCAGTTCGGGTCTTACCAGGCTCAAGGTTGACTTAGCCTTCCATCCTTCTGAGGTGGGTAAAAGGAAGATCCAGATTGTTGGGAGGCAAGAGGCTGACTCTGTAAACCACTTAGAGGGGGCTGGAAAGCAGGGGTCTCCAACCTTGGCAACTTTAAAACTTGTGGACTTCAACTCCCAGAGTTCCTCAGCCAGCGAGGAACTCTGGGAGTTGAAGTCCACAAGTCTTAAAGTTGCCGAGGTTGGAGACCCTGCTGTAAAGCACTAGGAATTAGTACATGTCTGCTATTGCTATTTTCCTTCCTTCCTTCCTTCCTTCCTTCCTTCCTTCCTTCCTTCCTTCCTTCCTTCCTTCCTTCCTTCCTTCCTTTCCTTCCCTTCCCTTCCTTCCCTTCCCTTCCCTTCCCTTCCCTTCCCTTCCTTCTTTCCTTCTTGGTGGTAAGAATACAATATTGCAGGATAACTCTGCCCACAGCCAGGAGTTCAATCCTGACTGGCTCAAGGTTGACTCAGTCTTCCATCCTTCCAAGGTCAGTAAAATGAGGACCCAGATTGTTAGGGGCAAGAGGCTGACTAAACCGCTTAGAGAGGGCTGGAAAGCACTGTGAAGCGGTATATAAGTCTAAGTTCTATTGCTATTGCTATTAATCTACAGAAATCACCTCGTCTTATATTCCCTTCTGAAATTCTGTGGTTCTTCAAGTCAATTTATGGTGGTTGAGAGCAGTAGTCATTTAATCCAGTTTCCCAACAGAGCCAGCTGCATTAAAAACCTTGTAGATGGATTGAGACAAGGATCGATTTTCTCCCTTTTTACCCCTCCCCGTGAGACGATTACTGTTTACTATTTCTGTATCAAAGGGGGAGGATGGGAGAAAGATGGACGAGACGAGATGGGATGAAGCTGTCTTATTTCACAAGCCATACCATTGTACCTGGTCAAGTTGTGTTTTTGGAAATTGAAGTCCAGTAGATATGAAGGCCAATTACTGCTCCGATCTTAGTGACTGTGGCAGTCAACCACGGCTGGTTTCTCCTCAGTAGATCTCCTCAAACCAAGCACCTCTGCAAAGAAAACATGTGATCGGCAAGTTAGCTTACGTCTTTTGAAGAACGGCTGCAGGAGTTGGGTTTGGCTAGTCTAAAAGAAAAGAAGAATTAGGGGTGACATGATAGCAGTATTCCAGTATTTGAGGAGCTGCCACAAAGAAGATGTAAGGGGGTCAATTTATTCTCCAAAGCACCAGAGGGCAGGACATGAAACAATGGGTGAGAGATTGCAAAGAGAGAAGCAACCTGGAATTAAGGAGAAACTTTCTAACAATGAGGAGAATTAATCAGTGGAACAGCTGGCCTCCAGAAATTGTGGGTGCTTTATCACTGGAGGTTTTTAAGAAAAGACTAGACAGAGACTAGACAGTCACTTATCTGAAATGGTATAGGTTGAGCAAGGGGATGGACTAGAAAACCTCCAAGATCCCTTCCATCTTCTCTTCTCTTCTCTTCTCTTCTCTTCTCTCTCTTCTCTTCTCTCCTCTCCTCTCCTCTCCTCTCCTCTCTCTCTCTCCTCTCTCTTCTCTATTCTACTCTACTCTACTCTACTCTCTCTACTCTACTCTACTCTACTCCTCTTCTACTTACTCCTATTCCGATCCTGCTCCTGTTCCTGTTCCTATTCCTATTCCTATTCCTATTCTATTCTTTAAATCAAGAAGGTTTAGAAATAGATGCTCATAATACAGGGAATGAAAGAGAGAAGGAAGTTGTTTCTTTAGGAAGGACTCACAGGCGGCGCTGAGAAAATAGTCCAAGCATCAGAAACAGCAAAGGAGGGGGGAAAAGTGATTTATAGGAGTGGGTATTCCACACACTAGATTTGAAAGAATTTTTTAACAGGTTTCAATCTTTGCTAAGCATGTGCAGAGAGCTAAAAAAAAAACAACAACATTCCATCTAGCTGTCTGCAACAGTTGGATGGAATTCATTTTTGACTTGTGGTTTTTTTTCCTATAGATAATAATTTCATAACTGTCTATATTTACAATGCCTCATTACATATTGTGCTTTCCCTATTATCGTCTCCTAATTAACAAACTGTTCTTGTAAATTGTCCACGGATTATTTTTTTTAAATGCAAATCACCCTGCTTTCCTTCATTTAAAGGATTGACTTGCGAATTCCCCTGATGTAGGCTGCCTTTTTTTTTTTAAAAAAATGCAACTATCAGTACATGCAGAATTCCTAGGATGTACTGGTAGTCCTTGCTTAATGACCTGTTGCTTAGTAAACATCCCTAGTTACAACAGACCTCACCAGAGCTACTTAACACTTGACTTCGAAGTTGTAACAGCAGCTTAGACACAAACACACATGCACACTAATTGTAAACTTGGGTGTTTGGCAACTGGCTCGAATTTAGGGATCATTAGCAGAATTGAATGACCATAATGTTTGCTTCATGACTACTCTGTTCACTTAATGACCACATTGGTCACTTAATAGGAGCCTCTGTAGCACAGTGGTTAGAGTGCAGTACTGCAGGCTACTTCTGCTGCAGCCAGCTGCCTGCAGTTTTGCAGTTCAAATCTCACCAGGCTCAAGGTTGACTCAGCCTTCCATCCTTCCGAGGTGGGTAAAACGAGGACCCAGATTGTTGGGGGCAAGAGGCTGACTCTGTAAACCACTTAGAGAGGGCTGTAAAAGTGGTATATAAGTCTAAGTGCTAGTGCTTTTGCTCTTCCTTCCTTCCTTCCTTCCTTCCTTCCTTCCTTCCTTCCTTCCTTCCTTCCTTCCTTCCTTCCTTCCTTCCTTCCTTCCTTCCTTCCTTCCTTCCTTCCATGTGCACAGTGATTACAATGTAGTACTGCAGGCTAATTCTGATGCCTGCTGGCTGCCTGCAATTTGACAGTTCAAATCTCACCAGGCTCAAGGTTGACTCAGCCTTCCATCCTTCCGAGGTGGGTAAAATGAGGACCCAGATTGTTAGGGGCATTATACTGACTCTGTAAACTGCTTAGAGAGGGCTGTAAAGCACTGTGAAGCGGTATATAAGTCTAAGAGCTATTAATGACTATTACAAAAGAGGTTATCCATCAGACATGATCAGGTGGTGACCTGTTTTACAACCTCCAAGATTTACAACTGAATTCCAAGTCATAAATCAAGGATTACCTATACCTTTTTTTTTCAGACTTTTTTTTGGGGTGGGGGGTGGCAAACTTTTGATCAAAGCTCATCAGATTTTGTTGCATGTCTGCGTTTCCCACCTATAAACATCCAGGGGAGTCAAAGACCCAGATTGCTTTCCAGTGGGATTTGATCCGATAAACGTGAAAACTTCCGCACTTCCTTTCTAAACAGAAGGTGATTCCAGAATTCAGAATCACAGAAGAATTGGAAGGGACCTTTGGAGGTCTTCTAGTCCAACCCACTGCTCAAGCAGGAGACCTTATTGGAGGCTAAAACATATGAAGAACGGATATCTCACATCAGATAAATCGACATTCTGTGAGCTACTAGTTCACCCTCAGAGAAACCCAGCGAGGTTGGGAATAACCCTGAAGGTCTTTAGGGCAAGACCGCTCAGCATCCCCATAATTTTCCCCACATGCGTGGTCCTCAACCTACGACCACAATTGAGCACAACATTTCCACTGCTAAGCAAGTTTCAGTGACTTGCAGCCCATTTTACAACTTTCCTTGCCACCGTTGTTAAGTTTTGCCCATCGATTTGGCTGGGGAGAGCAGTTTTCCCAGGCTGGCTGGGGAATTCTGGGAGTTGAAGTCCACAAGTTTTAAAAGTTGCCAAGGTTAGATGCTCCTACTCCAGAGGTTTTTGCAGTCCTATCAGAGGACACCTGCATGCAGAGAAAATCACCCGTAGAACTATAAAAGCAAAGACATTCATTCAGTTATTTGCTGAGGCAAAGGGGGATCAAAGGATCCCCCCAGGACTCTGCCATTGTCATAACATAAAGATGTTGAGACTCTAGAAAGAGTGCAGAGAAGAGCAACCAAGAGGATTAGGGGACTGGAGGCTAAAACATATGAAGAACGGTTGCAGGAATTGGGTATGTCTAGTTTGATGAAAAGTAGAATTAGGGGGGACATGATAGCAGTCTTCCAATATCTCAGGGGCTCCCCCAAAGAAGAGGGAGTCAAGCTATTCTCCAAAGCACCAGAAGGCAGGACAAGAAGCAATGGGTGGAAACTAATCAAAGAAAGAAGCAATCTGTAACTAAGGAGAAATTTCTTGATAGTCAGAACAATTAATCAGGGGAACAACTTATCTATAGAAGTTGTGAATGCTCCAACACTGGAAGTTTTTAAGAAGAGATTGGACAACCATTTGTCTGAAGTGGTATAGGGTTTCCTGGTTGAGCAAGGGGTTGGACTAGAAGACCTCCATGGTCCCTTCCAACTCTGTTATTCTATTCTATTCTATTCTATTCTATTCTATTCTATTCTATTCTATTCTATTCTATCTCTATTCCATTCTATTATTTTTCTATTCTATTCTATTCTATTCTATTCTTCTTTCTACTCTTTTCCTATTCCATATTCTATTCTATTCTATTCTATTCTATTCTATTCTACTCTACTCTACTCTACTCTACTCTACCATATCTACTCTATTCTATTCTATTCTATTCTATTCTTTCCATTCTATTCTATTCTATTCTATTCTATTCTATTCTATTCTATTCTATTCTATTCTTTCTCCTATTCCCTATTCTGTTCTGTTCTGTTCTGTTCTGTTCTATTCTTTTCCTATTCCATTTCTATTCTATTCTGTTGCATTCCATTCCATATTTTCTATTCTGTTCTGTTCTATTCTATTTTATTCCATTCCATTCCATTCAGATGAGCCAGTTTCCCAGCATCCGAATTTCGATTCTGGGACCAGGCGGATGCTGCAACGGTCATTAAGTGTGAAAATGGTCACGAGTCCCCTTTTTCAGTGCCACTGTAACTTCAAAGAGTCGCTAAGGGAATGGTAAGTTGAAGACTACCTACAGCACCCCCGTCAGAGAGATCGTACTTTGGCACAAAACATATGGCGGGGGGCTGCATCTTGGTTGTAACTTCTGTATGGGGAAAAAAATTTAGCTTTTTTTTTTCCTGGCTGCCTGCAGAAATGAGCTTTCTTTAAGAGGGCTTTTTGGGGAAAGGGTGT
This sequence comes from Notechis scutatus, assembly GCF_049901735.1. Taxonomy (NCBI): domain Eukaryota; kingdom Metazoa; phylum Chordata; class Lepidosauria; order Squamata; family Elapidae; genus Notechis; species Notechis scutatus. Next base: position 22,525,816 of record NC_142015.1, on the reverse strand, counting down.
GAGATAAAAGTGGGGAGACAGGAATAGAAATAAAGGAATCTCTTATTGATACTCAGAATTCAAATACTGTAGGGCTTTAAAAAATTCCTAAATGTTTTTTTTTTTTTAAAGTCTTTGGCATAAAACGGCACCCGCCCCCTCCCTTCCGATAACGGCTTATTTGCATATTACTGCTATTAAAGGAACACTAACTCTGATTCACTGCCAGCAGTGTTGCAGTGGTTTTTATAGACCCCGAGTGCATGATGCGTTCCTTTCCCTCAAGATTTTTATAAATTAAGTCATTTTCAACCACGCCGTAAAGTTAATTAATTTAAACGCAGGCAGATGAAATGTTGCCGTGTTGTCAAAAGTGCGGAGTCCAGGCTGAATCTTTTCCTTTTATTTTTTATTTTTTATTTATTTTCCCCCAAAAAAGATTTACCCCCAAACAGCAGCCTGAAAAACGGGGGGGCTGAGAAGGAGAACAGTTTGAAATCGGCAAGGAAACAAGGGCTTAACGACTCGAAATAAGATTATTGATTTATCGTAGGGCACCTTCACACAAAAATGCAAGAGGTTAAAAATACAAAATATAAAAATTTAAAATCTAAAATATTATTAAACCAGCGGCCCCTAATTTTGGGGGCACCAGGGACCGGTTCCATGGAGAAAGAGATTTTTCCAGCATGGTTTCGTGTGCTGCCTGCATCCCACAGATGGGGCTTCGCTTATCTGCACAATCTAGTTCCTGACATGTCGTGGATCGTTGCCTTCCACCTACTGGGAGTTGGAGATCCCTGTTATAAACATATGCCGTGATTACAAATATATATATTTTTTGGTTCATTGGGGGTTGGGAAATCGGCAAGGTCTCCATTACAGGCTCCGTGTTGGCTCTCTTACACTATATGTTGGATAGTTTGGGGTCCTACAGTCACAATTTGAGGATGGTGTATTTTGCCTATAAACTGATAATGGGCATCAGAGGGCACGATGGCTCAGTGGTTAAAGGTGCTGAGTGTGTCAGCTGGAAAGCTGACAGCCTGGGTTTGAGATCTGAGCTCTGTGCGATGGTCTGAGCTCCTGTTCCTTGTCCCAGCCGTTCGAAAGCATGCAGATGCGAGTAGATTAATAGGTACCACTTCGGTCGGAAGGTAAAGTGCTCCGTGTATCTTTGGTTTATAGCCGTGCTGGCCAGATGACCACAGAAGTGGACAATGCTGGCTCCTTTGGATAAGAAAACAGAAATTAGCACTGCCCCCTAGAGTAGGACACGATTGGACAGGGAAACTTTTACCTTTTATAGAGGGCGCCTACACATTTAGCATGGTGTTGTGTGGCCTGTTGGTCAACGGCCCCTCCAGCAATCAAATCAGAGTAAGAAATGGCGTGAATTGGTCACCCATCAGCAGGGGTGGGCTGCTACCAGTTTGCACCAGTTCGGGCAAATTGATGTTAATTTTACAGTACATCGGGTTCGCCGAACTGGTAGCTGGAACGACGGGCTGGCCCTGCGCACACTTCCCTTCCCTCCCAGGAGTCTCTCCACATGGCCCGTTTTGGATGCTTGGTAAGTCCAGGGCCCGTGTGGAGGCTCAGGGAGGGCAAAAAATGGGCCTCCCAGAGGCTCCAGGAGGCTGGACATGGGCCCATTTCCAGCCTCTGGAGAGCCTCCGGAGCCCAGGGAGGCCATTTTGTGCCCTTCTGGAGGCTCGAGGAAAGCTTCCGTCCCCCCACCATGGTGCAAGAGGCCAACTAGGCCACACCCACCATGGCCACACCCACCCAGCAACCAGGCAGAGAACCATGGCTAAAAATTTCGAAGCTCACCCCTGTCCATCAAAGATACTTGAATAGATCCTGCCTTGGGCAGGGATTTGCTACTAGATCAGCAAGTTTTCAAACATTTTATAGTCTTGGCACCCTTTTATGCTCTTTAAAAATGATTGAGGATTTTGGTTGGTGTGAGTTAAATCTAACCGTACTTACTGTATTAGAAATTAAAGCCGAGACATTTTTAAGCTATGGATTTGACATCCTCAGACACACCTTGTGAATGCAACTCTACTTCCAACTCCAACTCAAGGGGTGTGACTGTTATTCTTACCCAAGGCATGTGCGAGTATCTAAGGGGGCTTCTGCTAGGTTTCCCCACCCTGGTGCCCAGCAAGCCCAGCTATTGTGTTGTCTGGGGATCGTGGGACTTAGAACCCTCTTGAGAAAAAATCACCTTGGAGAAAGAGCTTGTGCTCAGCTGTCAGGAAGATCGGAGAGCTAGAGATTTTCCTTGGTTGCCCGACCGTGGTCATAATGGCATCCTCTTCCATCGAGCCAATCGAAGGTGTGATGACCCGGGGCATGGCACAAAGGCAACACAGTCAGATAATCTGTAGGAGTCCCTTTATTAGCTCCAACTTTGCCCCCAATGTCCTGGTTACCTTCTGGCTGGAGGAAAACTCTCCCAGGAACAGCCAAGTCCAAAACGTGGTCAACAAAAACTGTAACTATAAGTCCAATCAAGGCAAAATGAGGTCATTAGTCTGACAGGGCAGGAGCAAGAATTCCAGATGTGAAAGCACAGCAATAACCCAACATGGTTGGGAAGATGCCAGGAACACAGATAAGAAAAGTCAACACAAGATAAACTCACATTTGCTCTCAGCATCTGCTGTACTCAGCATGCATCTCTTTTAAACTCTCATTCCCAGGTGTGGCTAATGAAGGGAATCAGGGCCCTTTCCTCCCCTGTAAGCCATGCAACCCACGTTGCTCCCTTCTCCATTCCTCCCTGTGCGCCCTAGGATGAAGAGGGGGTGGGCCTGGGTCTTCTTCTGAACTCCGTCTCCCTTGTTCTACCTCTTCCCTACTCTGCCCAGCTGGACTTTGCCCTTCCCCAGTTTCCTCCACAGCTCCCTGTCAGCTGTTCATCTTCCTCCTGGATTCAGACTCTGACAGGGGCATGACAGAAGGGATGCCTGGTCATTCTGTGGTTCTCCTCTTGTTTTCCAGATGCGTACCACCCGCAGAGTATCTGTCTGGCCGGTGGCCTTTGTGGGAGGCTTGCGGTACGAGTCCCCCAAAGTCAACGCTGCTGGGAAGGTGTACGGATGGAAAACTGTCTTCGACCCCCACCGGCCATTTGCGATCGACATGGCAGGCTTTGCTGTCAACCTCAGGCTAATCCTTCAGCGACCTCAGGCTTACTTCAAATTGCGTGGGGTCAAGGGGGGATATCAGGAGAGCAGCCTGCTCCGGGAGCTGGTGACCTTGAACGACCTCGAGCCCAAAGCTGCCAATTGCACTAAGGTATGGCTGCCTTTGACACCCCAAGGCACAGGGGTGGTTTATACATGGCTGGCTTGTATTTAAATGATTTGTCCACTAAGACTCCAAGATCCCTCTCACAGTTACTGCTCTTGAGCCTGGTTAAAGTTTCACCCATCTTAAAGTCGGCAAGGTTGAAAAACACTGCTTGAAAGAATATTCACTATCAGTTGTGGTGGCGCAGTGGTTAGAACGCACTATTGCAGGCTGCTTCTGCTGCCTGCCGGCTGCCTGAAGTTCAGCAGTTCAATTCTCACTGGCTCAAATTTGACCCAGATTGTTAGGAGGGCCATAGGCTGACTTTGTAAACAGCTTAGAGAGGACTGTAAAAACACTGTGAAGTGATATATAAGTCTAAGTGCTATTGTTATTTTCCTTCCTTCTCTCCCTCCCTCCCTCCCTCTCTTCTTTCTTTCCTTCCTTCCTTCCTTCCTTCCTTCCTTCCTTCCTTCCTTCCTTCCTTCCTTCCCTCCCTCCCTCCCTCCCTCCCTCCCTCCCTCCCTTCCTACCTTTCACAGTAGTTAGATTGCAGTATTGCAGGCTAACTCTGCCCACAGCCAGGAGTTTGATCCTGACTAACTTAGCCTTCCATCCTTTTGAGGTCAGTAAAATGATGATCCAGATTGTTGGGGGCAAGAGGCCGACTCTGCAAACCGCTTAGAGAGGACTGTAAAAGCACTGTGAAGTGATATATAAGTCTAAGTGCTATTGTTATTTTCCTTCCCTCCCTCCCTCCCTCCCTCCCTCCCTTCCTTCCTTCCTTCCTTCCTTCCTTCCTTCCTTCCTTCCTTCCTTCCTTCCTTCCTTCCTTCCCTCCCTCCCTCCCTCCCTCCCTCCCTTCCTACCTTTCACAGTAGTTAGATTGCAGTATTGCAGGCTAACTCTGCCCACAGCCAGGAGTTTGATCCTGACTAGCTTAAGGTTGACTTAGCCTTCCATCCTTTTGAGGTCAGTAAAATGAGGGTCCAGATTGTTGGGGGCAAGAGGCCGACTCTGCAAACCGCTTAGAGAGGACTGTAAAAGTGCTGTGAAGTGGCATATAAGACTAAGGACCATTGCTATTCTTGCTTTCGAGGGCCAAAGATACTCTAGGCTTCCGCAAACAGGGAGGGAGACTTCCGAAGCTTTTCCCTGGCTGGTATCTCTCTCCTCCATAAAGCGAGATGCCTGCCTGGCCTTCTGCCTCTGTGCCTATAATCCTCTTATAGATTAACTCCTTGGGTTGCCACTTGGAATGAGGGAGAGGGTGGGAACCGAAGCTTAAATACCGAAAATTGAGAAACAGCGGGACTCTGCTTGAGAGGCTAATGAGAAGAAGCCCAGCGCCGTTTTTCATGCTTTGGAAGCAGAACCAACCAGGCAAAACCTCAACCCATCTCTCTCTCTCTCTCTCTCTCTCTCTCTCTCTCTCTCTTTCTCTCTCTCTCTCTCTCTCTCTCTCTCTCTCTCTCTCTCTCTCTCTCTCTCTCTCTCTCTCTCTCTCTCTCTCTCTCTCTCTCTCTCTCTCTCTCTATCTCTATCTCTATCTCTATCTCTATCTCTATCTCTATCTCTCTATCTACCTATTTATCTATCTATCTAACTATCTATCTATCTATCTATCTATCTATCTATCTATCAATCTTCTTCATCATCTATCTCTATGTATCATTTATGTATCATCTCTCCCTCTCTCTCTCTCTCTCTCTCTCTCTCTCTCTCTCTCTCCCTCCCTCCCTCTCTCTCTCTCTCTCTCTCTCTCTCTCTCTCTCTCTCCTCCCTCCCTCCCTCTCCCTCTCTCTCTCTCTCTCTCTCTCATCTATCTCTATCTCTATCTCTATCTCTATCTCTATCTCTATCTCTATCTCTATCTCTATCTCATCTATCTATCTATCTATCTATCTATCTATCTATCTATCTATCTATCTATCTATCATCAATCTTCTTCATCATCTATCTCTATGTATCATTTATGTATCATCTCTCTCTCTCTCTCTCTCTCTCTGCATGAAACGGGGTCTTGATAGCATGCTGCTCGTTGCTATGGCAACCAGACGCATGGTAAGGTAAGGAGATTGACAGAGGAAGTACTAAAAAGGGGCCGGAGAGCAGAGGTGGTATTCAGCAGGTTCTGGAGAACCAGTTCTGGAGAACCACTGGTAGCAGAAATTTTGAGTAGTTCGGAGAACCGGCAAATCCCACCTCTGACTGGCCCTGCCAACCCCATCTATTCCCTGCCTCCCACTGAGTCCCAGCTGATCGGTTGGGTCTTCTTTGGTTGCCCTGCACAGGAGAACAGAGCTGGAAAGCAGGTTAGTTGGGTGGGGGAGGGAAGGGGAATTTTGCAGTATCCTTCCCCTGCCACACCCACCAAGCAGAGGTGGTATGCGGCAGGTTCTGACCAGTTCTGGAGAACCGGTAGCGGAAATTTTGAGTTTGGAGAACCGGCAAATACCGCCTCTGCTTGGCACCGCCCCCATCTATTTTCCACCTCCCGAGTCCCAGCTGATTGGCTGGGTCTTCTTTGGTTGCCCTGCCCAGGAAGAACGGGGCTGGAAAGCAGGTTAGTGGGGTGGGGAGGGAATGGGGATTTTGCACTATCCTTCCCCTGCCACGCCCACCAAGCCATGCCCACAGAACTGGTAGTAAAAAGTTTTGAATCCCACTCCAGTTAGGATTTTGCACGGCAGAAACTTAGGTCACTAGTGTTGCGGTTCGCCGGCTGCAGGTGCAGACGGCTGAGATCTCGGAGAGCGAGGACTCAGATGAGGGGCCAGGGCCATCAGGGAGTGGAATGCTGCCTTCGGAGATTGTGGAGGCTGGCAGCAGTGATGAGGAGGTTCCCGAGGAGCCTGTGCCCAGTCTGCGTGCACGCAGGGCTGCTCGAAGGAAAGAGCAGCTGCAGCAGAACGGGCGACTCAGGAATAAGGCTGCAAGGTAATGGCCCCTCCCTTAAGAGATAAAAGTCAGCCTGAGAGACCGGGATTCTTTGCAGGAAGCAACGACGTTCTTGCACTTCAAGCCTTGTGGAAGTTCGGACTACTTTGGTTTGTGCTGGAAGACTTTTTGTTTGGAATATTTCTTGGCAACTTAATCTAGTGCTTTTGGCAGCCTTGCACAACCTTGGCAAGCCTCGTTCTTATCAGAGACAGTTAGTTTTAATAGCCTTTTAATTGTGAATTAATGGAATTCTCAGAGAAGCATTAAACGGTTTTGCTTTTACCTCTGTTTGGTGTTTGTTTCCTTGGAACAAGGTTTGGGTCAGAACACCTAGTTACTATCTCTGAAAAACTATGTATGGAATGCACTTTCAGTTTCCGAGCTGCCGCACTGCTCCCCGCTCCCTTTCTGTTGGCAACTCTAAAAAGACCATAGAAATATTTTATGAGTGGACAGCACTATTCATTTAGCCATGGCCACCATTCTGCACTTTCACCACCGTGGCATAAACAAGGGGTCAAAAAAAAAGAGGTGCAGCGGATCTGACGGTCTTGCTTAGCCACGGAAAGGTTGGGCTCAGCTGTGGTCGTACGTCGAGGACTAGACGGGGTGTGTGTGAAGTTCTGGCTTTTGCAGAGGTTGGAAAAAGAATTTCCTGGCCGTTTGCTAGCTGGCAGCTGCTGTTCCTGCGTGCCCATTCCAATGGACAGGCCTCCAGCATTGATTTTCGACCTGTAAAACCAAATTATAGAAATACGTGGCTTTTGTGCGAAATCTCTCTCCCTTCCCCCACCCCAACTCCAGTGCATTTGGCAATGTCCACCAAAGTCATTTATTGAAAACCACCGGGGTGGCAGGGGGTGGGGGGGATGAGAGAGATCTGAGCGGCCACCTTAATGATTTTAAAACAGATTAACAAGAGTTGGAAGGGCCCTTGTAGGTCATCTAGTCCAACCCCCCCCCCAAGCAGGAGACCCTACACCAGGAGTGTCAAACTCAATTTCATTGAGGGCTGCATCAGGTTTGTGTTTGACCTGGGGGGCGGAGTGGGCATGGTCAGGGTGGGCGTGGCCAGCTCGATGTCACTCATGGGGGGGCCACCTATGGTGGCCAAGTGCTAAGGCAGGATTTCCGTCAGACCCTCCCTCCCTCTCATTATAATCTCCTTCCTTTCCTTTTCCCTTTCCTTTCCTTTCCTTCTTTCTTTTTTCCTTTCTCTTCCTTCTTCCTTCCCCTCTTTTCTTATTTTTCTTTGTCTTTCCTCTTTCCCTTTCTCCTCTTCTCTCCCTTCCCTTCCCTTCCTTCCCTTCCCTCTTTCTTCTCCTTTTTCTTCCTTCCTCTCTTTCCTTATTTTTCTTTGTCTTTTCTCTTTCCCTTTCTCCTCTCCCTTCCCTTCCCTCCCTTCCCTTCTCTTCCCTCTTTCTTCTCCTTTTTCTTCCTTCCTCTCTTTCCTTATTTTTCTTTGTCTTTCCCTTTCTCCTCTCCTCTCCCTTCCCTTCCCTCCCTTCCCTTCCCTCTTTCTTCTCCTTTTTCTTCCTTCCTCTCTTTCTTATTTTTCTTTGTCTTTCCTCTTCCCCTTTCTCCTTTCTCTCCCTTCCCTTCCCTCTTTCTTCTCCTTTTTCTTTCTTCCTCTCTTTCCTTATTTTTCTTTGTCTTTCCTCTTCCCTTTTCTCCTCTTCTCTCCCTTCCCTTCCTTCCCTTCCTTTCCTTTTCCTTCTCCTTTCTTCTTCCTTCGCCTCTTTCCTTATTTTTCCTTCCTGGCTCTCTTCCCATCTTCCCTCCTGTTTCTTTCTCTTTCCTCTTTCCCTATCCCCCATCCTGTCCCTCCTTGCATGCTCAAATGCAAAAGGGGGAACATTTCTCCTTTTACTTTCTTTTTAGTTTGTTTTGATAGCCCTCTGCCAGCCCCTCCGGGCCCTGTTTCCACTGGCAGAGGCACCCAGGGCCAGTCCTTTGCTGTTTCCAGGGTGGCCCAAAGGGGCAGATCTAAACACCCTGCGGCCCAGATCCGGCCCGTGAGCCTTGTGTTTGACACCCCTGCCCTACAGCCTTTCTGAGAAATGGCAGTCTAGTCTCTTCTTTAAAGCTTCCAGTGATTTTGATTCACCCCTCTTCTCTCTCTTCTCTCTCTCTCTCTCTCTCTTTTTTGAAATCGAGGTCATTTTGGTTTTGGCCCCTGATTTTGGCAGCCCGGAAATGATTTTGTCAGAGTATATTCATGAACTGGAATAGAGCTTGGTAACAAGGTCAGCCAATGAATAGGCATAGCAATTAAATCAGCCAACGATGACAGTTTGGAAACTGAAACTAGAAACAGCCTAGGCTGGAAACTGAAACTAGAAGCAGCTTAGGCGTGGCTCTATATCAGGGGTGTCCAACCTTGGCAACTTTAAGCCTGGAGGACTTCAACTCCCAGAATGCCCCAGCCAGCTTTGAAGTCCTCCAGGCTTAAAGTTGCCAAGGTTGGACACCCCTGCTCTATATTAAGCTCTGCCACTCTGCAGCCATGTTGAGCTCCGAGTCTGTTTATTGAAAATGAAACCGCTTCTCTCCTCTTGCTTGCCTGCTGAACTAAAGTAAAAGAGAAACTAACTCGCTTGCTTGCTGAAGACTGGAGCTCTGCTCTGAACTTGCAACGTGTTTCTGGCTGAGTTTGCTCCATGTTGGAGAAATCTACAACTGGTTTGTAAAATCTGCTTATTACGTTTATAAAGGTGTTAAATGAAGCATCAGCCATCTATGTGTTGTTTTTTTGCGGGGGCGCTGAATTAACGTTGCAAAACTCCGAACAGATTTAGACGTGACAGCTTGTTGGAGAGCTCACTATTATCTTCCTTCTGTTTTAATAACTAAGGTTCCCATAATTGGAGAGGCAGCATGTGATGCCAGAGGCCCATAGGTGTGAGTGTAATTAAAATAGCAGTAGGGATTAATCGGATTGTGTGATCCACCATACTGCAAGTGCTTCAGGTGTAAGAAATGTTGGCACGGCGTGGCATGGTCCTTTTTTTTTTTTTTTTTTTAAAAAAGGTCTTTTCATACCTGGGGTTGCATGGCTGGCTGGGAGTTGAAGTCCACAAGTCTTCAAAGTTGCCCAGGTGGCAAGCAGCCAGGAAGCTGTGAGAATCAGGCTTTAAGGAGATGCATCGGCTTTGCTGGTTCACAAGTTGCAAATCATTTTATATCCAATGCAGAGCTACAAATATCCTCTTCCATCAGGGTGAAAGCAAAGCAGGAACGAGCAAGGAAGCGCCTACATCGCTATGTTTGCAGAAATGCATCAGTCACAATTAGTAAATATGACCTCAGGCAATACGCTGAAAGAAAACCAAGGGTAGTCCTTTTTTGGGGGGAAATGTGGTTTGGAACGTGGTTTGGAAACCACGTTTGAAGGACGGCTGAATGGGGCTGAGGAATCAATCCACTGGGAAGATTTGCTGGTCTCCTGGTGACGGGAGTATGTATTCGTATGTTTTTATTTTATTTCCTTACCCTGGTAATCTTCCTGTTTCTTGCATAGTGTGACCAGGTGAGCTGGAGTAGAGATAAAGGGAGCTTTGATTCAATTTCATCAGAAGAATAAAACATATTGAGGCTCACACTTTTCTTTAGGCAATGCATTGTTTAATCGTGTCCTTTTTTAACAAGACTGTGATTGAGTGATGGCTTGCAAAGAGCCATATTCTGCATTTCCACCACATCCTGTGCCAAATTACCACATTATGGCTTAGTATGATGCGTGCAACAATGAAACCTTCAGATAATTATGGATCGCTTGGCCTCGCGTAGATTCCCTCCTTTAAAAATAAAAATAAAGTGCTTGTTTTATACTCTTAGAAAATAGGAAAAAAAAGGCTGGGCAGGATGAAAGGCAACTCTGGAGTCCTTGATCCTCTCGGAGCGTGATTGTTTTTCTTGCAGACGTTTCATTACCAAACTAGGTATCATCATCAGTGCTAGAAGGGAGTGAGGTTTGGTCTCATTTTATACCCAACCCTGAGCTACAAATATTCTGTTCTATCAGGATGAAAGTAAAGCAGGAATGAGCAAGGAAGCACCTACATCGCCATGTTTGCAGAAATGCATGGTCAGAATTAGTAAATATGAACTCAGGCGATACGTTGAAAGAAAACCAAGGGTAGCTAAGTGATTTCCCTGGGAGATGCATTAAATCACCTGTACCTTTCTTAAACATTCCTGATCACTTTTCTAATTCTTCAGCGGCATAACCACCACTTGAAATTATGGGAGTTGGGTCAAAAAGCATGCTGGAGGAACATCTTGAGATCCATCACTATTTTTTTGTCTATGGAACCCCATCTTAGTCTTCTCCGATCTGTTATAACAACTGGAGGCACCCCATCTGTCTTTGGGGAATATAGCTACCATGTTTTCCCAAAAATAAGACCCTGTCTTGCATTTTTTTTGCCACCCAAAAAGGCACCGGGTCTTATTTTTGAGGGAAGTCATCCACTGGCTAACCTCACTTGCGCACATCGCCCCGGCCTCCTTTTCACTGTCAGGAACTTCTTTTGCAGTCGGCAAGGCTTTGCTGAAGGCCTCTGCAGCCAGTAAAAGAGCTCAGGTTCAATCCAGAACTTTGTTATCCACTCCAGAGGCCTTCAAGAAAGCCTTGCCAGCCATCCTTGCTGGCTGAAGAAGAAATGGACCAGCAAGGCAGGTGTCGGGGTGTACGAGGCTTGGCTACAACTGTCCAAAGGTAAGTAGTAGGGCAGTTCTACCCCTCCACCCCCACCCTAGCTTAATTTTTACCCAGCCACTCTGGAGTGGGAAGGATCTTAATTAGGGCTTATTTTGGGGGTACAACTTATATTGGGTGCATGTGTAAAAATCAAGCTAGGGCTTACTTTCAGGGTAGGTCTTTATTTTCAGGGAAACAAGGTAGCTGTGCCCTTAGTTGAATAAGGTAATGTATGTTATATGCAAGGAGACAGAGGAATTGACCTCCTAATCCTTCTTCTTTGATCCAGATTCTCGTTTGGCACACAAGGACCGAGAAACCTGTGCTGGTGAACGAGGGGAAGAAAGGCTTCACAGATCCCAACGTGGAAATCTGACATCATGCCGCAAAGCCAGGAACGATCTGAGCAGGTACCATCCTGGGTGCATGCACAAATCACAGCCCTTGGCATGTTGGCATTTGGTACTACGGAGGTCCCTCTTTGAAGTGGGAGAATGTGAATCAGAGCTAAATTTGTGGCAGATGCTCCAAACAGTAATTGTCCGTCTCTCTTTCTTCTGAAGGGCTTGAGCATGATGCTAACATGTCAAAGATCCCAACTGGGGAGGGAGAGAAGGGAGGCCATGTTTAGCTCTGTGCCAAGGCACACAAAGGCCAGACAAGGAATGATGGATGGAAACTGATCCAGGAGAGATCCAACCTCCAAATAAGGAGGGATTTCCCGACAGGGAGAACAATCAACCCATGGAACAGAAGTTGCCCTCAGAAGTTGTGGGAGCTTCACCCCTGGAGATGAAGAAGAAGAGACTGGACTGCCATCTATCAGAAATGGTGTAGGGTCTCTTGCTTGGGTGAGGGGTTGGACTAGATGACCTACAAGGTCCCTTCCAACTCTGTTATTCTGTTATTCTAATCAGCAGAAGGACTTGCCTAATCAGAAGTTGTGGGAGCTTCATCCCTGGAGATGAAGAAGAGACTGGACTGCCATCTATCAGAAACGGTGTAGGGTCTCTTGCTTGGGTGAGGGGTTGGACTAGATGACCTACAAGGTCCCTTCCAACTCTGATAAACTGATCTAATCTAATGTCACATGAAGCTATGTTGTACTAAACACAGCAGCAGGACAGGAAAGAATAAGATAGGTGGGAAATATTTCCACGTGCTTCATTTAGCAAGTAGCACTGGTTGGAGACATAGTAAAGTAACAGAATAACAGAGTTGGAAAGGACCCCAGAGATCTTCTAGTCCAACCCCCTGCTTAGGCAGGAAACCCTATAGCATTTCAGAAAAATGGCTGTCCAGCCTCTTCTTAAAAACCTCCAGTGTTGGAGCATTCACAACTTCTGGAGGCAAATTGTCCCACTGATTCATTGTTCTAACTCTCGGGAAATTTCTCCTTAATTCCAGGTTGCTTCTCTCTTTGATTAGTTTCTACCCATTTCTTCTTGTCCTGCCTTCTGGTGCTTTGGAGAATAGAATATAAGATGTAAATGAGGGTTTTGCTTTGGAAAAAAGTAAGATGAATTGTAGCTAAATTGGGACACTGAAGCCTGTTTCTCGCCCCCCCTATTTTCAGTCTGTTCCCACCCCAGGCACCAAGCACCCCGATTCCAGACTCAAACTGGGCCCTTGGTCAACCAGAGGAAAAACACCGAGTCCGGTTGCTCCATAAACCAGAGAACAGCTTGGGTTCTTGAGCAGAGGAGGAGGAAAAAAAACCAACAACAGATCAATAAATTAATAAATCAGTATTTAAAAAACAACAGCAGCTCACTTATGCCTGACCTTCTGGAAACGATCCAATAAAAATAAAATGAAACAACCATGGATAAAAAGCAAAGTGATGGAGATGCGGGATTCCCCCCGAGGGCCCTTCGGCAAAACATGAGCAATGCAAAAAACCAGCAAGAGGGCAAAAGTCACTTTTATCGATTTAGTCAGATTCCTCAATCATCTGCCATTGATATTAGAAACAGAAGGGAATTAGAAGGGACACTGATACTGGAGAAGAGCCTAATCCTGGGAAAGATGGGGGGGCCAAAGGAAGAAGGAGGGGACGGCAGAGAAGGAGGGGGCTGGATGGAGTCCCTGAAGCAGTCGGCGTGAGCTTAAATGGACTCCCGAAGATGGTCGAGGACAGCAAGGCCTGGAGGAACGTTGTCCACGGGGTCCCGATGGGTCGGACACGACTTCGCAGCTAACAACAACAAAGGAACAGCCTTGGGCAGCCTGTCTGAAGCATACTGGCTGGGGAATTCTGGGAATTGAAGTTCACTCTTCTAAAGAAAAAAAAATGTGTCTAGCTTAAATGTTTCTCAACTTTAAGGTGGACTTCCAACTCCCAGAATTCTGAGAGTTGGAAGTCCACGCAGCTCAAAATGGCCAAGGTTGAGAAACCGTGCCCTAGATTGAATCATCTTCTTTTAATGACCCCATAATCCCTTGCGGGGTGGAGTCTGGGCAACTGAATGAAGCGGAGTGTTTACTGGCTGGATGACCTTCCTGTCCCCAATGTGGAGTTTTGTTCTGCAGATATATTCTCAGAGTCCCCCTGAGAGAGAAATACCTTGCCTCTACTTAGGATCGAACTCACAACCTCCTGATTGCGAGGCGAGAGCTCCTCCACCTCTGGGCCACCTCATCACTCAGTGCCCTAGACCAGGAGTCTCTAAAGCAAAGCTGGCTGAGGAATTCTGGGAGTTACAAATCCACAAGTCTTAAAGTTGCCAAGGTTGGAGACCCCTGCCCTAAACTGAATGAGGTGTCAAAATTCATTATTTCTTATTGATAGATATTTCCAAGTATATTTCTAAAAGAAGAAACAGATATCCTGCGATAAATTGATTAATGATATATAAAGGTAGAGGTCTCTGTAATGGTAGCTTAATACTCTGATAATGTCAGCAGAGGCTGACTAAAGCTTGGTAAGTACAATAAATATAATTTTTAGCTCTGGAGATTGCAGGATGTCTGTTTCTTCTTTTACATTTACGTATACACATACATACATACATACATACATACATACATACATACATCATACATGGTATTCAGCTTTGTTCAGGTATTTTCCCACGTCATTATAGTTGTGCTTTTAATGTTGTAGCGATGTTTCGGCAGAATCTCGACGATGGCAGATGAGATTCTGCGGAAAAGTCGCTACAACTTTAAAAGCACAACTATAATGACGTGGGGAAATACCCGAACAAAGCTGAATACCATACATATAAATACCTGCGAAAACTTTACACACACACACACACACACACACAATCTCCTGCAGGTGGAAAGATAGCTTGCAACCAGAGCCTCTCTGTGCTTAATGTCCTGCATCCAAGGAAGATGCATTTAAAACTATATCAGTTTATATTTGAAAAACGGGCTTGAGATTTTAGGAGAATTGCTTCCCCAGCTTATTCTGAGCAAAAGGCAGGGAGGAAAAAAGGGGTACAGAAGAGAGGGAACAGCAGAAACACGAAGCCTTGATACACACCCTGGGCCATTCACACGATTTATTTTTCCTGGTACGTGCTGAAATCACGGGGATATAAAGATTTGGGGAGGGAGGCTAGCATAATGAGGGACGTGCACGAGGATTGCTGGTAAGAATGGCAGTAACCATCTTTGGATTTTATCCTGCAAAATTTCAGCGGTGCAAAAAAAAAAAAAAAAAAGGAATTGAATCAAATATATTGCCCTCCTGTTGTGTTTTTTTTTTTTTTTTTTAAAAAAAGCCACCCTTGAAAACGGGACGATTTTTAAAGAAAGTCAGCAAGTTCTTCCTCTTGCAGGCTCTTGGATCTCTTCCTGCAACATATCAAATACATCAGATCATCCCTTGCTGGTGAGAGGTCTTCTTCAAAGCGGCCCCTTGATATGGGTAGCCCTTGACTTATGCCCAATGCTACCGTTGCTAAGCGAGGCATTTGCGAAGCCAGTTTTGCCCTGTATGACAACCCTGTCTTTTTCCCGTCAATTTTGGTCATTAGGTGGTCACCACTGCAACCGTCATTAAATGTGAGTCAGTTGTTGCCAAGGGTCTGAAGTTTGATCACGTGACTGGCGGAAACATTTGGAAAAAAACGGGCCTTTTTTTCAGTGACCGTTTGTTAACCTCAAACGGTCACTAAAGGAACTGTCCTTAAAATCGAGGACTTCCCTGTACTGGATCCTGGTTTTTGTTTTGGTCTCCATCTGTCACTGACATGCAATTATTAGTTGGCTTTCCTCTAAATATATCTACATTTGGAAATGCAAAGCACAATTGTATCTTCAAGCTGAAAGGAAAGTCATGTAAAATTGTACAGCAAAATAAGAAGAAAAAAATAGGCTTTTTTAAAAAAATCTTTTAACCTGAGTGACTCAGGTAACAGATAATCAGAGTTGGAAGGGGCCTGGTAGGTCATCTAGTCCAGTGGTCACCAACTGGGTACCACTGGGGGTCCATGAGAAAATTTTGGTGGTCTGCAGATAAATGTCTCTCCCCAAAGCAATTAATCCAGGCTGCGTGGGAACACAAGGTTGCGCCGCCTACATGGCCCGTGGGAACACAAGGCTTGTGTCGCTTATATTGCGAACAACACGAGATAGTGAGGGGAGGGGGGAAAGGGCAGAGGGGGGAAACTTGCCCCACTCGCTCCACGCACCTCACCTGGCTGCTTCTTTCTTCTTACGCTTTTTGGTTGAACGCAAGGAAAGCAGCAAAAGTCTTTCTTTCTCTCCCCCAAACTCTGCTATGAAACGAGTCTTTGGGACCCTGCGAGGCATCCTGTTCCAAGAGGCTGCGCCGGTACAAGTCTGACAAAGACTCATTTCTGGTGAAGTTTGGGGGAGAGAAAGACAGACTTCTGCTGCTTTCCTTGCACAAAGCCAAAAGTCTCTCTCTCTCTCTCTCCCCAAGAATGGAGCTGGAGACGGTATCCTGACATCCCAAATAAAGAATGATCGATCGGTAGGAAAACGCAGTGGGGAATTTTCCTGCAGACTTTTTGGGGGAATTTTCCCAGGGTCTCTGGTCTGCAGGATTTAAAATTATGAGTTTGGTGGTCCCTGAGATCGAAAAGGTTGGTGACCCCCTGATCTAGTCCAACCCCCTGCCCAAGCAGGAGACCCTACACCATTTCTGACCGACAGGAGTCCAATCTCTTCTTGAAAGATGCATAAGGCGTCGTCGACACAAATTGTGCTTGGGACTAGCGGCAGCCCACTTGTGATAGGGAAAACAACTGTGGTACCAATAAATAATTTAATAGAGGCACATTTTCTTTTTTTATTACAAATATCTAGCAAATCAGTCACAGGGGGAGTGGGGGAAAACCTGAACCAACAAACGAACTAGGCCTTAATATGACTGCATGGGGAAAAAAATTCAAAACCACGGTCGCTGTCGGTGAGGGAAAAAACAACATTTGAGTCGAATTCATATCCAACGATATGGAAATTTAATCTCCAGGCTTTCCAAAACGAAAACACCAGCCCCAAACCTTTGATGAAAGGAGAAACAAGAGGCAATTTTTTTTCCTTAACAACAAAAAAAAAAAAGGAAATTCAGTTTTCTCACCGAAGCACGTCTTCCCAATTACTGTTCTTTCTGCTGGTGTGTGTGTGTGTTCTCTTCTTCTTTCACCCTTCCTCTCTCTCCATTTTATAACTATAATTCTGCCAGGCTGCAGCAAATCGTAAGACCGGAAGGAAAATTTCAGTGATTCATCCCAATTTTCCTCCTGTTTTTTTTTTTTTTGCAAAGGAGCACGTGGCGGATGGAGGCCTCCAAAGATTCAAATCTTTGCTATCAGGGTGCCAGGGAGTTGCAGAGCGTGGAACAGGTGGAAAGGGTGCTGCTTTCCCCTTCTTTTGTCTTGTGTTTTTAACAGCTGTACCTTTCTTATATTTTTCAGTTTAATTGTAGTTAATTTCATAAATAGAATGAAACAACAGCCAGAAAAGACCTCAACATTGTTTGGGCCTGCGGTGGCTAAAGAAAAGGTGGCCAACCTTGGCAACATTAAGACCTGTAGACTTCAACTCCCAGAATTCCCCAGCCAGCCATGATGGCCTGGCTGGGGAATTCTGGGAGTTGAAGTCCACAAGGCTTTAAGCTATAAAGGGTCACAATTCAAACAGCCTTGTGAACAATCAACTTGAACGATCGCTGGAAAACCAGGCGCCAGATTTACTTTGGGTGTGGG
Organism: Notechis scutatus; assembly: GCF_049901735.1. Lineage (NCBI taxonomy): Eukaryota > Metazoa > Chordata > Lepidosauria > Squamata > Elapidae > Notechis > Notechis scutatus. The sequence goes on along the minus strand of NC_142015.1, from coordinate 22,508,701 downwards.
CACGCGTGTTTGGATAGGTGCCTGCAACATACAACCAATGGCAGGCTGGCTGGAGGTCAACATCAGACACCGATTGTGTCCACGGTTATTTACAACCCTTGGCTCCAACAGGGAAACTGAGGTCTTGATTGATGGATGAGACAGCGGGACACGAAGACTGGACATTTATGGCTTAAAGCGCCTTTTTCCAACCGGTGCTTCCAAGGTTAGTAGGGAATACAAGATCCATCATCCACTGGCCTTCTGGGGTCACAGGTTATGCCTCAAGGCACTTGGGAGGGTATCATATTAGGGCAAGGGTCTTCAAACCTGTAAAGTTTAAGACTTGTGGACTTCAACTCCCAGAGTTCCCAAGCTAACAGGACTGGAGGAGGGATTCCGGGAGTTGAAGTCCACACGTCTGAAAGCTGTCAAGTTAGAAGACCCCTGCAGCTCTACCATTCCCCTCTATTGCAGTGGTTTCCTGTATCACATTGCCCCTCCAGGTTTCATCTCTACTGTTCCTGTGATGCATTTCCTGTTCTTGTATTACTTTAACGCAAGGGTCTTCAAACTTGGCAAGTTTAAAACTTGTGGATTTCAACTCCCAGAATTCCCGAGCTAACAGGACTGGAGGAGGGATTCTGGGAGCTGAAGTCCACAAGTCTTAAAGCTGTCAATTTTTGAGGACCCCTGGATGAGGGGATCGTCATATTGGGGGAATGTAGCCATCCATGTTGCCTTTTCTCTTTCTGTCCCTCTTTTTTTTTTTTTAAAAAAAAAAGGCACAAAAAAGATCATTTTTAAAAAAAACAGATCCAATTCCTCTTCTAATTATTCCGAAATGCATTCAAAAGCACCCTTTCCGGAGCTGAATCTCCAATCCTTCAGACCCCCTCCCTCGGAAGCAAAGGAGACGCGGTCGAATTCTTGACGCAAGCCGTCCTAATCCGAGGATTATCTCCAAAAGGGAGCCGTGTTCGGACTGGGCACTCATTCCCCTTTAGGAGATCCAATCGAGAAAAGCTAAAAGGAGGGCTGTGGATATAGCGAGAGTTGCCAGCCCCATTTTGCTGAGGGAGGGAGGGGCTCCTGTGGCAAAACGGACGAAGCCCGCCGCACAGAATCGCAACCTGGGGGTGTGAAACATGGTGTGATGTTTTTCCAGACGTGTCTATTTTCTGAAACGGCACCGTTTGGGGCTGGTCTTTGGTGGTGGTCTCTCTACACATGGGGGGGCTCAAGTTGGACCTTCCTCCTGGCTCAAAGGGGCGCTCCGAGAGTTTAGCAGCAGGTGAGTGCGTGTGAAGGTACATCCCGATCCCACCCACTCCTGGCCTAGCACCCACCCTTTATGATTGGCGGTCCTCCATGTGGCCGAGCTGGGGAGAGAGTTGCGAGGGGCGTGGGGCAAGGGGCTTCCAGAGGTCACCGGCGTTCTGTGCAGCTTGGGGGAGGTCCAATTCCAACCTGCCCACCGCCAAAAATCCATCAACCTGTCGCTGAAATGCAATTCCCGTTGGCTTTTCATGGAAGTGCCCCATTTAGATGCCCAAACATGGCGGTCCTTCGTTTATGATCTGGGTTGGAAACGACCGAAAGAATGCAAAATATATATATATAAAATAAACGACAACGTTTCTTCGCAGCCTTTCCTAAGGACCAACTCAGGGACCTGAGACTGGCAGCTTCAACTGTCTGAAAAGACCCAACGTGGACTATTAGAGATGCAAAAAACCAAAAAACGTTCCTTTTCCAGACACAGCCTAAAGGCCGGTCTGAGTCTAACCCGCTGCAGATCGGCTGTTTCCAATTCTTCGGATCTTTCGCACGAACATTCATTCCTTTGTCAGGTCCTTAGCATCTAGTGTTTACACGAGAACTTGTAGTAAAGTTTGAGCTCCTTTAGGAGAACGTTCCTAACTATCTGGGCATCCTTCTTTCTTCAGGAACTCTTCGTCAACCTCCTAAATTAACTGACCGGGGGGGGGCCTTCCTCGGCCAAACTCCACCCATAACTAGAAAATATAAGGATACGGGGCACAGTTTTCACAACGGGAGGGGAGGCAGGTCCACATCGAGACTCTGTTACCTCCCACCATCAGTTAAGAAGCATAACCTTAACCATTACTACCAGTAGAGGGTGGGGCAATCAGGAAGAGCTCAGGTCACGTACTGAACCCTCCCCAAAAAAGCCAGGTCTGTGGAATGGATGATACGGCCTCCAAGACGCTCCTCAAATATGACGATCTGGAGAAGGAACAAGAAGAGAAGGCACAAACCTCACTCGGTGAAAAAAAGAGTGCGTTTCGTTTGAACAATTCTGGCACGTAGTAGTCCTTCTTCCCATTTTCCCTGTGACATCAACCCTGCGAGGTGGGTTGGGTTGAGAAAGAGGGACTGGCTCAAAATCCCCCACCTGGCTTTCATGCCGAAGGCGGGGCTAGAACTCCCAGTCTCCTGGTGATTGGCTCAAAGTCACCCATCTGGCTTTCATGTCTAAGGCGGGACTAGAACTCCCAGTCTCCTGGTGATTGGCCCAAAATCCCCAGCTGGCTTTCATGTCTAAGGCGGGACTAGAACTCCCAGTCTCCTGGTGATTGGCTCAAAGTCACCCATCTGGCTTTCATGTCTAAGGCGGGACTAGAACTCCCAGTCTCCTGGTGATTGGCCCAAAATCCCCCAGCTGGCTTTCATGTCTAAGGCGGGACTAGAACTCCCAGTCTCCTGGTGATTGGCTCAAAGTCACCCATCTGGCTTTCATGTCTAAGGCGGGACTAGAACTCCCAGTCTCCTGGTGATTGGCCCAAAATCCCCAGCTGGCTTTCATGTCTAAGGCGGGACTAAAACTCCCAGTCTCCGGGTGATTGGTTCAAAGTCACCCAGGTGGTTTTCATTCCCAAGGCAGGACTAGAACTCCCAGTCTCCTGATGATTGGCTCAAAGTCACCCATCTGGCTTTCATGCCAAAGGCGGGGCTAGAACTCCCAGTCTCCTGGTGATTGGCCCAAAATCCCCCAGCTGGCTTTCATGTCTAAGGCGGGACTAGAATAAGTCTCCGGGTGATTGGTTCAAAGTGCACCCAGCTGGTTTTCATTCCCAAGGTGGGACTAGAACTCCCAGTCTCCTGGTGATTGGCTCAAAGTCACCCAGCCGGCTTTCATGACTTAAGATGGGATTAGAACTCACCGTCTCCTGGATTCTAACCTGGTGTCTTCACCACTAGACCAAACTGGTCCTGAGTATATTGACAGATTTGAAAAGAAAGAGAATAAGATTCAAATCAAGCAACTCACTTCGTTGTACCCTTGCTGGAGCCAGGTTCCCGGGAGGTAGAGTGTTTCCTGAGGACCGATTTTCCAGTAGCGACCAAGGTTCTGGCCATTGACAAACACAACTCCCTTTTCCCAGCCCTGGAAACACACACAAAAAAGGATTGCACTATAAATGGATCGAGATATTAGCATTCTGGGATGGACCTAGTGCCTTTACAGGTGACACCACAATAATGAAATCCTCTGAGACTCACGCCCAATATGCCGTGTTTAAGAAACTACTGCAGTGGTGCTGGAAGCGCTACACATATTTTTGTAGTTCCTGCTGCAAAAACTAAGAATAGAAAAGAAAAAAAAAAAGAAGACAAATGCATATTCATCATTACAACTTAAGTATTCTGAGCAAAAGCTCACCTTAGACCATCGTCGTCAACACATTGTACCTAACAAAACAGCAGGTCAATCTCAACTGCGTGGAAAGAATACTAACTGAAAATATATAATTCCTCGTCCAATTGTTCCCTTTCTCTTCCAGTGCCTTACCACCACAAAATGCCGATGGGCCACCACGAACGGAGGCACAATTGAGGCAATTTCATCTAGGAAGCAGGCTCAAAGAAATCCAAACCCAATTGGGCTGATCTACATTTATCCTACACCTGGACACCTCTTCTTACGGCTCAGGTGAACCTATCAGCGACGTACCTCGAGCTTCAGGAAAGTGTCCTGGGGCACATACTGTACTTGGAGTGTCCCTCGGAAGAAGGCAGGCCCCACCGCGCTGTCAGGGATGGCACTCCAAGGAGATGCTCCTCGTAGACTAGGGGAGAAAGAAAATACTTTTTCTTCAAAGGGATCAAAAACCATCAGCAGGTTGGAGGAGGAGGGGGGAGAAGGAGGAGAGGAAGGAAGAGGAGGAGAAAAAGGAGAAGGGAAAGAAGGAGGAGGAGGAGGAAGAAGGAAGGAGGAGAGGAGGAGGAGAGGAAGAGGAGGAAGAAGAAGAAGAGGAGGAGGAAAGAGGAGGAAGAAAGAAGAGGAGGAGGAGGAGGGAAGAAGAGGAGGAGGAAGAAGAGGAGGAAGAGAAGAAGAGGAGGAGGAGGAGAGGAGGAAGAGAAGAAGAGGAGGAGAGAGGAAGAAGAGAAGAAGAGGAGGAGGAAGAAGAGGAGGAAGAGAAGAGGAGGAGGAGGAGGAGGAGGAGGAAGAAGAGGAGGAAGAGAAGAGGGAGGAAGAGAGGAGGAAGAGAAGAAGGAGGAGGAGGAAGACGAGGAAGAGAGAGGAGGAGAAGAGGAGGAAGGAGGAGGAGAGGAGGAGAAGAGGGAGGAGGAAGAGGAGGAGGAGGGAAGAGAAGAAGAAGGAGGAGGGAAGGGAAGAAGAAGAGGAGAAGAGGAAGAAAAAGAGAAGAAGAAAAGGGAGAGAGGAAAAGGAAGAAAAGAGGAGGAAGAGGAGAAAAGAGGAAAGAGGAGGAAGGAAGAAAAGAAAAGAAAAGAAAAGAAAAGAAAAGAAAAGAAAAGAAAGAAAGAAAGAAAGAAAGAAAGAAAGAAAGAAAGAAAGAAAGAAAGAAAGAAAGAATCAATCAATCTGCAGGAGAAAAAAATCCATCAGCATCCCCAACCAGTTTTGATGTAGGCTAAGTCTTGCTAGAGGGATCCTTGGTGCCCTCTGAGCTTGGTGGTTTTCTTGCAGATGTTTCATTACCTAAACTAGGTAACATCATCAGTGCTAGAGGGAGGAGGAGGAAGAGGACTGTGGGGTCTTTAGTGCTCTCTGAGCTGGGTTGCTTTCTTGCAGACGTTTCATTACCTAAGCCAGGTCACATCATCAGGGTTAGTCCAAGGACCCCTCATTTCAACCCTGAGCTAGCAATCATCTCCTTCAGAAGTCTTGCTTATCGGGTAACACCTGCCTTTCCCCTGCCTTTTAGCAACTTTCTCCCGAGTCTACTTTCATAGACATCCCGAATATAATTCATCATCCCTCGGGTCAAACTCTGACTTCAAAAATGGAGATTCTTCCACCTGGGCATTGGAAAACCTGGCTAGGTATGCTAAAGAAGCCACTGAGATTCCAATTTGCAAATGTCAGAAGAACTTCTAAGACAGATAGAAAAGATTATTTGTAGCTGGGGGGGTTGAACTGTGAGGTCCTTGATGCATCGTTGTTTTCTTTGCAGACATTTCAATACCCAGGGCTGGGCTGCTGAGGGGTTTGCAGGGATTCGGGAGATCCTCTAACTAAGATTCTCTGCAGTTCAGAGAAATCCCAAATCCCACTCCTGGCTGGCCCCTCCCACCCCGCTCCGCCCCTCCCAGGTGACCCCAGGTGGCCCGTTTTGGGTGCAGGTTAAGTGCATGGAGGCTGGGGGAGGGCCAAGAATGGCCCACCCAGAAGTTTGGGAAGGGTGGAAATGGTTCTGTTTCCAGCTTCGAGAGCCTCCGGAGCCCGGGGAGGGCAAAAATGCCCCCCACCCACCGTGGCGCAGGAGGCCAACTAGGCCACGCCCACCATGACCACACCCACTCAGCAACTGGGCAGAGAACCCCTCTCTAAAAATTTTGAAGCCCACCCCTGTCATTACCCAACTAGGTAACGTCATCGTGGCCTAGCTCAGGGGTCACCAACCTTTTGGGCCTCAGGGACCACCAAACTCATAATTTTAAATCCCGGGGACCACTAATACGAATTTTGACTGACGGTGGCTTGCTGACGTTGGTGGGAGAGAGAGATCGAGAGAGATCTGATCTAACCTCTCTCCCTCCCTCCCTCTCTCACAAACACACAGAGGCAGGGGTGGGATTCAAATTTTTTAACAACCGGTTCTGTGGGCATGGCCTAATTTGTGGGTGTGGCTTGGTGGCCATGTGACTGGCTGGGCATGGCTTGTATGTCAATATTATAAATATTTGTATAAATATAGAATTTTTTATTTAAAAAAAAGCAACTTTTACCCAAAATCAGGCAAAGCAGGCAGGCAGATTAAGTTGCTCACAGAATCACAGATTCACTTAGAGATCTGTGTTTCTGCCATCGGCTAGCTGTGTCTGCACTGCTTCAGTCCTAAGGAAGGTTCAGCTCTGCTTAAAAGCAGAGCGGAAGATCTAAAGACTAGCTAGAAAGCGAGGAATGCAATGATTTCCTGCTTTCTAGCTAATCTAAATCTCCCGGCATAGCAGGACAGCTGATGGTCAGAAACAGGAAAAAGAGCAATTTAGCAGGCAAGTTTGCCAGGTAAGGAGTGAGTGGGCGATGAGGGTTCCCGCGGGCCATGTGGGCAGCACAGCCTTGTGTTTCTACGCAGCCTGGATTAATTGCTTTGGAAGGGTGCTCTGGGGGTGACATTCCTCTGCGGACCACCAAAATTTTCTCACGGCCCACTGGTTGGCGACCGCTGCTCTAGAGAGCAAACCCAACACCCTTCTAACACTGACAATGCTAGCTAGTTGGGTCTTGAAATGTCTGCTAAGGAAACCAAGCTCTAAGAGCACCCAAGACCCCACAGAACCTCTAAGAAACGTCCACCCATGTGACCAGTGACCCATAGAGGTGAACGGGCTCCTTTTGAGAGACTACCTTCAAGGTGAGTATAGGAAGCCATCTGGCGGGAGCCTTTTTGGATCCCTACCCTAAGCAATAGGCTGGGCTTCATTGCCGCATTGGCTCCTTCTAACTTTTGCCGTTTGTGGTATTTTTTTTACAGCTCTGTGCACTTCATCTGCATCTGTTCTGACCTGCGAATTGGTGTTCAAACCACCATCCCTGCTGACAACAAAATTTTTCAACCCTTTGGAAACAAGACCAGGAGGAGGAGGGCCTGACAGCAAAGCCTGCCAAATTGGGTCTGGGACTTCCTGAGGATTGCAACGAGATAAAAAACAAAACAAAACCCCATCTCCTCTTTGAACTGAACAGGGATGTTTTGAGAGGAAGGAGAGGGAAAACGGAAGAACCGTTTGTCAAAAGCTGGCATTTATTGGGATTTCTGCAGGCGGCAGGAGTTGGAGCGGATGGCCTCAAGGGTGCCTCCTGGCTATTACAGCTTTGAAGTGCTTACCTTTGTGACAGCTGTTCTCCAGCCAGAGGCCTGTAGGCTACTAGACCTCTAGTACTGGTGCTTCCCCTTCCCTTCTTCCCCAGCCTTCCTCCCTCGAAGTGCCTCCTGCCCTTTTAGAAGGGGCAGAATCCAGAAAAGGAAGACCAAAACTACTCCAGCCTCTACTGTAACCAGCAAACAAGAATGACCAATAAAGGAGAAATATTACTAGATCAAGGTCTACCTGAAGGGTCCTTGGTGCTCTCTGAGCTTGGCGGTTTTCTTGTAGTCGTTTCATTACCCAACTAGGTAATGTCATCCGTGCTCATCAGAGTTTCCTGGTGACTGGCCCAAAATCACCCACCCTAAGGAGGAACTAGAATTCACCATCTCATGATGATTGAGCCAAAGTCATCCAGCTGGCTTTTATGCCTAGGCTGGGACTAGAACTCACTGACTCCCGTTTTCTACCCTATTTTAGTTTCATCTATCAAACCATTATCAGTCCTGGCGATGCCAGTTGGCATGAGAGCAGGAAATTATATTGAAAAATGGGCATTGCTAAGAAGGGCTACCGCAGGGTTCTGCAAGCTTCAGAGCGACCAGCCCAATTTTCTTTGCCAGATGCCAGATTGCTGGCAGGTGGAGCTGCTAACTAGGATTTGAACCTGGGCCAAGCACAATTCCAGTAAACAAAGGCAAAGAGGGAAACAAATCACCGGGACAGAAAAAAAGCAGCGGACGGGAGTGGGGAAAGGGGGCTTCTGTTGCCGAGATTCACGGAGCGAACCTTTCCATGAAGCTGGGTTTCATTTCAAGGCTGTAAATCTTGAAGTTTCTCAAGGAGGTTTTGTTGAAAACAATGTCACCAATTAAGCCTGCAAGAGAAAAGAAAGTAAGGCTGATGAATCACCTTTCAAAGGGGGAGGCAGGGCCGGCTGCCAAGAGCGGCGGCCGCTGCTGCCACCCTCCGTATCTGGCGTTGGGGGTCCACGCAATTCTGAATCAGAACAGAGCTGGAAGGGACCTTGGAGATCCTCTAGCCCAACCCCCCGCTCAAGCAGGAGACACTATGCCGTTTCAGATAGGTGGCTGTCCAGTCTCTTCTTAAAAGCCTCCAGTGATGGAGCAGCCCACAATTTCTGGAGTCAAGTCGTTCCACTGGTTAATTGTCCTTACTATTAGGACGTCTCTCCTCAATTTCAGGTTGTTTCTCTCCTTGATTAGCTTCCACCCATTGTTTCTTGTCCTGCCTTCTGGTGCTTTGGGAAATAAATTGACCCCCTCTTCTTTGTGGCAGCATCTTAAATAGCAATAGCAATAGCACTTAGACTTATACACCGCTTCACAGTGCTTTTTACAGCCCTCTCTAAGCGGTTTACAGAGTCAGCCTCTTGCCCCCCAACAATCCGGGTCCTCATTTTACTGATCTCGGAAGGAGGGAAGGCTGAGTCAACCTTGAGCCTGATGAGATTTGAACTGCCAAATTGCAGGCAGCCAGCAGTCAGCAGAAGTGGCCTGTAGTCCTTGCATTCTAACCACTGCACCAGCACGGGCTCCTATTGGAGTATTAGAATATTGGAATGAATGAATTTCTGTTCCTTGCAGGCAGCTGGTCATTTGCATCCTTTTCAGAGTTGTTGAGGCCACCTGAAAGTTTATCAGAGGCCAGCTATGCGAAAATCGACCAGCCCCCACTCGACAGAGGGGGGTGGACACGAGATCATCTATTTCCAATCTACAGCACAGTCCTTTCAACACTTCCAAAAAGGCTCCACACCCATTTGCACCACTCAGGTGACCCTGAGGACACAGGTAAACCTCCAGGTGACCTTAGTGACCTACTAAGAGGATGCAAATGACCAGCTGCCTGCAAGGAGTATAATTCCTTCCATTCCCCACCATCCAGTCGGAGCTGAAGAAGCCTCTCAGATGAGAAGCGAAACGCCTTCAAAGAAAAAAACCCAGAAAGTCCACTTGCCTCTTGAAAAAAAAAAAAGCACCTTTGGGGCATCTTTCGGGGTACAGAAGTTCAAGGTTGTTGCTTCAAAGCAGGGAACATACAACCCAGGCAAAACTTTCTTTTAATTACAATGAAAGTCACGAGAACCGAAAACTGTGTGTGACTTACCTTTCCGCTGGTTGTTCAGATTAAGCCCATAGTTTACTCTCCCAGAGTTCTCGACTAAAATTTGCAGCTGCCTATATCCCTGCAAGGAATAAGAAAGGCAAAACAGGTCGTCCTTGACTTACGACCACAATGGAGCCCAAAATGTCATGTTCTTCAGTGAGAAATGTGGCTGAGAGAGTCTTGCCCTGTTTTATGACTTTTCTAGCCACCTCCGCTAAGTGAATCCTTGCAAGCTGTTAAATTAATCAGATAGCTGTTAAGTGAATCTGGCTTCCCCATGGACTTGTGAGAAGGTCGCAGAGGGGATGGGTGGGCGGGTGGCTCCATTGGAGGTGGAGGAAACTGGGGAAGGGCAAAGTCCGGTTGGACAGAGCAGGGGAGAGGTAGAGCAAGGCAGAGGGAGTTCAGAGGAAGACCCAGGCCCACCCCCTCTTCATCCTAGGGCACGCAGGCAGGAACGCAGAAGGGAAGCAACGTGGGTTGCATGGCTTACGGGGGAGGAAAGGGCCCTGATTCCCTTCATTAGTTGCAGCTGAGAACAGAGTGGATAAAAAGAGGAAGCTGCACACAACAAGTTGTTGAGAGCAAACATGAATTTATCTGATATCGTTGAGGCTTATCTGTGTTCTGGTGTCTTCCCAGCTGTGTTGAGTTTTGCTGTGCTTTCAAGTCTGAAATTCCTTCTCCTGCCGTCAAACTAATTAGTTCAGTTTGGTTTGTTTGGATTTTTAGTTACAGTTTGTGTGGACCTTGTTTTGGACTGAATTTTCTACAGTTAAAGGCTGATCCTGGGAGAGTTTTTCTCCAGCCGAAGGTAACCTGGACATGGGGGGCAAAGTTGGAGATAATAAAGGGACTCTTATTGCTTATTTGACTGTGTCACCTCTGTGCCATGCCCCGGGTCATCACAGCGGATATGTAAAGAAGATCTGCAATTCCAGCTGTTTTTTTTTTCCTGACTGCTCACCTGTCGGTTAGGAATGGGCAGCTCCTGTACATTGTAATCAAGGTGGCCAATGTATCGAGTATTAACAAACACCTGCAAGAAAAGAAGAAAGAAAAACAGACAAGGTATCAACTCATAAAACATTTCTATGGCCGTTTTAGAGTTGCCAACAGAAAGAGGGGGGAGGGGGAAGGGGTTTGAAAGAGCAGTGCGGCAGCTTGGAAATCGAAAGTGCATTCCATGCATGGTTTTTCAGAGATTGTAACTAGGTGACTGAAGTTTCTGCCGCGCAAAAATCTAACTGGAGAACATGATTGATGACTCTTGGCTATGGATGTGTCCCATCGGAGAATATGAATTATGATACACCCAGAGAGGTGGGGGGAAACCAAGGTCAGGGTGAGAATGAATGATGTGTCTCAGAGTCTGCTACACCCAGGTTGTGCTGGCATGTTAACTCCCAATAAATCCTGTTTAGCTTTGGAGGTTTGGCTCGAGACTTATGATTTAATTGGGGTAACTTCCAGAATCCTGACATAAGGCATCTTTTAAGTTTCACAAAAGTCAGGAGATTAGAGGAGGATTTACAGACGGTCACACGAGGAGACCAGAAGAACCTGATGAGAATTCCAGCTGTGGGAATCTGATCCAAGCACCGGGGGTAGCCGTGTTATAATTAGAATCACTTAAACAGATTACAGAAACGGACGGAATGAGGGGGAATTAATTAAACAAACCTAGATTATTCAGCCTCAGTAAGTTACAATTAGCAGGTTGGACCACAAAAAAGGAAAAAATATTTTCTGCTTTTAAAGGTATTCTGTCTATTGTAACGCCGAACCTTTTTTGTGTATTTAAAAGCTTCCGTGGGTAACTAGCACTCAAACCTAGTTTCGTGGGTCAACAGGTAAAAGGGAAGACTTTCAGAACAGGGCCTAGGTAAGGCAATCTATATTAAAGACCAAACTTCTGAACACAACTGTAGATTATGTGCGTAAAACTTACAGGTAACCCACAACATATGACCACAATGGAGCCCAACATTTATGTGGCTAAGTGAGGAATTTGTTAAGGGAAGTTTTGCCCCGTTTTACGATCTTCCTTGCCACGACTCCGGAACACTGCAACCATCATAAATATGAATTAGTGGCCAAGCATCCGAATGTTGATTACAATGGTCACTAAATAACCCAAACAACTGGGAAGTGTGGGAACTGAAGTCACCAGAGTTTCAAGGTGTTTATTCAAGAAGTGAACCTCGTGTCAGGGCTTCGAGAAATCCACCCCCATTCAAATCATAAGTCTCTAGCCATATCTCTCTGAGTTAAAAAAAAAAAAAAAAAAGATTTATTAGGAGTGACCATGTCGGTGTTACCTGGGTGCAGGTGACACTAAGACACATTATTCATTTCCCCCTTGACCCTGGTCTTCTCCCCCACCCCCTGGAATGTATATTCTCCAATGGGACACATCCATAGCCAAGAGTCATCTATCATGCTCTCCAGTAATAATCTTGCGCGCCAACAGCTTTGGCTGCCTAGCAATTATCTGAAGCATTTAAGGAATGCTCTACTTTCCCCACTCCCTTTCTGCTGGCAACTAAAAAGACCAAAGGAGTATTTTTTAGTTGACACCTCGATCCAAGGAGTTAACTTAAGATCTAGCCAGCTTTTCCCTCCCAGGAGGTCGTAACCTCACACGTCCATCCTCACCTGTGCTCGGTCTCGGATGTAATCACGGGAATAGAGGGTTCCTCCACCGAGGATGACCGTTTCATAGAGGGTGTAGCCAAATGCCTGCCCATTGCCATTATTTATTGGCAAGTTCTCCATGTTAATAGGGTATTCTGACTTCACAATCTGTAGAACAGAAACCAGAACAGGATCCTAACAGCAGCTGCTAAGAAATAAGGTGTGTTTTTTTTTTCCCCTTAATGAGTTCATGAAACAGACACAGCTCCATAATAAGCTAACACCTTCGGTGATAATAAGGAGAGAGAAAAATAGGGGTAAGGTTTGCTATGTGGGTCCTTGAGCTCGGTTGTTTTCTGGTAGACATTTCATTACCCAAGATAAGTAATATCATCAGTGCTGGAAGGGAGTGAAATTTTCTCTCTGTTTACATACAAGTCCCTGCTAGTTTGGGTAATGAAACATCTCCAAGAAAAGGTCTATAGAGATTCTCCATTATCCAGATCATGGTTGTCCCAACGATGCTTTTTTGAAGAGGCAACTGGACTTTCTGGTTTTCCTTTGAAGGCGTTTCGCTTCTAATTCCAGAAGCTTCTTCAGCTCTTGGTTGAGAAGCAAAAATCTTCAAAGATAAACCAGAAAGTCCAGTTGCCTCTTGAAAAAGCACCTTTGGGGAACTACAAGAAAACAACTGAGCTCAAAAAGCATCACGGACCCCATAGTCATTGTCATCCTCCTCTTCCTCCTCCCCCCCCTATAAACCCCATTCCCTTCTAGCTCTGATGATGTTACTCAGTTGGGTATTGAAACATCTGCAAGAAAACCACCAAGCTCAGAGCACCAAAGATTTCAACTCTGACCTACAAATATTCTCCTTTCAAATTTGTTTCTCTTCTGATCTGCATGGATCACTTCGTTCAAACCAACGAAGATCCAATCGTGTCAAAGTCCTGGTGAATCGGGCTCCCTGTGCTCAGAACGTGACTTATATCCTTGTCATTTGGAAATTGTGATTGATTCAGGTAGGCAAGCGTTATAGGCACCAAACAAAGCATCAAAGTGCTGGTGTGCAGGAACCAAATCAAGAAACCATATTTTTTCTTCTTCTGAAACTTTTCCATCCACGTTGAACGTTGCAGAATTCAGACAACTAGGCTGAGGTTTTTCTCCCCTCCAAATGCCACACAAAATCATCTCTCAGGGATGCAGAATTGCCCTTCTGCTTGCTCCCAAAAAGGGTTAAATAACAGACCTGGATTCAGGGATTGAGGGCTCGTTCAGACGTGCAGATTTAACCTTTGCAAATGACTTTTCAAGCAACCTAAGATCCAGAGGCCGCTTTGTTATATTTGCGTATGAATACAGGGATTCCATTTTAAGCGCAAATCTTATCCACCTGTCTCTCACCATTCGTATCCAAACACTTAAGATTCATTCTGAGTTCTTTCACGAGGACCCGAGCCGTGATTTGTGGTTTGGACCAGGGGTGGGATTCAAATTTTTCTACTACCGGTTCTGTGGGCGTGGCTTGGTGGGCGTAGTAGGGGAAGAATACTGCAAAATCCCCATTCCCACCCCACTCCAGGGGAAAGATATTGTAAAATCCCCATTCTCTCCCACCCCATTAACCTGCTTTCCAGCTCCGTCCTCCTGTGCAGGGCAACAAAAGAAGATCCAGCCAATCAGCTGGGACTCGATGGGAGGCAGAGAAGAGATGGGGTTGGCAGAGCCAGTCAGAGGTGGGATTGGCCGGTTCTCCCAACTACACAAAATTTCCGCTACCGATTCTCCAAGACTGGTCAGAACCGGCTGAATACCGCCTCTGGTTTGTTCCCATTCTCTTTATCGTCCCAGCCAATCTGAGCACAATTCCTCCCTGGAGAATGACTTACCTCCATTCCCGACAACAATTCCCACAGTGAGATGTATTGCTGCATCAGGATGGCCCCGTAGGATGCTTTATGTGAAATTATCGGAGGTGGAGGGAGCGGCGTCTCTTTGGACAAAGAGAGAAGAGAAAGAACCTGGTTGAATCCAAGCACTGGGTTGGTGGGAGAAATTTCCCCAATTTCCCAATTTTGAGGGGGTGGGTGGGGCTTGAGAAGAGCTTAGTTCAGTGGTAGCTAACCTTTTCGGGCTCTTGTGCCCAAAAATGACGTGCGCGCTTCCACGCTTGCGCTCCAGCACTCAGAAGGCAATGCGCACCTCCCACGCCCCCTATGCATGCGTGCGCTATTCCCCACCACCACCACCCCCGCCCCCCCTTACCTGCACTGCGCCTCATGGCTGATTTTCAGCCGGTTTGAAGGAAGGCTTCTGCAGGCTTTGCAGGCCGAAAACTAGCCCTGTTTCGTCACTTCCGGTATTTTCGGAAAAACAGGAAGTGACGAAACGGGGCTAGTTTTCGGCCTGCAAAACCTGCAGAAGCCTGCAGAAGCCTTCCTCAAGCCTTTGGGAGGCCGGAAAAGGCCTCAAATTGGCCAAAAATCGGCTGTGAGGTGCATGTATGCGCATCGAGGTAAGTCTGCCCACAGCTCACATGCCGACACAAATGGCTCTGTGTGTCACGGTGCCACAGGTTCACCCTCATGGGCTTAGTTAGTCCTTGACTTACGAACACAACACAACGAGCTCAAAATTTATCTTGCTAAGCAAGACTTTGGGGTGATGGAAGGAGAGGGGGAGGGAGGGAGGAGGATCATTTCTGCGTTGAATGAGGTGTAGGAGCTAGCTGATCTACAAAAGCTAAGCATAGCCAGACCTGGGTAACCCTAAATGGAGGAAATGTTAGGACTCTTGGCTAAACTACTAAGATGAAATAGAAAAAAAAATATGTTTTCAAGCTGGGCTCCTCTGCTCCCACCAGCCTCCGGAGAAGGCAAAGGACCTGCTCCTTTGGTTCATGCAATTACCTATCATGCTGGAAAAAAGCTTGCGCAGTTTGAAGTACTTGGCGGTGTAATCTCCAGCCTCGGTAAGCACAGCGTCGTAATCTGGGAGAAAAAACAAAAGTGGAGCAGGTAGGGGGGGAAAAAAAAAATCTAGTTTACCTTATTTATAGGTGTGTGTCATGGAAATCACAAGACTGTAACACACATAAACAGGTGGGATTCACACAACACTCTTAACCAGGCTAGGAGCAATCCCAGGGTTGACTTTCTCACAACAGACTAAGTTTGGATAGTACTGATTACTAGCACTGATGATGTTAACTAGTTTGGGTAATGAAACATCTGCAAGAAAACAACCAAGCTCAGAAAAAGCACCATGGGCCCCTCATTTCAACCCAAGCTATTAATATTCTCCTCTATTGGTAAGCTTGGATAGTTTTAATCCAGGTTTTAATCTTTTGGGGTTTCAAGTTCAGTTGATCAATGTGAATTTAAAAAATGGGTTGTTATATACGTAGAAATTACATATTATGAGTTACACCTGTGGAAATGAACAGAAGGGAAGCCATACTTATCTGATATTTGAACTATCCAATGATTATTGGACAGTTATATAACTATATCTAATAAACATGTACTGTTTTGTAACTTGTTACGTTCTAAAGTAAACATCAGGCTTTTGGGCAGAACATGAGTCTGTACCTTTTGGCATAAGGATATAACTAGAAAACATCATCATCCCCACAAACAGGGCATCTTAACAATTTAATAGTAATAATTAACAGATTTAATAGAGTTGGAAGGGACCCTATAGGTCATCTAGTCCAACCCCCCACCCAAGCAGGAGACCCTACACCATTTCTTACAGATGGCAGTCCAATCTCCTCTTGGAAGCCTCCAGTGATGAAGCTCTCACAACTTCTGAAGGCAACTTCTGTTCCATTGGTTGATTGTTCTCCTGTTAGAAAATTTCTCCTTCTTTCCAGGTTGAATCTCTCCTCGTTCAGTTTCCATCCATTATTCCTTGTCCGGCCTTCAGGGGCTTTGGGAAATAGCTTGAATCCCTTCCTCCTCCCTGTGGCAGCCCCTCAAATATTGGAAGACTGCTATCCTGTCTCCCCTGGTCCTTCTCTTCGCTAGATTTGCTATGCTCAGTTCCTGCAACTGTTTGTCGTATTTCTTCCCACCCTACAAGCGACAGGGCTTGCTGGAGAATTGAAACTGTCCCCCATCACACTTTTGGCTTTCATTTGAATGAGGTACCAGCAAAAACCCCAGGGATTATGGGCTAAATGACCATCGTTTCGGGGAAGCTCCTCCTCCTTCCAAACTGAGATTGTTGTCCATTCTAGTTGGGTTCTCCCAGGTGGGAACTAACCGGCTTCTTCTGCCTTGACCTCCCAAACCCAAAGCATCCTTTGCAAGCCAGGCCTGATCGGCCAAGGGAACCTTACCGTAGCTGGTGATGGTTGCCTTGTAGTCGTTAAAATGTAGGGCGCCGTTCATGAATCCAAAATTGGTGCCTCCGTGGAACATGTACAGATTGATGGAGGCTCCAGCCCGGAGGACGCCCTCCACCCTTTCCAGCATCTCTGCGGAGAGAAACAAAAAGCTTCTGGTGTAGCATATTCTTGGCTACTACAGGTAGTCCTCGACTTACAACAGCTCGTTTAGTGACCGTCTGAAGTTACAACGCCGCTGAAAAAAAAAGTGACTTGTGACAGTTTTTCACACTTTTAACGACCGTTAAAGCAGCCTCCCGAGGGCGACATGATCAAAATTCAGACGCCGGATAACTGTGTCATGCCCCTTCGGAATCTGATTCGGAGGGGGAGACTAAGTAGCCGACAGGGAGTTGGAGTGTGGCTCCGTTGGCTGTGGAGGAAACTGGGGAAGGGCAAAGTCCAGCTGGGCAGAGCAGGGGAGAGGTAGAGCAAGAGAAAGGGAATTTGGAGGAAGACCCAGGCCCACCCCCTCTTCATCTTAGGGCAGGGAGGAACGGAGAAGGGAGCAACATGGGTTGTGTGGCTTACGAGGGAGGAAAAGGCCCTGATTCCCTTCATTAGCTGCAGCTGGGAACTCAGTGTTTGAAAAGGGAAGCTGCACGCAGCAAATTGTTGGGAGCAAATTGTGAATTAATCTGATATCGTCGAGGCTTATCTGGGTTCCTGGCGTCTTCCCAACTGTGTATGTTTGGCTGTGCTTTCAAGTCTGCAATTCCTTCTCCTGCACTGTCCAGTTAATTGCTGCAGCGTGGTTTGTTTGGATTTTTAGTTATAGTTTGTATGTACCTTGTTTTGGACTGAATTTTCTACAGTTAAAGGCTGTTCCTGGGAGAGTTTTTCTCCAGCCGAAGGTAACCTGGACATTGAGAGCAAAGTTGGAGATTAAGGGACTCTTCTTGCTTATTTAACTGTCGCCTTTGTGCCACACCCCGGGTTATCACGAACTGACTCATGCTTATGACAGTGGCAGGGTGCTAGAATCGCGTGATTCCCCCTTTTTGTGACCATCTGACAAGGAAGATCAATGGGGGGAGCTGGATTCACTTAACGACCGTGCTACTGATTGAAGACCTGCAGGGATTAACTTAGCAAAGGTGGCAAGAAAAAAAAATCGTAAAATGGGACGGGCAAAACTCCATTCAAACATGAAAAATAAATGTAGGGTTGTTGTTGTTGTGTTGTTGTTGTTTTTTTACTTCCCCTGGGCATGGAGCAACTGCGCCAGCAAAGAACTTACCGTCTGCATCGAAGACATTGTGAGGTTCTCCCCAGCTGTCAAACCAACCAGTCCAGTACTCCATCACCATCGTTGGCATGTCGTGCTGAAAAAGGGAAAACACATCATGTGAAAACACGACCTCGTTTGAAGTTGATGAATACGTGTTCAACTCGGCAATCGTTTAATTTTGAACTCAGAAATTTTTGAGGCTAGAATTCAGTCTCCTGTTGATTGTCCCAAAGTCACCCAGCTGGCTTTCATGCTTAAGGTGGGACTAGAACTCCCAGCCTCCTGTTGATTGGCCAAAGTCACCCGGCTGGCTTTCATGCTTAAGGTGGGACTAGAACTCCCAGCCTCCTGTTGATTGTCCCAAAGTCACCCAGCTGGCTTTCATGCTTAAGGTGGGACTAGAACTTCCAGCCTCCTGTTGATTGTCCCAAAGTCACCCAGCTGGCTTTCATGCTTAAAGTGGGACTAGAACTCCCAGCCTCCTAGTGATTGGCCAAAGTCACCCGGCTGGCTTTCATGCTTAAGGTGGGACTAGAACTCCCAGCCTCCTGTTGATTGGCCCAAAGTCACCCGGCTGGCTTTCATGCTTAAGGTGGGACTAGAACTCCCAGCCTCCTAGTGATTGGCCAAAGTCACCCGGCTGGCTTTCATGCTTAGGTGGGACTAGAACTCCCAGCCTCCTAGTGATTGGCCAAAGTCACCCGGCTGGCTTTCATGCTTAAGGTGGGACTAGAACTCCCAGCCTCCTGTTGATTGGCCCAAAGTCACCCAGCTGGCTTTCATGCTTAAGGTGGGACGAACTCCCAGCCTCCTGTTGATTGGCCCAAAGTCACCCAGCTGGCTTTCATGCTTAAGGTGGGACTAGAACTCCCAGCCTCCTAGTGATTGGCCAAAGTCACCCGGCTGGCTTTCATGCTTAAGGTGGGACTAGAACTCCCAGCCTCCTAGTGATTGGCCAAAGTCACCCGGCTGGCTTTCATGCTTAAGGTGGGACTAGAACTCCCAGCCTCCTGTTGATTGGCCCAAAGTCACCCAGCTGGCTTTCATGCTTAAGGTGGGACGAACTCCCAGCCTCCTGTTGATTGGCCCAAAGTCACCCAGCTGGCTTTCATGCTTAAGGTGGGACTAGAACTCCCAGCCTCCTGTTGATTGTCCCAAAGTCACCCAGCTGGCTTTCATGCTTAAGGTGGGACTAGAACTCCCAGCCTCCTGTTGATTGTCCCAAAGTCACCCAGCCGGCTTTCATGCTTAAGGTGGGACTAGAACTCCCAATCTCCTGTTGATTGTCCCAAAGTCACCCAGCCAGCTTCTCATGCCTAAGGCAGGACTCTCTGGGATTGTAATACCATTGTGATACATTAACTCATCCTTGATTTTTTTTTTCTTCATTTTTCTCTCTCTCTTCTTTCCCGTCTTTTTCCCTGAATGCTGCACCTTTTATAATTCGAGCCTACAAGCCAAGAACTATCTGGTTTTGCTGAGACAGAAGCCACTTTGAAAGACCTCCTGGGTGAAGATCAGAGAACGAATGCCTCTTTTTAAAAATACAATGAACACAAAAGGCGAGGGGGTAGGATTCAATGAAAACGGAAATGACTTTTGTATCTTCTTTCACGTCCAGATCCTGCAGCAAATGAAGAATCAATGATTCTTCTCAGTGGGTTATTTACCAACGGTTTGACAAGAAGGTTAAAAAGAATCTTCCTCCAGAACATCCAAGTAAATATAGTTCCCAAAAGCCAGTTCTGCCTGGGTATAAATTCTTCGGGGCACATTTGAGCACCGACCAATTATGGGTCTCTAACGACCGTTTTTACTTTGGGCTGCAGAAAACGAACCCCAAGGAAACCAGGGATGGATTTACGTTTGGAAGACAAGGATAAATACAGTCTGGGAAACGGAAACCTCGGCATTTTAACAGATAACAGATAATCAGAGTTGGAAGGACCTTATAGGTCATCTAGTCCAGGGTCCCCAACCACCGGGCCACGGACCGGTACCGGTCCGTGGATCACTTTGCACCGGCCACAAGAAAATAAAAATAAAATAAAAATGGCGGCTTTCTTCGCCTTCGGTGAATGCTGCTGGGATCAGGGATCAAGGACACAAATGAAAGAAGGGAGGGAGGAAGCAACCAAAGCCTGTCCTACTGTCTGGCTCAGTGGCTTCGGTTTCCTCCCGCCTCGTTCCTCTCTCAGTCGCTCTCTCGCTCCTCCACCAGCCCAGGAAGAAACTGCTTCAAAGGAGCCGGCAGGGTGGCTTTTCCTGTCGGCGCAGTTCCCTGAAGCGCCCGTTCACCCCCACCCCGCCGCCAATCAATCCAGGTTCAATCCAGTGCTCTGTTCTGCCTGCCTGCCTTGGTTTCTGGTTGTTTCGGAGAAGCTTCGGCTGAGAATAATAACCATTCGCCTCTTTTACTCAGCCGAAGCTGCTCCGAAACAAACGAAAGCAGGCAGGCAGGCAGAACGGAGCACTGGATTGAACCGTGGGCGGAGGGTGGGGGTGAACGGGTGCTTCGAAGAGCTGCGCCGACAGGAAAAGCCACCCTGCAGGCTTCTTTGAAGCAGTTTCTTCCTGGGCTGGTGGAGGAGCGAGAGAGCGACTGAGGGAGGAGGGAGACACCTGAGGGATGGGGCTGAGGAAGGCAGGGTCGAGAGGGGCTTCTCAGCCGTCCTGCAGCGACTATCTGTTGCTCAGGGTTGCAATGAGGAGGCATTGGCGCTCCTGAACTTGGTGATTTGCTGGCAGACGTTTTATTACCCGACTAGGTAACAACATCAGATGTTACCTAGTCAGATAATGAAACGTCTGCAAGCAAACCACCAAACTCAGACTCCCCCTCCCCCGGTCCTTGAAAAAGTGTTTCTCGTGAAACTGGTCCCTGGCACAAAAAAGGTTGGGGACCACTGATCTAGTCCAACCCCCCCGCAATCCAAGCGGGAGACCCTACACCATTTCTGACAAATGGCAATCCAATCTCTTCTTGAAGGTCTCAAGGGATGGCGCTCCCACAACCTCCAAGGGCAAGCTGTTCGTTGAAAAATTGGCATCAATTCTGTTCCAATTTTTTTCTACAAAGCTAGCAGATCTGGAAGTCACCATTCTCTTGCTCCCATCGCTAAAGCAATAGCTCTTTGAGAGCCAGGTTCACTGTCAGCTTTGGAAAACATATTCCATGCTCCCCGCTTCCAACTTCTCAGGCTATGTAGCAGTGTGGAATATGGTTTCCATAATATGGTTTTTTGGGGGAGACCCTCCTAGTCCTCGGATCACAACAAGAGCATTATAAGGTGAGGCCACACCTTGGTAAGCATCTTCCTTACCTGCAGTTTGTTGAGGGAGGACAGGAGTCCCGGCTCCATCTTCTGAAAGTTGATCGTGGCCAAGGCTACGGAGAAAGAAGGAAAACTGGCAGACCAAGAAAAGATTCCAAACCAGGCCACAACAGCGGTTAATCCGTAGGGAATCCTTGTGGACTTATGACTATAACTAGGAGCAGAATGTCTGTGGCTAAGTAAGGAAATTGTTAATTGTACGATCTTTCTTCCTTGAGTTATGACCATAACTGGGACTAGAATTTCTGTGGCTAAGTAAGGGAATTGTTGTTGTTTTGCTGTGGTCCTTAAGTGGAAGAGAAGGACCAGGGGAGACAGGATAGCAGTCTTCCAATATTTTTAGGGGCTGTCCCAGACAAGAGGGGGAACAACCTTTTTTCCAAAGTCCAAAGCACCTGAAAGCCAGACAAGGAACAATGGATGGAAACTGAACAAGAGAGAGAGAGACAGAGACAGAGAGAAACAGAAGAGATATACAGAAAGAGACAGAGAGAGAGGAGAGAGAGAGAGAGACAAAGAGACAGAGAGGGGGAGAGAAAGAGAGAGACAAAGAGACAGAGAGGGGGAGAGAAAGAGAGAGACAGGGACAGAAAAAAACAGAGACAGAAAGAGACAGAGAGAGCGGGGGGAGAGAGGGAGAGAGAGAGAGAGAGAGAGAGAGAGAGGGGGATAGAGCTGCACCTAAACCATCCAGGATGGCATTTTCTCTTGTGGGAAGAAAACACTTCCCTTTCTTCTCCTTTCCCCCCCACCCCCAGCCTGCCTTTTAATGCACCCTTTGTGCCATTCTCACAGCCACCTCTTCCGAGGTTGTCATCATGGCATCACTCAGGGCCCTCGTTATTACACATTCCTGATTAACTTGACAGGTTGACTCTAATGAGCAGATTGTTGTGACATCTGAAGCAAGGGCTGGGATCCAGGCACACAAGCCTATCGGGGACACACAACTCCCAGCCAGGGGATGAATGAATGAGCGAGGAAGCGAGCTTGAGCGCTCGCAGGCAGTGAACGCATTTGGGCAAAAACACACAACACCAAAGCTCAAAGCTCTCTTTTTCCGCCCCCACCTCCGTTCTCCCTAGCACTAGAAGGGAGAGAGCGACCCCACATGGACACAGAAGGGAATGGCTGGCACTTCAAGGGAAGGAGAAAGATCTAAGCGGGATGTGGTAGCCCAAAGGGGGCAGCCTGCTGGAACCCCCTGGGCTTGGGTTTCAGAAGGGCAAAGGCCCACGGGGAGCAGCCGTGAGTGCTCGGGTTTGATTGCTGTGGGCATTGCCAAGGGGTTCTGCTTCAAAGCAAGCAAAGAGAACCTCCACCTTAGCTTGGGCAAAGGGATAATTCGAGAAAACGACTTGATTTGGGGCTCATCTTTTGGAAAGAGACCCAAGGCAGGGTTTATTTGCAGCAGGGCAACTTTAAGACTGGAGAGTTGAAGTCCACAAGTCTCAAAGTTGCCAAGTTTGGAGACTTCTGATTTACAGAATCGCAAAGTTGGAAGGGACCCGTGGAGGTCTTCCAGTCCAACCCCTTGGCTGAAGCAGGAAGTTTTGTACCACTTTGGGCAAATGGCTGCCCAGTCTCTTTTTGAAAACCTCCAGGGATGGAGAACCCACAACTTTTGGAGGCAAGCTGTTCCACGGAGTAATTGTTCTCACTGTCAGGAAATTTCTGTATAGTTTTAGGTTAGATCTCTCTTTGATAAGTAGAATGGAATAGAATAACAGAATTGGAAGGGACCTTGGAGGTCTTCTAGTCCAACCGCCTGCCTAGGCAGGAAACCCTACACCACTTCAGACAAATGGTTATCCAATCAATTCTTAAAAACTTCCAGTGTTGGAGCATTTACACTCCTGGAGGCGAGTTGTTCCACTGATTAATTGTTCTAACTTTCAGGAACTTAATTCCAGGTTGCTTCTCTCCTTGATTAGTTTCCATCTGTTGCTTCTTGTCCTGCCTTCAGGTGCTTTGGAGAATAGATTGACTCTCTCTTCTTCGTGGCATCTCCTCAAATATTGGAAGAGAGCTATCAAGTCGTGCCTAGTCCTTCTCTCCGTTAGATTAGGCGTACCTAGTTCGCAATTATTTATTCATTCGTTCATTCCGGCCTCTGGTTTGGCCAGCTCTCCATGAATTGCAGGGAAGGGCAAGTTCTTAATTTTGAACCAGAGCGTTGAGAGATCTGTCATGGTGAAGTTCATCTTATCATTTTGATTAGGTTTAGTGTAGTTCTTTCTGCATATCTGATTGGGTGACTTGCCTGGAGCATACTAATGGAATGAAAATAAGTTTTAATAAATTAGTAGGCAAAGACGCACAGACATACACACATTCTGGAAGCCGACCGTATAAATTATGCACTCATCCTTCGCATGCAGGCTGCATAAAATAAGGAAAATTGGACGTAACAATGGGGTGTCAGAAGCCACGGCCGGCAGCAAACAAGTCTAGCAATTTTAAGCATTTTATATATATATGTGTGTATATGTGTATATGTGTATATGTATATGTATATGTATATGTATGGATTTTTGGTTATTCGGGTTTTCTCCCTCGTAAAATTGAAGTATACTTCCAATTTTACGTGGTAGAAAACCCAAATAACCAAAGATCCACATACAAATACCCGCGAAAACCTCAGAAAACAAATATGTATGTATGTATGTATGTATGTATGTATGTATGTGTGTATGTGTGTATGTGTATGTGTATATGTGTTTGTGTATATGTATATATATATATATATATCCAAATTCTTTCTCCATTAGCCTCACAACTGTTCTACTGTCAGAAGGATTGGGGGCTTTATTGGCAAAGCAAAATGAGGGGGTGGGGAGGAAATAAAGTTATTTAAACTCTAAGTAATCAACCATATTTTTAATCAATGGGTGGTAAGATCATGGCATCCGGCCCTCTCAATTCCTGGCAAATAGATGGGGAAGAAATGGAGGTAGTGACAGATTTTATTTTCCTGGGCTCCAAGATCACCGCAGATGGGGACTGCAGCCAAGAAATTAAAAGATGCTTGCTCCTGGGGAGGAAAGCTGTGGCAAATCTAAACAGCCTACTACAAAGCAGAGACCTCACCCTGCCAACAAAAGTGCGTCTAGTCGAGGCTGTGGTTTTCCCAGTTGCAATATATGGCTGTGAAAGTTGGACCGTAAGGAAGGCTGAGCGCCAAAGAATGGAGGCCTTTGAACTCTGGGGCTGGAGGAGAAGACTCCTGCGAGTCCCTTGGACTGCAAGGCCATCCAACCGGTCAGTCATAGAGGAGATCCACCCTGACTGCTCTTTAGAAGGCCAGATCCTGGAGATGAAACTCAAAGACTTTGGCCACCTCATGAGAAGGAAGAAGGACTCGCTGGAGAAGAGCCTAATGCTGGGAACAATTGAGAGCAAAAGAAGACGGCAGAGAAGGAGGCGGCTGGATGGAGTCATTGAAGCAGTTGGTGTGAGCTTAAATGGACTCCAGAAGATGGTAGAGGACAGGAAGGCCTGGAGGAACGCTGTCCATGGGGTCGTGATGGGTTGGATATGACTTCGCAACTAACAACAACAACTCTTTTTCCCAGTGCTGTTGAAACTTTGAATGTTTGCTAGATGAATGGTTACAAGTCCAGCATTACCTGTACATTCTGAGCCTTAAATAGAAGAATGGTTTCAAAAGCTTTCTATGGCGTACAAATACTTTACAGTGATAGCAATAGCAGTAGCCCTTAGACTTATATACCACTTCACGGTGGTTTACAGCCGTCTCTCTAAGTGGTTTATAGAGTCAGCCTATTGCCCCCAATAATCTGGGTCCTCACTGTACCCACCTCGGAAGGATGGAAGGCTGAGTCAACCTTGAGTCTGGTGGGATTTGAACTGCCAAATGTAGGCAGCCGGCAGGCAGCAGAGGTAGCTTGCACTCTATCCACTGCGCCACAGAGGCTCCTGATGAGTGATGCTGGTTACTCACATGCGTTTAAACAAAGGGAAAAAAAAAAACCACCACAATGTCCTTTTGTAGAATTGTAGCAGATAGGTGGTACAGTGGCATGGATTTTTTTTTTTTAATCTCAGTCACAACTTTGCTCCAGGATCACACAACTTACCTCCTTCTACGATGCCAGCATTCAGGCCATCTTTATTATCCGAGGTCACCAATAACTCCACCACGTTCCTGCTCAGCAGAGCCTGCGAGAAAGAATGGCCATACTGAAGTTCAGAGCTGACAGCCCAGAAGAAGCCAGGATCAGGAAAAAACCACGGTTTGAAGGGAGCTACTCTTTCCGGGATTCAAGGTGACATTTTGACCCAGATGTCCCAAAGGTGCTTCTCCAGAATGCAAACTCGGTTTTTTTGGGTTTTGTTTTTTTCTTGGAAAACGTTTTGTTTCCCATCCAAGAACCTTCTTCAGTTCTAAGTGAAGTTAAACCAAGAAAAGTCCAGTTGCCTTTTGGAAGAGCAAAAGTTTGGGACAACCATGAGATGATTGCGAATCCCCATAAACATCCTGACCCAGATGTTGCGAGGATCAAGAGAAGCTGAAAAACGCCAAGATATTTCTGATATTAGCTCTGATCAATGTAGACGTTTCGTGATTTCCTGCCAATTGTTACAGACGGCCTCTTGTCCATCCTTTTTAATGTTAATTATAGAAATGTGGACCATCAATTTAAACCAGGATTACGGATCCAGGTTGCAAAATTTCACGACGGCTGCAAAGACACTTCTGTGTAGTGCAGTGGTCAAGATTTGATAGCCCAACTTGAACAAGAAAATAAACGTGGTACAGGTAGTACCTCGAGTTACAAATGGTCATTCAGTGACTATTCATAGTTATGAAAGTTGCCCCACAAAATCTACTTATGAGCTGGTTTCAAAGTTCCGACAATACCACCCCTCTCCGTGGCCACAATACAGCATTTTGGGCACCTGGCCCCACTTATAGCCATTTGCAGAGTCTCGTGGTCACATGAAAGGGCTTTAAAATGTTTTGCTTTGGATAGATTAACATTTAAAGTAAAGGAGAAGGAAGAAACACAATATTTTTTTAACACGGGTTTCGTTTTATCAATGGTTAGATGACAGAAACAGAAGCTAGAAACTGAAAAGTTTAAGAGAATGATTAACTATAGAATGAAGGTATATTAATATGGATAAGAAAATATTAGAATAGAATAACAAGAGTTGGAAGGGACCTTGGAGGTCTTCTAGTCCAACCCCCTGCCTAGACAGGAAGCCCTACACCACTTCAGACAAATGGTTATCCAACATCTTTTTAAAAACTTCCAATGTTGGAGCATTCACAACTTCTGGAGACAAGTTGTTCCACTGATAAATGACATGTTCTCACTGTCAGGAAATTTCGCCTGAGTTCTAAGTTGCTTCTCTCCTTGAGTAATTTCCATCCGTTGCTTCTTGACCTGTCTTCAAGTGCTTTGGAGAATAGATTGACTGCCTCTTCTTTGTGGCAGTCCCTGAGATATTGGAACACTGCTATCATGTCACCTCTAGTCCTTCTTTTCATTAGACGAGTGACATATCCAGTTCCTGCAACCATTCTTTATATGTTTTAGCCTCCATCCCCCAATCCTCTTGGTTGCTCTTCTCTGCACTCTTTCTAGAGTCTCAATAACTTTTTTTACATCGTGGCAACCAAAACTGAATGCAGGATACCAAGTGTGGCCTTACCAAGGCCTTATAAAGTGGTATTAACACTTCACCTAATCTTGATTCTATCCCTTTGTTTATGCAGCCTGGAACTATGTTGGCTTTTTTGGCCACTGCTGGCTCATATTTAAATGATTGTCCACTAGGACTCCGAGATCCCTCTCGCAGTTAACTACTATTAAGCAAGGTACTCAAGGTATTATTATTATATGATTATGATCAAATCTATCAATGTTATTGTTATTTCTATTGTTATTTTCCAAAACTAACTGCACCCAGACAACACAGTGTTCACGTAGATATTGAGTTTTTTGTGTTTATTAAAGAAAAATGTATCAATAAAAAATATATTAAAAAATGTTTTGCTGGAAATGGCATTCTGTTTTGGTTTCCGGCAAAAAACCAACAACAAAAAATTCCTTTCATTGTAAACAATGAGTTTGCTTAACACTGTGGCGTTCACTTTACAACTTCCATAAAAATAGGTAGAATAATCAGGCGCGGTCACATGGTGACCTGCTTAGTGACTGTCACAATGGAGAGGACTGGTAGCAAGTTACTTTTTTCAGTGCCATTTGTTCTGACCCAAACCATTTTCCAATAAAACAAAAAACCAAAGGGAACAGAAACCTTTTAATGAGTCTTACGAATCCCCGGTTAAAAGGCTGCTGCAAACTAATTGATAAGCACAAACCTTGCCAAAACTGTATGAGACTGCCAAAATCACAGATAAGAAATATTTCACAACACAAGAGTCTTCAAATACCAACTTAAGATACTGTAATGTCCACAAGGCTGAGTTTCAAAACGTCTTTGCTTCCTGCAAAGAACGTTCTCTTTAGAGCTGGCTTATATCTTCTTGAAGGAGGGGCCATTACCTTGCAGACTTACTCCCGAGTCACCTGTGCTGTTGCAGCTGCTCTTTCCTGCGAGCAATCCTGCGCGCACATGCACTTGGCACAGGCTCCTCGGGAACCTCCTCATCGCTGCTGCCAGCCCCCACAATCTCTAAAGGCAGCAGTCCACTCCCTGATGGTCCTGGCCCCTCATCTGAGTCCTCACTCTCCTCAGCCGTCCGCACCTGCTGCCGGCTAACCACAACACTATTGTAACATTTAGGTTAAACAAACAGTTGTTATGGCGGGGGCTGCCTGTAGTGCAACCCAACCCAGTAACTCTGGCATTTATACCTCTGCTACCGGCAAACATTTCCACCAGGTAAGGAATGGCGATGCAGCTGGAGCAGGACTTGCCAAGCCGAAACTGACCGTCTCCCAGCACCTGCCTGCCCAGGAGACAGGTGGCAACTTGCCAAGTTCTCTTTGCTGGGTTGAGATGACAGCAGGAGACCTTAAATCAAATTAGCTGTCCTTCTGCCTGAGCTCTGGATTACTGGGTTATACGAGGCAGCTTTGGTCTGGCTTGCAAAAAATAATCTACGGCAAAGGAGGCTCCACGTCTTTTACTACGGGGGCCAAAGTGTGTCGGCCGACATAACAGACGTACTTGAAACCCAAGAATACACTAAGGCAGGAGCTGGTCCACCCCAAGGATAAAACACCCAGACACAAACTGAACAAGGTGGTATTTGCAGTGCCATGCGAGTGAGCCACGTGCAGATCTTAGATTGGGGAAACAAAACAGCCGCTTCATAAACACATGGCGCAACATTGGAGAACAAACAGACCAGGATTAGATTCAGCAGTCCATCTGCCACTCTTTTGAAGACAGCAAAGTCCACATTTTGGACAGAGAAGACCTCTGGTTTGAAAGAGGGGTCAAAGAGGCCATCTGTGTCTACACTGAACAGCTCTCTGTCAACAGAGGGGGAGGGTTATGGCATCTTCTATCTCCGGTCTACAATGAAGTCCTTTCAGCAGTTCCAAAAAGGCCCCACACTCATTTGCACCACTCAGGTAACCCTGAGGACACAGACAAACCTCCAGGTGACTTTAAGGACCCTCTAAAAGGATGCAAATGTCCAGCTGTCTGCAAGGAGCATAAACCCTTCCATTCCCCACCATCCATCCAGAGCTGAAGAAGCTTCTTGGATGAGAAGCAAAACGTCTTCCAAGAAAAAGTCCAGTTGCCTCCTGAAAAAGCACCTTTGGGACAACCGTGAACTGGATGACGGAGAATCTCCATAGGCATTACTCCTGTCTGCTATCAAAAGTTGCTGGACAGTGAGATGGACGACATATAAATTTAAAGAATTAATAAATCCAGAAGCGGTGAAAGTTTCATCACTGGAAGTTTTTAAAAGGATGTTGAATAAGCATTTGTCTGAAGTAGTGGAGGGTCTCCTGCCTCAGCAGGGGGTAGGACTAGAAGACCTCCAAGGTCCCTTCCAACTCTGTTTTCTATTCTATTCTATTCTATTCTATTCTATTCTATTCTATTCTATTCTATTCTATTCTATTCTATTCTAATTCTATTCTATTCACAATATCTATTCTATTCTAAATATCTGTATCTGTTCTGTTCTGTTCTACTCTATTCTATATTCCAATATATGTTCTGTTCTGTTCTGTTCTGTTCTGTGCTACGCTACGCTATGCTATGCTATTCTAAATAAATATTACTCCATCTCCTGTCCCATGAGATCAATCAGATCAATTGATTGATCTGGAAAGCCAAATGGTCAGCTGAGCGCCCAGATACAGGCAATTACGTAGTTGACCCTACACACAAAAGGTGCCAGGTTTTGACCTTCCTCGCCAGCACTGGTGAACTCTGAACAAGTTCCGCACCCAGCATGGTGTCTTCCAGGACTCCTTGTTTAAGTGGGGTCTTGTCTCTACCCCTCAGTGTGACTGTGGTGCTCCTCGACAAAATACCCATCACATTGTGTCCAAATGTCCCATCAAGAGCTTACACCGGCCCAATGTCCGATTCTTTTCAACATAGACCATCCTGTCCTTGAATGGCTGGGTGGACTTGAACATTAACATTTGAACCACCATAAGTCCATGTATTTTGCCATACGCTAAATCAGGGGTTGGCAGCCTTAAACACTCAAAGGGCCATTTGGACCTCTTTCTCACAGAAAAGAAAACACCAGGAGCCACAAAAACCCTTCCCATGCCTGGCTATTTCCTGAGTGGCCACAAAACTAGCCTTTGTAGTTGGAATTAAATATTCTGTTTTCTTCTGAAACTTTTCTTTTCTTGGATTTACCCATGGTTGCCCTACTAGAGGTTGAAAAGCTCGATAAATTGCGTGCTGGTGGGTGTCGCACAACGGCAGCTGTGACACATATTTTGAGTGACAGGGAGCCGCAGCAGAGGGAGGAAAGAGCCACATGCGGCTCCAGAGCTGCGGGTTGCCGACTCCCGCGCTAAATAAATAATCAGGTCAATTCTTGGAGGTATCAACTCCTGTGTGTGTTTGTGCTTGTGTGTGTTTGTGCGTGCTTGTTTTGCTTTTATGTAACCTGAATGCATTTCTTTTTCAGTTCAAAAGCGGTGGAAGAATCATTTTACCTGCTTTATGTAGGCCATGTAATTCTGGTCTTGGGCATAGGAGCCGTACTCATTCTCCACCTGCACGGCTATAATTGGCCCTCCATTCTTGTACTAGGAAGAGAAACAGAAGAACATAAGCAAATGGGGTGCAGTTGGAGGATCTAATTGCTGTATTTGGGGAGTTTAATGGAGGAGGACTCTCCACAGTTGTGCCTTGTCTCTCCACGGCTTGGTCCAAAGTTCCGTTTTAAAAGCGAGTTAGGAAAATGTCTAAACCTCACCGGAACACAGATTTGGGAAACCAAAAGCCCCCTCTATGTCAAGAACACTTTCAGGAGGCAGAGATGGAGTAAACCACAAAGTGCCTGCTCTTCCCTCGCCTTACTACCAATTGGAAAGAAAGAAAGAAAGAAAGAGAGAGAGAAGAGAGAGAAGAAAGAGAAGAAAGAGAGAAGAAAGAGAGAAGAGAGAAAGAGAGAAAGAAGAGAAAAAGAAAGAGAAGAGAGAGGAAGAGAGAAAGAAGAAAGAAAGAGAAAGAAAGAAAGAGAAGGAAGAGAGAAGGAAGGAAGGGAAAGAAAGAAAGAAGAAAGAAAGAGAAAGGAAGAAAGAAAGAAGAGAAAGAGAGAAGAAAGAGAGAAGAAAGAGAAGAGAGAAAGAAAGAGAAGAGAGAAAGAGAAGGAAGGAAGGAAGGAAGAAAAAGAAAGAAAGAAAGAAAGAAAGAAAGAAAGAAAGAAAGAAAGAAAGAAAGAAAGAAAGAAAGAAAGCAAGCTTAGGATACATTTGAACATTTAATAGCATCCCAGGAAGGTTTAGAAAATTAATCTGGGGCATTTAGACAGGGTAGCATCTACCTGGTTTTCTGGTGAGGTAAACATAGAGTGATTTAAAAAAAAGAAAAAGAAAAAGAAACTCCAGGAATAAGTCAATAAAGGTGTGGTGTTATTTACCTGAAGATGGACCACCTGGGGCATGAGGTTGTCAAAGTAAGAATCTACAGCCTCGGTAAAACCCTTGTAGGTTGTCCTCAGTTGCATTTCAGGGTCCTGAAGCAACCAGCTAGGAGGGAAGACAATCAGGT
This sequence comes from Notechis scutatus, assembly GCF_049901735.1. Taxonomy (NCBI): domain Eukaryota; kingdom Metazoa; phylum Chordata; class Lepidosauria; order Squamata; family Elapidae; genus Notechis; species Notechis scutatus. The sequence goes on along the minus strand of NC_142015.1, from coordinate 22,477,491 downwards.
AATCAATGGAGAAGATGAGATAATAACAATAATAACAATAACAACAATAATAAAAAACCTCAAGACCCCTAGCAGTTTTTTGCTCCCCCTCCCCCTTAAGCAGGCTTCAAAGAAATGGGCTGGATCAGACTGGACATTCCGCTTGGTTTTAAATAGTTTTAAAGAAGTTCTTTAAAACATTCATACATACTCACACACACACATATCATTGGAGACGTGGGTAGTGGGCACCTGTTAGAATGGAGAAAGAAAGAGAGAAAGAGAGAGAGAGGGAGGAGAGAGAAAGAAAAGAAGGGAGGGAGGAAGAAAGGAAGAAGAGAGAGAGAGAGAGAGAGAGAAAGAGAAAAGAGAGGGAGGAAGAAAAAAGAAATAGAGGGAGGGAGGAGAGAGAGAGAAACAGAGGGAGGAAGAAAGGAAGGAGAGAAATAAAGAAAGGAAGAAAGGAGAAAGGAAGGAAAGAAAGAGAGAAAGGAAGGAAGGAGGGAGGGAGGGATGAAGAAAGGAAGTTTCTTTTGCAGGAAGTTTTTCTCAGAGAAATGGCCAACTGAATTTTCTTAGTATCTGTACATTTCATGATTTTTGAACCTAGAAAAGGGGAGATGTTTTGTATAAGACTGCAATGGCCTTAAATACAAGTTCAAATGAAGAAAGTTTGCCCTAGAATGCAAAGCACGTTGCTTGTTTTTCCCGCCCTTTCTAAACTTGCCTTAAATTGCAGGTTTAAATATCTGAAAATGTCTAAAATACGCAACGGCGTGCAATTGGGAGAAAACCAACTCGAAGTGAGCTCCCTGAAAAAGAGGATGGGGAAGGTGAAGAGAGAGGCAGAAACTTTCTTTGAGCCAAGATTCTTTAGAGACACTCAATCTCTGGTGGCAAAGACAAATGGAAAAAAATATTTTTTTAAAATAAGTAGGACTGGTGAGTGTTGGTGGCCCCCCTTGGGATCCAGTAACTAGGAAGGATTTTTCAAAGATGACGTTGGACTCATCAAGAGTATTGCTTGAGGGCCTGACATCAACAGATTATCCCCAGAGGGAAGAATAAAAACCAGTGTAGGAAAATAAAAAACGAACCCAGCTGAGGAAATCAGTAACTAGAAAGGAAGATGGAGGTATTTGGAGAATCAGCCAAAAATGCAGGCCAAATCAGGCCGTCCAGGTTAAATTTGCAGTCTAACTTAAGCACAGGGTAAGAAGTCATCTGTAGGTGGATGATCAGAGATTAAAACTCTCTAATTACAGGTGGAGAGGTTGATGGGCTTCTGCGGATTGAGTCCTTTGTGTCAGGGTTCCGGTGATTGCCCTAATTAAATCATGAGTCTCGAGCCAAGCTGCAAAAGAATGGAAGTCCCACCCTGAGCCATAAATATTCTATTTGCCCCCTCTGTTCTGAAAAGAAGGCCAGAAATCAAGATACTTAGGGGCGGACACATTTTGTGCCTGGAATAGACCCACATGCCCTACTTACACCCTCCGCCATTATGGATCCCCAAATCATTCTCTTGAAAAATGTGACCCGCTGCTTTTATGTGAAATAGGCGTGAAGGGAGGAGGGAGCGAAGGGAAGGAAGGCAGAAAATGCTTTTATGCTGAATAATTGAATGCAGAGGGAACAAGGGGTGCCTTTTATTCCGGGTGGCAAGAAAAACACTCTGGCATCGGGCGAGTTCTCAACCCCCATCGTCGTCACCCTGCATAAGCCGGCCTATTGTTCCCGTTCTGCCCTCTTCCTTCTCCATCTCCATTGCTTTGATGACAAGGCTCCTAATGCCTGAGATAGCTTGTCCTTCTCCGTTCATCCAGCCATTCCCACCTCCAGCCACCCACCCACCCCGCCCCCGGTTCTGCTTTTAAGTCTGTGAACTGCAGGCTCCAAATAGCGCCTGTGCAATGGCTCCACAGGGTGTCAAGAGAGAACTTCAACAGAAGGCCGGGCTGCGCTGATGCACTTTCTGCGACTGTCTAAACCAAGAAACGGGGGAAGTTGCGTTCAACAATTTACAAAGTCTGCACTACTATTACTGTTAATCTTCTCATCAATCCTTATCACCCATCTCCTCCCACTTGTGACTATATGACTGTAACTTTGTCGCTTGTAGCCTAACGATTTATATTGACTGTTTCCTCGTATGATTTGATTGCTTATTGTATCCTATGACTATCACTAAGTATTGTACCTTATGATTCTTGACTCTTGAGGAATGTAACTTTTCTTTTATGTATACTGAGAGCATTTGCACCAAGACAAATTCCTTGTGTGTCTAATCACACTTGGCCAATAAAGAATTCTATCTATCCTATCTATCTGTCTATCCTATCTATTTGTCTATTCTATCCTATCCTATCCTATCCTATCCTATCCTATCCTATCCAATCTATCCATCTATCCGTCTATCTGTCTGTCTGTCTGTCTGTCTGTCTGTCTATCTCATCCCTATCTATCTATCATCTATCTATCTATCTATCTATCTATCTATCTATCTATCTATCTATCTATCTATCTATCCCATCTATCTCTATCCCATATCTATCTATTTATCTATCTATCCCATATCTATCTATCTATCATCTATCTATCATCTATCTATCTATCTATCTATCTATCTATCTATCTATCCTCTATCTATAATCTATCTATCTATCTATCCATCCATCTATCCCATATCTATCTATTTATCTATCTATCCCATATCTATCTATCTATCATCTATCTATCATCTATCTATCTATCATCTATCTATCTATCTATCTATCTATCTATCTATCTATCTATCTATCTATCTATCTATCTATCTATCTATCTATCTATCTATCTATCTATCCTCTATCTATAATCTATCTATCTATCTATCCATCCATCCATCCATCCATCTATTATCTATCTATCTATCTATCTATCTATCTATCTATCTATCTATCTATCTATCTATCTATCTATCTATCTATCTATCTATCTATCTATCTATCTATCTATCTATCTATCTATCTATCTATCTATCTATCTATCTATCTGGTTTCCACCACCACCCGTATTTTTTGGGAGAAATGTTTCTGTGGGGAATTTCGCCTCGACTTCTGACCCAAGAGAGCAGCCAGTGGGTGTCACAGAGGAACTAAGAACAGCTGTTTTCTGATTCGGGTGAAGCAGAGAGGCATTTCTTAGCACCATTTGCACGGATTCCTGGGGAGGGAGGGGCAGGAAAACAGAAGCCTTTTCAAAGCCTTGCCATTCTTCATCCCCAGAATGCCTTTTAACCCGGCTGGGCTCTGTGGAACATATAGATTAAGTGTGACCATTGGTTGTCCCCAAGTTCCTTTTTTTTCGAAAAAAAGGCATTTCTCGTTTTTTTTTTTCTTTAAAAACGTTTCGCTTCTCATCCAAGAAGCTTCTTCAGTTCTTGAATGAGAAGCAAAATGTCTTCAAAGAAAAACAGGGAGGTCCAGTTGCCTCTTGAAAAAAACGCCTTTGGGAGAAGGAAAAGACTGACGTCGCAATACATAACTTTAATCCGCAGGAACATTTCCCCCAACTTTTTAAAAAGGCTTCTCCAGTTTAGGAGTTGCAACTTATACTTTGAAGCTGCCACATCTAAAATGTCAGGAGGGTGAAAGGATGGACAATGCTGCACAGAATATTTAAAATAAAATAAGATTTGATAAACAAGGTCCACTGCAAAGGAATGACCTCTGAGTTGGTCTGGATTCTTACATTCTATTTGGTTGCATCTGTTCCAGCGTCTCCATTCTATTTATGCTCTAGTTATCATATTTCTTCTCCTTAAAATTAGACCTATGAAAGCTACAGACACAGTGAAGTAGCAGCATTTTACACAGAAGTTAACATTATTCAAACTTACCTGGGCAGGCCACCAAGGTCCCACTCTGAGCATATATACGGTCCGGGACGCAGAATGACCCATAGTCCGACTTCTTCTGCTATCCCAAGAAAAGCCCTAGAGAAGCAAAGGAGAAATGGCAACAGCGCTGCAAGGGCAGAGCAACCTCAAATTTAGCAAAGGAAGCTCAAAATAGCAAGAGCAATGGCACTTAAAACTCATACACCGCTTCACAGCCCTCTCTAAGCAGTTTACAGAGTCAGCATTTGGCTCCCAATAATTTGGGCCCTCATTTTACAAACCTCGGAAGGATGGAAGGCTGAGTCAACCTTGAGCTAGTCAGGATCAAACGCTTGGCAGTTGGCAGAACTAGCCTGCAATACTACATTCTAACCATCATGCCACCACGGCTCAAAAACTAACTTTATCTAAAGACCTAATTACAGGACGTAGAAAAAAAATTGGATAGTTTTATAGAGTTGAAAATTATAGCTCAAGGCCAAATAAGCCACTTTTTCCCATCCGGATCTTTTCTGACAGCATATAGTTCTATTGAATAGTTTTTTTTGCCAAAGAGCATACTTATTGCCCATCATACAGCCTCAAAGAACCTCCTGCATTCTTCCACACTGTCTTCTCCAACTTAAACCCCCGCCTAGCAGGATCTTATTCTGACAGTCATATAGACGTTCTATCGAGATCCTACTTTTATTTATACGCCTCAAAGCAGCATACTTAATGCCCAATCGCTTTTATTACAGCCCATAGCACAAGAACCTCCTCGTTTCTAATTTCCAACTCAAGCTGTCTCTCCAACTTTTTTACTTCTAAAACCACCCCTCCGTTTCCCAGTGCTGTATAGGAATAAGAAACTCAGCATTGTGTAAATTTGATCTCAGATGAAAACAGATTCTTAAGATTACTAGATTTGTTTTGTAAGGAAAAGGAAAGTCGCCCGATACATACTGCACATCCAAATTTCCGCTGAAGTCAAACTTCCCTCTGACGGCCTCATGAAGGTTCCACGGTATGTACCTGGAACGAGCAGCGAATAAGTATCTCCTAAGTAGAGGCACATGACCGATCCGATTTTACGACTTTTGCAGCACACGTTAAGCCAAGGTCTTCAAATTTGGCAAGACTTGTGGATTTCAACAAAATGAGAAATAAATGCTAGGATGTATTATAGCAACACCACTTAGACTTATATACCGCTTCACAGTGCTTTACAGCCCTCTCTAAGCAGTTTACAGTCAGCATATTGCCCCTAACCATCTGGGTCCTTCCTTAGCCAGCAGGATGCTGCAAACAGCCATAAAGGCAACCTGGGTGCTAAGCGCCCCTTGAGTGTAGGATTCCTACAACCATCGAAACTACAGAATCTGGGTTGTAAGTACCCTCTGGGTGTGTGCGTCAGAACTTTGAACGGCTGCTAAATTAAGCTGTTAAGTCAAGAACTACCCAGTGAAATCAGCAATTACTATGGAGACATAGCTGAAAGGGCCATGAAGAGCATACAAGCCTTACGTGGTGAGGGTGTTCAGGCCGCAGGCCTTCATCTTCACCAAGCGGTCCCTCCAATATTCCCGGGGGATGCGGAAATAGTGCATTGAGCCGCCAAGGATGCGAAAGGGCTTCTCCTCCAGCAGGAACTGCGAGTGCTTGGCCTGTAAGCCCAGCACTCGGCCCCAGAACCGCATGGGAATTATGTTCGTCAAGTTGTACCTGGACAGGAAAGAAGGGAAAGGACAGCAGTAGCAGAGCCAGCTAAGAGAGTCAGTTTCATCTAGTGGATCAAGAGCCAGGCTAGAAAGTGGGAGGCCGTGAGCTCTAGTCGTGCGGTAGGCATGAAAGCCATCTGGTTCATTTTGGGTAATCGCCCCAAACCGGCTTTCATACCTAAAATGGACCAGAAATCCCAGTCTCCTGGTGATTGGCCAAAGGACACCCTGATGGCTTTCATGCCCAAGGTGTGATTAGAACTCCCAATCTCCTGGTGATTGGCCAAAGGACACCCTGATGGCTTTCATGCCCAAGGTGTGACTAGAACTCCCAATCTCCTGGTGATTGGCCAAAGGAACCCACTTGGATTCATGCCCAAGGTGTGAATAGAACTCCCAATCTCCTGGTGATTGGTCAAAGGACACCCTGATGGCTTTCATGCCCAAGGTGTGACTAGAACTCCCAATCTCCTGGTGATTGGCCAAAGGAACCCAGTTGGATTCATGCCCAAGGTGTGACTAGAACTCCCAATCTCCTGGTGATTGGCCAAAGGACACCGATGGCTTTCATGCCCAAGGTGTGACTAGAACTCCCAATCTCCTGGTGATTAGTCAAAGGACACCCTGATGGCTTTCATGCCCAAGGTGTGACTAGAACTCCCAATCTCCTGGTGATTGGCCAAAGGAACCCAGTTGGATTAATGCTCAAGGTGTGACTAGAACTCCCAATCTCCTGGTGATTGGCCAAAGGAACCCAGTTGGATTCATGCTCAAGGTGTGACTAGAACTCCCAATCTCCTGGTGATTGGCCAAAGGAACCCAGTTGGATTAATGCTCAAGGTGTGACTAGAACTCCCAATCTCCTGGTGATTGGCCAAAGGACACCCTGATGGCTTTCATGCCCAAGGTGTGACTAGAACTCCCAATCTCCTGGTGATTGGCCAAAGGAACCCAGTTGGATTCATGCCCAAGGTGTGACTAGAACTCCCAATCTCCTGGTGATTGGCCAAAGGACACCGATGGCTTTCATGCCCAAGGTGTGACTAGAACTCCCAATCTCCTGGTGATTAGTCAAAGGACACCCTGATGGCTTTCATGCCCAAGGTGTGACTAGAACTCCCAATCTCCTGGTGATTGCCAAAGGAACCCAGTTGGATTAATGCTCAAGGTGTGACTAGAACTCCCAATCTCCTGGTGATTGGCCAAAGGAACCAGTTGATTCATGCTCAAGGTGTGACTAGAACTCCCAATCTCCTGGTGATTGGCCAAAGGAACCCAGTTGGATTAATGCTCAAGGTGTGACTAGAACTCCCAATCTCCTGGTGATTGGGCCAAAGGACACCCTGATGGCTTTCATGCCCAAGGTGTGACTAGAACTCCCAATCTCCTGGTGATTGGTCAAAGGAACCCAGTTGGATTCATGCCCAAAGTGTGACTAGAACTCCCAATCTCCTGGTGATTGGTCAAAGGACACCTAGCCAGCCAATTTCCATGCTTATTTTGCCTCTTCTCTCCTATATTTAACCCATTTCATGGAGTCATGCTATAACCTCTCTCTTTCTGCCCCTCTTTGCCCTTTCCCAAGCTCACCCTTCCAAAGAATCTTTCTATTTCCCTTCAGCATCCATGATTTAACTTTGGGAATTCTCCTAACTTTAGGAACGTCATCAATTTGCGTTATCCTGGATCTCGTGGGGGGGGAGGAGAAGGAAAAAGGAACCACAGCTTTCAGGAGGAAATCCTCAACCCAGACTTGAAAACTCCAAACAAGGAAACCAGCAGAGAGTAGAAAATGGGAAGCTGCACAATGATGGGTCTCTGCAGGGGTGTAAACGCCGACCCCGTTTTCAGACACAAATGTTTAAAATCTTCCCAACAGTCTGCAACGGAATTCTGGCAGCACCAAGCTGCGTTGTCAAACAAGAAGCAGATATAAAGAGGTAGAGAGAATCCGGAATTATGCCATGCTGTTTCCTTAACCAACAAAACATGTTGCTTTTTTTTCCTTCCAATGTTTCACGACGTAAAACCAGTGAACCAGAAGAAAAAGAATACGATCTCTGATACCTGCCTATTTACAATAACTGAATAAAAATGGCCCTAATCCAAAGAATCTTCCAGGCTGTCTATTCTTCTTGTGGGTTTTTGTGCTCTTCAAGACGCTTGGGTTCAACTGTTCGGACCCAAACCTGGTTCCAAGAGAGCAAACATAAGACAAAGGCAGCAGCACAACCTTTTAATGTTTCATCTATGAATCCTGTTTCTTCACAGATAAAAGGCTGCTTCCAACTAATTAGCTCCGACAAGAAAGAGCCTTGCTAAGTTTTGGCAAGGCTGCCAAAAACCAACAGATAAGAAATAGTTTACAACTCAAGAGTCTTCAAATACCAACTGTAATGTCCACGAGGCTGTTTCAAAACGTCTTTGCTTCCTGCAAAGAACATTCGCTTCACAGCTGGCTTTTATCTTCTTGAAGGAGGGGCCACTACCTTGCAGCCTTACTCCCGAGTTGCCCGTGCTGTTGTAGCTGTTCTTTCCTGCGAGCAATCCTGCGTACACGCGCACTTGGTACAGGCTCCTCGGGAACCTCCTCATCGCTGTTGCCAGCCCCCACAATCTCTGAAGGAAGACCTAATGGTCCTGGCCCTTCATCTGAGTCCTCGCTCTCCTCAGCCGTCCGCATCTGCTGCCGGCTAACCACAACATCAATTTACTATCTGAAATCACTGCAGCAGCCATGCAGAAACTCTAGGAACTGAGAATGCTAGCTTGTCTACGTACCGGGGTGATGGAGACAAGTTTTAGCAGGGATTTGGGGCCATCTTATCCCCAAGGTGTTGAATACAATACTCAACAGAACTGTTAAAGAGAAGTTGAACAGTGTCCTGTTCCTAGATAGATATTTCTGCCATTAATGTCTTGTTCCTCCTCTATTAGAGAAACAGCTATCTAGGGTTAAACGATGTGCAAAATTGCTCATGAGAAAGAAGCGAAAAACAAGGTGACTTTTTTTTTTTTTTTTTAAAAAAAGAGGAATCTCACCTGTTGCTTCTTGAACTTCCCAAATCCTGAGACCTGAAGCTAAACAAGCTAAGATCTACAGCAACTAGGGAAATGTCTCAGCAATGCTGGGGAATTCTGGGAGTTGAAGTTTCCCACGTCTGAAAGTTGTCCAGGATGGGAAACACTGCTCTACTACAAAGGACCAAGAAGGATGCATGAAGAAGACAATTTTTACCAGGAATCTTAGGGGGGGTAGATAAATCATGATTTAAGATGAGGAAGCATGACTCCTGTCAATAGAAGCTCTAGAAAAAAAGTGGTTAGTTAAAAAGGATTGATAAAGCAAATTTAAGGACATAAATGTTCTGAATAAGAATAGAGTACCAACAAAACTAGACATAAAAGTTGCAATGGTTAACTCCACAGAGAGAATTTCCATATCACATCCTACTGATAGCTTATAGCAAGAATATGCAGGCAGTGGTAATAATACCTAGAAAAGGAATCCTGAATAAAATGTGGTATGCCTAAAACCTGCATGGATGAACTAGAAACTATAGTATACAAACTATAAAGACTACAACGTTTTTTTAAAGAGAAGAACCTCTTCGGTATTATTACAAGCTACAATTTTTCTACAATCTTTGACGCTAACTACAAGCAGATGATATTTAATTTATTACTCTCAGCTGAGATGCTTTTCGGCTGAGATTATCTTTTTCTTTTCATCTTTTATTCATCTGTCATTTTTTAATACACCTGTGGATTTCAAGCTATACCTAGAGGGCAGCCTCAAATTCCATGCCAACATTAGCCCCAGGAGGGAACCAAAAGGAGAATCAGGAACTCCTAGAATTAAGGAAAAATTTCCTGATGGTTAGAACAATTAATCAGTGGAACTGCTTGCTTCCAGAAGTTGTGAACGCTCCAACGCTGGAAGTTTTTAAGAGATTGCACTTATTTGAAATATGGTATATAGGGTCTCCTTCTCAAGCAAGGAGTTGGATTAGAAGACCTCCAACTTTGCTATTCTGTCAGAAGGGAACCAGACAATTTCCACTCATGAGAACCTTGTCTTTTTATTCAACATTTAGTCCATTGTGGTGGCTCAGTGGCTAAGACGCTGAGCTTGTCAATCAGAAAGTTCAGCAGTTCGAATCCCTAGCGCCGCGTCACGGAGTGAGCTCCCGTTCCTTGTCCCAGCTTCTGTCAACCTAGCAGTTTGAAAGCATGTAAAAATGCAAGTAGAAAAATAGGAACCACCTTTGGTGGGAAGATAAGAGTGTTCCGTGTGCCTTTGGCGTTTAGTCATGCCGGCCACAGGACCACGGAGACGTCTTCGGACAGCGCTGGCTCTTCGGCTTTGTCACGGAGGTGAGCACCACCCCCTAGAGCCGGAAACGACTATGTGCCAGGGGAACCTTTACCTTTAGTCCATTGTGAAAGACAGTGTTCTTGGCTTTGAGGCTTACCTGCTCCAGGCTAATTCTGGGCCAGCAGGCCAACCCAACAGTGAACAATATCTGTACATGGTTTCCTATCTTTCAAGGTCTGTACGATTCCCAGGCACTGCAAACAATCATTAAAAATGCTCTACCCTGACGCAGAAACGTAACGCGGTGAGGAGATCCAGCTTTGAAAATGGAGGTGTCCTGACAGGTTAGATGCAATAGATGGGATGACTGATAGAGGTCTATCAGAGAACTTAAGAGGTACATCATTCATTTCTTTCACCTGTAAGCACCAAGGTCACCTGGGCTTTTGTTAGCCCAACACGGAGCTGATTTACAGCATCAGCAATATGTCTTCCGTTGCCCATTATTATTTATGATAGGCAAGGAATGGATTTCTCATTTGCGGCCCGCTTACTTAAAATCTTTAAATCATAGCCAGCTTGATGGGACACTGCCCTGTGGCGTCGTTTCTTTATCTGAAGAGCTGCCAGAGAAATTCTCCCCTGGGGACTAACGGATTCAGCAGGGTAGACACAGATACACAAGTGCCTCCCCTAGGCATATTCCAGTGCTCCCAATTTCAGCTTTTTCAAAATGAAATGACACACACCTACATGTGTGCTCCCACCCTCGGCCCCAGAAATGTCAATTTGTACACATCGCCTCCCCACCAATCCCTCCAAGTCATCTTTGATCTTCCTCCAAGTTCGATTTGCATCATTTGCTCGGCTTAATCTAAGGGGAATATCTATTTTTCCCCCTTTCTTTCTCAGAAGTAGTAACCCAGCTCACTAAGCAAGCTATGAAAGAAAGAAAGAAAGAAGAAAGAAAGAAAGAGAGAGAGAGAGAGAGAGGAGGAAGGGGGGGAGGGAGGAAGGGAGGGAGAAAGAAAGGAAGGAAGAAAGGAAGGAAAGATATCTGCACACTGCACACCAGAACAGCTAGACACAAGAACAGTTTTTTCCCGAAAGCCATCACTCTGCTAAACAAATAATTCCCTCAACACTGTCAAACTGTTTACTAAGTCTGCACTACTGTTACTGTTAATCTTCTCATCACTCCTTATCACCCATCCCCTCCCACTTGTGACTGTATGACTATAACTTTGTCGCTTGCATCCTTACGATTTATCATGACTGTTTCCTAGTTTGACTTGATTGTTTATTGTACCCTATGACTATTATTAAATGTTGGACCTGATGATTGTTGACTCTTGACAAATGTATGTTTTCTTTTATGTACACTGAGAGCATTTGCACCAGGACAAATTCCTTGTGTGTCCAATCACACTTGGCCAATAAAAGAATTCTATTCTATTCTATTTACTATTCTATTCTGTTCTATTTTTTTTTCTATTCTATATTCCAATATCTATTCTATTCTGTTCTGTTCTATACTGTTCTATTCCAAACCATTCCATTCTATATATCTATATCTACAGTATATCTATCTATCTATCTACCTACCTACCTACCTATCTACACACACACACACACCCCACATCCTTAAAATATACTATAAATCGACAATGTTCACGAGGGTTTAGTTTTGGGGTGATTTTTTTTTTTACACATTAATGAATATTGCCCAGTTGTGTACATAAACCGTAGCCAAACTAAACAGAAGGCCATGGTGCGTACATTTGTCTGAACTTCCATTCTGGGGAAAAAATATTTGTCTGCTTTAACCCATTGCAGGATAGCGTTCAATCTGCAATTCTGAAAGGGCCTCTTCCAAATCAAATCCTAAGCACTATACAGAGTTCACTTACTGACAGTTTGAAATTACAATGGCACTGGGAAAAAAATGACTTATGGCCATTTTTCAGGCTTATGACCATTGCAGCATCCCCACAGTCATGTGATTTACGCTCGGGTGCTTGACACCTGACTCACCTTTATGACGGTTGCAGCATCTCTAGGTCGTGTGATCTAGGGACCTTCCAACAAGTGAAGTCCGTGGGGTTAAACCAGATTCGCTTAACAATCGTATTACTAATTTTAACAACTGCAGCAGCAACAGAAGTCGTACAATGGGGCAAAACTCACTTAACAAATGTCTCACTTGGCAACGGAAATTTGGGGCTCAACTGTAGTCAAGAACTACCTATAATCTTTTTTCCAGAAGTCACTATTTCCAAGGGCCAAACGTGACCTTAATTTTTTAATTCAGCTTAACTCAATATACCTTCCAATAACCCTTTGCTCCACTGACCTAAAGCTTTAATTGTTATCCAGCTTTAACAGAGGGAGGAAGCTAAGCAGGGCCATGGCTTTAGAAGGACATTTATCCTAAGAAGAGGATACACCCAGCAAGCAGAAACACAAATAGGATAGAAGGCGACCTCAGGAGTGTAGAAATAATTTAAAAAGGCGCTTTCTCGCACTTTCAAGACTTAAACCATCCTGATTCACATCCAGAGACATGCATGCAGGTATCACTGGAAGAGAAAGGAACTAGGAGGGGGGAAAAATGCACCAATTTGGATCATAACAGGGAAGCAGATGGCCAACTGCATTCCACTGATCTGTGAGGATTCCAACTCCCATCAGTCCTAGCCAGTGGATTAACAGCAAGGGATGAGTGTAGTTGTGATCCAAAAATATTAAGAGAATGGTGGCTGGTTTTCTGTGATTTGAATCTATTTTTTGCAGCTATCTATTATTGGTAAATATGACGTTATAAAGAATATACAGTTTTGTATCAAAAGTGGTTTTTATTTTTGAAAAAGCACGTAGACCGATTTTTTATTTTTATTTTTGACGAGGAAGAAGACAACATTTTGCTTCCTATCCTGGGAGCTTCATCAGTTGTGTTGGATGGTGCGGGAGATGGAAGGGCCGGCCATCACCTGAATCAGTTGGACTGCCTTTTCAAAAATAAAAACCACTTTTGATATAACTATGATTTGAATGTCCCAAAGGTGCTTTTTCTGGAGGCTACTGAACTTTCTGGGTTTTTTTTTCTTTTGAACAGGTTTCGCTTCTGATCCAAGAAGCTTCTTTAGCTCTGACTGGATGGTGGGGAATGGCCAGTCAGAGCTGAAGAAGCTTCTTGGATGAGAAGTGAAACCTCTTCAAAGAAAAACCAGAAAGTCCAGTGGCCTCCAGAAAATATTCCCATCAAAGGTCCAGTAGTTAATCAGACCCGTTAGTTGAGGGAAATGCATTCATTTGGGACAACCATGACCTGGATGGCTGAGAATCTTCATAAAGTTTTATAGTTTTTGAATCCTCCCAAATGAATGCATTTCCCTCAACTAACGGATCTGATCAACTACTGGACCTTTGATGGGAATATTTTACATGTGTCTGTCATAAATTGAGGCTGGAAAATAGACATTCTTTTCATGCGAATAAATTTTTGTTTGTGGTCACAACAGACCAAACTCTTCTGTGTTTCTTGTACTTTTTTTTTATAGAAAACTCACAGGAAACATACATTCCAACATGGAAGTCTCAACATGAAAAAAGTTCACTAGGGCTGAAACTAATTTGACACCAAATTAAAGAATGACTCTACAAGAAGGATGGCTCTTGACTTGCACTTCACGATGGATGACCTGTTTCTGTCTCCCTCTATTTGGCCACAGAGAAGGAAGTAATTAAAACACAATTTAAAATATACACATCTGCTTTCAGCTCCACGAAAAAATCATATTAGATCTTATAGAGCTTGAAAAATCATCACAGAGGCAGCCTTAAAATTAATCTTTTGACAACTTGCAAGCAAAGGAATACGCTCCAATCACTTTTGCCTTCCTTTGTCAAACCAAATCAATTTTTATTAGAGCCATAGATCACCGTTAAGGGGGCAAGATACGGCCCTTGAAAGGAAGCCCGTATAAAGGAGCTGTGAATTTAAATGAGTTATAAAAAAATCTAGAAGGTATAAAAGATGCACAAATTGAATACATGGAACAAAAGATTTAACAAGTGAGAAAGAAGGAGCGTAAAAAGTTAGCAAGCGGAAAACTATTTGTAGTAAGTTTCAGAGAGCCCTAATACCATAAACCAGGCACACATGGAAATCTAGTTTATAGTGTTGAGCCCCGGGTCTAAGTGAGAAGCCATTCTCTGATGAATTTAGGAGTGCTGCTACTGTGAATCTGGCAATATTATATGTTGCAGCAGAAGTGGCATCTGAAATCAACAGGACGGTGTAAAATTACCTGGTGTGCCTTGTGTATTTATGCAGTAATGGTAAGATGAGACTGGTATGAATGTTGCTACAGGACAAACATCAGAGAAGAACATATGCTTAGATTCACCAACGTCTTTCCTTTACGAGCAGAAAACTACCATGGGGTTAATTCCCAGAAGATTGAAGCTTTCTTTCATTTGCAAACAATATGAGATTTATTTTCTACATTCTCAGCAAATTGCATGAAATTACTTATAAAACAACACCAGATTTATCTAAGTAAGCAGCTGATGAGTCGGGCAGTGCTGCCCCTCCAATAAAAGGATATGAAGAAATGGGGGAAATGTACATAGCAACCTTAGCCAGGCATTGTTCAATCCGTCCGACTTACCTCACATTGTTGTTGTGGGAAAAATAGGTGGCAAGCTTATGCTAGGTTTGCTGCCTTGAGTTATGTATAAAAATGAAAGGCAGTTTTGGTGATGATGCTAGCTTAGAAACCAGGAGGGTGTGAGTTCTAGTTCTGCCTCAGGCATGAAAGCTGGCTGGGGGACTTTGGGCCAATCACTCTCTCCCAGCCTAACCTTCCTCACAGGGTTGTTGCGTGGGAAAAATAGGAGGAAGGAGGAGTATTAAGAATATTTTCTAACTTGTGTTGCTTGTACAGTCATACAGGAAGGATAAATATCTAATTAATAAAGACAGGATCCAAATCTATTACTATTACTATATTATTATTATACTTTTATTCATTAAACATGAAACTCAATCAACTGAACATTTAAAAATGTATCACAAATATCACTGACTGGCCCTAATGGTTGATAAGGTTTGCTGTCAGCATCCTAGGTATCAATCAAGTATCTTCTTAAAATGTATGATGATGATGATGATATTATTATTAATTTTATCCATTAAACATGAAACTCAGTCAACTGAATATTTAAAAATGCATCACAAATATAACTGACTGGCCCTATTGGTTGATCTGGGTTGCTGCCAGCATCCTAGGTATCTTCTATTATTATTTTTATTGTTGTTGTTGCTGTTATTTATTACTATTACTATTATGACCTCTTAAAGGGGAAGACAGTGCACTAACTTGTCCAATTTCTCATTCGATGCAACCATTGCTTATTTGTGCTGAGAAATGCATCTCCTTTGCAACGTCACCTGCCATTAAGGCACTAAGGCATCATCCGGGCAAAGGCAGATCCCAACGGATGTGTGACTTTCTCTAAAACAGCAGGTGCAAGTGTTGGGAGGTGTATGTGTGTGTCCACCCAAAATAACCAGATGAGATGACTCAGGATGGATAGGAGCGGGTCCTCTCTTTCTGACATGCACCCCCTGGTATCTGGCGTCCCAAAGTCCGGGCCAAGTTTGCAACGGGCACCTTCGGATGTTGCAGGGAGCAAAGGCAAGTTTGAAAGACGCTTGCAAAGAAGGAAAAATAAACAAACTTTTTTTTTTTGGGGGAGACTGCCTTTTAAAGCATAGCTGTGCGCCTTTGTGTGTGTGTGTGTGTGTCTGTGTGCAATGTTGTGTTCCTGCAAAATATACGCAGCCAGCAAAAGATGTTGGAAATGGAGTAAATTTTGCAAATGGAGAGAGGGGGTCTCCTAAGGGGAGGGGATGGGATAGGATGGGGAGTGGGCAGGTGGCCTTCCCCCCTTGTGATCTTCCAGCCCGTGGCCAGCCGGGCTGTGGATGATGGGCCTGGTGGTCGGCTTGGGACTATGGGGGCGGCAGTCGCAGCATCCATTTGGGATGGCGGGGGGAGAACACCAGCCTTAGAAGAAGGGGAAAGGCAGCTGCAGGGAGGGAAGGAAGGATGATGGGTAGGGGAACCCCTAGGATGGGCTCGGTAGTAACCTGGGGAGAGGAGGGGGGTCCCTCCGAGGGGGCGTGGCCAGAGCGCGGTCTGGGGGCGGGGCATTGGAGCCACGCCCTCTTGTCTCTCCGTCTGCCTCACCTGCGGATGGCGACGGCGGCCAGCAGCAGCACGAAAAGGCCCGCCAGCAGCCGGCGACGGCGGCGCCCCGCGCAGCTCCACATGGCCGACGACCTCCGGCGAGACCCGGACCCGTCCAGCCCCGTCCCGCCGCTCCGGCTCCCACGCACGGGCGCCCCGTTAACGGGAGGAGGCGCCTCCCATTGGAGGAGGGCGGCCCAGGCGCAGAGACGCCATTGGACGGCGACGGGGGGGAGGCGGGCGCTCTGGCGCGCGAGACCGCACCCGGCCCCTCGCGCCCATTGGACGGCGCTCCCGTCGCTCTTTCGCCCCGCCCACGGCGCCTCACCTGTGGCCCGGGTGGAGCGCGCTATGTAGATGGTCCGCAACTCTCTTGCGGGCCGCTGACGGTCTCCTCAGAGGGATCGGCTCGGTGTGGCTGAAAACACTTAAAACCCCATTGTAACCCCCGATTCATACACAAAGAACCCCCTCCCTCCCTCAAGAAAAAAAACCAAGGGAGGCGAACCCTTGGGAAGCTTAACGTATGAACGCAGCCAAGAAGCGTGTCCTGCCCAGAGACGTGTTGGAGCTGCGGCTGCGAATCCTGCTCTTGAAGACGTGAAAGAAAATGCAAAAGAAGGGGGGAAATTACAAAATAAATGGCTTCCCATTTTCATTACAGGAGCGACAATTATAACGGATGCAGATTATATCATATCTCCCTCATCGTTATCATAGATCTAATCCTATCAAATCCTTTGCCCCCCGTTGAGCTCTGTCTGGCTAAAACACGAAAAACCCCATTATAACCCCCCCACCCCCTGATTCACACACAACCCCCACAAAGAAAAAAACGGGGGGGGGGTCGAACCCATGAGAAGCTGAACATGTGAACACAGCCAAGAAGCATGTCCCTCCCAGACACGTGTTGGAGCTGCAACTGGGAATTGTGCTCTTGAAGATGCCAAAGAAAACGGAAAAGAAGGGGGGAAATTACAAAAAAGGAATGGCTTCCCATTTTCATTAAAGCCGTTAACAATTATATTTAAATACTATATTTAAGTCGAGGACTACCCCTGTATTGATTTATTTTCCCCAGGGAACATGTTCTCTCTCAGTTTGGGGTGCACTCATCTATGGATTCATCCCCCAGAAGGGCAGCTATATCGACCCAGGCAACCCGCTGACGCATCTGCATCGAAGACTGAGCCTTCTCTGCAAATCCCCTTGGGATTTTTTAATTTTTATTGGGGAGCCGTCATTGGGACATGGCTTCCACCTTGGCAGACGTGGCTGCTTGCAAAAGCCGCTACCAAAAATCAACTATGGGCTTCCCCTCCTTCTAGGAATGTCCACTGGTAGCGAGGTCAAAATGGCGGCCAACCCCAAGGGAGATACACCTGGCGGGATCCAGAAGAAGGGCCCTCTCTGTGGTGGCTCCCTCTCTCTGGAACATCATTCCCCCAGAGATTAAAATGGCCGCCGCTCTAGCACTGAAGACCTGGTTCTGCCAGCGAGCCTGGGGAATCCAGAGCAGGATGGAGTCCATTAAATGGCTTGTGTGATATGTTGCCAGGGCGGGGAGTTATTTTATTATACGTATTATGAATTTAGACAAGATAGCAGTCTTCCAATATTTGAGGGGCTGCCACAGGGAGGAGAGGGACAACCTATTTTCCAAAAAACCTGAAGGCCAGACAAGGAATAATGGATGGAAACTGAACAAGGAGAGATTCAACCTGGAAATGAGAAACTTTCCGACAGTGAGAACTATCAACCTATGGAACAGAAGTTGCCTTTGGAAGTTGTGGGAGCTTCATCGCTGGAAGCTTTTAAGAAGAGATTGGATTGCCATCTGTCAGGAATTGTGTAGGGTCTCCTGCTTGGGTGGGGGGTTGAATTAGATGACCTCCAAGGTCCCTTCCAACTCTGTTATTCTGTTAATCTATTATATGATTCTCTCTTTTATTAGTTTTTTTATATGAGTTAATATTCTTGTAAGCTGCCTTGAATCGCCAATGTGCGAATAGGCAGCAATATAGATTTCGGAAGGAAGGAAGGAAGGAAGGAAGGAAGGAAGGAAGGAAGGAAGGGGAGGGGAAGGAAGGAAGGAAGGAAGGAAGGGATTCAAAAGCCAGCTCTCTCTTACAAGCCTCAAGAATGTGGGATAAAATCATATCGCCACACAAACCAAAAACGAGCAGATGAGAAAGACAAGAAATCACGAGGCGTTTATTGATTCCAACATTCGGAAGGAAATAATCTGCAGTTTGCACTTCACTCTGGGCGCGATTCGTTTTAGCTTGGACAGATTTTAATCCTGTGATTTTATATTTTCAACTGTGTGTGGCATACAAGTACGTCTTATTTCAATTGTGATGCTTCTGACGCAAACAAACGAACAAGTTCATGGTTGGCTTTTCTGTGGCCAACTAACACGATGGCAAAAGATTTTTGTTTTTGTTTAAATCAGGTTCCTACCATCCCCATGCTAAAAATTGACTTACCAAGAGCATGGCAAGACTTCCTTTCCGTGTTAAAGACTGGGGGATGGGGGAATAAAGAGAGAGAGGTTTTTGTCTCCTTTGGGAAACAATTCTCCCTTTTTCTGAAGAGAAGTAAGCATTAAGAAGAAAATGAGTAGGTTTCCCAGCCTAAAGCTAAATCCAGAATGGATCTGATTCTTCCCAGGAGGAGACGCTGCTGGGATGCGGGAACCCATGGTGATGGAGGGCTGATGCCGAGAACTCCCACATGGAGGAATTTCAACCAGTAGTGGGGAGCAGATGTTCAGCGTTGGCACTATTGTGGACAAAAGGATCTATTGAGACCAGACTGCCTTTGTCCTGACTTTCCAGCTCTACCAGTCTGTGCCGGTTGCAAAATCTGGAATTTAGGCCAAAGAGAAAAATGCATCGCTTTTCCTCTTGCCTGGCGCGTGTGTCCCCAAAGCACCTTGTAGCACACTGAGGCCGATGGCCAGCTCCGGACACTCAGGCTTGTAACAGAGTCCTGGCTATGATCATTTTCATGATTTCATTGGTCCCTGCAGCGCACAAAGAGGGAAACAAGAAATGTGTGTGTTAGTTAACGAACTGCAGAACGGCCTGGGTGCAAAAGAGGTGTCCTGACCAAGGCTTCCGAGTAATTAAGCACACAATTAGTTAAAACAACTCGTTTTATTTCAACGCTGGGAATTATGTTCATTCCCAGCCAGTAATGGGTACCAAACAGTCCCTCGAGATAAGCATCCACCTTTCTCTCCTTTGAATTGCGGCCAACAACAAAAGTGCCAAATGAACTATAAAAAAAACCCAACCGAAGTACAAAGTCCACAGAGCTTCAAGGATTAATCCGAACAGAACGAACGTTGCTTCCTGCAAAGGTTTCTTCACCTTTGCCTGTCCTTTATACCTTATGGGAGGGGCAATCACCTCCAAGCCTTATTCCCGAGTTGCCCCTTTTGTCTCAGCCTTCTCACAAATCTGCGCACACAGATACTGGGAACAGGCTTTCCTTGTTCCTCTGCCTCGCTGTTGCCAGACTCCGAGGCTCCGGAGGCAGCACATAATTCCCAGAATTCCCACATAATTCTCTGCATCGGACACAGGACCCTCGTCCGAGTCCTTTCCAGACTCCCAAACTGGTCCCTGTTCTTCCCCACTGTCAAATTCCACTGCTGTCTGCACAGGCTGCTGGCGAACCACAACATGAGGTACCAAATGGCAGGGAACCCCAATTTTGCATCCTAAGAAATGGCGCTTCAATGCTTAGAATAATCATAGAACATACAGTGTTGGAAGGGATCTTGGAGGTCATCTAGTCCAACCCCCTGCTCGAGCAGGAGAGTCTATTCCAAATATCAGCCTCTAGCTAGGATCGAACTCACACAACCTCCTGATTATGAGGCGAGAGCTCCACCTCTAGGCCACCGGAGCCGCCCCCAGGCCGGCTCTCGACAGGTGGTCCTCGACTTATGACCGTAATTGAGCCTGGCAATTATGGACGTGTGTTGTAAAGCGAGTCACATGACCGGACCCTGCTTTTACAATTATTTTTTTGCAATGGTGGTGAAGAAAATCCGTTGTTTTAGCAAAAATGTAATAAATCGGGATCATGGGATTTCGAGATGCTGCAAATGGCTGTGACAGTTGCCCAGGGCTCAAAATGTGGTCATGTGATCACGGAGGAGGAGGGAGCAATGTTGGAACTTCGAAACCGAGTCATAAGCCCCTTTTGGAGGGGCTCCGTTGTAACTTTAACAGGTTGCTGAAATGACTGCCCATAATCCAATTTAAATATATAAATTGCATTAAATGTTCACAATTTCTTCTAAACTGTCCCTCGCTTGACCTACGTAGAGAAACTGGAAATTCCTAAGTACAGGTAAACCAGAAACAGTAAATCTTTAAATGCAGTAAATTCCCAAATGCAATTATATTTTTCTCTGATGTTCACAAACTCTCACATAATGGGAGAACATTATTACTACACTTAGAAATTTACTATTTTTTACTTAACTTTTTGTTTTATTCTGGGTGATGGTCTATTGGCCTGGCTTTCTTTCTCTCTGTGTGTCTGTCTCTTTCTCTCTCTGTCTCTCGCTCTCTTTCTCTCTGTCACTCTTTCTCTCTCTGTCTCTCTCTCTCTCCCTCTCTCCCTGTTTCTGTCTCTCTCTCCCTCTCTTTCTCTATCTTTCCCTCCCTCCCTCTCTCTTTCTCTCCCCATCTCTCTCTGCCTCACACCCAGTCTGTCCCTCTCTCTCTCTGTCTCTTTATCTCTCCCTCTCTCTTTCTTTCTCTCCTTCTCTCTTCCTCTCCCCCCTCCCTCCCTTTCTCTCCCTCTTTTCTCTCCCCTCTCCTGTGTCTCTCTCTGCCCCTCTCTCAACCCTTTTCTCTCCCTCTCTTTCTGTTTTTCTCTCTCCTTCCCTCTCTCCCTCTCCCTGCCTCTCCCCCTCTCTCTATCCCCCTCTTTCTCTCTTTCCTCTCTTTCTCTCTCCCTCTCTCTCTGCCTCTCTCCCCCCCTTTCTCTCTCTCTCTCTAACTAGAAGCAGCAGTTTTAAAGCACATTTTCTCAAGCCAGACAAAACAACCACTGTGCCAAGGACCTGATCGAGAACGGAGCGCAGCCCCTGAACCATCGGTCCAATGTATGACTCAGTTTGTATTTAACTGGTGTGCATCCAGGAGACGCCGAGAGCGGCCAAGAGTAGCCGAGGTTGTGTGAATCCAACCACAGCACCTGTCTGTGTGTGTGAACAGCAGGGTCCAAGCTCCTAGGAACTGCCCAGCAACCTACCTTCCAAAATCTGGTGCACCCTGATGTCTCGCACAAACTGTTGCACAGCGTAATCCTTCAGGTAGCCATAGCCGCCGTGCATCTGCAGGGCTTCATTGCAGATCTACGAAGAAGAGGAGAAACCCAGTGAAAACTCAGGAGCGAGAGAGAAAAACCCCTGGCTTTTCCAAGAAGAGCACACCAGGGTCCAGAAACTTAGGAGGGGAAAAACCACGCCGGGACTGTCCAAGCCGATAATGAAGCTGTGCGAATATACAGTGTCAGAGCATTTGCGGCGTGACTGCTATTATGAGACAACCTGGGAGTAAAACACAGCACGCAGAGACTGATACGTTTAACAGTAGTTTCTCTACAACAGTTATATACAGAAACATAAACGTGGTAGGCAAAATACCTTTACAAGTAAGCTTTCTTCTTAACGCTACACATGGAGAACTCTGCAATGAATACTGGACCACAAGGAGAGAGAACACACCCTCTAATGGCTGCCTCTTATATAAACACCTCTTAAAGTGATATAACCCATCCCCAGTCTTAAAGGGAAATACCCATGCTATGCTGAATCACCTTCATTTCATCAGCTTAACATTGCATCAGACTTACAGCATCTGGCAGTTATTACTGCTGCTGGTCAGCTCTTAAATCTTAATATCAAAACTACAGGAAACTCAACTCAACAATCACATCGGTAGAATTTCTACTTGCTAAGCACGGTGGTGGCAAAGCATGTCGCACCCAATTTTATGACCCTTTTTTGGCCATGGTCGTTAGGCAAATCACTGTGGTCATTAAGTGAATCTGGCTCCCCCCCCCATTCATCTGAGACATCAGAGACAGCTTAGAAGGTCTCACCTGGTGACCATGTGAGCCCTAGACATTGAAAACATCATGAGTGACAAGTGTCCTAATTTTGTTCATGTAACAGTGAAGATGTTGCAACAGTAAGCGTAAGGACCGGTCATTAATCACTTTTTTCCAGTGCTGTTGCAACCTTGCTCACCAAGCGAATGTTTGCAAGTCGAGACCTGCCTATAATTAATTTCTGAAACTCTGCAATGCACGCAGCTCAACAGTTTGATGTTGTTGTTTTAATTGTATATACGTATAACTTTTATACATATAACTGTGTATATGTTTAATTTTTAAGAAATTAAAAGACGTTTGCTCCTGGCGGGGGGGAAAGCTATGGCAAATCTAGACAGCCTACTCAAAAGCAGAGACATCACCCTGCCAACAAAAGTGCGTCTAGTCAAGGCTGTGGTTTTCCCAGTTGCAATGTAAGGCTGTGAAAATTGGACCATAAGGAAGGCTGAGCACCAAAGAATGGAGGTTCTCTGGACTCTGGTGCTGGAGGAGAAGATTCCTGCAAGTCCCTTGGACTGCAAGACGATCCAACCGGTCAGTCCTAGAGGAGATCAACCCTGACTGCTCTTTAGAAGGCCAGATCCTGAAGATGAAACTCAAATCCTTTGGCCACCTCATGAGAAGGAAGGAAGGACTCCCTGGAGAAGAGCCTAATGCTGGGGAAGATTGAGAGCAAAAGAAGAAGAAGGGGACAGCACAGAAGGAGGTGGCTGGATGGAGTCATTGAAGCAGTTGGTGTGAGCTTCAATGGACTCTGGAGGATGGTAGAGGACAGGAAGGCCTGGAGGAACGTTGTCCATGGAGTCACGATGGGTCAGACATGACTTTGCAACTAACAACATATGCATAACAATATACAGAACTTCTTTCAGGCTCCCCCCCACCTCCAGAAATGGGGGTCCGATGGCTGTCCAGATGCTCCCAAATCCAATTCTGGATGGACAATTTTCAGGAATTCTGGGAGTTGTAGTTTACAATGTCCGGGCATCCACAGCTTTCAAATCCTTGAGTGTGCGCATTTCTCAATGAAATGGCAAGACTGCCCTCTAGCGGCCGAATGAAGGACTTTGTTGGATAACAAAGAATTCCATAAGGCTGGAAAGGACCTCAAAGGTCTTCTAGTCTAACCCCCTGCACAAGTCAGGAAACCTTGCACCAATCCTGGTCAAAGGGTTGTCCTGTCTATTTTTCAAAACCTCCAGTGATGGAGCATCCACCACGCCCAGCCGGCAAGCTATTCCATTAATTAATTAATCTCGCAATTAACCTTAACAGCAAATTAAATATTAACAAAATCAATAATGGCGAAAGCGATTTTTGGGGAGGTGCACTGCATTTCTTCTTAAATGGATACCCTGGGCTCTTTTGGAAGGGAACACAACAGAAAAAAAAAAAAAACTTCAGAATGTTCATCCTTGTTGATGGAGAATCTTAAAATCCAATTTAAAGGTTTTATTTCAAGGACAGTGAGAAATTTTCTAAGAGCCTTGGTGTCGTGGTGGTCAGAGTGCAGTACTTCTACTGACTGCCAGCTGCTTGCAATTTGGCAATTGACTGCCAGTCTCCCCAGGCTCAAGGTTGACTCAGCCTTCCATCCTTCTGAGGTGGGTAAAACGAGGACCCAGATTGATGGGGG
Source organism: Notechis scutatus (assembly GCF_049901735.1). NCBI lineage: Eukaryota > Metazoa > Chordata > Lepidosauria > Squamata > Elapidae > Notechis > Notechis scutatus. Next base: position 22,453,577 of record NC_142015.1, on the reverse strand, counting down.
CAAGAGGCTGACTCTGTAAAAATGCTTAGAGAGGGCTGTAAAGCACTGTAAAGCAGTATAAAAGTCTAAGTGCTATTGCTATCTTCCTTCCTTCCTTCCTTCCTTCCTTCCTTCCTTCCTTCCTTCCTTCCTTCCTTCCTTCCTTCCTTCCTTCCTTCCTTCCCAGTGGTTAGAATGCAGTATTGCAGACTACTGCTGCCCACAGCAGCAGTTCAATCCTGAACCGCTCAAGGTTGACTCAGCCTTCCATCCTTCCGAGGTTGGTAAAATGGTATATAAGTCTAAGTGCTATTGCTATTTTCCTTCCTTCCCTTCTTTTCATTCCCATCTTCCTTCCTTCCTCCCTCCCTTCTCAGTGGTTAGGATGCAGTACTGCAGGCTAATTCTGCCAATTGCCAGGAGTTTGATCCTGACCGACTCAAGGTTGACTCAGCCTTCCATCCTTCCAAGGTGGGTCAAATGAGAACCCAGATTGTTGGGGGCAAGAGGCTGACTCTGTAAACCGCTTAGAGAGGGCTGTACAGCACTGTGAAGCGGTATATAAATCTATTGCTAGTGCTATTCTGCCCTCACTTACCTCAAAGCACTCATCTGTGGCAAATAGCTTGGCCATGGAGCACAGAGCCACAGCATCCTTCCGCTGTTCCTGCAGAGCTTGGGCGGCGTTGCGCACCATCAGACGGGCTGCCACTAACCGGGTTGCCATCTGAGCCAGCTGGAACTGGAGATACTGACAAGGAGAAAGAGGAAGCAGTTAAACCCTCAGTCGTCCCATTAAATTGTGATTAAATTATAGTTTGTTGAGCTGGCTGGGCTTGCCCATTCTCTTGGGAGCCTCGGTGGCGCAGTGGTCAAAGTGCAGTACTGCAGGTGTCAGGTTTCCGGCAGTTACCCCCCCCCAATTAAATGATGAGTCTTGAGTCAAACTTCCAAAACTTCAAAAGGATTTATTGGGAGTTTAACATGCCGGCACTGCCTGGGTGTAGTCGACTCTGAGACACACAATTTATTGTCACCCTTGACCCTGCTTTCCCCCTCCACCCCCTGGGTGTCTCGTAATTCATATTCCATCCATAGCCAAGAGTCATCAATCATATTCTCCAGTTAGACTTTTGCACGTGGAAACTTCAGTCACTTAGTTACTATCTCTGAAAAACTATGTGTGGAATGTAGTTTCGATTTCCAAACTGCCGCACTGCTCTTCCAAACCCCTTTCCACCCTCCTTTTCTGTTGGCAACTCTAAAACAGCCATAGAAACATTTTATGAGTTGACAGCAGGCTACTTCTGCTGACTCCCAGCAGCCTGCAATTTGACAATTCAAATCTCACCAGGCTCAAGGTTGACTCAGCCTTCCATCCTTCCGAGGTGGGTAAAGTGAGGATCCAGATTGTTGGGGAGCAAGAGGCTGACTCTGTAAAACCGCTTTGAGAGGGCTGTAAAGCCCTGTAAAGCAGTATATAAGTCTAAGTGCTATTCCTTCCTTCCTTCCTTCCTTTTCATTCCCATCTTCCTTCCTTCCTTCCTTCCTTCCTTCCTTCCTTCCTTCCTTCCTTCCTTCCTTTTCATTCCCATCTTCCTTCCTTCCTTCCCTCCCCTCTCCTCCCCTCCCCTTCTCTTCCATGTTGCCCAGTGGTTAGAATGCAGTATTGCAGGCTAATTCTGCCAATTGCCAGGAGTTCAATCCTGAATGCCTCAAGATTGACTCAGCCTTCCATCCTTCTAAGGTGGGTCAAATGAGGACCCAGATTGTTGGGGACAACAGGCTGACTCTGTAAACCGCTTAGAGAGGGCTGTAAAGCACTGTAAAGTGGTATATAAGTGCTATTGCTAAGCCAGGAGTGGTGAATTCCAGCCAGTGGCCAGTACTAACCACACTCTAGGCTTCCAGCGTCCCTGATTTTTGAAGATTGATGGATAGAAAAAATCAGTTTGGAGATGGCTAAGGGGTGCTATCAGAAAGTGTCTGCCATGGTTGGAATACTAAATAAAAAACAACCATTTTGCAGAAATAAAACTTGGAGATAACTTTCTTTTTTGGAGAAATGGGTGCATTTCCAGATGGATTGCTTAGGGTATCTCAGGATTTTCAAAAGCTTTGCTGAAAATGCAGCAGCGGATGCGCAGATTAAAGGTGTCCAGGTTCGGCAACTTTAAAACTCGTGGACTTCAACTCCCAGAATCCCCCAGGCAGAAGTTTAAGGATCCCACCGAAACGCACCTGATTGGTGGCCAAGATCTCACCGAACTGTTTGCGGACATTAAGATGCTCTCGAGCCAGAAGAACCGAAGCATGGGCAGCCCCCAAGGAACAGGATGCTGGAGAAGAAACCAAACACAGCCTCTGAACCCCAGATTCCATCCGACTCTGGTCGGTACCCAGGGGTGAGCTGATACCAGTTCACCCCAGTTTGGGCGAACCGGTACCGAACATGTAGCTAATTTTATGGCCGGTCAGTGACCGGCAAATCCCAGTCCTGCCTGGCCCTGCCCACACCTCCCCTCCCAGGAGTCCCCATGCGGCCCATTTTGGATCCCAGGTCACTACAAGGCCCACATGGAGACTCCAGAAGGCTTGAAACGGGTCCGTTTCTGACTTCCGCAGAGCCTCCTGAGCCCGGGGAGGCCATTTTTCCTTCCTGGAGGCTCGAGGAAAGCCTCCGGAACCCGGGGAGGGCAAAAACACCCCCCCTCATGGTGCAGGAGGCTGACTAGGCCACGCCCACTATGGCCACGCCCACCCAGCAACCGGGCAGAGAACTGGTTGCTAAATTTTTTGAAGCCCACCTGTCAAGGCTCCAACATGCACCCCCATTCAAATCGTAAGTCTCTAGCTGCATCTCTCATAGTAAAAAAGATTGATTTATTAGGAGTTGACATGTCGGCGTTTCCTGGTTGCAGCCGACTCTGACACATCATTCATTTTCCCCTTGACCTTGGCCTTCCCACCACCCCCTGGATGTATATTCTCCAATGAGACAGATCCATAGCCAAGAGTCATCAATCATGCTCTCCAGTAATAATCTCGCGCGCCAACAGCTTTGGCTGTCATAGCGATTATCTGAAACATTTAAGGAATGCACTGTCCCCCCCCCACCCCACTCCATTTCTGCTGGCAACTAAAAAGACCAAAGAAGTATTTTTTTTAGTTGACACCATCCGTCAGTACCCCATATATTCCTCCTTTTTCTTGTGCCATATCCGTCATCGGACGTTGGCGATCCTACTTTCCTTACCAATATTAATTCTCCCGCCGTTGAGGCCCTGCATGGCGATGTTGAACCCGTGGCCTTCCTCTCCTAGCCGGTTGGCTACCGGAACGGCGCAGTCTTCGAAGATGACCGCCCGGGTTGGTTGCGAATTCCAACCTACCTGCAGGAAAAGAGGCAGCCTCTTTGGTGCTCCAGGTGGCCCCTCCCCCACCCAACCTGGGACGCACAGGACACAATGCACGGCTCCCTTACTTTCTTCTCTTTTTTGCCAAAACTCAAGCCCGGAGTTCCTTTCTCCAGCACCAGGCAGGAGATGCCCTTCGGGCCTTCCCCGCCTGTGCGGCACATCACCACGTAGAGGTCAGCGTCGCCACCACCGCTGATGAAAGCCTGGGAGAAGAGAAACAGAAGTTAAGAGATTAACCGAGTAGGAAGCAGTGGTGGGATTCAAATTTTTTTAAACTACCGGTTCTGTGGGCGTGGCTTGGTGGGCGTGGCAGGGGAAGGATACTGTAAAATCTCCAGTCAGAGGTAGTATTTGCCGGTTCTCCAAACTACTCAAAATTTCCGCTACCGGTTCTCCAGAACTGGTCCAAATCTTCTGAATACCACCACTGCTCCCCATCCCACTAACCTGCTTTCCAGATCCATTCTCCTGTGCAGGGCAACCAAAGAAAACCCAGCCAATCAGCTGGGACTCAATGGGAGGCAGAGAATAGATGGGATTGGCAGGGCCAGTCAGAGGTGGACTTGCTGGTTCTCCGAACTACTCAAAATTTCAGCTACCGGTTCTGCAGAACCGGTCAGAACCGGCTGAATACCACCTCTGGTTGGAAGGTACTTTTTAGGTCACCTAATCTAGGGGTGTCTGCGGTGGCACCAGATTGCTAGTGAAAATGGAGTTTGAGGGGGAGGCGCATCATCCCAGGCTCCGTTTTTGCTGGCAGTGGGCTATCAAAACTAAAACTAAAAACCAAGCAAAAGGAGAAATGTTTCCCCTTCTGCATTTGAGCATGCAAGAAGGGGCAGGAAAGGAGAAAGGGAAAGAGGAAAGACAAAGAAAAAGAAGGAAAGAGAGCAAGGAAGGGAAAATAACAAAAGAGGGAAAGAAAGAAGAAGAGGGATGAAAAAGAAGAAAAGGAAGGAAGGAGGGAGGGAGGGAGGGAGGGAGGGAGGGAGGGAGGAAGGAAGGAAGGAAGGAAGGAAGGAAGGAAGGAAGGAAGGAAGGAAGGAAGGAAGGAAGGTCTCAGGGAAGTCCTGCCTTAGTACTTGGCCACCACAGGTGCTTCCCTGACATGAGTCCCATATCACTGAATCTCTCCTTGTTCGATGTATGTTTTAGCCTCCAGTCTCTTAATCATCCTGGTTGCTTTTAATAAAATAGAATTGGAAAGGACCTTAGAGGTCTTCTAGTCCAGCCCCCCCGCCCCCCCACCGCCCAAGCAGGACACCCTACACCATTTCAGACAGATGGCAGTCCAGTTTCTTCTTGAAAGCCTTCAGGGATGAAGCTCCCCCAACCTCTGAAGGCAACTTCTGTTCCATGGGTTGATTGCTCTCCCTGTCAGAAAATTCCTCCTCATTTCTGTGTTGAATCTCTCCTGGTTCAGCTTCCATCCATTGTTCCTTCTCTGGCTTTTGGGTGACTTGGAAAACAGCTTGACCCCTTTCTCCTCTCTGTGGCAGCCCCTCAAATATGGGAAGGCTGCTATCCTGTCTCCCCTGGTCCTTCTCTTCCCTAGACTAGCCAGGCCCAGTTCCTGCATCAGAGGAGGAGTTGTTGAAAGTGGATTGCTCTGTTGGTTTCTCTAATGGAGAAACATCAGAAAGGATCCGGTAGCCCCTGTTCCACCTAACCCTTTTCCAGCTAGTCCTCGTCTTACGGCCACAATTGAGCCCAACATTTACGTGGCTAAGTGGGACAGTTGTTCGGTGAATTTTACCTTGTTTTACGACCTCGTTTGGCCATAGTTAAGTTAGTAACATGGTTGTTAAGTGAATCCGGCTTTCCCATTGACTTGGCTGGTCAGCATGTTGCTAAAGGGGACCACGTGACTCCAGGGACACTGCAACCGTCATAAATACGAGTCACTTAGCAAGCACCTGATTGCGTGACCATGGGGGTTGCTGCTGCAATGATTGTAACTGTGAAAAAGGGTTATAACTGTAAGTCTCTTTTTTTCAGTGTCGTTGTAATTTCGAACTGTCAAACTGAACAAACTGTCGTAAGTCAAAGACTACCTGTATTAAGAGGCACAAGCTGCAGTTCACAAAAAAACGATGCCTTTTAATATAGGGGTTAACTGGAAAAGAGACTTCCAGAATTCTTCACGTTGGTTCTTTGGAAAAGTGTGATGACCCAGGGAGTGTAACACAAATGTAACAAAATCCAAAACGTAAATAAATGTCCTTTAATGCCTCCAACTTGGCCCTACTGTTCAATAATACTCAGCTGGGGATAAAACGTACTCAAAAATAGTCTTCAAAAGAAAGCAATACAGTCCGAAATTAATGAGCAGATAGAGGTGAAATAAAAAACCAAACAAACTACAATGATGAAATTTCCACAACGGAACAACAGAAGTATTTACCAAATTCAAGGAGATAACAAGGCACAGTCTGTTGGAAGGACACCAACCAAGATAACTTCAGACCAAAATAAAACACGATTTGTTTCCAGCGTTTGCCAGTACGCAGACCCAAACTCTTATTCAGTTGTCACAGCTGCAGCCCATGAAGGGGATCAAGGCCCTCTCCTCCCAAGTAGACCATGTCTCTCCCTTATCCTCTCCTCCCTGCGTGCCCTAGGATGGATAGGGGATGGGTCTGGGTCCTCCTCTGACTGCTCAGCAGGCCTCTGCCCTTCCCCAGCCTCCTCCACAACCTCCGGAGCCACACTTCCTCTCCCTGTCGGCTGTTCCTCCTCTCCCTCAGAGTCAGTCTCCATCAGGGGCATGGGAGAAAGGGGTACCTTGGAGCCGTTGAGGATATACACATTGCCACGTTTCTTGGCCGAAGTTAACAATGAAGCCGCATCGCTTCCGCTTCCTAGTGAGAAAGTGATAATAAACTATATATATATATAGAAGTGTGAAATACCCCTCATGCATCATCCCAAAATCTCCAGAACCATAAAGCCTACAAACTTGAAATTTGGCGCCTATGTTCCTCTTGGCTTCTAGGGGCTCACTAAGAAAGGATTTTTCAAAATGACCATCAGAGCATTAGTATTTCCTATATTATTATTAACATGCTCTGATGCTAAGGAGTTCTACTCCCCCTCCCCACCTGAAAAGAAATCTGTTCCAAATGCAAAACACAAGCAGAGGAGTTTCAGTTTCACTTTCACTTTCACAGCACCAAGCAGCTTTAGTACAGAACCGTTCAGCTAAGCCACACCCAGGCTTCTTGCTGTCTCCTTGCTTACACAGCAAATACTGTTTCAGTTTCCAAACAGCCCCCAACTGTCTCACACACTGACAGGATGCTAGCCAGTTGGATAACGATGGATGCTGGTAGGCAGAGGCAGAAATTTCCCCCCCAACCTTATTTTCCTCTCCAAAAACTAAGCCCGACCATATAGTTTCGTCGTGAAGGACAGGTAGTCCAGAATATTTTCATTAGGCAACTCCTGCCCTGGTCCCCCTTTTCTCTCCCATCAGTTCAAAGCTTCCCCCAGTTATCCTCAGTCCAACCCTCCTCCGTCTGAAAGTGGAAGGATCACCTTTAGATTCGAAACCCAGATCTTTACGACTGAACCCTAAAAATCCTGGTGTGGATCCATAGCACTGCTACCATGGGCCGCCCTGGTTTTCCAAGCACCCGGAAGGGATACGGTGGTCTCACCCGGCTCCGTCAAGCAGTAAGAGGCGAATTTTTCCATGCTGCAAAGGGAAGGGCAGAATTTCAGCCTCTGTTCTTCGTTCCCAAAGGTGTCGATCATCCAAGCGCACATGCTGCAGCGGAGGGAGGGAAACCAAACCGTGGGTTATGGAGCCGTCAATAACAGGCCCAGTTTGGTGTAGTGGTTTTAAGGCATCAGGTTAGAAACCTTGAAATGGTGAGTTCTAGTCCTGACTTAGGCATAAAAGACAGCTGAGTGATTTTGGGCCAATAACCAGGAGACGGTGAGTTCTAGTCCTGCCTTAGGCATGAAAGACAGCTGGGTGACTTTGAACCAATAACTAGGAGATGATGAGTTCTAGTCCTGCCTTAGGCATAAAAAGCCAGCTGGGTGATTTTGGGCCAATCATCAGGTGGTGAGTTCTAGTCCTGCCTTAGGCATGAAAGACAACTGAGTGATCTTTGGGAACAATCACCAGGAGAATGTGAGTTCTAGTCCTGCCTTAGGCATAAAAGCTGTCTGGGTGACTTTAGGCCAATCACCAGGAGACAATGAGTTCTAGTTTTACCTAAGGAGAACTGATTGGGTATTTTGGACCAATCACAAGGAGCCTATGAGTTCTAGTCCCACCTTAGGCATGAAAGACAGCTGGGTGCCTTTGGGCCTATCACCAGGGAACGGTGAGTTCTAGTCCCGCCTTAGGCATGAAAGGAGACTGGGTAACTTTGGGCCAATCCCTCTCTCTCTCAGTCCAACCTACAGGGTTGTTGTAATGAAAAAAAAATAGGATAAGAAAGGAGTATTAGATAAAATTCATTGCCTTGAATAACTTACAATGTCATAAAGGCAGGCTAAAAGTCCAATAAATAAATAAAATAAAAACAGATTATAAATGCAGACACACACACACATCCAATACCTCCAACTGGGCAACCCCTGGGGTGTTGGGCCCACCCAGAAGACCCCAAGGGTGAAGTCACAGCAGGAAACTCACTTGTGGATGCTGATGTAAGCCGTGGTGCTGACGCAGCCGGTCGAGAGAGCCTCGAAGATGACGGAGGTGTCAAGCCGAGAGAGCCCAGAGCCCCCCACCTCTGGCTTCACGTAGATGCCCCCAAATCCCAGCCGAGCTGCTTTCCGGAGGGTTTCCGCCGGGAATATTTCCTGCCAGTAACAAAGACGAGAGGGAAATGGGATCAGGTCAATTGCAAGAGCTTTATATCCCCTCGCTTTTGCAACCTCGTGCGTGCTGCTCAAAAGCATCACGGAATAAACATTTGAAGTGAAAGGGTGAATTGTTATTGGAACAGTTTCCCCGACAATTTTCATCCCAGGGAGAAAGGAAAGACTCTATAAAAAAACAAAAGGTTCCCTGGTATGGCAGAGGTGTAAATAAGAGCAATGTTTGCGGCGTAAAACGATTTCTTCCTTTCTACTTTCTTTCAGATCTGCATTAGCCTAGGGCAGGGGTGTCCAACCTTGGCAACTTTAAGACTTGTGGACTTCAACTCCCAGAGTTCCTCAGCCAGCTTTGCTGGCTGAGGAACTCTGGGAGTTGAAGTCCACAAGTCTTAAAATTGCCAGGTTGGACACCTGGCCTAGGGGTTGTTTTGGCCACTTTAAACTGGGGAGACTTCAACTCCCAGAATCCCCCAATCAGCAAGGGAATTCTGGGAGTTGAAGCCCACCCATCTTAGCATCCAAGGTTGAGAAACACTGCATTAGCCTTGCAATGAGTAAGAACATTTATTGACTGAGCTATTACTTACACCAGCCTTGTTTAAGTAGGTTTGCAACACCTGTTGTGATCTGGTTAGCTCTGACTGATCTTGACAAAAATTATCTGCTTTGTGCTCGGAAAGGAGACCACTAAGAAATCCCAAAAGTGTAGAATACGGTGGCCCATCAGAAACATTCCCCCAAGATACCAGAAATCAGCTTGCATCTTTTTGCCAAGAAAGTAACACAATTGTTTGTGTCCTGACAACCTATAGGACATTTTTCCTTTACTTATGAATCCCATTTGCTTCAGGCAAGCCACCGGTAGTGTCAGCAGACCCAAAGGAGACGGTTAGATTAGATTAAAAGAGTTGGAGGAGACCTGGTAGGTCATCTAGTCCAACCCCCTGCCCAAGAAGGAGACCCTACACCACTTCTGACAAATGGCAGTCCAGTCTCTTCTTGAAAGCCTCCAGTGATGAAGCTCCCACAACTTCCGAAGGCAACTTTTGTTCCATTGGCTGATTGTTCTCCCTGTCAGAAAATTTCTCCTTATTTCCAGGTTGAATCTCTCCTTGTTCAAGTTTCCATCCATTATTCCTTGTCTGGGCTTCTGGTGCTTTGGAAAATAGCTTGACCCCTTCCTCCTCTTTGTGGCAGCCCCTCAAATATTGGAAGACTGCTATCCTGTCTCCCCTGGTCCTTCTCTTCACTAGACTAACTAGGCCTAGTTCCTGCAACCGTTCACGGTATGTTTTAGCTTCTAGTCCCCTAATAATCTTGGTTGCTCTTCTCTGCACTTTTTCTAAACTCTCAACATCTTTTCTATAGAGTGTAGACCAGGTAGACTCAGGGCTCTTCTGGGCCGGCAGCAATTCTCCAATATTTATTTAAAATCTTATCTTTCAGTTCTTGCTGCTGTTAATCCCAGAGAGCTACCCGAGGATGATTTTCACACAAAGCAAAATGTACTAATATTCAAACACACCTCAAAGTGTTCCTTTTTCAAATAACAAACTGGCTCAAGAAAAGAATTTCTGGTTGGTTCACTTTTTAACCTTGGCAGGGAAGGCAGGAGACTGGAATCGTACAATGGTCAGCTTGATTTCCTAAGGAGAAAGCGAGCAGGTTTCTCACCTTTTCATCCCACTCAGCCATGTGCGGGGCCATCTCCTTGGCAGCAAAGTCAAAAGCCACCTTTTGAAACTCCCGCTGCTCCTCCGTCAGGCCCACAGCAGCTGGGGAGGCCAGGAGAGAATCAGTTCACAAAAGTGGAAAGCAGGAAGGAAAAAAGGGAGTGAGGGATGGGGGAGAAGAGAAACCCCACCTCTTAAAGAATTGAGGAAACTTCTTGGATGAGAAGCAAAATGCCAAAGGTGTTTTAGAAAACAGAACACTTTTTGAGACAATCATGACTTGGATGATTGAGAATCTCCATAGAGAATTCCAAATTCTTTGTTCTTTCACTCCCTCCCTCCTTTCTCATGTTCTATTCCTTCCTTCCTTCTTTCCTTCCTTCCTCCCTCCATGCTCTATTCCTTCCTCCACCCCTCCCTCCCTCCTTTCTCATGTTCTATTCCTTCCTTCCTTCCTTCCCTCTCTCCCTCTCTCCCTCATGCTCTATTCCTTCCTTCCCTCCTTCCTCGTGCTGCATTCCTCCCTCCCTCCCTCCCTCCTTCTTCCCTCCCTCACTCCCTTCCTCATGCTGCATTCCTCCCTCCCTCCTTCCCTTCCTCCTGCTCTATTCCTTCCTTCCTCCTTTCCTCCCTCACTCCTTTCCTCATGCTGCATTCTTCCCTCCCTCCTTCCCTCCCTCCTGCTCTATTCCTTCCTTCCTCCTTTCCTCCCTCCCTCCCTTCCTCAGCCTGCGTTCCTCCCTCCCTCCTTCCCTTCCTCCTGCTCTATTCCTTCCTTCCTCCTTTCCCCCTCACTCCCTTCCTCAGGCTACATTCCTCCTCCTTCCCTTCCTCCTGCTCTATTCCTTCCTTCCTTCCTTCTTCCCTCCTTCCCTCCACCAAGAAGTTACTCCGAGCTTCTTTCTCACTTGTCTCCCTTTTTACAAGGCAGGCCATCTTTTGTGCAAGTTGCCCCTTTAAACCTTCCACCCCAACCTTCCCCAAATCCAGCCCCCTGTCCCTTTACAACCAAAACCTGCTTCGGGGGACCCGATCTGGAGGTTCCCTCCTGCTACGAGGACATCAAGAGTTAACCGTCCCACTTTGGCCCGAAGTTCAACAGGTTGAAGCAGCCTTTCCGACCACCCTCTCCTGGCTAACTTTGTCCATAGGTTCGAAGCAGGCGGTTGCCCTCCGTCCCTGGGCTAACAGCTGTCAAGCCTCGGTACCCCCCCGCCAGGCACATTCCGCCAAGACGGCCTTCCTCCCAGCCCAACGACCCTTCCCCAACCTGACGCCCTCCAACGTTGGGGGGTAACCAAGGCCATTAGGGCAGTCAACGGATGATGGGCACTGTAGTCCAATTCAACCAAGGTGGGGAGGGAGGGGCTTCGTGTTAGGGAAAAAGGCTGCAGCGGGGCGCTCCTAGCCCCCTGAAAGCACGAACCTGTTGGATTTCCGCCTGCAGAGCTAGGCAAGCCAATTTTGCAATGGTTTATTTTATTTTTATTTTATTTTTTTGGAAAGGCAAGGAAGGTTTAAGTGTCCTTTTTGCCCCCGCCCCCCAATTCACCCCCCCATCTTTCCCCGCCCCCCTGGAGCCTTACGGTCTATGCAGGAGGCAACCCCTCTGCGCCCCCAGGCAGAGCCCCGCAGCCGAGCCCCCAACCTCAAACAGCCCCTCCAAGCCATATTTGCAAGGCGCTTCGCCGGTCCTCTCCGGCTGGGGCGGCCGCACGGCCTTGTGGGTGTTGAAGTCCACGCCCCTCCCGCCGGCTCTCCGTCCCCGACCGGCGAAGCTCTTCCCCCCAAAAAAAAAAAACTACCAATCCCGAAAGCGCTCGCGACGGAGGAAAAAAAAAAAGTGGGATGGGCTTTGCGTTCTGGTCTATGGGCGTCTCCGGCTCGGGGCTTGCTGATTGGTTGGAAGGGAAGGCGCTGCTCTTAAAGGCACAGCGGCGGTTTTGCGAGGGAGCAGCGGCGCCCGTCCGGACTCTGCAGGCGGGCCTGGAAGGGGAGGCGGCTGCTGGGGACGGAGAGCAGAGCCGGCCGAGGCGCTTCTTCCCCTTCTTGACGGGCGATTGTCTCTGCAGCATTAACTTACAAGGGAAGCCTCTATTCAACCGAAGGCATGCAGCTTTGCCCTTGCTTCCTTCCTTCCGCCCACCCACCCACGCGTCTGTCTGTCTGTCTGTCTATGTATCTATTGATCATCTATTTATCTACGGTATCTCTCTCTCTAATCTATCTCTAATCTTCTTCTCTACCTCTCTCTCTCTCTCTCTCTCTCTCTCTCTCTCTCTCATCTGTACCTACCTACCTACCTACCTACCACACACTCTCTCTATATATAATCTGTCTATCATTTATCATCTATCTATCTATCTATCTATCTATCTATCTATCTATCTATCTATCTATCTATCTATCTATCTCTATCAGAACAATTAACCAATTGGGGTTAGGCTAGAAGACCTCCAAGGTCTCTTCCAACCTCCCTCCCTCTTTCCTTCCTTCCTTGGTAAACCATTATTTCAGTGCAATCATCTTTATGCAATGTTATTAAAAATTATGCACAATATTTGGAAGGTTTAACTATTGAAGAGAACAAGGGAAAAGTGAAAATTCTATCAGTATTCATTGCCATTTTAGGATGTCCGTGTTACAAGCATAAGGACATTTTGACATTTGTCCAAAATATAATAACATAAAACAGAACCACTGCAATTCATTCAAAGTGCTAGTTATACAATGAGCATTGGCCTAATGGTTTAATATTAAGTTTTTCTATTGTATGGTTACTTACTGCAACAAACACGCACTACTATCTCCTGAACTCCGCATTTCTAATCTGTGGGTCTCCTACATCCAGGTAGATCTGCCTTCCTAGCCCCGAGGAGTAGCAAATATGAAAAGGAAATGAAACCTGAACTTTCACTAGAAATTAAACTGGCTGCTGGGGACCCAGGCTGGGTGTTTGTTTGTTTGTTTGTTTATTTATTTATTTATTTATTTAGCTGTCTTCAAACTTGACAGCTTTAAGATTTGTGGACTTCAACTCTCCCAGAATCCCTCCTCCAGTCATGTTAGCTTGGGAATTCTGGGAGTTGAAGTCCACAAGTCTTAAACTTGCCAAGTTGGAAGACCCTTGATTTAAAACATAGATGTAGCCACCCATCTTCCACCAAACCGAGCAGCTGCCAATCGGAGAAGGTTTCCACTGATTCACAAGTGAAATCTTCTTTTCTTTTTTACAGGTGCCCAATCTACTCTTTGGCAGAAAAAGAATGCCTGCCTGTGGCAAGAAAAGAGGCCAGCCAGCCTTGACGGGTGAGTGGATATTTCCCCTTAAAGGACCTTCTCTAGATTTCCTTTTTTAAAGTATATGCTTCTCCTCCAACCAGGCCTATTTTCCAATTTGCAGTAAGCTTTAACTCAGAGGTCTCCAAAGTTGGCAACTTTAAGACTTGTGGCGGAACCGAGCCGAACCGGTAGAATACCATCCCTACCGCAGATGTAGAGTCTGCTTTTCACATCATGGAACATCACTTGGGTGTTCAAACATTACAGCAACGAGTTCTCTGCCCAGTTGCTGGGTGGGCGTGATAATATATTATTTTGCACATGACTGCGGCCAGAATTGGGTATGCACAAAACTGGAAACACGACAGCATACGCTCCGAGGGGATAGTGATAAAAAAGATTTTAGACTGCGCAGAGATGGACAAGCTTACAGTAGAATTAAAAGATAGAGGTCAAACTATTTGGTCTGGGACTCATGGTACAATTGGTTAAATGTCAGGATTCCGGCAGTTACCCCCTTTTAAATCATTAAGTCTTGAGCCCCAGACTTCCAAAACTTAAAAAGGATTTATTGGGAGTTAAAATGTCCGGCACTGCCTGGGTGTAGCCGACTCCGAGACACATAATTCATTGTCACCTTTGACCCTGGTTTTTCCCCCAACCCCCTGGGTGTATCGTAATTCATATTCTCCAATGGGACACATCCATAGCCAAGAGTCATCAGTCATGTTCTCCAGTTAGATTTTTGCACGGCAGAAACTTCAGTCACCTAGTTACTATCTTTGAAAACATTTATGGAATGAAGTTTCGGTTTGCAACTGCCACACTGCTCCCCCCTCCCTTTCTGTTGGCAACTCTAAAAAGACCATAGAAATATTTTATGAGTTGACACAAGAAAATAAAAGTAAAGATTAACAATGTAATTATTATGTATATATGAGTACTTGCGATGCTGTAGTGTTGTAAAGAGTGTACAAGTGTTATAACCTGTTGAAAAATGTTCAGTAAAAATTATTCCAAAAAAAGAAGAAGAAGTGAAATATCTTCAAAAGAAAAAAACAAAGTCCAGTTGCCTCCTGGAAAAAAAAGCATATTTGGGACAGCCACGACCTGGATGACCGAGAATCTCTACAAAATCCACTCATCATTCTGTGTTTTGTCACCTTAAGCTGCCAAACAGCCCAAATGGGCTAAAACTGAGATCCAGAAGAAGGGATCCAAACTAACCCGTTCTGGGATGAGAAAGACTGGGACAAGCTTGAAAGAAGAAGCTGGAATTGAGGAGAAAAGCAAGGCAGTTTATAGTCACTGGCTTATGAAGTCGGAACCGGAGAGTAGGTTACAAAATGGAGTCGATATGAAGGTGAGCAGGTTACCTTTTAATTTCTATGAGTTGGTGGTAGAGATGAAAGTTTGAAACAATAGAAACGAAAGGGAAGAGCAGGATGGGTGGGTGGGGGAGCTTGGCCCCCTTCTTATTTTCTTTGGTGGTTCTAGGCCCTTTCTCAGTGATGGAGTCCAAGTTGAGGGGGGCTGTTTGGTAGCCAGGATGTCTTAGCTTCTAATAAAGGGTGGCGTGCCAAGAAAAATGGACATAAACCCACAATTCCTACTCCTTCTAAAAGAATATTATCGTAAGAGGCAAAGAACATCGGTACTGCCCTTCTAGTACTGATGGTGTCACCTAGTTGGGCAACAAAATGTCTGCAAGAAAACCTTCAAGCTCCAAGAGCTCCAAGGGGAAGGTGAGAAGGAAGGAAGGAAGGGAGGGAGGGAGGGAGGGAGGGAGGGAGGGAGGGAGAGAAGGAAAGAAGCAAGCAAGCAAGATGAGAAAGAAGGAGGGAAGAAAGGTAGGAGGGGAAGGAAGGAAAAAGCAAGCAAGCAAGATGAGAAAGGAGGGAAGAAAGACGGGAAGGGGAAGGGAAGGGAAGGGAAGGAAGGGAAGGGAAGGGGAAGGGAGGAAGGAAGGAAGGAAGGAAGGAAGGAAGGAAGGAAGGAAGGAAGGAAGGAAAAAAGCAAGCAGCAAGATGAGAAAGGGAGGGAAGAAGGAAGAAGGAGAGAAGGAAAGCAAGCAAGATGAGAAAGAGGGAGGGAAGGAAAGAAAGGAGAGAAGGAAAGCAAGCAAGATGAGAAAGAGGGAGGGAAGGAAAGAAAGGAGAGAAGGAAAGCAAGCAAGATGAGAAAGAGGGAGGGAAGGAAGGAAGGATAATTATTTTAGCTAATATTACCTCGCTTATATTCATTTATATTTTACTGTTTATTCTCCCTTGCCTTCTTTTTTTAAAGTTTGATATATCATGTTCAGTTCAAACTATTTAAATATTTTATGCGAGAAAATGGCCGTGCTTTGAGTCATGCGATGTTTTACCATTTCGTTCACCAGTTTGGCATTGAAGACTTGAAAGCTGAGCCTAACCAAAGGGCTTGTTGGGATGGAGTCAGGAATTATCAGGTAAAATGGTGGTGAAATATATATATGTGTGTCAGTTTTTGTTCAACTTATAAAATGGGAAACCGGAGATAAGGTTTCATATCTTTGAGAAGCTCCTGTTTGTTGTTGCTTTTTTCTTTTTCCCTGAAAAACATACGGTGAGAAGAGAGGAAATCCTCAATTCACGGCCATTTTTTAAAATGACCATTAGAAGTTACAACAGCAGTGGGAAAAAAAATGACTTACAACCAGTCCTTAGAACAATTGCAGCCTCCCCATGGTTACAGCATCAAAATTTGGGTGCTTAACAAGTGTATTACATGTAATTACAATTTGTGATTGTCCCAGCCAGCTTCTGATAAGCAAAGCTTTTGGGGAAAGCCAGATTTTCTTAACAACAGCGTGATTTACTTAGTCACCACAGCAAAAAAAAAAGTCATAAAATGGGCCACGGCTCACTTAACAAATGCCTTGCTTAGTAATAAGTATTCAAGTTCCAACTGTGCTCATAAATGGAGGATCACCTACAAGTAAAATATCTTGAATGGGATAGATTTGAAATTAACCAGTTTTTAGAATATTTGCTTTGGGATCAAAATCCCTTAAGGGAGCAGTTAAGGTCTGCTTTTAATCTGTGAATTTCCACTTCTTGCAGTTTACGTTTAAGTTTGGGCCAAGGTAAAGCCAAACCAATTTACAATGATATGTCAACGTAGCTGTTTCTTGCTCACTGAGCAACCTGTGAGCTAAAAATGGCTTAGTGGGAGATGGGAAAGCAATGGTTCATTATGGTTATTCATTATAATGGCATTTTTTGCTAATACTGTATTTTTATTTGGCAGCAGCCAAAAAAGCCAACGCAATCCTAAATTGCATTAACAAAGGATAACAAAGAATCAAGATCAAGTGAGGTACTAATACCACTCTATAAAGCCTTAGTAAGATCACACCTAGAATACTGCCTCCAGTTTTGGTCACCATACTATAAAAAAAGACGTTGAGACTCTAGAAAAAGTACAGAGAAGAGCAACCAGGATGATTAGGAGACTGGAGGCTAAAATATACAATGAACGTTTGCAGCAACTGGGCCTGGCTAGTCCAGGGAAGAGAAGGACCAGGGGAGACAGGATAGCAGTCTTCCAATATCTGAGGCGCTGCCATAGAGAGGAGGACGAAGTCAAGCTATTTTCCAAAGCACCTGGAAGCCAGACAATGGATGGAAACTGAACAAGGAGAGATTCAACCTGAAAATAAGGAGAAATTTCCTGACAGTGAGAGCAATCAACCAATGGAACAGAAGTTGCCTTCGGAAGTTGTGGGAGCTTCATCCCTGGAGGCTTTCAAGAAGAGACTGGATTGCCATCTGTCAGAAATGGTGTAGGGCCTCCTGCTTGGGCTGGGGGTTGGACTAGATGACCTACAAGGTCCCTTCCAACTCTGCTAATCTGGATTTTTTTAAAAAAAAACTTCTAAAACTGGAGTAATATAGATTGTCGTGGGGCTTATAGAAAAGCATGTGAGCTGCGGCTTGTTTCCTGCACACACAAAAGCCGGAAATTCACTCTTCTCCTTTGGCAGGCACGGAATTTCCTGCGGGATATGAAAGTTGGAGAGGACGCTTTTTTCTACCACAGCAATTGCAAGGAACCTGGGATTGCAGGTCTTGTCAAGGTGAGTACAGAGTTTTGGAACTGGCCTAAAATTCTGGAAAAGCACCACACCACCAACAGGCCGAGGCAAGATCACGTGCAAAAGGCAAGACTGAACGCTGATCTTTAAAATATGAGATTTGTGGATAGGCCTTGTAGTGTATTCTATCTATCCATCCATCCATCATCACAAAATCTCTAGAACCTTAAAGCCTACAAACTTGAAATTTGGCACGTCCTCTTGGCTTCTAGGTGCTCACTAAGAAAGGATTTTTCAAAATGACCATCAGAGCATTAGTATTTCCTATATTATTATTATTAACATGCTCTGATGCTAAGGAGTTCTACTCCCCCTCCCCACCTGAAAAGAAATCTGTTCCAAATGCAAAACACAAGCAGAGGAGTTTCAGTTTCAGAGCACCAAGCAGCTTTAGTCCAGAACAGTTGAGCTAAGCCATGCCCAGGCTCCTTGCTGTCTCCTTGCTCACACAGCAAATACTGTTTTGGTTTCCAAACAGCCCTCAACTCTCTCAAACACTAACAGGATGCTAGCCAGATGAATACCGATGGATGCTGGTAGGCAGAGGCAGAATTCCCCCCCCCCTTATTTTCCTCCCCAAAAACTAAGCCCCACCACATAGTTTCATAGCGAAGCACGGGTATCGAACTAGTTTATTTATATTTCCTATTTCTTAACTGCCCATTTTCCTCGGAAAGGGCTCTGGGCAGTGTACAATTCAGGTAATCCTCGACTTACAACAATTCATTTAGTGACAGTTCAAAGCCACAAAACAGTATTGAATAAAATGACCGCTTTTAGATCGACAATCGTTGCAGCACCCGTTTGTCCCCTGATCAAAATTCGGAAGCTCGTCAACCGATTCGTATTTACGACGGTGGCAGCGTCCTGGTGGTGTGTGTGTCACATGATCCCTTGTTGTGACCTTCTGACAATCCAGGTCAATGAGGCTGGATTGACTTAACAACCGTGTTACTCATTGAACAACTGCAGGGACTCACTTAAACAATGGTGGCTAGAAAGTTCGTAAAAATCAGGAAAAACTCGCTGAACCACCGCCTTGTTTAGCAACGGAAATGTTGGGCTCAGCTGTGGTCATAAGTGGAGGACTACCTGTACAATCAATAAAATTAACATTAAGATCAGAATGTTTGATTTTGAGGCACTGCCTCTGTGAAAGACGAAAAGAGAGCTGTGAAAATATCTACAGGCCCCTCACATCCTGGACATAAACTGTTTCAACTCCATCCCTCAAAACGATGGTACAGAGCACTGCATACCAGAACAGCTAGACACAAGGACAGTTTTTTCCCCCAATGCCATCACTCTGCTAAACAAATAATCCCCTCAACATTGTCCAACTATTTACAAAGTCTGCATTACTATCACTATTAATCTTCTGATCACTCTTATTACCCATCCCCTCCCATTTGTGACTGTATGACTGTAACTTTGTCACTTGTATCCTTACAATTTTATTGACTTTTCCTAGTATGATTTGATTGCTTATTGTACCTTATGACTATTATTAAGTGTTGTACCTGATGATTCTTGACTCTTGACAAATGTATCTTTTCTTTTATGTACACTGAGAGCATTTGCACCGGGACAAATTCCCTGTGTGTGCAATCACACTTGGCCAATAAAGAATTCTATTCTACCCTACCCTACCCTACCCTATCCTATCCCACTCTACCCTACCCTACCCTACCCTACCCTTTCCAATTCCAATTCCAATTCCATTCATTATTCTATTCTATATTCGAATATCCTATTTGATTGTTTCCTAGTATGATTTGATTGTTTATTGTACCCTACGACTATTATTAAGTGTTGTACCTGATGATTCTTGACTCTTGGCGAATGTATCTTTTCTTTTATGTACACTGAGAGCATTTACACCAAGACAAATTCCTTGTGTGTCTAATCACACTTGGCCAATAAAGAATTCATTCATTCATTCATTCATTCATTCATTCAGTCATTCATTCAAAGGATGTTTTTTTGCTTTGTGGCTGCAATAACTGAGATCCTCTCTCCCCTTTCCTCCCTAGATTGCTAAAGCAGCTTACCCAGATCACACCCAGTTTGAGAAAGGTAATCCGCATTACGATGCTTCCAGCACAAAGGAAGACCCCAGATGGTCCATGGTAAGATAGATTTCATCTGCCCCTTGTGGTTTGCGAAGGTCTGTCTCTAATTCAGTCCCGCCTCATCTTCACCAAACTATGTCTGTGCCTGGTAATCAGTTTACTATTCCCTGCCAACAAAAGTGTGTAGAGTCAAGGCTGTGGTTTTCCCAGTTGCAATATATGAATGTAAAAGTTGGGCCATAAGAAAGGCTGAGCACCAAAGAATGGAGGCCTTTGAACTCTGGTGCTGGAGAAGACTCCTTTGGATTGCAAGGGGATCCAACAACAAATTCCCAGTGAGATGAAAAATAGTATGGATCCTTTTACAGGTAGCCCTCGACGTACAACATCGAGTCCAAAATTTCTGTTGTTAAGTGAGACATTTGTTAAGTAAGTTTTGCCCCATTTTACAACCTCTCTTGCCACAGTTGTTAAATGAATCACTGCAGTTGATAAGTTAGTAGCGCGCTTATTAAGTGAATCCGGCTTCCCCATGGACTTGGCTTGTCCGAAGGTCGCCAAAGGGGAATCACGTGACCTCAGGACCCTGCAACCGTCGTTAAGTACATGCCAGTTGCCAAGCATCTGAATCTTGGTCACGTGATCATGCGGCTGCTGCACAGGTCTCTACTGTGAAAAACGGTCCCAAGTCACATTTTTCAGCACCGTTGTAACTTTGAACGGTCGCTAAATGAACTGTTGTAAGTTGAGAGCTACCTGTATTTAGTTAAGTTTCCACCAGTTTTTCAGAATTTAGTACCATCATAGAGTTTATAGGGTGGTTTCTTGTCTTTGTGTACATTGCTTGCTTGGTTAGTATCCATGTCTACAGTAAGTGTTGCATCCAATGTTTTATGATGAATGCATTTTTACAATGGCTATGATTAACGATCTGTCACTTTGTTATGTACATTGAGAGCTTTTACACCAGAGACAAATTCCTTGTGTGTCTAATCACACTTGGCCAATAAAGAATTCTAAATCTAATTCTAAATCTAATTCTAAATCTAATTCTAAATCTAATTCTAAATCTAATTCTAATTCTAAATCTAATTCTAAATCTAGTTCTAAATCTAATTCTAAATCTAATTCTAAATCTAATTCTAAATCTAATTCTAAATCTAGTCCTAATTCTAAATATAATTATAAATCTAATTCTAAATCTAATTCTGAATCTAAATCTAATTCTAAATCTAATTCTGAATCTAAATCTAATTCTAAATCTAATTCTAAATTTAATTCTAAATCTATTTCTAATTCTAAATCTAATCCTAAATCTAATCCTAAATCTAATCCTAAATGAATTCTAATTCTAAATCTAAATTAATTCTAAATCTAATTCTAAATCTAATTCAGCAGAGAATGATTTTCTTACAGCCTTCCTAGTGCAAATTGGCTGGAACCAAGGAAATTTATAGTTCATTATTTATAGCACTTTTTTTTTCAATGTTTAAGATAGGTGGACTTCAACTCCCAGAATTGCTGACTGGGGAATTCTGGGAGTTGAAGTCCACCTATCTTAAAAGCAGCCAATGTTGGAAAACACGTCTTTATAAAAGAGTCCCCTGAATCTTTTTTCAGTTGAGGAACCAACATCTACTGGGGGGGTCACTTCCGGTGAGCAACGATGCCAATTCCTGAACCCCACCCACATCCGTCCTTTTTGCTTTCGCAGGTCGATGTCCAGTTTGTGCGAATGACCCACCGGTTCCTCCCTCTAGCTGAGCTCAAGGCCCACCATCAAGCCCACCAGAAGTCAGGAGGTCCTCTGAAAGAGATGGCTCTCTTCACAAGACCGAGGTTGTCCATCCAGCCCGTCACGGATGGTAAGGACTTAAAGAGAATCAGAGGCTGAGTTTGCGCCTTCTGATTAGCTCTGGTATGTATATCGTTATGACCAGGGGTGGGATTCCAATTTTTTTTTACTACCGTGTTCTGACCCACGCCCTTTTCCAATAAATCAAACACCATCCAAAAGGAACAGAAACCTTGTAATGCTTTTAGAAAATAATCAGCCGTGATAAGCACAAGTCTTGCCAAACTATGAGGGACTTGTCAAAAGATGACAGACAAGAAATAATGTGCAATACAAGAATCTTCAGATACAAACTCAGGATACTGGAATGTCCACGAGGCAGGAGTTTCAAAATGTCTTTGCCTTCTGCAAAGTACGTTTGTTTCACAGCTGGCTTTTATCTTCTTGAAGGAGGGGCCATTTACCTTGCAGCCTTACTCCCGAGTCGCCCGTGCTGCTGCAGCTGCTCTTTCCTGCGAGCAGCCCGGTGCGCATGCACACTTGGCACAGGCTCCTCGGGAACCTCCTCATCACTGCTGCCAGCCCCCATAGTCTCTGAAGGCAGCAGTCCACTCCCTGATGGTCCTGGCCCCTCATCTGAGTCCTCGCTCTCCTCAGCCGTCTGCACCTGCTGCCAGCTAACCACAACATACGTGGCCAGGTGGGCATGGCCATGTGATTGGGTGGGTGTGACTTTTTTTTTCCAGCACCACTCCCACCCCTCCACCCCAGTTTTTTGGACCTTCCTGGCCTTGGGGGGGCAATTTTGCTCTCAGGGAGCTTCCTTGGGCAAAGCAGTAAGAAGGGAGGGGAATCCTGATTGTTGGGAAGTTAAAAAAAACACCTTAAGGAGTAACTGGGCGGGGGAGCATCGGGCGGGGCAAACGAGCGAGCGGCGACCAGGCGACCGGATTGGGGGCACAATTAGTTAAGTTTGGGCCGAGGTAAAGCCAAACCAACTTACAATGATATTGTCAGGATTCCGGCAGTTACCCCTTTTAACTCTTTTTAGGGTTGCCAGACATGTCAACCCACCTGTTTGTTTGCTTATTAAGCAAACTGTGGTTAGCCTAAATAAGTCACAGGTTGCCCCAATACGTCTTCCTAACACTTCCTCCTTCCCTCAGACCTCTTCTTCCACCCTTTGCACTTACACCCACCGGTGTGATCTTTCCCCAACCTGTCTGCACCTGCATACACACAAACACGCGCGAACACACACCGTCTTTCCCCAGCTTGTGAGCTTGTACCAAACTGCAACAGCACTCACAACTCATGTGCAGCCTGACCCAGCCCTCCCATTCCCCACCCTTATGGGCTTCTTACCGGAATTCTCTCCGCTTCCCACTTAACACATGTCTTGGGTTAACACCTGCCTGAATTGCTGTCGCTTATGGGATGTGGTCACAGGATGTGCTTTATAATCATTGCCTTGCAATCTCAATCTCAATTTTCACCGTACATCGAGGACTATTTGTTACGCTAAGCCATAAACCAGGGGTTAAGAAAAGCTCTGTTAGGTAAATCGAGCAGGGCACCTTGACTGACTTTTCTCTTTTTCTTCTCCAGAGGAGTTTGAATTCATTTTGAGCCTTGAAAAGGGGACAAAAGAGGTTCAGGGGAACTGATTTTAAAACCGCTTCCTTTCGAAACCCCAATGGAGAGTGAAGCATGCGAGAGTTTGCTGTTCAATTTGTTTTACTTCCTTTTTTGACTGCAGTGCAACCTTTTCTAAATAAATGTGGTTTTTTTTAAAGTGATTTTTAAAAACATTTCCGAGGGAGGGAAAACAATGTTCTACAGGCCTCGAATTATCTTGCACTTAAGAGACCAATTTAATAATTAACTCGTTTCTGTTAGCTAAAATAAAAATGCCGCAATTATCTGTCTAAAACTATCGCAGGTTTTCCCATGAAACTCCATGAGCTTATGTGCAAAATGTTCCCAAATGCACATAAAATAGAAAGTGCCAACATTGCACAACACCTGTATAGAAATATACGTCTCGACAAAAACGCAAACCAATTCTAAGGCAGAATAAAGTCATAACAACATGATTTAGAAACAGGAATTCAAGTCTGGAACAAACCAAACCAACAAACCAATAAGGATAGATTTGTACATCGGGTGATTCTATTTGCACACTGTCTTTAAAAGGCAAAAGCTGCCTGTTGCTTTAACAAGACAAAGACAAGGTCTCAATTCTCATGTTAAAAGCGCTGAGGAAATCTCAGAGAATCGTGTGAGCATAAGTGGAATGCCTCTCCCTCCTTCCAATAAAAATTTGCACTGCAAAGGCCAGTTTGGTCTAGTGGTTAAGGCACTAGGCTAGAAACTGGGAGATGGTGAGTTCTAGTCCTGCCTTAGGCATGAAAGTCCAGCTGGGTGACTGAGTCAATTACTAGGAGACGGTGAATTATAGTCCCACCTCAGACATGAAAGTTGCCTGGGCGAGTTGGGCCCAGTCCTTCTCAGCCCAACCTACCTCCCAGTGTTGTCGTTGTGGGGTAAATAAGAGGAGGAAGGTGTGTCGGATCTGTTCAACTGCCTTATTTTTAAAAATAAATCAAGGCACGGTAACAAACAAATAAGCTGATTCAGGGCAGAGTTGTCTTGAGTTTCTCTCCACAGGCACGTTTGAAAGCCAACCTTAGTTAGCACAATTGGGAAAAAGTCACACCAGCCACTAACTTTTCAAAGGCGCGAGAACTGGCCCCCCACCTTTTAAATTAGGAGTCAAAAGAAAACTTCCCATCCTTTTAAAAATACAAACATTTAAAAGACAATGGGTTAAGCAACATGTAAACAATGTCCAGGCTTAAAATTATCAGGTCACAAAGCTTTACTATAGAATCCCCTTCTGGACCTCACCTCCCCAAATATATTTTTTCCCACTCAACGTTTTGGAATCCCCATCATTTCTTACCTACAACTTTGTATTTCCCTACTGTCTCAACCCAGAAACAAACTAGGGGACTTGTCCTAAGCTGGAACTGAGATGAAATAAATACAGGTAGCCCTTGACTCAACCACCATTTGTTTAGTTCCTGTTCAAAGTTAAAAAGGCATGAAAAAGTGACTTTCCCTCCAGTTTTCACACTGAACAAAAGTTGCCCTAATTAAATCATGAGCCTTGAGCCAAGCGTCAAAAACTTCCAAGGATTTATTAGGAGCAAACATGTCGGCATGACCTGTACAAAGCCGATTCTGAGACACTACCTCTGATCCTGTTTCCCCACCCCCAACCCCGCTGGGTATATCATAATTCATATTCTCCAACGAAACACGTTCATAACCAAGAGTCATCAATCACATTCTCCAACTAGGGATTTTCGGGGCAGAAATTCTGGTAGCTTAGTCACAATCTTTGCAAGATAGGAATGGTTAAAACTTCTGGTTTTAAACTGCCGCAGTGCTCCTCCAAATTTCTCCTTCCTCCCCTGTTCATGGCAACTCTAAAACAGGCATAGAAGTGTTTTATGAATTGACAAATTGCAGCATCGCCGTGGTCAACATTTGGGCACTTGGCAACTGGCATGTACTTATAAAGTTGCAGGGTCACATGATCACCATTTGCAACCTTCCCTAGCCAGCCCCTGACAAGCAGTCAATGGGGAAATCCAGATTTGCTTAACCACAATTCGTTTTAACAACTGAGTGATTCACTTAGCAACAGTGGCAAATAAGGTCATAAAATGGGGGCAAATCTCCCTTAACTGCCTTGCTTAGCAAAAGAAAAATTTGGCCTTGATTATGGTCTTAAGTCAAGGACTTCCTAAATTGCCAAGAGGACTTAGTAGAAACTGAGTTTGAAAATCACCGGAAATGTAGGGGTAGTTTTCTGCCTGCTAAATGTGCTGTGTGTGTTTTTTTTTAAAGATTTTCACCTGGTTTGCCATTAAGGCAGAAGTCCCCAAACTTGGCAACTTTAAGACTTGTGGACTTCAACTCCCAGATTTCCTCAACCAGTCTTAAAATTTGCCAAGTTTGGGGACCCATGGTCTAGAATTTAGATGTTACACAAGCTCTGCAAAAATGAAAATCAGTTTTACCTGATAATTCTTGACTCCATCCCACCAAGCCCTTTGGTTAGGCTCAGCTTTCAAGTCTTCAATGCCCAACTGGTGAACGAAATGGCAAAACATCGCATGACTCGAAAGCACGGCCATTTTCTCCCATAAAATATTTAAATAGTTTGAACATGATATATCAAACTTTAAAAAACAGAAGACAAGGGAGAATAAACGGTAAAATATAAACGAATATAAGCGAGGTATGTAGAAACACTTCAGACGACAATCTGTCTATGTAACATAAATCAGTTGTAAATAATAATGTATTCTCCTTTTGTTTCTGTTCAGGTGGGATTCAGATACTTTGCTAAAGCAATTGATGGGGCTTAACTGATTTTCACTTTTGCAGAGCCTATCTAACATCTAGATTCAAGACCAGGGGTCCCCAAACTTGGCCACTTTAAGACATGTGGACTTCAACTCCCAGTATTCCTGGGAGTTGAAGTCCACATGTCTTAAAGTGGCCAAGTTTGGGGACCCCTGCACTAAGGTTACTGGGAGTTGTGGTCCAACACATCTGCAGGACACAACCTTGGAGAAGATTGTTCTCCATCCCAAGCATTTCAATCATTACATCAGCCAACAGGATATGTTTCACAATTCAAAACTCACCAAGTCTAGTTTAATTTGCATGGGCCTGTCTGGAGGGGTAGACCAAAAAGACCCTTCGTAACATCACCATAAATTCCTGGACCTTATCCATGGAAATAAAGCACACCTTGAAGTAACGAGGAATAGACAGAACAAGGAAGACGCTATTCATAAACCTGGATTTCTTACTCCGTCCTGGTTTCTTCCACTTTTGATTTTCTGCAAAATAACTCAGTGTGTCTACACCTCTATGTCCCAGTCCTGGAAGACCAATAGTAGCTAAATTTCACATTCAAAATCTTTCTAGTTTGTCTCCTAAGACTGGAGAAGAAAAGGAAGAGCAGGTTTATTTTCTCAGCAGCTTCAAAATAATATTTATCTCAGAGCCAGACTATCACAGAGAATGCAAGTACACAGTATGAATGGTTCTTTCAAAAGTCCAGTATAGATTTATCACGCCTTACTTCAAGGTCGTCATCCGTTGTTTTGGAAAACTCTTTAAAAATTACATTTTACAAGTCAAATGTCTCTACAGTCCTAATAAATGAGCTGAGAGCAAACCGGACTATTACTTAAGTTGTCCACGCTCCTTTTGACAACAGATGGATTTTCTTTTGAACCTGTTAAAAAAAGAACACATTTTATAGTCTCCAAGATGTGATTTTCTCTGAGAAAATGATGGGAGAGTTTTGTCATCGTCCTGGCTTGGCAATGATGCTGCAACAGAAGAAGGAAACTTGGAAAGAACAGGAAAAGTTTCAAGTTGTCCATGAAAGTTCTCCAGAAAAAATGGTGGTACCACTCACAAAACCTGCCAACTTCATCCTTCTTCTGGAGGAAATATTAGAAGGTTGTGAAGTATCCTCAGAGGAGGCTAGTATACAGGTAGCTCTCAACCTAACAACGGTTTGTTTAGTTCTAAGTTACAATGAAAAAAAGTGACCAATGACCATTTTTTCACATC
Organism: Notechis scutatus; assembly: GCF_049901735.1. NCBI lineage: Eukaryota > Metazoa > Chordata > Lepidosauria > Squamata > Elapidae > Notechis > Notechis scutatus. Next base: position 22,426,731 of record NC_142015.1, on the reverse strand, counting down.
ATAGTAGCATCCTCACGCTCACATGACCAAAATCCAGACATTTGACAATGGATTCATACTTAGGACGGTTGCAGTGTGATCCCCTTTTGGGACCTTCGGCCCAATTAAGTCAACGGGGAAGCTAGGTTCATTTAACAACCGTTACCAACTTAACGATGGCAGTGGTTCATTTAACAATGGTGGCAAAAACGGTTGTGACATGGGGCAAAACTCACTCCACTGTCTCGCTTAGCCGGAGAAATTTTGGGCTCCACTGTGGTCGTGAAGTGGAGGCCAGAACAAAAACTGGCGGGAGCAGAATAAAAATATATACACATTTTTTTTAAATAGAATAAAATTAAGTTATGTACAGTTAGTAAGTCCGTTCCTCAAATAATTAATCATTTTCCTATCTCAATCAAGTGATGACTTTTGGAAGCATTCTGGACTCCCAAAGTTTCAAGAATTCCATACGACTGTTGGCCTCCAATGTGCGCCACTGCACTAAACCATGGTTTGGTAACTGAAGTTTATTTTAATTAAGGTCTATCTGCTCTAACCATGCTTAGTATAATCTATTCGCTGCAGTCAATTTAATTAGGCTATAACGGTTCAATTCACACCTAATGCTAATCCATAACTAAGATTTACAAGGCACCAGATTCACACAGTGCTCTAAGTCATATTGTGGTTCGCTTGATGTCGGCTTATTGTGAAAGATGAACTTGGACACTGTGATTTAAACATGGTTTAGAGGCTCCTTTCTCTTGGTGAAGAAGCCACCTTTAAACCAAACTGGCTTAATAACAATAATGCCTACCCAGAAATTTCAACCTTTTGGACAATGAATTATATTCTTTTGAATATAAAAATGGGCAGATTCAATCTTTCGAGTGCAAAATAGTGTCTTATATCCAGAAGACGCCAGTTGCAGAAAGCTTTGAGGTACTTTCCCACATTGGTCTGCAGGCAAAGCGGTACCCCAGAGCACTCAAATTTCTCATGCTTCTGCCCAACGGAGTCACTTTTCTGGCCAAGAGAAAAGAACCCCACTTACGGAAATTTTCCATGGTGAAATTGCTACTTCTGAAATCTGAACAAACTTTTAGATGCCAACATCCATGAGGACTAGAAACCTGACTTTATTGCAAAAACAAAAAAAAAAGTGGGACTGTTGTATCTTTCCATGTTTTTGCAGACACTTCTGTGAAGGGCCATCACGAATAGGATTGGTCCAGAATTCTTCAAACCATTCGCTACTTACCTTTCAGTTATTTATTCGATTTATATTCAGATCATATACTACAAGTAGTTTATAAATAGCATTAGCAAGTAGAACCGTAATTTCCCTTCTTTGCTAGAGGAAGTAGTTCACAATTCTAGTTCTCATCCCGTATGGCAGAAACAGGCAACTATTTTAGACACAATTATTTTAAAAACAAAAGGCAACCGAGATGCTATAAGTCAGTTTATCAGCAGCCTTAACACAGTTCGTTTGTTTTCTCTCCCCGAATTTGTGGTGGGGGAAAACGCACCTTTGTTGCTGAATTCTGGTGATGCAAACACCAAGAATGGAAGCCACACAAAATCCCCGGACAATCCACCCCGATTTAAGAGCACACATAATGTAAAATTATTTTTTTTAAAGAATTAAAATACGAGGGGAATCCTAAAAGTGCTGAAGTCCAAAAATGGACCGAGACAGTACTGACCATGCTGCTAAATGAGAGTGAACATGGATTGATTTCACACTCTTTTGAGAACATTTGCAAACAATAACCCATGGTTTCAATCCATCAGAAAGTGCTAACGTATCACACAATGGAGCCAGGGAATAAGAATCAGACTAAGACTGGCCACAACTGTCCTTAATTTGCTTGAAATGGCTTCGGGGTTTTCTGCTTGAGCAGAGGTTGGACTAGAAGACCTCCAAAGTTCCTTTCCAACTCTGTTTATTCTTTTCTGTTATTATTAATTCCTTTTGAAGGGGGAGGAATCCAAGAAAATTCATCTTGCACTACGTTAAGAGGTACTCAGCTCATTCCGTACGCTGATATCTTCAGCTAAAGTTGAAAATTTGCTTTCTCTGCATGGAAAGGTGGGAGAATCTCTTCTGCAGGCCACTGAACCTCCATCTTTCTAGCCTGAATGAGCTCACAAAGCAAAGTGAAAGTAGGAAGCAGGAGGAGAACGATCACAGGTGGGGCCACATGGCTAAGTTAGGTGGCTGGTGGCTCATAGTTCACAGAAGACATTTGTGTCCATGATCCGCTCTTCTGGCCATCTTCCTCCAAAACCAAGTTTTCTGCACAAGAACAGCCGGATGGGTCCAGCAGACACACGCTGTCCCAGCAGGAAACAAATCCAGAACAGTATATCAAGCAGAGATGCAACAGAGAAACTCCTCTGAGAGGAGGGTAGGCGGTTCTTCCATTTTCTCACCGCACACAAGCTCAGACTTTACAAATCCCAAGCGTGAGAAGCCAACAGAATTCTTGGGAATCTGGAGAAAGGAAGTAAATTTGACTGGGCTTACAACAGGGGTGGGGTACAATGGCCCTTTGGACCTGTGGACTTCAACTCCCACAATTAAGGAGGGCTGTGTGGTGAATTTCCTCCTTTAAATTCCCGGGAGTCTACCTCAGCGAAGATCTCACCTGGAAAATCAACACAACCCAGGTGGCCAGAAAGGTCCAACAGAGACTCTTATTTCCTTAGGGTCTTGTGAAAGAATAAAGTGGAACAACGACCGATGATCTCCTTTTACCGGTCCACAATAGAAAGCATCCTCACATATTGCATGACGGTGTGGTATGCTGGCTTGACAGCCACAGACAGAAAGACATTACAGAGGGTGGTGAGCACAGCACAAAACATCGCGGTCTGTTCCCTGATACCACTAGATCAGTGGCCGCCAACCAGTGGGCCGAGGACCACTGGTGACCCATGAGAAAATTTTGGTGGTCTGCAGAGAAATGTCACCCCCAAAGCAATGCTTCTTTCCGCTTCTTTCTTCTTCTTTTGGCTGCACGCAAGGAAAACAGCAAAAGTCTTTCTTTCTCTCCCCCAAACTCCGTCAGAAATGAGTCTTTGGGACCCTGCAAGGCCTCCTGTGCCGGCAAAGACTCATTTCTGGCGGAGTTTGGGGGAGAAAAAGAAAGACTTCTGCGGCTTCTGCTGCTTTCCTTGCATGAAGCCAAAAGTCTCTCTCTGTCTCTTTCTCCCCCTGAGAACGGAGCTGGAGATGGTATCCTGCGATCCCAAATAAAGATCGATCGATCGGTAGGAAAACAGGATGGGGAATTTTCCTGCAGACTTTGGGGGTTTTTCCAGGGTCTCTGGTCCACGGGATTTAAAATTATGAGTTTGGTGGTCCCTGTGGTCCAAAAGGTTGGCGACCCCTGCATTAGATGAATTCCCTAGGGCTCGCTGCCTTAAAAGAGTGAGGGGAATCTTCAGGGACGACTCACACCCCGGCCAGCCCTTCTTCGCTCTCCTACCATTGGGTAGGAGATAGAGAAGCATAGCCAGCCACACCAACAGGCTGAAGAACAGTTTCTACCCGTGGGCTGTCAGACTCCTGAACGGAAAAATAACTTGATGTCAACATAGTATGGTAGACTTGCAGAGCCGGGGCGCTGTGCAACAAGGATACACGGTATAATAAGATTGGGACTGGGGTTAGGGACTTCTGTCCTCACTGTGTACACATGTTGTACTCTGACAATAAAAAGGTAATAATTCCATGCTGGCTCAGGAATTCTGGGAGTTGAAGTCCACAAGTCATTAAAAGGGCCATCGTTTCTCTCTCTTCTGGCTTCAAAGGATAACTTTTGACTGAGACCAGGACAGTGTGTTTTTTAGTCATCACCATTTAAGCAAAATTGTTGCTCCCTCTCTCTGCAAAAATCAGCCTAGGGAGAACTGTTTTCACCCAATACTGCTCACAAATACTGAACATGTTAAAGACAGACGCTTGCCGAGGGTGCGTCGGAATCAACAAGCCGAGAAATTGCTCCATGGAGGTTCCCCGCTGACGCCCTGAACGATTCAGGCCTTTCCATCTCTTTCCTTTTCAGGCGTAGTGGTTTGTCCATCACGATGCTCAACCCTCAGTAATTTTTTTCCCCGTGTAGGTGCTTCCAAAAAACAAAGAATCGTGCAGAAACATAGCACTATCCCCTCTAAAGATAAGACCTTCTTTTTCAAGGACTTAAAAATTTCTAGCAATAAAATCCTCAGGAGCAAAGTGTGTTCCAGAAGCCAAAACACAAAGAAACTTCTCAGCATCCAGGAACAAGCCGTGATGAGGTCGTGCACAACACAATGTGCCCAATGTGCAAGGGCCAGGAATGAAGAGAGCTGCTCCATTTGGGTGACGTTAGCGGTGCTGCTTTGAGCACACGACACATCCCTGGGATTGCCTGCGCATCTCAGCCATCCAAAGCCTGGGGAATATACTCATAGGTGATTGTTAAATACATGGTCGAACTTCTCTGTGGCAGCAGTCATGTTGAAGTGCGCGGCTTCCAACAGAGGGAAAAACGGAGACACTCTTCAAAACAAAGTATTTTTCCACCGTCCTGTTCCAACACATCATCCCAAACTCCCATCTCTCCTGGCACCCTTTAGCTTATCCACAATACTCAACCACAGTATTCCCCTTTTTCGTGCGTGTGTGTGCCAACCCCCTTCCCCGGTCCTGTTAAGCTGCTAGTCCTCAAGATAAAAAGACGAAACACAGACAGACAGAAAGACAACCTGACAGACAATTTTGCATTTGCAAGTTTTCTGGCGGAAGAGCCGCCCTCGACGCTCTTCCCCCCCCACCCCACCGGTCCACGGTTCCTTCGAGGGCCCCTCACTGCCGCCCGTTGTTCTCTGAAGCCTGGCTGGGGGCTCTGCTCTCCGTCTGGGACGAGGTGCCTTCGAAGCGCTGCGCGGCGATGGCGGCCTGGTGGGACATGCTTTTCCTCACGATGTCCCCTTTGCGCCACAACACTACCTCCTGCGCCCCAAAGGAGAAGAAGAAGAAGAAAGATAGGACAACCTCAAACGTGCTAATCTAGAAGAGGAAGCTTAGGACTACAACTCCCATCGTTCTGGACAGCCTGGCTGTTCTGAAAAACTCTGGGCAGGGGCAGCAATGTGCACCAGAGGCCTTGCTCTACATTAAGCAGGGAGACACTAGAGAGTGAATGCATGGATATCAGGGATGGGATTCAAAAAATATTTTTACTACCGGTTCTGTGGGCGTGGCTTGGTGGGTGTGGCAGAGGAAGGTTACTGCAAAATCCCATTCCCTCCCCACCCCACTAACCTGCTTTCCAGCTCCGTTCTCCTGTGCAGGGCAACAAACAAAGACCCAACCGATCAGCTGGGACTCGATGGGAGGCAGAGAAGAGATGGGGTTGGCGGGACCAATCAGAGGTGGTTCTCTGGACTACTCAAAATTTCTGCTACCAGTTCTCCAGAACTGGTCAGAACTGGCTGAATGCCACCTCTGATGGATATCCTTAAATGTCAGCAGGAAATCAACTCCATAGGTAAAGGTTCCCTCACACATACGTGCTAGTCGTTTCCGGCTCTAGGGGGCGGTGCTCATCTCCATTACTAAGCCGAAGAGCCAGCGCTGTCCGAAGACGTCTCCGTGGTCATGTGGCCGGCATGACTAAACACCAAAGGTGCACGGAACGCTGTTACCTTCCCACCAATAGTGGTCCCTATTTTTCTACTTGCATTTTTTTACATGCTTTTGAACTGCTAGGTTGGCAGAAGCTGGGACAAGTAACGGGAGCTCACTCCATTATGCGGCGCTAGGGATTCGAACCGCCGATCTTTCTGATTGACAAGCTCAGCGTCTTAGCCACTGAGCCAATCTGATTGTGCTGGACTATAAAGGTAGTCCTCATTTAAGAACCACTCACTTAGCAAAGGAATGGCAGACCTTCCACACCAAAGGTACTTATGACCCGGATTCAGAGTTATGATGATGGCATACAATCCCCCAGATCATTGGCTAACATTTATGGATGGTTGCAGTGTTCTGTGGTCGCATGATTTATCATTTTGGCCAGATATCAGGATTTTGGGTCGGTTTAGGGCAATAAACGCCCGTAGGACATTGACCCGTTTTACGACGGTGGCTTTTGCTCAACCAGCACAAAAAAAAGGGTCATAAAATCATGTAAGTCAGGATACTTGACTTACAATCGTCTTGACTTATAATGGGAATTCTAGGTTCCATTATGATTGGCTGGCTGGGGAATTCTGGGAGTTGAAGTCCACTCAGCTTCCAGTTGCTCAGGATTTGACCCCTGCCCCCAAATCCCCCCCAAGACAATTCGGTTTCCTCACCTGCTGTTTAAAATAACGCCTCTCCTCCTCATCAATTAGCACCAGATTGAGGTAATAGCGCACCGAGAACTTCTTATTGATGTCCCTCATAGTGGGAGTTAGTTCATAGCCAGCCAGGAAGAGCCGAATTGGGATGGACTCTCCTGCAAAGGAAGGGAGAGGCAGTTAGCCAACTGAGTATTATCATTGTGCTTTTATCCTTCTTTTATATATTTTAGAGGTCCTTGGTGCTCTCCGGGTTTTGTTGTTTTCTTGCAGACCTTTCATTACCAAACTAGGTAACATCATCAGTGGTAGGAGGGAGTGGGAATTTGCTGTGTTTATATACCCCACTCCTAGCAATGATATTATCTAGTTTGGTAATGAAACATGTGTAACAAAACCACTAAGCTCAGAGAGCACCAAGGATCCTTCATTTCAACCCTGAGCTACAAATATTCTCCTTTATGTATTTATACACACACACAGACAGACAGAGAGAGAGAGAGAGAGAGAGAGAGAGAAGTGGGAGAGAGAGATAGAGAGGAGGGGAAGAGTGAAGAGAGAGAGGAGAGAGAAGAGAGAAGAGGGAGAGAGAGAGAAAGAAAGAGAGACAGACACACAGTGCTGTCTGGACTGGATAAAAATACATACACAAAAAAACCCATTTTTTTCTTATTATTCATTTATTATTTATGTTTAGTAGTTATTTCTGTTTTATTTATTGGCTTCATTTTAATTTTATTATCCAGTGATGGCTATTTTATTTTTATTGGCTTCATTTTGATTTTCATTATTTATTTTTTTAGCATTCAACTTTGTTGAGGAATTTTGACTGTAATAGTAAAATATCAAAATATGGTTTTTCAAATATACATTTCTTTTATTTATGCGTCACTGTGCTTTTATTCTTATATTTATTTTACATTTTACCTATGTAGATATCATATAATTATATACAATATTTAAAATAAAAAAATTAAGTCCAGGCGGTGCCCATACCTAATATTCCTACCTCCTATAATCCTGGAGCATTCATTCATTCATTTATTTATTGAATTTATATTGCTGCCTATTCGCCCATGGAGATTCGTGGCGGCTTACAGAATATAAAACCATATTTAAAACAATAAAAACTAACAGTAATCAAATAAATTAATAAAGTGTAATATAAGAAAATCAGCCCCCAACTCCTACCCTCTGCCCTGGCAACAGCACTTCATACGAGCCATTGAATGGACTCCATCCCGCTCTGCGTTCCCCAGGCCCGCTGGCAGAACCAGGTTTTCAGCGCCTTCCGGAAGAGTGTTAGAGTGGCAGCCATTTTAATCTCTGGGGGGATGATGTTCCAGAGAGAGGGAGCCACCACAGAGAAGGCCCTTCTTTTGGGTCCCGCCAGGTGTACCTCCCTCAGGGATGGGACCCGCAACATTCCCTGCCTCTGATGGGTCAGGTAGATGTGACTGGCAAGAGACGGTCCCTCAGATAACCTGGTCCCAAGCCATGAAGGGCTTTAAAGGTGACAACCAGCACCTTGAATTGCACCCTGGAAGCAAATTGGCAGCCGATGCGGCTCCCGCAGGAGAGATATTACATGTGTACATCGAGGTCTGAACAAAACCATGCGGGCCGCTGCATTTTGCACCAACTGGAGCTTCCAGGTGCTCTTCAAGGGCAGCCCCATGGACAGCGCGTTGCAATAGCGTGCCACAAACAGGATATTAAGATGGTGAGGAAAAGGGGGGGGGGTTGGCTTCCTCTCTTCCCACCACTGGCCACAAAGCCCTTGAAAGGCCCACCATGGAGATGGCTCCTCCAGCTCACCTCTCACAGGGGCTCCGTCCATAATCTCATATTTGGCAATGGTGTCGTTTTCGTGGTAGACGTTGGGCCCCGTGCCAGTGGTTTCCCTCTTGATGATGTCAATCTCCATGTGTTTGATCTTGATCCGGACGAGAAGGAAGTAGATTTTCCCTACGATCACGTCTTTTAAGTGGTACCTGGAAGAGATGGTTATAGATCCGTGATGGCGAACCTGTGGCACGCGTGGCCAGCTGGTCTTCGCGAGCACTGTAAAAGGGCCCGAGGACCAGCCAAAAAACAGGCCATTTCATCACTAGTTGTTCTTTTCATTGAACGAAGCATACCCAATTGCTGTGACCGTTCTCCACATGTTCCTTGGCTACATCACCAGCCACAAGACTCTTAAGAAGTGCAGCAGAAGCCAACTTACTTGGATTTGTTGTACTCAAACTCAATGTGTAGGCAATCTTCAATCCCCACCTCCATCTTAATGGAGGAATTGAGCTCCGGATACGTGCTAAGGGTGTGCACCACAATGTCCATCTCTTTCACCACGTCATTCAATCTACGGCTCACGGTGGCCCGGAGGAAGTACCTGAGAAAGGGGAAAAGGTGGATTAAGACGCATCTAAGAAAGTTTATCAACATCATCTTCATCTAACAACCACATAATCCCTTGCGGGGTAGAGTCTGGACAACTGAATTGAGCTAGTAGTGTTTACTGGCCCGATGCCCTTCCTGTTGCCAATGCGGAGTTTTTGTTCAGCAGATATATTCTCATTGTGCCCGGAGAGAGAAATATCTGCCTCTACCCAGGATCGAACTCACAGCCTCCTGATTGTGAGGCAAGAGCTCCACCTCTAGGCCACCGTACCACTTCTTTCTAAGCAGGTTTATCTCCTGAGGGAAAAACATTCACTTGTGGAAATGGAACTCACCTCAGCTTCACATTCTGCCCAGTGTACGATTCGTACGGTTTCTCCACATGGGTGAATTCAAAGTCAAAAGTTTGTGACTGGGTGAATTCACCAGGACGGGCCAAATCTTTTACCAGCGACACAAATTCATGATGGTTCCCTCGGTCGTAGTATAATTCTAGGAGGGAAATACTCTAGATTAAAAAGGATACTTCCATGTTAAACAAAATTAAAACAGCAACATCAATAGCACTTAGACTTATATATCACTTCACAGTGCTTTACAGCCCATCTCTAAGTAGTTTTTAATGTCAGCCTCTTGCCCCCAACAATCTGGGTCCTCATATCTTGGAAGGATGGAAGGCCAAGTCAACCTTGAGTCAGTGAGAATCGAACTCCTGACAGTGAGCAGAGTTATGCCTGCAATACTGCATTCTAACCACTGTGCCATCATGACTCTGATGCCACCTTGATATCACCATGACATCCCACCCCTTTGAGAAACAATGTGAGGTGGGGGGAAAAAACCCAGAATATTTTGGAGAAAACTTTCCATCAAGTTATTCTGTTGTGCTGATGTCCTGTCCCTTCCCCAGGTTAGTTTTGGCCAAGATGACACAAAACAGTTAGTAGTGGAAGGAAGGGACAACTACAATTAGGTCACACAAATGGATTCAGTTCTGAGCTATTATATAAAAATGGTTTACTGAGCCACAGAGAGAGAGAGAGAGAGAGAGAGAAGGCATTTTGATTTAAGACGTCGCCAAATGTTTTTCTCTGGGAATCCAGAGTGCTGCGTGAATAATTGAACTAAAGTCAAATGGCACTGAGCGGTCGTATCTTAAATTACGCAGCATTTTAATAAAGCAAGCTTTACATAAAAGGTTGCTCGCCCATCTAAATCAAGCCTGGTGCATTTATTCACTACTATTCCATCTATCTTGATCAACCTGAATTAATAACCACTTACGTAGTTTGCATCAGAATTCTTTCCTATCACCTTTCTTTTTTAATTAGGGCTGAGAAGATTTGAATCCTGAACTTTTTGTTGCTCAGCTATGACTCTCCTTTCCCTCCCCCCCAAAAAAAACAACAGTTATCCATCATCTAAGCCAGGAATCTCAAAACTTGGCAACTTTAAGACTTGTGGACTTCAAGTCCCAGAATTCTTCAGCCAGCTGGCTGGGGAATTCTGGGAGTTGAAGTCCACAAGTCTTAAAGTTGCCAAGTTCAGAGACCTCTGATCTAAGCCATTGATAGCTATTTACTGTTGTCCAGTTAAGATGCTGTGATATTCTATCATGGAAGAGTGAAACAGAATCAAAACAGAGATTCTGCTGCATTCCAAGTTCTCCCTGATAAAATAAAAACAAAGAAGATTTACTGGGGAAAAAGTTCAGCAAATTTGCACAAGAGGTATGTGTGACATTCAAAATTGCCAGTTGGCATTTTCAAGATAATGAATAGGTACTTGGGGTAAACTCTCAGATGTGAGATGTGTGTGTGTGTGTGTGTGTGTGTGGCACACTGGTGAGCTTCGAAGATGGACACAGGATGTCATCATTCCACGAATATAAAATAAAAACTCAACCCAAAGTGTTATTTATTTTTCACATTTTTGAACCGTCCATCTCCTTTAAGAGATGAGGTTATAAAGTTTATGTTCTTACAAAATTTAACGATATAACTCAACAAAGTCTAAAATTAACATGGGAAAACGGTGGTTTAGCCTAAAGTGTTATCTCCAAAAGCAATATCCATTGTGAGATAACATTAAGATAACCCTGCAGCTAAATCTCAGCCGTAAGCTGACCTTAAAAGAAATGATTTTTCTTTAAAGCCAAGCCACCTCTAACAAAAATTTAAGACTATCAGTAATCATAAAAACACTGAAATCTGAAAACTTATCCACTCCTTAAAAGTGCAATTTAGACCTGAAGCAACCTAATCTAATCCAATAGAACATCATTTATTTTATCTAAACTAAAAGTGATCGTCAACGCCAGTAACCATAAAAAGTCACCTTAAAGCTAATCCAACATCCATGCCAAATTGAACCAGTCTACAAGGAAGCCAAACTCTCAACCTGACTTGACTCTAAGGTAGGGATGTCCAACCTGGACAACTTTTTTTTTTAAAATTAATTTTATATAATTTTTATTCTAGAAAAAAAACACATTTATTTGACATACATTTAAAACAGACAGATCAACCTGGACAACTTTTAAGATCAATGCTCAGAATCCCCTAGCCAGGAGGCTAACTGAGGAATTCTGGGAGGTGAAGTTTACAAGTCTTAAAGTTGCCAAGGTTGGACACCCCAGCTCTAAGGCATAGTATTTTTGCTGCAAAGCAACCTTAGCAAGCTACCTTTTCTGTAGTCAGAATTAAAAACTGCAATCATCATAAAAACACACCCCAAATCTCAAACTCTCTTTAAATTTAAATCTCCAAAACTAAACAGATTTTCCATCCTAAGAGTTACCTACTCTACTCTGACTGTCAAATCTTTTACCAAGTTTAAGTGATGTCCTTTGATGGTAATCCAGAAGGCACCAAAAGGTGGCTCAGAAGTGTCCTCCTGGCTCTTTTATAAGTAGTCCTCATTTAGTGGCCACAATTGGGACCAACAACTTGGTTATTAAGCAAAGGGATTGTTAAGCAAAACTGCAACTGTGCTTATGATCTGACTTCAGCTTTCTTGTACCTTGTTTTACCTTTGGCAGTAAAGTTACCATTTCATCACTGTTGTAATGATTGGTCACTAAACAAGTCAGTTGCTAAATGGAGACTACCTGTACTTGCACCTGCTTAAGGGACTATTGAAATACAGCACCATGAAGGCAGTTTCTGCTTATCACATGCACCTGTAGTAAGGGGCAAAGGGAACCAGGATCAATTCTCTTCCTACCAATAGGTCAACTAGCCAGAATGGGGCGAAGGGAACCAGGATTAATTCCCTTCCTACCAATAGGTCAACCTAGCCAGGATGGGGCGAAGGGAACCAGGATCAATTCCCTTCCTACCAATAGGTCAACTAGCCAGAATGGGGCAAAGGGAACCAGGATTAATTCCCTTTCTACCATCACGTCAACCAGCCAGGATGGGACGAAGGGAACCAGGATTAATTCCCTTTGTACCGTCAGGTCAACCTGCCAGGATGGGGCAAAGGGAACCAGGATTCCCTTCCTACCAATAGGTCAACTAGCCAGGATGGGGTGAAGGGAACCAGGATTAATTCTCTTCCTACCACGTCAACCAGCCAGGATGGGGTGAAGGGAACCAGGATTAATTATCTTCCTACCATGATGTCAACCAGCCAGGATGGGGCGAAGACAACCAGGATTAATTTTCTTTGTACCATCAGGTCAACTTGCCAGGATGGGGCAAAGGGAACTGGGATTAATTCCCTTCCTACCATCACATCAACTAGCCAGGATGGGGTGATGGGAACCAGGATTAATTCCCTTTGTACAGTCAGGTCAACTAGCCAGGATGGGGCGAAGGCAACCAGGATTAATCCCCCTCCCACCTGTCAGGTCAACTAGCCAGGATTTAGCCCATCTTACCAATCTGGCCAATGAATTCCACCTTGATGCCCTGGTGTTCCAGGCGTTTGTTGGGGTGCTTGAGGGTTAAAATGACCCTCCCGGAGACGGTTTCGCCGTCGTAAAAGAGGAAATACTTCTCCTTCTTGCCTTCCTCCGTCTTGTGTTCCGCCCGGCGCCTGCTCTCGGCATCGCTCAGCACCAGTTCCAATTCGGCGCTCTGTCCAAACCCAAAGAAGCTCATCTCGGGGCTGGAGAGGAAGGCGCGGGTACCAACCCCACCCCTTCCAAGAGGTCCCAACCGGATCCCAGGCCAGGGATGCTCAAGGGATGCTGCAAAGATGCTGAAGCGGCCCCTGGACCACTTTGCTGGACCACTTCAGGCCAGAGATGGGGATGCAGGGGGCGAAGCTTTTTAAGGCAAGGCCAAAAGGGACCCCCGCCGGCCGCTGGAGCCAAGGCAGACCCGGACATAAGGGAGCCTAAGGGTTGGGTGGGTGGGGTAGAAGGGGACCCCGAGATGCAGGTGCCAGCTGCAAAGGGGAGGCAGAGGCGCCCGCCGGCGGCAGCCAAGGCAAGGCGGGTGGGCGTGAGAGGGGCAGAGGGCGCAGCTTGCAAAACCGAGGAAGGGGAGGGGGCAAAAGCTCCCCGGGAAAAGCGTGCACGGAGAGGCATGCAAAGGAAGCAGCCGGGGGAAAAAAGCAGGAGACCCCCACCCCACCCCCTCTTTTTTTGAGGAGGGTTGCAAGAGGCTGCTGGAAGGGGATGCTTTGCACGGCGGAGAAGGGGAAAGGGGGTTTGCACGGGGGCGTTGCAAGGAAAGGCCGCAAAAGCAGCGGGGTCAAAAGAGAAAAAAAAATGCAAGGCCCGAGCAGCCGGGCCGGCTTCCTTCCAAGTGATGACAGCAGCCCGTCGCTGCGGCAGCCCGCCCGCCTCCCGCCGCCTCCTCCTCCTCTTCCTCTTCCTCCTCCGCTCGGGTTTGCAAGGCTGCAAGGGCTCGCGCGCCGAGTCCCGGACCTAGAAATCGGGCATCGCGCATGCGCCAGTCCCGGGGTTGGGGTGGAAGAAAAAAAAGGTGGGGGTGAGAGGGAGGCGGCTCTTGCACGAGCGCCTCGGCACAGCGCATGCGGGCTTGCCCAAAGGGGCTCGCCCGCCTGGGAACGCCCCTTCTTTGCCCTCTTTTCTCGGCGCGCAGGCGCGCCGCGCTCAGGCCGACGGCTCAGGCGTCCCCAGGCCGGCAGGGATTGGCTGACGGGCGGCGAGCGCGGCGATTGGTCGGTTCGAAGACAGCAGCGGCGGGGGCGGCCAGGGAGCTGCGCGCCATGGCGGCCAGGGAGCTCTTGGTGGGCGCGGTGGATCGCTGGGGATTGCGGGACGTCGACCGGGGTGAGCTGTGGGGAAGGGGGGAGAATTGGAGCTTCTGGGGTGGGCGTGGGGCGTGGGAAATTAACCTCCAATGAGCGGCAGGGGCTGGGAGGTTAACCAGGCTGGGACGTTGCTTTTCATTGGATGGGGGACCACCAGGAGATCACAGGTCAGGAAGGAGCCTACCGGTTCTGGACCCAAGATTCTTAGCCCCGGGATGGGAGACCACCAGGAGATCACAGGTTGGGAAGAAGCCTGCTGGTTCTGGACTCAGATTCTTAGCCCCAGGATGGGGAACCACCAGGAGATCACAGGGCAGGAGGGAGCCTGCCGGTTCTGGACTCAGATTCTTAGTCCCAGGATGGGAGACCACCTGGAGGTCACAGGTTGGAAAGGAGCCTGCCTGGACTCAGATTCTAGGTTCTGGACTCAGAGGAGGAGCCTGCTTCTGGACTCAGCCCCAGGATGGGAAGAACCACCAGGAGATCAGGGCATCACAGGGCCCCAGGATGGAAGACAGGAATGGGAACCACCAGGAGATCACAGCCCTGCCGGTTCTGGACTCATATTCTTAATTCTGGGATGGGGAGCTACCAGGAGATCACAGGGCAGAAGGGAGCCTGCCAGTTCTGGACTCATATTCTTAGTCCCAGGATGGGAGACCACCTGGAGGTCACTGGTTGGAAAGGAGCCTGTCGGTTCTGGACTCAGGTTCTTAATCCTGGGATGGGGGACCACCAGGAGATCAGTCCTGGCAGCAGAGACTAGATTGAGAAGAGAAAAAGGGGGCGACAACTGCTTCCATGCACCTGTCGAAACAACAGCAGCAATCACAAACCTGCCTGGTGGGTTGAGAATCTGAGTATTCAAAGAGCAGCAACTTGCAGGAGGTACTTGATTTACAACTGTTCATTTAGTGACCGTCCGAAATTACAACAGCATTGAAAAAAGTGACTTACAACCGTTTTTCACACTTAATGACCATTGCAGCATCCCACGTGGGTGTGGTCACGTGATCAAAATTCAGCCGCTTGGCAAATGACTCCTATTTATGACGGTAGCAGCATCCCGGGGTCACATGACCTGCTTTTGTAATCTTCCAACAAGCAAAGTCAATGGGGAAACCCGTTTCACTTAACAACAGTGGCAAGAAAAGTCATAAAATGGAGGCAAAACCCACTTAACAAATGTCTCACTTAACAATAGACATTTTGAGCTCAATTGTGGTCGTAAGTGGAGGACTACCTGTACGGGATGAAATAGTTCATTATTGAGATGACTTTGTTGTCCAAGGTTCAAATGCTTGCCATTTCACCCTTGAATCTAGGGATAATTTGTAGATTATTAGAATCCACGTTATAGATTCTATAGAAAAGGAAGTATAAAAATCCTTGGCAGTTCTATAATTGTGTCCCACCACTTTTTCATTTATTTATTTTCCTTTCCTTCCTTTGAGTTTGCAAATCAGCTTGGCAATCCAATCATTTTAGGATTCTTTGCTCTGCACTTTCTTGAGATCGTACCCATTCTGAATGAATCCAGTAGATCCCATTCCTCAGTTTTATCGGTGGCCCTCCTCTTTTACACTTCTTGCTATAAGTATGCTAAATATACTACCTTTTTGGTAGTCCATTGGCATCACTTGGCCAAAGTATATGCGTTTCTGCTTTTCTGAAGGCAAGGAAGCTGTCAATTTGAATTACTATATATACTAGCGTCCTGTCAGTGTGTGAGAGAGTTGAGGTCTGTTTGGAAAGTGAAACAGTATTTGCTGTGTGAGCAAGAAGGAGCCTGGGCATGGCTTAGCTCAGCCGTTCTGTACTAAAGTAAAACTGCAACTGAAACTCCTCTGCTTGTGTTTTGTATTTGGAAGAGATTTCTTTTCAGGTGGGGAAGGGGAATAGAACTCCTTAGCATCGGAGCATGTTAATAATAATATCCGAAATACTAATGCTCTGATGGTCATTTCAAAAAATCCTTTCTTAGCACCTAGAAGCCAAGAGGAATATACGTGCCAAGTTTCAAGTTTGTAGGCTTTACAGTTTTGGAGATTTTTTGATGATGCCTATAATAAATAAATAAATACACACACACACACACACACACACATGTACATATACATATATATATATATATATATATATATACATATATACTCACACCTGTGTGTGTATCATACATATACATGTATACACACACATTACACACACACAAAGTTATTGAACCAAGCATGAATTATGAAGTCCTCTGAAATTACCAATTATTTTTTACAAGTGGAGCAAAAGCATAATAAATTTGGCAAATTTAAATTCTGTGACATTTTTTTAAATCCTCATGACTTATCCATACCTTAAAATGATGGAGAAAGCTACGTTACAATTGCCTCCTGCATCTACTTCATGCTTTCTAATATTCTGCTTGGATGATGGAATTGCATCTTAAAAGAGGAGGATTATTTTTCTTAGTGCCATCAATTTATAAGTAAGATACTTGTTTCAATATTTACCCCGGAATTGCAAAAGCGGATATGCAATCATTACTTTTAATAAGACATTCTAATTTATGCTTCAGCCTTTTTTCTTCTTGCAATTCCATAGACGTTTTAAAAGATAATGACATAGAGAAGGGTGGTAATTTTTTACTCCCTGAATTGCTAGTGAGTCACAAATTTAATCTCACTTAGAGGAGGGGATTTTTTTTTTTGCTTTGTTTTGTTTTTAAAAACAAAAGTTACTGTGTATTATTTTAAACATTTATATATCCCTCTTCTAATTATCACAAAGCAGATTATATCATAGGTAATAAAGCAAAATGCAGTAAAAGAAAAAAAAATGTGTAAACAATTAAATCCTCTGACATCACGGGCCAAATGTGTTGCAAGAACCAGAGGCTCAGCTGTTGGGTTGTATCTTGGGTTCAGAAAAAGGAAGGAAAGAGTATTTTATTTTTATTTTATTTTATTTTGTTCTGTTTTATATTCTATTCTATTCCATTCCATCCTATTCCGTTCTATCGTTCATTCCAATATCCTATCCTATCCTATTGTTTTCCTATTCCCTATTATATTCTATTTTATTCTATTGTTTTCCTATTCTGTATTCTATTCTACTCCATTCCATTCCTTGTCTTTATTCTATTCTATTCCTATTCCATTCCATTCTACTCCACTCCTACTCCCACTCCACTCATTATCCTTTCCTATCCTAGTCTATTCATTGACCGCCCATCTCACTTACAATTACAAAACCATAAACACTGAACAGAAAATATTGTGTACATTCAATAGCGTCGTCCTTTTGTACCTTGGCAGTCTTTTCATTTCATCATTGACAGAAGCCTGCATCCTTGCTCTGTTTGAAATATTTACATTTTTCCCCTTTTCAGCCTGGGTTGACACTGTGTGGGAACTGGACTTCACCGAGACGGAGCCTTTGGATTCCAGGACCGAAGGCTTGATAACCGATGACGGTGTGGAGGCTTTTGTGCAGCTTTACAAGGCGCTGTATCCATTTTGTGCAGATGGCCAGGAGACCACGGAAGTAAGGAACGATTCTTTTCCCCTAACAACAATCAGCCAGCTTTATAGTGTCCTCGATTTTAAATCCTAATTACTTAGGCAGAAATATACATACATACATACATACATCCTGTCCTATTTTCCCCACAACCACCATCCTAGGAGGTGAGTTGGGCTGAGAGCGAGAGAGTGACTGGCCAAAAGTCAGTCACTCAAGAGGGGACTATAATTCACAGTCTCCTGGTGATTGGCCCAAAGTCACCCAGCTGGCTTTCATGCCTAATGCGGGACTAGAACTCACCATCTCCCGGTTTCTAGCCTGGTGTCTTACTCACAGTAAGCCTGCTGTCTTAAAGGTAAAGGTTCCCTTCGCACATACGTGCTATGCATTTCCGGCTCTAGGGGGCGGTGCTCACCTCCATTACAAAGCCAAGGAAGAGCCAGCGCTGTCCGAAGACGTCTCTGTGGTCATGTGGCCAGCAGGACTAAACGCCGATAAGGCCACGGAACGCTGTTACCTTCCCACCAAAGGGGTCCCTATTTTCTACTTGCATTTTTTTACGTGCTTTCGAACTGCTAGGTTGGCAGAAGCTGGGACAAGGAACGGGAGCTCACCCTGTTACGCGGCGCTAGGGATTCGAACGGCCAACCTTTCTGATCTTAGCTACTGAACCATCCCTGTCTGAACCACTATATTAAACTGGCTCTAATCCAAACTTGCCCTAATCATAAGATGTACTTACCGTGGCAGTAAATTAAATGAAAAATAGTACTCCAGCAGCAATGGGTGTTTTAGTCCATATCTCACCTACCGACTGCCCATCAAAAGGCACTCTAGGAGAAAATGGGTTTGCTTTTGTTGTAAAGGGACTATAGATAAATGATTCCCAGAAGTCTGGGGTTTGACAGCGTTCTTAAATCCTGCTGATCTTTAAAAAAGGGTGTTGGAGCTGTACATTTAGTAGACTGGGACAAGTAGGCCTCCTTGGGGTACATCCCATCCATCACCACTGTGAAGTTTCAAGAAAGAATGGGAGATACTGTAAACCAGGCTCCCATGTCCCCTGGTTGGCTCGGGAGACCTACAAGGTCAGAAGTGGTATAGCTGCATCTGATGGGAAGTTCAACCAGCAGTGATTTTCCTCTTAAAACTACACGAGGGATCTCCCACCACCGAGCTGGGTTCCATAACCTGACGCCAGTGGTGGTATTCAATTTTTTTTACTACCGGCTCCGTGAGCATGGTGGGTGTGGCAGGGGAAGGATACCACAAAATCCCCCTTCCCTCCCCATCCCGCTAACCTGCTTTCCAGCTCCGTTCTCCTGCGCAGGACAACCCAAGAAGACCCAACCAATCCGCTGGGACTCGATGGGAGGCAGGGAAGAGATGAGGTGGGGCCAGTCAGAGGTGGGATTTGCCGGTTCTCCGAACTACTCAAAATTTCCGCCACTGGTTTAGTTTAGTTCAGTTTAGTTTAGTTTATTGTCATTGCACCTTCGTACAATGAAATCGAACACCATTTTCAGTGCATATCATGACCATGAAAATAAACACATCCGTCACACTCCACACATTGAACGGAAAACCCCCATTGAACACCATCTCTGCCTGACACCCATGGTGGATAAAAATTGATTATTAAAAAAAATAGGTTAAAAAAATATATCAGATTTTTAATTTTTTTTAATCAAATTTATTTTAGTAAAATGCTTTTGGAGTAAAAGTCTGTTTTCTATTTAAGATACATGTATAATTTAGTTTATTCAGCATGAAGTGGAGCTTAGTTGTGTAGCATGAGGCTTTAAATTCTGCGACGTTTACATTTTTTGGTAAACTCATTCAGTGAATCCAAGCTCTGCAAGCTAAATAGGAAACCTTCATTTTCTTTGCAAATAACAACATTAAAGATTCTAACTACCAGCAAGGACGAGTCCTGACATTGAAAGAGCATCTGTCGTTTCAGATTCATCCTGGCAGCGTCTGTTAGTGGGCGTCTACTCACCTGCTGCCTGCCACATGCCTCACCTTGTTGTGAACTGAATGAATGAATAAATGAATGAATTTTTATTGGCCAAGTGTGATTAGACACATAAGGAATTTGTCCCTGCCGCATCACCAGCAGTTCCATTAAAGTGAATGGGACGGTCGGTGAGTCAACAGCGGGTCAAAAGACGAGCTGCTACGGGACAGAGATAACAGTTGCTCTTTTAAAAATTATGATTTAAATCAAGTTGATTTAAAGCAAGCCTTTCTACCAGTGAGTGATTTAAATCGCAATTTAAATCGACTTGATTTCAATCAAATCCACCCTGCTGACACCAAAAATGACTTTATGTGATCCTGCTATCAGCTTGTTCTCTTTTCATTTCAGAGCATCTGGCCCATTTTGGTGGAAAATAACCTCTCCCCTAATGCCATGGTTGCTGTGTTGCATCACTTTGTCCAAGAGGCCCAGAACAGGAAGGCCAACACACAACGACGCCTGTTTGCCCTCCACGCAGCTGGGTTGTATTTTTTATTAGTTGAAATTCCCGGTAGGTCTGTGAACTGCTTGTGTTTGTGCTTTGACCCATCTCAACAAGGTAGCATTGAAACGTCAGCTCCATCAATGGCCGCAGTACCGCTGTCTGTGAGGGTTTGGAAATGAACTTCAAGCAATCAACCAAGGGAGCTCGTACAGTCATGGGGTTTCTCCTCGCTCTCTTCCGGCCTTACCCTTAGGACCTGTAAACCTGATTTAGACCCGGGATTCTCAATCTGATTTAGATTTAGACCAACGTTTAGACCAATCTTAGCAACTTGAAGATGTGTAGATTCAATTCCCAGAATTCCTCGGAGAATTCTGGGAATTGAATCTACACATCTTCAAGTTGCCAAGGGTGACAAACATGGATTTAGATGCATGTGGCGTGCATAGGCCAGTCTTAGAAAAGCAAAAACTGACTACCGTGTTTCCCTGAAAATAAGACCCTGTCTTATAATGTTTTTGGCCACCCAAAAAGGCACCAGGTCTTATTTTCGGGGGAAGTCCTCCACTGACTAACCTCACTGGCACGCGTCTCCCCCGGCCTCCTTTTCACTGTCAGAGGCCTTCAGGAACTTCTTCTGTAGCTGGCAAGGCTTTCCTGAAGGCCTCTGCAGCCAATAACAGAGTTCCAGATTGATCCAGAACTTTGTTATCCACTACAGAGGCCTTCAAGAAAGCCTTGCCTGCCTTGCTGACTGCAGAAGAAATGGGCCGGCAAGGCAGGTGTCAGGGTGTGTGAGGGCTGGCTACAACTGTCCAAAGGTAAGTAGTAGGGCAGCTCCACCTCCACATACCCACCCTTGCTTAATTTTTACCCGTCCACTCTGGAGTGAGTGGGAACTTAATTAGGGCTTATTTTTGGGGGTAGGGCTTATATTGGGCGCACGTGTAAAAAAATCAAGCTAGGACTTACTTTCAGGGTAGGTCGTATTTTCGGGGAAACAGTAGTAATGTGTGAACTTGGTAAGGCTTCCTTAAGTCATCCATTCATTAGGATCAGAAGGGAAAAACAACATCAGTCCTGTAAGGCAGAAAGACTGTAGTGAAAATACCGTGGTGTTGTAACACCATCACACCAAGGGAAAGTTGTACTCAGATTCTCATTAAGCTATGGCCAATCATCTTGTCTCATCCTCACTAACCAATATTTGTGGGAAAAATGGTATGGAAGAAAGAGATTTGGGGAGGGAGAGGAGATAGATAAGAAAACCAATAGAGGTATCTAGGTTCTTAAGGAGGTATCTGCAAGAAGGTTTCAGGCTTGCAAAACACCTGGTAATATTGTGTTATCAATTATGGTTTTTGTGCTCCGTTAAGCTGCAGATGACGTGATTTAAAAAAAAGTAGTTTACCGTTAATATGCAAACGGGTCTTTTTGGCAGGCAGCATAGCCAACCAGATATTACACCCGGTGATGTTCGAGAAATGCCTTCAAACCTTGTCTAAATGTTGGCCCGAGGAGTTGTATTTTCCCAGAAAAAGGAAAAAGAAACTGAACAAAAACTTGATGGGCGAGAGAAAGAAAGGAAAGCCCGCAAGAAATGAAAACCCTCCGGTAAAAATAATACAAATTTAATATTCCTTATCAAAAGCATTATATTTTGTCTGTTTTCAGGCTCCTTAGTTGATTGGTCTTTTTGGTGTATTCCAGTGTTCAGTATAGCAGTTGAAGGCCAGATCTTCTAGATCAGGGGTGTCAAACTCAGTTTTGATTGAGGACCGCATCAGGGTGGTATTTGGGGGGAAATGGGCGTGGCCAGGGTGGGCATGTTCAGCTCGACATCACTTGTGTCGGGGGCACCTGTGCTGGCCAAGTGCTAAGGCAGGACTTCTCTCAGACCCTCTCATTATTATCTTCCTCTCCTTTCCCTTCCCTTTTCCCTTCCCCCCTTCCCTTTCCTTCTTCCTTCCCCTCCTTCCTTATTTTTTCCTTCCTTGCTCTCTTCCCTTCTTTGTCTTTCCTCTTTCCCCTTCTCCCTTCTTGCATGCCCAAATGCAAAAGGGGAAACATTTCTCTTTTTGGTTTCTTTTATCAGTTTGGTTTGCTAGCCCTCTGCCGGCGAAAACGGAGCTCCGATTTCTCCGGCAGAGCCACCGCTGGCCGGTCCTTTGCTGTTTCCGTGACCGCCAGATCTAAGCACTTGAGTTTGACACCCCTGCCCTAAATCAATTGTCCCCAATTTTGGAGGGGCAGCACCGGGTACCAGTTTGGCAGAAAACCATTTTTTTCACAGACTGGGGGTGTGTGCCATCGAGATCTCGTTTATGCGCAGATGAAGTTTGCTCGCTTGCACAGCCCTGCTCCTAACAGTCTTCAGACCGGTGATTGGGGTGCCTCAGTTCTAGCCTTAACAAGCCTTCTGTTGCCTATCTTTGCTGCATCAAAATAATGCACAATACAGGTAGTCCTCCACTTACGACCACAGTTGAGCCCAAAATGTATGTTGCATAAGGGAGACGTTTGTTAAGTGAGTTTTCCTCTCATTTTATGACTTTTCTTGCCACAGTTCTCAAAGTCAACTACAAAATCGTTGCCGTTAAGTCAGTCACTTGGTTGCTAAGTGAATCTGGCTTCCGCACTGACAGTCAGAAGGTCACAAAAGAGGATCAACATGACCCAGGGAAGCCCCCAAAATATTGGCAAAATATGCACATCTGGATAGAAGAAATGTGTGGAATGAAAATAGAATACAGACGAGAGTTTTTTTCTGCTAGGGATCAACACGAGGAAATACGATAAAGAAAATATATATCTAATAATCCATGTCATAACTGCAGCAAGATTAGCGTTTGCACAGAATTGGAAAAGTAAAGATCTCCCAAATGAATTTGAAATATTGAGGAAAATTATGAGATGCGCAGAAATGAATAAACTAACAAAGGAGCTAAAAGATAAGGAAGATTTGGATTATTATAAAACATGGGACCAATTTTATGGTTGGCTAGAGAAGAGGAAGATTCATGCTAATAAGGAATTATTATATGTGTATTTAATGTATATGGAATGAAATTATATAATATTATTGGATTTAGCAAAATAAGGAAAAAGATTGATGTTAGGAGGACTGTACCAGGTTCAACGTTTTTATTGTAATTTCTGTTTCTGTTTGTTTGTTTAATAAAGGAACATTTTATAATAAAAAAAACTTGACCCAGGGACATACGGCAAGCGTCATAAATGTGAGTCCGGTGTCAAGCATCCAAATGTCAATCACGTAACCGTGGGGATGCTGCAACGGTCATAAGTCTGAAAAAAACAGTTTTATGCCACTTTCTTCAGTGCTGTTGGAACTTCAGTCACTAAGTAAACTACCTGTAGTACCTGCCCCCAGAAGTTTATTTTTATTTTATTTATTTTATCAATTTAGGGACAACCTCCCCCCTCTTCCATCACACTCACATAGAGAGTGGTTCAAGGCCAATTCCTATCAATGAGAATTACCGCCTGGCAATACCAGGAAGTTGCAGAGCGGTGCGGTGGCCTAGAGGTGGAGCTCTTGCCTCGCAATCAGGAGGCTGTGAGTTCGATCCTAGGTAGAGGCAGATATTTCGCTCCTCTGGACACCCTGAGAATGTCTCTGCTGAACAAAACTCCGCACTGGCAACAAGAAGAGCATCCGGCCAGTAAATACTCAGCTCCATTCAGTTGTCCACCCCGCAAGGGATTATTGGGATCATTAAAAGATGATGGGTGAGGAATACCAGGAAGCTGCAGTTTCTGAATCTTGCTTAACCGACCGGTGGTCTTTTTCTCCCCCGCCGTTCTAGACGGAAGACATCTTTGAAGAGGAAGACGTTCAAGAAGACATGTACTTCTCTGCCCGGGAGCTGCTCGAAATTCGTGAGGCCCTCTTCCTCCTGCTGAGAAACCTCCTGAGGCTTTTTTCCAAGTTTTCCCTGAAAGAGAGGCCCCAGTGTGTGCAGGCCTGTATTCAGGTGACTGCGATCTCCTCGCTTAAAGTGGCAGGATGCCCCGTCCTCCCCCACCCTTTATGCTCGTGCGGCTTGGTCCCCTGACTTACAACCAAAACCGAGTTCAGGATTTCCACTGGCGGCTTTCCATCAAGCGTAGACCGGAGTTTAGGGCCTCTTTTGCCGTGGTCATTAAGCCGTCGTTAAACGAATCGAGAGGTTATTAAGCAAACCTGGCTTCCCCGTCGACTTGGCTTGGGACTGGGAAGGACGTAGGTGGTGATCACCTGTCTGCAGGATGCTGCAACCATTGTAAATACCTGTTGCCAAGCACCTGAATGTTGATCACATGATGGCGGGGGAGGCCATTACGGTCATAAGTGCAAGAATTGGTTGCAGGACACTTTTTCCAGTGCCATTTGTTAACTTCAAATAGTCACTAAATGAATGACTGTAAAGTCAAAGATTACCTGTAATCAGATCAGTGCTTTTTTTGTCAACACTTGGCTGTCAGGATTCCGGCAGTTACCCTCAATTAAATCCTGAGTCTCAAGCCAAACTTCCAAAACTTCAAAAGGATTTATTGGGTGTTAATATGTCCGGCACTGCCTGGGTGTAGCCGACTCTGAGATACATCATTCACTGTTACCCTTGACCCAGGTTTCCCCCCCACACACACACCCTCTGGGTGTATCGTAATTCATATTCTCCAATGGGACAAATCCATAGCCCAGAGTCATCAATCATGCTCTCCAGTTAGAATTTTGCGCAGCAGAAACTTCAGTCACCTAGTGACTATCTTTGAAGACATTTATGGAATGCAGTTTCCGTTTTGCAAGCTGCTGCACTGCTCCACCCTCTCTTTCTGTTGGCAACTCTAAAAAGACCAGAGAATTATTTTATGAGTTGACATTCGCAACTGCAAGTTGTGTGAACTTCAACTCTGAGAATTCCCCATTTTTATAATCCCATAATATTTGTCCTGATAAGGGAATGTCAATGTGACAATTTCCCTCTTCTGTTTGTTTGACAATAGAAATTTGAATGAATGAAGAAAGAAAGAAAGAAGAAAGAAAGAAAGAAAGAAAGAAAGAAAGAAAGAAAGAAAGAAAGAAAGAAAGAAAGAAAGAAAGAAAGAAATTCTGTTCTACTCCGTTCGATTATTCTGTTATAAATTAAAACGTATTTTGTCTTATTTTCTCACAGATCTTTGTTAATCTGACGAGCCTGGAGCCCTGTACACAAGACTTCAAGCCTTTAGACATGAGGTGAGTTTTGCTTTGGAATCTCGAAGTGATATTGTGAGTTTGTGAAATCCCAGTGGGTGCTAAGGGCATGGAATTGAGCAAAACTAAATGTTCTTTCCCTGAAGACAGTAGACTTTATCGGCAAACATTTACTCTGTATCACCAAATAGATCCAACAGAAAACTTTTCCTTTGGCTACAGGACTATTTCCAGAGCCAAATATATCTCAGAACTTGCCTACTTTGGCCTACAGCTGTTGTGTTCCCCGCTGCATAGCCTAGAAGACAAGGTAAAGGCTATATTCATTAATATTGTTCTTTGTTGGATTCTAAAGACATGGATCTATAAAACTATCCTTTCTATGGAAGCGGCCAAGGAAATTCAGCTTTCTCTTAATAGAGGACCTGGGGGTGCTGCTGCTGTTTTCTTCTTCCTTTTCTCCTCCTCCAATCTCCTATCTACTCTTCCTCTCCTCCTTCTTCTTCTTTTCCTCCTCCAATCTCCTTTCTCTCTTCTTTGTCGTCTTCTCCTCTTCCTCTTCCTCCTCCTCCCCCTCCTTCCTTCCTTCCTTCCTTCCTTCCTTCCTTCCTTCCTTCCTTCCTTCCTTCCTTCCTTCCTTTCTTGAATTGGCAGAATGAAGCCACCTTCTTGGCTGTATTGTTGGCCAAAAATAAGTCATTATCAGTAGTAGCCAACATCCCAGAAGATGGGCCAGGCTTTGTGTGTCTCCATGTACACACAACATGTTGTTATCTGCTAAGAACTTCCATTTCAGCATATTCGTTTTACTTTTAGGGACTCCAACTCTTACCCAATTCAGGGTCCTCCTAGTAGTATAAGAGAGGTTGGATCCTCCTGTTATTCCTTGGGTACACACAAAGAGCCCCCTCAAAGATTTTGGATCAATATTTCAAGCCACAATCGAATACACCCCGAGCAGTGGCAATCTTGTTTGCCGGCTAATCCTTCAGATCAAACCTGGGAACCCAGATACTGATTTAAAAACAAGGTATCGTTGTCTGAAAGGTGAGCCAGGAGAGATAAACCATTAAATCTGAAAAGAGTTAGTCCTGTGTTGGACCTCCTGCCCTCCCAATCCATTTCTCTCCCAAAATCTGATACCTGAGATTATCAGGGTAGCAGGCACTGTATGTGGAAAAGATTTTTTTTTTTTGGCTAATTTCTTCAATATCTTTCCAAGCCCAAACTCCCTACCAACAATTCTTTGGTTTCCCTGCTAGATGGAGCTTTAATACTGCTGCACATACTTGGCTTATGGGTGTTTTCACAAACAGGGAAACAATGCTAATTTTCCAGAAGCATTTTTGGGTTGATCTTTTGACTTAAACAAATCTTTCAAAAGTTCTCTCCTTAAGCACTCGCACAAATTTCCCCCCACCCAAGGCAGAAGTGCTGAAAATAAATGTTTCCTTTTGAAAAATGTTCCTTTTATAATAGCTTGCTTTATAATGGGAGGGATGGGGCACATTGAACAAGAACAGGGCTAGAAATATTTATTTGTTTATTTACTTATTTATTTACTTGTTTATTGGACTTTGCCAAACAAAAACGAGAACAAGAATAAGAGAATAAAAATACAATGACAGGGGCAATAGGTACGTTAGGGCACTTAATGCACGACCCCTCTACTAAACCCACGTAAGTATGAAGTAAGGTCCATGGAAGTCAAGTTGTGACTGAAACTGTGAACATTTGCAGCTGAGACAACTCAATCAGATAGGGCATTCCAGACTTTGACAATTCTGTGACAGAAATCATAGTTTTTTTACAGTCAAGCTTACGACGATTTACACTGATTTTAAAGCAGTTGTTAGTGCGTGTATTGCAATTAAAACAAAAAAAAGTCATTTACAGGTAAAACATTACATCAATTTAATTTAATTTAATGTACACATTTTTCTCCCTTTTTGTTTTGTTTTGCTCGAAATAAGTGAAAGAGGTATCTAGCATGCCAGCTGAAGCCTGTTATACAGAGCTTTCTAAAACAGGCTAAATAAAACAGATAGCCTGCTTCTGTCCTCTTGTCTGTATGTCAGTAAAGTCTCCATCATTCGGGCCAAAGGTGTCTAAACGTAGAAGGTGACAAAAAGGCAGCAAAGCGGCTAATTTAACTGAGCTAAGTGGGACTTTTGTTAACTTTCGTACAAAGAGCTCCAGACCGTCCGTAACTCCCACTTTTGTTTCCTTCCCTCCTTTCCCCAGACTTTGCGCCAAGTCTTCTATCAACTTCTCAGGGTCATCGTGATGCTGCCTGGGAAAGAAGGCAGCGTCTCTCTCCCCATCCCTTCTCAGATGATCGATGCGAGGAAAGCGGCCCTCAGGTTCCTCAGGTAAAAAAAAACTCCACCTGCCTGTTTCCCTTCTTCTTCTGCATCTGCGCCGAAGCCCATTTTGTGGAGTGATGGCTGTCCCACCTACCCAGGGGTGGGCTTCAAAAATTTCACCAATGGGTTCTTTGCCTGGTTGCTGTGTGGGCATGGCCATAGTGGGTGTGGCTTAGCCTCCTGCACCACGGCGGGCGGGGGGGGGTATTTTTGCCCTCCCCGGGCTCCAGAGGCTCTCTGGAAAAGACCCATTTCCAGCCTTCCTGAACTTCCGGGAGGCCCACTTTTCACCCTCCCCCGAGCCTCCGTGCATGCCCTGCACTTACCTGCATCCAAAATGGGCCACGTGGGGACTCCTGGGAGGGGAGGGGTGGACTGGGCCAGCCAGGGGTGGGATTTGGAGGTTCTCTGAACTGCACAGAATCTTAGCTAGGGGGTCACCCAAACCCCTGCGAACCCCCAGCAGCCCTCCCTTGGACCTACCCACCCCTTGATCTCTTTAAGATACCTTGATATATTTGCCATAACTCTGTCCAGAAAAGTTGTTAAATTGTGTGTGTGTGTGTGTGTGTGTGTGCACATACATACAAATATGCAGAAACTTCAGTCATCTAGTTACCGTATTATCGGCGTATAAACGCACAGGCGTATAACACGCATCTTCATTTAAGAGGAAATTTCAGGAAAAAATTAAATTTCTAAATAAAAACTCTGAAGCAAAATAAGGGTAGCTCAGAACTTTTTTTATTAATATTATTACCACTTATAAGGTAAATCAGTGGTCCCAACCTTTTGTACCAGGGACCGGTTTCAAGCAGAAAATTTTGCAAGGACCGGGAGAAGAAAGGAGGCTCGCTCTCCGCTGCGTTACTATCTTTGAAAAACTACGGAATGCGCTTTACGCTTGCCAAGTTGCTGCTCTTTCAAATCCCTTTCCCTCCCTTTCTGTTGGCAAGATTATAGAAATATTTTATGAGTTGACAGTTGGGATTCTACCGGTTTGGCTCGGTTCAGCCGAACCGGTAGCTCCAAGGATCATTCTGTGAGCAAACCGGTTCCCTCTGACAATCAGATGCCTTCCTGCCCCAGCTCCATACGGACATTCATTTCCTGGTTTTCAAGCTCAGCTCCTTCGCACGGCACAGCCGATTGCTGCGCGCAGCGGCTGTTTGAACGCTCAGGGAGAGTGCAGGATTGCAGCAGAAGGTCAGCAGCAAACCCTCCGCATGCGCTCAACGAACCGGTTGTTATACCGGTTGAATCATACCCCTGAGCCACGCCCACCAAGCCACGCCCAGAGAACGGGTCGTAAAAAAATTTTTTTGGAATCCCACCACTGGACTATGGGGATGCTGCAGTGGTTGTAAGTGTGAAAATCGGCCATCAGTCGCTTTTTTTCAGTGCCATTGTAACTTTGAATGGTCAGTAAATGAGCAGTTGTAAGTGGAGTATTTGCGTATCTCCTAATCTAGCTCTATGATTGAAGAACTGAAAGAAATGGCCTTCCCTGTAGTAAGGATCCTGCTGCAACATATATGTGTCAAGGTGAGGTGTGTTCTTTACCTGTCCATTGGGGGGAGGGGGGAGGAATAAGGAGGGAGGAGAATTTTCCTGATAACGGCAGTCGACTGAGAACGGATGACTTGGAGTAAATATTTGAGAAGTTTGAAGACTTTTTTTCTTGGGCGTCTTCTAAGTTTTGCTTCTGGCTGACTTCGTATCCTGTGTTCGAGTCTTGATTTTAGAGTTGCCCTTTAATATATGTGAGGCAAACAAACTCTCCAAAAATGGGGTTGGGGGGAAGTAACTCAAAACAGGTCTCTAGTATTTGACATTTCCATTAGTACCATATTTGCCGGCGTATAAGACGACTTTTTTGCCCTGAAAAACATGCCTCCAATTGGGGGGGTCGTCTTATATGCCGGGTCATCTTATATGCCGGCAAATAGTAATTGGGAAGCACTGCGGCTGCCCGCGGCTGAGGCACTTTTGCGCACCGTGGAAACGAATCCTGTGAAGCCGAAAGGAGCAGCCAGCCTTCTCCCAGCTCCCAAGGAAACGAGGCTCGCACCGCCCGAGCTCCGCTGAGGTATCCGGCTGGGGCTGTCAGGAGTTGTTACCGCTCGGCGCGGCTCCGCGCGGCTCCAGTCCTGCGTTGCCTCGGGAAGGGAAAGGCAAAACCAGGAGCCGCTGCTGCCATTGCCAAGCGCCGCCACAGCTCTTCCTTTTTGCCTTTCCCTTCCCGAGGCAACGCGGACTGGAGCCGCGCGAGCTGCGCCAGCAGTAACAACTCCTGACAGCCCCAGCCGGATACCTCAGCGGAGCTCGGGCGGTGCGAGCCTCGTTCCTTGGGAGCTGGGAGAAGGCTGGCTGCTCCTTTCGGCTTCACGGGATTCGTTTCCACGGTGCACAAAAGTGCCTCAAAAAAAAAAAAAGTGCAAAAGTGGAAGGCGTGCGGAAGAGGGGCGAGTATATAACAAACTATATTTTGAGTGGAAATGTTGGGGGGTCGTCTTATACGCCGGCATATACGGTAGGTCTTTTTATTTAAAAAAACTCTGTCCCATCACCCCTTTTATCATTCTGGCTCTGCTATTTGCAAGGTTTTCCTTTTCTCCACTGGGATTAGCATTAAAACTATTTTAATCATCATCATCATCATCTTCTTCTTTTAAAGTCCCCATAATCCCTTGCGAGGTGGAATCTTGGGCAACTGAATGGGAGCTGAGTGTTTACTGGCCGGATGTCCTTCCTGTTGCCAATGCGGAGTTTTGTTCAGCAGATACATTCTCGTCTTCTCAGAAATGTCTGTCTCTACGGAGGATCGAACTCACAGCCTCCTGATTGTGAGGCGAGAGCGCCACCTCTAAGCCACCGCACCAGTCATTCAAACTTATTTTAATAGTTATATTAAAATGTGAATTAGTATTAAAACAGGGATTCATTTGAGGTGGCCGTTTGACTGGGATCCTCTTCCGTAGATCAGTCATAGCGGAAAGCTGGGTACCAACACCCAGTAACCAACTCCGTGTTGTAGTCACTGTGATGGAACATCTGACTTCAACTAAATTTGATCGCTCCTTTTATTCCTTTTCATTCCAGGTTCCGGATAAATCTGAATACCGGACATATGCAGCGTTGTCTTTGTCGCAGTTGCTTTACAAACTCCCTTGCGCTGAGCATGCCAGATTCATTGCTTGGCTGTATGGATACTCACGCAATAACAAGGTGAAGAAACGAACCCAGTGAAAAATTCAGAATTTCCAACCCCATCCCAGACAGTCAAAACGTCCCCAGAGTGGATTCTGCAGCCGACAGAATTTATCCATTAACTGATCGGCCCCTTGGGTACGCGGGGGGTCCCCAACCCCCTAAGCCACAGCTCAGAATTGGGCCACGCGAGCAATGGGCCGGTGCGTATGCAGCTCAGACTTGCGCAAACGGCGGACCACCACACACAGAGATGCATGCGCAGCTCAACTTCTGCAAGTCAAGGTGTGCGCACGTGTATGTGCTGGCCCGCCACTTTCACAAATTGAGTTGTGTGCCCAGGCCAGATGCTCGCGTGGCCCGGTTGCCCTCTCTGCACCCGTCGGGCCACCAAGCCACAGAGGTTGGGGACCACTGCACTATGTGACTTCCGGAGGGGTGTGTGTGTGAGCGGTTCAAATATGTGAAAAATAAATGAATAGGAGCCACGGTGGCGCGGTGGTCAGAGGGCAGTGCTGCAGGCTACTTCTGTTGACTGCCGGCTGCCGGCAATTTGGCAGATTGAATCTCACAAGGCTCAAGGTTGACTCAGCCTTCCGTCCTTCTGAGGTCGTAAAACAAGGACCCAGATTGTTGGGGGGCAAGAGGCTGACTCTGTAAACCGCTTAGAGAGGGCTGGAAAGCACCCTGAAGCGGTATATAAGTTTAAGGGCTATTCTTCCTTTTCCCCTTCCTTCTTTCCTCCCTCCCTCCCTCCTATAGTGTGCAATGGTTAGATTGCTGCATTGCAAGCTAATTCTGCCAACTGCCAGTAGTTTGATCCTGACTGGCTCAAGGTTGACTCAGCCTTCTATCCCTCCGAGGTCGGTAAAACAAGGACCCAGATTGTTGGGGGCAACAGGCTGACTCTTTACACCACTTAAAGAAGACTCTAAAGCAGGGGTCCCCAACCACCGGTCCGTGGAACAAGTCCTACCGGGCCGCTGGTTTGCTGGGCGCCGCCATCTTGTTTTGATGAAAAAGTGCTTCCGGTGAGCTTTTCCGGGTAGAAAGCTCACCGGAAGCACTTTTTCATCAAAACAAGATGGCGGCGCCCAGCTGATGCCGGACCGGGCAGCGCATAAAAAAGGTTGGGGATACCGGGCCGCGCCATAAAAAAGGTTGGGGATCACTGCTCTAAAGCACTCTAAAGCGGCATATACCGTATTTATCGGCGTATAACACGCACAGGCGTATAACACGCATCTTCATTTTAAGAGGAAATTTCAGGAAAAAATTTAAATTTCTAAATAAAAACTTTGAAGCACCGCCCGGCCTCCGCTTGCCCTCCGCTCGCACCGCCCGGCCTCCGCTCGCACCGCCCGGCCTCCGCTTGCCCTCCGCTCGCACCGCCCGGCCTCCGCTCGCACCGCCCGGCCTCCGCTTGCCCTCCGCTCGCACCGCCCGGCCTCCGCTCGCACCGCCCGGCCTCCGCTTGCCCTCCGCTCGCACCGCCCGGCCTCCGCTCGCACCGCCCGGCCTCCGCTTGCCCTCCGCTCGCACCGCCCGGCCTCCGCTTGCCCTCCGCTCGCACCGCCCGGCCTCCGCTTGCCCTCCGCTCGCACCGCCCGGCCTCCGCTCGCACCGCCCGGCCTCCGCTTGCCCTCCGCTCGCACCGCCCGGCCTCCGCTCGCACCGCCCGGCCTCCGCTTGCCCTCCGCTCGCACCGCCCGGCCTCCGCTTGCCCTCCGCTCGCACCGCCCGGCCTCCGCTTGCCCTCCGCTCGCACCGCCCGGCCTCCGCTGGCTTCTTAAACATTATATCGGCGTATAACACGCATACATCATTTGCCCCCTATTTTCAGGGGGAAAAAGTGCGTGTTATACGCCGATAAATGACGGAAGTCTAGGTGCCATTTCTATTTCTAATCTACCTCTTATTTCCTTCCGTAACAGATTTCCTACAGGGTATTTGCGCTTGATGTGGCCTTGGCTTTGTTAGAACATCCAGAGCGGTTTCCGGATGTCGTTTTGACCGAAGAGGAGCAGGTGTTTCTGAAACACAAATTCCTGGTTCAGGTCATGATCATCGGTCGGTGTTCAGACAAAGTGCCCACCGTTCGCAGCAAAGCCCTGTCAAGCTTTGCTCAGTGCCTGGAGAACAAAGTTATCCCAAACGTACAAGACATTCAGGAGCTGCTGCATGGCAGTAAGTATGAGCTCTCGAAAAAAAAACATTATGCAGATAGCAGTAGCGCTTAGACTTATATACCGCTTCACAATGCTTTTACAGCCCCCTCCAAGCAGTTTTACAGACTCAGCATATTTGCTCCCAACAATTCGGGTCCTCATTTTCCTGACCTGGGAAAAATGGAAGGCTGAGTCACCCTTGAGCCGGTCAGGATCAAACTCCTGGCAGTGAGCAGTGAGTTAGCCTGCAATACTGTATTCTAACCACTATGAAGGAAAGAAGGCAGAGAGGGAGGGAAGGAAAGAAGGAGGGAGGAAGGAAGGGAAGGAAAGGAGGGAGGAAGGGAAGGGAGTTAGGAAGGGAGGGAAGGAAGGAAGGAAGGAAAATAGCCATAGCACTTAGACTTATATACCACTTTACAGTGCTTTTACAGCCCTCTCTAAGTGGTTTACAGAGTCAGCCTCTTGCCCCCAACAGTCTGGGTCCTCATTTTACCCACCTCAGAAGGATGGAAGGCTGAGTCAACTTTTAGCCAGTCAGAATCGAACTGCTAGCAGTGAGCAGCATGTTAGCCTGCAGTACTGCATTCTAACCACTGTGAAGGGAGTTAGGGAAGGAGGAAGGAAGGAAAATAGCACTTAGCACTTATATGCCGCTTCACAGTGCTTTCCAGCCCTCTAAGCGGTTTACAGAGTCAGCCTCTGGCCCCCAACAGTCTGGGTCCTCGTTTTACAGACCTCGGAAGGATGGAAGGCTGAGTCAACCTTGAGCCTGGAGAGATTCGATCTTCCAAATTGCAGGCAGCCGGCAGGCAGCAGAAGTAGCCTGCAGTCCTGCATTCTAACCACTGTCCCACCGTGGCTCTTACACCCACGTACACACACATATATGACACAGAGAAATATCAGATGTAGACATACACATGGCAAAAAATAATAATAATAATTACAAGGCGGATGGCATAAAGTCACATGAATGGGGGACCCTGCAACCATCATATATACATGCCAGTTGCCAAGCTTCTGAATGTTGAACCTGTGCAGTGTAGTACAGAAAACAGTCATAAATCCCCTTTTTTTGGTACTAATGCAAATTTGAACCATCACTAAATGAAGTGTAAGTCCAAGGACTACCTGTATAATTCCCTGCCACGAAGGGCTTTTGAAGTTTGTCACTGCTCTGGTGTGAAATTCACAGGTTATCAAGGTAATTCATCCTTTTCATTTGTCTCCCTCTGCAGCAGGTTGTTCTTCGGTCATGGAAACAAACACTCCTGTTGAAACATTCCTAACCAATGTGGAAGGTAAATAGTCTAGCTTGCTTTTATATATATATATAAAACATTTTGAATGCAGTGTATTGTCAGGGCATATCATTTACAGAAAAGCAAAGAAAATAAAAAGGAATATTAATGTATATACAAATAACAATAATAGTGTAACAGAATAGTTTTAACTAGATGTCTCTTTATATTAGCTTATTTGTAATTCTGTTGGTTATATTGGCGTGTTTACAAATATAAACTATCGTTATATTTAATTCATACATAGCAATAATCTTTCTTCATCCAATTTCTACCTCTTACCTGTAACCACTTGTAAAATCTATTCCATGTTTTAATAATATTCTGTGTCTTCTTTGTCCTTTATTTTTAATGTCTATCTACCCATTTCTGCACAGTCTTAATATTTTTCAAATTACATCCTCCTCTGATGGTGTGTTCTCATTTTTCCAATATTGTACAAATACAGTCCTTGCTGCTGTCAATGCATGCAAAACTAAATATATGGTCCCTTGGTCTAGCTTGCTAAGAGACCGTGCTGTCCCATTCTTTGCTCAGTGTTGAGGCCTGTTGAAAATGTTTTCTGATGGAAAGAGATCTCCGAAAAAATCAGCTTCTTTGAGCAATTGGTTTCTCCCCTGAAAACCTCCCCCGCCCTGGGTTTTACAATCTTCAAGAGAGAGCCATTTTAGGATTGTTAGGCATCGTTAAATATCTTTTGAAAGAAAATAGGAACTCAGTTGAGTTTATAACCGTTCCGGGAGCATCCTTTAACAGTCTTCTGTTTCATTTAATCCACCCATCAATTCTCCTTGAGTAAATATAGCATCATTTGAAATAATGGGGTCGGGGGTGCAACCAGTGCCTCCCCCTTTCTTCTTTGCCTTCTCCTACTGTTTCCCACCTTTATTTTTTCCCTTGAAGATGTGTGTCACAGTTTGTCACTGTAGCAGCAGAATAACGCAGAATAACGGTCTTATTTCTGAGGCAGCGGCCTCATATTTGTGCCTACACCTTTGAGAATTTTCCCTGCCCACTCCTGTGAGTAATAAATTGGCCTGCCTTGATTCTCGGTTTTCTGAAATAACTGTCGTTCCCCTGTCAGAATCTGACTCGGAGGAGAAGCCAAACAGCTGACAGGGAGTGGGAGGGTGGCTCCGTTGGCTGTGGAAGAAACTGGGGAAGGGCAAAGTCCGACTGGGCAGAGCAGGAGAGAGGTAGAGCAAGGGAGAGGGAATTCAGAGGAAGACCCAGGCCCACCTCTTCATCCTAGGGTACGCAGGGAGGAATGGAGAAGAGAGCGATGTGGGTTGCATGGCTTACGGGAGAGGAGAGGGCCCTGATTCCCTTCATTAGCTGCAGCTGGGAACAAAGTATTAAAAAAAGCAAGCTGTTGGGAGCAAACGTGAATTTATCTTGTATCATCGTGGCTTATCTGTGTTCCCGGCGTCTTCCCAACTGTGTGAGTTTTGTGCTTTCAAGTCTGAAATTCCTTCTCCTGCCCTGTCAAGTTAATTACTTCAGTTTGGTTTGTTTGGATTTTAAGTTATCATTTATGTGTACCTTGTTTTGGACTGAATTTTCTACCGTTAAAGGCTGTTCCTGGGAGAGTTTTTCTCCAGCCAAAGGTAACCTGGACATTGGCAGCAAAGTTGGAGATAATTTGCTTATCTGACTGTGTTGCCTTTGTGCCACGCCCCGGGTCATCACAATAACTGAGAGGGCTTCTTTTAAAGGTCGTACCAGCCATCAGCTGAAGACATTCCCAACCTTCAAAACCATCGAAATGACCCACGAACGGGACTCCACCAAGTTTGACGGTACGCCGGGTTTCAAAATGGGGTTTGTCTTTTAAAAAGAGAGAGAAGGAGGGAGAAGATAATTTTCTGTGCAGTTTTAATTTGGGTTTACAAGGAACAAAAACATCAGGAGGTTGAGGAGGAGGAATTTAGGAAGCGAAGGTCTGAAAAAGATGAGGGAATGTTGTCCCAAAAGTGCGTTTTCACGAGGCAACTGGACTTTCTGGTTTTTCTTTGAAGACATTTCGCTTCTCATTCAAGAAGCTTCTTCGGCTCTGACTGGACAGTGGGGAACGGAAGGATTTATACTCCTTAAGTATAAAGGAGTATAAAGAAGTATAAATCCTTCCGTTCCCCACCATCCGGTCAGAACTGAAGAAGCTTCTTGGATGAGAAGCAAAATGTCTGCAAAAGAAAAAAAGCCAGAAAGTCCAGGTGCCTCTTGGAAAAATGAAAGCACATTTGAGACAACCATGACCTGGAGGACTGAGAATCTCCATAGACATGAGGGAATGTTGAAGAGCAGATCCAGGTCTGGAGAAACATGAATTGTCCAATCTCCCAAAATTGAAGAACAAAATTAAATTTTAAAAAGTTGTGGGTTGTTTTTTTGTCAAAGGTTTGAACTATTTACTTGTAGACAGCTTCAAAAATTGGGTTCCAGGGCTGGAAGACGCCCACCCTGCCTGAGTAAATGTTAAATGCTTGTGGTGCTCAGCTGAACGCATGGCAGCTCTGAGAAGTCTCCATTTTTTCCCTCCTATTCAACAGGAAAAGAAATCATGGCCATCCTGAGGCGGAGAGCTATAGATGAGAAGACCAATGTGAGGAAATCGGCCCTCCAGGTAGGTATCTCACCTCTTCTGCTCCTGCCCAGGCCGATCAGGGTTCTTTAAAAGGAATGTCGTATAACAGAACACGAAAACCTGCAAGAGGGGACCATTTTTTCCATGATTTCTCTAGTTTAACAGCAGGCCCGCCATCGTGGCTGAGAGGCAAAATAAGCCCCTCAGAAAACACAAGGATGGGGTTGTTTTGCTCAATAAAAACACCGGATCACCAACCCATTTAACATATTCATATTTTTAATTAGCATTTTCATGCCATCCCTACTCCCAGAGGTGTTTTTTTTTTTCTTTACAAGAGGCCACTGGACTTTCTGTTTTTGTTTTTTTTCTTTGAAGAGGTTTTGCTTCTTATCCAAGAAGCTACTTCAACTCTGGCTTTCCATTCCCCACCATCCAGTCTCAGTTGAAGGAGCTTCTTGGATGAGGAGCAAAACCCCTTCAAAGAAAAAAAACAGAAAGTCCAGTAAAATGCCTTCTTCCTCCTCTTTCCCGCTCCCCAACAACAACCCTGTGAGGTGAGTTTGGGCTAAGAGAGAGGAAGAAAGGGAGACTGGACCAAAGTTGCCCAGCTTGGTTTCATACCTAAGGCAGGACTAGAACTTTCTAGGCTAACACCTTCAATATTGCTCTATTATAACTACAATTTTTCATTGATTCATGCCTAAGAGAGGGACTAGAACTCCCAGTCTCCTGGTCTCTAAGCCAGCACCTTCAATATTGCTCTATTATAACTACAATTTTTCATTGATTCATGCCTAAGAGAGGGACTAGAACTCCCAGTCTCCTGGTCTCTAAGCCAGCACCTTCAATATTGCTCTATTATAACTACATTTTTTCATTGACTCGTGCCTAAGAGAGGGACTAGAACTCCCAGTCTCCTGGTCTCTAGGCCAGCACCTTCAATATTGCTCTATTATAACTACAATTTTTCATTGATTCGTGCCTAAGAGAGGGACTAGAACTCCCAGTCTCCTGGTCTCTAAGCCAGCACCTTCAATATTGCTCTATTATAACTACATTTTTTCATTGATTCGTGCCTAAGAGAAGGACTAGAACTCCCAGTCTCCTGGTCTCTAGGCTAGCACCTTCAATATTGCTCTATTATAACTACAATTTTTCATTGATTCATGCCTAAGAGAGGGACTAGAACTCCCAGTCTCCTGGTCTCTAAGCCAGCACCTTCAATATTGCTCTATTATAACTACATTTTTTCATTGATTCGTGCCTAAGAGAGGGACTAGAACTCCCAGTCTCCTGGTCTCTAGGCCAGCACCTTCAATATTGCTCTATTATAACTACAATTTTTCATTGATTCATGCCTAAGAGAGGGACTAGAACTCCCAGTCTCCTGGTCTCTAAGCCAGCACCTTCAATATTGCTCTATTATAACTACATTTTTTCATTGATTCGTGCCTAAGAGAGGGACTAGAACTCCCAGTCTCCTGGTCTCTAGGCCAGCACCTTCAATATTGCTCTATTATAACTACAATTTTTCATTGATTCGTGCCTAAGAGAGGGACTAGAACTCCCAGTCTCCTGGTCTCTAAGCCAGCACCTTCAATATTGCTCTATTATAACTACATTTTTTCATTGATTCGTGCCTAAGAGAGGGACTAGAACTCCCAGTCTCCTGGTCTCTAAGCCAGCACCTTCAATATTGCTCTATTATAACTACAATTTTTCATTGATTCGTGCCTAAGAGAGGGACTAGAACTCCCAGTCTCCTGGTCTCTAAGCCAGCACCTTCAATATTGCTCTATTATAACTACAATTTTTCATTGATTCGTGCCTAAGAGAGGGACTAGAACTCCCAGTCTCCTGGTCTCTAAGCCAGCACCTTCAATATTGCTCTATTATAACTACAATTTTTCATTGATTCGTGCCTAAGAGAGGGACTAGAACTCCCAGTCTCCTGGTCTCTAGGCCAGCACCTTCAATATTGCTCTATTATAACTACAATTTTTCATTGATTCGTGCCTAAGAGAGGGACTAGAACTCCCAGTCTCCTGGTCTCTAGGCCAGCACCTTCAATATTGCTCTATTATAACTACAATTTTTCATTGATTCGTGCCTAAGAGAGGGACTAGAACTCCCAGTCTCCTGGCTTCTAGGCCAGCATCTTCACCGCCGTAGCATGATAGCTACAATTCTTCATTGATTTTACTAGCCATATACCTTATTTGTGCTCCCTTGGTCCACCAATTGGAGGAAGGTATCTCAGTTTAGTAATTGTGACTCCACTCCATTTTATTTTTTTACCCCTGCGCTATTCTGGCTTCGGCTGCCGTTGAGCAGAGGTAATGATTAACGTTTGAAGCCTGCTGTTCCATCACCTGCTAGAGGATAAATCTGGAATCTCTACAAATTGCAGGTGTTCATTGCTTTCATTACTGCCATCCTCCTCCTCTCTGCCTCCTCTTCATTTACTCCGTCATTTGCAACTAAAGGTGTATAAATTCATAACCAACATCCTCGTGGGCCATATGCCTAAATCAGCCCAACTGTTCTCTATCGTAATCGAGAATTCCCCTCCCTCAAAATGACAGTGAGTGAAAAATGGTGGGAGGGGGGGAAACGTGACCTTAACTTTGGCAAATATTCCCTCTCCCGCCAGGAGATTTATTACTATGTGATGAAATACGTAAGCTTGAATAAGTCACTTTTAAACATTTAAACCCTCCCTGTGTTTAGGATATTTATAGGGGTGTAACGAATTTGGATGGCGAGGTAATGAATTGGCACCCACCTGAATGCAGAGTGGCACAAAATCCTGGTTTCCCTGAATATTGTAGATTTATTTATGGTCTTGATGCAGCCCTCTCCACAATTGGCAGGAAGGAGAGGCGGACATTATACCGGCTATGGAAATATATATCAGCGATTTTGTTCCCCTTTTGATCATCAAGTTTTACAACTCACCGCATTCCCAATCTTTGGCAGTGTTTCTCTCTTTGTAGAGAATCTCCTTCCTCCAGGTCTCCTGGTTGTCCCAAAGGTGCTTTTTTTTTTTCAAGAAGCAACTGGACTTTCTGGTTTTTCTTTGAAGACATTTCGCTTCTCATCCAAGAAGCTTTTTCAGCTCTTGAGAGTCCAGTTGCCTCTTGAAAATGCATCTTCGGGACTTTAAGATGGATGGACTTTCCTTCCTTCCTTCCTTCCTCCCTCCCTCCCTCCCTCCCTCCCTCCCTCCCTCCCATCCATCCATCCATCCATCCATCCATCCATCATTTCCTTCCTCTATCCCAAAGGTGCTTTTTCAAGAGGCCACTGGACTTTCTGGTTTTTTTTTCTTTGAAGACGTTTTGATTCTCATCCAAGAAGCTTCTTCAGCTCTGACTGGATGGTGGGGAATGGAAAGCCAGAGCTGAAGAAGCTTCTTGGATAAGAAGCGAAACATCTTCAAAGAAATACAACCAGAATGTCCAGTTGCCTGCTGAAAAAAAAGCACCGTTGGGACTGCTTCTCTCTTTCTTCTTCTTCTTTTTTTTTTGGAGGGTGTGTCTAAAACTGAAGTATTGTGTGAAGTGTCGGGAATAATAAAAAGATCCAGAGATTCCCATATAAAGAAAATTGGAGCTCTGCCCAGTCCAGAGATGACGTTGCCATCATGCTTCCATGTCATGCTTGGAGTCCCAAGGTGATGGGAGAGGCGAGATGGTCACCATGATGTAAAAAATATGTTGAGACTCTACAAAAAGTGCAGAGAAGAGCAACCAGGATGATTAAGAGACTGGAGGCTAAAACACAATGAACGGTTGCAGGAACTGGGCCTGGCTAGTCTAGGGAAGAGAAGGACCAGGGGAGACAGGATAGCAGTCTCCCAATATCTGAAGGGCTGCCACAGGGGGGAAGGGGTCAAACTATTTCCCAAAGCTCCTGAAGGCCAGACAAGGAATAATGGATGGAAACTGAACAAGGAGAGATTCAACCTGGAAATAAGGAGAAGTTTTCTGACAGTGAGAACAATTAAGCAGTGGAAGAACTTGTCTCCAGAAGTTATGGGTGCCCCATCACTGGAGGTTTTCAAAAAGAGATTGGACAACCATTTGTCTGAAAGGGTATAGGGTTTCTTGAGCATTGAGACAGCAGATTTCCTGATCCA
The DNA here is from genome assembly GCF_049901735.1 of Notechis scutatus. NCBI lineage: Eukaryota > Metazoa > Chordata > Lepidosauria > Squamata > Elapidae > Notechis > Notechis scutatus. Next base: position 22,385,824 of record NC_142015.1, on the reverse strand, counting down.
GGGGTTTCCTGAGCCGGGAGTAAGACTAGAGGACCTCAAAGGTCCCTTCCCACTTATTCTGCTATTCATAGAATGTATGTGAAGATGCCAATGAAAATATGGAGATTCAATTTCTCTGGCCCAGATTTCCCGTCATCCGTATACCTCACGCTCCATAGAAAACAAGAGCCAAATTTAAAAGAGCTTCCTAGAGTAGTTTGGTGTTTCGTGCCTCCTGCTCTGGGTTGAATCCCCAGATCAGCTTTTTCCCAACTCTTCAGATTTTTGATCGAAAATGCTTGCTTCTGGGGACAACTGACCATATTTACCTCTTTCCCATCTCCATCATTTCCCCTCCGTTGTCGGATGTCCAGGTGTTGACCAGCATTTTGAAACACACTGTGGTCCCGTGTACCCAAGAAGACCTGTCCACCGTCCAGGATCGTTGCCGGGATCCAGCTATTTCCGTGAGGAAGTTAGCGCTGCAGTCTGTTACGGAGCTATTACTGGTAAAGTGGTACCTTCTGACCAGAGGTAGTATTCAGCAGGTTCCGACCGGTTCTGGAGAACCGGTAGCGGAAATTAAAATAAACCCGATTGGCCAGCCGAGCTTTCTAACCAACGTCTCCTCCTTCTCCTCCTCCTCCTCCTTCTTCCAGTCACAACCAACGAACCTTCTGATGCAGAAGGCCTGGCTCATGGGAGTCATCCCTGTTATTATGGACTGTGAGACCTCTGTCCAGGAGAAAGTCCTGGAGTGCGTAGATCACCTCTTGCTGCAGCACATGAAGCCCTGCCATAAATTCACGCCTCAAGACAAGGATCAAGTGCTGGCTTGGGATCTCCTTACGTTGCTCACGACAGAGACTCAAGAGCTGAGGTAGGTTTTCTTACGTCTGGCTGCCCCGAGGACCCTCTCCTCTAATCTTACATGCAATAGACTTGTATACTGTGACACAAGGACAGTTTTTTCCCCTAACGCCATCACTCTGCTAAACAAATAATTCCCTCAATACTGTCCAACTATTTACAAAGTCTGCACTACTATTACTATGAATCTTCCCATCCTTCCTTTCAACCATCTCCTCTCACTTATGACTGTAACTTTGTCGCTTGTATCCTAACGATTTACTTGACTGCTTCCTAGTATGATTTGATTGCTTATTTGTACCCTACGACTATCATTAAGTGTTGTGCCTTCTGATTCTTGACAAATGTATCTTTTCTTTTTATGTACCACTGAGAGCATATACACCAAAGACAAATTCCTTGTGTGTCTAATCACACTTGGCCAATAAAGCATTCATACATTCATTATGTAATGTCTCAAAGGTGCTAATTTTTTTTTTAAAAAAAATATTTTTATTGATTTTCTATTAAATACATTTCTTGGTGCATAATAAACATCATGTTGTTAAATAATTTGCTTAACAATACAAATTTACATTCTTAATCTCCACCCCTTTTTTCCAACTGTTGGTAAAATAAGTTCCACGATTCATAATATTCTACTTCTTTCTGTTTAATTTTCAGTGTCAGTCTATCCATTTCTGCTCAATTTGGTATCTTCCTGACTATCTCTTCATCTCGCAGTGTGTCTTCATTTTTCCAGTATTGCGCGAATGTAATCCTCGCTCGCCAAGACTGAACCCTCTCCTTTAACCTTAGGCACGATGTCCCGAAAGGTGCTTTTTCAAGAGGCAGCTGGACTTCCTTTGTTTTTTCTTCTTCTTCTGTGCCTCTTTCCTGAAGTATCTTCCTGCCTAAGCGAAAGCAAAAAACGCTACACCTTGATAAAGAGTGTAGAAAGTTTCAGCATTGGAAGCTGAAAGTTGAGAGAGGGAGAAAGCTAAGTCCTCAAGACTGCTATTTGCCTGACCTTAAGTGCAGACCCTTGTTTTTTTTTATTAAGTTAATTTGTTGTTAGTTGCGAAGTCGTGTCTGACCCATCGGGATCCCATGGACAATGTTCCTCCAGGCCTTCCTCTCTTCTACCATCTTCTGGAGTCCATTTAAGCTCACGCCGACTGCTTGAGGGACTCCATCCAGCCACCTCCTTCTCTGCCGTCCCCTTCTTCTTCTTTTGCTCTCAATCTTCCCCAGCATCAGGCTCTTCTCCAATGAGTCCTTCCTTCTTATGAGGTGGCCAAAGGATTTGATTTTCATCTTCAGGGGTCTGGCCTTCTAAAGAGCAGTCAGGGTTGACCTCTAGGACTGGCCGGTTGAATCGCCTTGCAGTTCAAGGGACTCGCAGGAGTATTATAGAGTATTATAAAATATAAAATATAATAAAATATTATAGAGTATTATAAAATACAAAATGCAAAAGTAAATAGAAGAGCAGTGGGGGGGGGAAAAGGGGGAAGAGAAGTGAGGAAAGATAGGGAAAAAGAAGAAGAAACACTGACTATTACTGTAAAATAAGGCATTAACATCAAATCACGGCTTTTTGCTTTTTTTGTAATAATACGAACAAGTCATTTCTATAAAGATCCATCAATCTAATCTGTAAAACCCCAAAGTCAGAGTTTCATTCTTTTCCACACGAAGCACAAAGTTCAGAAGTGGAAACAAAAACATACTTACGTTCTTTTCTTTAATCAAAGTGGTCAGTTTTGCCACTTCAGCCAACTCCATCAACTTCTGCAACCATTCGTCCATGGTAGGAATCCAAAGTGTCCTTCCATTTTTGCACAGGTCTTTTTTTTAATCAGCAGAGATGGCTGAATGCTCATTAGAAATTCCCCTCCCTCCTTTGCAGAATATCCATCCTTACTGTGCTCAGCTTGTTTCCCTGCCTGCAACTCCGAGCATTTTATTCCATGCTCTCTTTTTCCCCCTTTCAAATTTTACAAGAAGCAAAATAAAGGGGTGAGGTGCAGCTTTGGGAATGACAGGAACATATGCTGATTAGAAACAGCATCTGTTTATTACTCAACAGCGTGTAACAGTTTCTGAAATAGAACATGTTGTGTTAGGATGGATGATACCATCACAAATCCTAATTTTGGTCCATGGATGAGACACTCGGAATTTTTACATTGCCTGGGAGTTTTATGAATCATTTCATATTTTTTTGTCCTATTTTGAGACAAGTGGAGAAATGTATATGGGAGGAAGACAGGTTTTGGCACCAAGGAATATCACTTCTGAAGTTTAAAGGGTCATGGGTAACAAATGAGCAAGATGAAAGAGCTAAATCCAGATACTGCTTAGTCATTAAAAAGGCGTAGAAAACTTCTGATGTGCCAAAATTAAGTTCAGAGCCTCAGGTTTCAAAATCTCCTTTTTTTTTTGAATATTTCGATTAATCTGATACACAGATTGTATAAATGTTGCATATTACTTTGAAGAAAGCTCTGACAGTCTGTGTGTATGGAATAGACCCTTCCGTGGTTCTTTGAATGTTGACTCAGAGTGTTTAAAAACAGCTTCTGCCTTTGTTGTAAGTTAAGATAGGCTCCTGTAGTTTGTGAACCTTAAACTTTGGATAGCATGCATTAGCAATAGCAGTTAGGCTTATATATCACTTTACAGTCCTCTCCTTGTGGGAAAAAATTGTTTGATACTCATTGTTTTTGGTACTCATCACACCTCCCCGAATCAATTGAGTATTGAGGTACCACTGTGTGATGCCCCTGTCGGAGTCTGAATCAGAGGAGGAAGACGAACAGCTGACAGGGAGTGGGAATGTGGCTCCATTGGCTGTGGAGGAAACTGGGAAAGGCAAAGTCCGGCTGGGCAGAGCAGGAGAGAGATAGAACAAGGGAGAGGAAGTTCAGAGGAAGAACCCTCTTCATCCTAGGGCACGCAGGGAGGAACGGAGAAAAGAGCAACGTGGGTTGCATGGCTTACGGGGGAGGAAAGGGCCCTGATTCCCTTCATTAGGCACGCCTGAGAAGAGAGTTTAAAAGAGATGCAAAGAGATGAGTGCGATGTGTGCTGGGAACAAACGTGAGTTTATCTTGTGTTGACTTTGGTTATCTGCGTTCCTGGCATTCTCCCAATTAGGTTGAATTACCGCCATTCCTTTTCTTGCCCTGCCGGACTAATTACCTCATCTTACCTTGATTGGACTTCTAGTTACAGATTTTGTTGACAATGTTTTGGACTTGAATCTCTGCAGCCAAAAGCTGTTCCTGGGGGAGTTTTTCTCCAGTCCAGAAGGTAACCAGGACATTGGAGGCAAAGTTGGAGCAAATAAAGGGACTCCTACTTATTATTTGACTGTATTGCCTTTGTGCCACGCCCCTTTGGGTCATCACACACTGTACTTATTGCTTGTAATACGATCAAGGATCTTACCCAATATAGACATTAAGATAAACAGGTCTACACTTTCCTATCTTCTCATTTGTTCCTTTTTGAAGATAGCAATAGTACTTAGCTCAAAATAGCACAAAAGCACTTATCTACAGCTTCACAGTGCTTACCAGCTGCCTCTAAGTGGTTTACAGAGTCCCCCCCAAACAATCTGTGTCATTTTACCGACCTCGGAAGGATGGAAGGCTGAGTCAACCTTGAACCCATCAGATTCGAACCAAGTTTGAGCTGCAGTACTACATTTTAACCACCGTACCACCAGAGCTCCCTGTTACGTTAATTATACCCATCCAATTCTTTCTGTTAGGGATTGTACCTGAAGTGTATAATAAAGAGAATGTATATTTAATTATGCATGTACTAACTGCAGCTAGAATTGTATTTGCACAACATTGGAAAGGGGAGGAGATCCCCACAGATGAGGAGGTAGTTAGGAAAATGTTAGAATGTGCAGAGAGGAATAGATTAACACTAGCAATTAAGTAGAAAGAGCAAAATGAGTAGTATATGATATGGAAAACAGAGAATAAAAAGAAGTTGGAAATGAAGAAGAACAAAGGAGTTGTTCTGACCAAGGCTTCCTGAGACACCAACAAACATGCATAAAATCCAAGATCCTTTTTATTTTAGTTCAATGGCTGTGAATTATCGTGATTCACAGCCTTGAATGAGTCTTAAAATAGTCCCAGGGACGTTTGCCAAAATTCTTCGAGAGACATTTGATAAGAACGCACCTTTATCTGACTTGAAGTGCTGACAACGACCAAAGTCTCAATTAGTCTTTCCAAAACCAAACAGAGAACAAATTCACCACGGAGCTTTTAGAGTCCAAATCGATCAGAGCGAATGACGTTGCTTCCTGCAAAGGTTTTCCTACCTTTGCACTTCCTTTATACCTTATGTGAGGGGCAATCACCTCCAAGCCTTACTCCCGAGTCGCCCCTTTTGTCTTAGTTGTTCTTGCCTTCTAGCAGCTCTATGCATGTGCGCACTGGGAACAGGCTCCCCTTGTTCCTCTGCCTCACTGCTGCCAGATTCAGGAGGCTCCGGAGTCAGCACATAACTCCCAGATGGTCCTGGCCCCATCTCTGTATCGGACGCAGGACCCTTGTCCAAGTCCTCCCCAGATCCCGGACTGGTCCCTGTTCTTCCCCTCTGTCGGATTCTCTACAACAGGGGTCCCCAACCACCGGTCCGCGGAACAAGTCCTACAGTCCGTGGAACAAGTCCTCACCGGAAGCACTTTTCATCAAAGATGGCGCTTCGTGAGCTTTCCGAGAAAGCCATTTCTACCCGAAAGCTCACGAAAGTGCTTCCGATGAGCTTTTCCGGTGAGCTCACCGGAAGCACTTTTTCATCAAAAAAGATGGCAGCGCCCAGCTAATGCCGGTACCGGGCCGCGCCATAAAAAAGGTTGGGAATACCGGGCCGCGGCATAAGAAAGGTTGGGGATCACTGCTCTACAAAACTAACTTGAAAAAAAGAGGGAGAAAGAGGAAGGGTCACCCATCTTGACAGCTACAGTTGAATTTGAGCAGGAGACCATGAAGGATGCCAATTTTTGTTTTTTAAAAAAGCACGCTACCCAACTTTTGGCGGGGGAGGGAGGGAAAGCAAGCAAGCAAGCACGAGGACAATGGTTGTGAGATTCGGAGGGCACAGCTATGGTGGAAAACTTTGTCCTGTTCCCAGTCCGGAAGAAACGTGTAGCTGCTTTCACTCAAAAGTGGGAGGAAAATAATTGTAGATTCTGCTGCCGTTTCCGCAGGCTTCTTCTTTTTTTTTTTTTTTAATAAGTTTTTTATTTTTTTTAAACAAACACAGATAAAACAATACAGAAAAACATAAAACCATCTTTCAATTACATACAGTGTGTTGACTGGTTGCAATTCTTTTGTGCTACATGTCCATAGTCCTCCTTCACAAGTCACATAAATTCTCATATTTTCCATTTTATGTATGTATATATATATATGTGTGTGTGTGTATGTGTGTGTGTATTATTATCACTGTGGTTCTTTGATTTGACAATAACTATTTGTTCCACCACTTCATATAAGATATTCAACATTTTAAACCAATATGTAATGTAAATTCCATTGCCACTTCATCTAATAAAAAATACATTCTTATATCATTTTCTCTTAAATTCTATTATTTTTATATTGTAAAGTTATCTATAAAATATATCATTTCCACACTTTTTTTCCCTAACCATTGATAAAATAAACCCCATATATCTTTTAATAGTGTTTTTCCGCAGGCTTCTGGCAAACCACAACAGGAGAATAAAAAAATAAGATAAGATAGAGATATACATAAGATGATAATTTGTTATTATTCCTATGGTGAGAATAATGAGATGTAATGTTAATAAGGTACTATCACCAGAAGACTTGTAAATGTTTAGCTGTTTGATGTATTTTAATCCTAAATTTAGAGAAATAATATCGATGTGAAAGTGAATGTTGTAAATGGTGAAAAATGTGGCACAAAGGCGTTTGGGCCCAGTCAACATACTGCATGAGGAAAAAAATCCAATCTTTCTATTTTTGAAACTGAAAAATAAAAAACATATTATTTAAAAAAATTACATCTATCCTACATTAGGGTTTATTAAAAGAAGCTAGTTTCATCGTTTCATGCATCTTAGTTTTAAAAACGTTGCAGTTTCTCTGGACAAAACGAACAGCAAGCTAATGGAGTTTGGCTTTCTGGCAACAGTGAAATTCAGTGACTGCGTCCTTATGATTGATTGTTCTCTCTTTCTCTCTCTCTCTCAGCCGCTATTTAAGTAAAGCTTTCCACATTTTGGCTCAGAAGAACAAATTCTCCTCTTCGTTCATTAACGGCGTCATCTCTCATACCGAAACCGAGCGTGCGGCAGCGGCTTGGATGTTATTGGCAAAAGTGGCTGGTTCTTCACCCAAGTTGGACTATTCGAAAATCATTGATGCCTGGGACAGCATCAGCAAGTGAGTGAAATGTCGCACCAAAGCTGGAGTTAAATATGACAATCCTCTGATTTTGGCCTAACACAAAGGGCTCCAAACCTAGCGACTGTCAACCCTGAAGCTGACCTGATCGAGGCCATTTTGAGGCTTCAGTGCTGCCACACTGGAGCTGAGGGGTAGGAAGGAGGAAACAGAGATAGCTGGAGTTTGTAGCCAAAATAAAATACTTTCTCCTGGGAACCAAGGACATTCCCACAGGTGGCCAGAGAGAGGAGGAATGAAGTTACCAGGCAACTGGACGGCACCCTGATTGGACCATGTGACTGATTGTTTGGGAAAGGGGGGAAACTTTTACTTTCAACTAGGTGCAAACCACGGGAATATTCAGAGTCGGTTTTCACCAGCCTGTGCCAATATGATATATCCAATAAAACCATTCTTTGAACAATCTACCTGCCTTGGAGTTCTGTTTGCTATGGGCATATTACTTGGAACCCTGACAGTGACTGTAAGACTTGTGGACTTCAACTCCCAGAAGTCTTAAAGTTGTCAAGTTTGGGGATCCTTGGCCTAGCATAGTGATATACACACCCCCAGTTGGTTTACAGCCCAGGGTCAAATGAGCCAAGGCACAACAGGTGAATCTAGTTGCTTTCATTCGTGGGTGAGAAGTGGGGTCGTTCATCGCTTCATTCTTCTCCGTTTTCCAGACAGCCCAAAGCCAATCTGGAGACCATGGTGCACATCCTCAGCGTGATTGGAAGTGTGGCCAGACACCTGCCCAGCGGCACCAAGAGCAGGCTAATGAGTGAGGGCTCCCTGAACAGTCGTTTGGGAGGGCACTTTTCCGGAAGCAACCGTCTGTCTTACGGATTCTTCTTTGTGGTGAGAGGGAAGGAACTGTCTATGCCCCACAACACCCATTTACTCTGGGGGTTTGGCCTTCTTTTGCAGATGATCTCAAATGTTGGCTGCAGGACTTCCAGTGTCCTTTGGAAGCGATCGGCTCAGCTATCGAAACTCTGCAGAAGCTTAGCCAGGCCGTCACAGACGCCCCAAAGGAGATGCAGGTGAGACTCGGCGAGTCTTCAAAACCATGGATTTTATGTCCCAAAGGTGCTTTTTCAGGAGGCAACTGGACTTTCTGGTTTTTTTTTCTTTTGAAGATGTTTCGCTTCTCATCCAAGGAGCTTCTTCAGCTCTGACAGGATAGTGGCAAATGGAAGGATTTGTTCTCCTTGCAGACAACCGGTCATATGCATTCTTTTAGAGAGTCATTGAGGCAACCCGGAGATTTAACTGTGTCCTCAGGGTCACCTGAGTGGTGCAAATGGGTGTGGAGCCTTTTGGGAACTGCTGAAAGGACGGTTGTTGTAAACTGGAGATAGATGATGTTGTACCCCTTCCCTTCTGTTGAGAAAGGGCTGTTCAATTTCATCATATATAGCCTCTTTGATAAACCTTCAGGTGGCCTCAACGACCCTCTAAAAGGATGCAAATGACCTGCTGTCCGCAAGGAGTGTAAATCCTTCCGTTCCCCACCATCCAGTCAGAGCTGAAGAAGCTTCTTGGATGAGAAGCAAAACGTCTTCAAAGAAAAACAAAGAAAGTCCAGTTGCCTCTTGAAAAAAAGCATCTTTGGGACAACCAGGACCTGTCCTGGAGGACTGAGAATCTCCATAGGCAGCTTACCTGTATGCTGATCAGGTGGAGGTAGATCACACCAGTCTCAGGCTGGATAACTTGTCATAAGACACAGCCGTCCTCCTAGCCACAAAGAAGTGGGATCCTGGGGAAGGTTGCTGTGTTAACTCGGCAAATACTTACTCAAATTCCACCCATCTCATGTTTGAACAGGAGCTGCTGAACAACCTTTGTGGAGATCTTTTAACGACCTGTGAGCAATATATCTCAAAAATAGTCCTCCAAGAATTTGGCACGGAACAGCTGCAAGAGGATGCCTTGGTAAATAAAACCAGAAGGGTTGTGAGTGGTCAAATTCTGAATATCAAATGTTGGGGTTCAACCAGCCCACCGGAGGAAGCCTCAACAAAAGATTTGTAAGGACCAGCCTCTCTTTCCCTCCACCCACCCCGCTTCAAAACAAGTATAGACTCTTGAAAACTTTGTATTTCAAAAGGAACCTTTTATTGAAAAGGGTGTGAAAGAAAGTCAGAATTCAAAGCAGGTTCTGAGGTCCCTCAGGGCATATAACTAGGATAAAGGAGATTAGAACCCCCTCCCCAACAGTCCGATGTGGATTCCACCAATCCAAAGGTATGAAGGTGTTATTATACAGGCATCTCTGAGAAAGCAGGTAAGAAAAGTTGCAATCCACATGGCCCCCTCCTCCCCTTGCATTTCCCCCAAGAGGTGAGACTTTTCCGGGCATCTGGGGCACCAGGAAAAGGTTATAAGTCAGGTAAAAGGTGATGCAAAAGACAAGGCAAGAAATAAGATACCTAGGATACATAGAGAGGAAAAAGAACTAAATGTATCAAATCCGATCAAAGAATGGCAGATACAAGGATCTGGCATTTGTCAAGGCAAACCCTTCTTTCCATCTCACACCTTTTGTGGTGTGGAGACAATAACTTGGTCCTCAACACCAATAAGACCAAGGAGCTTATCGTGGACTATAGAAGGAACAGGTCAGACATCCAGCCCTTGCTTATCCATGGAGACCGAGGAGAGCAAGTGGCCAGTTTTAAGTTTCTGGGTGTTTCCCTAAAAGAGGACCTGACCTGGGGGTGCTAACATTGCAGCCCTGGTCAAAAGGGCCCAGCAGAGATTAGACTACCTGAGGCTTCTCAGGAAACAACAACGGAATGAAAAAATGCTGGTGACCTTCTACCGCTGCACCATAGAGAGTATCTTAACTTATTGCACCTCTGTATGGTTTGCCAGTTGCACAGGGGCAGATAGGAAAGCACTCCAGAGGGTGAACATCATTGCCCAGAAGATCACTGGTTGCCCTCTCCCCTCTTTGGAAGAGCTTTATAGCTCCCGCTGCCTTAAGAAAGTTCAAAACATTCTCAAAGATCTATCTCATCCTGGGAACCTTTTTTTGAGCTATGACCATCTGGCAGACGGTACAGAATAATAAAAACAAGGACAAATAGACTGAAAAACAGCTGCTGTCCCAGGCCAGTAGCTCTTTTGAATTCTGCTGTATAGTGCAGTGTTGGTGTGGTGTCGGGGGTTTTCAATTCAATGTGTGGAATGTGAAGGATGTGTGTTTGTGTTTATTTTCATGGTCAGGATGTGCACTGAAGATGCTTGATTTCGTTGTACGAGGTGCCCTGACAATAAAGTAAAGTAAATTAGCTAGATTTCCACAGAATAGTATTTTAATACCAATTTAGGATTTCCCTTTCTAGTTTTATGGCTTTGTTTCGTTCGGCAGGTGAGGCACCTCTTCACCTTGGGTGAGATTGCACAGCTCTGTCCAGCCAAAGTGGACAAGCGCATCTTCTTGCTGATCCAATCCCTCTTGGCTAGTCCTGACAACATGGAGCATTGTAAGCTCTTCCTCCTCCTTTGGATGGACCCCTTGCAGAGGGAACGGCCTCCTACTTGGAAGTCCTTCCTTATTGTGTGTGTGTGTGTGTGTGTCGTTTTCTAGTGTCCAGCCCTGCGGAGAATGAGGACCTCCCAGCATCCCAACCGTTGTCACAATTCCGAGGGTCCATGATGCCTTCTCCAGTCCGAGCACATGCATTCATTACTCTGGGTAGGACACCTAGGCACTTTGGGGCGGAGGGGGTGGGAGAGGGGAGAAGGCTTGCCGTATGGCCTCCTTTCTTTTTCCCTAACACCAACTGACACAGCATGTTTGCATATCTCAAAAGTTTTGTCCTTGGTGGTTCTATTTCATCTAAGTCCATGATGAAATGAAGATAATAGACAGCAAGACAATTAGTATAAGGTTCTGTGTTTGGTGTCCTTTCCTCTCCCTTCTTCACTCCTTTCCCTTCCTCTCCTCTCCCTTCCCCTCCTCTCCTTCCCCTCTCCTCTCCTCTCCTCCACTCCTCTCCCTTTTCCTCTCCTTCTCCTCTTCTCTCCACTCCTCTCCCTTTTCCTCTCCCTTCCTCTCCTCTCCTTCCCCTCTTCTCTCCACTCCTCTCCCTTTTCCTCTCCCTTCCTCTCCTCTCCTTCCCCTCCTCTCCTTCTCCTTTCCCTTCTTTCTTCCTCCTCTCCTCTCCCTTCCCCTCCTCTCCTTCTCCTCTCCTCTCCCTTCTCTCCTCCTTCCCCTCTTCTCCTCTCCTCCCTCTCTCTCTTCTCTCCCTTCCTCTCCTCTCCTCTCCCTCTCTCCTCTCCTTCCCCTCTTCTCCTTTCCTCTCCCTTCTCTCCTCTCCCTCCCTTCCTCTCCTCTCCTTCCCCTCCTCTCCTCTCCTCTCTCTTCTCTCCTTTCCTCCTCTCCTCTCCCTTCCTCTCCTTCTCCTCTCCCTTCTCTCCTCCTCTCTCTCTCCTTCCTCTCCTCTCCTTCCCCTCTTCTCCTCTCCTCTCCTCTCCCTTTCCTCTCCCTTCCTCTCTTCTCCTCCTCTCCTCTCCCTCTCCTCTTCTCCCTCTCTCTCCTCCTCTCCCTTCCTCTCCCTTCCTCTCCTCGTCCTCTCCTTTTCCTCCTCTTCCCTCCTCTCCTCTTCTCTCAAATTTAGTTGAACTAATGGTTTCTTATCCCTCCCAAAATATGAAAAATAATAGTGTCTGGTGAGCTCCTAGGCCACCTTAGACATGAAAGCTTGCTAGATGACTTTGAAAGGCCTGAGAGGCAGCTGGGTGACTTGGGACCAATTACCCTGAGTTCTTGTCCCGCTTCAGGCATAAAAGCCAGCTGGGTGACTTGGGGCGAAACACCAAGAGACTGGGAGTTCTAGTTCTGCCTTAGGCGTAAGATCTACCTGGGTGACTTTGGGCCAGTCGCGCACTCTCTCTCAGCAACTCACTTCGCAGGGTTGTGAGTCAAGTAGGAGGAAGAAGGAATACTGGGTCTGTATGGAATGGATTTAATGATTGCCCGCCTCTATTGCAGGGCGATAAAAGAAAGTTCTCACAAAAGCCCTACAGGTTTTCTCTACAGTAGCCAAAGGCAGTCCAAGGCAAATATTCCGTGAGGTTTCAAAATCCAGTGATACGATGTGGTCAGGAGAAAATTAGTGGCCCCAGAGCTGTAGCCTTGACAATCAAACTGGGACTCTGATATTCCAGATCTGTCCCAAGATTCTCCTTTTCCACTTTCCCCGTTTCTGTTTTTTTTCTCTCCTCTCTCTCCTGGTTTTCTCTCCCTGCCATTTCCAGACCAGAAAAAAATCACAACCTTCTCATTTTGCTGCTTCCCTTTATGGCAGGAAAGCTATGCCTGCAACATGAGGACCTGGCGAAGAAGTGCATCGCGGCCTTGGCTCGCGAACTGGAGGTGTCCAAGGACGTGGCCGTCCGCAACAATGTGGTGATCGTGATGTGTGACCTCTGCGTCCGCTACACCACCATGGTGGACAGGTACATTCCCGACATTGCCGTATGCCTGAAGGATCCGGAGCCATTCATACGGAAACAGACGCTCATCCTCCTTACGAATCTCTTGCAGGTGAGGGGAAAGCAGAAGGCCGGAATTTAAGCTTCTTCATTGTCTAGACTGGGCGTCTCGGGAAATGTAGTACAGGGTGTTGAATTTATATTTACCGACAAAGAAATAAAGGGACACTAATACAGATCTATTTCAAGTTATTTCGTTCTCATCAGCTAGCCATATCCTTCTGGGATTCGAACCCACGATACTTGCATATTAGGTAGATGTATTAACCTCTAAGCCACAGGCTCTCCTTGTTTTGCTGGCTATACGCCACAGTGGTTAGAGTGCATTTCTGCTGGCTGCTGGCTGACTGCAATTTTGCAGTTCAAATCTTACCAGGCTCAAGGTTGACTCAGCCTTCCATCCTTCCAAGGTCGGTAAAATGAGGACCCAGATTGTTGGGGGCAAGAGGCTGACTCTATAAACCACTTAGAGAGAGCTGTAAAAGTACTGTGACGTGGTATATAAGTCTAAGTGCCAGTGCTATCTTCCTTCCTTCCTTCCTTCCTTCCTTCCTTCCTTCCTTCCTTCCTTCCTTCCTTCCTTCCTTCCTTCCTTCCTTCCTTCCTTCCTTCCTTCCTTCCTTCCTTCCCGCTGATTAGAATGCAGTATTGCAGGCTGACTCTGCTCACTGCCAGCAGTTTGATTCTGACTGGCTCAAGGTTGACTCAGCCTTCCAACCTTCTGAGCTTCAGTAAAATGAGGACCCAGATTGTTGGGGGCAAGAGGCTGACTTTGTAAACTGCTTAGAGAGGACTGGAAAGCGGTATATAAGTGTTTTTTTTTTCTATCAGGGCAACCTGGTCTACCCAAAAATGGGACGGCGCATACTGCTTTCGCCTTTCAGCTCCAATCACAGGGTGCTACATTTTCATTAGGAGCAAAAACGTGGAGTTCACTTTTTCTGGCATGGATTCAGGACAACCATTGTCCAGTTAATTTAAAGATGCCATCCTTGAAAACCTAGAAAGAACTGCAGAAAAGGGAAAGATGCCGGGGTTTGTTTGGAGCTTTGAGCAAATATATATAATATATATATTAGGGAGACGGTATCCACATTTTCTATCCAAAGGGCTAATTCTTGTGCTGTTTTGGTTTGATTAGGAAGAATTTGTGAAATGGAAAGGCTCTCTCTTCTTCAGGTTCGTCAGCATTCTGGTGGATCCCAATCCAGAAATTGGCAGGTAAGGAAGACCTTTTGGAAGTTGGTAGGCTTCAAAGCTTGATTGTGTCTCCCTTCCTTCCCAAAATCTGGCAGAAGGTTCCAGCTAAGCCTTTTCTCCTTCAGGCATTTTTTAGAAATATAGATCTTCCTTCCTTCCTTCCTTCCTTCCTTCCTTCCTTCCTTCCTTCCTTCCTTCCTTCCTTCCTTCCTTCCTTCCTTCCTTCCTTCCTTCCTTCCTTCCTTCCTTCCATCCATCCATTAAGTCTTGCATGCATTAGGGTGGTAGAGAAAGCAAACATTCTCTTATTAAATCAAGTCAAATATTTATTACGGTCATAAACCAGCATAACTCTCCCTTCCCTTCCCTTCCCTTCTCACCATCATGAATTCTTAAGATGTCTTCTCTAGAGTGATCAGTGAGGCTGATTTTTTAAGCTTTTAAGAAGCAAACCATTTTTAAAAACAATGGTGATATAGGGGGCCAACTAACTTGGTTTCTCCACAATGCCTGAATTTAGAATGATATAATAGTCCCATATCTTTCCAGCAGGGGGAACTACAGCGTTACCTCCTTTGCCTTCGCTCCGCTGAAATCTGGTTTAGATTGATGGTGTTTGCTTAAAGAGCAGGAGGCGTTGATACCTGCTGCTTTATTTATACTCGGGATTGTTCTTTAAACAAACACCAGGCAGCTTGCTTATAGGGCTTTTCAGTCCATCGGTGTAAACTTGCATCAAAGTACAGTAAAAACAACGGTTCCGGAGTCTGTGTGTACAGAAAGAGGAGAAGAATGCCTTTTCCACCGTGGCATGTACTATGGTTTTTAAAGGAAACCCCGGTGGGAAGGCAGAGCCCTGTGTATTCACTAAGGACGTCTCTGGCTGGCCTTTCCTACTCCATCCTGGGCACAGGAAGGTCAAGGATGGTGAAGCTACCACATTGTAGTTTTCCAGGCTGATTTCAAGGCTTGCTTGCCTTTGATTTGATTTGCGTATCATTTACACTCAGGTGTCAGGGTTCCAAATAATATGCCCACAGCAAGCAGAACTCCGAGGCAAGTAGAAAGAACAAGAAAGAATAGTTTTATTGGACTTATCATATGGGCACAGGTTGGTGAAAACCAACTCTGAATATTCCCGCAGTTTTCACCTAATTCTCACCCTTTCCCAAACAGTCAGTCACACGGTCCAATCAAGGTCCCGTCTGGTTGCCTGGTGATATCGCTCCTCCTTTCTCCGGCCACCTGCGGGAATGACCTTGGTTCCCAAGAGAAAGTGTATTGTTTTGGCTACAAAACTCCAGCTGTCTCTATTCCCTCCTCCCTATCCCTCAGCTCCAGTGTGGCAACACTGAAGCCTCCAAATGGTCAGCTCAGACAGCAACCGTTCAATCCTGAGCTACAAACATCCCCTTCTATTGGCGTGTGTCAAGAGTTGGCTTCATGCGAGTTAGTGCTAAATATTAATGCAGGCTAATCGTGGTTCGTTGGTATTCCTCGGCTTACAACAATTGACCTATTGGCCATTCAAAGTTACAACGGCTCTGGAAAAAGTGACTTATGGCCTTTTTTCGCACATCCCCTGTGGTCACTGACAACTGGCTCACAGTTATGATGGTCGCCCTGTCCCTGGGGTCACGCCATCTCCTTTTGCGACCTTCTGACAAGCAACGTCAATGAGGGCAAAGCTCACTTAAATGTCTCAATTAGCGACTGAAACGCGGGGCTCGATTGTGGTCGTAAGTCGAGGACTGCCTGCATGAACCTTTAGCCCAGTGGGATTTAATTTTCCGTCTTCCCTACTTCATTTTGGGGTTTCCTCTTGCAGATTCACCCTCATCCCTTCAAAAGTTTTATTTATATAACTGGCTGGATATCCCTCCTTTGCTATGAAACTATGTGATCAGGCTTAGTTTTGGGGGAGGAAAATAAGTAGGGAGGAAATTCTGCCTCTGCCTACCAGCATCCATCGGTATTCATCTGGCTAGCGTCCTGTCAATGTGTGAGGGAGTTGAGGGCTGTTTGGAAACTGAAACAGTATTTGCTGTGTGAGAAAGGAGACAGCAAGGAGCCTGGGCATGGCTTAGCTCAACTGTTCTGTACTAAAGCTGGTTGCTGCTCTGGAACTGAAACTCCTCTGCTTGTGTTTTGCATTTGGAAGAGATTTCTTTTCAGGTGGGGGGGGGGGGAGTAGAACTCCTTAGCATCAGAGCATGTTAATAGTAATAATATAGGAAATACTAATGCTCTGATGGTCATTTCGAAAAATCCTTTCTTAGTGAGCATCTAGAAGCCAAGAGGAACATACGTGCCAAATTTCAAGTTTGTACGCTTTACAGTTCTGGAGATTTTGTGATGATGCGTGAGGGGTCTTTCACTTTTATTAAGTTAAATTCTGTAGCCATGAACTTCTCCTCTGAGGAACTATCTGTAAAAACTACCCAGCTGCGAATGGGAATATTTTTCAATAAAAGTCCACATATTGGGCTGGGAACAGGGGAAAAATTATTCATTTTCTTTCTTCCTTTAAAAAAAAAAATACTCTAAATATCGAGGTTCTGAGTTTAGACTCAAGCAAGTAGACTCGTTCTTAATAAGATTTAGTTATCGTCAGTGACGAGTTAATTACCTCAAACATTGTAATTACTGACGGTGTTTACTGTTCTATGGAGTTATTTCTCCCTTTAATTATGCTGGATTATAATTAGAAGGAAAATTGTAGGATGAGCCCTGAAAGCTTTTGCTAAAGAGTTCTGTGTAAGGGAAGGGCACTGAAACAAGCTGGTTTTCTTTTCTTTTTTTTTTTTAAAAAGACCATTTTAAGCAAAGGAGATTCTGATCTGGGAGAAGGAGAGAGACCTTGTGTTTCAACACAGCTCCGGTTTGATGTCGCTTCTGTGTCACTGGGTGCCATTCCCTGCTTAGTGTTGTGCCAGCACCCTTTAGGTAGAGAGAAGGGTCTGTGACCCTTGGATATTTCCTGGGGGGAAATTAAGCAGCTGCTGCTCTGGCAGACCATGTTAAAAAGGAGGAAAAGAATATATCAGGATTTCGCATCCAAAGGTCCAGTAATGTTGGATTCCCTGAGTGATAGTGGATTCCCTGA
Organism: Notechis scutatus; assembly: GCF_049901735.1. Classification (NCBI taxonomy): domain Eukaryota; kingdom Metazoa; phylum Chordata; class Lepidosauria; order Squamata; family Elapidae; genus Notechis; species Notechis scutatus. The sequence continues at coordinate 22,368,727 of NC_142015.1, read as the reverse complement.
TAATATCCCATATGGTTTGGATGGAGCAAATTTGCGCACTGAAGTAGAATGGAACGGAACGGAATATGGAACGGAACAGAATAGAATGGAATACAATAGGACAATGAATGGAATGGGATAGGGATAGAACAGAAGAGAACAGAAGAGAACAGAACAGAACAGAACAGAACAGAACAGAATAGAACAGAACAGAACAGAATAGAATAGAATAGAATAGAATAGGAATGGAATGGAATAGAATAGAATAGAATAGAATAGAATAGAATAGAAATGAATAGGAATGGAATGGAATGGAATATGGAACGGAACAGAATAGAATGGAATACAATAGGACAATGAATGGAATGGGATAGGGACAGGACAGAACAGAACAGAACAGAATAGAATAGAAATGAATAGGAATGGAATGGAATGGAACCGTGATGGCGAACCTTATGGCACATATGCCACAGGTGGCACACAGATCCATTTGTGCCGGCACGCGAGCTGCAAACAAACTTACCTCACTGCGCATGTGCGTGCCTCACAGCTGATTTTCGGCCAGTTTGACGCCTTTTTCGCCTCCCAAAGGCTTGAGGAAGGCTTTTGCAGGCTTCTGCAAACTTTGCAGGCCGAAAACTAGCCCCGTTTTGTCACTTCTGGTATATTCAAAAAATACCGCATGCATGGTGGGGGGGCGCACATGGCCTTCTGGGTGCTGGTGCGCGAGTGCAAGCGCCCACACAATTTTTGGCACAGGAGCCCGAAAAGGTTAGCCACCACTGGAATAGGACAATGAATGAAATGGGATAGGGATAGAACAGGACGTCGTTGCTAACCTCTCTGGTTTTTAAGGAGAAGGTGGAGATTCCCAGACGGGCATTTGCTTCAGTGCCGTTTTTTTTTTTCTTGGCCTCCCTTCTTCTCCAGTTTCGTCAAGTTCTGCTTGGTGCACCTGCTGCTCAAGAGGAATCCGGTCATGTTTTCTCAGCACTTCATTGAATGCATCTTCCATTTCAACGGTTACGAGAGGCACGAGAAGTACAACAAGTTCCCCCAGAGCGAAAGGTCAGTGAATGTTGTTTATTTGCATCCTGCCTTTATTTCTTTGACCAATAACTCGAGGTGGCAAACATATTTTCATCTTCCTGTTACCCCCCCACGACGACAACCCTGTGAGGTGGGTTGGGCCAAAATCAACCAGTTGACTTTCCTGGCTGTGGTGGTTCTACAACTCCCAGTCTCCTGGTGATTGGCCCAAAGTCATCCGGTTGGCTTTCATAGCTAAGGCAGGACTAGAACTCCCAGTCTCCTGGTGATTGGCCCAAAGTCATCCAACTAGCTTTCATAGCTAAGGCAGGACTAGAACTCCCAGTCTCCTGGTGATTGGCCCAAAGTCATCCAACTAGCTTTCATAGCTAAGGCAGGACTAGAACTCCCAGTCTCCTGGTGATTGGCCCAAAGTCATCCAACTAGCTTTCATAGCTAAGGCAGGACTAGAACTCCCAGTCTCCTGGTGATTGGCCCAAAGTCATCCAACTAGCTTTCATAGCTAAGGCAGGACTAGAACTCCCAGTCTCCTGGTGATTGGCCCAAAGTCATCCAACTAGCTTTCATAGCTAAGGCAGGACTAGAACTCACATCTCCTGGTGATTGGCCCAAAGTCACCCAACTAGCTTTTTTTTTTAACAGTTTATTTATATATTTTCCTTAACATATATGTATATAATATAACATATATATAAGTGCTTTATGAACAGTGTATTGTCTGGGTTAATTTGCTTACATAATAGTATGTAATATAATAATATATTAAACATAAGACGCACATAAGAGTATTTTTCCAATTTCCAATTCCTACTTCTATTGTCACCCAACTAGCTTTCATAGCTAAGTCAGAACTCACCATCCCCTGGTGATTGGCTCAAAGTCACCCAGCCACATTTGATGCCTAAGGCGGGACTAGAACTCCCCGTCTCCCACTTTCTAACCCTGGTGCCTTAACCACTTAGACCAGGGGTTTCCAACCTTGGCAACTTTAAGACTTGTGGACTTCAACTCCCAGAATTCCTCAGCCAGCAAAGCTGGCTGAGGAATTCTGGGAGTTGAAGTCCACAAGTCTTAAAGTTGCCAAGGTTGGAAACCCTGACTTAGACCAACCTGGCTTGAAACCCACTTAGTTGCTAGGAAGACTAGAGGGAAACCAGTCTGGACCATCCGAAAGAAGGAAAGGGCCGAAGCTGGAGACAGGTGAGGAGACTGGGAAGGAGACGTGTCCTGCTTCTAGAGAAGAGGAAGCTTTTGAGGAATCTCAGGGATGACGGTCCTTTTTAGCGGAGAGTCAGGGCTGGGTCTTTGAATGGGGAGCCTCAGGCCACGCTCTTAAGAATTGGTGGGGCCAGCTGAATTGAAATGGAATTTAATACACTGAACATGTTCCCTCCCTGCGTATTTAATTACTCTCTCCTGCCCTCCTATGAACAATTACAAGGGCTGGTTGCTCCAGGGAGTGTCTCTTTGCGTGTCTTTGTCAACTCTACTTCCCTCCTGGGTTTTTTTGTTTTGTGTTTTTTTCTCTTGCAACAGGGAGAAGAGCCTCTTTTCCCTGAAAGGCAAAGCCAACAAAGGGCCCCGGATGCAAATCTACAAGTTCCTCCTGGAGCATTTTACTGACGAACAGCGATTCAACATCACCTCCAAAATCAGCCAGAACGTCCTGGGTACGGCTGAAGCTTTAGACCAGCGGTCGCCAATCCCCACAGCCAACTTACAGGGGCTGTGGCCTATTCACAACTGGGCCACGGGCCGGCGTACACAGACTTGTGCATGCACATGTGCGCTGGCTTCTGCAGCCTTGTTCTCCCTCCCTCCCGTAGCTGGGCTGCCATCCTGCAAAAGATGGGGAGACCGCTGCTTTAGAGGGTTTAAACCCAAACACCTGGATAGAAATAAGAAGGCCTTTTCCAAAGCGGCCATGCTTTGCAGATAGGAACCGTGCCTCGCTGCGGGTTTCCTGCCTTTTCTCAAAAGAAGAGCTCTGGGAGGTCAATCCTCGGTGACTGATAATTCTCCTGATATGATTTCATAGCTGATATGGCACTAAAGACTTGTATACCGTTTCACAGTGCTTTTACAGCCCTCTCTAAGGGGTTTACAGAGTCAGCCTCTTGCCCCCAACAATCTGGGTTCTCATTTTACCAACCTCAGAAGGATTGGAAGGCTGAGTCAACCTCAAGCCGGTCACAATCAAACTGCTGACAGTGGGCAGAGTCAGACTGCAGTACTGCATTCTGACCACTACAAAGGGAAAGAAGAAAGGAAAGGACGGAAGGAAGGAAGGAAGGGAGGAAAATAGCATTTTACCTCATTTTACCGACCTCGGAAGGGTGGAAGGCTGAGTCAGATCTGAGCCAGTCAGAATTGAACTGCTGACAGTGGGCAGAATTAGCCTGCAATACTGCATTCTGACCACTGCGAAGGGAAGAAGAGAGGGAGGGAAGGAAGGAAGAAAGGAAGGAAAAAATAGCATTTTACCTCATTTTACCACCCCAGAAGGCTGGAAGGCTGAGTCAGATCTGAGCCAGTCAGGATCGAACTGCTGACAGTGGGCAGAACTAGCTTGCAATACTGCACTCTGACTACTGCAAAGGGAAGAAAGAAAGGAGGGAAGGAAGGAAGGAAGGAAGGAAGGAAAATAGCATTTTACCTCATTTTACCAACCTTGGAAGGCTGAGTCAGATCTGAGCTGGTCAGGATCAAACTGTTGGCAGGAAGCAGAGTTGGCCTGCAGTGCTGCCTTCTCACCAATGCGCCACTACAGCTCTTCCTATGCAAGAGCAAGGCCGCCCAAGGCATTTGGTTGCTTGAAACTGAGTTATCAATGGTAAATTTCCTCCCTGAATCAAAATAGTAGTAGACTTCCGCTTACAGCCACTTACTCGGGGAGCATTCGAAGTGACAATGCACTTCCTACCACCATCCAAGAAGTGCCTCGGTGGCGCAATGGTTAGAGTGCAGTACTGCAGGCTACTTCTGCTGACTGCCAGCTGCCTGAAATTTGGCAGATCGAATCTCACCAGGCTCAAGGTTGACTCAGCCTTCCGTCCTTCCAAGGTTGGTAAAATGAGGACCCAGATTGTGGGAACAATAGGCTGACCACTTAAGAGAGGGCTGTAAAAGCACTACAAAGCAGTATATAAGTCTAAGTGCTATTGCTATCCAAAGATACTTACGCCCTAATCTTGAAGTTCCAACCACTGCCATCACAGTCACATGATCGCCTTTGGAGCGCTGAGCAACCAACCTGAATTGATGGCCGTTTACAGTGCTCAGTAGCCACATGGCTACGATTTAGGACGTTTTTGCTCAAAACCAGTGTTTATTTCCATGTTTTGGCAAAAAAAAAAAAAAAAAGCAAACAATAGTTTTGCTTCACATACTGCATTTGCTTAATTTGCAAAAAGGTCTGTAAAATTAGGTTGATCCCGTGGGTATCACACGGGCAGGCTCCTTACAGTCATAACTCAAGGACCACCTGCACACACAAAATAATAGACGTGGGCACCACACACCCAAGTCTTAAGGGCCGCTCAGCTAAATTAAATAACTAACCCAGGGGGTCTTCAAACTTGACAGCTTTAAGACTTGTGGACTTCAACTCCCAGAATCCCTCCCCCAGTCATGTTAGCTCAGGAATTCTGGGAGTTGAAGTCCACAAGTCTTAAACTTGCCAAGTTTGAAACACCAAAGATCAGCCCTGAAGGTAATTGCCTCATTCTGTTGCCTGGATGTCCAGGGCAGGAGGGAGAGAGAAAAATAGCTTCCTGCTGCAATGTTTGGTGTTCTCCTTTTTCCAAAATTTGATCGTAGCCTGCTTTGTGGATGGGATCCTGCCTCTCAATATGGAAGCCAACCAGCTGCTCTCGGATACCTTTGAGATCTTGAGCTGCAAGGAGATCAAACTCTCGGCCATGAGATCCAGACCGGAAGAAGACATCCAGCCGGAAGAAGACGAGTTGGCCATGGCCAATGCCGTCATGCAGGTGGCCCAGAAGAAGCTGATTTCGCAAGTGAGTCTTACAAATAACGCCACCTGGAGTAGGTTGTTCCTTTTAGTTTTCCCAGAGCAAAATAAATAGAATTCAATAGAATAACAGCGTTGGAAGGGACCTTGGAGGTCTTCTAGTCCAACCCACCGCCCAAGCAGGAGAACCCACACCATTTCTGACAAATGGCAGTCCAATCTCTTCTTGTAAGTCTCAAGTGATTGGCGCTCCCACAACTTCCGAGGGCAACTTCTGTTCCATTGGTTGATTGTTCTCACTGTCAGAAAGTTTCTCCTTGTTGCCAGATTAAATCGCTCCCTGTTCAGTTTCCATCCATTGTTCCTTGTCTGGCCTACAGGGGCTTTGGGAAATAGCTTGATCCCTTCCTCTCCGGGGCAGCCCCTCAAATATTGGAAGACTGCTATCCTGTCTCCCCTGGTCCTTCTCTTCACTAAAGACTAGCCAGGCTCAGTTCCTGCAACCGTTCTTCGTATGTTTTAGCCTCCAGTCCCCTCATCATCATTGTTGCTCTTCTCTAGACTCTTTCTAGCCTCCCAACATCTTTTTTACATTGTGGTGGCCAAAAACTGTGGTCTTACCAAGGCGCGTTATAAAGTGGTATTAACCCTCCACATGATCTCGATTCTCTCCCTTTGTTTATTCAGCCAAATAAGTGACAATTGGTTTCAGTGGGAAAAGACGCCTCACTTCCCATCTTGCTCGTCATGCTAAAAGTCACCGTTCCTGGAAACGTTCTCAAATACCCCAAAGTTGATCCCATCTCTACAAAGGCTTTTCCTCGTGGTGCGCTCTCTGAATTGTTTGGAGTAGGCAGCCCTCTTCGCCTTAACCGTTATCTTTCCCTATTCTGTCCAAATTCTAGGTCCAAAAGAAGAATTTCATTGAAAACGTCATTCCCATCATCACTTCGCTGAAGACCTTGTTGGAGCAAAACAAACTCCCAGCGTTGAAGGACCTCATGAACTACCTCCGGGTAATCTTTCTCAACTGGGATCATCATCAGTCTCTTTTTAACAACCTCATAAATCCCTTGCGGGGTGGAGTCTGGGCAACGGAAGGGAGCTGTTCACTGGCCGGATGCCCTTCCTGTCGCCAGTGCAGAGTTTTGTTCAGCAGATATATTCTTATCGTGCCCAGAGAGAGAAATATCTGCCTCTACCTGGGATCGAACTCGCAGCCTCCTGATTGTGAGGCGAGAGCTCTTGCCTCTAGGCCACCACACCACTCCATTGCTCAGCTGGGATACTTGTATTAAAATCTGAGTCACGGGGCAGCACGTTCCTGAAGCTTGTGGTGAATATTGCTATCCCATCTGGAGGGAGTCACGTTCCACCATGAAAGCCAAGGGTAGAGATAGTCAACCTGATTGAGCTAAGACAATACTTTATTTATTGTCACAGTGCTTAGAAGGTAGGCTAATTCTGCCAACTCCCAGCAGTTCAATTCTCACCGGCTCAAGGTTGTCTTAGCCTCCCATCCTTCCAAAGGTGGGTAAAATGAGGACCCAGATTGTTGGGGGCAAGAGGCTGACTCTCTGTAAAACCACTTGGAGAGGTCTGTAAAAGCACTGTGAAGCGGCATATAAGTCTACGTGCAATTGGCTATAGAAGTGTTTTCAACCTTGGCAACTTCATGTGTGAACTTCAACTCCCAGAATTCCCTGGGTTGTTGTGGGGGGGGAAACAGAAGGCAGAAGGAGTCTTAGATATCTTCGCCACCTTGAATTGTTCATGAAAATAATAAAGGCTGGATATTATAAGATCCATCAATCGATCAAGGGTTAAATAAATCAAGGAGGAAAAGCGACGTGGTTGCTCAGTGGCTAAGATGCTGAGCTTGTCGATCGGAAAGGTTGGCAGTTCAGCGGTTCGAATCCCTAGCGCTGCATAACAGAGCGAGTTCCCATTGCTTGTCCCGGCTTCTGCCAACCGAGCAGTTCGAAAGCATGTAAAAAAATGCAAGTAGAAAAATAGGGACCACTATTGGTGGGAAGGTAACAACATTCTGTGCACCTTTGGTGTTTAGTCCTGCCGGCCACATGACCACGGAGACGTCTTCGGACAATGCTGGCTCTTCAGCTTTGTAACGGAGATGAGCACCGCCCCCTAGAACCGGAAACGACTGGCACGTATGTGCGAGGGGAACCTTTACCTAAATCAATCAACTCGAATCCATCCAGAAAACCCAACCAGCGAAACCCCTTCCTACCCTCTCCAACCCTCTCTGCTTTTATTTTTGCTTTCCTCCAGGAGATGATGCAAGATTATCGCCATGAAATCAAGGAGTTATTCGCCCTGGACAAGCAGCTGGCGGCTGAGCTGGAGTACGATATGAAGAAGTACGAGGAGCAGCTGGAGAGGGAGGCTGAGCAAAACCAGGAGCTGAGCGTGGATCACGTAGGCCACAACACGTCAGTGGCCAGGCCGGTACGGATCTCCCTTTCAGGCTAGGGGTTCAAGTCCCACGGAGCTCATTCTGAAGCCATTCAGGGTGTTTTCCCCATGAAGTGGAGAGAAAGGAGCATTATGCAGGTGTCCTCAACCTACAACCACATTTGAGCCCATAGTTTATGTTGCTATTAAGCGAGTTAGTTTTGCTCCATTTTACGACCTGCTTTGTCACGGTTGTTCGCTGAATCCCTGCAGTTGTTCAGTTAGTAACCCGGTGTCAACTCATAAAGTATTCCTCTGGTCTTTTCAGAAAGGGAGGGGGGAAGCAGTGGACAGCTTGCAAAACCGAAAGGGCATTCCATAAATGTTTTCAAAGATAGTAACTAAGTGACCGAAGTTTCTGCTGCGCAAAATTCTAACTGGAGAGCATGATTGATGACTCTGATGTGTGTCCCATTGGAGAATATGAATTATGACACACCTAGAGGGTGCGGGGGAAACCAGGGACAAGGGTGACAATGAATGATGTGTCTCAGAGTCAGCTACACCCAGGCAATGCTGGCATGTTAACTCCCAACAAATCCTTTCGAAGTTTTGGAAGTTTGGCTCGAGACTCAGAATTTAATTGGAATAACTGCCGGAATCTTTACACCTGGTTGTTAAGTGAATCTGGCTTCCGCAATTGATTTGGCTCATTGGGAAGGTCGCAAAAAGGACATCACGTGACACTCCCCTCTCCCCCGCCAGGGACAACTGCCTCTGTCATAAATGTGAGTCCGTTGCCAAGCACCTGAATTTTGATCCCGCGGCCGTGGCGACGCCATGACAGCCGTAGGTGTGAAAAACGGTCCCAAGTCACGTTTTTTTAGTGCCATCGTAACTTTGGAACAGTCACTAAGTGAATGGCTGTAAGTCGAGGTGTCAGCATTGCAGGAAAACTCCACTCCAACCAGTAACTCCGAGACAGACATATTCTCAAAAGTTCTGGTTTTTTTTGCATAGTAAACTGGTCCATCTGGGGAATCTCGAATATGAAAGTTCCAGGTTTCCTTGCAATAAGTAAAAAACCACGAATCCAACTCCCTACACCCATCATCGCATCACATGCCCCAATAACCACCCGTCCCAACTTGAGATGTCCCCTCACCCAGGTGCAGAAACAACATGACCTTGACTTAGAAGAAAAATGTTATTATGTCTAACCACATACATTCTAAGAACTTCGCCCGTCGCATTTTCCCAGGCTCAAGAATGGGGCAGTGTGGAAGCGTCTGGTCTCAATATGGCTTCCAAAGCTGACATGAGGACTGAGGTTGCAATGGTCCTTTAGCCCCTCCTTTCTGTTTTCTCCTTCAAATAAACAGTCTTCCGGCTTGGAGAGGACTTCACATCCTCGGAATCAGATGGACAAGGCCTCCCCGCCTACCCAAAGCAATTCTCCCCCTCTGCGATCTCCTCTCTCGCCCCTTGCAATGTTTACCGTTCCCGGGCCGGGAGCCATGAAACCCAGAGCCAGGTACCCCTCCTCTTCCTTTTCAGCCTGTGTGGCGCGAAAATGCGCTTCATCTGTTTCCAACAGAGCATTTAAGTACCGTCTCCGCCACTCGGCGGGTGGGGTGGGGGAATGCTTGAAGCTCCTCGGGTGGGGACGAAAGGGCCAGCCATATGCACTGTTGGTTCTCCTCGTAGGAATCTGTCCCTGAGTACTTTTGCCATCCTCAACTCCGCTAAGCAAGCCGTCGAGGCCCTGAAGGCGAAGCGCGGAAGGAGCATGGGGACTGGGCTGGAGTTTCTGCAGAGCGGACAAAGCGATAAAGGTAGGCTGTTCTCCAACCACTTTAGTCTAGTGGTTAAGGCTCCAGGCTAGAAAATGGGAGTTCTAGTCCTGACTTAGCCATGAAAGTCGGCTGGGTGACCTTGTGCTAATCACCAGGTGCCAGTGAATTCTAGTGCTGCCTTAGGTAAGAAAGCCAGCTGGGTATCTTTGAGTTAATCACCAGGAGGCAGGGAATTCTAGTCCCGCTTTACGCATGAATGCCTACTGGCGGAGAATCAAAAAATGGTTGGAGGAAATTACAGCTGAGCAGATTGAATTAAAACCAGAATTCTTCCTATTAGGGATATTCAATAGACAACTTCCCCAAAAAGCTAAATATACAGTATAATATTACACATACTTACTGCAGCTAGATTAGCTTTTGCAAAACGTTGGAAACAAGCCTATATTCCAACAGAGGAAATGACTATTCAGAAAATAGGAAACTCTGCAGAAATGGATAAATTGACCCTAGCACTTAAGGATAAAGAATCATCAGAATATTACAAGAGTTGGGAATGTTGGTACGATTGGATAGAACAAAAATAGATAATATAATAGCAAACATTATTAAACTGTAAAGGAGATTAAGCTACATCGGTAGTAACTATATACTCGCATTAAGATTTAATTGTAAATATGACGCCAATAATGATAACAAATAAGGAACCACAAACTGTTGATAATGGAATTGCCCTAGATTCATTTTTTTTCTTTGTTTTTCTATGTTGTGTATGTGTTTGTTCGTTTATTTTAATTGTATAGTCAATAAAGTTTGCTTTTTAAAAAAAGAAAGCCTGCTGGGTGACTTTAAGCTAATCACCAGGTACCAGTGAATTCTAGTCCCTCCTTAAGCACAAAACTAACACACTGCAGATATTTTCTGTGGCTAACATTGTCTCCCTTTTTTTTCTTCTCAGCTTCCTTTTGCAGTTTGAACCACCCGTCTTCCGTTACCAACAGACCCTTGGAAGGCCGCGCGATCAGTACTCCTGAACGTAAGTGTCTAAAAAAAAAAAAAAAACTATTTTGGTTTGAAAGTTTCCTTGCTTGGAGGTGGAGCAGCTGGTCTGTTCCAGAGAGACTCTTAGTTCAGGGGTTGCTTTCCCAAACAGTTCTTTTACAGCCCTCTCTAAGCGGTTTACAGAGTCAGCCTCTTGCCCCCAATAATCTGGGTCCTCATTTTACCCACCTCGGAAGGATGGAAGGCTGAGTCAAACTTGAGCTGGTCAGGATCGAACTGCTGGCAATTGGCAGATACTGAATTGCAATACTGCATTCTAACCACGGGAAGGGAAGGAAGGAAGGAAGGAAGGAAGGAAGGAAGGAAGGAAGGAAGGAAGGAAGGAAGGAAGGAAGGAAGGAAGGAAGGAAGGAAGGAAGGAAAATAGCAATAGCTGAGTCAACCTTGAGCCACTCAAGAATTGAACTGCTGAACTGTGGGCAGAGTTAGCCCTGCAGTACTGTATTCTAACCACTGTACCACCACGGTTGGTTAGCTAGTTAAGTGACGTTCCTTGGTGAAAAGGCCAGGTATAAATGTAATAAACATTGAGTTTTTCCCATCAGCGTGTACTCAAGGTTGCCCATTTTGGGGTGTTTTTTTTCCCCCCCCAGAGTCCATTAACAACGTGACCTTCGGAGCCGGAGTCAGCCAAATTAGCCTGAACCTCACATCATCTTGTAAAGGCAGGTGGAATCCCAATTTCGTTCTTGTGTTTCTTTTCTTTTCTTTTTTTTTTTGAAAAACTTAAGCGTGGGCCTGGCAACCTCGCTATAATATCTCTTCTGTTCCTCCTGCAGTCAAAGAGGAACCACAGGAGCAGATCATTTGCTTGAACTCCCTGGATAAACCGTGAGTATAAATGAAACTCTTATGTGTCTTTTTGCACTCTCCTTCTTCCCCACGATCGGTGTGCGTGTGTGTGTGTGTGTGTGTGTGTGTATCTAAGGGTGGGTTCCACTTTAAAAAGTAAAACTAAGAAGCCTCCCCCCCACCCACCGGTCTCATAATTATTAACCCCAATTTTATATTTCTTTTAGCTACGTGGTCATCTTATGCTCCTAGTTTTAGCGTATAATAGCAATAGCACTTAGACTTATATACAGCTTCATAGCGCTTTACAGCTCTCTCTAAGAAGATTACACCCTATTACCCCCAACAATCTGGGTCCCCATTTTACCCACCTTGGAAGGCTTGAAGGCTGAGTCAACCTTGAGCCAGTCAGGATCAAACTCATGGAGAGAGCAGTGAGTTAGTCTGCAATACTGCATTCTAACCCCTTCCTTCCTTCCTTCCTTCCTTCCTTCCTTCCTTCCTTCCTTCCTTCCTTCCTTCCTTCCTTCCTTCCTTCCTTCCTTCCCTCCCTCCCTCCCTCCCTCCCTCCCTCCCTCCCTCCTTCTTCCCTCCCTCCCTCCCTTCTTTAGCACATAGCACTTAGATTTATATACCACTTTACAGTGCTTTACAGCTCTAAGTAGATCACAGAGTCATCCTATTGCCCCCAGCAATCTGGTGAGATTTAAACTGCCAAATTGCAGTCAGCCGGCAGTCAGCAGAAGTAGCCTGCAGCACTGCACTCTGACCACTGCGCCACTGTGGCTCATGATGGATCTCAGCTAATTCTCCTGGCATTCTTTTTTTTCTTTTTTAACTTTCTTTTCTGCATTCTCTTGTAGGCTGCCCCCGCCCGCACCATGGAGGGTGAATTCTCCAAGAAGAAGCAGTCCATCCAGTTTAACACTGCGGAGATCCAGCCGTAAAACATCCCGACAGCCAACAAAATGACTGCTTTTGTTCCAGGCAAGAATGCATCTTGCCTACAAGCAGAATCATGTTTCTAGAGCACTCTCAGTACCTTTGGGAAGATCATCGATCGATGCCTCCTAACTGTTCTTTTTTATTCTCCCCATGTCAAGCTTGCTTGCTTTTATAATCGGTGGGCTATAAATAACCTGTTTAGTAGTACTGCAGTTGGAAATACTCAATGGCTGCCTGCCTAGACAAGCCCCCCCCACCCCCTATACTTTGTTTGATATGTAGATGTCCTCTGGAGTATTTGGGTTGGTTGGGGTCCATGAAGCTCGTTTAGGTCTGGGACTAACTTTGACAATTGACGCGTAGCCCAGTGTTCTAAGTCCGCATGCCAGAAATGTCACACAGAGCCACCTCTCTGGGCACACCAGCCGTTGCCTGTTGCTCTTCCGCCGGCCAGCTGGTCTTCACGCGCTTGGAAACCGGAAGAGCAGCTTGCTTAGAGCAGGGGTCCCCAACCGCCGGTCCGCGGACCGGTGCACCGTCCGCGGAACAAGTCTTACCGGGCACAGCTGGTTGCTGAAGCGCCATCTTTTTGATAAAAAGTGCTTCCGGTGAGCTTTTCGGGTAGAAAGCTCACCGGGCACTTTTTCATCAAAAAGATGGCGGCCAGCACTTCGGTGAGCTTTTCCAGGTAGAAAGCCATTTCTGCCGAAAAAGCTCACCGGGCGCTAGGCGCCGCCATCTTTTTATGAAAAAGTGCTTCCGTGAGGTCACCGGAAGCACTTTTTCGTCAAAAAGATGGCGGCGCCAGTTGATGGTGTGCCGGGCGCGGCGCCCAGCTGATGCCAGTACCGGGCAGCGGCATAAAAAGGTTGGGGATCACTGGCTTAGAGCACATGTGCGCCACGGCTAGTTGATCCTTGCATGCGCGTTAGAAAGCTAAGCTTCCGGTTTCTGGCACTTCCGGTTTCCGGCACTCCCATGCACGCACGTTGGGGAGCTCTTCTGGTTTTCAGCGTGCGTGCATGCTCTCATTTTGGCACTTGGTGCCAAAAAAGGTTAGCCACCACTGTTCTAAGTCTTTCTCACAGCCAACCTCTAGCAGGAAGCTTCATTTTACATCCTCGTTTTGCATCGGTCGAGAGCCGGTGAATCTAAGAGCGTATGGAAGGAAGACATCGTTCCATACGGCTAGTGTCTCTGGTCTAGGCCAGACCATGCAAGCATGGGGAGAAGCTTGGGGTGGGGGCAGCTGGGAGAATGAAATCTCCTGGAAGAATTGTGGGTTGAAATTTCACACCATAATTCCTTCCCCCATGAAAATGATTGCCCAGCCCCCAGAAAGAAGAGATCCACTACAACCTCAGAATCTTCCTTGGAACCGAATCCATATTTTCTCCTGCAGTTAAAAGAATGGCTGGGGGTCTTAGACCAAGACCTCGAGCAATTGAATCAAACAGATTTCCAGGGGGGGGAAAAAAAACCCACACCTGTTCTTGTAAAGACCGCTTACCCTAAACCAGGAATCTTGGCAATTTTAAGACTTGCAGACTTCCAACTCACACAAATCCTGAGGATTTCTGGAAGTTTGAAATCCCACCAGTCTTAAAAAGGTGCCATGTTTGGAGACTCCCTGACTAAACCAGCATCGCGTGTCAGGGTCCATAATGACTAGCTAACCCCGGTGTGAGGATTATTTATTGCATTCCTACCACGTTCTTAATTTTACTATATACAGAATAAATACTTGTACAAACTTCCAAATGCTGCCGCTTGCTTTGAGTCAAAGCCTCGTGTCTCCTTTCGTTCTTTCGTTTAATCTCACTGGGAAAGAGCTTCAGGTCCAACAGGAGACACGTGCCCAAGGGGCCCAATGAATGTCAGGATTTGAGACCTTTTTTTCCCATCTACAGCGGGTTTATTTGAAGGAGGTAATCCCAGATGTTGAGTTGAATGGCGGTCCAAGCAATCTTTGGGGATGGAGATCAAAACGCTCTATGTAAATGTTGGGGTTTTTTTCCTTCCTATCGTCGTCCCACAAGTGGGGTCCTTTTTTAAAAAAAAAATCAACTGAATTGATTGGTTGAGGCAGGGATTGACTGTCTGGCTTGTCCCCTGAGCTTGACATCATGAGCTGAGAGTGACTGTATCAGGGCTCTGACAAATCCACCCTCATTCAAATCAAGTCTCTAGCCGCATCTCAGAAAAAGTAAATTGGTTTATTAGAAATTGCCATGTTGGCGCGTGGCTGGGTGCAGCCGGTACTAAATCACACCATACATTTTCCACCCCCTGGATGTGACTTCTCCAATGGGACACATCCATCTCCAAGAGTTATCCATCATGTTCTCCAATAACCTTCTTATGCTCCGACAAGTTTGGATTACCGAGGTGAATATCTAGGCACTTAAGGAATGCACTGTTTCCCCCCACTCCCTTTTTTCTAGCAGCTAAAAAGACCAAAGGAGTATCTTTTTAGTTGACAGACTCGCCTTACGTGCCTAAATAGGGACTAGAACTCCCAGTCTCCTGGTGATTGGGCCCAAAGTCACCCAGCCAGCTTTCGTGCCTAAACTGGGACTAGAAGCCAGTCTCCTGGTACCTTCACCGTTAAACCAAACTGGCTCTCTATGTAAACGTTGAATAAAAACACATCTCCAGTTAGAAGAATTAGAAAACGAGAGTATGGAAAGCTAGAACAGAGTTCCCTACTCCAGCATTATGAAGACTGCACCTAGCTTTTCATTCTCCGCATTTTGTAGGACCTTCAGGGTTCCTGTCGGAAATCTTCTTTTAAGTTCCAAACATTTTATAGGCTCTTTAGGATTAATCCTTTCAAGAGCATCTTGTCAAGTTGGTGTCCTCAATTCTATTTCCCTTGTGGTTAAATTAGAATTAAGGCAGCCAGGGTTTCATTTCCGACAGCAGGGAAAGGCCTTCCTTTCCTTCCTCCACCGAAGATTTGGTGGAGATCTCTTGGGTTTTAGAGATTTACTCGGTTGAGCTTTCCCTGGTGAAAGATGATCATACCGGGGTTGGAGAAATGTGATCGTGAGTCCATTGGCTGGAATTTATTGCTTAAAGGAAAAGAGCAAACGGCGGTTACACATGCTTTTAACTTCCAATGTCTCAATTTTGCAGTTGTTTATGGAGTTCTTTCGTGAAGATTTAGCTGTTCTTAAATCTTTGCTTTCCCCCTTTAAAAAAAAAACAATTCAGCCAGACACAAAAAAATATAGACTGTTGTCAACCATAGTTCTTATTTGTAAGAACTTGTAAGGGAACATAATGCTCTTGAAAGACCAACGTACACATTTCACCCCAAAGCCTCAACAGTCTCCTTTGCACTGTAGCTTGGTCAGTTGGTAGCTTGCAACTGACCAGTTCTTTGATCCATCCATCCATCCACCCACCCATCCATCCACCCACATCAACTCATACAGTATTCTGTCCATCACATATTGTTCATTGTATCATTAGATGCATGTACCAGACCAACATCCATCTAGAGCCCATTTGCTGATGGAAGCAGGGTTTTTTTTTTAACAACCCTGTAAGTCTCTTGCATTGGAATGGAGTCAGAACAATTGAATGGAGCTGAGTGTTTGCTAGCCAGATGCCCTTCCTGACACCAATGCAAGGTTCACAGCAGATATATTCTATGGTGCCCAGAGAGAGAAATATCTGCCGCTACCTAGGATCGAACTCCCAACATGATTGTGAGGTGAGAGCTCCACCTCTAGGCCACCACGCCGCTCCAGCTGATGGAAACAATGACCAAGGTAAAACAGGTCCAGGTTTGTGATGTGATGTTCAGCTGAAGATACACCTCTTAACAAAATGAAATTCAATGTAGAGAAAAGTAAAGTCCTACACTTAGGCAAGAAAAACCCAAAGTACCCATATAGACTGGGTGAAACCGGGCTCAATAGCAGTAAGTGTGAGGAGGATCTTGGAGTCTTAGTGGACAACCAGCTAAATAGGAGCCAGCAGTGTGCGGCACCCATAAAAAAAGCCAATGCAATCCTAAGTTGCATTAACAGAGGGATAGAGTCAAGATCGAGGGAGGTACTAATACCACTCTATAAAGCCTTAGTAAGATCACACCTAGAATACTGCACACCTAGAATACTGTTTTGGTCACCACACTATAAAAAAGATGTTGAGACTCTAGAAGAAGTGCAGAGAAGAACAACCAGGATGATTAGGAGACTGGAGGCTAAAACATACGAAGAACAGTTGCAGGAACTGGGCAGGGCTAGTCTAGTGAAGAGAAGGACCAGGGGAGACATGATAGCAATCTTCCAATATTTGAAGGGCTGCCACAGAGAGGAGGAAGGGGATCAAGTTATTTTCCAAGGCACCCAAAGGCCAGACAAGGAATAATGGATGGAAACTGAACAAGGAGAGATTCAACCTGGAAATGAGGAGAAATTTCTCGACAATGAGAACAATCAACCAATGGAACAGAAGTTGCCTTCCATTCCTGGAGGCTTTCATGAAGAGACTGGACTGACATCTGTCAGAAATGGTGTAGGGTCTCCTGCTTGGGCAGGGAGTTGGACTAATGACCTACAAGGTCCCTTCCAACTCTTGTTAATCTGTAGATCTCCTATCAGAGGTTGATGCCCTTCAGCTTTAGCGTCCCCCTGTAGCAAACAATCAAAACCGATACACCAGGATAGAGATGGAAATAAACTGCACTTGTGTGTGCATTTTCCTTAGATGTGTGTACTAATCTGACTTCAAAGTCCTAGTGAGACCTGGTTCTCACTCCGTAAGGATTGGGAATAAATATCTGATCGTTCTTAACTAATGTTCAAGAGCTTGTACTAAAGATAAGAAGATGAATACAATCACAGGTAATCCTCATCTTACAACCGTTCACTTAGTGACAGTTGGATGTTACAACAGCTCTGAGAAAGTGGCATATGACAGGTAGGTAGATAGGTAGGTAGGAAGGAAGGGAGGAAGGGACCATGGTGGCACAGTGGTTAGGATGCAGTATTGCAGTCTAACTGCCAACCGCCAACAGTTGGATCCTGACCGACTCAAGGTTGACTCAGCCATCCATCCTTTCTCGGTCACTAAAATAAGGACCCAGATTTACTCTGTAAACCGCTTAGAGAGGGCTGTAAAGCCCTGTGAAGCAGTATATAAGTCTAAGTGCTATTGCTAAGTAGGTAGGTAGGAAGGAAAGGAAAGGAAAGGAAAGGAAAGGAAAGGAAAGGAAGGAAAGGAAGGGGAAGGGAAGGGAAGGAAGGGAAGGGAAGGAAGGAAGGAAGGAAGGGAAGGAAGGAAGGAAGGAAGGAAGGAAGGAAGGAAGGAAGGAAGGAAGGCAGCTGCAGGAATAACTATACTTTATTCACAACGAAAGTAACCCCACAGCTGTACCCCCATGCAGGGGTCCACACCAGCCCAAAAATTGTCCAGAATGACAACTTTATATATATTTATATTTATGTAAAACATTCTCAGCAAAGTTATATGCAATAACATTAGTACAAACTGATTCAGGTATTTACAATGTGTTTTGCGGAGACCTGTTTGTTAAAAGAGATTCCACTGGTGCATTTTTGAGACCCAAAAGACTCTAAATTCATTGGAAAGAGTTTCTAACCAGCATAAGACCACCGCTTTTTAAGAAGTCATTTTGCACCTGTT
The DNA here is from genome assembly GCF_049901735.1 of Notechis scutatus. NCBI lineage: Eukaryota > Metazoa > Chordata > Lepidosauria > Squamata > Elapidae > Notechis > Notechis scutatus. The sequence continues at coordinate 22,351,054 of NC_142015.1, read as the reverse complement.
ACAAATTTAACCGGAATTAATTGACCCAGCTTCAATGGAAGAAATTTTAATGGACTCATCCCATGCCACCAATAGTCCTTCCTCGGATCTGAAAGTCATCACCCCCGTTCATTAAAGTAACAAATACATTGGTGACCCGTGCCAACTCTGGCAGAGATGGAAGGTTTGTAGTACAAATTATGCCACCTTAAATCGCCAACTCATTTGGGTTTCTACAGAAAAAAACTCTGCAGGTAACAAACTGGCATTTCAAACCTTGAGGAATCTTCCCCATAGGTGCTAAATAATTTTGCCCAACAGTCCCCAACCTCTTCACTGCCAAACAATCCTGTGTGACAATGGCCATCCTAACTCACCGCTGGCCTTCTAGGATCTTAGGTTCTCTAGCCATAGATAACTCCTCTAACATATTCTGCTACTCTTTTATCATATTCGCCATTCAATGGAGTTCAAGACCTGAGAGCAAAATGGAAAGACCATGGTGCAGCTCAAGTTGAGTTGACCTTCTCAACTTCATCCTGGCCCCAAAGATCCTGGCCTAGATGCCTGATTCCTGCTGGCCAACTAAATTTTGAAAGTCTACGGAGAATCAAAATTCCTCCAACCTGCTCTATAGCATTCAACACTTACAGTTTTGCAAAGGAGGATGGTCCAATTGTTAGATTAAGTCTTCTTGGACTTCTAACTTGCCCCTAGTGGTCAACCATACCTGTTAATCCAGGTTAGGAATGTAACAGCGTAGACTAGGGGTGTCCAATCATGGCCATTTTAAGACTTGTGGTCTTCAACTCCCAGAATTCCCCAGCCAGTCATGCTGGCTGGAGAATTCTGGGAGTTGAAGACCACAAGTCTTAAAATGGCCAAGGTTGGACACCTCTGGCGTAGACTTATCCCAAAGGCAAGAGGTACTGTATCCATTCTTCATTCTCCACTAAATATTCAAGGATTTTCTTCTTACTTTTGGGTGTCAGAGAGGCAGCCTTGGAAAAGGGTTAGTGAACATACTAAGGCAGAAGGGAAAGCCATTTTGATCCAGAAGGCAATCTTAAAAAGTTGATAGGGAGAAATAAAAGATCTTGGCAGTGGATAAAACACCTTGCTTTGGTTGAATGCCGAGGTAGCCACGGTTAAAAATCAAAGCCAGTTGGCCGGATTGGGGCACCTTGTGAAAGCTCCCCCACCCCGGCCTTAACATTAGTGCCACATTTCCCTTGGAATTTAAAACTATTGAATAGAAACAAAATGCACCAATGACTTCTCAACTTCCTTTAAAAATGAAAGAGAGAGAAAGCAAACCGATCCAGTGTGTTGGATATTCTAAGGCAGGTTAATACAGAAGATCAACAAACCTGGTTCTACACCGTTGTAGGTAATTTAAAAAAAAATACTGTCTCTGTTCAAGAATTAAGACTAGAAACTTGGAGGCTGAAAAAGTCACCCCTAAAAAATAAACCCTGTTTTGGGGGAGGAAAAAGACACTTTTTCCATCACAGCAAATCCTATGATCCTTGCTGTAGAATGGGGAGGGTATCCAAGCTTGGCAACTTTTAAGGCCTGTGGACTTCAACTCCCAGAATTCCCCAGCCAGCCATGCATGGCTGGCTGGGGAATTCTGGGAGTTGAAGTCCATATGCCAAAGTTAAGATATGCCTGCTATAGAGAAGACCATGGTTGGGAATTGGGAATTGCTAGAAGTTGCTTCTCGCTTTTGAGCCAGAAAAGTTGGCAGCTCCCATGCTTACCCAAACAGAAAAAAATAGAGAATCGAGGATATAACTACACTTCATTTTCTCATTTCTCTTTTTCTTCAATGGACAAGTGGGATGCTCGAAAATGGAGATCAGAGTCTGCTCCATTTTGGGGCAGCTTAACTACGAACTTCATTTCAAAACCGCTGTATGAGTTTAGCCATCCCAGAACCTACAACGCTCATCCAAGATTCAGAAGTCAGTAATTTTGGAGCACCCCTCAAATGATTTGGAGGTTTCTGTTTTGGGCATCTTGTCGTCTCCCAAACTCCCTTCCAGTTACAAAATAATTCAAAACACATTTGATGCCTTCCCTTTATGCTCTTGGTGCTAGCTGGGCAAGTCTTTCAACTGTGCCCCTATTTTTTCCACAGGGGGAAAAAATAAATCTTAAATTACCTACCCCATGAAAGGAAATACCATTAAGTGTTTTGCCACGCTGCACTCTCAGTTAATACTGATATGGTTGGAATCAGTACAGGAAAGCATTAATTGGAAACCCTGTGAAGTCACTACATTATTACAATTAACACTGTTTGGCCTACCAACCTATTTACATTTTAAATTAAAAACAAAAAAAAAGGACTTTAAAAAAAAGTAATCAAAATACATCTTTACCCTCCGCCCCCCCCAAAAAAAACCCAATAACAACAATAAAAAAGAGAGAGAGAAATAATTAGACTGCAGAATTCTACAAACGAAAGAAGAAGTAGAAGAACAGTAGAAAACAAAAAAATCGGTCTTCGGTCCCAGGAACCAGATTGAAAAAGTCAGAACGGTTGGCTTCTTTTGTCGCGTTGGTGTTGTTGTCTGTTGTTGTCTGTTGTTGCTTAGCAACCCGAAGAGATGCTCGGCATGCGGAACCAGGCCTGCCAAAGGGCATCGAAAGTCTGCCGGGCACAGAAGGTTGTTTGTGATGCTGACCGTTCTTTCGTGGAGCGGTAGACAGAGGCAGCTCTGCAACCTTGAGCGGCCTTGCGAGCGATTTCCCCACCCGGGAGATTTTAGGGTTAGGGGTTCTCCTGCCAAAGATGGAAGAGATGCTCTCCTTGCTCCCAGAGAGAGAGAAAGAGACTTGGGTTGTGTTGGCAACGGTCGCTTTCTGGAGTTGGAAGGTGGAAGTTTGGCAGTTCTTTAAAAAAAAAAAACTGGGTTTGGCTTTTGGCAACAACAACAAAAAAAAGAGTTTGTTTTGTTTTGTTTTTAAAAAAAACCCACCCACCACGGTCATTGCGCCCGCGTGCTTGTAAATGCGAAAGGAGTAAAAAGGGACACGTTTTCACACACACATCGGCGATTGCCCGTTGGGGAGGAAGGTTTTTCTGGTCTCGCCACCGGGCCAAATCGAAGGGCCTCTGCTGTTTCAGATCACAAAGGAGGACTTGTGTCTAAAGTCACCCTGCATCGAAGACACAACACAGCTTGTTAAAGGAGGGGTCAGGTTGGGTGTGTGGGTGCGTACCTCTCTCCTCCGCTTTACCCAAATTAAACCAAACTCTTCTGGAACGAAAGGGGAGTTCAAGAGGTGTCGCCCGACAATTGTCGGTGGATGTAGCTCGTTTGGCTGATGACCAAGGAGGCTAAGGGGTTTGGGTTTTTTGTTTCCCCCCAGCATTGGGAGGATATATGCAAAGAATGTTGGTCAATTCTGGCTGGGCTGACCCATTGCGCCAGACCGTCTAAAATGGATTTGATTTTACTTTTCCTGTTTTGTGCGAACACGCAAAGGGCCGCGTTTTGTAATTTTGCAAGAGCTCAATCTGGCTGCTTTTTGTGGTGCTCTCCGAGCTTGGTTGCTTCCTTTGCAGATGTTTTATTACCCAGCTAGATAACCTCACCAGTGCCAGATGTGAGTGGGCTTTGTGGAGTGGAAAAGGAGGGGGGAGGAGGAGGAAGAGAAGGAGGAGGACTGTGAGATCTTCAGTACACTCTGAGCTTGTTTGCTTGCAGACGTTTCATGACCCAGCTAGGTAACATCATCGGTGCTAGAAGGGACTTGTATATAAACAGAGAGCAACACCCCCCTCCCTTGTAGCACTGATGATGTTACCTAGTTGGGTCATGAAACATCTGCAAGACAACCAAGAGACCCAAGGACCCCAAAGTTTAACCCTGAGCTACAAATATTTTCTTCCATTGATAGCCTCTTTTATATTTGGCTATCTACGGTTAAGCAAACTAAGTTATAGACCAGGGATCTTCAAACTTGACAGCTTGTTGGACTTGTGGACTTGATCTCCCAGAATTCCTCCCTCCAGTCATGTTAGCTCGGGAATTCTGGGAGTTGAAGTCCACAAGTCTTAAACTTGCCAAATTTGAAGACCCTTGCTGTAGACCAATGTTTGAGCCAAACCATGGTGGTCTCTGCCCTTGTTCCTTCCTTGGGCACTCCTAAATTCTCATCCCCAGAGTAGAGGTGGGGTTTAATTAGCAATTTTGGATAGGGATAGTGGGTGCTTCATGAATGTTCCTGGAAAAGCTGCATCCTTTGTTAAGCTGAGCAATGCTTTGGATCTGATTCCCAAAAGGTATTTTGGAGAAGGGGAGACTTGAATGCAGCAATTGTCTGCCACTTGTTAAAGCAGCTGCATCCCGTGCCTTTTTTTTTTAGAATTACAGAGAGATCCTTCGGTAGAAATGGACACACAGGTGCAGCATATTCCAAAACACAATTTGGAAATCAAATCCAAAATCCTACCTGATATTTACCACCCCCGCAAAGAAATGAAATTGTAATATCTGGTAATGTTGGGCTCTGGCATAGCTCCATAACTATTTTTCTTAGGATGGGGAGGAGAAGACTATCATAGTCGGTTGGTCTAAGAAGACCCCCTTACCTCCTCATCTGTGTGAATATAGTTCACGCCATCTGGTTTTGTTGGAGTCTTGTAGCTGGGAAGGGAAAGCAATGTTTAGTTGGAGCACATCAGTTAAACACAACAACTGTATCATCTCCTCTGTAGAAGGACAGACCAAGAGGGGGTGGAGTCAAGAGAGGAATCAGCCTAGAGTCCTTGCGTTCCCACAAATGGTCTAAATCCAACCCCTTTTGAATTCTGTCAACTCACATCTAGCGCCAATGTTGTGCTGGCCAACATGGTATCTATACATTCTTATGTATAGATAGATCTGTACCTATAACCACTTTATCATTCGGTAAAAAGTAACTCTTTGTGGTTTAATAAGGCATAGTTTCCCCTCTCCCAATAAGGATCAGTTGAATTCCATGCCATAAACCAGAGGTTGGCAACTTTAAGACCTGTGGACTTCTACTCCCAGAATTCCCCAGCCAGCTAATTCTGGGAGTTGAAGCCCACAAGTTGCCAAGGTTGGACATCCCTGATCTAAACAATTCCTTTCAACTTTGGTTCTATTGTGTTAAAATCAATTACAAAAAAAAAAACCTCCCTTGATTTAATTGGACTAAGGGAGAAAGGGGAATGAGTTGAAACCAAGCATGAGTCTACATATGCATAAAATATGTGTCATCAAAGCAAAACCCATGAAATATGTAAAAATGTGCACAACATACATAATAATATGCACAGGGCATCCAGGCGAATTTGCTAAACGGCCCACTTTGCCTGCTGCTAAACTCAACAATTTGGGATTGTCCATAAATTCAGCTTTGGACTGCTATAACTGAGAGCCACGGAATTAACACTAAAGATTTCCTGCATGTGATTTGGAGGCCTCTTGTGTGCTAAAGTTACAAAGACTATCCATAAGGGAAATCCATGCAATTTCAGTTTTTCTGAGAAAAGACGGAAGATCACCAGCAGCTTCAATGCCTGAGTCAGCTGAATAATTAAAAAAAAAGAACGATTATCGCTCTTCGCTGACATTGGCATGCTTTTCCTCTTCCTGGTGTGTTGTTTCCTGTTAGGGCTAATTCTGAAGCCATCTGTTGCTTTGGATTTGGTACTTAAGACTGCTGGTCCAACAGACAAGTCTCATTTCCTTTCATTCAACAGAGATCGAAGGAAAGAGAAAATTTGAGTATCCAAATTTGGAGTATACTCCAAATTTGAGTATTACTTGCCCAATGGCAGTAAATTGTTTTTTTTTTTGATTGATTGATTGATTCACTGACTGATTGATTAAATTAGCCCTAACACTGTTAAAATGATTTTTTCTTAGCTCTCTATCATCCTCCCTAAACCGGCTTTTTACATTTATTCATTCATTCATTCATTCATTTATTCATTCATTCATTTGTTCATTCTTTTGTTCATTCGTTCATCCATCCACCCATCCTACTCATGCATTCATTCTTTTGCCAGGGCCAACATCTAAACTTGTCCCAACATTGTTAAAATTACATAAAAACCCTGGTCAAGATTTTTTCTTGGCTCTCTATCATCCTCCCTAAACTGGCTTTTTTCATTCATTCATTCATTCATTCATTCATTCATTCATTCATTCATTCATTCATTCATTCATTCTTTTGCAAGGGCCAACATTTAAACTTATCCCAACACTACTAACGTGACATAAAAACCCTGGTCAAGAATTGTTCTAAGTTCTCTATTATACTCCCTAAACTGCCTACAGAAACGCAGGATTAATGACAGCCAATCCTGTTTCTTTTGGCACCTATCCAGACTGAAGTTCTTTCTCTGTTTCTCTAGTCACTTCCGTACAGCACCCAGTGTTTTTCTACCAAGGAAGGATGAAGAAAGAAACTTGTTCAGGAAGGGAAGATTTTCCAAGCAACAAAGTCAACATTTTTGGAGTGCTTCTGTTTATAACATGATTTGCCACTGGCCATGTTTCTTCTTTTCCCTTCTTAGTAGGAGTAGCACAAAATAAATTTCATACCCTGCCATGTGTGCACATACTTCCTTTTGGTTCATAAGCCCAGCACTCGACAATTAAGTCGTACCTGTTTCCGTTTTGTTTGTTGTGGACAAAGAAACCGTTCCTGTAGGCACAGTAGATCCCCACTGTGGTCAGGGACAGGACGATCAGCACCACCAACACTCCAATCACAATCCCAACAATATTAAGGTCATCTGTAGAAGGAAAAGGAGTGTCAGATGACACGTTCTCATTTCCTAAGTGCCCAACTCCAGAGTATTCTGGCTTCTACCAACCGAAGCATTTATCTCCAGTAGAAAGCTACCTAAAGTCATTGGATACAACATGGGTGGGAAAGGAAAGAAAGAAAAAGGAAAGGAAGAAGAGGGAGGGAAGGAGGAAAGAAAGAAAGAAAGAAAGAAAGAAAGAAAGAAAGAAAGAAAGAAAGAAAGAAAGAAAGAAAGAAAGAAAGAAAGAAAGAAAGAAAGAAAGAAAGAAAGAAAGAAAGAAAGAAAGAAAGAAAGAAAGAAAGAAAGAAAGAAAGAAAGAAAGTTGGGCTGTTTACTATTGGCTTGTTCAGCAATTCCTTGATTAGGGTATTATTTACTTGACTGTTGGTCTGACTTTAAACTTGGAGTTAGTCTATGCCTATCTGGGTGCTGACTGTTGGTGGGCAGGTGTTTTGGGTTTGGGGTTCCCTTTTTGGCTCGTTGATTGTCCCTTTTGCACAGTAATGTAGGTACTGTTTATGTCCATGTGTTTATTGATGGCTAATTTGTGAGAGTGCCAGGCCTCTAGAAATTCCCGAGAATTTTTGGGACTTGGCTTGGTCTGCGATGGTCAATTTCCCAATTGCAACTCCAGTTAAGTCCCTCCATACGTTGTGAAACTAAGGAGTTTTCATCATGTTTTCTGACTGCTAATTCATGGGTGCCGGTCTTCTGCCTCTTTGCCTCATATAGTGGAATTTTCCCTCAGAGATAGATGAGGCTGAGATACAGGGGAAGAAAATTGAAATGAAGGTGATTGCAACAAGGCAAGAGACATAGGATGTCCTTGCCTAACGACTGCAACCATGGCTACCAAAACTGTTGTGAGGTTTCGCTTCCCTGAGTGTGTTGTGGCCCGACAGCGGCCAGAGGAGCTGGCAGCAGATTCGGACAGTGAGGAGGTTCGGGAGGAACATGGACCAGTCCTGGAGTCTGGGGAAGTCTCTGACAAGTGCTCTGCATCAGAGCCAGAGATGGGGCCAGGGCCGTCCAACAGTTATCAGCTGCCTTCGCAGTCAGACATCAGTCAGACATCAGAGGCAGAAGAACAGCTGGAGCCTGTTCCCAGTATGCGCATGCACAGAGCTGCCAGGAGAAGGGAACAGCTGAGGAACAAGGGCCGACTTGGGGAGTAAAGCCACAGGTGGACGATGAATGACCCCTCCCATAGGGAATAAAAGAGGAGAGAAAGGGGTAGTGGGGGTTTTGCAGGAAGACGATTAGTTCATTTCGGCATGCTTGCCAAATATTGCGGAGTCTGAAAGATATCGGCCTGTCCACGCTCTAAGCCTGATAAAAGGCTTGTATGTCAGGATTCCAGCAATCGCCCTAATTAAATCAGGATTCTCGAGTCAAACTTCAAAAAACTTCAAAGGATTTATTAGGGGCAACATACTGACATTGCCCTGTATGAAGCCAACTCTGGCCTATGTAATTTACCTCCTCTGTGACCCTGTTTCCCCCCCTCCCTCTTAAGTGTCTCCTAAAGCAGATTCTCCAATTGAGCATCTTCACAGGCTGGGTGTCATCCATCACGTTCTCCAATTAAATATATTCATGGGCCTTTTGCTGGTATTTTAGTTTCAATCTTTTAAAGATAAGAGTTGGAATGTACTTCCGCTTTCAAACTGCCACACTGCTCTTCCAAATTTCCTTCTTCCCCCCGCTTCTTTTTTTTTTTTTAATGGCAACTACTAAAACAGGCATAGGACTGTTTTGTGAGTTGACAGCTGTCATTGGAAACTCTCTTGGAAGAATGTTAGCCGGGACTTTGTCGGAGAGGAAATTCACTGTCGATTAAATAAAAGGGGGTTTATCGGGACGAGGATTCGGCTCCGTGCTGCTGGAGGAAACCCAGGTCAGGAACAGAGAGTTGGAAATGCCGAACCCAACATCAGGTCATAAAGCGAGGACTGCCAGTGAGCTGAACAGAACCCCGCCCCCGCGAGAACATTGCCCTGCTACTCACAGACTTCCATTTCGATCCCTTCGCACCAGGCTTCACCCACGACGTTCGTGGCTCGGCAGCTGTAGCGACCCGAATCTCCTTTGTGGACTTCCTCAAAGGCCTGGCCGAAGGAGAATCAGGGTGAGTGTGTTTCCTGCACTTGGGGAGAATTTCAGGTCCCTAACAGAAGCCCCCACCCCCCCCTTCCCACCTCCCCATCTGCAGGAAACCCGTGCTCTTCCGGATCATGGATGTATGTTTTGGAAGCTTCCTGCCCATTACAAAGAGAAAAGGAAGGAAGGAAGGAAGGGAATGAAACAGCCCTCCTTGTAGAAAAAGAAAGGAAAGGAAAGTTGAAGTCTAGATTTCTTTCTTTTTTTATTGCCATGCTAAGTTTCCCAAAGTTTCCCGCCAAGGCTGCCATCTCTTCCTCCTTGCCTTGTTTTCCTCTTTGGATTCCTTGTTGTACGGAATTGAAAGCCTATTTTAAAGTTGGGCTTTTGATTGACCGGACAGAGTCATAAGATATAAGCCAGTCCTGGCCCTAATAGTCTTCCCCATCGGAAGGGCAGAGTACTTTTGTCACGGAGGTGGTCTTCCTCCTCTCCCCCATTCTGATCAGTTTAAATAAAAGCTTCAACCGAACGTAAGAGTTTTATTAATAGAGGAGAATATTGGTAGTTCAGGGTTGAAAATGAGAGGTGTCCTTGGTGCTGTCTGGGCTTGGTTGCTTTCTTGCAGGCGTTTCACTGTCTGACTAGGCAACATCACCGGTGCTAGAAGGGAGTGTGGGTGTGGAGGAGGAGGAGCAGGAGCAGGAGGAGGGAGGAGGAGGAGGAGAAAGAGGGAGGAGGAAGGAGAAGAAGGAAGGAAGGAAGGAAGGAAGGAAGGAAGGAAGGAAGGAAGGAAGGAAGGAAGGAAGGAAGGAAGGAAGGAAGGAAGGAAGGAAGGAAGGGAAGGAAGGAAGGAGGAGGAGGAGGAGGAGGGAGGGAGGAGGAGAAGGAGGAGAAGAGGAGGAAGGAGCAGGAGGAGGAAGGAGGATGAAGAAGAAAGGAAGGAAGGAAGGAAGGAAGGAAGGAAAGGAAGGAAGGAAGGAAGGAAGGAGGAGGAAGGAGGAAGGAGGAGGAGGAGGAGGAGGAGGAGGAAGGAGGAGGAGGAGGAGGAGGAGGAGGAAGGAGAGGAGGAAGGAAGAAGAAGGAGAAGGAAGGAAGAGGAGGAGGAGGAGGAGGAGGAGAAAGGAGGAGGAGGAGAAAGGAGGAGGAAGAAGGAAGGAAGGAAGGAAGGAAGGAAGGAAGGAAGGAAGGAAGGAAGGAAGGAAGGAAGGAAGGAAGGAAGGAAGAGGAGGAGGAAGGAGGAAGAGATGGAGGAGGAGAGAGGGAGGAGGAAGAAGGAAGGAAGGAAGAAGAAGGAAGGAAGGAAGGAAGGAAGAGGAGGAGGAGGAGAAGGAGGAGGAAGGAGGAGGAGGAAGGAGGAGGAAGAGGACAACAATGGCCATGGGATCCTTGGTGCTCTTGTTTTCTGGATGATGTTTCATGACCCAACTAGGTTACGCCATCAGTGATAGAAGGCGATGGATTTGCTGTCTTTTTATGTACTAGTGGTTTGCCCTGTCAGTGTTGGTGGGAGTGTTCTTGATAGATCCTTGGTTTGGCAGGGCAAGTATATACACAGAAAGCAAACCCTGCTCCCTTCTAGCGTGGAAGATGCTACCTATCCGGACAGTGAAACATTTGCAAGAAAACAACACAGTCAGAGAACACCAAGGACCCCACAGTCATTCTCCTCTTCCTGTCCACACACCCCACTCCTTTCTAGCGCTGATGTCGTTACCTAGTTGGGCAATGAAATGTCTGCAAGAAAACAACCAAACTCAGAGAACACCAAGGACCCCACAGTCATTCTCCTCCTCCTCCTCCTACTGTCCACACACCCTAGTCCCTTCTAGCACTGATGATGCCACCTAGTTGGGCAATGAAACGTCTGCAAGAAAACCACCAACCTCAGGAGCATCAAGGACCCCACATTAACAAAAACTAATTAAAAAAAAAACATGTATACCCTCTACCCCGAATAGGAGAAAGCCCAGCTAAATGGTAAAGTCTGAATTATAAAATCTCTTATAATTATCATTTTATAATATAATTATAAAATATAAAATCAGCTGAATTATCATCTCTTCCAAATCTTTCTCCAAGTAAGGACATTTCCCCCTCCCCCCAGCTCCTCCTTGTCCTCACCCTTGAGACTTACCAACATGCCGGTTTTGGGGTTCACTGTAAAGGAAGAATTCTGGAACTTAGTGCTGGCTTTGGAATCGAGGGGCAACGTTTCATCGTTACGGTACCAGCTGTAGGTTGGCTCTGGAAACCCTTCCTTTTCTTGGCAGTAGAGGGTGGCTGATTTCCCCACGGGGACAGAAGGGGGCACCCGGCATTTGGGGGCCACGGGTTTCACTGGAGGGGAAAATGGCAGAAAGTGATGTGCATCGGACTGGACGTGCCTGCTCCACCCACTTTCAGGTTTAGTGTCCTCTGGTGTGGGACGGAGAGGCTGAACGTCCAGTCGCGTAGGGGACCATTTGGAGTTACAACAGAGCCAAAATTGGACTGCTGTGCGAAAGGTCATAAAAATGGATCCAGTCATGTAGATACTATATGTTCTGACCCAGCTCCCCAAACACGACAAACCCTCTGAAGTTAACTCGAAGATTCCTTTATTAGGAGCACTGGTAGCACCGGCTAAAAGTTTCTCTCTCACTGCAGGCTAATAAGTCTGTCCGGTAGGGAGATGATTCGTTCTCTGCCACACCTATTCCTCTCCACCCCCTGCCTTTTATCCCCAGGGTGGAGCTTCGCTAGCAGCGGTGGCTCTTCCATCCCAAGGACCGGCCCATAGATTTCCACTGCCCTCCTCTCCTCTGCCTTCTGCACAGCCGCACGTCAGGCACTGGACCCAGCTGTTCCTCCTCTTCCTCATCAGCCACCTCCAGACCTGGGGGCTCTTGACTCTCCATCTGAGTACTGACGGACAGCCTAGGCTCCACCTCTCTCTCTCTCTCTCTCTCTCCCACCTCCATTCCCCCTTCCCCTCAGAGCTCCCAGGTTGCCCTGATGCTGACCCTCGTGACTTGACGGCTGTTGACTCTCCATTTGAGGGCTGATGGACAGTCTAGGCTCCCTCCCTCCCTCCCTTTCTTTCCCTCTCTCTCTCTCTCTCTCCT